>NC_141534.1:158422500-159655000 GCF_021556685.1 Rattus norvegicus | reverse complement strand
CAGTGTCTCTCATTATTTCTGCTCTGGTACTCAAGTTAGCTGGCCTGGAAGCTCCAGCAGGCTCTCATCTCTCTCCCTCCATCTCTCTGTGGAAGTGTCACACCACCACACCCAGCTGCTTTATCTGGTCTCAGGGATCAAACTCAAGGGGTGTGTGGTGTGTGTGTGTGTGTGTGTGTGTGTGTGTGTGTGTGTGTGTGTGTGTGTGTGTGTATACCATGGCTAGTATATGGAGGACAGTTTGCTAGAATCATTTTTCTCCTTCCCTCACATGAATTCTGGACATCAAAGTCAGGTTATCATTTGGTCTTCCTGAAACGCAGACTTTAAAAAAGTGCTTACGTTCTTGGTACTGTACCTAATTATGATACATAAATGAATTATCTTTGTTCCCATAATATTTGGGATACAGCCTGGCTATAGAAGCCAAGGGTTGACTAACCACTATGAATGTAACTTTTTAGCATTGTGTTTCTCGCTACATTGTTGCATTTTTCTCCATGTATTTTGAGGCACTAGAATAAGGAAAGCATAAACAAATATTCGATGCAGTAAAGAAACCAATTAAGATATAATGAGGCTACTAAAATAAGACAGATGCTTCTTTGGTTATTTTTCCTGGTGTGACAAAAAAAACAGATAAGAAAGACTTAAAGAAGGAAGTATTCATCTTAGCGTGTAGTTTCAGTGATGTAAGAACATAGACTCAGCTACATTGTATCTTTGTTTCTGAACTAGGAGTGAGATAGACTATAAGACTATAAAAACATGTGGCAGAATAAGCTATTCACTTCATGATGAACAGGAAGCAAGGAGGACAGAAAGGGATTGGGATCAAGACACAGCACACACATACATACACACACATATAACTGTGATATATATATATATATGTACATATATATGTGTATTATATATTATTAATTATATATATCATATATATATATATAATCTGTGGATATATATCCACATTTACTTACTTCCACAAGATAGGTTCCATCACCAAAAGTTTTCAGAATTTTCCAAAATAGTACCAGCAGCTGGGAACCAAGTGTTAAACTCATATGCACCTATAGGGAACTCAAAACAGAATATTTTGTTCCTACCCCACTCCCACAGATGTACCTCACAATACAAAAGACAGTTAGTACATCTCCAAATGTTCCCAAAGCCTTAATTGTTCTAACATTGTCAAGTTTAAGTTGAAAGTCTACTGCAACTCAAAGCCATCTCTTAGCTGTGTCCCCCTAATATAAAAATCAAAGTTATACTGATAAAATGGCATAAATGAAATATTCCTCACTACAGAACAATGGAATATGAGAAGAAAAAATCTGATAAAAATCAAGAACCCAGCAGGAAAAACATTAAATCTGATAGTTCCATGTCTGATATCTAAGTATGTGGTAGCAAGACGTGAGCACCAATGGGCCTGGGCAACCCTACCACTATGGTCATGGGCTGGCTTCTCTCACTGTCTGTGGCTTCTTTGGCAAATATTCCATGTTCCTAACATCTTTAGCATCCTGGAACCTCTACTGTATCTATGCCTTCACCATAACAGTTTCTACATTTCTTCTCAACAACAACCTACAAAGGACTCTTAACGCTATGCATTGCCTAGCCTCCCCAGTGTTCATTTAAAATCTGTGTGGAAGGCTGAAAGACCTCATAACGTTTACATTGTGCATTCCCATCGTACCAGCATCACATGCGTGAAGTCAATGTCTGCCATCATCTTAAGAAGTAACAGCCTTCTGGCTGCAGGGACATTCGGAGTGGACACAACGATCGCTGCCTCTGAAGAGAAGAATTACCACACCTATGGGTGAGGTTCTGCGCTCAGTATTTGAGAGGCCTCCAGGTAAACCACACTGTGAAGAAAGGTGCAGAGTTCCTCATCCGTACAGAGTGGATTCAGAACATCCTCAATCCATAAAACCTCCCCATGCTTTGTCAAAAGGTAATGACAGAAACTGAAGATAATAGATTAGAGGACATAGCCTGTTCTATCTCTTCTAGATAGTGAGTTATTAGACACCCTACCTATCCTCAATGCCTTTCGGCTCTGTGTAACCACCCTTTGGCTTATCTAACCATCAATTTAGTATAATTATAGGATGAAGAGATCATTTTAAACCATGCCAAAGGAATTTAAATAGAAAAAACTGAAGTATAGAAAAATAGTTCTAATTCTTCCTAAAAATATATTTTATACACATATAAAGTTTGTGTTCATTGTCTTCTTGAGTTAATTTGACAGCCAGCAGCTTTGAAGGAGCAACTCATAAAAAGAACAAATGCTTTTAACTTGGATGAAGCCTGATTTATTATTTTCTGTTATGAGTATTGCCTTTTGGTTCCTATTTTCTTGCCTATCTTTAGGTCAGAAAGATTATCGTCTATGCTTTCCTCATTGTTATACTGTTCACAAGAGCCAGGAAACAGAATCGTTCCAGTTGACTGTCATCTAACAAATGCACAGTGGAACCTTATTAACCTGTAAAGAAAAAATAAAATTGTTGGTAAATAGATGGAACTGAACACACACACACACACACACACACACACACACACGCACACACACACACACACCATGCAAGGTTACCCAACCCTAGAGAGATAAATATTGCATTTTCTATCATATGCCTATTATATCTGTGAATTCTTGTTGTTTTTAACCTGGAATGCTAAAAGGCCAAGATGGAAAGGGGCCATTAGAAGGAAAGGACGAGGAAGTACCTTAAGGCCGAGGGGACAGTAAAATACGCAGGTTACAGGAAAGGGGAACATTGGAGGGGGAAAGGGGTAAGTGAGGAGGAGGAGGGTATAAAGACAAAGAAAGTAGGAGGAAAGATAGGCAGCACTGGGGGATATATGAAAAAAGGGAAACCTATCTTACAAGCCTAATGAGTGTATTTTTATTAAGTTCTAAAACGGTGGTACCTAAACAGGAAGATAATGCTTCTACCAGAAGCCATCTGCTACTGAACAAAAATCTGGATGTGAGACACTTCCTACAGACTGTCAGTGGAGGAGACCACAGAGGCTCACAAACCAATACATGTGATCGCCAGTGCTCTTCATTAGCTGTCATAACTTTACCATTAGAAGCTTGTCTTATTTAGGGGTCTCTATTGCTATTTAAAAATACCATGGCCAAAACAAGCTTAGAAATGAAAGAATTTATTTCAGCATACAGTTCTGCATCATTGAACGAAGTCAGAACAGGAACCTTGGAGGCAGGAACCGAAGCAGAGACCATGAAGGAGTGCTGGTTACCGGCTTGCTTCTCGTGGCTTACTTAGCCTGCTGTCTTTAACCATTAATCAAGAAAATGCCCACAGGCTTACCCAAAAGCCAGTCTGGTAGAGGCATTTTCTATATCGAGATTCCCACTTCCCTAAATGACTCTAGCTTGGGTCAAGTTGACCAAAACTAACCAGAATGAACCTGTTTCTGAAGAAGCCACACACTTTAGTCATGAGTATTGAAAAGGCAAGCTGAAACTGCATTGTAAACTTCCTCTTACTGGCTAGCTTTCATAGTACCAACGGAAACCATACAGACTTCAGGGAGAGAAAGGTTATCAATAGTTGGTCTCAGCTGGGAAGCCTGAACTCTACAATAGTGACTGGCCTGGCAAGATATGCCCATTGCTGCAACAGTGGCCTGAGTATTATGAGAATAGAGCAAACCTCCTTCCAGTTAGATTTGAGGACTGTTCCCTAGGAGGGAACATACACAAGGTACCATAAACCCTGTTAAAAGATGGTGGCTGGAGAGATCGGAGGTACTAATGGGGAACCCACCTCTCTAGTGTTGTTAAATGGTCAGGTGGTCAAGCTACCTTATAAATACTCATATCGATTTTCACAAATTATTGCTGTTCTTAGCCTTTGTCAGTGAAGATTCTTGTTGCAGTGAGTAGTAGTTAACACAGACTGGTAGCTCGTCGAACTGATAAAAAGCAGACAGTGGGCTGCTTATGACCAAATGGACCAGTCATCTACGTCACCACTCCAAGAGAGAGTGAAGAGCATGGAATACATGAAAATGCATAGAGATTTTCACAGCAGAATGCACTGGCGCCATATTTGCACCAGACTGAGTCTGCCAACATTTCATCATGGAATGGGGAGGGTTTATAAACACCACCCTCCCTGATGAACTGTGGAAAATGAATGGTAGCCACGGCAGTGACTGTCACTTTCTTCAGTCTTAGACCCTCTGATAAGATGCCCATGCCCCAGTAGATGACCCCCCCACCCATGCTCATGCAAACATCCCTAACTAAACTCAGTGTGTTACACACACACATATAAAGAGCATGAGAGGAGGAAGGTTTGTTGTAAAGAAGGAAGGCTTGTCTCCTGGGCTGGGCAAAGGATGAGGAAAGAAATATAAAAATTGAAAATATCAAAATTTCATTACATACATGTGTGAAACTGTCAAAGAATAAAACTCTTTTAAAGGAGGGGAAAGTGATGGTGCACATAATCAAAATACATTGTATGTGTGTATGAAACCTTCAAAGAAATTTAAATAAAAATAAAACTAAAATTAAAATTACATTTCTAAAATGATAAAAAGGGGGGTAAAAATAGGGGTATGAAATAATATACTCCATTATCCCCATTTCAATGAGCTGCTGAAACACTCTTATGTCCTAAGGTCATGCTCTTAAATGATTTAAGCTCTAAGGGAAACACCCCCACTATCCCTGGCCCCACTTGTGGGCAATGAAGTCTGGTTCCCACGCCATGTCAAA
Organism: Rattus norvegicus; assembly: GCF_021556685.1. NCBI lineage: Eukaryota > Metazoa > Chordata > Mammalia > Rodentia > Muridae > Rattus > Rattus norvegicus. The sequence goes on along the minus strand of NC_141534.1, from coordinate 159,650,229 downwards.
GACAAGTGGATATTAATTTGACTTATTCTGAGGAGACCTCAAAATACCTTTCCTTTTAGCTCAAGGGAGAACAGAGCAAACGTTTTTGACAGAAACTGGTGAATCTCCAGGGCTTGGATATCAATTTCATGTGTCCAATCTATTGACCATCCTTGAGAGATTCTCCCTCAGGCTCATGCAATGGCTGGGCCAACAACAGAAGAGTGAGGCTGGTCTGTTTTCTTAGTGAGGTCTAGCCCAGAGGGTCCAGCACATTGTCTCATCCGCCTGGAGATCTGGTCTGCTCCCACCAACACACGCTGCTTGCTACCAGTATTAATAACGCTAGCAGCGGGAGGCTTCACACCAGAATGGGGGCTGCCTGGGTAATTATCCAGTGGCCTAGGATCAGCCAGTAAATTACTCTGTGACTAGGGAATTCAGCAGGTCACCAGCGTCACTCTGACACTCTCACTTTATTGCTCTCCCCTCCTGCTGCACTGATATTCATTTGTCTGGTTTGCATTCAGGTCATTGCTCCAGTGACTTTTTTTTTCGGTGACTTTTTTTTTAATGTCTAAGGGGTGAGCAGTAGCCCCTTTGAGGAGTCTGCTAGCCAGGCCAGTTGGGATGGCTTTAGAAAGAAGAGAAGAGAAACATTTATTTTATGATACCATTCCTTGCCCCCAGGCATGCTATCACTTGTTTTCTGATGCACTCATAACCACATTTTAATTATTTTTCTCACACAGCTGTGACTCCTTTCTAACATGCCAGGTCATGTAACCTCGAATAGTGTGGAAAGGAAAGACAGAAAATTCTGTGCACTCCCACCTCACCCAGTTTGCTCCAGCTGTTCCAGAATGAGAATTGGGTGTGCAGATTAGTTTTCCAATTGCGGTGGTCTCTCTGAGTCATGTGCCCGAGTTATTCCTTTTATCGAACTCACTCTTTCCCACACTCCTTCTCTTGTTTCAGATCTTGCCATGGACAGCACACCTCCCAGACACCTCTATGAACCCATGCAGAACACAGCCATGTTCTCGTCCCTCCTGTTCCACCACAAAATCCATTTCACAATACCCAGCTAACCAATTGTCTCTTCTCTTTCCTGTCCTGCCCTTCAAGTTGTCAACCTGACAGAAACAAGAACATCCTTACCAGGATCCACTCAGAGTAGCCAATGGAAGCAAAGAAATAGACAAGGAAAGATAACTCCCAGTTCTACCTCCTAGGCAAGCTTGATGTCTACTTTGCCCTCAGCTGTTACACACAATACCCAGCAGCACCGCTGAAGAAACTTGCTGTGCTTGAACTTCCCAGAGCTTGAAAAAAGAACTCTATTGCCATTTCCCAGAACTGGCCATTGCATCTCTCCCTCCTCTCAACTCTATAAATGCATCTCAAGACGATCCTGTGAATCTCATTAAATGTGTGCGCCGACTCTATCTTCATACCCTTGAAAGGAGCTCATCAAAGTTTCAGATTCTATAATATGGAGCAATCAATCTCTAGGGTTCTGTACCACTAAGGTAACCTACAGTTACCACTCTGCTGTTAATGCCTTTTTGAAAAATGGGCTATAAATGTGATAATAAATGCAGATCATTTCCCACAAATAGATCAGTCGATCTAGCCCCTGATAACTATCCACCCACCCAATTTCACTACTGAGTGTGCTCTGAGTTCCTCCCGGCACAAATGCTGCTGCAGAGGTGGCTTTACCTACGCTGTTCCCTCAGCTTGGAATGCCCTTTCTTCTGCAGGAACATGCTATACCCTCCGTATAGTTTGTAACGCATCTTTAATCGCCATCTCTAAGGAGTCTTTATTAACTTAGAATATACCATGAGGAAGAGTTCAAACTGCAGTATCAAACATTCTACCATTTGGCCTACCATTTCCTGGCTATGGCACTGTGGGAAAATTATTTACTTATCTAACTGGGCTCCAATCTCCTCATCTGTGAAATGGAAACCTGGGAGGAAACATGAGAGTTTCTCTCTGCTGTGACTACGGAGATTGAAACAGGGAACGTATTGTTGAAATAATAAGCACTACACAAAAGCTTGTACCTTATTATTGATGATCCAAATTGTAACTAATCACTGATACCATTTACTTTAAAAGGTGTATTTTATAGTTCTGCCTCCCTACAAGACTGTGACCTTCTTAAAGCTAGAGGTTTATTTTTATCCATATTCCAAAACTATGCCCAGATCATGAAGAATCAACAAATGCTTTCTTTGGTGAGTTAAATCATACGTCTAAGAAAACAAATATTTTTAAAAGGACAAGAATTTTAAAGAAGAGGATGTCAAGGAATCTTCAACATGAAAACCTACAGATCCCTGCACACGCTTCCATACTTGTACTTCTAGCTTTACTTTTGATCCTTGAAATTTATTTATGTAGCAGGTGTCACTGTCTCTAGTTTAAACACCAGAGAATATTAACTTCTACATAGTCCCAGAGCAGTTTTCCAGATGCAACGTCCCATTGCTTTTCTCCCTGGTTACGCTTCATATGCCCACTGACCCGCCCTAACAGGGAGTAGTGGTTAAGCCTATCTTACAACTCAGCTGTCACTCCTCGTACTGGGAACAGTGATCATCTTCACAATGCCATTCCACATGGTGTCCACTGTACTTGCCTCCAAGAATGCCAGGGAGAAAGCGCACAGTGCCCCATGTGCTGTGCAGAAGAAACGTGCATTTCTGATGATGCTTTGGGCATCTCCAGGCTTCTCCTGTGTTCCTGTGCAGCTGAGAAGGTGAAGCGTGAGGCTATCAAAAGCTGCAAACAGTCCCTACCTCTGGAGACAGGCATTTACCAGAAGAAAGAAGGACCAATAGCTTCCCAGAGCATTGTTCAGCCACATTAGAGAGAGGATTAAGCAGATACATTCAGCTATTCTAACAGACTTTCTTTAAGCCTTGAATACGCCTCTCACACTCTCTCAGATAATCACATTAGTTTTGTCATTAAAAGATTCCTTTTATAGAAAGTACCTAAACCGCTCACACCACCCAGAGAGGGTGCATACATTATCAAGCTCTAAGACAAACAAAAGGGATTTTTTTTTGGTCCCACATCTGTTTTTCCTTATTCTTCATATTTTGGGAGAAATCAAGGTGGAAATTATTTTTGTAAACGGCCAGTGGCTAGAAAGCAAATCTTACCTCCTCACCCTGACAGTCTCCCTGCAAGGAGAACAGGGAACACCAAATGCCTTTAGGGTAGAGGCCAGCAAGGAAAAAAAAAAAAAAACAAAAAACAAACAAACAAAAAAAAAAAAAAAACAAAAACAGAAGAGTAAGATGACAGGATAGGAGGTGGATAGAAATTGGTGTACTTACCTCCCTGCCCCAGGAAATTCCATTTGGAAATAAGGAAGCATAGCAAAGTGTCTAGATGAGAACAACAGCAACCTCTTACTACCTCTGTGACATCTGTAGACAGAAGGGAGTCCCTTCACTCCCACTGGTCTCAGTATTCTCTTTCCTCCTGCCAGAGTTGTGAGGACCTTCATGACAAAATGGCCGAAAAGACAGGAAAAAGAGTTCAAAGAACAGCAAAGAATGACCCATGTGGTTAAGCACGGATCTCTTTTGTTCAGCCCCATAATAACAACAGTAAGGGTTATATCTGGATTTGTTTTTCACAGCAATGTGACTGGTGCCTAACAGAATAAACATTTAATCATTTGTCTAAATATATAGGCTTTAACTGTCTTCCCATGACCCACTACCCCTCGTCAGTAACACTCAGCAAACTCCCATCCCTCAAGTCCAAGTTTAAATGTTATTCTCAGACTGTCCAGATAAATTCGTGACTGTCATGGTCTTGCTTTCCAACTTTCAAATGCAATAATAATTTTGATCCCAATGTTTTTAATTACTTGCCATTCAATGACCTCTTCCCATTACCTTTGAAGTCCCTGAGAATATTGGACTTTATCCTTATTTCTTCATTTTATTATTGCTTATTTGCTATTAGATGTATGTTTTTACTGATTAATCACAAGGGAAGAAACAACTCAAACACTTGATGTAAGTTGGCTGAACTGAGGAAGCTGTTAATTAAGCTTCAATGCAAAAGGCATTAAACCTCTACAGCTGCAGAGTAGGTATTAGAACAAACCCTAAGCACTGATTCGCTCTTTAGAGTACTGTGTAAGAACGATTTGAATTAAGTGTCAGATTCTTACCTCCTAATCGAGGAAAGCAAGGAGGTCTCTTAAATTATGATGGAGACAATTAAGATTAAAGTCCCTTAACATCAATGTAATTGTTGTCTAAAGTCAGATAACTCTTCAACTTACTTCAAATGTGACAACCAAAAATGACTCAAGCATTACCCAAAGGATATGCTAGGTTGGGAGTAAGGTGCTGCCTCAATTGATTTACATCTAAGAGCAGATGACTGGAGAGATGGCTCAGTGATTAAGAGCCCCTGCTGTTCTTGCAGAGGACCTAGATTTAGTTCCCACTACCAACATGGCAGCTCACAATGTCTGTCACTCCAGTTCCAGAATTCTGACACCCTTTTCCAGCCTCCTAAAGCTGTGCAAACATACGGTGCCCTTATATACTAGTATGTAAAACATTCATGCACATCAAATAAAGATAAATAACACTTGGGAGGGAGAGGGTTTATTTCAGCTTACAATTCAATATCACAGTTCATCACTGAGAGAAATCAGGGCAGAAGCTAATGCAGAGGTCACAGAGGAGTGCTATTTACTGACTTGCTCCCTATGTCTTGCTCAGTCTTTCCTACTGAACCCTGGATCACCTGCCCAAGGGTGACACCACCCACAATGAACCCTCCCACATTGATCATTAATTTTAAAAAATGTATTACAAGTTTGCCCAGCAGCCAATCTGATGGAGGGATTTTCTCAATTTAGAGTCCCTCTTTCCAAATGAATCTAGCTTGTATCAAGTTGACATAAAACTAGCCAGGGTAGACAGTAATTCATTTTTTTAAATCAAACTTTATAGGAAATAAATTCTGGTTTTAATGACCCTTTAAATATTTTTTCAAAATATGAATTAATTTCCCTATAGGTCCGTATAATTCTAGCTGGAAAAAGTTTAGTGAACGGAGCATATGGACAAAGACCTGTTCTTGTGTTTTCTTTCTTCGCTAGGACTGAACCCAGGAACTTGCACATGGGAGGCAAGTGCTTTACCAGTGGCACATCAACAGTCCTTAGAGCTGGCCTTAAAAAAAACAAACTATGCAAAGTACTAAAAAGCCCTTTCAGATTTCACAAATGAGAACTTTAAAAATACATCCTAAAAACAATAAATTTCCCCCCAGTGGCAGCCAGCAAACTAGACTACAGATGAGCATTTCACAGATGCAGTAAACCGTGAGTGACTGAATGTTTGCAGACATTCAAACTCTTACAGACAGTGGTGGTCTAATTGATGGCACTGGGAATAAGTTAGTTACTCCACACACGGCTGAGGTGAAGAGCCTGGTGTACGCATCATCTAATGACTGCCTGTGCAGCAGCATGAAGCTCTTCAGTCAGGGTTCTTGGCACTGTGTCCTTCCTCAGGTGGTCATCATCTGGTCTTCTGCTGGGCTTCCAGCTGAGATGCTTGTTTGCAGGGCGCTGTGTTGATTCTGTCAGAAGCACATTCTAGACTCCATCTGGGGGACCACGCCAGAAATGGGATTGAGTTATCCTTTGATTCTTCAAAGGCATTTAGTTCACGGATGAGACACTGCCTGTCCAATGGAACTACAGGTTGACCAGATTCTGCTATGAGGACAGAGGCTGTGTATTTATATTTGTTGAATTCCAAATAATCCCTAATTAATCCATTAATTAGAAAGTTCTCATGAGACAATGATGGTCGGGGTTCACGATCATCATCCAGGGCAGTGAAAACTTCAGCACAGATCCTTGCTTTTAAATGTCTTAACACTCCCCTTTTTTCCAAGGTGAAACAGCTTTCAATTCAGTAACAGTCGCCATTTTTCAACAGCCTCTGGTGCCACTCCTCTCCAGTGTGTATGCCAACACCATTTTTTTCTAAGAGCAGCCTCTTACAGGGTAGAGTTTTGTGGCATCAGTAAGGGAGACAAGGACCATCTAGTCTATGGACTATCTCTAACTAAAGGCAGCAATTAAGAATGGTTATGCTTCATAATTAGAGGAGAAAGAAAGGCTTTGCATGATAAACACAAACTAAAAGAATGCATGAGCACTAAGAAGATTCTACAAAAGATACTTGAAGGACCCAAAAGAAAGACAAATATGATTTCAAAAGAGAAATTTTGATTAAATTTACTGATGTACCTCAAGGTCTTAGGAACCAATCTGGAGATGAATAGCCATGTATACCTTGTTAAGGATGTTAGTTATCCAAAACACACACACACACACACACACACACACACACACACACACACACACACACAGTTTGTTTTCCACCTCAACTTGGTTAGCTTCTCGTGCTCAATATTAAAATACATAGGAAGCAACTCCCTTGGTGTCTGCTCATGTTCTATATTAAGTTTTCTTTGGTGGTCATGGTGGTACATGCCTAGTAATCCAGCATTTCGGGATGCTGAAGCACGAGAGTCTTGAGTGTGAAGCCAGCCAGAGTTTCATGATGAAACATTATCTCAGATAGATAAAATGACCAGTTTTTGACAAAGAGTGCCAAGCTGCTGGAATCGGAAAAGAAAGAGCCAGGGACCATGGAGGGAAGATCCAGCTGCAAGTCCAGGTTCCCAGGTCCTGAAAATGTAGTAATTCCCTCCCTTTGTGTATCCATAATGATCAAAGCAAAGGTCGTGTGAGCATATTAGAGCTGGGAAATGTGCCCATCTATAAAATTTTTGCTTCTCTCAATCTGAAGTTGATTAATTCGATGAATTTTATGGAGACCTGGTTACCTATTCCCATGTTGAATGTTGGTGACAAGGAAGTAATAGGACATGGTGCTTACCCTCTGAAAATTGTTTTTTCTTAAAAAGCAACTGACAACACTGAGAAAAACATGACAATGTATTCGTTGGTCCGAGTTCTGCCCTACTACAGGGCACAGCCACTCAAGAGACAAAATTCTGGAAGCTTGACTGCACACATCCCATACTGGTGCTGGGCCAGTGATGGGCTTCTGGGAAGCACCGAGGCACTGCTCAGGGTATGGACAAGCTCAGTCTGAGATGTGGGAAAGCCAGAGCTGGCTCGGGGATCCTGGGGTCTTTGATGAGCCCAGAGTGGGGTTCTCAGGCTCTTGAATATCCATATGCCTCTAGGAGTCATGAAAGAACTGCGAGTGGCTGGGGCCAGCATCTAGCCTGAGACCAGGGGGAAAGGGAGCTTCTGCTTAGCTCATCAGTGATTGTCCTTAGCTTGGCAGCGGTTGTCTGGGAGTGTAGATGGGCCTTCTATGGGAGATTAGCTGTGACTCTGCAGGTGAAGGCCTTTTCCATGTTCCTCATGGCAGGGGTAGATGAAAGAGACAATGCATGTTTATCTATACCATTTATTGCATGTTCATCGTGGAAAATGGATGCATACCATACTGTACCAACTTCTCAGGATGGACCTGAGATTAAATACCTTTTGCAGGGAGGAATGTCTGGGAAGGGAAGCTTATTGGTTAAGCCCTCAGGGCCCCTATGAACCTCATTAGCATAAAGAACTCTGTTCTGGGCCTAAGTGACCACAGGTTGAGTTTCCTTATGTGGGGAGTGTTCCAGATCAGGAATCTGGCAGGGAGTGGGGAATCACCTGAGTCTCAGCTGTGTACCCACCTAGTTTCCAGGTCTCAACCCACTCTACCCACCAAGCTTCCTGGCATGGTTTTACCATCCCACAATGTATGGTCTGAATACTAAATTAGAAGTAGTCATGTACCATGGAGTCAGGTCTCCATAAAATTCATCAAGGTGCTACAGATGAAAGCAAGCAACACCTGCAGTGAGAGAGCTTCCATTCTTGCTGACAGACTAGTTAATCTGGTTCTGTTATCCAGATTAGGGATGACTCACCATAGAGAAACAGACAATGCCTTCTCTAGAAGAGTAGCCAAACCGATGTGAACTTTAAAAGAACAGATGCCAGTACAATGTGGCTAGCTGCACATACGGAGGAGCTAAGGGATGTTGGAGAGACTCATGGAAGCTCAGAAGGTTGATACAGTGGTAGAAAAGTTCTAGCACAACTGTGGAAAAGAGGCAATTCTTGTCTTGTGGGGGCAGAACAAAATCACCTGCTCCAGAGACTGACTAATCTATACTCAGACTGCAAGCACAAAGGTCATGCTAATGAGCCCTGGACCTACAGGGAGCAGTTTCCTAGAGCTCCTACAGAAACAGGTCAATACTAAATAGGGCCAGTCCATCCCCCAGCAGGGAGCTGCTGCAGCTGCTCTGGTGTTGCTTGCCCTACTGGGAGACAAAAATCACAGGCAATAGTACTGTCCATAGCCTACAAGCACAACAGTCACCAGAAACAAGGACAGACTAGACTGGTGTGTAACATTGAGGGCAGGTAGGTGTTGAGCAACCAGAAGCTCTCTCAGAACCTGTCCCAGGTTGCCTAGCCTAGCCACATTACCTTAACTCTGGGCAACAGCAGAATATCCGAGACAAATCTTTACGATGCTTCAGAAACTAGAGTCCTTGAATCAGACCAACAACTCATGGAAAGGAATATTTGCATATAAAACTGTTTGAACAAAAACATATACTGTGAGGCATACTGGAGTGTCCAGTGATATTACCACAAACAAATATGTGACAGAGATGTGGGAGCGAAAAAGGAATAGAGTGGTAAGTGCATGGTTGAAATGGACCGAAACACAAAGGCAGTGGCTGTTGTTGAGAGAAGGCTTTGGTGGATGGAGGAAGGTATGGTTGCTGAGTAGGGTAGACAGGGTGGTGTATACAGCAGCCTGGAGCTTGGGCAGACTTTGCCCCAAAACACACTGTCCAGCTGTACAAGCACTCTGCTTCTGAGCAACAACAGGATGTCCACCAGTCATTTACTGGATTGGACCTACTCTAAAGACCTTTAAGGTCTGTGTTGCCCCGGAGGCCATGTTAGTACCTGCGTCCCACTCTCATGTCCCAGGCCACGTTGAAGCAACCTTAGGTTCACGTGGATATCTGGCTTGCCATTGGAAGCCTGAGACCTGTGGGAGACCAAGTAGATGTCTATAATCTGTGCTACTGCAGGAAGCCATATTAATGTCTGTGGCCTGGGTTGCCATAGGAAGCCATGTTGATATAAGTTGCCTATAATGCTGCCTGAGGCCACATTGTTGTCCATGGCCCAGGCTTCTGCCAAGAACCATGTTGGGGTCCATGTTGGCACTGCTGAAGACAGAGGCCATGTTTATGTAAAATGGGAATTTCTGATTTCATTGGAGACTCAGTTGTGTCATATGATGTTTTTCTGGAAACTGTCTTATGAGAGGATGTTTTACTGAAGCAGACACATGAAAAGATGTTTTTCTGAGAACAAACACGTGGTGTTTTTCTGGAAGCTGCCTCTTGAAAGGGCATGTGAAGTTTTGCTGGAGCAGATGCTTGAGAGGACACATGATGTTTGGAAAGAGTTTGAGTGTAACCCAACACATAGTGGATGACTTTCTTGCATTGGTTCCCATTGCTTTCTTCACTGATTGCTTGTCATGACTTCATAGAGAGAAATTCACCAAAGAACTTCTGGTGATATTCTGGCTGCTTCTTGCTGCTTCCAACAGCCTCAAAGTGCCAATCAGTGGATCTTCACAGTTTCTTCAGGATCAAGCAGCTGCTACTAATTCATGTTTGGTGTTTTGCTAGTGGACTGGACTGCTGACAATGAAGATTTCTAAGAAGAGTTCTGACAAAGAACTATTTCTAAACAGGTCCACAACCCTTGTTTCTTATTAACCTTTCTTTTCCCCTACCTCTGGTGGGTACTGGGCTAGAAGGGAGGTTGAAATGTTCAAAAAAAATAATTAAAGTGAATTTTGAAATATCTAAGCCTACAGTGATGTCTGTGACCCATATTACTGTCAAAGGTCATGTGGATGACTGTGGTTTGTGCCACCTCTTGAATCCATGTTGATGTCCACAGACTGGAGATCATATTGGTGTCAGTGGCCCATATTGCCCAGAAGACCATGTTGAGGTCTATGGTCTATTACTGTGACTAGAAACCACACAGAGGTCAGTGGCACATGTTGTCACCAGAAAATCTATGGAAGTCCATGATCTGTGCTCCTGATGACTGTAAAGAGCAAGGAAACCACTTTGGTAGTGATGTACGTGACAATTGAGAAAGATGGACATAAAAGGCTTCTCTGACCACTCCTACCACCTCTACCCACCCTACCCCACACCTCGAAAAAAAGTAATAGCCTAGACAGAAAACCACTGAAGAGAGCCCTTAAAATTGTGATAAGGATGCTGAAGTGTTCTCCACAATTGATAGCTTCTGTCAAAGATGCATATGGGGAAGGATTCAGTTTTCTTTAAGAGGTTAGCCACTGGGAGTTTGACCATTCTCCAGTGAATATATGGGCAACACAAATTGGTTGAATACTACTACCACTACCACCACCACTACTACTACTACTACTACTACTACTAATACTAATACTAATACTAATACTACTAATACTACTAATACTACTTCTCCTCTTCCTCCTTTCTTCTCCTCCTCCTCCTCTTCTTCCTCCTCCTCTTCTTCCTCTTCCTCCTTCTTCTTCTTGAGGACAGGGAAATGAGTATACTCAGGGTATGTTACATGAAATTCCTAAATAATGAATAAAATATTTTGTTGGGGAAAATATTGAAAATTTTCAAAAGAACAAGAATATTAAAATCAATACTAGACCGGAAGTCCCACACCCGCGGATCCCGGCCTGCAGCAGCTCTCTGCTCCCAGACCCCGTGAGAGAGAGACCCAACCGCCTGGTGAGGTGGGCACTCCTGAGGCTGCAAAGCGGAAGAGACCACCAACACTGCCCACCCCTGCCCACATCCCTGGCCCAAGAGGAAACTGTATAAGGCCTCTGGGCTCCCGTGGGGGAGGGCCCAGGAGCGGCAGGACCCCTGTCTGAGACACCGCCGGAACCTGAAGGAAACAGACCAGATAAACAGTTCTCTGCACCCAAATCCCGTGGGAGGGAGAGCTAAACCTTAAGAGAGGCAGACAAGCCTGGGAAACCAGAAGAGACTGCTCTCTGCACACACATCTCAGACACCAGAGGAAAAGACCAAAGGCCATCTGGAACCCTGATGCACTGAAGCTCCCGGAAGGGGCGGCACATATCTTCCTGGTTGCTGTCGCCACAGAGAGCCCGAGGGCAGCACCCCGTGAGCGAACTTGAGCCTCAGGACCACAGGTAAGACCAACTTTTCTGCTGCAAGTGACCTGCCTGGTGAACTCAAGACACATGCCCACAGGAACAGCTGAAGACCTGTAGAGAGGAAAAACTACATGCCCGAAAGCAGAACACTCTGTCCCCATAACTGGCTGAAAGAAAACAGGAAAACAGGTCTACAGCACTCCTGACACACAGGCTTATAGGACAGTCTAGCCACTGTCAGAAATAGCATAACAAAGTAACACTAGAGATAATCTGATGATGAGAGGCAATCCCAGGAACCCAAGCAACAAAAACCAAGACTACATGGCATCATCGGAGCCCAATTCTCCCACCAAAACAAACATGGAATATCCAAACACACCAGAAAGGCAAGATCTAGTTTCGAAATCATATTTGATCATGATGCTGGAGGACTTCAAGAAATACATGAAGAACTCCCTTAGAGAACAAGTAGAAGCCTACAGAGAGGAATCGCAAAAATGCCTGAAAGAATTCCAGGAAATCATAAATAAACAAGTAGAAGCCCATAGAGAGGAGTCACAAAAATCCCTGAAAGAATTCCAGGAAAACACAATCAAACAGTTGAAGGAATTAAAAATGGAAATAGAAGCAATCAAGAAAGAACACATGGAAACAACCCTGGATATAGAAAACCAAAAGAAGAGACAAGGAGCTGTAGATACAAGCTTCACCAACAGAATACAAGAGATGGAAGAGAGAATCTCAGGAGCAGAAGATTCCATAGAAATCATTGACTCAACTGTCAAAGATAATGTAAAGCAGAAAAAGCTCCTGGTCCAAAACATACAGGAAATCCAGGACTCAATGAGAAGGTCAAACCTAAGGATAATAGGTATAGAAGAGAGTGAAGACTCCCAGCTCAAAGGACCAGTAAATATCTTCAACAAAATCATAGAAGAAAACTTCCCTAACCTAAAAACAGAGATACCCATAGACATAGAAGAAGCCTACAGAACTCCAAATAGATTGGACCAGAAAAGAAACACCTCCCGTCACATAATTGTCAAAACACCAAACGCACAAAATAAAGAAAGAATATTAAAAGCAGTAAGGGAAAAATGTCAAGTAACATATAAAGGGAGACCTATCAGAATCACACCAGACTTCTTGCCAGAAACTATGAAGGCCAGAAGATCCTGGACTGATGTCATACAGACCCTAAGAGAACACAAATGCCAGCCCAGGTTACTGTAACCTGCAAAACTCTCAATTAACATTGATGGAGAAACCAAGATATTCCATGACAAAACCAAATTTACACAATATCTTTCTACAAATCCAGCACTACAAAGGATAATAAATGGTAAAGCCCAACATAAGGAGGCAAGCTATGCCCTAGAAGAAGCAAGAAACTAATCATCTTGGCAACAAAACAAAGAGAAAGAAAGCACACAAACATAACCTCACATCCAAATATGAATATAACGGGAAGCAATAATCACTATTCCTTAATATCTCTCAACATCAATGGCCTCAATTCCCCAATAAAAAGAAATAGATTAACAAACTGGATACGCAACGAGGACCCTGCATTCTGCTGCCTACAGGAAACACACCTCAGAGACAAAGACAGACACTACCTCAGAGTGAAAGGCTGGAAAACAACTTTCCAAGCAAATGGTCAGAAGAAGCAAGCTGGAGTAGCCATGCTAATATCAAATAAAATCAATTTTCGACTAAAAATCATCAAAAAAGATAAGGAAGGACACTTCATATTCATCAAAGGAAAAATCCACCAAGATGAACTCTCAATCCTAAATATGTATGCCCCAAGTACAAGGGCACCTACATACGTAAAATAAACCTTACTAAAGCTCAAAACACACATTGCACCTCACACAATAATAGTGGGAGATTTCAACACCCCACTCTCATCAAAGGACAGATCATGGAAACAGAAATTAAACAGAGATGTAGACAGACTAAGAGAAGTCATGAGCCAAATGGACTTAACGGATATTTATAGAACATTCTATCCTAAAGCAAGAGGATATACCTTCTTCTCAGCTCCTCATAGTACTTTCTCCAAAATTGACCATATAATTGGTCAAAAAACGGGCCTCAACAGGTACAGAAAGATAGAAATAATCCCATGCGTGCTATCGGACCACCACGGCCTAAAACTGGTCATCAATAACAATAAGGGAAGAATGCCCACATATACGTGGAAATTGAACAATGCTCTACTCAATGATAACCTGGTCAAGGAAGAAATAAAGAAAGAAATTAAAAACTTTTTAGAATTTAATGAAAATGAAGGTACAACATACCCAAACTTATGGGACACAATGAAAGCTGTGCTAAGAGTAAAACTCATAGCGCTGAGTGCCTGCAGAAAGAAACAGGAAAGAGCATATGTCAGCAGCTTGACAGCACACCTAAAAGCTCTAGAACAAAAAGAAGCAAATACACCCAGGAGGAGTAGAAGGCAGGAAATAATCAAACTCAGAGCTGAAATCAACCAAGTAGAAACAAAAAGGACCATACAAAGAATCAACAGAACCAAAAGTTGGTTCTTTGAGAAAATCAACAAGATAGATAAACCCTTACCCAGACTAACGAGACGACACAGAGAGTGCGTCCAAATTAACAAAATCAGAAATGAAAAGGGAGACATAACTACAGATTCAGAGGAAATTCAAAAAATCATCAGATCTTACTATAAAAACCTATATTCAACAAAACTTGAAAATCTTCAGGAAATGGACAATTTCCTAGACAGATACCAGGTACCGAAGTTAGATCAGGAACAGATGAACCAGTTAAACAACCCCATAACTCCTAAGGACATAGAAGCAGTCATTAAAGGTCTCCCAACCAAAAAGAACCCAGGTCCAGACGGGTTTAGTGCAGAATTCTATCAAACCTTCATAGAAGACCTCATACCAATATTATCCAAACTATTCCACAAAATTGAAACAGATGGATCACTACCGAATACCTTCTACGAAGCCACAATTACTCTAATACCTAAACCACACAAAGACACAACAAAGAAAGAGAACTTCAGACCAATTTCCCTTATGAATATCGACGCAAAAATACTCAACAAAATTCTGGCAAACCGAATTCCAGAGCACATCAAAACAATCATCCACCATGATCAAGTAGGCTTCATCCCAGGCATGCAGGGATTGTTTAATATACGGAAAACCATCAACGTGATCCATTATGTAAACAAACTGAAAGAACAAAACCACATGATCATTTCATTAGATGCTGAGAAAGCATTTGACAAAATTCAACACCCCTTCATGATAAAAGTCCTGGAAAGAATAGGAATTCAAGGCCCATACCTAAACATAGTAAAAGCCATATACAGCAAACCAGTTGCTAACATTAAACTAAATGGAGAGAAACTTGAAGCAATCCCACTAAAATCAGGGACTAGACAAGGCTGCCCACTCTCTCCCTACTTATTCAATATAGTTCTTGAAGTTCTAGCCAGAGCAATCAGACAACAAAAGGAGATCAAGGGGATACAGATAGGAAAAGAAGAGGTCAAAATATCACTATTTGCAGGTGATATGATAGTATATTTAAGTGATCCCAAAAGTTCCACCAGAGAACTACTAAAGCTGATAAACAACTTCAGCAAAGTGTCTAGGTATAAAATTAACTCAAATAAATCAGTTGCCTTCCTCTATACAAAAGAGAAACAAGCCGAGAAAGAAATTAGGGAAACGACACCCTTCATAATAGACCCAAATAATATAAAGTACCTCGGTGTGACTTTAACCAAGCAAGTAAAAGATCTGTACAATAAGAACTTCAAGACACTGAGGAAAGAAATTGAAGAAGACCTCAGAAGATGGAAAGATCTCCCTTGCTCATGGATTGGCAAGATTAATATAGTAAAAATGGCCATTTTACCAAAAGCAATCTACAGATTCAATGCAATCCCCATCAAAATACCAATCCAATTCTTCAAAGAGTTAGACAGAACAATTTGCAAATTCATCTGGAATAACAAAAAAACCCAGGATAGCTAAAGCTATCCTCAACAACAAAAGGACTTCTGGGGGAATCACTATCCCTGAACTCAAGCAGTATTACAGAACAATAGTGATAAAAACTGCATGGTATTGGTACAGAGACAGACAGATAGACCAATGGAATAGAATTGAAGACCCAGAAATGAACCCACACACCTATGGTCACTTGATTTTTGACAAAGGAGTCAAAACCATCCAATGGTAAAAAGATAGCATTTTCAGCAAATGGTGCTGGTTCAACTGGAGGTCAACATGTAGAAGAATGCAGATCAATCCATGCTTATCACCCTGTACAAAGCTTAAGTCCAAGTGGATCAAGGACCTCCACATCAAACCAGACACACTCAAACTAATAGAAGAAAAACTAGGGAAGCATCTGGAACACATGGGCACTGGAAAAAATTTCCTGAACAAAACACCAATGGCTTATGCTCTAAGATCAAGAATCAACAAATGGGATCTCATAAAACTGCAAAGCTTCTGTAAGGCAAAGGACACTGTGGTTAGGACAAAACGGCAACCAACAGATTGGGAAAAGATCTTTACCAATCCTACAACAGATAGAGGCCTTATATCCAAAATCTACAAAGAACTCAAGAAGTTAGACTGCAGGGAAACAAATAACCCTATTAAAAAATGGGGTTCAGAGCTAAACAAAGAATTCACAGCTGAGGAATGCCGAATGGCTGAGAAACACCTAAAAAAATGTTCAACATCTTTAGTCATAAGGGAAATGCAAATCAAAACAACCCTGAGATTTCACCTCACCCCAGTGAGAATGGCTAAGATCAAAAACTCAGGTGACAGCAGATGCTGGCGAGGATGTGGAGAAAGAGGAACACTCCTCCATTGTTGGTGGGATTGCAGACTGGTAAAACCATTCTGGAAATCAGTCTGGAGGTTCCTCAGAAAATTGGACATTGAACTGCCTGAGGATCCAGCTATACCTCTCTTGGGCATATACCCAAAAGATGCCTCAACATATAAAAGAGACACGTGCTCCACTATGTTCATCGCAGCCTTATTTATAATAGCCAGAAACTGGAAAGAACCCAGATCCCCTTCAACAGAGGAATGGATACAGAAAATGTGGTACATCTACACAATGGAATATTACTCAGCTATCAAAAACACCGAGTTTATGAAATTCGCAGGCAAATGGTTGGAACTGGAAAATATCATCCTGAGTGAGCTAACCCAATCACAGAAAGACATACATGGTATGCACTCATTGATAAGTGGCTATTAGCCCAAATGCTTGAATTACCCTAGATCCCTAGAACAAACGAAACTGAAGACGGATGATCAAAATGTGAATGCTTCACTCCTTCTTTAAATGAGGAAAAAGAATACCCTTGGCAGGGAAGGGAGAGGCAAAGATTAACACAGAGACTGAAGGAACACCCATTCAGAGCCTGCCCCACAGGTGGCCCATACATATACAGCCACCCAATTAGACAAGATGGATGAAGCGAAGAAGTGCAGGCCGACAGGAGCCGGATGTAGATCTCTCCTGAGAGACACAGCCAGAATACAGCAAATACAGAGGCGAATGCCAGCAGCAAACCACTGAACTGAGAATAGGACCCCCGTTGAAGGAATCAGAGAAAGAACTGGAAGAGCTTGAAGGGGCTCGAGACCCCATATGTACAACAATGCCAAGCAACCAGAGCTTCCAGGGACTAAGCCACTACCTAAAGACTATACATGGACTGACCCTGGACTCTGACCTCATAGGTAGCAATGAATATCCTAGTAAGAGCACCAGTGGAAGGAGAAGCCTTGGGTCCTGCTAAGACTGAACCCCCAGTGAACTAGACTATGGGGGGAGGGCGGCAATGGCGGGAGGGTTGGGAGGGGAACACCCATAAGGAAGGGGAGGGGGGAGGGGGATGTTTGCCCGGAAACCGGGAAAGTTAATAACACTCGAAATGTATATAAGAAATACTCAAGTTAATAAAATAAATAAATAAATAAAGAAAGAAATAAATTTAAAAAAAAAGAAAACTCTGAAAAAAAATCAATACTAGCAACAAAAAAGGGGAGGCACAGAAATTTGTGGGGGAACTCCTGAAGAATGATACTGGAAAAGGAATTGTAGGTAGAAGAGCAGTATTATCTGAGATGACGAGTTCAGTATGGCTGAAGTACGGGGTACTCTTCATGAAATGAAGAGAAACTGTAGGGATGGAACTGAATTCTGAGAAGCAGATCCAGATTTAGACAAAAAATATATACTAGATCTCAAGAGAAGGGTTACATCAGTGCAGTCAAAAGAGTGCTTGGGAAAATGTTCTAGCTTCATGAAAAGGGTGATATAGTGTCAGCTCTGAAGTATGGTCCTCAAACGCTTGTTCCTCAAGCCCATACTTTGCTGACTGTCCACTTACCATGGTTCTTCAGCCCTGGCTGAGCTTCTGATCTCAATATTCAATAGCACTTGAAGGCTAACTCCACTTGTTTATCTCGGTATTGCATAAAACACAACTTGACAATACTGATCTCATGATCACTCTGTCAAACCCAGTCCATATCTCATGCACCCTCCCAGCCCTCCCAAAGATATGGCACCACCACCCAGTCAGTAGCACAAAGCAGAGATCATTACCTTTAATACCTGTCCAATGCCTATATCATACAGAACCCACCCCTAAACTGCATTGTCTTAGTTTCTTCTAAGTTGCTGTGACAAAATACTCTGGCAAAAGCAATGTAAGAGGTTAATGGTTTGCTCTGACTCACAGTTCAGTTTATAATTCATTATAATGGGGAACTTACAGCATCAGGAGCTTGAGGGAGGCAGTCACATCACATCAATAGTCAAATAGAGAGCTACTAAGGAGTATATGCACACTAGTGCTCAGTCCAATTTCCAGTCCACCGAGTCCAGAATTTCATATTGAGAGAATAGCCCCAGTTATTAAGATAGGTCTTCCCACATTAATCCAATAATCCCCCACAAGTATGCCTAGAGGCTTATTTACCCAGAGGCAAGTCTAAATACTGCCAATAACTAGCAGTAACCAGCACATTTATTAACTCACCACATCCAATAATTTTTTGTATTGAACCCCTCTTAATTCATTCATATCTCATTTATATTTGTCACTACTCAAAGATATCATCCATGAATAATTGCATAGTGGTCTATGTTATTAGTTTGCTCCCCCTACAATTTATACCCAACTCTATAACTAGGTTGATATTTTCTAATGAAAACTTGTTTCTGTCATTCCTATGTGAAGACTTCTTTGTAGTTTCTCATCCTTTATATCTGTCAGGATCTGTCTGCAAGGGCATTTCCCAGGTTCATATTTCCATCATGATTTAGGTCATGGTCTTCATGGTTGCCAGCAGTACCATTGCAGCAAACTTCTTTCACTCCATTTAATATGTTACACAAGGCATTCTCTCCATCCCCTTTCTGGGTATAGCTCATTTAGATGTCAGCTAAAATACAACATCTCTGGGAAGCATTGTTACCCTCCTCGCTTTTAATCAGATTCCTAGCTAAATATCCTGAACAAACAGCCAGTACATTTTGCAACACTTATATGTGCCACTGCAGGTCCATGGACCATGAGAGGAAGCCTGCTAATGTCAGGCTAAAAGCTTGACGACTCAGAGACCCTGAAGGGATGGTAGGCGCTTCACCTACTCCAGGCACCAGGACCATGTCATGTAGCTACAGCCCCCCGCCCCAGAGAGATTTGTGCCCATCAGTCATGTAAGAGCAATGCCCCAACCCCTTTCTCATGTAGATGAGATATCTCTAACATCTCAGAGAAGACAATAGGAAAAGAAATGTGACCACAGTCAAGTAGGCTCAAAACAGTTCTCCATGCTAGTGAGGTACCTAAAGGCCTGGAGGCTTAGTCAATAAGCTTTCCTCCCCAGACACTGCTCTGGTATTGCAAATGGTATTTAATCTCAGGCCCACCTTGAAAAGTGGTGTATGGTTTTATGAATCCATTTTCCACCATGACATAAACTGTTTAGAACCAGGAACCTTCTCATGTCATCAAGGTCCACAGAGGGGAGTCATGGAAAAGGCCTTTGCCTATAAAGCTACAGACTAGCCTACCATAGAAAGCCTCTCTACACTCCCAGCCACAACCACCTTGATGGAGGTTGCCACTGTCAAGCCAAGGACTATCTCCACTGGGACTAATTAGGACTCCCTTTTCGAATGCAGATCGATCCATGCTTATCACCCTGTACAAAGCTTAGGTCCAAGTGGATCAAGGACCTCCACATCAAACCAGATACACTCAAACTAATAGAAGAAAAACTAGGGAAGCATCTGGAACACATGGGAACTGGAAAAAATTTCCTGAACAAAACACCAATGGCTTATGCTCTAAGATCAAGAATCAACAAATGGAATCTCATAAAACTGCAAAGCTTCTGTAAGGCAAAGGACACTGTGGTTAGGACAAAACGGCAACCAACAGATTGGGAAAAGATCTTTACCAATCCTACAACAGATAGAAGCCTTATATCCAAAATATACAAAGGACTCAAGAAGTTAGACTGCAGGGAGACAAATAACCCTATTAAAAAATGGGGTTCAGAGCTAAACAAAGAATTCACAGCTGAGGAATGCCGAATGGCTGAGAAACACCTAAAGAAATGTTCAGCATCTTTAGTCATAAGGGAAATGCAAATCAAAACAACCCTGAGATTTCACCTCACCCCAGTGAGAATGGCTAAGATCAAAAACTCAGGTGACAGCAGATGCTGGCGAGGATGTGGAGAAAGAGGAACACTCCTCCATTGTTGGTGGGATTGCAGACTGGTACAACCATTCTGGAAATCAGTCTGGAGGTTCCTCAGAAAAGACAATTGAACTGCCTGAGGATCCAGCTATACCTCTCTTGGGCATATACCCAAAAGATGCCCCAACATATAAAAAAGACACGTGCTCCACTATGTTCATCGCAGCCTTATTTATAATAGCCAGAAGCTGGAAAGAACCCAGATGCCCTTCAACAGAGGAATGGATACAGAAAATGTGGTACATCTACACAATGGAATATTACTCAGCTATCAAAAACAATGACTTTATGAAATTCGTAAGCAAATGGTTGGAACTGGAAAATATCATCCTAAGTGCGGTAACCCAATCACAGAAAAACACACATGGTATGCACTCATTGATAAGTGGCTACTAGCCCAAATGCTTGAATTACCCTAGATGCCTAGAACAAATGAAACTCAAGACGGATGATCAAAATGTGAATTCTTCACTCCTTCTTTAAAAGGGGAATAAGAATACCCGTGGCAGGGAATAGAGAGGCAAAGATTAAAACAGAGACTGAAGGAACACCCATTCAGAGCCTGCCCCACATGTGGCCCACACATATACAGCCATCCAATTAGACAAGATAGATGAAGAAAAGAAGTGTAGGCCGACAGGAGCCGGATGTAGATCGCTCCTGAGAGACACAGCCAGAATACAGCAAATACAGAGGCAGCAGCAAACCACTGAACTGAGAATAGGACCCCCGTTGAAGGAATCAGAGAAAGAATTGGAAGAGCTTGAAGGGGCTCGAGACCCCATATGTACAACAATGCCAAGCAACCAGAGCTTCCAGGGACTAAGCCACTATCTAAAGACTATACATGGACTGACCCTGGACTCTGACCTCATAGGTAGCAATGAATATCCTAGTAAGATCATCAGTGTAAGGGGAAGCCCTGGGTCCGGCTAAGACTGAACCCCCAGTGAACTAGATTGTTGGGGGGAGGGCGGCAATGGGGGGGAGGATGGGGAGGGGAACACCCATAAAGAAGGGGAGGGGGAGGGATTAGGGGGATGTTTGCCCGGAAACCGGGAAAGGGAATAACACTCGAAATGTATATAAGAAATACTCAAGTTAATAAAAAAAAAAAAAAAAGAATACTTGGAGTCCAGTTGCTAATGCTGTTCAAGTAGGTTAAAGAATCACGGCCTTTAGTATTATCTGGCTGGATGATGTTCTTTTCTGGACCAATCTGTTTGGTGTGCTGTAGCTGAAATTTCCCAACAGTGGGGAGTTGGAACCTGAAGAAACCACCTCCAGTAGATACACAGGGCCCCTACCCATTTTTAAAATATTTGACCCAATGTTGTT
The DNA here is from genome assembly GCF_021556685.1 of Rattus norvegicus. Lineage (NCBI taxonomy): Eukaryota > Metazoa > Chordata > Mammalia > Rodentia > Muridae > Rattus > Rattus norvegicus. Next base: position 159,628,758 of record NC_141534.1, on the reverse strand, counting down.
CCTGTCGAAAGGAAATACGAGGACAATAATGGAGCAGAGTCTGAAGGAAAAACCATCAAGTTACTGGCCCAAATTGGGATCAATCCGATGCATAGGCACCAAACCACACTATTACTGATGCCATGTTGTACTTGCAGACAAGAGCAGCCTAGCATGGCTGTCCTTTGAATAGCTCTACCGGCAACTGCCTTAGACAGATACAGACACATCGGACTGAGGTTGGAGACCCCTATGGAAGAATTTGGAGAAGGATTGAAGGAACTGAACAGGATGGTAATCTCACAGGAAGTATACCTGTAACAGCTAACCCAGATACCTCAGACTTTCCAGAGACTAAGCCACAAACCAAAGAGCATAAATGGACTGGTCTGGAGCCCCCAGCACATAGATAGTCTAGCCGCAGTGGGAGAGGTTGCACCTAACGCTGTAAAGACTTGATGCTACAGGAAAGGGGGATTCAGGGTATGAGGTGGGGGTAGGTGGGTTGGGAGTACTTTTTCTGAGGAAAAGAGAGGTGGGGTAGAATTGAGAACTCTGGGAGGGGCCACCAGGAAGGGGGCAAAATATGGAATGTGAGTAAATAAAATAATTTCATAAAAAAATAAGGAAAAAAAAGAACTCCCTTTTCCCCCCACCCCAAGTTAGACACATCCCGCTGGCCCAACTCTGTTCTCAGCTCTTCCGCAACTCCCCGTGGTGCCTGGATCTCCAAGAGCCTTAGAACCCCATGGCCATGGCCCTGTCACAAGCTCAGGGACCTCCAAACCAGCTCTGGTTTTCCCACATCTCAGACTGCACTTTCTTACCCTGGGAAAGGTGCACTTCCTATAGCACAGCACCCACCCTGGCAGCATGGCCAGCAACCCTACGTACCACCATATGACAGAGCTTGCCAGCTTGTGTCTTTATCCCACTAGAATGTAAAATTAGAACAGATACCGTGTTTCCTTTGTCATCTCTGTAGTTTCTAAACTCTAGACCAATGTTTTATGCCCGTTAGATTCTCTGATAGATGGCGGAAAGCTAGGAGATGCTCAATCATGGAGAACCTTCTCGAGTGCTCTCAAGACACTCCAGAGCTGAGTCTCACCCTGAAGTTGAGAGAAAAAGGAAAGGAAAGGAAAACTACTTATGGTCACCATTTTATACAATCACAGTGTGTATTTAAATCTTTACTAAGGTATGTAGTCCTGTGGCTCTTTTTACTATACATGATACTGGCATTTTGTCAGACACCTGTCTTCCAGGCATACATCATGAGATTGAGGTGTCTAACCTGTTTCTCCTCTACCCTACTATATTTTCAAGACTCTGCCCTTCCTTAGACACCTGAAATATGAGAAGCTGTAAGGCATTGGGGATGCCACTCTGGGAAGTCATTCTAGGCTGGTTGTGAGCAAAAGAGAAAGCTGGCCATTGTCAGACTCGAAGACTCGCAGACTGAAACAGGGCTCCCAACCTCAGACAAGTCAGGCACAAACTCAAGTGAAGATGAACAGAAGGTCATCCCCTGTCTAAAGAGACTCAAATTCAGAACACTTTTCAATAGTGGTTGTCAAGGCATGATGTCCTAGAATCATTTGGCAAGCAGTTAGACAGCTTCCTGAGATTTACCCCAGGACAGTCTACAAACTCTGGGAAAGGGCTCAGCATTGATACTTTTACAATCTTTGGAAAATTCAGTTCTATGGTAAAACTCAGAAACAAAGCTGACCCTCTCAGGCTGCTACCTAGTTGTCATGATTGAAAGCCAGAGACAGAGAATGTGCCACCTTGACTTACAGACTTGGCAGAAATCAGAACTATTTCCTCAGTGACCACAGCCTTGGGAGAGACTTTTGTATGGTTTCAATAAATTCCCCCTTTGTTTCAAATGATGGTTTAGTGAGACTTTGACACTTAAGTTCAAAGACTAAGCTATAGCAGTAAAGTGAAGCATAATAAATTTGGAATCAACTTTAAGTTATGCCAAAGAATGAGTTGCAAGGTTGTAGATAAGCCCTGACCAGCAAGGTTGATGCTTGGGCTGGATTCCTGAGGTCTGCTCATTCTCTTAACATGTTGGAATCTGGCTGCTTTGGATAATCCATTCACTCTACAGATGTTAAAGAAGTTTCTGTGTGTGTGTGTATGTGTGTGTGTGTGTTTCTTGTGTGTATGTGCCTATTTGTGTGTGTGAGTGGGGGTGAATGCTTGTGTGTGTGTGTGTGTGTGTGTGTGTGTGTGTGTGTGTGTGTGTGTGTGTACAAGAGTACGAGCATGAGCAGGTTCTTATGGAGACCAGAAGAGGGCATCTGATTCTGATCCCCTAAAGCTGGAGTTACAGGATTGTGAGATGCCTGACACAAATGATGGAAAGAACTCTCTCTAAAAGAAGAAAGAAAGAAAGAAAGAAAGAAAGAAAGAAAGAAAGAAAGAAAGAAAGAAAGAAAGAAAGAAAGAAAGAAAGAAAGAAAGAAAGAAAGGAAGGAAGGAAGGAAGAAAGAAAGAAAGAAAGAAAAGAAAGCCAAGTACCCTTAATTGCTGAAAAGAACTTTAGCACCTTAAAATTTTCTTTAGTGTACTCATTACCTCTAAGATAACTAAAGAAGAAACAAACAAAACTTACTCATATTCTGTGTCTGTCTTTCCTGTCTCATGAATTCAGAGGTGATCTTGTGGAAGCCCTCCTTTTATTAATTTCTTTTTATTGATTATTCTATTGATTTACATTTCAAATGTTATCACCCTTCCCAGTTTCCCCTCTGAAAAATACCCTATCCCATCTCCCCTCCCTGTGCTTCTATGAGGGTACTCTCCTACCCACCCACCCACTCCTGCCTCAACACCCTAGCATTCCCCTACACTGGGGCAATGAATTCCAACAGGACCAAGGGCCTCCCGTCCCACTGATGCCAAATAAGGCCATCCTCTGCTTCATATGTAGCTGGAGCCATGGGTCCCTCCATGTGTACTCCTTGGTTGGTAGATTAGTCCTTGAGTGCTCTGTGGGGTCTAGTTGGTTGATATTGCTGTTCTTCCTATGGCGTTCAGATCCTTCAGTCCTTCTCCTAACTCCTCCATTGGAGTCCCCATGCTCAGTTCAATGGTTGGCTGCAAGCATCCCCATCTGCATTGGTCAGGCTCTGGGAAAGCCTCTCAGGAGACAATATCAGGCTCCTGCCAGCAAGCACTTCTTGGCATCAGCAATAGTGACTGGGTTTGGTGTGTACATATGGGATGGATCCTCATGTAGGGCAATCTCTGGATGACCTTTCCTTCAGTTTCTGTTTCACTCTTTGTCTCTGTATTTCCTTTAGACAGGAGCAATTCTGGGTTAATATTTTTGAGATAGGTGGGTGGTCCCATTTCTTAATTTGGGCCATGCCTAACCTCTGTACATGGTCTTTACAGGTTCTCTCTCCCCTTTGTTGGGTATTTCAGCTATTGTTATCCTTGTTGCATCCTGGGAGCCTCTTGCTTTCCTGGCATCTGGGACTTTCTAGTGGCTGCCCCCAGTTCCCCATCCCCCACTACTACACACCCTTGTTCAATTTCCTGAACCTCTGTACATCTCCCCCATCTCCTTCCATACCTGGTCTTGCCCTTCTTTTTCCATCTTCTTCCTCTCTCCCTCTCAAGTCCTTCTCTCCCTCTACCTCCTATGATTATTTTGTTCCCCCTTCTTAGAAGGATTGAAGCATCCATACTTTGGGCTTCCTTCTTCTTGAGCTTCATATGGGCACTGAGCTTTTTTTTAAATATCCACTTATCAGTGAGCACATACCATGTGTGTTCTTTTGTGACCAGGTTACCTCACTCAGGATGATATTTTCTAGTTCCATCCATTTGACTGTGAATTTCATGAAGTCATTGTTTTTAATGGCTGAGTAGTACTCCATTGTGTAAATTGTACCACAAGCTGGTACAACCACTCTGGAAATCAGTCTGGAGGTTCCTCAGAATATTGGATATAGTACTACCTGAGGACCCAGCTATACCACTCCTGGGCATATACCCAAAATATGCTCCAACATATAACAAGGACTATGTTCACTCCACTATGTTCATAGCAGCCTTATTTATAATAATCAGAAACTGGAAAAAACCCAGATGTCCCTCAACAGAGGAATAGATACAGAAAATGTGGACAAACTCTTTAAACAAGCTTTCTCCTTTTCCTTACAAAGATTATCAGTTTGTTGCCAGGCTGTCCTTGAACCCAGGGCTGCAGGTGCACATCACTGTATCAGTAAGCTGTCAGACATGCCAACAAGTTTAGTAGTAGCATGACTATTTGGAGCATAACCAGCCATTTTCTTATTGAGATTGAGGCCTGCTCAACAGGAGTGGATTTGCAACTGTAAACTTGGTAGAAGGTCCATGATTGGGGAGAACACTGGTCTTAGCGGGGAGCTGACACTGCTATTTTGATAAAGTGACATTATATGTCCATAAAATTGCTTTCTAGATGTTTCTGTTTATTCCTATAAACTAGTGCTGATTTAAGCACTTTGGCAAGAAAACTTTCTTTCTACAGGAGACAGCAGTTATTGTACAGACTCAGAACTTATCTATGTGTTGAGCATAAACAGCAGCTCAGTGTTCACCTGTAAGTGCGACATCTGTATCATCCCTTCACATCAGAGCCAGGAGTGGAGTGATGCACAATGCTGTTTCGCAAGTATTGCATGACAGTTATACTCTTGAACTCTCAGCAGCTGCGATTGCCCGCACCAGTCATGCACAAGACTGGGCCCATCAACATTCTGACTTGGTTGGCGAAGAGGTTCATGAGACTCTACCCTTCCCAGAAGATCCATAGACAATTAAATGGTAGCTGGGAGAGGGAGAGGCATTGCCTATGCTCTTGTTAAAGAAACAAACTAATCCTCTTGCTTATGCTCTTGTGAGAAGCCCCAGTGAAACCCGATAGGCAGGAATGGGATGAAGAAGAAAAGAGAACATTGGGAGAAATATCACAACATCATAACCCACTATGATTAGTATATGGTTTAAGAACTTTTTACAATAAAAAGACTAAAGAAACATACTAAACACTGCAAAAAGAACCTTTTGGGGGCTGGGATGTTGGCTATTGTTTGGTGTTTTAGATTTAGTGTTTGTCTGTTTTGAGTCAACTTTGCTTTTTGGCTGGCCTGGAAGTCACTACATAGGCAAGGGTGACCTTGAATTTGCAAGCACGTTCTCTTGTCTCTGCATCTTAAGCGCTGAGATGGCATGTTCATGCCCAGCCATTTTTAATAAGACTTGATATGTATTGCTTTTCAACTTAAATAAAAATTTAATACAATACACTTAGGCTAACTTTATATAGTACAATATAAAATCAAAAAGCCTTCTTGTTTTAAAACTTATTTCTTCAGAAAAATATGCCTCCGAACAATTGATACTAAATGACATTTCAAAAGTTTTTTAAGGATTCTAAATAAGTAAAAAGAAATGGGCTAAAAGTCTCAAATAAAAATTAAGAATGCCCTGTATTAAAGCCTCATTGGTGTTCTATATAACTTCTTAGTAGACAAATGCTAGTATTGTCTTAACTTGAATATCTACCCCAAAAGACAGTTCTCAGATGCTGAGACAAAGTACTACTCAAATTGTTTCTAAGGTCAGCTCATTAGAGTGAGAACTAAAGGCTTCCAAACCAAGACCCGGATTTTTCTGGATGCCAGGGAAGGGAAACAGCAATCTCCTAACTGAGATTTTGGTTTTGAAATGACCAAGCCCAAGTATCCTTTTTAAAAAGGCATTATATGTTCCCAAAGACAGGGGAAAAGAAATTTACTGAGGAAATAAAAAAGAAATTGGGGGAAAAAACCTTATTCGGCAGAAAAGAAACTGTCTCTGTGTGCCTCTGAAATGCTTGAATTCGACCTTATTTCCCATCCTAGAAAAGCCTCTTGAAAGAAAAGTCTCAGTGAAAGTCCCAACTCCTGGGAAATGGGAAGGCTCTGCCATTTATTAATGTCAAATATGCTGCCGGCATGAGTTACTCTGTCTTCTGAAAGCCATACAAGAAAGTCCCCACCTCACCAGTTGTTTGGTATCCTGATGCTTAAGGCTTTAATGATTCTGGTAGCAACGATCATCAGAAGACAAAATATTTTTTAAAGACAACCGGCACTACATTCTGATCTTTGAATAGCTTACTCATCTAATTTAAAGGTCTTTTCTACTGAACTATCCACAACGTCGAGCCTGTTCCCATCTAAAGTGAAAGACCAAACAGCGATTTTCCTAAGTTGGCATATTTTAAGTAAATTACCACAAAACTGACCTTGAAACAAAGAGAAATGGAACAGGAGAAGGCCTGATTCCTTCCTGGCAGTACTACCGGTGGCAAATATCCCAGAACTAAGGAGAGCTGCCAAGTGGGAAAGAGATAAAGGACTTTCCAAAAGCAGCCAGCCCAGGCACACTGACCTCCCAACAGCTGGAGGGAGACTGGAGCAACTCACAGGTAGGTCTGCCTGGCTCTTTATGGCCGCCCAGTTCAGAGTCACTCTGGGCTCAAAGGAAGCTGCCCTGTTTCCTGGACTGGCATCCCACATCCTACCAGAGGCAGCTGCAGCGTTTTGAATCGAGCTTCTGCCTTCCCTTTTGTGCACGAATGGGGGCTTACAATGGGCCAGAGAGACTTCAGCTTCAAAACCAAGGAGGCGTCCCCGCTGGTGAGAGAAGGGTTCTCCCTCTGGTGAAAGGCAGTGAGGAACCATGCCAGTTCTGATGGCCTGTGAGCTGCCATGATGACACAAAGACAGTGAAACCAGAGGAGTCACCTAGGTGGGATGGCTATGCCTACCCTGTCACTCTTTTGTGTCTCAACCTTGACCCAACAAATAAAATGAGAGAAAGTAATTACATATTAAAAAAATAAAAGTGAATACGGGTACGTAGGTGGAGGGAACAAAAAAGGAGAGTAAAAATGGTGATATTTAAAAGTTGCTCAGGGATGCCTTCTGTAGTTGCCATAGAAAGTTGAGATTCATTGCTTCATGTGTCTGACTTCCACCGAGCGAGCTATCTGCAAGGATGGCGGATCTATGTGGGTGCTGGATCGCAGATCTAAATAACGGACCCTCTCTGGGATGCTGACTGCCACCAGAGTATCAGAGAGATCTTCAGTAACTCTATCTCCTGACCACGGGTCTAGGTCACCATTGCTGTGAGGGAGGGAGACAAGAAAAAGTAAGGTTGTCAGTTCTTTATGACTGTACTCAAAGAAAATATGAGAGATATTCTTCATGCATAAAGCTGAACATTGAAACAGTTTGGAAGGGTTGGGGATTTAGCTCAGTGATAGAGCGCTTGCCTAGCAAGCGCAAGGCCCTGGGTTCGGTCCCCAGCTCCGAAAAAAAAAAAAAAAAAGAAAGAAAGAAACAGTTTGGAAAGCTGTATCTATTTTGTCACATAAGAAGTTTCTTGATGTGCCAGTCTCATAGTATTTCCACCCAAACCCAGAACCAAAGAAGACTGAATGTGCTAACACAAGGCAATCAAGGGTGACAGTGGAGGGTGGGCAATAGTACCCCGAAAGTCTCATAAACACACGGTGGGATGTTCCTTAACTGAGTGTCAGCCTACAGATCCATGCACCGTCTGAAAGTTGACAGGAAATATGTCTATGTGGACTGAAAACTGAGTCATAGTACTTTTTCCAGAAACTTTGAAATCTGTTTTCAAATTTTTGTGTCAAAACGACCTAGAAGTCAAAACAACTTTTTGCAGTTCGTGAGACACTGTTTTTGCAAGAGTGTAGAAACACAAAGAAATGTTTCCCTTAATTTGAGTTTGCTATAATTTCAATTTCCATTTAGTAATTTGTACATTAATAAACTCAACATCAGAAAAAATGATTCTGAAGCTTTGACGTTAAATGTGCTACCACACAAACAGCTTGGTACTTGGAAACCATAGCATCCACTTTAGTTGTAACTTCTTTAAAATGCCCAGTCCTCTTCCCATATCAATTAGCAATCAATTAGCAATCAATAATATGTGGCTCACATATACCTACAGGCTAATCTGATCAAAGCAATTCCTCTGCTGTGGTTACCTCTTCTCAGATGAGGAAGTTTGTGTCAACCAGAAAAAAATTCTCTCTCTCTCTTTCTCTCTCTCTCTCTCTCTCTCTCTCTCTCTCTCTCTCTCTCTCCCTCCCTCTCTTCCCCCCCCCCTCTCACACACACACACACACACACCCTTCATGATACTTAAATGCTTCAGGTAACTTTACAATTTTGGGTTGAGACATAAAAACTCAGAAATCTAAGACAAAAATTTACACTGAAATACCTCGTTGTAAGCATCAGATCACATTGCTCTTTAAGAGATTTTCAAAATAATATTTATTTAAGCATGCATAGGTGTGGGGACTCACGCCTACCACAGGGCACATGTGTGAATATAGAGGTCAGAAGACAGTTTGCAGGCCTTGGTTTTCTCCTTTCACCACATGGGTTCCAGGAATTGAACTCAGGTCCCCAGACATCAGGTCTGCCAGCATGTGTCTGGACTTGCTGAGCCGTCTCACTCGTTCCAGTGTCCCCCTTTATTTTCACCTCTTGGAAGATCGTTACCTACTGTGTGAAATGTGTGTGTGAGTGTGTGTGTGTGTGTGTGTGTGTGTGTGTGTGTGTGTGTTCTAACTTTTGTTTAATGTGTACTCCATATTTCTGGTATTTTAACAAAATCTGAAATGCAAAATTTCAAAATCACATTATCAGATAAATAAAAGTATCCCTGTAATACGCACAAACATTATTGATAGATACTGCCCTGTTTTATTACCTGTTAAATCAGGGTCCTACAAGATTGAGGATTTGAGGTTTTTCTGTTCTGTCTCTTCTTTCAAGAACCAGATGTGGCTCATAGTAGGTACCAAACTAATATTTATAGAAATTAAGTATCAAATTATCTGTTGTCTCACAGCAGACATTCCCCATGGGGTCTCTGAGTAAATGTTTGTAGGTTCATGAACACAAGAGCTCTTCAGAGCTTGCTAACACAGATCAGAGTCCACATAAAGACTAATGTAAATGCACTCCCGGGTTTTCTGCTGGACGCAGTAGTAGGAAGAACATCACTATAAGTTTAAATCACTATAAGCTTACTAAGCTACCTGTCTTACGGGAACCTTAATTCCTGTGCATACCATACAAAAGAAATTATTTAAAAAGTTCTCTCACACAGTGTTAAGAGGACGAAGCTGAGTAACACACATGCAAAAGGGCACACGGCCTGTAACATGGCACACAAATGTCCTGCCTTCCCATTATTACCATCTACTGTAAACATGGGTGGGGTAATGCCTTCACGAGGTGGGCAAATCATGAAAACGGATTCAAAACTGCTTCTCATAAACATCTAATCAGAATACTAATTGTCAGCCTTTTCTAGATACACTCACTTACAAACTGAATTAGAAAATAAGCATTCAGGCATGGTAAGTATTTGAAATACAACTTTAAATTCCCTTTCCGTCACATGCTTCTCTTAAGGGAGGTGGCGGAGGTTGGGGGAGGCTTCGCTGTAACTTAATAACATCATTCTTGGGGGTAAAACAGTTACTCCCAAAGCACACTTTACTGGTTTTGTTAAAAATAAAGGTTGGTTTTTCTTGAAAGAACAAATAGTCTTTATCTTTGCTGCACTTTGACAGACTTAAAGCAGACAGGAAATGCTCCATTATTTGCAAAACAAAAAAGTCCCTGCTGCAGAGAAGAGCAAAGTGCTTCTGATTTAAAAGGTCTTCTGAAGCACCTGCTGACTTAGCAACCGTGTTTGCAGCTGCTGAGAGACCTAGCATGTGCCTGGACTTGACTTTCTCAGTTCAGACGTGTGAAAGCTATGCCAGCCGACGGGAAATCCAAAAATAAAGTACTGTTTTCCTGAAAGACTCCAGATACCTGGGTAAAATCCCCAACAACCAGTCTCCCTTAATCACTGTTAATAATTTCTTGCCTGAGAAATGATGTTAATTCTTCACAGGGTCCCTTCTAAATCTCTATGTAAATAACCAAGAATCACCATTGGTGAAATAACCTGTGAGTTTTAGAAAACACGAATCCTCCAAAGGAAACCACCATGCTATGAGAGGAATCGCTAAAGTAGGGCTGTAAAAGCTCTATTTACTACTAAGACCCGCTCCCCAGCTAATGATTATGACCACCTACCTCATGTCGAGCTCATCAGCAGAACAGGTTCAGCAGACAACAGTACAGATCAAACCTCGGTCCTCATGGCAGTTACTTCCATGGCAATCTATTTATAATTTAAATAACTATGTTAGATAGTCACTATTATTTCTCAGTTCCATACATTAGCACCCAAGGCCATGCATTTAATTATGGCAAGAAGAAAAAGATACCCAAGCTGCACCTGGCCCTTTAACTGCAAATCTTAACTGGAAAATCTCCAATCCAACAATTTCATATTGAACTTTTGGTCAAGGCAGCCACCAGACTTTTGTGTGTGTGTGTGTGTGTGTGTGTGTGTGTGTGTGTGTGTGTCTGTCTGTCTGTCTGTCTGTCTGTCTGTCTGTCTGTCGGTATGTGTATGTGTGTGTATATGTATGTGTGTGTGTGACTGCATCTTTGTGTGTGTGTTCATATGTGTCTGTGTGTGTCTGTCTGTATTTGTGTCTGTGTGTCTGTATGTGTCTACATCTGTGTGTGTGTCTTTGTGTCTGTGTTTAAGTGAGTCTATGTGTGTCTATGTATGTGTCTCTTATGTATTTGTGAATGTCTGTGTGTGTGTGTGTGTGTGTGTGTCTGAGTGTGTCTGTGAGAGTGTTTGTGGGTCTGTGGGTCTGTTCTGGGTTGGATAGGATCACCATACAGATATGAAGCTCTTGGGAGACAGTAGACTTCATTTTACTTTTTACACACATGTATTTTCCAGGTTTGAGTCTGAGTGGTTAATAATTTTCTGGGTTAACTTTTATTTAGCTTTATTTTTTTCTGAAATGGGGTCTCGATAAGTTGCTAAGTAGACAAACCTGCTGCCTAAACCCCCTGGGTGGCAGGGACTCGAAGGCCTGTACTACTGGGTCTAGCTTCCATTAGTTCATTTAAACATGACAACAGCTCTGAGGTGTTACTGCTTTTCATATGACAAAACTGAGCATCAGCTGACATACGTCATTTCATTTGAGACAAGCTCCTTTTGTGCAATTCTCCACGAAAGCCACTGAAGAGTTAAATTTCAAAGTTAGTCACAAACTGAAAGATCCCACGCAGAGAGACCCTTACTCAAGTCTTGGGAAATCGCGGACCCCAGACACAGAGAGACCATTTTGGATGTAATAAGCAAAGGCGAGGTTTATTACAGAGACCTATTACAGAGATCTCCGGGCCGACACGTATCCCTCGCAGGAGACAGAGGTGTCGGCCCCGAAACTCAAAAGTCAGAGGGTTATATAGAGAAGGCTAGGGGGTTTTGGCGTGGTTACATACAATTGGCTCATTCAAACATAGCAGTGAGAACAAAGCAGAAAGAGTACGTGTTAGAAGTCAGGGGCTTATCAGGGTCTGGAGGATGGCCCTGAGTGAGCTGGGGGGAGATGTCTTTCTGTCAGACGTCCCATGAATCAGTCCCATTAACTCAGGCTGGTTCCTGCATTCCTTTTCTTTATGGCTTGTCAGTCCTGCCTGGACAGTGTTTCCTGTGCTCCTTTATCTTTATGGCCTGCTATTCCTGGCGGCAGGGCTTAGCCCTGAGTTTGTGGCTTTTGGGGCTAACTCTTTTAATTTTATATTTTTAAACCTAGAATTCGTATAATTTTCTTTTCAAAACAAAGTCCGAACACGCCTGAGAGAATTTGAGATAGGGCTCACCGGCTGGAGTCACCTCCTCCCCTTCCTTCACTCCCTGAGGATGGGTCATCCCCCTGCTGAGTGAGATGAGTCACCCTACCCACACTGCTGAGCAGCTAGATAGCACTGTACTCTTTGCTGATGTAATCCCGCGCCAAAAATAACTGTGAGTTCTTTGAATTAGCCAATCCTGTGTAACCTCGAGAAATCCCCTGGCTTCCCCTATATAAACCCCTGCCTGAAGAGGCTCGTGGTCGGCTCCTCTATCTCCTGCGTGAGATGCTTGTCGGCCCAAGACCTCGGTGTCAGTCCGAGATCTCGTTAATAAAGCTGCCTCTTGTTATTACATCAAGATCGGCTTCTCGAGTGTCCTGGGGCACGCCGCCATCCTGAGACTGGAGCGAGAGTCTCCCCAAATTTTGGGGTTCTTTCACCACTCTTTATAGCTATGAAGGCCCACTGAGTTCTGCTCTAGTTCTGAAATGTCTTTCGCAGACTCTGCCCCCCACTTCTCAGAAACGAAGATGAAGCTCATGACAGTTTTAAATAGTATAAGCAGGTGAACAAGTGACTAAAAGAATTATCTGCAGTAGTTGAATCCAGTACGAAAGGAGATTGTATTTGACCAAAATTCATATATTAAACATTCAGACAAAGGATAAAGATTCCATTTAGTTACATTTAATCTTTGGCTTTTTATAAGGTTATAAGTTTAAAGTCTTGGATGTTAAAAGAAACATATAAATTGTCCCTAAAGATAACCTCCAGGAGTGAAATTAAACTGGCAAAGTTCTTCCTCCTCTGGTAGAATAGAGATGAGCCTAGAGTCTCAGTGCTTGGCATACCTGTGTGAGCACTCCACCTCCACCAGTAATAGATTAGTAGTAACAAGAAGTGGCTCCTTTGGGGAAGTAATTGACTTACGTTGGCAATATCATCAAAAGGCTGAAAAAAACAGATGTGCTGATAAACTCCTTTAGTCCCAGCACTTGGGATACAGAAGCAGGCAGATCTCTATGAGTTAGAAGATAGCCTGGTCTACATTGTGAGTGCCAGGCCAGCCAAGTGCCATCTTAGAAACTGAGACCACGCCTTTACTAGATACAGGACCTGTCAGAACCTTCATTTTAGATTTCCACTGACACAACTGTGATAAATAAGTTTACACTGTTTGTAAATTGCCCAGTCTTGGATATTTTGTGACAGCAGAACTAATGATGAAGTCAGACCCAGTAGCTAGTCCAGAGACCTTCTCAGTGTTCAATGCCCTTCCAATGTTTCTAGCTTCCAACAACCACTTTACACAGCTGAACAAAATAGTATAGTTTTGAAGAGTCCAACTGAAAATGAGAAACACAGTTTTAAAAAATTAAACCAGTAGAAGATAATCTGTTTTCTGTCCAAAGGTCTCACCTTTTACTTGGAAACGGGCATCTTTTGGGTTGAAAATAGCATTGAGTCTAAAGTCACAGGCTTAAATTAAGCCAGGCTGGCAGCAATCTTCAGCACCACTGGGTGTGAGTATAGAGAGCCCAATCTGACTCTTGTTTGAGAGAGAGAATACAAAGAATTCCACCACAGCACTAATGAAGATGTATGTGTTGGCATTCACAGATTTCCAGAACTATTTTCCCAGTACTAGGCATGAAACACAGCCTCTTGCATAACAGACAAGCACTTTTACTACTGAGTTATGTTCCCAGCCCTTGGTGAATGTTTTAATTAACTGGTTGCCAGCTGAATAGTTGACAACCTAGGGAGACATGAAAAATGTGATATCAGAGTCAGATGTACATAGAGCCAACTCTGATGCGGACTTGGTTAACTCTGTATCAAATGTGTTACATCTTGGAAGCACTGACAAAGGACAACAAATGGGTGTGTAGGCTTGCATGCCAAGGAAGAACTCTCAATCTGCAAGACAACCGTAGAAGAAAAACATCATCATCAACACCACCACCAACACCACCATCACCATTATTAATCTTACTGTGCAGGTAAAAGAATTCTGACACAGAGAGAGTCCAGTGAGATTTTACTTCTTCCACATATCCATATAATGCCTCCTTTCCAGGACTTGGGAAAGTCTACTATAGTACTAATGTATTTATCTTTTTCTCTATTTGCTGGTGAGTCATGTTGTGTATGACTTTAGATTTGAAGCATAAAGAGAGCTTGCTCAATGATAAGTACTCACTGTGTGTCTGCTGAATGGGTGAGAGAATGAAAAACTCATTGGTAGTCTCATGGTATAATGCAACAGCATCTACACATGAATGCAAGTTAGGTGACAAACTATTTCTGTTCTCTGTTGTAGCACAACTGTACCAGCAAAGGGCAAAGACTGCCCCAGGAGTCACGCATGATTACCTGATAGCCCCAAACCCAGGATCCCAAATTGCCAGCAGTTGTTTCAGAAATGTTACTGCATCTGGACTGGCCTGAGTAATTATAATATACATTCACAGCTTTATAACAAGCAGGGAGTCAGATATATAGGGATTTGTCAGATACTGGCATACTACCTGTCATATCAGAAAGATAAACAGAGGAAGAGTCAGATAATATAAAATTATAGTTCAATAACACAAAGAAGAAATGTGCTTATAAGTTGATCATAAGGCACTCTTAAACATCTAACTAAAATTAGATATGGCTACATATGCCTGTAACATCAAAACACTAGAGGCAGAGACACAAGTATGGTATGAAGCTAGGCTAGGCTCTACAGTGACTTCCAGAACAACCAAAAGCAAATCTCTCTTATTTCTTTAAGTTTTTCAGTCTCTTGAGTATAGTATTCCTAAGCAAACATCATAAACAAATAAATCTTTTAAATTCTCCCTGCACTGCAGAAATAATGCAAACATTCACATGTTGTGTAAAGCCCTACATACTTTTCACTTGAGCTTAATCTATATAGCCTTTCTAGTTTAGAAAAACTATTCCCCACAACACTCCTTCACTCCTCTGCTCATCTTCAAATCTCTGTTCTTACTCTTTAATTATATGAAGGCTGGCCATCTTGGTCTTTATAATACCCAGCTCAAATATCCCCTCCTCTCTGAGATCTTCCTTATCTGTTTCCAAGGTTGAAAGAGCCAAACTGTGCCCTCCTTGGTGCTGTACCATACTCTCTATTTTTATCACAACCCCTATAATACTATCTGTATTCATTTGATTCTACAATGTCTGCCACAGTGTTTAGGACGGTCTCAGATAGCTAAATGTCTGCTGAATAAAGGACTGGTTTTTTTTAATTAGTATACTAAGTATTAGGTTTCGTTTTGGTCAAACAAAATTTGGCTCCTCACCACTGCTATTCTTTTGTGCCCATACATTCCTTTTCATTTTTATGGAAGGGCTATACTTTTACAAAAATTTATTGTGGAAGAAACACAGCTCCTAGTTCCAACATCTGTGGTATGATCAGAGACATGTCATGCACCACACAGCTCACAAACACTCCTGTCATCAGTCTATAATAAGTCTCTAGATTCTACTTATGAAAATCATGGGCAATACTCTGTGTTAGAAGTCAAAATGGAGACAGCCCAGAGGACAGATGGGAAACTTTCCAAGGTATAGAAATATTTCATATCTTCTTGGAAGACTGACTTACATAACACTACTGCAAAATCTGTGGATTCTGCTATATGTAGATTTCTGTTCCCCTCAGAAAAGAATCGTGATATATAACTGTAAGGAGGAACACTGAGAGCAGAAGGGAACAAGCAGGGATGGAAGACAGAGAGATATAGGGAAAGAGAGGGGGAGAGAGCAACCAAAATGAGGCATGCATGAATACTGTCAAAACAAAGTCTAGTAGTCTATATTTTAAATTAAATTATTTAAAACACATCATGAACTAGGCTCATGTGTAGTAGTGCACACTTTTATTCCCAGCAGAGGCAGAGGCAGGTGTATCTCTGTGAGTTTGAGGCCAGCCTTGGTCTACATAGTGAGCTCCAGGACAGCTAGGACTACATATTGATAACCTGCCTCTAAAATAACAGTAATAATAATTTTGGTAATAATAATAATGATAATAATAACTATCATAAGCTAATATTGAACTCTAGTTGAAAATACAAAACTTTAATTATTTAGGGGGAGATGTCTATGATTTACCTTGAAATGTATTACATTAAGAAGAATAAAAAGATTTCTAAGTGAATATGCTTGTCATAAGTCAAATATACTTAAAAATTATTTATAAAATTTGGGAGGTAAGGGCCCAGAGATGTAGTTCAGTGATAGAGTCTTTCTTTAACATGTTCAAGTTATGTTTATGGGTGTTCAATACCCAATGTTATTCAACTTTTTTTAGATATTTGAAAT
Source organism: Rattus norvegicus (assembly GCF_021556685.1). Lineage (NCBI taxonomy): Eukaryota > Metazoa > Chordata > Mammalia > Rodentia > Muridae > Rattus > Rattus norvegicus. The sequence continues at coordinate 159,612,598 of NC_141534.1, read as the reverse complement.
ATTTTGCAATAAAATGGTAGAGAAAATTCACAAATAGAATTATAACTAAATCATTACCAAGCCTACTGATTATTATGCCTTGAGTTTATAACCAATACATCATCTCATTCTCAAAAGCACTTACCCTACCAGACAGATTATTATATACTTCTTTGCCTAGAAGACACTCAATTGCTTTTGTTCCAGTTCACCAGCTAGCAAAGGGTAAAACCAAAATTTATTCCTATGTATCTCTACTTCCGAAAGAGACATGCTACCCACTGTGCTATACTCGTAGGAAAGTGCCTCCTTGTGAAACTATGAACAATTCCAATGACAAAGCCACTCTTTCTGCATCATACCCTGTTAACACTTTGAAGAGATTTCCCACTGCATATGAAAAAATATTGAAAATGGGCAAATCAGATCAAAAAAAGAAACTAGTCAAGAGAAAAAGGCTGGAAGGAAGAACTCCCATTCTTCTGCCTCAAAGAGAGGACCTGTTGGAGGTCCAAGGCTGGGCTAGAGACACATTCCTGTCAAGAAAAAAGGCAATGAGAAAGGAAGTATCCCTCCCCCTCACCATGCTGCCTCGGACTATCATCCAGCAATATCACTTTTCTGAAAAAGGTAAGAAAATTCCAAACAGAAAAGAAATAAATTGTAGGGAAAAATCTGTTTCTCTCTCTCTCTCTCTCTCTCTCTCTCTCTCTCTCTCTCTCTCTCTCTCTCTCTCTCTCCCCTGCCCACCCCGTGTGTGTGTGTGTGTGTGTGTGTGTGTGTGTTTGCACATTCTCATGTATTCCAAAGGTTTCATACTCAAGAACACTGTTCACTTTCTGTAAGATAGGGAGGGTCCTATTGTTCTGGAGCTCATCAGTTAAGCAAGACTATCCTAGATCTCACCCTGCCTCTGCTTCCCCTGCCCCTGGGATTATAAGCACAAACCCAGGATTTTTACATGGTTTCTGGGTATCAAACTTGGGTCTTCATGCTTATAAAAAATTCACTTTGCCAAATGAATCATTCTCTCAGCCGATTCAAGACAATTTTTCTATGGACTATTAATTGGTACTTTGTGTTCTTGGACAATCAACTTTAAGAAGTCGTGTGTTAGCAAATATGGAGAATTGCCTTTTCTTTCCAGTTGTATGTGTGTGTATTCGCATGTGTGATGCACACATCTATGTTGGATATGCAAGCACATTTGTGTAGGTACATGTAAAGGCTGAAGGTTGACATCAAGAGTCTTCCTAAGTCCCTCTTCATCTAATTCATTGAGGCAGAGTTTCACAATTGTACCCAGATCTCACTAATTCAGCCTGTCCGGGTAATCAGCCTGATTCAAGGACTGTCCGCTAAGATGACTTATAGTTTTAGAAATCCTGGATGTGAGAAAAAAATCACAAAATACAATATCCAAAAAAACTGTGAGAGCTGGATATGATACACAGCTTTAATCCCAGCACTAAGGAGGCAGAGGCAGAAGGACCCAACAGTTTGAGGCCAGCCTCGGCTACATAGTAAGTTCCAAGACAGCCAGAGCTACACAGTGAGACCTTGACTTTAAAAAAGAAAACAAACCAAACAACAATGACAAACAACAAAACTATGAGGTCAAAAAAAAAAAAAAAAAAACAGTGGGCGAAGCTAGCTATAAAACCTGAAGATCTGAAGGACCCACAAAATAGAAGAGAGAAGCAACTCCCACAAGTTGACTTTTCAGAATCATGCCATAGCATGCACACCCACAGACACCATACACACCCATGCACACACTCACACACACACATGATTAAATGTGCCCGAGTGCATACATAAACATACATGCTTTCATGCACACACATGCTCACATGCATGAGCATGCACACATACACAAACAGAAATAAGTTGTAAATAAGTAAATGTAAAAATTTTAAAGAAAAAATACCCGTGAGGTCATAAGTACACACTGTGCCCATGCTCCAGGTGTACATAATGAAACGGATCTGAGCTAAACTGAAAGTACAAACCTGTCGCACCTAAAGCCATCGGAAAAGCCAGCTGAAGAAAGGTCCAAATCAAAACCGTGATTTATTACGCTGAAAATTCTTTAATTGTTCACGGGAACTCAAGCCACATAACATTTAAAACAGAAGTTTTCTCAGAAAGCATCCCTAAGATGTACAGCAGTTACAAATAACCAAGCAGTAGAGAGGCTAAGAGCCAACCATGGAATGTACTGGACCACCCATCACCAACAACTGACCCTCACCCCTTTCTAAATCGAGTCCCCTTCAGCAGACTTATCTCTTCCCCGGTCAGCAGGGAATTACAGAGTAGATGCAGAAGAAAGACTTCTTTTCAAGCAGTGTGGTGGGTGAGGCCAGCGGATGATGAAGCTCGGCAAGAGAAAAAAGGAGCGGATGTACAAGTACCTAAAACACAGGCAAGTGGGTGTGACTCACACACTGGCATTAGATGCCCTTCTTATGGCAGGAACACTGGGCCTCTGTTGAGGAAAGAAAAGAAGTCCCCATGAATAGCCCGTCTCTACAAAGAGCAGTTATTGTCTCTTAAAAGACACAAGCATGGCTGGAAGCTGGCACCAGATAACAATACATAGGTTTCTGTAGCCCTGGAACATCACAGGCAGAGACTTGGCCTCTGCTGATGGAGTCACTGCCCTTTTGAAGGCAGATGCTCCTGGGAGAACAGGGTTCGGTTCTGACCAGCAACCTTTCAGAAGGGCACTCCCAGTGTAAAGCAACTCACAGAGGAACAGCCAGGCTGGAGAGCTGAGAACCAGATAAAACTGTAAGGTCAGTCATCTGAAACATGGTAATCTTTTATCATCACACCTGTATATCTCTATAGCTAAATCTTTATTCTTAATAACTTCAAGATGACTTCTTGCAGGAATTACTGGTTCATAGGAAACAAACATTGTAAGGCCTTCTCACTAGATCCTGTCAAGCTTCCTTTTTATAAAGGAAGTGCAAATCTACAGTCTCTTTATGTTCTACTTAGAATACCCAAAGCTTCAGAAAGCATGGCTGTGATAAGGGGACGCACAATCTCTGCACTGTTTGATTAATCAAGAGTACGGTGGTTCCAGCAGAAGTAGCACACACTCTGTAATCAGATGTGTGATGTGCCTAAAGCACGTAAGTACCAAGTCAAAGGTAAGCCATAGGAAACTGTCACATTTGTAAGTCACTTTGATACAATCTCACGTGATACTTCAACTTAATCTTGATAGCCTGCAAAATATTAGCCAAGGAATCGGTCACTGTTAATTACTTCCAAGGGCAGGGGGGAGGAGTGTGATTTAATGAGAAAGCAAGCAGTAAGAGCCTCTAAAACAACACAACAAACACTTCTCAAAGGACTTAACACACAGATATTCCCTTCATCGTGCTCCTTAATTTGTGAGTTGTTAGCTTTGTTTGGAATGTTTGTGCCTATGAGTGTGTGTGTGTGTGTGTATGTGTGTGTGAGAGAGAGAGAGAGAGAGACAGACAGACAGACAGACAGACAGACAGACAGACAGACACAGAGACACAGAGACAGAGAGAGAATCGTTCACCAAATTGCCCAAGCTACCTTCAAACTTGTAGTTTTCTTGCTTCAGTCTCTCAAGGATTCCAAGCCTGTGTCACCATGGCCAGCTTCCCCAATTATCATCATAAAAATATGTTTTTAATTGTTTGCTTATCTTTATATATTTTGAGTTTGTTTATAAGAAAAATTTAACTTGAGAGTCATTTTATTGCAGTATAAATTTAAATACCTTTGCAATACTTTAAAGGAAACTAAAATAGATTAACAGCAGACTCAGTACTAGTCATTTGACTCAGAGTTAATTTACTTTCTGTTTCCTAGTATAGGCAAGCACTCACTTGAAGAGCGAGAAAGAGAGACTAGAAAGGTGGCTTAGCATTAAAAGCATTTGCTGCTCATGCAGAGAACCTAGGTTTGTTTTCTAACGCTCATGTACTGACTCACAACTGTCCCTAACTCCAGTTTTTGAAGATCTGATGCTCTGTTCTGAATTCCTTGGACATCAGGTTTGCACCCAGTGCACATACACATGTGCAAGCAAAACAAACAAACAAACAAAAACAAAAACCACACACATAAAAATAAATCTAAGAGAAAAAATTTTAAAACACTAGAAGTCCATTTTAATAGTTCTAGTTTTTAAAGGTACAGAAATAGGGGCCGGAGAGATCACCCAGTGGTTAAGAACATTAGCTGCTCTTCCAAAGGACCCAGGTTCAATTCCCAGTACCCACATGGCAGCTCACAAATGTCTGTAACTCAACTTCCATTGGATCCAACTCCCTCATACAAACATACATGCAGCATAAGCACCAATGCACATTTAATGTCTTAAAAAGTACAAAGATAGTGTAAAAGCCAGGTGTGTTCCGACAAGCCTCAGTTCTGGGGAGGACAAACCAAAGGATCACAAGTTCCAGGCTAGCTTGGGCTACAAAGCTACTTCATTGCCAAAATAAAGAGGTGTAGGAAGTAAAACACTCGTGCAATGTTAGACTGATCAGGTCTGCACCCCATTGTGTCTGCCCTTTCTGCCAAATGTTGGCAAAAAAGTAAGGATAACAGTTTATCCTTACTTATCCTGAAAGTCTTAGGTGCCTGTGACTAGAAGGATAAGTGTTTGAATAAAAGGAAGGTAGGGCAAAGACACAATTCTTAAAAGGGAAGAAGACAGTCTTAGAAAACAAAAAGGCCAATCTTCTCTCCAGAGTGCCGTCTCTCCATCCCTCCATTAGAAGAAGGATTAAACTGATACATTGAGCTTTTAGACCAGATTCTCTTTCTTTAAGGCTCCAACATCCCTCTCACACTGCCTCAGATAATCACATTAGTTTTGTCAGTAAAAGCTCTCTTTTCATAGAATGCATCTAAACCGCTTAAACCACCCAGAGAGGGTGCATACATTATCAAAAGCCAAGACAAACGGAAGAGGTTTTCCCTTTTATGTCTTAGTATTTCACCGAGTGTATTCGCATGCTCTGAAACGAAGCTAGAAATATGAAAATATTTAACTTGCCATCAACTAAAAGACTACACAATTTAAGGAACTGCGGCCCTCTTTAAAAAGTGTCTTTTAAGCTACAAAGAGGCGTTGTGGTTTTTCATGTGGCCTGAACTGTCAAATGACAGAGGTTTTCTATTTCTCCTTTCTCTTCCTCCCTGTGTTCTGCGGGCCAAGTCCGTGATTATTTCTGCATGACTGTTGCAGCTTCTGTTAACAGTAAACAAAAGCAAACAGAGACAATGTGCAAAGACAAATTAGAGAGAATGCTAGCTGAATTGACGTGGAAAACGGCATTTAGTCACTGCCCAACGATACTCTAGAGATGTACGCGGTACAGACCGAATTGGAAATAGCCGATTTTCTCTCACAACTCAACTGTTATCTCACCGCGCTAAGCCTGAGTTACCGACTCAGAAAAGGTCTGCTGATTGTCAGCTCCTTACAGAGAAGGAAGTGCATCAGAGAGGGGAGGAGTTCTGGCTAAATGGAACCATCCATGTGAAAGAGCGGTCCCCAGCTGGGCAGTGTTCCAGGGATTAGTGGGCTGTGAGGACAGATAGGGTCACGAAAGGAGAAACAGAATGAGCAGAGAGCAGAGAGAACTGGAGCTGAGTGCAGGAGCGAGGCACAGTGAGACAGAATCAGTGAAAAATAAATGTTTAGCTAACTGTGGAAAGAGGAGAAACTGGTCGACCCAAAGGCAAGAAAACTGGTTTTTGTGTAGGGTGGACAGTTCTAGACCACGCTAAGCTATGAAGTGAGCTCCAAAAATAATAACTTTGTATTATCAACGTCCAGTTTAATTCAATGCATGTTGGTTTCCAGCCTGTTCTGTGCAAGATGTTTACTTTGTACATGAAGGAAAAAACTGTGAGAACAAGTGGACTTGTTTTAATTAAAAAATTTTTAAGTAGGGTGTAGTAGTTCAGTGGTACAGTTGAAAGAGCTTTTGAAATTTGGCTTTCGTCTAACCAATGAAATTTTCATTTCTAGCACTCACTCTAGCTGTGGAGTCAAAAAGATCCTCAGAACATTGCTGTCCTTTGCTTTTAAAAACTCTTTTGTTTTATTTTATTTTTTAAAATTTTTTTAAAGATTTATTTATTATATATAAGTACACTGTAGCTGTCTTCAGACACACCAGAAGAGGGCATCAGCTCTCATTACAGATGGTTGTGAGCCACCATGTGGTTACTGGGATTTGAACTCAAGACTTCTGGAAGAGCAGTCAGTGCTCTTAACCACTGAACCATCTTTCCAGCCCACTTTTAAAAACTCTTATTATTAACAGGAGAATAGTTAAAAAGAACCCAGAGCATAAATGATGTGAACAGCAAAAGAATCTTTAAAATTATAAAAATAACAAGTTTACAAAAGGTCCACGCATCTGTAGAACCTAAAAATCAATGTCTTTATACTTCTCAGGAGCATAAGTTCTCACGATCTTAGTGTAAGGATTTGCAACTATTGATGTCTGTTTGTCTGAGGCATATGGAACAAAAATGGGGCAGTCCAAGGAGGTAGCCCCCTCATCCAGGATGCTGAGGAATGAGTGGCAGCTTGGGGCCACACCCTCCCAGTGATGCCTACAAGATACTCTTTCCCAATCTGCTGCTCAGCATATATCGATCACCCTTCAGGCAAACAGCATTTACAATGTTTAACACCTCACTGAATATCTATAGCACTGTGATAAAATGGTCACTTATCAAGTTTCTTCCATATGTTACATATATTTAGGCATGATACATATATCACAAAATTGGATAAACCACATAAACAAAGTACAGCCCACAGCAACTATTCTATTAACAGCAACCATCACTCTTATGCAATAATCAATGTTTTCTATCCCCAATTTTCAGAAGAGGGAGCTAAGGCTAAGGAAGGATAGCTAAAATAGCCAAGGCGACATAACCAGAGGGTACCAGCCCAGAACTGCCAGCTCCACAGAGCCCCTAATCATTAGTGTGTCTTCCTTCTGATAAAAGCCAAAAGGTGATTTGTAAATGAGGACAGGACATTGTGCTGTTACCTTGATAGGCTAAGAAGGCAAATGCCTTAAAAACTTAGCCAAATGTGGGTAGTTCACCATGGCCAGGTTCACCCAGGTCTCCAAGACCCAGTCTTTCAGACGTTGGATGTCCTCAGAGTTTAGGGAGGTGCGCAGATGAAAGACTCTGGTAAGCCATGGTAGATCACTTCCTGTAGACAGAATGACATGACTGGTACCTGAAAAATACTAACCAAAGAAGCCTCAACAGAGCTCTCCTTCTTCTTCACTTTGCATTACAGAAAATACAAGTTTCTATGCCACTTCACCAAGAATTCTTGCACCACTCAACAAAATGCTTTAATGAAATTTGATAATTCCATGACAGACAAGTGGACTTTGTTGTGGGACTTACCAAAATTAGTGTTCTTTATTATGTTTCATTTTAATTTAAAATATTTAATATTTATTTAATTTGAAATAAATAAGAACACCATAGAACAATGTGAATAAATAAGTAACCAATTAAAACTAACATAGAACAATGAACAAAAATACTAGGCAAAATACCCACATATTTTATATATTTTTTTTTCCAAGAGCCTGATAATGTTCTCTGTTGATCTGGATGATAATTACATCAAGCAACTCATCAGCCCATGCATTTTAATTTCTCTTATTTTCAATATCTATATTATTTTCTTTTTTTTTTTTTTTTGGTTCTTTTTTTCGGAGCTGGGGACCGAACCCAGGGCCTTGCGCTTCCTAGGCAAGCGCTCTACCACTGAGCTAAATCCCCAGCCCCTCAATATTTATATTATGCTTTAATAAAATATGTGCTTACAGAAGTGAGGGCAGGGCTGGAAAGATGACTTAACAGTTAAGAGCAGTGGATGCTCATCAGAGGACACAGGTTCGAGTCCCATGGTACCTCACAACAATTTGTAACTCCAGTTCCAGGGAATCAAACACCCTCCTCTGTGAACATCACACACACACATGGTGCCAGAATATGCATGCAGGCAGAATACCCATACACTTAAAAGACTTCGTTAATTAACTGAAAGTATTGAATAAATGAAATTCAATTAAAAATGGATAACCAGGCTGGAGAGATGGCTCAGTGGTTAAGAGCACTGACTGCTCTTCCAGAGGTCCTGGGTTCAAATCCCAGCAACCACATGGTGGCTCACAACCATCTGATGCCCTCTTCTGGTGTGTCTGGAGATAATTACAGTGTACTTATATATAATAAATAAATCTTTTAAAAATATATGGAAAACCATTCTTTTAGGTAAAACTTACCTGTATTTGAAATTCAGTAAATGGCACCCAAGACCTGGGGATGTTCTCTGAACATTTTACACTGCTTTTCCTAAAATCTTCAGTTATAATCTTTATAAACACAGCACAGAGAATCAACTCTTCTTCAAGTAGGAGCAGAAGCTGCCAGAACTCTAAATGGTCAGGGAAATGAAAGGGGAAAGGAAGAAACTATAACTCACCTAAGTTTTAACACAACAAGCTCAGAATAGGCAAAATAAAATAAAATCCTAGCATAGAGATGGGAGTGTGGCATGAGGTCCTATCATTAACTCCTGTTGTTTTCAGTAGTGTGGCCAGTGGTAGGTCAACCGCACTCCAGTAGACAGTCACATATCTAAGAGTATTTGGGCAGCAGAAATTGAACTTGATGGGTGTGGGGGAGGAGGAGGAAGAGCAGGAAGAGGTAGAAGAGGAAACATAACATTTTGTAAGTGAGGAAGAAGGCATGAATTTGGGAGGAGTTGGGAGAGAAGGGTGAAAATATCAAAAACACATTTTACAAAAGATCCAACAACAAAATGACAAGGATTAATAAAAAACTACAAAAAAGCAAATAAAATACACATTAAAAATAGTTTTGAAAAATAAAATGGGAGGGGCGGCACAGGTCTTCCTGGTTGCTGCCGCTGCAGAGAGCCCTGGGCAGCACCCCACGAACAAACCTGAGCCTCGGGACCACATGTAAGACCAAATTTTCTGCTGCAAGAAAGCTGCCTGGTGAGCTTGGGACACACGGAAGCAGAATTTCTCTAGGACCGGGCACGTTCTGTGTTTACCGGAAGTCCCACACCCGCGGATCCCGGCCCGCAGCAGCTCTCTGCTCCCAGACCCGGTGAGAGAGAGACCCAACGGCCTGGTCAGGTGGGCACTCCTGAGGCTGCAGAGCGGAAGAGACCACCAACACTGCTCACCCCTGCCCACATCCCTGGCCCAAGAGGAAACTGTATAAGGCCTCTGGGCTCCCGTGGGGGAGGGCCCAGGAGCGGCAGGACCCCTGCCAGAGACACCGCTGGAACCTGAAAGAAACAGACCGAATAAACAGTTCTCTGCACCCAAATCCCGTGGGAGGGAGAGCTAAACCTTCAGAGAGGCAGACAAGCCTGGGAAACCAGAAGAGACTGCTCCCTGCACACACATCTCGGACGCCAGAGGAAAAAGCCAAAGACCATCTGGAACCCTGGTGCACTGAAGCTCCCGGAAGGGGCGGCACAGGTCTTCCTGGTTGCTGCCGCTGCAGAGAGCCCCTGGGCAGCACCCCACGAGCAAACCTGAGCCTCGGGACCACAGGTAAGACCAAATTTTCTGCTGCAAGAAAGCTGCCTGGTGAACTCAAGACACAGGCCCACAGGAACAGCTGAAGACCTGTAGAGAGGAAAAACTACACACCCGAAAGCAGAACACTCTGTCCCCATAACTGACTGAAAGAGAGGAAAACAGGTATACAGCACTCCTGACACACAGGCTTATAGGACAGTCTAGCCACTGTCAGAAATAGCAGAACAAAGTAACACTAGAGATAATCTGATGGCGAGAGGCAAGCGCAGGAACCCAAGCAACAGAAACCAAGACTATATGCCATCATCGGAGCCCAATTCTCCCACCAAAACAAACATGGAATATCCAAACACACCAGAAAAGCAAGATCTAGTTTCAAAATCATATTTGATCATGATGCTGGAGGACTTCAAGAAAGACATGAACACACTTAGGGAAGCACAGGAAAACATTAATAAACAAGTAAAAGCCTACAGAGAGGAATCGCAAAAATCCCTGAAAGAATTCCAGGAAAACACAATCAAACAGTTGAAGGAATTAAAAATGGAAATAGAAGCAATCAAGAAAGAACACATGGAAACAACCCTGGATATAGAAAACCAAAAGAAGAGACAAGGAGCTGTAGATACAAGCTTCACCAACAGAATACAAGAGATGGAAGAGAGAATCTCAGGAGCAGAAGATTCCATAGATATCATTGACTCAACTGTCAAAGATAATGTAAAGCGGAAAAAGCTACTGGTCCAAAACATACAGGAAATCCAGGACTCAATGAGAAGATCAAACCTAAGGATAATAGGTATAGAAGAGAGTGAAGACTCCCAGCTCAAAGGACCAGTAAATATCTTCAACAAAATCATAGAAGAAAACTTCCCTAACCTAAAAAAAGAGATACCCATAGACATACAAGAAGCCTACAGAACTCCAAATAGATTGGACCAGAAAAGAAACACCTCCCGTCACATAATTGTCAAAACACCAAACGCACAAAATAAAGAAAGAATATTAAAAGCAGTAAGGGAAAAAGGTCAAGTAACATATAAAGGGAGACCTATCAGAATCACACCAGACTTCTCGCCAGAAACTATGAAGGCCAGAAGATCCTGGACTGATGTTATACAGACCCTAAGAGAACACAAATGCCAGCCCAGGTTACTGTATCCAGCAAAACTCTCAATTAACATTGATGGAGAAACCAAGATATTCCATGACAAAACCAAATTTACACAATATCTTTCTACAAATCCAGCGCTACAAAGGATAATAAATGGTAAAGCCCAACATAAGGAGGCAAGCTATACCCTAGAAGAAGCAAGAAACTAATCGTCTTGGCAACAAAACAAAGAGAATGAAAGCACACAAACATGACCTCACATCCAAATATGAATATAACGGGAAGCAATAATCACTATTGCTTAATATCTCTCAATATCAATGGCCTCAACTCCCCAATAAAAAGACATAGATTAACAAACTGGATACGCAACGAGGACCCTGCTTTCTGCTGCCTACAGGAAACACACCTCAGAGACAAAGACAGACACTACCTCAGAGTGAAAGGCTGGAAAACAACTTTCCAAGCAAATGGTCAGAAGAAGCAAGCTGGAGTAGCCATTCTAATATCAAATAAAATCAATTTCCAACTAAAAGTCATCAAAAAAGATAAGGAAGGACACTTCATATTCATCAAAGGAAAAATCAACCAAGATGAACTCTCAATCCTAAATATCTATGCCCCAAATACAAGGGCACCTACATACGTAAAAGAAACCTTACTAAAGCTCAAAACACACATTGCACCTCACACAATAATAGTGGGAGATTTCAACACCCCACTCTCATCAATGGACAGATCATGGAAACAGAAATTAAACAGTGATGTAGACAGACTAAGAGAAGTCATGAGCCAAATGGACTTAACGGATATTTATAGAACATTCTATCCTAAAGCAAAAGGATATACCTTCTTCTCAGCTCCTCATGGTACTTTCTCCAAAATTGACCATATAATTGGTCAAAAAACGGGCCTCAACAGGTACAGAAAGATAGAAATAATCCCATGCGTGCTATCGGACCACCACGGCCTAAAACTGGTCTTCAATAACAATAAGGGAAGAATGCCCACATATACGTGGAAATTGAACAATGCTCTACTCAATGATAACCTGGTCAAGGAAGAAATAAAGAAAGAAATTAAAAACTTTTTAGAATTTAATGAAAATGAAGATACAACATACTCAAACTTATGGGACACAATGAAAGCTGTGCTAAGAGGAAAACTCATAGCGCTCAGTGCCTGCAGAAAGAAACAGGAAAGAGCATATGTCAGCAGCTTGACAGCACACCTAAAAGCTCTAGAACAAAAAGAAGCAAATACACCCAGGAGGAGTAGAAGGCAGGAAATAATCAAACTCAGAGCTGAAATCAACCAAGTAGAAACAAAAAGGGCCATAGAAAGAATCAACAGAACCAAAAGTTGGTTCTTTGAGAAAATCAACAAGATAGATAAACCCTTAGCCAGACTAACGAGAGGACACAGAGAGTGTGTCCAAATTAACAAAATCAGAAATGAAAAGGGAGACATAACTACAGATTCGGAGGAAATTCAAAAAATCATCAGATCTTACTATAAAAACCTATATTCAACAAAATTTGAAAATCTTCAGGAAATGGACAATTTCCTAGACAGATACCAGGTATCGAAGTTAAATCAGGAACAGATAAACCAGTTAAACAACCCCATAACTCCTAAGGAAATAGAAGCAGTCATTAAAGGTCTCCCAACCAAAAAGAGCCCAGGTCCAGACGGGTTTAGTGCAGAATTCTATCAAACCTTCATAGAAGACCTCATACCAATATTATCCAAACTATTCCACAAAATTGAAACAGATGGAGCCCTACCGAATTCCTTCTACGAAGCCACAATTACTCTTATACCTAAACCACACAAAGACACAACAAAGAAAGAGAACTTCAGACCAATTTCCCTTATGAATATCGACGCAAAAATACTCAATAAAATTCTGGCAAACCGAATTCAAGAGCACATCAAAACAATCATCCACCATGATCAAGTAGGCTTCATCCCAGGCATGCAGGGATGGTTTAATATACGGAAAACCATCAACGTGATCCATTATATAAACAAACTGAAAGAACAGAACCACATGATCATTTCATTAGATGCTGAGAAAGCATTTGACAAAATTCAACACCCCTTCATGATAAAAGTCCTGGAAAGAATAGGAATTCAAGGCCCATACCTAAACATAGTAAAAGCCATATACAGCAAACCAGTTGCTAACATTAATCTAAATGGAGAGAAACTTGAAGCAATCCCACTAAAATCAGGGACTAGACAAGGCTGCCCACTCTCTCCCTACTTATTCAATATAGTTCTTGAAGTTCTACCCAGAGCAATCAGACAACAAAAGGAGATCAAAGGGATACAGATCGGACAAGAAGAGGTCAAAATATCACTATTTGCAGATGACATGATAGTATATTTAAGTGATCCCAAAAGTTCCACCAGAGAACTACTAAAGCTGATAAACAACTTCAGCAAAGTGGCTGGGTATAAAATTAACTCAAATAAATCAGTTGCCTTCCTCTATACAAAAGAGAAACAAGCCGAGAAAGAAATTAGGGAAACGACACCCTTCATAATAGACCCAAACAATATAAAGTACCTCGGTGTGACTTTAACCAAGCAAGTAAAAGATCTGTACAATAAGAACTTCAAGACACTGAGGAAAGAAATTGAAGAAGACCTCAGAAGATGGAAAGATCTCCCATGCTCATGGATTGGCAGGATTAATATAGTAAAAATGGCCATTTTACCAAAAGCAATCTACAGATTCAATGCAATCCCCATCAAAATACCAATCCAATTCTTCAAAGAGTTAGACAGAACAATTTGCAAATTCATCTGGAATAACAAAAAACCCAGGATAGCTAAAGCTATCCTCAACAATAAAAGGACTTCAGGGGGAATCACTATCCCTGAACTCAAGCAGTATTACAGAGCAATAGTGATAAAAACTGCATGGTATTGGTACAGAGACAGACAGATAGACCAATGGAATAGAATTGAAGACCCAGAAATGAACCCACACACCTATGGTCACTTGATTTCTGACAAAGGAGCCAAAACCATGAAATGGAAAAAAGATAGCATTTTCAGCAAATGGTGCTGGTTCAACTGGAGGGCAACATGTAGAAGAATGCAGATCGATCCATGCCTATCACCCTGTACAAAGCTTAAGTCCAAGTGGATCAAGGACCTCCACATCAAACCAGACACACTCAAACTAATAGAAGAAAAACTAGGGAAGCATCTGGAACACATGGGCACTGGAAAAAATTTCCTGAACAAAACACCAATGGCTTATGCTCTAAGATCAAGAATCGACAAATGGGATCTCATAAAACTGCAAAGCTTCTGTAAGGCAAAGGACACTGTGGTTAGGACAAAACGGCAACCAACAGATTGGGAAAAGATCTTTACCAATCCTACAACAGATAGAGGCCTTATATCCAAAATATACAAAGAACTCAAGAAGTTAGACCGCAGGGAAACAAATAACCCTATTAAAAAATGGGGTTCAGAGCTAAACAAAGAATTCACAGCTGAGGAATGCCGAATGGCTGAGAAACACCTAAAGAAATGTTCAACATCTTTAGTCATAAGGGAAATGCAAATCAAAACAACCCTGAGATTTCACCTCACACCAGTGCGATTGGCTAAGATCAAAAACTCAGGTGACAGCAGATGCTGGCGAGGATGTGGAGAAAGAGGAACACTCCTCCATTGTTGGTGGGATTGCAGACTGGTAAAACCATTCTGGAAATCAGTCTGGAGGTTCCTCAGAAAATTGGACATTGAACTGCCTGAGGATCCAGCTATACCTCTCTTGGGCATATACCCAAAAGATGCCTCAACATATAAAAGAGACACGTGCTCCACTATGTTCATCGCAGCCTTATTTATAATAGCCAGAAAATGGAAAGAACCCAGATGCCCTTCAACAGAGGAATGGATACAGAAAATGTGGTACATCTACACAATGGAATATTACTCAGCTATCAAAAACAACGAGTTTATGAAATTCGTAGGCAAATGGTTGGAACTGGAAAATATCATCCTGAGTGAGCTAACCCAATCACAGAAAGACATACATGGTATGCACTCATTGATAAGTGGCTATTAGCCCAAATGCTTGAATTACCCTAGATCCCTAGAACAAACGAAACTCAAGACGGATGATCAAAATGTGAATGCTTCACTCCTTCTTTAAATGAGGAAAAAGAATACCCTTGGCAGGGAAGGGAGAGGCAAAGATTAAAACAGAGACTGAAGGAACACCCATTCAGAGCCTGCCCCACATGTGGCCCATACATATACAGCCACCCAATTAGACAAGATGGATGAAGCAAAGAAGTGCAGACCGACAGGAGCCGGATGTAGATCGCTCCTGAGAGACACAGCCAGAATACAGCAAATATAGAGGCGAATGCCAGCAGCAAACTACTGAACTGAGAATAGGTCCCCTATTGAAGGAATCAGAGAAAGAACTGGAAGAGCTTGAAGGGGCTCGAGACCCCAAAAGTACAACAATGCCAAGCAACCAGAGCTTCCAGGGACTAAGCCACTACCTAAAGACTATACATGGACTGACCCTGGACTCTGACCCCATAGGTAGCAATGAATATCCTAGTAAGAGCACCAGTGGAAGGGGAAGCCCTGGGTCCTGCTAAGACTGAACCCCCAGTGAACTAGTCTATGGGGAGAGGGCGGCAATGGGGGGAGGGTTGGGAAGGGAACACCCATAAGGAAGGGGAGGGGGGAGGGGGATGTTTGCCCGGAAACCGGGAAAGGGAATAACACTCGAAATGTATATAAGAAATACTCAAGTTAATAAAAAAAAAAAATTTAAAAAAAAAAAAAAAGAAAAAGAAAATGGAAACTGAGCCTCAACAAGATGATTGGGAAAATACTACAGCTGTTAACGAGAATCCAGAAACATCTATATAACAGCAGGAAACATGCTTTTTACTCTGAACAAATCCCTGAGTTTGTTTGGAGCATGCTCATGCTCGTGTCCAGTGTAAATGCACCTACCCAACTAACAAATGAGGATATTTCATCCTGAACCAAGCTGCAAGCCAACCACCATAAGAGCCCCCAATGGCAATGACAGATTGATCATCAGTTCCTGGAATTGATCTCTTCAGATGTCTGATTAACTCTGTAAAATCAGCCAGTGCTTGTTCTGATGTCAGGAAGTTCAAATGCTCAGAATCCGGGAGGTTGAAAACAGTGTAAATGCTCACAATGAGATGGTGAAGACAGGTGGAAATGCTCACACCATCAAAGCTTAGACACAACTTATGTTCACAACAGAACTTGAGTCTCGTGTGCTTTCTTCCAAATGGAATTTCCAGGAAATTGAGTAAAAAGTGCTCACTCAAAGGACAACTCACAAAAAGTGATTTAAGTTTGTAGAACATAATACATTTTGTATTGAATGTTCCTCTCTCTCTCTCTCTCTCTCTCTCTCTCTCTCTCTCTCTCTCTCTCTCTCTGTGTGTGTGTGTGTGTGTGTGTGTGTGTGTGTGTGTGTCCCCCAGTTTTCTGAAGAATGCAATACAAAAACAATACCAGGCACATCTCTAAACACACGTTTCCACCAGTAGACATAACTTGACCTATTTAAGAATTTTTACCTCATGAACTCTGGTGCCACAGTTCTGATTTTGTCAAGAAATTTAAGCAACTATTTGGTGTGGTTTATAATTTTTATTTTAAACTTTATGCTGCCTTCATTTTCTTTGTCACAAACACAGAACAATTGAGGTGCATTGCCATTTAGTGTCCTCCCAGTAGGTGAAGCAGAGCCAAGGATAATAGGTTCCGTGGGGATCTGATCATGCCGGGAATGCTGAAAGTGTTACTGTTCTTCGAAGAGAAGCGAAGAGGTTTTGGGCTCCTGGCAGGTAGCCAAGGTCCCTTGAGCAAGGGCAATGACAATGTCCGAGGCAGAGGCAGCATGAGCCTTGTCAGCCAGAAAGGTCCAAGGTCCAGCGATGAATGCTTCGAGAGAGAACTCTTCCCCAAGTGTTAACAACTCAGGAAAGAACATCCTCATATGATCCTCAATGAAATAATTTGTGTGCTTAACTCCATGCAGACAGGGACTTTATAAACATTGAAGGGTGGAGTGGGATTTAGGGGTAGCTGTTTTCTATTGGCTCAGTTTTTGATGTTAGTGATGTCCTATTTGCATGGAAGGACACCGGGTCTTACAATACCTGACTGACAGTCCATAGTCCTCTCAGTGGGATGTCAATGGTTTTGTGTCAAAGATCAAGTAAAGAAATGGGTAGGGAGAAGCTTAACTCCTGCCAATCTCAAGTCTCTGAGATTCCCAGGGTCTGAGCTCACTCAACCTTACCAGTTCTTCTGTCTGGTGGCAGGGCCCACTTGCCCTACAGTGTGCATTTAGTAAAACCTCTGGCTGAGTGAGATATGCAGAAATTTCTGATGAGCACCAAAGAGAATTGTCAAACCAAAGTTCTTTGTCTGCTTGCCTACATGGCAGTGGTCTTGCCATCATATATTCTGTGTCCCTTAGCATACAGTGTTGGCCTGCAGTGAAAAAACACAAGCACCCAAGTGTCCCTTGCAGGTAGCCTTCCCAAGCCTGCAACTTGTAAGCATAGGTCTTGTTTTGTGGGTTTATAAGGTTTGAAGGGCAACTTTGTTTCTGAAATAAAGATGTTATAAAAGAATGGTCACTGTGGTGTGTCTGAGACAGTTTTTAAAATTGCTGCCATGTCTCTCTGATCCTGAAAATGTAACTCTCCTCCTTGCCTGGTGGTCACCAATTCTACATTACAGAGCCTCTTTTTCTTCACCACTTACACACACACACACACACACACACACACACACACACACACACACCTTAAAAAAGAAAAGGGAACTAAAAACAATTGCCAACCTCCAAGATCTGTTGACACTGAGGCAGAATGGGGGAAGTGGCCTGAAAGGACTTTGGAGTTCTAGGCTGTCGGACAAACACAGCAGAGAGGAGGTTGTGAGCTGGCAGCATAGCTGAGGAAGCTCCTGAGCTAAGGAAGCCACAGGGATCCAAAGAGAAGAGAATACATGGGACACTGATTGGCGTGTGCCCTCCCCTTCTCCATCCCCTTTACCCTAGAGTTACAGGACCGGGTCATCTGAAGCATTCACACAACTGTCACATCTCCCAGGCCAATGGTCTTAGACTCTAGAATGGGAGCTTCTATACCAACTGCTGCCAAAATCCAAGGATCCCAGTACGCAAGGTCTGTATGGGGACTATGGTTCATGGAGCTAAGGGTACCAAAACCCAAAGCCAGCCAGGTTCTGTCATAATAGCAGTTGCTACTTGCTATAGCTTCTGTCTGGCTACTGGCATAACTTACTGCTCTCAGACACTGAAGGAAAATAAATATATAATCTTCTAGAAACCAGCCTTCTTACCCCACCCATAAATACCATCCAGATGAGCAAAAGAACCCCCTGTGACAGGTATCAGTTGCGCACACCTGTAATTCCAGTACTTAGGAGACTAACAGAGAAGAATCGTGAGTTTATGACTAGAATGAGCTATGTTAATCCTACTCTCATCTCAAAAGCAATAAAAAGGAGGAGGAGGAGGAGAGAGAGAGAAAGAGAGAGAGAGGTGGAGGGAGAGAGGGAAGAAGGAAGGAAGGAAGGAAGGGAGGGAGGGAGGAAGGAAGGAAGGAAGGAAGGAAGGAAGGAAGGAAGGAAGGAAGGAAGGAAGGAAGGAAGGAAGGAACAGTGGTAGGGATATAGCTCTGTTGGAAGAGAGGTTGCCTATGAAGTATGAAGCCCTGGTTTCCATCCCAGAACCACGTGTAACCACACACGATGTCTGCTGCACACCAGTAATCTTAGCACTCCAAGGTGAAGATGGGACACCCTGGGATACATGAGACCCTGCCCTATGCTCCCTAAAGGGACAGCCTTGAAGAAAATTGTGTACGTTAAATGGGGCCCAACCAAAAGGAAGGACACCCGTAGTATCGATGTTCAGCAAACACCAGCAAAGCTTTCAGCTTCTCAGCCACATCTCACATGAACCCCTAGGAAGGATTAACAAATCCACAAGTAAAACTAGAATGAAAAAACATTGAACATTTGCAGAGCATATGAACTAGATATTAAGCTAGACCAAGAAGAGTTCTCTGAAATATTGTACAATTTATGTGTCTTCCACAGATATGTGATCCTTGTTCCACTTTCAAACATCCCATCACAGGATCTTAAGTGCAAAAAATGTAAATGGGTTCTGTACGCAGGTATGGTGGCAGCATCTGTACCCTCTACAGGAGAGAGACAGAGAGAGAAGGCTCACCCAGACTCTGGTACAACCTGTACAACATAGTAACTCCAGACCAGGCTGAGCTGAGGACTATAAGCCTGTCTCAAAAAAAGAAACAAAAGGTAAAAACTAGCCTTTGGTTGTCCATACACAGAGATATCACCTCTTCTTCTGATACCCACACTAAACCCCCTTGGAATTTTAATCTTATATATTGGGAAATCAACAGTAGCTAACAGCAGCTGTTATTAATTACTGCTTGCAAAGTGTCAGATACTGTTCTAATTGCACATGTAATAATTGACTTAATTAGCACAATAAACAAGAATCGGGCACTGTGGTTTTACAGGCAAGGACACTGAGACCCAAGGCTCAGTCACCAAGGCCACTAGGTTTCCTTACTCCGCACTGCTGGCTCCTCACTAACCATTTGCTGTCTCTTTCCCTTTGACTGGGCGGTGCCCTCTGAATCCTTCCTATGAAAGCATCCAAGGCAGACAGCATTAATTGGTCAGTCGGCTTAGCATGGATTAAAAGCCTCATGAATGCTGTTGGTGTTAATAAGCTACTATTCCCTAACAAGGCATAGGAACTTGGAATTGCTTTGGTTGTGTTGACCCATCTATAAGGAATTATAGGAGCTACCTGAAGGGATAATGGATATGTTACCCTGACTCCTGTGGTTTCTAAGACCCCACCTTCTCTTTCAGAGAGATGCTCACTCTTGCCACATATTCCAGATCCAGCCACACCCAGCTCACATAACCCTACCCTGCGTACCCCAGCCCAGCAGAGCTGTAGCTCTCCCCTCAACACCAGAGTGCCGCAAAGAACTCTTGCACTTACTACAGCAGGAACTCAGACGTATGCCTTACACCACCAGACTGCAATGTCTTTTTTTTTAAATTTTTATTAGATATATTTCTTTACTTACATTTCGAATGTTATTCCCCTTCCCGGTTTCCTGTCCATAAGCCCCAATTCCCTCCCCTCCCCCTCCTCTTCTCCCTCCCCAACGCAGGTATTCCCCCTATACATCCCCCTTACTGCCCCCTCATATTCTCCTGCACTGGGGGGTCCAACCTCGGCAGGACTAAGGGCTTCCCCTTCCACTGGTGCCCCAACAAGGTTATTCTCTGCTACATATGCAGTTGGAGCCCTGGGTCAGTCCATGTATAGACTTTCTGTAGTGGTTTAGTCCCTGGAAGCTCTGATTGGTTGGCATTGTTGTTTTTATGGGGTTGCAAGCTCCTTCACCTCTTTCAATCCTTCCTCTAACCTCCCCCCCACCAAGGGGGTCTTGTTCTCAGTTCAGTAGTTTGCTGCTAGCATTGACCTCTGTATTGGACATGCTCTGGATGTGTCTCTCAGGAGAGATCAGACTGCAATGTCTTAAGAGAAGGGACAGAGCTCTATGGATTGGATTTCAGGCTTTGACAGGAAGCAGCTTCACTGAACCCATAAGTGGTACAATTAGTGATTATTTGCTACATCCATTTCAAGGGTAATTTTAGCTTTTAAAAGAGGACCAAGTAATGTGTCAACATCTATTAACACTATATTTCTACAAGGTAGATTGTATGTAGTTTCCAAAACACTAAGAAATAAATATTTTTATTTGTACCCATTTGACAGATAAGAAGACTAAAGTGTAGAGTTAAAAGTTTACCCAGTCTTAAACATTCAAGTAACAAAAGTAAGAACTGAAAGCTTCTGCCTCTGGCTAACATCTTATTAAACTATCTCCCAGGAAATCTGAGCACAGAGGTGAACGCACAATCATATTTTAATTGCATCGGAAGCTGTTTAGAGCCTGGGAGGGTTAGGATCTGCCCTTCCAGCATCTCCTCTGGTCAATATTCTGGGAACTGTTCCCACACTGTCTTTCTACTTCTGTCATTCTAAGGACAGAGTTTGTCCCACAAGCCTTTACTCCCACTGCAGAGCCCATACAGCAGCAGGGTCTGCTGGAGGCAGGATGGACCCTCTGCTAGATTAAAGAGCAGGAGGTAGGCAGGAGAAGTTACCCTGTGGCTCCTGAACAAAAGGGAAGTCACATCTAAAGAAGAGAAAAGAGACATAGCAGTTCCGGTTTCTCACAGAGTAACAGCAGGAATCTTGTGGAAAGGGAGTCTGGAGCCCACTTGTCACTGACCCATGCCCAGGTTCTCCTTTCTTTCACTTTCCACATTTAGACTCTTAATAGTTCTAAAGAGGAAGAGAAATCACCATGGGAAATACAGAAACGATAAGTGAATTCACATCTCTCATTTCTACTGAGCTCGCAGAGGAAGCATTTTCTGAAGACTCCTGAATACCAGGCACCATGACAGATGCTCCCATTCTAAATACTATCGTATTCTCTACTTTACCAAAATTCAGCCTGCATTTTTACAGAAATTTTACATTTTCTACTTACAGTCTTGACACTCCAAGAAGAATGCCATCTTTCCACACTCACTAACTTAAATTTTATTAATGGACTTTAAGTACAATAAAAGGTGACAGGAAACAGGCAGGGAAGCAAGCTGAGGGTCTTACTATGGTAATGCCTATGAGTGTGAGAGAGGAGATGAAACAAGGGGATTAACTAAAATACATCTACAGCTTCACTTCCTCTGCTCCGGCAGGGAGCTTGTATTTTCTGACATATATTTACATTGCTTTTGCTTTTGTTTCATCCGTTCCTTTAATAGACATTGGGCACCTACATGCTTAATGTAATACAGACTCCAATGCACAATGCTGAAAAGCTTGTGATAAGTCCTGCCCGTATATGGACCTCCTAAAGTCCATAATCAAAATTCACAGTGCTTTGTGCTGAGCGTGCCTTTTATCCCAACCTCCCTGAAGCAGAGGCAGGTGGATTGCTGTGAGTCCTAGGTCATACTGTTCTAAATACTGAGTTCCAGGACAGCCAGGTCCATGTACAGAGACCTTGTCTTAACCTTGTCTTAAGTCCCCATTACAAAAAAAGAAAAAAACTCTATAAGCAATAACATTTCCACACCTGCTTCCTTTTTCTTCACTGTAGAAATAAATCAAGATTTTTTTTTTATCTTAAAATTCGGTTTTCTATGAGCTGGAGAGATAGCTTGGCAGTTAAGAGCACTGACTGCTCTTCCAGAGGTCCTGAGTTCAAATCCCAGCACCCACATGGTGGCTCACAACCATCTGTTATGAAATCTGATGCCCTCTTCTGGTGTGTCTAAAGACAGCTACAGTGTGTGTGTGTGTGTGTGTGTGTGTGTGTGTGTGTGTGTGTGTGTGTAATAATTTAAAAAATTCAGTTTTCTGAAAATAGAATTTTGTTCTTTTGACTTATACTTACATTAGCGGAATATGGAGTCACCCAGACTATCTAAACTCATTCTTTGTAGGGTTGTCTATTTGTGTAGATTTCTTAGGTTTTGAGTTATCAGTAAGTTGATCTTTCTATTTTCTATTTAATAGCTTTATAACTATAACTGTGACCCAGTAGTGCAGGCCTCTCAGCCCAGCTACTTGTGGGGCTGAGGTAAGAGGGTTGCAAATTAATGTGCCACCTGGATTACAGTGAGGCCAAAGCAAGCCTGGGTGGCTCAGTCAGACCACACCTCAAGGTTGAAAATGAGAAGAGCCTTAGGATGCAGCTTGTGGGTAGAGCATTTCCTGCTGCACATGCATGGCCCTGGGTTCTATTCCTGGTGCCACAAAAAAGTAAATAAATAAGTTTAGTGGTCTATATCAGAAAACAGATCCTCCAACTCATAATAGTAAAAGTTCAATAGTTTAAGGAAAGAATCATAAATGCGCACATACTCTACGATTAGAAAACCAGGTAATGGCCCCTTCATTGTCCATGTCGAACAGTATCACATCATTGTATGTCTTCCAGTACCTATCAGCTACTAGGTGCCACTAGATGTTTTTGTATTATAAAATCCAAAATGATCAACCTACATTAAAAAAAAAAACAAAACAGACAAGACATATTTCAAAGAAAGCAATCAACCTGGATCATAAAATAATAATAAAAGAAACTTTAAACATCATTTGGTTTTATTCTCCCTAGTAACTATCATAGTAATTATTTCTATATACTTATAATGCACAGCACCTTTTGAAATGTGTTCACACTATGGACTAGCAAACTGACCCAATTACATAAGCATTGCCGTACATACTCGGTACTTTTCCTGGTGAGAACACTTAGGATCTATTCTCTTTGCAGTTCTGAATAAATACCAGTGGTTTTCAAAGTGAAGATATCCTCTACTGTCTGAATTTTCATGGCCTAAATTTTCAGTGTCAAAATCAAGAACTAATAAACTATTGAAAAGGTTTATTAGCTTATTACCTTGCCTCTGTACCACAAACAGACATTCTAAGTGGCAAGATTTTCATGCCGAATACTATTCCCCTCAAAAGAAGACTCAATAAGAGAAACAAAAACTTGTTAGTGAAGTCAGTTGTCCCATCTCGGACAAAAATTACAAGATTAGCCTACAAATATTGTTGTCAAAGAAGCAAATCCTACTCAAAAATTAGTAAACTTGCATTAATGGATATAAAAATAAATTACAAGAAACTACCAGTGATGAAAATTTTAATAATATGAACATAAAACAAGTAAAACATAAAGGCAATATAAATTGTAGTTGATTTAAATATTAAGTTAATGAAAATACATTAAGGCACAAGATTATTTTTAAAGTACCTATTAAATCAATCCCTTACTTTGAAATTGGGAATTACCAATAAAGCGTCACTGGCTCTTTTGCCCACTATTGGGACCCTTTTCCTCCCACTAGGTGGCCTTATCTAGCCCTGATATGAGGTATGTGCCTAGTCTTATTGTAGCTTGTTATGCCATGTTTGGTTGACATCCCTGGGAGGTCTCCTTTTCTGATGGGAAATGGAGGAAGAGTGGATCTGGGGGAAAGGGAAGTTGGGAAGGATTGGGAAGCATGGAGAGAGGAAAAACTGTGGTCAGTATGTAATATATGAAAAAGTTTAATAAAGCAAAAATTGTTTTTTTTAACTTATCCAGACTTTAAAACTAATGCAAGGTTCCAGAAAGTACATAGAATATAGGATGAGTTGAATGCACTGTGAAATTGGGGTATCTTACAAAGCCAGGACAAAAGTTTATCATGAGGGAAGAACTACTTAAGATTAAATGAATTTTAAAGAACACGTTAATTACATGCAATTCATGATTTAGGGCTGGCCCCTCATTTAAACAGATAAGATTTGAGTGACAAACTAGAGAGGGTTGAAGTAGTGTTAAAGTGGACAGAGTATTCAATGTCCTTAAACACATATACTATTTTGGCTGAATAAGAAAATGCTTTAAAGTCCCACATAATGGCACATATCTGAAAGTCAAGCACTTCAGAAAGCTGACATTGCTACATAAACCACCCAGGATCTAAACTAGGTCAGATCAGTTTAGGTCATTCCAAACACATCTAGTTCTCATCCAACTCTATACGTTCTTCCTGGTTTCTACACAATCTTCATGCACTCTGAAAACAACTACCTACTTCTCAGAAGAATAAGGGTTTACAAAAACTACGCCAATAATAATGATATGCATGCCTATACAGATAACCTTCCTGTTGCGTGTGTTAATTTACCTAACCAATCATTCAACAAGCATGCACTGAACTGTCTAGGCCAAGTGCTGAGATTTTTATTAAAAAGTTAATGCAACACCCAGGGAGAATCCGTGTTGCAGCACGGAGCATTTAGCTCCTCTATCAGAGTGAATGGGGACCAGTGCAGAATTTCATCCAGCACTTCTCCCAAATCATCAAGGTGCTGACTGAGGATGAAGCAGGACACCCAGAGACAGGGGATGCTGTTACCTGGCATCGAATGTGAAAGCCGGGGTGGTTATATGCCACAATAAATACAAGTCAGGGAAAGTTCTTGCCAGAGGAAAATCTCCCACCTAGAATCCCACAGGTAGACAAACAAATTCTCCACACCCAAGTACTCCAGCTTCTGACCATTAACACTTAACTGTTGAGACTTTGAGAGGAAAGAGGAAGAAATGTGCCTTTGCTAGAAGGAAAGCAAGTGAGGCTTGAAGTACCTGCCATGAACTTGAATGTCTGCTGGCGTAAGACCATCTGTGTCCCTTAACCCCTTAAGACCAGTGTCTTCCTTCCTATGTAGAATTAGGATGACAGCATGGCATGCAAAGAATCACTGGAGAACAGAGAAAGTGAACTGAAAACATCGAGTTCCTGATTATGTTAAGCGCTCAACAAATGTGCATTCATACAGAATTCTTCAGAGAATTTTGGGAGTTGTTCTCACAGCATCAAAGGCTCCTACACTCTAAAGCACCTGCGTATTAATGAGCTAGAGATGCGCCGTGAAATATCCTTTGCACCACATGAATTCCCATCATCCTCCTGTCTCTGCCCCATCATCTGGAGCATCAACTCCAGCTACAGAACTGAGTTTGCAGTACCCAGTGGTCAGACACACAAGGGACAGTGCGCCCTCTGCTGTCCAGACTGAGACACACAAGTCACTTTCCGAGGCCTGTGGCAAGTGTAGAAATCACAGCAGGACAGGGCTACAGAAGCCATCTGCTTACTCTAAGCAAGCTGAACACAAGGTCCCAGATGCCTTGGCCAGGGTCTACAGAGGAGGAACTTCTAATAATTTCTATAATTTGACTTAGTGAAATAACTAAAGTCGGTAATAGTGTCGTCAAAGCCTCACAGGCATGGCCTGAAGATAAAAAGAAAAGCACGCTCTGGTCATGCACAGCAGTTCTTTCTAAAATACAGAAGAACACAGAGAGAGGGAGGAGCAGGGAGGGAAGGAGGGGCGGAGGGAGGAAGGGAGGGAGGGAGGGAGATATTAAAAAGATGCTTCCTGCTTCACCATCCTCTAAATAAAATCTACAATGGTGTTGTATAAATAAGTGCATTTTGTAACTGCTCAAGAATGAAGTATACATCCAGAAATAATATAAAATCTATTAAGCACAGTGGGTGACAATTTGGGGCATTGAGGATGAGAAAGAACACAGAGCACCGGCTCAGTGCTGTCCAACACCTGGCCATCTCCAGTCAGAATTGATACTTTGGTGTCCCCAAAGCTAGAACAGGACCAGAAAGCAATGAGATGTGGCTTCTCACTTATTTCTACTATAAAGCCTTTTAAGAACTTGCTTCCTTTACCTTTGTTCTCCCATACTAAATGGATGCGAGAGCTTTAGGGATCAAACAACCACAGAGGAATCACCACCCCCAAGATGATCATGTGGTGGTGATGGGGAAATAACAAAACGCTACAAAAGGAAAATGTCTCCAAGAAGCAGGAACCACCCTTCCCTTCTCTTCACCAGCAACCCCAGAAATCTAGTTTCCTCTGCTTACTTGCTGCCTTCATTATGTTTGCATTTTGAGACGTGAACTCAGGACCTCAAACATGATGATCCTAAACTCTGTGATAAGTTGCACACCCTTGTCTACTTGGGCAAGGGAGGTGGACACTTCTCAGTTACCCTCCAACTGAAATCATCTCTTCCTGTCATGATTCCTTATTTTTTCACACATCCTTTCTCCCTGATTCATCAGGATACAGACTAGTACTCTCTTTCTCCTGTCCCTGATCTGAGGAGACTCAAAGAAACACTTGTGAAAGAGAAATTGACAAAATGAGGAAGAAAATAAATGTAAGAATAGGAAAAGGGCTGGAGAGATGGTTCAGCGGTCAGGAGCACTGGCTGCTCTTGCTGAGGTCCTGAGTTCAATTCCCAGCAACCACATGGTGGCTTAAGACCAACTACAAGGAGATCTGATGCCCTCTTCTGGTGTGCAGCTGTATTCATGCACTAAAGCAGAGCATTTGTACAACAACAACAATAATAATTAATAAAATGATAATCAATGAATAAGTAAATTTTTAGAAAATAAGAATAGGAGACTCTACTATTGAAAAAAGTGTGGTGATCCATCATCCTACATAATAAATAAGTAGCTTGAAAGGCAGGATAAAAAGAGCTACCATAATGCCCACATAAGACAGATACTGTATTAATAAACATAAAATGAACACATTCCAACAGGCTGTTTCCTTCACCTTTCATTAATGTGGTCCTCATTAATATTAAACTTCTCCTGTGTTCATAAATATGCTGTAATTTAGCAACTAATGACCAGGAAAACTAGAGATGGGGTTGTGAATTCAATAGTAGCACACTTGACAAAACTGCTGGGTAGTGGATTTGAACACTCTTCTATAACTCTCATGTTATTGAAGTGCACAGAGCTTCCCTATGACTAAAGACTGGAACCCCAGAGTTCCATTCTAAGTTGACAGAATTCTGTGAAGGAAAATTGTTCTAATTGTTCTGCTAATTAAACAGAGTTGCCTACCCTTGCAACACCTAAGACATTGCAGCAGCCAAAAATAGTGTATTTGGTCACACAGCAGTTAACAGTTTCATCAGAAGATTCTAGCATTTCAGTTTGCTAAATAACTCAGGTAATCAATGAATTCCATGACTTCAAAAAGTTTGAACCATTGCAACTCTGAAGTAACCTTGGCTATGAGCAAATACATAAATGGCAACTTTTATACCATCAGAGGGCACTGTTGTATAAATTGTAAAGTGAGAACACTGACTACACCGATTAAGTTTGGTTTGCTTTTTTTAAATTTATGAATCATAAAATTTTCCAGTATACTTTATGTTTTAAATTTTTATTAGCATACATACATTATATAAACTGATGGTATGAGAGATAGGGGAGAGAGAGAGAGAGAGAATGAGAGAGAGAGAGAGAGAGAGAGAGAGAGAGAGAGAGAGAGAGAACGAACTAGATACAGTCTAGAGAGTTAGCCGGGGAGAGAAAATTTGATTGAGAAAATACTCCATCAGATTGCCTGTAGGCAAATCTATCAACCATTTTTTTGATTAATGATTGATGTAAGAGAGCCTGCCACATTGTGGGCAGTGCCACTCCTGGGCAGTCAGTCCTGGATGGTATAAGAAAGCAGGCAGAACAAACAATGGAGAGCATGCTAGTAAGCATTGTTCCTCCAAGGTTTCTGCTTCAGTTCCTGCCTCCAGGTTCCTTCCATGGCTTCCTTAATGGACAGTAATCTGGAATAGCAAATCAAATAAACCCAATCCCCCTCAAGTTTCTTTTGGTCATGGTCCTTATCACAGTTATGGAAAATAAAGCAAGACAGGTGGATTTCATGTGACATTTTGACTATATTCACACTTTTCCACCACCTCCTCCTGTTCCTCCTAGTCCTTTCCCTAAATAACCCCACTCTCCTTGTAAATATTGTCTATATCTAGGCTCCACATAATTTGGAAATCTCGTGGTATTTGTCTTTCTCAGTCTGGCTTGTTTAACTTAACATGGTGAGTTCCAGTTCCAGCCACTTACCAGAAAATGACATAGTATTGCACTTCTTTATTCCTGAATAAAAGCTCCATCGTGGATGTATAACACATTTCCTCATAGATTTATCTGTTGATAACCAAGTAGACTGATGGCATAACTTGGCTACTTTGAGCACTGCTACAATGAACAGGCTACACAGGAATCTCTGTAGCAAGTCAATTTATGGTTCTTTGGATAAGTTCCCAGAAATAGTATGGCTACATCACACAGTAGCTCCTTATTTACTTACTCTAGGGACCTCTATATATTTTCCATAGTACCTGTACTAATTCACATCCTCGCAGAATTGTAGAGCCCCACCCTAATCCTTGTGAGCCCTTGCTGACATTTGTTTGTTTTCTTGGTGGTAGCAGTCTTGTTGAAATGAGATGGAATCTCAATGCAGTCTTCATGTACGTTTCCTTGGAGACTAAGATGCTTGGTTGTTTGTTTTTATTGCAGTATGAATGTACTATTTCCTTTCAGCCTTGATTTACATTCTAATAACCCTTTCTTATGTTTGACCTGGTCTAATGGTGATGCATTTCATTGTGTTTTTTATTTCAAATCCCTTGCTTGTTCGTTCATTCATTTATTTATTCATTCATTCAAGAATCCCAATCTCTTGAAGAATTTTCTGACATGCTGTTTAATATCTCACCAATGTTGCCAATGTTGCTGACTTTGTCATCCATTCTTGACTTAACTTCAGTGGGGAATTTCCTTATTTCATTCAGCAGCATAAGTCCTCTGCAAAGTTGTGGACCATTCTAAAAGCACGGTTTCAAATTAAAAAGCAAACAAAAAAAATCAAACAAAAACAAAACTTTTGTTTTCTTTTGAATATTCAGAAATTGTGATCATTTGGAAGTGTCCTATTGGCTTTTCTTCACTTTTTTTGTGTTTCTAGCTTGTGATTTTTGTGAGTATTAAATGTCTTTCAGGGTTTTTCTGGGGTTTTGCATTAGTTTTATACTCTACTCACCTTTACTCCGGAAGGTGATCTCACTACCAGCCCCCTCCCAGCTTCCCTTGAATCCTCTCATAAAAGGCACAGACATGCAGTTGTTCGGTTTCAGCTTGCCTCTTTGGCACAATTGCTTCGCGCTACTATCTCCCGCCTGGAAAAGTGTGCCCTTACCAATGTTCTACCTCCATCTCTCATATCTGCCCTATTCCTCAGTTGCTCCTTAACCAACTGCCTGTAAGAACAGCCTGTGTGGCCCCTCTGTTTTGATATCTCACATAGTTGCCCAGTTCTACTCTCTCCAAAGCATGGCGAACCCTCTTCTCCTCCCTTATGCCTCCCTACCTGCCTCCCAGAACTCAGAAGTCCTGCCTATATCGTCTGCCCAGCAATTGGCTTTCTTCACCGACAGAACAAGAACCAACTGATGTGAAATACATGTGAAATGAAGGCAGAAAGATGAGGCAGGAAGAGGATGTGGAACAGAAAGTAGTGGGGCAGAGGAGAGCAATGAGGCTGTTGATGAATCAGGAAAGTAAGATGAAATATGTGTGAAAAGTACCAGAAGGCAATTCACGCTGTGCATGCTACTTTAAAACTATTGTTAAAGAGTAGTAAATACAAGCCAACACTATATCATTAATGTTAAAATGCAAGTCTTTCTCACCCAAGGCAGATCTTCTGTGACCTCTGAAATAGAAATCTATGGTGGTCTCAGAGGTCGCTTTAAAGCACATTGATTTCCAAAGGGATGGCTTCGTAGTTAGGAGCACCTCGTACTCTTTCAGAGAACCCTGCTTCTCTTCCCAGCACTCACATGGTGGCTCACAGCCACCTATAGGTCCATTTCCAAGGGATCCAACGTGTCTTTCTGGCCTCCGTAGGCTCCTACATGCACATGCTGTCCTCTGACCTCCATGAATGTCTTCCTTCTCACCCAAGCACACACATATACACATAGATATTTTTTATACAAAACCACATACTGGTTTTTATTGCACCGAAGAACAATTTTTAAACACTCTGCCTGTAAAAAGTACACTTTACAGAGCGTCCATATTAGTATAACCCACAAAAGGAAGCAACTGAGGAAAGTAAAACCTAAGTTGTCCCCCTTGGGATCTCCAGCATCAAATTTTCCATACTGAGTATACTGCAAAGTGGCCCCCAGGGATTTCATATTATCTTAGAATCTACAGACCATGCATTGTTTGAGGCCCTGTACATTAAACACATTAGTAAGGGAAAGGACGGCCTCAGCTGAAACCAAAGCTGAACAATAACAACAAGTTCAAACAAGCAGCCAAGTGGTTTCCTGGGATTGTTTTTAGCTGCTTTTGGCACCACATCAACGTCTTCAATAAGAACCACCTGAAGCTAATAGGATGCACCAACAAATGACAGTCAGTGGTCTCATGGCTTCGCTGGCTATACATTTCATGGGTAAGCACTGCGGGACCAGTGGGAAAGGTGCAAGAACGAGCAAGCTACATATGTATGGTCATTGCTTTTGCAGGACTCAGGATAGAGTGACAGACAACAAAGAAACAAACTCACCAAATTACCACTGTCTGGGTTTCATTCTGGTGGGCGTTACAGGAGCAGGACTAATTTTGATAGAATGATTGCAGAAGAGATTTTTTCTTACAGGAAGCAACGGAAAACTAAACTTTTTGTTTCCGTTTTTTCTTTATTAACTTGAGTATTTCTTATTTACATTTCGAGTGTTATTCCCTTTCCCGTTTTCCCGGCCAACATCCCCCTAACTCCTCCCCCTCCCCTTCTCTATGGGTGTTCCCCTCCCCACCCTCCCCCCATTGCCGCCCTCCCCCCATAGTCTAGTTCACTGGGGGTTCAGTCTTAGCAGGACCCAGGGCTTCCCCTTCCACTGGTGCTCTTACTAGGATATTCATTGCTACCTATGGGGTCAGAGTCCAGGGTCAGTCCATGTATAGTCTTTAGGTAGTGGCTTAGTCCCTGGAAGCTCTGGTTGCTTGGCATTGTTGTACATATGGGGTCTCGAGCCCCTTCAAGCTCTTCCAGTTCTTTCTCTGATTCCTTCAACGGGGGTGCTATTCTCAGTTCAGTGGTTTGCTGCTGGCATTCGCCTCTGTATTTGCTGTATTCTGGCTGTGTCTCTCAGGAGAGATCTACATCCGGTTCCTGTCGGTCTGCACTTCTTTGCTTCATCCATCTTGTCTAATTGGGTGGCTGTATATGTATGGGCCACATGTGGGGCAGGCTCTGAATGGGTGTTCCTTCTGCCTCTGTTTTTATCTTTGTCTCCCTATTCCCTGCCAAGGGTATTCTTGTTCCCCTTTTAAAGAAGGAGTGTAGCACTCACATTTTGATCATCCGTCTTGAGTTTCATATGTTCTGTGCATCTAGGGTAATTCAAGCATTTGGCCTAATAGCCACTTATCAATGAGTGCATACCATGTGTGTTTTTCTGTGATTGGGTTAGCTCACTCAGGATGATATTTTCCAGTTCCCTCTATTTGCCTATGAACTTCATAAACTCGTTGTAAAAATGCTGAGTAATATTCCATTGTGTAGATGTACCACATTTTCTGTATCCATTCCTCTGTTGAAGGGCATCTGGGTTCTTTCCAGCTTCTGGCTATTATAAATAAGGCCGCGATGAACATAGTGGAGCACGTGTCTTTTTTATATGTTGGGGCATCTTTTGGGTATATCCCAAGAGAGATATAGCTTGGTCCTCAGGTAGTTCAATGTCCAATTTTCTGAGGAACCTCCAGACTGATTTCCAGAATGGTTGTACCAGTCTGCAATCCCACCAACAATGAGGAGTGCTCCTCTTTCTCCACATCCTCGCCAGCATCTGCTGTCACCTGAGTTTTTGATCTTAGCCATTCTCACTGGCATGAGGTGAAATCTCAGGGTTGTTTTGATTTGCATTTCCCTTATGACTAAAGATGTTGAACATTTCTTTAGGTGTTTCTCAGCCATTCGGCATTCCTCAGCTGTGAATTCTTTGCTTAGCTCTGAACCCCATTTTTTAATAGGGTTATTTGTTTCCCTGCGGTCTAACTTCTTGAGTTCTTTGTATATTTTGGATATAAGGTCTCTATCTGTTGTAGGATTGGTAAAGATCTTTTCCCAATCTGTTGGTTGCCGTTTTGTCCTAACCACAGTGTCCTTTGCCTTACAGAAGCTTTGCAGTTTTATGAGATCCCATTTGTCGATTCTTGATCTTAGAGCATAAGCCATTGGTGTTTTGTTCAGGAAATTTTCTCCAGTGCCCATGGGTTCGAGATTCTTCCCCACTTTTCCTTCTATTAGTTTGAGTGTATCTGGTTTGATGTGGAGGTCCTTGATCCACTTGGACTTAAGCTTTGTACAGGGTGATAAGCATGGATCGATCTGCATTCTTCTACATGTTGACCTCCAGTTGAACCAGCACCATTTGCTGAAAATGCTATCCTTTTTCCATTTGATGGTTTTGGCTCCTTTGTCAAAAATCAAGTGACCATAGGTATGTGGGTTCATTTCTGGGTCTTCAATTCTATTCCATTGGTCTATCTGTCTGTCTCTGTACCAATCCATGCAGTTTCTATCACTATTGCTCTGTAATACTGCTTGAGTTCAGGGATAGTGATTCCCCCTGAAGTCCTTTTATTGTTGAGGATAGTTTTGGCTATCCTGGGTTTTTTGTTATTCCAGATGAATTTGCAAATTGTTCTGTCTAACTCTTTGAAGAATTGGATTGGTATTTTGATGGGGATTGCATTGAATCTGTAGATCACTTTCGATAAATGGCCATTTTTACTATATTAATTTTTCCAATCCATGAGCATGGGAGATCTTTCCATCTTCTGAGATCTTCTTCAATTTCTTTCTTCAGAGTCTTGAAGTTCTTATTGTACAGATCTTTTCCTTGCTTGGTTAAAGTCACACCGAGGCATTTTATATTATTTGGGATTATTGTGAAGGGTGTCGTTTCCCTAATTTCTTTCTCGGCTTGTTTCTCTTTTGTATAGAGGAAGGCTACTGATTTATTTGAGTTAATTTTATACCCAGCCCCTTTGCTGAGATTGTTTATCAGGTTTAGTAGTTCTCTCGTGGAACTTTTGGGATCACTTAAATAAACTATCATATCATCTGCACATAGTGATATTTTGACTTCTTCTTTTCCAATCTGTATCCCCTTGATCTCCTTTTGTTGTCTGATTGCTCTGGCTAGAACTTCAAGAACTATATTGAATAAGTAGGGAGAGAGTGGGCAGCCTTGTCTAGTCCCTGATTTTAGTGGGATTGCTTCAAGTTTCTCTCTATTTAGTTTAATGTTAGCAACTGGTTTGCTGTATATGGCTTTTACTATGTTTAGGTATGGGCCTTGGATTCCTATTCTTTCCAGGACTTTTATCATGAAGGGATGTTGAATTTTGTCAAATGCTTTCTCAGCATCTAATGAAATGATCATGTGGTTTTGTTCTTTCAGTTTGTTTATATAATGGATCACGTTGATGGTTTTCCGTATATTAAACCATCCCTGCATGTCTGGGATGAAGCCTAGTTGATCATGGTGGATTATTGTTTTGATGTGTTCTTAGATTTGGTTTGCCAGAATTTTATTGAGTATATTTGCGTCGATATTCATAAGGGAAATTGGTCTGAAGCTCTCTTTCTTTGTTGGGTCTTTGTGTGGTTTAGGTATGAGTAATTGTGGCTTCATAGAAGGAATTCGGTAGTGATCCATCTGTTTCAATTTTGTGGAATAGTTTGGCTAATATTGATATGAGGTCTTCTATGAAGGTTTGATAGAATTCTGCACTAAACCCGTCTGGACCTGGGCTCTTTTTGGTTGGGAGACCTTTAATGACTGCTTCTATTTCGCTAGGAGTTATGGGGTTGTATAAATGGTTTATCTGTTCCTGATTTAACTACGGTACCTGGTATCTGTCTAGGAAATTGTCCATTTCCTGCAGATTTTCAAGTTTTGCTGAATATAGGCTTTTGTAGTAGGATCTGATGATTTGTTTAATTTCCTTTGATTATGTAGTTATGTCTCCCTTTTCATTTCTGATTTTGTTCATTTGAACAGACTCTCTGTATCCTCTGGTTAGTCTGGCTAAGGGTTTATCTATCTTGTTGATTTTCTCAAAGAACCAACTTTTGATTCTGTTGATTCTTTGTATGGTCCTTTTTGTTTCTACTTGGTTGATTTCAGCTCTGAGTTTATTTCCTGCCTTCTATTCCTTCTGGGTGTATTTGCTTCTTTTTTTTCTAGAGCTTTTAGGTGTGTTGTCAAACTGGTGACATATGCTCTCTCCTGTTTCTTTCTGCAGGAACTCAGAGCTATGAGTTTTCCTCTTAGCACAGCTTTCATTGTGTCCCTTAAGTTTGGGTATGTTGTACCTTCATTTTCATTAAATTCTAAGAAGTCTTTAATTTCTTTCTTTATTTTTTCCTTGACCAGGTTATCGTTGAGGAGAGCATTGTTCCCTTATTTTTATTGAAGACCAGCTTTAGCCCGTCGTGGTCTGATAGGACGCATGGGATTATTTCTATCTTTCTGTATCTGTTGAGGCCTGTTTTTTGACCAATTATATGGTCAATTTTGGAGAAAGTACCATGAGGTGCTGAGAAGAAGGTATATCCTTTTGCTTTAGGATAGAATGTTCTATAAATATCTGTTAAGACCATTTGATTCATGACTTCTCTTAGTCTGTCTACGTCTCTGTCTAATTTCTGTTTCCATGATCTGTCCATTGATGAGAGTGGGGTGTTGAAATCTCCTACTATTATTGTGTGAGGTGCAATGTGTGTTTTGAGCTTTAGTAAGGTTTCTTTTATGTATGTTGGTGCCCTTGTATTTGGGGCATAGATATTTAGGATTGAGAGTTCATCTTGGTGGATTTTTCCTTTGATGAATATGAAGTGTCCTTCCTTATCTTTTTTGATGACTTTTAGTTGAAAATTGATTTTATTTGATATTAGAATGGCTACTTCAGCTTGCTTCTTCTGACCATTTGCTTGGAAAGTTGTTTTCCAGCCTTTCACTCTGAGGTAGTGTCTGTGTTTGTCTCTGAGGTGTGTTTTCTGTAGGGAGCAGAATGCAGGCCTACAGAAATTGCATATCCAGTTTGTTAATCTATGTCTTTTTATTGGAGAGTTGAGGCTATTGATGTTGAGAGGTATTAATTAATTAATTAATGAATAGTGATTATTGCTTCCTGTTATATTCATATTTGGATGTGAGGTTGTGTTTGTGTGCTTTTCTTCTCTTTGTTTTGTTGCCAAAACGATTAGTTTCTTGCTTTTTCTAGGGTGTAGCTTGCCTCCTTATGTTGGGCTTTACTATTTATTATCCTTTGTAGCACTGGATTTGTAGAAAGATATTGTGTAAATTTGGTTTTGTCATGGAATATCTTGGTTTCTCCATCTATGTTAATTGAGAGTTTTGCAGGATACAGTAAACTGGACTGGCATTTGTGTTCTCTTAGGGTCTGTATGCCATCTGTCCAGGATCCTCTGGCTTTCATAGTCTCTGGCGAGAAGTCTGGTGTGATTCTGATAGGTCTGCCTTTATATGTTACTTGACCTTTTCCCTTACTGCTTTTAATATTCTTTCTTTATTTTGTGCATTTGGTGTTTTGACTATTATGTGACGGGAGGAGTTTCTTTTTGGGTCCAATCTATTTGGAGTTCTGTAGGCTTCTTGTATGCTTATGGGCATCTCTTTCTTTAGGTTAGGGAAGTTTTCTTCTATGATTTTGTTGAAGGTATTTACTGGTCCTTTGGGCTGGAAGTCTTCACTCTTTTCTATACCTGTTACCCTTAGGTTTGATCTTCTCATTGAGTCCTGGATTTCCTGTATGGAAAACTAAACTTTTATTCTTTTCTTACACAATTCATATGAGCACAGTCTCCCCTCCCTCCACTCAAGGTCACTTGCTACGTGCAGAAGGTCTGCATTCTTCATGCTCCGATGTCAATCTCTGCTCCATCGCAGAGCTGTTTGTATGTATCTTGTACTGTGGTTACCCACAAGCACAAGTCTTGTAACAGCTAAACAGTTATGAAATCTGAGACTGAAAGACCGTTATATAAATTTAAAATGTGTGGAAACACTTATTTTCTGCTTCCACATGAATTTTAAGATTTTTTTAAATAATTTCCTGGAAGAATTTGTTGGCATTTTGATGGAGATTGCAGGCATTGAATCTGCAGATTGCTTTGGTAGGATGGCCATTTCGACAATATTAACTCTACCAATCCATGTGCATGGGAAGTCTCCACAGCTTGTAGTATCATCTTCAGTTTCTTTCTCCAGAATTTTAAAATTTTTGTTGTATAGGTCTTTCACTTCCTTGATTAAGTTTATTGAAATAAAACGTATTTTTTAGGCTATTGTAAATGGGACTGTTTCTCTGGTTTCTTCCTCTGACCCCCTCGGTCTGACTGTTTTTAGTACATAGGAAGGCTACAGATTTTCATATGTTAATTTTGTATCCTGTCACTTTACCAGCTCTTGGAGTTTCCTTGTGGAGTTTTGGGGTCTTTGTGTAATTAATGGGGCTGCAATTGGTACAGTCAATATGTCAATCAGTGTTGCAGTTCCTTGGATAACTAGAAACAGATCTGCCATATGTCCCAGCTATACTACTCCTGGGCATATATCCAAAAGCCTCTATTTCCGACAACAGAGACAACATGATCGACCGTGTTCATAGCTGCTCTGTTCACAGTATATAGGACATGAAAACAGTTAGGTGTGCATGACTTGAAGAACGGATGGTGAGAACATAGTGCCTACATAATGGAATTATATTAAGCTATAAAGAACAACAAAACTTGCAGGTAAATGGATAGAGATGAAAAACATTGTACCCAGTGAGGTAACACAGACACAGAAAGGTAAGCATCTATGTTCTCACTCATATGTAGATCGATCTTAGTGTTAAATCCTTAGATTTGTATGTTTAACTTGTAGTACCTCTAGAAACAGGGATCTAGAAAAGGACCATTCATGGGGGGAGGGACGAAAAAGACCATAAGGGAGCAGGGATAGTAGAACTCAGTGAATATAAAGAGGAAAGAGAATATGAGTCATGTGTAGGTGGGGAAAGGGATGGGAACATAGGTCAAAGAAGGGGGTGAAATGAAGAACTAACACTAAAGATAATTGGAAATCTATTTTATAAATTTCATGGGTGTGTGTGTGTGTGTGTGTGTGTGTGTGTGTGTGCATGTAAGAGGGCAGAAGAGAGTGTTTAATTGGAGTTTCTTTACAAAGGAAATAATCTTAATCCCAGAAGCCATAGGTTAACAAACAAAAAGCAAAAACTTCAATGCTTCCCCCTGTGTTGTTGGTCATGGATGACCCAGGAGCCCTGTACTGGTTGGCTTTTGTTAATTTGACAAACTTAGACATATCTGGGAAGAGGGAATCTTAATTGAAAAAAAATGTCTTCACAAGATTGGCCTGTAGGCAAGTCTATAGGGCATTTTCTTAATTAATTATTAAAGTGGAAGGGCCACACCCACAGGGTCCTGGTTAATTGATAATGTTGGTCCTTCTGTTGGGCTGCCATCCCCTTCAGCTCCTTTAATCCTTCCCCTAACTCTTCCATACGTCCCCAACCTCAGTGGTTGGCTGTAAGTATCTGTTTCTGTCTCAGTCAGCTGCTGATAGAGGACAGCCATGCTAGGCTGGTCACTGGATGGCCTTTCCTTCGTACTCATTGATAAGTGATTAGCCAAAAAGTACAGAATACCCATGATACAACCCACAGATCAAAAGAAGTTAAACAAGAAGGAAAGCCCACTTAGAAGAGGGAACAAAATAATCATAGGAGGAAGAAGGAGGGGGCAGATCGGGGTGGGAGAGGGAAGGGGGAGAGAAGCCTGTGTAGGAACTTCTGTTCAAAGAGAATGCATAATGAATGAGGGTAGGATCAGCAAATAGGGGATATGTTCTGCCAACTGCTGTCTAAGAGGCTGCAGTGAACGCAAGCTCGGAAGAGACTGGCAATGCCTAACTTTTTCCTTCCCACACCTTTGCATCCTCACCTCCTGCAGCTTGCCTCTCTCTCACTACACATTTCAGAACTCTTCTGCAACAGCACATCTCTCAGGTCTCTGGGCTTCTGCACACAAGCTGCCTATGACTGGAATGGTTTTCTCCGTCAGTCATTGCAGGAACCTCCTGCCCCATCCTCCAAGCACTCCCTCAAATGCTCACTCCTCCACAGAACTTTCTAAGACATTCCAGACCCAAAGGCATGTTCCTTCCCTGATCCTATCACAGTTCTCAGCACAGAGTTCAGAACACAGCCCTGCCACTGTTTGGATGGTTGGTTCAGAGACTTGCAAAGCACACACACACACACACACACACACACACACACACACACACACACACACACGTTGAAGTGCTAATTGTGCCATGTTCTTGCTATTAATAAATAACTTCAGCAAGCTTTGCACATCTCCGAATCTAGGCTGCCCCATCCATAAAGGAGCACTAAAACCTTCCCTAAAGAGTTGCAAAAACTAAAACCATTGTACTTACAAGTCCCTGACAACAGCAAAGGCTCTGAGTTTATCAAATTACAGCATATAACTATGATGATAATATCCATCAGAAAGCCCATACTATGTTATTAATAATAAACACAAAAACATATTACAACTAATCTGTCTTTGTTTACTTTTGGCACGTGACCCCAGGAAACCTGAAAAGCAGCTTGATGATAGCTTTTCCACAGTACAATTCCCTTCTCCTTACAGCAATAAAATGATGCATTGAAGCCATTAAATAAGGGAACTCCTACGAGGGAAAAGAATTGACCTAAATAATACAAACAAGAAGACCTTTACCATAAAAGCTACTCCATTTACATAATAAGTCAATGGAAAACAAAGTGGCACATTTGAGGCAAACTGACTTGGGGACTATAATTACTCAGCCATTTCTACTTATTACAGAGCCTCTCCACCCCTTAAAACTACAGTCCTAGCATCCCACAATGAGAAGATAATTACTACCCTTTGCAAGTGGTGACGTTTTCCTCCTATGACCTCAGACCTCAGAGCTCACCATTTTGGAATGTTTGATTTTACTCACCCACAACATGCACAAAATGGATGAAAAGGACTGTGATTGACCTGCTCAGTATCTCTCTCAGTCTCTTGAGACAAGGTCTCCCACAGAATCTAGAGCTATAGAGGCCAGCAAGCCTGGAGATCAGCCTGTCTCTGCCACTTCCCTTATAAGCATTGGCACTATAGCAGGCCCTGCCCAGCTTTGTCAGTGAGTGCTAAAACCAGAGCCCAGGTCCTCATGCTTGCAAGCAGGTATTTTCCCCACTGAGCCCTCTCCCCAGCCCCTGCTTCACTATATGTAACATTTAGAAACACCTTGCTAGTGAGAAAACTTCAATGGGCCCTGTAGTTAGGTCAGCACATGACAGAAAAGCAAAACAGGAAATAAACAAAGCCCAGGGAAAGTTAGAGTGGAAATAAATGTGTATTTTTTCCCCACATGCCCTGGTAAAAAACAGTCCTCCACAAGGAGTAATTTAGTTATCAAGGAGTAATTTAGCTATCAAGGGGAAAGTCTGCAAACCATTAAAAGATAGCCAGGACACTTCTTCCCTCTGTGGGAGTTCTTCTCACCATGGAACTTCTTCTCTTCTTAACTCTCATGCTATACACCTCCTTCCAGATGTTGGCATTACCCCACCCACCCCTTTTGTTTTTCTTTTTAATAAGGCAGTGGAGATAAGGGGGAAAATGTGTAGCCCAGGCTAGCCTTGAACTCACTAGCCTCCTACCTCTGCCTCCTTCAGCAAATCCTACCACCACAACAAGCTATACTCACCCTTTAATAAAGACTTCTTCCAGGCCTTTCTTGCCTACACACTCACCTTTATAAGGCCTGTTTGATTTAGGTGTTTGATAAAATGGAGGTTGTGATTCAACCATGAGTTAAAGTTCATTCAATGAATTAAATCTCTCTCTCTCTCTCTCTCTCTCTCTCTCTCTCTCTCTCTCTCTCTCTCTCTCTCTCTCTCTCGACATTGCCTCACTATGTAGCTTAGGATAGCCTGGAACTCATTATAGAACCCAGGCTGCCTTCAAACCAGCCACCATGCTGCCTAAGCCACCCCAATTTACTAACTATATGGCTGTCCCTACATGTCCACCTGAACCTTAGCATTTTTATTTCAAACAAAGCTACATGTGACTGAGTGAACATGCTAAAAAAGAATCTGAAACTATTTCTCTCAAAACAAAATCGAAATGGCTTGAGGAATTTTGCTGCTGTGAGGGTAATGGTTCTGCCAGGAGAAAGCCTGTCAAATGGTAGTCCAGGCTATAGTTACCACTGAGGTGGCTTCACAGAGCAGGGCAGTTAACAGCTCATTGAATGCTATATACAGTAAGCACTACAGAAGAGATGGGAAGGAACAGCTGTAGCATTTCAAGTCAGTTGACAAAAATCCCTGTGATTAAAAGGACATTTTAAGTAGAGACCAGTAAGCCTGGACTAGAAGAGAGCACAAAAGGAGCCAAGACTGAACCTGAAAGAGCAGAGACTGAAGAGGACATTGTAATAAGTTGAGCTGGAATGATATAGTAAAAGGGGGCAAATCTGGGAAATGTCACTGTTTCAGGTGACAGCACATGTTGTTGAGAATGTGGAGGAAGAGAAACAAACCCCCCTCCATTGCTGATGGGATTGCAAACTAATACAACCACTCTGGGAATCAATATGGAGGTTCCTCAGAAAATTGGAAATAGCTCTACCTGAAGACCATCTATACCACTCTTGGGCATATACCCAAAAAGTGCATCACCATGCCACAAGGGCACGTGTCCCACTATGTTCAGAATAGCCTCATTTGTGATAGCCAGAAGCTGGAAACAACCCAGATATCCCACAATGGAAGAATGGATACAGAAAATGTGGTACATTTACACAATGGAATATTATTCAGCTATGAAGAATGAGGACATCGTGAGTTTTGCAGGCAAATGAATGGAACTAGAAAATATTGTTCTGAGCGAAGTAACTCAGACCGTATAGGACATGCATGACAGAAGCCTAGCATGGCTGCCCTCTGAGAGGCCCAACAAGCAGGTGACTGAGAGCGATGTAGATATTTACACCCAACCAATGGACTGAAGTCGGAACCCCTATGGTTGAATGAAGGAAAGGATGGATGAAGTTAAGGAAGAGGGTGACCCCATAGGTAGACCAGCGGTCTCAACTAACCTGGACCCCTGGTATCGCTGACACTGAGCCACCAACCAGGCAGCATACATTAACTGGTATGAGGTCCCCAACAAATATACAGCAGACGACTGCCTGGTCTAGCCTCAGTGAAAGAAGACACACCTAACCCTTGAGAGACTTGAGGCCTGGTGGGGGTAGGGGAGGGAACAATCTCTTGGAGACAGGGGTGGGGAGTTGGGGGAAGAGAGGAATGGAATGAGGAACTGTCGAAGGGCGGACTGAAAGGGGCATACGAGTGAACTGCAAAAGAAGATTAAAGAAAATGTTTTTTAAAAAGAAAGAAAGAAAAAAGAAACGTTATGTGATAACATTAGTATTTCTTATCATTTTTGGTTTCCTTTTCTGTTACTGCAATGAACACAATAACCAAAAGCAATTAGAGGAGAAAAAAATAAATGGGGCAGGACTTGAAGGCAGGAAGTTAAAGATAAGATCTTGAGGCAGAAACCACGGAGAAATGCTGCTTCCTGGTTCACTCTCTGTCTCACTATTTGATTTGTGTTTACTAAGCTTTCTTATAGATCCCCATAATGACTGCCTAGGGATGGTGCCACCCACAATGGGCCAGGAGCACCTACATCAATCAGCAATCAAGACAATTCTTCAAGGCAGGGACAGGCCAAATTAATCTGGGCATCCCTTGAATTGAGTTTCCATTTTTGCAGGTGACTCTAAGTTGTGTCAAATTGACAGTAAAAACTAATGAAGGCTTCTATGTAGAAGGAACATTAAAGAACATAAGCAACATGTAGGGACATAAGCAATATCCTACCTTTAAAGTGCTGACTACCAAAAGCCAAAACCATTCTTCATCAAGGTCTCAAAATATTAAAGGCTCCAATATTTTACCAGTTGGCAAATAACTGTCTAGGCACCTGGAGTCTTGTACATGTCACA
Source organism: Rattus norvegicus (assembly GCF_021556685.1). Taxonomy (NCBI): domain Eukaryota; kingdom Metazoa; phylum Chordata; class Mammalia; order Rodentia; family Muridae; genus Rattus; species Rattus norvegicus. Next base: position 159,570,044 of record NC_141534.1, on the reverse strand, counting down.
CACACACACACACACACACACACACACACACACACACACACAAATATTCTTGGCCTCTGTTGCATATCTGCACAGCCTGGTATTGTTTAAGGTCAATGACTCAAGGGGAAAGGAAGTCCATTGGCACCAAGGACAAGAGAGCTGTCACTCCTACTTTTGCATATTGTATCCTAGGACCTGCTCCCTCACAGGAAGAAGCCACCAACCTCAGGAAGTGGCAGAGGTTTCCGAGTGTTTAAAAGGACAGTGTCTGCAGCAAGACCCTGCTTCAAACTGCATAGGAAAAAAATTGCCAAAGAATAACAAGTACTTCCTTACTTTCCTGTCTGATGAGTCAGAACAATTGTCTGGCTTGTAGATCCAGTTTTAAATTGGATTATTAAATCACAATGTAGTTGGCCAAACTTACAGGGTATAGACAAATACAGTATGCCTTTTATCATATGTGAACTCCTATGAAAAAGTGACCCTTGAATCAAGGCGCGCGCGCGCACACACACACACACACACACACACAGAGTAGGGGCAGGAGAGGGAGAGGGAGAGGGGGACATCAGTTTAAGTGATACTTTGTGGCAATGTCCTTCCCATGTTGAATAAAGATTTCAGAGGACCAGTCTTTGGATGAGGAGTAGGAGGGGCTTCCAAGTCAGACAGGGGAAGAAAGGAGGAGAAAAGGGACTTGAGGCTTTTGGGGTGGAGAGAAAGCATGGGGTAAACGGTATAACGAACTAGAGCCCCCACCCCATCCCCATCCCGATTTGCTGGCAGATCCACCAGGATCCACTACAAGAGGATTTAACTTAGTATGGCTTACTAATTAGGGTGTTAACAGTTGTGCCCAGCGATTAAGTTATCTGTTGATTCTAAATTAAGCTTGTGTGCTGTTTTTTCTTGATGAGGCCATTCAACTAGTTCAAAAGAAAGGTACAGAGCATGGGAAATTTGGATGTGTGGGGCTGGCATGGTAGGGACCACCAAGGGAACTTAGTGAGTCAGGTAGAAACATTTGGAGAGTTCTGGGCCACAGAGTCTGCCGAGTCTGCCGGGGAGTGTGAGTAGCCGGTGCTAGTATGGCATGGTGTACCAATCTTTTTATTATTTCTCCCTAACTAAAACTTAATGTTATAATCTTTTAAATTTTTGATTGTCAAGATCACAAATATTTTGTGATATAGTGGAAAGAGAAAAGAGTTAGAAGACCAACCTGATCCTACTTGTCCACTCCACCATGTACTTGCTATTTGAATTTGAACTGGTTACTTCGTGTCTTTAGGCTTGTTTTCTCATGTGCATGATAAAAAAATAACACATATGTGATGAGTAGGGGTCTTGTAAATGATTAATGAGGGGTCTTGTGGTGGCTAAATCAATAGTGTATGTGTGCAGAGGCTTAGCAAGAGTTTGTAGGAAGGAGGATCTTCATGAACTAGTACCATATTTTGTAAAGTATTAGGGTCATGACTTTCTAGGTCTGAAACAATTGGCAAGCATGTACACAAACACACAGAGAGATCATTAGTGTCCAATTTCTTTTTTTTTTCTTTTTTTTTTTTCTTTTTTTTTTTCCGAGGCTGGGGATCGAACCCAGGACCTTGCATTTCCTAGGCAAGCGCTCTACCACTGAGCCAAATCCCCAACCCCCTAGTGTCCAATTTCTAACTTAAGAGTAAGAAATTAGCCATTCTGACTGGTGTGAAGTGGAATCTCAGGGTTGTTTTGATTTGCACTTCCTTTATGACTAAAGATGTTGAACATTTCTTTAGTGCTGACTGTTCACTTTAAAAACATGAACCTTCAAAATGAATTAAAAATTAAATGCAGCTATTTGGGAAGTGACTTCCATTGATAAGATAGTATCTTGGTGGCAAGTGAGAGCCTCTTACACACAATGACATAGCTTAGTATGTGATCTGCTTTTTCTTGACTTTCAGTCTAGTGATCAGTGCTGACATGTAAAATATAACCTATGACATGATTCTCATTGTATAAATTATAGGTCTTTGAGTAGTGGTATAAACCTCAGAATTAGGATGAATGTTATGGAATGGCCTGCTGTCCTCCCCTCCCCCAATCCCCAACCTCCATCGTCTGATCACCTCTCTGCCTACCTTCAGCAGACCTGCTGATCCAGAACCATATAGGTTAAATTCCCTCAATGTACCCATTTCCCTGCCCACCAAGTCCTCTGAGGCATGACCAGCTCCCCAGAGCCATGCAATGTCCCCCAGAGCTCCGTTATACCCCCACCTCTCTGCTTGTCTTCCCCACCTGATCCCCTTCCAGATGTGTCCCCAGGGCACACTCAACTGCTGGGAGACCTGCACTGCCTCCTCAGTTGCATTGTACAGCCCAAGGATACCCACTAGAGGTCTGCCACACCAAGTTCTTTGAGGTTAGGCTCCCTACCAATACCTGCTACAGCAGGAACATTCAGGGACAACTAGATGGCTAAAGGCCAGGTAAGAACGCTATCAACAAAAGCCAAGGCTATATGACACCTTCAGAACATAGCCATCCTACTACAGCATGCCTCGGATATCTTAACACAACCAAAGCACAAGAAAATGACCTTAAATTCAATCTTATAAAGATGATAGAGGCCTTTAAAAAGGATATAAATAAATCCCTTAAAAAATACAGAAAAATACGATCAAACAGGTAGAGGCCTGTCTCAAGGTTTCCATTGCTATGAAGAGACACCGTGACCAAGGGAAGTCTTATAAAGAACAGCATTTAATTGGGGCTGCCTTACAGGTTCAGAAGTTCAGTCCATTGACATCATGATGGGAAGCATGGCAGCCTGCAGGCACGGCGCTGGAGGAGCTGAGAGGTCTACATCTTCTTCCAAAGGCAAGCAGAAGACTGGCATCTTCAGGTAGACTCTTCAGACAAGGGTAAAAATGAGCCACATTCTTCAACAAAACATCATAAGAACAATCTCCAGAGTTCAAATCATCCTCAACACCAATGTTTTCATATTCCTATTAGAATGACCCATGAAATCCCACTTTCCAAATCCAAAGTCCCCAAATCTACATTCCTCCAAACAAAAACACGGGCAGGACTATCACAGCAATAACCCACTCTAGTACCAACTTTTTAGTTAGGGCTTCCTTGGCAGCTCTTATACAGGCAAACATTTAATTAGGGCTGGCTTACATTTTCAGAGGTTTAGTCAATTATCATCAGAGCAAAAAGCATGACACTATACAGGCAGACATGATGCTAGAGAAGGATCTGAGAGCTCTGAATCTTGATCCAAAGACAACTAGGAAAGACTGGCATCTTTAGGCAGTTAGGAGAAATCACTCTTGGACAATGAGCAATGGCCTGAGCATAGAAGGAGGCCTCTAAAGCCCACCCCACACAGTGACACACTTCCTCCAACAAGGCCACACTTCCTAATGATACCACTCCCTATGGACCAAACATATTCAAACCATAAAAAGGCCTTTAAAAAGGAAACAAATAAATCCCTTAAAGATATACAGGAAATACAATTAAACAGGTGAATGAAATAAATGAAACTATTCAGGGCCTGAAGATGGAAATAGAAGCAATAAAGAAAACACAAACTGAGACAGTCCTGGAGATGGAAAACCTAGGGAAGAGAACAAGAACAAGAGACACAAATACAAGGAACAGAATACAAGAGATGGAAGAGAGAATCTCAGGCATAGAAAATACAATGGAAGAAATTGATACATCAGTCAAAGAAAATGTTGAATCTAAATTATTCCTGACACAAAACATCCAGGAAGTGACCTATCCTAAGAAATGAAAATAACTAACCTAAGAATAATAAGAATATAAGAAAGTGAATCTCAGGTCCAAGGACCAGAAAACATTTTCAATAAAATCGTAAGAGACAACCTTCCCAATATAAAGAAAGAATTATGTATAAACACAAGAAGCTTACAGAACACCAATGAGATTAGACCAGAAAAGAAAATCCTCTTACAACATAATAATCAAAACACTAAATTTACAGAGAAAAAAAAGAATATTAATGCTACAAGGGAAAAGGGGCAGGTAACAAACAAAGGCAGACCTGTTAGAAATACGCTCAACAGAGACTCTAAAAAACCAGAAGGGCCTGGACAGATATCTTGCAGCCTCTAAAAATCTACAGAAGTCAACCTAGATTACTATACCCAGCAAAACTTTCAATCATCAAAGATGGAGAAAAAGAAGTATTTCAAGGCAAAACTAACTTTAAGCAACATCTATCCACAAATCCTGCCCTACAGAAAATACTAGAATACTCCAACTGAAGGAGGATAACTACACCAAAGAAAACACAGGAATAAGTATTTCTATACCAGCAAAAATAAAACAAAGGAAGCACACTCATACACACACACACACATCACCACCACTGCCACTGCCACCACCACCACCACCAGCAGCAACAGCAGCAGCAGCAGCAGCAGCAGCAGCAGCAGCAAAATTGCAGGAATTAACAAACATTGGTCATTAATATCTCTCAACATCAATGGACTCAATTCCCCCAATAAAAAGACTTAGTCTAACAGAAGGGATGCAAAACAGGATCTTGTATGCATTATCCTACTATAAGAAATACCTCAGCAATAAAGATAGACATTACCTCAGAGTGAAGTACTAGAAAAGGGTATTCCAAGCAATCAGACCCAAGAACCAAGCTGAAATAGCCATTCTAATATCTAGTAAAACAATCTTTCAGCCAAAATTAATTTAAAAAGACATACTCATCAAAGGTAGTCTACCAAGATGACTTCTCAATTCTAAACATCTATGCCCCAAATGCAAGAGCACCCACATTTGTAAAAGAGACATTGCTAAAGCCACAAATAATATAAAATATATTGGTGTTAATCTAACCAAGCAAGTGAAAGACTTGCATAAGAACTTCAAGTCTCTGAAGAAAGAAACTATGGAGGATATCAGAAGATGGAAAGATCTCCTATGCTCATGGATCCATAAGATTAACAGTGAAGATGGCCATCTTACCAAAAGCAATCTACAGATTCAGTGCAATTCCCATCAAAATTCCAATAGAATGCTTTATAGGCTTTGAAACAATCTTCAACTTCATATAGAAAACCAAAAAACTGAGGATAGCTAAAACAATCCTGAACAATAAAAGAACTTCTGGAAGGATAACCATCCCTGATCTCAAGCTGTACTACGGAGCAATAGTTATAAAAGATATGTGATAGTGGCATAGAAACAGACAGATTGACCAATGGAATAGAATTGAAGATCCTGAAATGAACCCATATACCCACATACACTTGATTTTTGACAATGAATGAAAAACCATACAATGAGGAGGGGAGAGCATCTTTAACAAGTGGTGCTGGTATAACTGGAATTCTGCATGTAGAAGAACGAAAATAGAAAATATTTATCACCCTGCACAAAGCTCAAATCCATGTGGATCAAAGACCTCACATATAACCAGATACACTAAATCTAATAGAAGAAAAAATGGGGAATATCCTTGATTTCATTGTTACAGGAGACAACTTCCTGAACAGAATACCAATGGCTCAGGCTCTAAGATCAACAATTAATAAATGGGACCTCTTGAAACAAAGAAGGGAAGGGGACATCAATTTCACAGAATTTTCAACCCAAAATTTGCCTTGCCTTCAAGATGTTCAGGGGTAAAGATGGAGCAGAGACCACCCCAACTTGAGAAACAACCCAGAGAGAGAGCCAACCCCTGACACTATTCAATCATACTCTGCTATGCTTACAGACAGGAACTTAGCATAACTATCTCTTGAGATATTTCATCCAGTAATGGATGGAGCCAGATGCAGTCCCACAGCCAAACATCAGGTGGAGCCCAGGGAGTCTTGTGAAAGAGTGAGGCATAGAAGTGAGCAGCTCAGAGGAGTCAAGGACATCACAAGAAGACTCACATGGTCAACTAACCTGAGACCATGGGGTCTCACAGAGTCTGGGCCACCTACCATGGAGTATGCAGGAGCTGGACCTAGACCCCCTATTCATCTGTAGCAAATGTGCAGCTTGGTCTTCATGTGGGTCACCAAACAAGTGGAGTGGGCACTATCTTGGTCTCTGTTCCCTGCCATTGAATCCCCTTATCCCTACTAGGACTGACTGGTTGGGCTTCAGTGGAAAAGGATGTGCCTAGACCAGCTGGGACTAGATCCCCCAGATTGGGGTGGTACCCAAGGGGGACTCCTCATCTCTGAAGAGAAGGGGTGGAGGCAATTGAGAGAGAGAGTTTTGTATGGGGACTGGGAAGAGAAGAGGAGATATAAAGTGAATAAAAAATTTAAAAATTGAATTTTATTCATGAATAATTTTCTGAATAATCTATGGTATGTGTTCATCACTTCGTATGCTAAAGGTTAGAAATCTTTATCTCAAAATACTATTTCCTCTTAGCTAACAAAATAATATGATTATATTATGATCTACACAGACAGGACTCTCACAAAAGTGGCAAAGAAAATTAGCTTAATTTTTCAGTCTAATATCTTTTTAAAGTATAACACTTTATTTAAAAGAACAGTAGAGTCACAATTGGTCAAGTACAGAGAATAATTATCAGTGGAGGGAGTTCTCATCCATAAATGACACATTTATATTACACCCTTGTCCCACAAGTCTCAGTGGTGGTTTGAGCTAGAATGGCTCCATGGGCTCATAGATTTGGTCACCAGAAAATGGCACTATTTGAAAGGATAGGAGCTGTGGTTTTGTTGGAGGAATGCCACTGGAAATGGACTTTGAGGGTCCAAAAGATAATGCCAAGTCCAGCGTGGTCTCTCCTCCCTCTCCCTCTCCCTCTCCCTCTCCCTCTCCCTCTCCCTCTCCCTCTCCCTCTCCCTCTCCCTCTCCCTCTCCCTCTCCCTCTCTCCCTCTCTCTCTCTCATAACTATGGATCAGGATGTGGTTTCTCAGCTACAGTTTCAGCACCATGTCTGTCATGCTTCTCACCATGATGATAGTGGACTAAATCTCTGAAACTGTGAGCCGGCCCTAATTAAACACTTTTATAAGAAGTGGTATTTCTTTACAGCAATAGAATGCTGGCCAAGACATTCAGGGGTGAAAAAGATTGTAAAAGCAGAGGTTGAGGAGAACTGGGTCAAAACAACATCACTAGTCCATGACAGGACCATGTACTAATGACCTTACAGTAACTGCGGTTGTCTATAAGAAACCTGCACAAAATCAAGCCAGTCAACAATGCAGCATGGAGCAGTAAGAGGTACATGAGCCCCTACCACTAACTGGGGCCTATTAACAGTTGATGACTGCTAAGAGGGAGTCAGTTTTCTTTTGTGGTGTTGCTTTTAGTAGGTTTTTCATTCTCCATTGGGTGACCCCATGTCAATAAATGTATAAGGGTAGTGCTAAATGGACTTGGTAAGTTATAAAAAAAATTTTTAAGGATGGCATCAAGTTGGGAGAGGGACATTGCAGGATCTGGAAGGAGTTGAAAGGAGGAAGTTGGAGGGAATATAACCAAAATACAGAGTCTGTGTATATAAAATTCTCAAAGAATGAGTAAAACATACTGAAAAAAAAATAAAGTACTTGTCCTGAAAATTATAAAGATAGGGCCATTGTCCAGGCTACCAAAGAACATAAAATACCTGGGAATAGTGAGCTGAAACTGTGTAGGATGATGTCACAGGTGAGGCAGGTACAGGATAGAAGGAGGCCTGTCATTGGAGGAGAAGGAAGGATGGGCAGGATAGAAGTTTGAAGGAAGAGGAGGAGACTAGGGGAGAGAGGAAGAGACAGGGCGGAGGAGAAGGAGAGAAGCCATGGCAGGTGATGTTAAGATTCTGCTCTGTGTATTTACAGGTTGTTATTAATGTTCTCAAGGGATGGATGGTACCGGGCTCTGTATGTTTAAGTGGGCAATTATATCTTACCAATTGGATCTAAGATTATTGTGTTGTGTGTTCTTTATGTGGGGGTTTGAGTGTAGGAAAGTGCAGCTGGGATATGTTTCCACCAAGATATCTAGCAGAGATCTTGGGACACTGCGGCGCGGACCTAGTGGGGTAAAAGACCAACCGTACTTTTCTATTTTATATACATTTACAACAACAGAACTCACTTCTTATTCAAGGGTAATCAGACATTGGAAGCAGAGCATAAGCAATGTGCAAAGGCCACTCCACGTAGAATAAAAGATGAGTGCATGGCAGTGCTCGTTTATGCGGCATAGATTATAAACACTTTTCTCAAGAGTAATAAGATGAACATGTCTCATCAAAGACATTCTTGAATGAAAATTTTGGTCAAAGTGGGAAGGGATGAAGTTACTAGCACTTGAAATTAAACTGTGTGTGCGCCAGAACAACTCACGTATAAATAAATATCATCATCTTGGAAGTATTACAAAAATAGCGTCAATGCTGGAAGATGCTCATTTGATAAAGGCACTAGCCACAAAATCTGAAAACCTGTATTCTGTCCCCATGTCAGATGGTAGGAGAGAGCAAACCTGACTCCAGAGGACAACACCTAATGCCATCTGGGACCCCAGTGACGGGGGTTCCCACAAAAGGCAGTGAAGGCCCTCCTGGTTGCTGCCCTCATGGAGAGCTCAAAAACAACACCCCACGAGCAAACTTGAGCCTTGGGACCAGAGGTAAGACCAACTTTGAAGCTCCAAGCAACCTGCCTGGTGAACTCAGGACACAGGCCCACAGGAACAGCTGAAGACCAGTAGACAGGAAAAACTATATGAACGAAAGCAGAACACTCTGTTCCCATAACAGGCTGAAAGAAAACAGGAAAACAGGTCTACAGCACTCCTGACACACAGGCCTATAGGACAGTCTAGCCACTGTCAGAAATAGCAGAACAAAGTAACACCAGAGATAATCTGATGGCGGGAGGCAAGCGCAGGAACCCAAGCAACAGAAACCAAGACTACATGGCATCATCGGAGCCCAATTCTCCCACTGAAGCAAACACTGAATATCCAAACACACCAGAAAAGCAAGGTCTAGATTTAAAATCATGATGCTGGAGGACTTCGAGAAAGACATGAAGAACTCCCTTAGAGAAATGCAGGAAAACATAAATAAACAAGTAGAAGCCTATAGAGAGGAATCACAAAAATCCCTGAAGGAATTCCAGGAAAACACAATCAAACGGTTGAAGGAATTAAAAATGGAAATAGAAGCAATCAAGAAAGAACACACGGAAACAACCCTGGATATAGAAAACCAAAGGAAGAGATAGGAGCCATAGATACAAGTATCACCAACAGAATACAAGAGATAGAAGAGAGAATCTCAGGAGCAGAAGATTCCATAGAAATCATCGACACAACTGTCAAAGATAATGTAAAATGGAAAAAGTTACTGATCCAAAACATACATGAAATCTAGGACTCAATGAGAAGATCAAACCTAAGGATAATAGGTATAGAAGAGAGTGAAGACTCCCAACTCAAAGGATCAGTAAATATCTTCAACAAAATCATAGAAGAAAACTTCCCTACCCTAAAGAAAGAGATGCACATAAACATACAAGAAGCCTACAGAACTCCAATAGATTGGACCAGAAAAGAAACTCCTCCCATCACATACTAGTCAAAACACCAAATGCACAAATAAAAGAAAGAATATTAAGGGAAATATTAAGTGAAATATAATAGTAAGGGAAATAAAAGGTCAAGTAACATATAAAGGCAGACCTATCAGAATCACACCAGACTTCTTGCCAGAGACTATGAAAGCCAGAAGATCCTGAACAGATGACATACAGACCCTAAGAGAACACAAATGCCAGTCCAGTTTACTGTATCCTGCAAAACTCTCAATTAACATAGATGAAGAAACCAAGACATTCCATGACAAAACCAAATTTACACAATATCGTTCTACAAATCCAGCTCTACAAAGGATAATAAATGGTAAAGCCCAATATAAGGAGGCAAGCTATACCCCAGAAGAAGCAAGAAACTAATCGTTTTGGCAACAAAAGAAAGAGAAGAAAAGCAAACAAACATAACCTCACATTGAAATATAAATATAACAGGAAGCAATAATCACTAATCCTTAATATCTCTCAACATCAATGGCCTCAACTCGCCAATAAAAAGACATAGATTAACAACCTGGATATGCAATGAGGACCCTGCATTCTGATGCCTACAGGAAACACACCTCAGAGACAAAGACAGACACTACCTCAGAGTGAAAGGCTGGAAAACAATTTTCCAAACAAACGGTCAGAAGAAGCAAGCTGGAGTAGCCATTCTAATAGCGAATAAAATTAATTTTCAACTAAAAGTCATCAAAAAAGATAAGGAAGGACACTTCATATTCATCAAAGGAAAAATCTACCCAGATGAAATCTCAATCCTAAATATGTATGCTCCAAATACAAGGGAACCTACATACATAAAAGAAACCTTACTAAACCTCAAAGCACACTTTGCACCTTACACAATAATAGTAGAAGATGTCAACACCCCACTCTTTTCAATGGACAGGTCATGGAAACAGAAATTAAAAAGAGACGTAGACAGACTAAGAGAAGTCATGAACCAAATGGACTTAACAGATATTAATAGAACATTCTACACTAAAGCAAAAGGATATACATTCTTCTCAGCACCTCATGATAGTTTCTCCAAAATTGACCATATAATTGGTCAAAAAACAGGCCTCAACAGATACAGAAATATAGAAGTAATCCCATGCGTGCTATCGGACCACCACGGCCTAAAACTGGTCTTCAATAACAATAAGGGAAGAACGCCCACATATACATGGAAGTTGAACAATGCTCTACTCAATGAAAACCAGGTCAAGGAAGAAATAAAGAAAGAAATTAAAGACTTCTTAGAACTTTATGAAAATGAAGGTACAACATACCCAAACTTATGGGACACAATGGAAGCTGTGCTAAGAAGAAAACTCAGAGCTCTGAGTGCCTGCACAAAGAAACAGGAGGAAGAATATCTCAGCAGCTTGACAGCACACATAAATGCTCTAGAACAAAAAGAAGCAAATACACCCAGGAGGAGTAGAAGGCAGGAAATAATCAAACTCAGAACTGAAATCAACCAAGTAGAAACAAAAAGGACCATAGAAAGAATCCACAGAACCAAAAGTTGGTTCTTTGAGAAAATCAACAAGATGAACACTTAGCCAGACTAATGAGAGGACACAGGGACTCTGTCCAAATTAACAAAATTAGAAATGAAAAGAGAGACATAACTACAGAATCAGAGGAAATTCAAAAAAATCACCAGATCCTACTACAAAAGCCTATATTCAGCAAAACTTGAAAATCTGCAGGAAATGGACAATTTCCTAGACAGATACCAGGTACCGAAGCTGAATCAGGAACAGATAAACCATTTAAACAACCCCATAACTCCTAACGAAATAGAAGCAGTCATTAAAGGTCTCCCAACCAAGAAGAGCCCAGGTCCAGATGGTTTAGTGCAGAATTCTATCAAACCTTCATAGAAGACCTCATACCAATATTATCCAAACTATTCCACAAAATTGAAACAGATGGAGCACTACCGAATTCCTTCTATGAAGCCACAATTGCTCTTATACCTAACCACACAAAAACCCAAAAAAGACAGAAAGCTTCAGACCAATTTCCCTTATGAATATCGATGCAAAAATACTCAATAAAATTCTGGCTAACCGAATCCACGAGCACATCAAAATAATCATCCTCCATGATCAAGTAGGCTTCATCCCAGACATGCAGGGATGGTTTAATATACGGAAAACCATCAACGTGATCCATTATATAAACAAACTGAAAGAACAAAACACATGATCATTTCATTAGATGCTGAGAAAGCATTTGACAAAATTCAACACCCCTTCGTGATAAAAGTCCTGGAAAGAATAGGAATTCAAGGCCCATACCTAAACATAGTAAAAGCCACATACAGCAAACCAGTCGCTAACAGTAAACTAAATGGAGAGAAACTTGAAGCAATCCCTCTAAAATCAGGGACTAGACAAGGCTGCCCACTCTCTCCCTACCTATTCAATATAGTTCTTGAAGTTCCAGCCAGAGGAATCAGACAATAAAAGGAGATCAAGGGGATAAAGATTGGAAAAAAAGAAGTCAAAATATCACTATTTGCAGATGATATGATAGTATAGTTAAGTGATCCCAAAAGTTCCACCAGAGAACTACTGAACCTGATAAACAACTTCAGCAAAGTGCCTGGGTATAAAATTAACTCAAATAAATCAGTAGCCTTCCTCTACCCAAAAGAGAAACAAGCCGAGAAAGAAATTAGGGAAACGACACCCTTCATAATAGTCCCAAATAATATAAAATGCTTCAGTGTGAATATAAACAAACAAGTAAAAGATCTGTACAATAAGAACTTCAAACCTCTGAAGAAAGAAATTGAAGAAGACCTCAGAAGATGGAAGGATCTCCCATGCTCATGGATTGGCAGTATTAATATAGTAAAAATGGCCATTTTACCAAAAGTGATCTACAGATTCAATGCAGTCCTCATCAAAATACCAATCCAATTCTTCAAAGAGTTAGACAGAAAAATTTGCAAATTCATCTGGAATAACAAAAAACCAGGATAGCTAAAATTATCCTCAACAATAAAAGGACTTCAGGGGGAATCACTATCCCTGAACTCAAGCAGTATTACAGAGCAATAGTGATAAAAAAAACTGCATGGTATTGGTACAGAGACAAACAGATAGGCCAATGGAATAGAATTGAAGACCCAGAAATGAACGCACACACCTATGGTCACTTGATTTTTGACAAAGGTGCCAAAACCATCCAATGGAAAAAAGCAAATGGTGCTGGTTCAACTGGAGGTCAGCATGTAGAAGAATGCATATCAATCCATGCTTATCACCCAGTACAAAGCTTATGTCCAAGTGGATCGAGGACATCCATATCAAACCAGATACACTCAAAGTAATAGAAGAAAAAGTGGGGAAGCATCTCGAACACATTGGCACTGGAGAAAATTTCCTGTGCTCTAAGATCAAGAATCAACAAAAGTGGAATTGAGTGTGGAATCTCATAAAACTGCAAAGCTTCTGTAAGGCAAAGGACACTGTGGTTAGGACAAAATGGCAACCAACAGATTGGGAAAAGATCTTTACCAATCCTACAACAGATAGAGACCTTATATCCAAAATATACAAAGAACTCAAGAAGTTAGACTGCAGGGAGACAAATAACCCTATTAAAAATGGGGTTCAGAGCTAAACAAACAATTCACAGCTGAGGAATGCCGAATGGCGGAGAAACACCTAAAGAAATGTTCAACATCTTTAGTCATAAGGGAAATGCAAATCAAAACAACTCTGAGATTTCACCTCATGCCAGTGAGAATGGCTAAGATCAAAAACACAGGTTTCAGCAAATGCTGGCGAGGATGTGGAGAAAGAGGAACACTCTTCCATTGATGGTGGGATTGCAGACTGGTACAACCATTTTGGAAATCAGTCTTCAGGTTCCTTAGAAAATTGGACATTGAACTACCTAAGGACCCAGCTATACCTCTCTTGGGCATATACCCAAAAGATGCCCCAACATATAAAAAAGACACGTGCTCCACTATGTTCATAGCAGCTTTGTTTATAATAGCCAGATGCTGGAAAGAACCCAGATGCCCTTCAACAGAGGAATGGATACAGAAAATGTGGTACATCTACACAATGGAATATTACTCAGCTATCAAAAACAATGACTTTATGAAATTCATAGGCAAATGGTTAGAACTGGAAAATATCATCCTGAGTGCGGTAAACCAATCACAGAAGAACACACATGGTATGCGCTCATTGATAAGTGGCTATTAGCCCAAATGCTTGAATTACCCTAGATGCACAGAACACATGAAACTCAAGACAGATGATCTCTTCCTGGTTGCTGCCGCTGCAGAGAGCCCCTGGGCAGCACCCCACGAGCGAACTTGAGCCTCGGGACCACAGGTAAGACCAAATTTTCTGCTGCAAGAAAGCTGCCTGGTGAGCTTGGGACACACGGAAGCAGAATTTCTCTAGGACCGGGCACGTTCTGTGTTTACCGGAAGTCCCACACCCGCGGATCCCGGCCCGCAGCAGCTCTCTGCTCCCAGACCCGGTGAGAGAGAGACCCAACCGCCTGGTCAGGTGGGCACTCCTGAGGCTGCAGAGCGGAAGAGACCACCAACACTGCTCACCCCCGCCCACATCCCTGGCCCAAGAGGAAACTGTATAAGGCCTCTGGGCTCCCGTGGGGGAGGGCCCAGGAGCGGCAGGACCCCTGCCGGAGACACCGCCGGACCCTGAAGGAAACAGACCGGATAAACAGTTCTCTGCACCCAAATCCCGTGGGAGGGAGAGCTAAACCTTCAGAGAGGCAGACAGGCCTGGGAAACCAGAAGAGACTGCTCCCTGCACACACATCTCGGACGCCAGAGGAAAAAGCCAAAGATCATCTGGAACCCTGGTGCACTGAAGCTCCCGGAAGGGGCGGCACAGGTCTTCCTGGTTGCTGCCTCTGCAGAGAGCCCCTGGACAGCACCCCATGAGCAAACCTGAGCCTCGGGACCACAGGTAAGACCAAATTTTCTGCTGCAAGAAAGCTGCCTGGTGAACTCAAGACACAGGCCCACAGGAACAGCTGAAGACCTGTAGAGAGGAAAAACTACACGCCCGAAAGCAGAACACTCTGTCCCCATAACTGACTGAAAGAGAGGAAAACAGGTATACAGCACTCCTGACACACAGGCTTATAGGACAGTCGAGCCACTGTCAGAAATAGCAGAACAAAGTAACACTAGAGATAATCTGATGGCGAGAGGCAAGCACAGGAACCCAAGCAACAGAAACCAAGACTACATGCCATCATCGGAGCCCAATTCTCCCACCAAAACAAACATGGAATATCCAAACACACCAGAAAAGCAAGATCTAGTTTCAAAATCATATTTGATCATGATGCTGGAGGACTTCAGGAAAGACCTGAACACACTTAGGGAAGCACAGGAAAACATTAATAAACAAGTAAAAGCCTACAGAGAGGAATCGCAAAAATCCCTGAAAGAATTCCAGGAAAACACAATCAAACAGTTGAAGGAATTAAAAATGG
Source organism: Rattus norvegicus (assembly GCF_021556685.1). Taxonomy (NCBI): domain Eukaryota; kingdom Metazoa; phylum Chordata; class Mammalia; order Rodentia; family Muridae; genus Rattus; species Rattus norvegicus. Next base: position 159,554,945 of record NC_141534.1, on the reverse strand, counting down.
AAATAGAAGCAATCAAGAAAGAACACATGGAAACAACCCTGGATATAGAAAACCAAAAGAAGAGACAAGGAGCTGTAGATACAAGCTTCACCAACAGAATACAAGAGATGGAAGAGAGAATCTCAGGAGCAGAAGATTCCATAGAAATCATTGACTCAACTGTCAAAGATAATGTAAAGCGGAAAAAGCTACTGGTCCAAAACATACAGGAAATCCAGGACTCAATGAGAAGATCAAACCTAAGGATAATAGGTATAGAAGAGAGTGAAGACTCCCAGCTCAAAGGACCAGTAAATATCTTCAACAAAATCATAGAAGAAAACTTCCCTAACCTAAAAAAAGAGATACCCATAGACATACAGGAAGCCTACAGAACTCCAAATAGATTGGACCAGAAAAGAAACACCTCCCGTCACATAATTGTCAAAACACCAAACGCACAAAATAAAGAAAGAATATTAAAAGCAGTAAGGGAAAAAGGTCAAGTAACATATAAAGGGAGACCTATCAGAATCACACCAGACTTCTCGCCAGAAACTATGAAGGCCAGAAGATCCTGGACTGATGTTATACAGACCCGAAGAGAACACAAATGCCAGCCCAGACTACTGTATCCAGCAAAACTCTCAATTAACATTGATGGAGAAACCAAGATATTCCATGACAAAACCAAATTTACACAATATCTTTCTACAAATCCAGCACTACAAAGGATAATAAATGGTAAAGCCCAACATAAGGAGGCAAGCTATACCCTAGAAGAAGCAAGAAACTAATCGTCTTGGCAACAAAACAAAGAGAATGAAAGCACACAAACATAACCTCACATCAAATATGAATATAACGGGAAGCAATAATCACTATTCCTTAATATCTCTCAATATCAATGGCCTCAACTCCCCAATAAAAAGACATAGATTAACAAACTGGATACGCAACGAGGACCCTGCATTCTGCTGCCTACAGGAAACACACCTCAGAGACAAAGACAGACACTACCTCAGAGTGAAAGGCTGGAAAACAACTTTCCAAGCAAATGGTCAGAAGAAGCAAGCTGGAGTAGCCATTCTAATATCAAATAAAATCAATTTCCAACTAAAAGTCATCAAAAAAGATAAGGAAGGACACTTCATATTCATCAAAGGAAAAATCAACCAAGATGAACTCTCAATCCTAAATATCTATGCCCCAAATACAAGGGCACCTACATATGTAAAAGAAACCTTACTAAAGCTCAAAACACACATTGCACCTCACACAATAATAGTAGGAGATTTCAACACCCCACTCTCATCAATGGACAGATCATGGAAACAGAAATTAAACAGTGATGTAGACAGACTAAGAGAAGTCATGAGCCAAATGGACTTAACGGATATTTATAGAACATTCTATCCTAAAGCAAAAGGATATACCTTCTTCTCAGCTCCTCATGGTACTTTCTCCAAAATTGACCATATAATTGGTCAAAAAACGGGCCTCAACAGGTACAGAAAGATAGAAATAATCCCATGCGTGCTATCGGACCACCACGGCCTAAAACTGGTCTTCAATAACAATCAAGGAAGAATGCCCACATATACGTGGAAATTGAACAATGCTCTACTCAATGATAACCTGGTCAAGGAAGAAATAAAGAAAGAAATTAAAAACTTTTTAGAATTTAATGAAAATGAAGATACAACATACTCAAACTTATGGGACACAATGAAAGCTGTGCTAAGAGGAAAACTCATAGCGCTGAGTGCCTGCAGAAAGAAACAGGAAAGAGCATATGTCAGCAGCTTGACAGCACACCTAAAAGCTCTAGAACAAAAAGAAGCAAATACACCCAGGAGGAGTAGAAGGCAGGAAATAATCAAACTCAGAGCTGAAATCAACCAAGTAGAAACAAAAAGGACCATAGAAAGAATCAACAGAACCAAAAGTTGGTTCTTTGAGAAAATCAACAAGATAGATAAACCCTTAGCCAGACTAACGAGAGGACACAGAGAGTGTGTCCAAATTAACAAAATCAGAAATGAAAAGGGAGACATAACTACAGATTCGGAGGAAATTCAAAAAATCATCAGATCTTACTATAAAAACCTATATTCAACAAAATTTGAAAATCTTCAGGAAATGGACAATTTCCTAGACAGATACCAGGTATCGAAGTTAAATCAGGAACAGATAAACCAGTTAAACAACCCCATAACTCCTAAGGAAATAGAAGCAGTCATTAAAGGTCTCCCAACCAAAAAGAGCCCAGGTCCAGACGGGTTTAGTGCAGAATTCTATCAAACCTTCATAGAAGACCTCATACCAATATTATCCAAACTATTCCACAAAATTGAAACAGATGGAGCCCTACCGAATTCCTTCTACGAAGCCACAATTACTCTTATACCTAAACCACACAAAGACACAACAAAGAAAGAGAACTTCAGACCAATTTCCCTTATGAATATCGACGCAAAAATACTCAATAAAATTCTGGCAAACCGAATCCAAGAGCACATCAAAACAATCATCCACCATGATCAAGTAGGCTTCATCCCAGGCATGCAGGGATGGTTTAATATACGGAAAACCATCAACGTGATCCATTATATAAACAAACTGAAAGAACAGAACCACATGATCATTTCATTAGATGCTGAGAAAGCATTTGACAAAATTCAACACCCCTTCATGATAAAAGTCCTGGAAAGAATAGGAATTCAAGGCCCATACCTAAACATAGTAAAAGCCATATACAGCAAACCAGTTGCTAACATTAAACTAAATGGAGAGAAACTTGAAGCAATCCCACTAAAATCAGGGACTAGACAAGGCTGCCCACTCTCTCCCTACTTATTCAATATAGTTCTTGAAGTTCTAGCCAGAGCAATCAGACAACAAAAGGAGATCAAAGGGATACAGATCGGAAAAGAAGAGGTCAAAATATCACTATTTGCAGATGACATGATAGTATATTTAAGTGATCCGAAAAGTTCCACCAGAGAACTACTAAAGCTGATAAACAACTTCAGCAAAGTGGCTGGGTATAAAATTAACTCAAATAAATCAGTTGCCTTCCTCTATACAAAAGAGAAACAAGCCGAGAAAGAAATTAGGGAAACGACACCCTTCATAATAGACCCAAATAATATAAAGTACCTCGGTGTGACTTTAACCAAGCAAGTAAAAGATCTGTACAATAAGAACTTCAAGACACTGAGGAAAGAAATTGAAGAAGACCTCAGAAGATGGAAAGATCTCCCATGCTCATGGATTGGCAGGATTAATATGGTAAAAATGGCCATTTTACCAAAAGCAATCTACAGATTCAATGCAATCCCCATCAAAATACCAATCCAATTCTTCAAAGAGTTAGACAGAACAATTTGCAAATTCATCTGGAATAACAAAAAACCCAGGATAGCTAAAGCTATCCTTAACAATAAAAGGACTTCAGGGGGAATCACTATCCCTGAACTCAAGCAGTATTACAGAGCAATAGTGATAAAAACTGCATGGTATTGGTACAGAGACAGACAGATAGACCAATGGAATAGAATTGAAGACCCAGAAATGAACCCACACACCTATGGTCACTTGATTTTTGACAAAGGAGCCAAAACCATCCAATGGAAAAAAGATAGTATTTTCAGCAAATGGTGCTGGTTCAACTGGAGGGCAACATGTAGAAGAATGCAGATCGATCCATCCTTATCACCCTGTACAAAGCTTAAGTCCAAGTGGATCAAGGACCTCCACATCAAACCAGACACACTCAAACTAATAGAAGAAAAACTAGGGAAGCATCTGGAACACATGGGCACTGGAAAAAATTTCCTGAACAAAACACCAATGGCTTATGCTCTAAGATCAAGAATCGACAAATGGGATCTCATAAAACTGCAAAGCTTCTGTAAGGCAAAGGACACTGTGGTTAGGACAAAACGGCAACCAACAGATTGGGAAAAGATCTTTACCAATCCTACAACAGATAGAGGCCTTATTTCCAAAATATACAAAGAACTCAAGAAGTTAGACCGCAGGGAAACAAATAACCCTATTAAAAAATGGGGTTCAGAGCTAAACAAAGAATTCACAGCTGAGGAATGCCGAATGGCTGAGAAACACCTAAAGAAATGTTCAACATCTTTAGTCATAAGGGAAATGCAAATCAAAACAACCCTGAGATTTCACCTCACACCAGTGCGATTGGCTAAGATCAAAAACTCAGGTGACAGCAGATGCTGGCGAGGATGTGGAGAAAGAGGAACACTCCTCCATTGTTGGTGGGATTGCAGACTGGTAAAACCATTCTGGAAATCAGTCTGGAGGTTCCTCAGAAAATTGGACATTGAACTGCCTGAGGATCCAGCTATACCTCTCTTGGGCATATACCCAAAAGATGCCTCAACATATAAAAGAGACACGTGCTCCACTATGTTCATCGCAGCCTTATTTATAATAGCCAGAAGCTGGAAAGAACCCAGATGCCCTTCAACAGAGGAATGGATACAGAAAATGTGGTACATCTACACAATGGAATATTACTCAGCTATCAAAAACAACGAGTTTATGAAATTCGTAGGCAAATGGTTGGAACTGGAAAATATCATCCTGAGTGAGCTAACCCAATCACAGAAAGACATACATGGTATGCACTCATTGATAAGTGGCTATTAGCCCAAATGCTTGAATTACCCTAGATCCCTAGAACAACGAAACTCAAGACGGATGATCAAAATGTGAATGCTTCACTCCTTCTTTAAATGAGGAAAAAGAATACCCTTGGCAGGGAAGGGAGAGGCAAAGATTAAAACAGAGACTGAAGGAACACCCATTCAGAGCCTGCCCCACATGTGGCCCATACATATACAGCCACCCAATTAGACAAGATGGATGAAGCAAAGAAGTGCAGACCGACAGGAGCCGGATGTAGATCGCTCCTGAGAGACACAGCCAGAATACAGCAAATATAGAGGCGAATGCCAGCAGCAAACCACTGAACTGAGAATAGGTCCCCTATTGAAGGAATCAGAGAAAGAACTGGAAGAGCTTGAAGGGGCTCGAGACCCCAAAAGTACAACAATGCCAAGCAACCAGAGCTTCCAGGGACTAAGCCACTACCTAAAGACTATACATGGACTGACCCTGGACTCTGACCCCATAGGTAGCAATGAATATCCTAGTAAGAGCACCAGTGGAAGGGGAAGCCCTGGGTCCTGCTAAGACTGAACCCACAGTGAACTAGTCTATGGGGGGAGGGCGGCAATGGGGGGAGGGTGGGGAGGGGAACACCCATAAGGAAGGGGAGGGGGAAGGGGGATGTTTGCCCGGAAACCGGGAAAGGGAATAACACTCGAAATGTATATAAGAAATACTCAAGTTAATAAAAAAAAAAAAAAAAAAAAAAAAAAAAGAAAAAGAAAAGACGACTCAGTTAGAAAGCCAACTAAGAAGGGGAATAGAGACAGCTTCCAATGAGATAGACAGTAAGCACAGGACAGGGTGCTCAGCATCATGCAGATGCTAATAGAATTCAAATCTAAAGCACAGGGAGAAACCAATTCTTCACATCCAGTAGAATGGCTATAAACCCAAACCAGCAATAATCAATACTGGCAGGAATGTAGGGAAGCTGGAAGTCTGTGCTTTCTGGTGGGAACAGACCATGGTGAAGCCACAGTGGGCAGTAGTCTAGCATCTCTCTAAAGCAGAACACGCAATCAGCACTTCCTCTCCCAGTGATTTACTCACAATAATTGGAACAGGAAATTCAACAAGCCAGTGTTCATTCTAGCATTGTTTAAATAGGAAAAGGGAAAGAGATGACCTGTGTCCACTGATTGGAAACTGGATAAGCAAACGATATAGTCAGACAAGTAAATACCACCATGCATCCAGAAAGAAATGTAGTTCTGCTATAACCTGTAGTACTAATGGAGCTTAAAAACATTATGCTAAGTAAAGCAAACAAATCAGAAAAGGGATGGGAATTAAGGCTTTCCAGTTATATGAGATGCACAGAATATGTAAATTAATAGTCAACACCATTTCCAGGGACCTGGAGAACAATGGTATGGGATAATATTGTGTAGTGGTAACGACGAAGTTTTAGAAATGAGGAGTTGTGATTTTTGCACAATAATGTGAGTCTAATTAATGTCAGTGAATTCTGTACTTAAAATGGTTAAGTGGCTAATGTATGTTGTTTATATTTTAACATAATAAAAATATTTTTAAAATGGGAATCTTTTTTAAATAAAGAGCTAATATAACGTGGTTCCAGAATGCGGCAAACCTAAATTTTTCTCTATAGTGATATGAGAAGTAGAACAAAGAAGTTACACATATGTGGCCATTTCAGGGCAAAGTGTTAAAATGCTACTATCTTCTTGCAAGCCATTGTACAGAAAGAGAAAAAAGAAAACAAGGAATAAACTATTAAAAAAAAAAAAAAGACAGATGATCAAAATGTGAATGCTTCACTCCTTCTCTAAAAGGGGAACAAGACAACTTTGGCAGGGAATAGGAAGGCAAAGATAAAAACAGAAGCAGAAGGAACACCCATTCAGAACCTACCCCACATGTGGCCCATACATATACAGCCACCTAATTAGACAAGATGGATGAAGCAAAGAAGTGCAGGCAGACAGGAACCGGATGTAGATATCTCCTGAGAGACACAGTCAGAATACAGCAAATACATAGGCGAATGCCAGCAGCAAACCACTGAACTGAGAATAGGACCCCCGTTGAAGGAATCAGAGAAAGAACTGGAAGAGCTTGAAGGGGCTTGAGACCCCATATGAACAACAATGCCAACCAACCAGAGCTTCCAGGGACTAAGCCACTACCCAAAGACTGTACATACACTGACCCTGGACTCCAACCTCATAGGTAGCAATGAATAGCCTAGTAAGAGCACCAGTGGAAGGCGAAGCCCTTGTTCCTGCCAAGACTGAACCCCCAGTGAATGTGATTGTTGGGGGAGGGGGGTAAGGGAGGAGGATGGGGAGCGGCACACCCACATAGAAGGAGAGGGGGAGAAGTTAGGAGAGTATTGGACCAGAAACTGGGAAAGGGAATAACAATCGAAATGTAAATAAGAAATACTCAAGTAAATAAAGAAAAAAAAACAAATCAAAAAAATAACCAAAAAGACAAAAAATTAAAACAAACAAATAACAAACTGACAAAAAGAACGAAGCAACAAATGGGACCACGTAAATGTGCCAAGATTCTGAAAGTAAAATGGCACTGTAAATAGGACAAAACAGAGACCAACTGAATGGGGAAAGATCTTACCAACCCTCCATCCAATAGAAGGTTAATATCTATACTCTACAAAGATCTCAAAAAGTTAGAATGCAGAAAACAAAATAAGCCAAATAAAAATGGGGAAATTAAGAAAGAATTTTTTTTTTTTTTTTTTTTTTTTTTTTTTTTTTTTTTTTTTTGGAGCTGGGGACCGAACCCAGGGCCTTTCGTTTGCTAGGCAAGCGCTCTACCACTGAGCTAAATCCCCAACCCCATTAAGAAAGAATCTTAACTGGGGAATACTGGATGGTCCCGAAGCACTTAAAAGAATGTTAAACATCCTCACTAATCAAGAAAATGCAAATAAAACAATCCTGAGATTTCATCTCCCAACAGTCAGAGTGGCTAAGTTCAAAACTCAGGTGAAAACAGATGCTGGCAAGGATGTGGAGACAAAGGAACCATCCTCCAATCTCGGTGGGACCGCAAGCTGGTAGAACCACTCTGGAAATCAGTCTGGAAGTTCCTCAGAAATGTGGACACAATACTACCTTACGACCCAGCAATACTATGCCTGGGCATATTCCCAAAACTTGCTCCAAACTACAACAAGGACACTTCCTCCTCCATGCTCATAGCAGCCTTATTCATGCTAGCCAGAAGCTGGAAAGTAGACAGACTTATCTTTCAACAGAGGAATGTGTGGAGAATATATGGTACGTTTACTCAAGGAAGTACTACTCAACTATTTAAAAGAAGGACTTTATGAAATTCATAGGCAAATGGATAGTACTAGAAAACATCATCATGAGTGAGATAACCCAAAAAGCTTCTTCATAATGTTTCTTAAACTCTTCATCCTCCCTTATGGCCCACCACACATCAGAGAAAGAGAACAAGAAAGGATAATGTGAACATGGACCAGTGTAGAAAGGTTCATTTTTTTCCTTTTATTATACTTTAGTCTTACATATACAGTCCAGTCATCATCTCACTGCCGTTCAAACCTCATCCCAGAAGACGTCCTACCACCCACTGTCCAAGGAGCTATTCCCCAATACAACTCCCCACCCACCAGACCTCCCCACTCCCTGAGGCCTCAAGTCTCCCTCGGCTTAGTTGCATCTATTCTATGGGACCTGAAAAGCCAATCCTCTTGTGTATGTGTATTGGTGTCCTCCTCTCAGAAGATATATGCTGTCTGGTTAGTTGCTTGTTCTCTAAGATCTTGAGGATCCAGGTTAGTTGAGAGTTTTTGGTCTTCCCGTGGGGCCTCCATGCTTCTCCGATACTCCAGCTTTTCCTTAGTTCAACCACATTTGTCTCTGGCTTCTGTCCAATGGTTGTGTGAAAGTATCTACAAATGAATTCTTAAGCTGCTGGTTGGGCCTCTCAGAATGCAGCCAGGCAAGTCTCCTCTCTGTAAGCACACCAATAGTTTCCTTGGAACAGCCACACTCTGTTTGTCCGGAAAGTGGCAGCTCAGTTCACAGGGTAGCACCACAGCTCAGTCCACTAGCAAACACTTCAGGGATACAGCAGCAGTCCAATTTGGTAGAGTCAGGATAGCAGTCAAGGACCAGCAGCTGTGGCAGAAACCAGCAGTGACAGCCAGACCTCAGGCTAAGCATGCCTCGGCAGGAGGAAGACCAGGAGAGGTTCTCAGCTGTGCTTCTCTCAGGGAATGGAAGAACACTGAAGAACACACAAGACCCTCAAGTTCTATTTATATCCCTCCATAGATCACCTGTGCTCAACAGGTCTAACCTCAGCGCATCTGTCAGCTGACATCATTCTGCCAATCAGCCCAAGCCCACAGAAGCTGCAAGCCCACTCCCACAAGGTTTTGTTGGACCGGTCTCCGTGGAGTTCAGGAAAATGTAGCTCAACGAAGCAATGCCAGGAAGACAGAGGAGTCCATGCATTTCGTTTGCCTGGATTCTTTCATCAACATCACTCGTCTCTTTTGTTGCTGGTTTTCCCTGAACATTCTCCCTCCAATGTTTGCTTCAGCTGTACCTTTCCTTCACCTCTCTCTTCCACCGAGGCCATCCGAAGGACATTCCAAAAACCCGTAAGGTTCTATTTCAGTTAGTCAGCATTCTTCAGTCTCTTTCGGGGAGTACTCATTTCCCCTTTCTGTGGATCGAGCATCTCATGTTGTATACAGCACATATCCCCTTCCCTTTTGTTTTCTATCCCAACGAACGTTACACTGGGTTTCTTCACATTATGGCCCTTCCCACAGTTGGCTGTTCCAACCTCCCACCCAGGGCTCCTGTTGTCACTGGGCCCTCAGGCCAGCTTGCAGTAAAACACCAGGGCAGAGAGGGCACTCAGATCTCTCAAGTAGGGATGAGCTGCCAGAATGTGGTCGAATATCAGGTTTTGCTCAGAGTCCGGGAAGATGATTCACAAAGACCACCCTCAGAGCACTTTTCTCTGCAGAATCCTGATCCTGGATGGAGCACCAGGGCTTGCTTGGGCTCCCTGGGTATTGCGGCTCTGGATGGCGTGGCCAAATGTGCGCACATTTGGCTGGGCATCGAGTTTTGGAGGCCCAGAAGAAAGAAAGGCCTCACTTTGAAGAAATTCTTCGAGCCGAGGTTCATGTCTTCCCAGAGGGTCGTCAGGAACCATAAATATGTCCCCCACAAAAGTGTACTGAAGCAGCCTTCTTGTAATAATTTCTCTCCAGGACACGGACTCAGTCACAAACTCTCTCAAGTCATCGTTGGTTACAATGATGCCACCAGTCTTTTCCGCTAAGTGGAGCAGGAACCTGTCGTCATGAGAAGCAATTCTCTGCCCAAGGTTCGTCCGGGAAGGAGTGAAAGCTAATATCCCAAGCTCCCGGAGCTGGCTTAAGAAGTGCTGTTCTGTGGTATCAGGATGCCTCCTGGTTCTCCACTGTGGGACAAACACAGTGATGTTTCTGTGGCCGAGCTTCCAAAAATATTCAACTGCAATGGCTATGCCACGGCAACTAAAGAACCTGTTCAGACCATGGGCCATTGCAACATTACTGCCATCTATAACAATATGCTTCAGATCTTCTCTAGCTGGTTCATTTCTTAAGTCCAGCTGGTATGGTATTTTCAGAATATCTTGAAATCTTTGATCCTGGGTAACGGAGGAATAGATGTGATCACAGGGTCGGGCCAATCTTGCATCAGCTTGTGAAGTTACGTGCTGGGGCAGCAGCGCTGGGTCCGTTTGGGGAGCCTTTGGCTTGAGATGCGGAGAGCTGCAACAGCGAGGAGGCTCTGCACAGTCCAGCTTCTTACTATTCGGACCTGAAATTCCTGTTTGCTCTTGCAAACCATTTTCAGGCCTTTGTTCCTGGGCCGCTGGGAAAGAGAGCACAGATGGTGGACCTGCCTCAGTGTCCCCAAGAGGGTGTGCTGTATGTTCAGTGTGCTGTCTGTCTTCGGCCTCGATATTATCAGGCACCACAGGTTCACAATTAAGCACCTCCCGTTCTCTTGCTTCCTCTGTCGTTGGTCTTTCAGGCCTTTGTAATATCATGACTACTTTTGCCCATAGCACACCTATTTCTTGTTGTTTCACAGCTAGCTTTTCAACCATTTTTGAGAGAATTCCTAGTTGTAGATGTCTATGTTTCAGTTCTTCTAAGAGGAAATATATCAAGATTGCAACTGAAAATTGGTAGACGCTTACACCCGAAATCACAAATGCAATCAGTAAAGTCAAGGCTTTCTCAACTATTTTCTGGTAGTCTCCAATCTCTACACTTGTGTGTGAGGGATCAGCACTGGAATTTTCCATTGATAATGCAGTCAAAGTCTGCCTATACAAGGAAAAGTGTCTTTTCTGTTGACTGGTTAACGCTTACCTTCTCAGAGTCCTCTGATTTGGGCCTTGCTCTGGCCTTGAGTCTCCTGTGATTCCAGAGTTCCAGGATGTCTCTGGGTCCCTGCACAACTAGAGGAAATGATTCTTCCTCTGTATACAACCTTGGTGAATTTCTCTTCTGGAGCTTTCTCTCAGAGGACCGGTGGGTTGTCTTGGTGGATAATCAATTTGGGTTTGCCCCCGATGTAAATCAACCAAATAAACCAGATGTACCTTTTAATCGCCAGAAGAAATTGTAGTCTCGCAGGCTTAATTTTGAATAAGTTCTTGTTCTTTCTGAATTCTGGTAGACTGGTTCAATTCCAACACCTCTCCAAGATGACTGATACAAACCGGCCTCTCCAGCCTTCACAGGCTTCGCTCAAAATAATTCTGTCTATTGTTCTAATCTCCTAAAAGACTCCTTCTTCTTCTCTGCGTTGAATGGTCTATGTACACAGTCACAACGGAGCACTCCAATGAGCTCAGCTAATGCACTCCCAACTGCAGACAACTCTGCTCACGGAAAAAACTCTCCCTTCTTTTGCTGTGCTTATATGGGAGAGGTGGGTGTATCCAATCTCTGACACACCCTCTGTACTCTGATTGAACAATTTGTCTGCCTTTCAGTAGGCTTAACTTGTTTAGGATTAAAGGTGTGTATGAAGGGTGTGTCCAGAAGGATCACACTGACCTTGCAATTCCCTTGATGTGATCAGAGCAGCCACATTGCTGGATCGATTTACCTCCGCAATTGGGGCAGAGGGGTTGGCAGCCATTTGTTTATCCTGACTTGTTGCATGCTTTGTTGGTCAAAGTGACTGTATGCCCAAGACCCACAGAAATCATGTACAATCCCAACAAATCAATGCTAGACATCTAAATACTAGACAAAAAAGGAAGAGTTCTATTTGATTGCTACCCTGCCACAGGTGATAGTAATTGAATTTGCCCACACACTTGACCTCAGCACACGTGGTACAAGCAAGCCTTAGACACTCAGGACCCTGACTACCACTGCCCAGCACTGTTCCAGGATATGTGATTGCACTGTGTACCCCCAAATTGTGTGTTTACAGAAAAGAACTCTTTGCAGTTGAGGTGATTCTCAGTTCTAGTACACTCTTGTAAATCCTCTGCATGGAACATAGATATGCACTTTGTATACAGCTAGGTTAGAAGGATTACCAGTGTTTGAAAGGGATTATTATATTTGAGAAGCAGACTGTGTGATAAATCACGGAAAGATATGACTGAAGAGGATTTCCCTGAATCTTAGGTGAACAGAGAGAAGTGACTGGCTACTTAGGAGGAGAAAGCACTACGCAGAAATGAAAATGTGAGAGGACATGGTTTTCCCAAGAGCGTTTTGTAGGGACTTGCTGATTAAAAAAAATGTGCTAGGCAGGTAGAAGGAAAAATGAGCTAGTGAATGGAAGAAGACAAAATAATTGAACATAATGCCAAGTTGCGGGAAGTGGCCTCTTCAGGGTCAAATACTCCATTGTTAGGAGTTTTATTTGTTCTTGCCCATAGAGCACACTGTGTCTTCCCCTGTGTTTCAGTTTTCTCTCAGTCCAGAGATGTCCCCATTACAAGTACATTTCTCTTTATCCCCTTGATCCATTTACATGCCTTACTGACCACCCACTCAGTACCCTCTCTCCATCTACCCTCAACCCCTATTTCATTTCTCCTTCTGAGAAGGGTTCAATAGTTCTCCATCTTTTCTCTGTGTTGTGTGTCTTTGGATCATATTTAGTTTATCTTGTATTTTACAGGTAATATACATTAATGGTGAATAGATACCATGTAAGATATTTTATTCTGTTTTACTTCACTCATGATCAATTAGAATTACACCTGACTTCTCAACAGAGACCCTAAAAGACAGAAGTTGCTGGACAGATGTTTTACCACAATTATACTATACAAATGCTAACTTACACTAATTTTCCCAGAAAAACTTTCTATCACCATTAAGGAAGGAAAGAAGATTTTCTTGACAAATTCTAATTTAAACTTATCCCCATACACAGCTCCACAGATATTAGAAAGAAAACTCCAACTGGTGGAGGATTACTATATTCAAGGAGACAGAGGAAATGTTTTCACCTCCTCACAAAGAAAAGAGGTAAAACAATCACCCCCTACAAACACACACATACACACACACACACACACACACACACACACACAAACTCACACACATACACCCACACACACGCAGACTTCTGCCATCACTACCACCACCACCATCATCTCCACATCCACAAAGTAACTGAAATTAATCATCCTTAGTTATTTATATCTCTCAACATCAATGTACTCAATTCCAAACCAAAAAAGGCAAACAATGGATCAATGAATTCAAAAGAAATTCTATATCTTTTACACACAAGAAACACACCTCAGCAACAAAGACAGATGCAGCTTCTGAATAAAGCAAGGAAATAAAATTTCCAAGAAAACTGACCCATCAAAAAAGCTAGAGTGGCCATTCAAATATCGAGTAAATGCAATTTCTACCACATTGAGTCAAAAGAGATGGTGAGGAAGATTTTATACCCATCAAAGTTAAACCACGCCTAGATTTTCTTCTTGATTGTCAACATTCATGCTCCAAATTCTAACACACTCACAGCCATAAAAGGAACATTACTAAAGCTTCTACTGATACAGAAATTAACACATTAATAGTGGGAGATCTCCACACCCGATCCTATAAAATTATTTTAAATTTACAAGACTGTTTTTATACTATTCCTTTTCATTGTCACAAATGTAAAACATTTGCATTTAGCTCGTCTGCTGGTAGTTTTAAAGAACTCATGCATTGATGTCATTGGAAAGCTTAGTCTCAGGCAATGGCTAATAGCACTATAGTATATAAAAAATGTATTTCTGCTTCAAAACAAGAAGTTGGAACTTTGAATCCTTCAGTGTATATTATTCGTAATTTGTATTTATTCTAGCTGAACTCATGGGGTATTTTATTACTAGTTGCTGCTTTTATACAACAAGGTTTAAAATTTTGGCGAAGTAGTTGTTTCTACAGAAGAGATTCAAAGACAATATCCTTTTCAATAATTCGAACTACAGTTACATCCTATACAAATTGTGGCACAGAAAATTCAAGTAAGAGAAGACAGTTACTTACTTTACATTATTTTCAAATGCTGCTAGGAGATGTTAATTTGTAATAACTCACCTTAAACTCAACACAAAGATTTTAAGCTTCTGCCTGATGTTCTTTAAATGGATTGAAATCCTAAATCTCCTAGGCAATTAACTGGTCATGACAACTAGCTTTGTAGAAAGTAGAGAAAGCTATTAGACAATATCCTGTATTCTGTTAGCGATGCTTGCATCTTCGACTCCTGATCTCTCCTTGGTTTTCTGTCTCCAGGATTTTCTCCTTTTCTTCTTTATTGTTTCTATTTCCATTTTAAAGTCCTAGATGGTTTTGTACAATTATTCACCTCCTTCATTGTATTTTTATGTAATTCTTAAAAAATGTTTTTGTGTTTCCTCTTTAAGAAATCCTACCTGTTGTTCTGTGTTATCATGTATTTCTTTAACCAAAAGAATGATAGAAAACCAAAAGTTCTCTATCATTATCTTGAGATCTGATTTTAAATCTGAATTTTGTTTGTCCCGTATGATGCGGTATCCAGTATGTCCTGGAACTGGAGAAATGGGTTCTAAAAAATGCCAAATAGCTTTGCTTTGTGTTGCTTATGTTCTTGTGCTTGCTTCTTGCCCTTTTGTTATCTATAGTGCTCCCTGGCCTTTCTGTCTCTGACTATAGCCTGTTCTTCCTGTAATCCTGGTTGTGACAGAACTCCACATAGTCAGGTGTCTCTGTGAACCTATGATTCTGGGTTCCTGTCATCCTGAGATTCTGAGTGAGTCAGAGATCCTTGGAGTCAAGCTTTCTCATGGTGTTGAAGTAGTTGGTGTTCAGCCAGAGCCCTGGATTTGCTCTGCCAACCTGTGCAAACTGGAAGGAATCCGTGCCTCTCTCTGAGCAGGCATTTGGGGATTTTGCGATGATTTTGTTGAATATGTTTTTGTGTTACTTAAAATGTGTTCTCTCTCTATTCTGTGTCTGTTGCCCATAAATTTGGTCTTTTAATGGTTTCTCATAGACCTCAAATATCCTGTGCACAGTTTGCTATGTTAATTTAGTCATCATCTGAATGCCATAATTAATTCTCCTTTGCTTCGAGTTCTGTTATTATATCTTCTAGTTCATCTATTCTACTGGTGACACTTTACAATAAATTTTTATTTCATTTGTTGAGGTATTCATTTCCAAATTTCAATTTGATTTTTCAGAATTTCTTTTTATTGACTTCCATTCTTTTGTATCCTGGAAACTGGCAAAGTGACTCAGTGGATTAAGGACCTGTGCAAGCATGAAGACCTTGAGTTCAGACCCCTATCCTTGGGTGTAGAGCACATACCTAGAGCTCTAGCTCTGGAGATCAGACACAAGTAAACTGGTCCCATTGGCTCACAGGTCAGCCATTCTAGCCAAACATAAAATAAAATAAAATAAAATAAAATAAAATAACTCCAGGTTCAATAAAATATACTGCCCAAGAAGGAAGGAAGAAACTTATCAACCTCTGGCCTCTATATGCACCTGCACACACACACACACACACACACACACACACACACACACACACACACACACATTAAATGTTTAGGAAATATTTTAAATTAATGAAAAAACTAAAAGTATTTTATGAGAGAGAGAAAGAGAGGGAGAGAGAGGAGGGATTACATGCCATGGCATGCATGTGGTGGTCAAACAAATTTGTGGAGTTGATTTTTCTCCTTCCACCCTTACATGGTTTCCATGGATCAAACGTGTGTCACCAGACTTATGTAAGAAATGTCTTTACTGAACCACCTCAGCAGCCTCAACATTGCTTTTAGTTTACTTTTTACTATTTTGAGTGAGTGTGTATGTGAGAGAGTTAGTTAGTGTGTATGTGTGTGTGAGTGTATGTGAGTGTGTATGTATATATGTGAAGTCAAAAAGAAAGTCAAACTTCTACCTATATGATATAATTTCCCCACATACAATTACAAACACACTATTCTTCCTCCAAAATAATATATGAAGTCCCCTAACATTTACCTTTTTTGTATCCCATAGTATTTCTAAAGTGTAGCTACTGACATCTTAATCATTGTTACATAAGTAAAGAGCTAGAGGGAAGAAAACACAAAGATGGCTTCAGCCTCAGAACTGGCTGGAGTCATGTTAAATGTTGTCTAATTGTCTTTTTCCTTTTCACTCCTCACTCCTGTCCTGGAGAACCTGTTGACTCACTGAGCTGGCTTGGTCAAATGGTGCCTCAACGTTGGAGCTCCAGTAACCAGGATACAGTGAAGGACACCGTGGGAACTGAAAGCATGTGCAAAGGAAAGTAAAAAAGATTTGTGCCAACGGTGAATAAACTTTGTAAAAAGGGACAAGGTAGTGGTAAAGAGTTTTTGTGTATGTGTTGTTTAGAATTATGCTAAAATCTAGAGAAGCGAAGATAATTCTCATAAATGGCTTTCAGTCTTTGGACCTGACTAGAGACTGTTTATACCCAAGACATAGAGAGAGTGGGTTTGAGAAAAGCAGTCCTCCACAACTCTCCGGGGATGCTTTGATGAAAGAGAAGGAAAATGAGTGGGTTTTTTTTTTTGTTTGTTTGTTTTTTTTTTTGAGCTCTCCTAGGAACAGGAGATCAGGAGAGGTCCTGCCTCCTTGATGGCTCCTATTGGAGAAATGCTTATTTCTGGCTCTGGATCCATTACGTAGGATATCTGGGTCCCTTAGGTAGGATATCTGGGTCCCTTAGATAGGATATCTGGGTCCCTTAGGTAGGATATCTGGGTCCCTTAGGTAGGATATCTGGGTCCCTTTGGTAGGATATCATCTAGGTCTCTTTCCTCTCTGTCTATTGTCTCTCCTTGGTGCACCAATCTGTCTGTGTCTGTCAGTTTATGTCTGTGTTTTTTGTTTCTCATTGCTTGAATGTTTTGTGTTTCATGTTCAAAAGAAAAATGGTTAAAACTTTATCTGCTGGTTGTTCACCCATTTATTTAGTTTTAACTGGGTTCAAAAAATAAAAAGAAGTCTCATTGGCCTTTGGGGCCCTGCACCTGTACCTAGGAGTCTAGGTCAGCTGGAGAAGCCCCCATGGACTGAGCGTCTGCACAAACCGATCCTAAAGGGGCCAACAGCTTCTCAGCTTCTATGGTAAGGGATCTGACGATTGTTTCTCTTAGAAAAATCTCTGATTATTGGGTTTAGCAGGTGACAAGGTGCTCCTCATGAAATTACAGCTAAGAATTGTGTTTGGTCTAAATATATAAGATGTGTGTAGCTACTTCATGTTTGTTTCTGACTGGTTTTAAATGTATAAATATGCTCTTCGTGTCCTGGTTATGGATTATTGGCTTTTAAGTTATTGGGTATGATTAAAAATGTGTACCGTTGGTAACAGAAAGTTGGTTTAAAACTGGTAACTCGGTTAGAGTCATTCAGAACAACACGTGGCTTGAGCCAACCCAGGGAAACAGGTCTCTAAAGATACCTCTAAATTGGGTAATATTTTATGTAATTCTTATCCTAGAAACCAGGCTCACAAAGGTTAGGATTTAGGCAAGTGTCTCTTTGAGGTGTTGGAGGCTGCAACATCATCGTTCGTGTGCAGGAAGTCGTGCATTTGTATGCAGGAATTGGCAGTCAAACTTTGTAGCATGAGGACGGTACACACTTGGTGTTCATTTTGGAGAGACTAGATTGTTGGAGGTTGAGTTTTGCTTTCCAAAGTTGTGGTTGTGCTCTGGTGTTGCAAGGGGAACTTGAAAATTGTGGTTAAACTGCCAGTGTTCCATTGGCTGCAGTTTGAGTTTGAACACAGGCTCAGGATCCTAACTCACACATATTTGTAGTTAAGAAAAAATCAAGCAGGTGGAGACTGTTGCAGGATTTGTGAAGGGTTGATGAGGCTATGGAACTTGTGAGATCATTACGGCCTATTTTGCTTACTCCAACTGCTATTTCAGGAAATGCATATCGAATTATTAAGAATTTGGAGGATTGGGGTTGGGGATTTAGCTCAGTGGTAGAGCGCTTGCCTAGCAAGCACAAGGCCCTGGGTTCGGTCCCCAGCTCCGAAAAAAAAGAAAAAAGAAAAAAATAATAATTTGGAGGGTTGTTTTTATACTATTCCTTGCATGCATCTTCATGATTGTAAAAGGTCTACATTTAGCTTGTCTGCTTGTAATTTTAACAAACACATTGGAAACTTTCACCTCAGAGAATGGTTAATAGCCCTTCATTATATAAAAAAGTTTGCTGTTGCTTCAATACAAGGTAGAACTTCGAATTCTTCAGCGTATATTGTTCATTATATGGATAGTATTTTATCAGCTGATCCCTCTGAAGGACTTTTACTATGCTCTTATCCAACGAGCTTTAAAATTTTGGGGAGTAGTTGTTCCTCCAGAAAAGATTCAAAGACAATATCCTTTTCAATATTTGGGACATCGGTTATATCCTAAACAAATTGTGGCACAGAAAATTCAAATAAGAAAAGATAGTTTACTTTAAATTATTTTTAAAAGCTTCTAGGAGATGTAAATTGGCTAAGACCTCACCTTAAGCTCTCTGCTGGAGGACGTAAGCCTCTCTTTGATAGTCTCAAGAGGGATGCAACATCTAATTCCCCTCAACAATTAACTGATGAGGTATGAATAGCTTTGCAGAAAGTAAAGGAAGCTATTAGTTAACAACAGATACATTATATAGACTATGATCAATTGTTGGCTGTTTGCACCCACAGCAGTCCTTTGGCAAAAGGGACACTAATGTGAACTCATCTTTCTTCATCCCCAAAGAAAGTTTTAACACCCTGCCCTGAAACTGTTGCAGTGTTGATACAGAATTTAGGTTAGAATCACAAAAGTATTTTGGGAAAGAACTTGATGAAATATTTATTCCTTATTCCAATTGGTTATTGCAAACTATTGATATTTGGCCTATTGCATGTGCAAACTTTTTAGGCAAAATTGATAATCATTATCCAAAAGACAAGTTGTTACTATTTGCCTCTATGCTTTTGTATTTAGGCAAAATTGATAATCATTATCCAAAAGACAAGTTGTTAGTTACTATTTGCCTCTATGCTTTTGTATTTATTGTAAATTTTCACATACAACCAATAGAAAATGTGCTTACTGTATTTATAGATGGCTCATCTAATGAGAAGGCAGCATATGTAATTGGATCACATGTTTATTATCTTGTTTCCCCCTGCTTCAGTACAAATTATTGAATTATGTGTGTAGCCACTCTTTTTGAAATGTTAAAAAAAAATCAAGCTTTAATTTAAATATTGATATAGTTCATGGTTTACAATTGCTTGCAACCAGTCCCTTTTTAGATACTGCTAATTCTCAAATTTTACAATTATTTTTGCAAATACAACTTAATTTAAGAAAGCTTACTGTTCCCTACTTTATAGGACATTTAAGAGTTCATACTGGATTGTCCGGATCCTTTGGTGAGGACAAAGTCACAACAGATTTGCATACCAGGCAGATTATAGGCCTTACACAGGAACAATTAGCCAAAGAATCCCATTCTTTACATCATCAAAACAACAATAGCTTCAGACAACAATTTGATATTTCTAGAGAATGTGTACATGTAAAGATTTGTCCTCAGTTTCTTCCTGTACCAAATAATGGTGTTAACCCTCCAGGACTTATACCTAATCAATTATGGCAAATGGATGTTACTCACATTACTGAATTTGGAAAGTTAAGATATGTACATGTGGCTATTAAAAGCTTTCTGGTTGCAACTGCTTTAACAGGAGAAACAACTAAACATGTAATTAATCATTGCCTACATTGTTTTTCTTTGCTCGGTGTTTCAAATCAGATTGAAACAGACTATTGCAGTCAAGCATTTGAGATGTTTTGTCAACAATTTAGTATTACCCATATTACTGGGATTCCTTATAATCCTCAAGGACAAGGTATTGTGAAACAGGTATTGTGAAACTTTAAAACAATATTTTCATAAAATAAAAAAGGGGAAATTATATCCCTGTATACCACACAGTTATTTAAACCACGCTCTTTTTATTAAAATTTTTAAAAATCTGGATGCCGGGCTGGAGAGATGGCTCAGCGGTTAAGAGCACCCGACCACTCTTCCAGAGGTCCTGAGTTCAATTCCCAGCAACCACATAGTGGCTCACAACCATCTGTAAAGAGATCCGATGCCCTCTTCTGGTGTATCTGAAGACAGCTACAGTGTACTTATATATAATAAATGAATAAACCTTTTTAAAAAAAAATATCTGGATGCCAAGGAACTCCCTGCTGAGTTTCTATGGCACCCTACAACTAGGCATACTTATGCCTAGCTGTAATGGAAGAATCCACTTACTGGCATAAGCCATGATCCTAATCAGGTATTTAATATGGGGAGAGGGTATGTTTGTGGTTTTTTTGTTTTTTGTTTTTTCTGCAAGATGCTGAAGGAGCACGGTGGCTTCCAGAGTGATTGTTGAGACATGCTGATGCTGAGACAAAGAATGATGCTGACCTGTGAGTTTGCTGAATGGCCTGACAATGGTGACAGGGAAGCTGTATATATTCCTGACCCGCCTTTGCTTGCCTATATCCCAAATTGGACAAGGTACCTTGCTTCAAGACCTTGTGGGGAAGAGAACATGGAGACTGGAAACTGTCTTCAAAAATTCAAAAAGAGAAGTTACAATGACTTTTCGCTTTCCTTTAATGGGACCAGTTATTCTGACTCAATCATGGACTGGTCTAGAAATCAATCCAATATTGCAAATAACAGTCTTCATTTGGAAGACTTGTTTTGGATATTTTCAGAGACATATTTGAAAACTGACAACTATCTTGTATGATGTTATGTTTGCAGTGGATAAAATTGGAACAGGATCTGGATTTTGAACAAATGTTAGCTCATGTGTTAAGGCTCCTAATCTTTTATTAATTAGTCATGTTAAAATTACTTTTGTTTCTATGGTTTTTAATGTAAGTTGTGTTGATTGTACACTACACAATTGTGTTAATGTAATGAAATCTGACATGTCTGTTATGGTGATCTATCAACTAGCTTTTGTTTTATTACCTGTGAGTATTACAGGACCCTGGTTTTCTGAAATAGGCTTGCAGATACTAGAAGAAGTGAGTCAGGCTTTAAGCAGAAGTAAGAGGGTAGTGGACTTGATTATTGCTGATATAGCAGCTTTAATTAATACCTTAATAGCTAGCACCACTGCTTCTGCAATTGCTTTGACATAAGAAGTTAAGACAGCTATTTTTGTTAATCATTTAGCAAAAAAATGTTACTAATGCTCCGAATATTCAAGAGGAGTTAGATAGGCATTTGGAACAACAGATTGATGCTCTTTATGATACAATTCAAATTATTGGAGAGGAGGTACAGAGTTTAAAAATAAGAAGCCATCTCAAGTGTCATGCTATATACCAATGGATTTGTGTTACTTCTAGAATTTACAACGATAGTCACTATGATTGGAAAAAAGTTCAGAGACATGTGCAGGGTATTTGGCATAATTCTAACACCTCTCTGGATGTTTTAACTTTGCATACCGAGATTATGAATTTGAAGAATGCTGCTCCACTGAACTTTGATGATGCAGATATTGCTGATAAAATCATCCATGGCTTAAAGTCAGTATTTCCATCTTGGTCATACTTCAATAATGGCATATATAGTTTGATCATGCTAACCCTTCTTGTCCTGGGAATACTTCTATTCCTGCCCATTGTGATAAAACTTGCCTTTAACAACATCAATATGTTGGCAGCCAGAATACATGGCTTGAAACTAAAAATAGATCCTGAACCGAGCTTTTAATTTAACAGACTGTTAGTCCACAACTGTTAAGTTTCTGTACAGTGCCTTACCAACCTAAGACAAAATAGCATTACTTTTGAAAATGCATATTCCATGACGGGTAAGGAAGGCATTTTTGTCAGAACAACCTAAGACAGATGCAGTCTTGTTTATGAAATAAAAAAGGGGGAAATGTGGAGAGCTTTTGGTGCTGCTCATAGACATTTTGTCAAGTACCTGTCACTGGGCTCAAGGAAGTAGGCTCAGATAAGAATATTCACATTTGGGGTAATGCAAGGATCAAGGTAAACACAGCCAGGGAATGTGTGACTTCCCTTTTGTCTTGATAATCCTGTTAAGCCCCCAGATCCAGCAACTCTGGGGACCTTATTGCTTTGTTTGATTGCTACCTGGTGTGACCTCTTTATTCTTTACTTTCCCTGATCACTTTGTCTTTGATCTGAGAACTGACTATATTCTTTGAATGTACCTGAATTGATATAAAAGCAGACAGAGAAGAAGTAAAGCTGCTTCAGCCTCAGAACTGGCTGGAGTTATGTTAAACACACACACACACACACACACACACACACACACACACACACATCACCTCAATGTGCCTGCCTGTATATATTCACAAACATTTTTAACTACTGAACCATCTGTGTGGACCCTTCAAATCATCAGGACAGAACCACTTACAGCAATTACACTTTTCATCCTATTGCAAGTCACACAGCCTTATCGAATACTCTATGGCTTTCTTCTACTACTCATTTAATATTTCTTCCACCCCCATCAAGCACTCCATTTTGGTTTTCCGAGGGTAGACTCAAACCTTCACTTGTCAAGAGTCTAGATCATGTTGCCTAGATTGGGCTGTTGTGGTTTCCTATTGACCTATTGGTTAATCATCAGACCTGATAACACCAAAAGATATAGTAAAAGATGTCCTGAATTACTCTTCCTTATTTTGGCTAGTGGAAAAGCAAATCAATTTCCTCCTTAAAGTCTCAATCAGCCACTCCCATTAACAATGTAACTCCTTTATTATTGACATGAGAGCACCAGGAGCCCAAAGTATCCACAGCACCCTTGGTTTTCCATCCAGTGGAATCTTTGTTATGCTTCCTAGTAGAAGCACTCCTGCCTCTGTACACAAGAGAATATAAGGTTACGGCAACAAGAAACAAAAGTTTAGCTAGTTGGTAATTATTTTCACCTCTTCATCCCTATTTCCTCCCTTTGATTTCTAGACCCACAAATTCTGACTATGGGGGGAACAGTACAGTATATTGGATTCCAATTCAAAAAATACACTGCCCTCTGGAGAACCTTCCCCACCCTCCAGATTACTGGCATCCACTTGACACTATAACTGTTTACAAGTTAACTGTTCTATCAAGCCAGTTGTTTCAAAACTGTGAGGAATATGGTAAGATCAGTGGGTTTCATGAGCGTGAGACAACTCCCACAGTTTTTTGGCTATGATGTCAATTCCTTAGTCAAAAACAATGTTGCATAGAATACCACATCTTAGTTTGGGTTTTATTGCTGAGAAGAGACACTATGACCACTGCAACACTTATAAAGGAAAACATTTAATTGGGGCTGGCTTATAGTTTCAGAGGTTCAGGCCATTATTCTCATGGAAGAAAAGTATGGTTGTATACAGACAGTATGGTGCTGGAGAAGGAGCTGAGGGTTTTACATCTGGATCCACAGGCAGTAGGCAGAGAACTGCCTTGAGCTTCTGAGACCTCAAAGCCTACCCCTTAATGACACACCTCCTCCAACAAAGACCCACTTACTCCAACAAGATCACACCTCCTAATATTGCCTCTCCCTATAAGCATATGGGGTCCATATTTTTCCAAACCATGATGGTGGTTAAGGCAGTGTGTACCTCCATGGCTGGTAATTTTGACAGAGCATTATGTATTGAAAAAGTACCTTTATAACCAGAATAAGTATCTATTCCATTCAAGATAAAGCATTGTGCTTCCCATGATGAAAGGAGTCTATGCCACCAGGTCATTGGCTGGTCACCTTTAGGAATGGTGCCTTGTAGGAGGCTCAGTATTCCTCTCTGACATTAACAGCAGCTATAGCCAGGTCATCCTTGGTGAACAAAAGTCCATGCTGTTGAGCCCATTTGAAAACTCTACCTTGGCCACAATGATCATTTTGTTTATGGGCCCATTGGACAATGACAGAGAAATCTGGGGAAAGAATTTGACTACTATCTAAGCACAAAATAGGTCATCTATGTATTTGATTAGTGAAGTTCTTCCTGCTAATATCAACTTTCAGTAAACATTAAACAAGTGTCTTCAAATCCATTCACTATGAGATACCTAGCTATGCATCCCCTCCCCAGATGTCTTTTTTAACACTTTTTCAGTCATACTGTTTCAAAGTCCTTGACCAGTCCAACAACTGGCTACAGACCACAAGTAAATATTTAACCAAATATCTGGCCATAGCTTCTTTGGAACAAAATATATGGCTGTGTGCACTGCTTAGAATAAGAGGCTGCCCAGAGTCTGTAATATCTAAGGAAAGATATGGAGGATGAGAAAGAATGTGTGAAGAAGACAAAGAATGCATTGGGTAAAGGGAACCATTTATTCAGATGTACAAGAGAGACCACCATCCGAGTTGGGAAAGTGATGTGTGCTACTCTCATTTGGAATAGCTGGAGGGTGAGGAGGGAGTGGTCTCCGCCTTTTTCTTCCATATTATGCTAGGTTATATGTACAGGTGTGCTAGTAGTGTGTGACAGCTGTGAAATGTGTTGGTGAGTACCATGGAAGGCATGGTTAGCATGCCTGGGAACATTAGTGATTGCAAGGAAACATATATTAAAAGAGATTCCTGTCCCCATGTCACCAGAGTCATCCCATTGACCTGACAAGCAGGTTCCTCATAAGGGGTATTGTTGACCTCTTAGACTTTAATAGAGGAAGAGGGGAGGGGAAGGAAGGAGGAGGAGAATGAGGAAGAGAATGAGGAAGAAGAAGAAGGGACAGTGGAGGAGGATAAGGAGGAAGAGGAGGAGGACGAGGAAGGGAAGGAGGACGAGGAAGGGGAAGAGGAAGAGGAAGAAGAAGAAGAAGGAGAAGGAGAAGGAGAAGGAGAAGGAGAAGGAGAAGAGAAGGAGGAGGAGGAGGAGAAGGAGAAGGAGAAGGAGAAGGAGAAGGAGAAGAGAAGAGGAGGAGGAGAAGGAGAAGGAGAAGGAGAAGGAGAAGGAGAAGAGAAGAGAAGAGGAGGAGGAGAAGGAGAAGGAGAAGGAGAAGAAGAAGAAGAAGAAGAAGAAGAAGAAGAAGAAGAAGAAGAAGAAGAAGAAGAAGAAGAAGAAGAAGAAGAAGAAGAAGAAGAAGAAGAAGAAGAAGAAGCAGCCATGAGAACAATGACCTGAATGCAAAGCAGACAGATGAATATCAATGTAACAGACAACAGGAAGGGGGAGCAATAAAGTGAGCCGGCCTGAGTGACACTGGTAACCTGTTGCATCCTCCCCCTACATACACCCCCACCCCCACTACCACCCCACCCCCACCTCTACAACCCCCCACCCCACCCCCCACCCCCCACCCCCGCCAAGGCCTCAAGGAGTAATTTACTGGTTAGTCCTAAACCCCTGCTTAATTACCCACACCGGCCCCATGCTGATGGGAACCCTCCTGTGTGTTATTAATAATGGCCGTAACCAGCAGGGAAGGGTGGGAGCAGAGGGGAGCAAACCAGTTTCTCAGGCTCCTGAGAGAATGCGAAGGCCCCTGTCAGGGCCCTCTGAGAAAAGCCACATCTGGAAAACAGAACAGCTTCAGTTTCCCCGCTCTTGGCACAGCTATGGTATGAGCCCCATGGAGAGTCTCCAATGGACAGTGAGGACCAAGGGTGAAAAGACAGAATTCATGCCCCCGCGCCCTGGAGTTTGACCAGTTTGTACCAAAAACAAAACAAAACAAAACAAAACAAAACAAAACAACAACAACAAAAAGCACCCTCTGCTGTCACCTCCCTAGGAACTGGTTGAGCTACTTTGAGACCTCTCCAAAATAAGTCAATGTAAAGCACTCGTCTTTGGTATGGACAGCAACTGGATTTCACGGTCTGGAGGCGTGGCCAGGTCAGCCATGTTCTCATCTCTCCTGGTCAACTACAGAACCCATTCCTCAGTACCCAGCTAATCCCAACTGTTCCAGTTGCCTCCTCTCTTTCCTGTCCTGCCCTTCACACTGTCTGCCTGATAGAAACGGGAACCAGCCACATCCTTTCTAGGCCTCCGCTTAGAATATAGCTAAGAAATCGACAAGGAAAGATCTCCAAACTCTACCTCCTAAGCAAACCTGATTTCCTGTTTGGCTTCAGCTAAGACACACACCCAGCACCGCTAACTAAGAAACAGGCTGTGAGCGGCCCCCAGAGCTTGAGCAAGAGATTTATTCCCATTCCCTGGAATGACCAATTGCATCTCTCCCTCTTTCAACTCAATAATTTCTATAAATTCACCTCAAGATAATCCTATAATTCTCATTTAATGTGTCTAAAATCACAAGTGTTTCTGGGTTGACTGGTTATGAAGAGTTAAATTTCAAAAAGTTAGTCATAAACAAGGTCCGGACGTACCTGAGGGAGACTATGGGGCTTGCCGGACCATTTGGAGCCACCCCCTCCCCTTCCTTCACTCCCTAGAGGTGAGTCATCCCCCTGCTGAGTGTGATGGATCATCCCACCCCATATTGCTGAGCGGCTAGGTAGCACGTACTCTTTGCTGATGTAACTCCGTGCCAAAAGTAACTACACCATTTGAATTAGCCAATCCTGTGTAACCGCGAGAGATTCCCTGGCTTTCCCTATATAAACCCCCACCTTTAGAGGCTTGTGGTTCGTCGGCCCTCTATCTCCTGCGTGAGATGCATGGCATGTCGGCCCGAGAGATCTCGTTAATAAAGCTGCCTCTTGTTATTACACCATGAATGGCTTCTCGAGCTTCCTGGGGCATGCCGCCATCCCGAGACTGGAGCGAGAGTCCCAATTTGGGGTTCTTTCTTTTGTTCTTTCATTTATAACCTTGATGAGGACATTCACAAGCACTCAATACGAATTACTTTTGAAAAGATGTATCTATCTTATCCTAAGAGGCTCGCATCCACAAAGCTTTAAAATCTATAATTGAGAGCCTATTCAATTCTGTGCCATCAACCATCCCAACTTTACTGCACATATTTTATTGAAAAATAAGCTACTACTCAGATGATTAATCAAACACTTTACTGTCCCACAAAGGTCAGATTATAACCTGTGCGTGTTACTTTTTTAATTGCTAGGAAAAGACACCTTACAAAAGCCACAGAGGTTCGGTCCCCAGCTCCGAAAAAAAGAACCAAAAAAAAAAAAAAAAAAAAAAAAAAGCCACAGAGGAAGGGAGGGAAACAAGGAGGGAGGGTGGGCTTGCTGTGGCTCAGCTTGAAGGTACAGCCTCTCAGGGTGGGAAGTCAGAGCAGCGTGAGGCCGTTGGTCTCGTTGCCTACACATACAGAAAGCAGAGACAAGCATCTGTGCTCAGCTCAAGTTTTGTTTTTAATGCAGCCCCAGGACCCATGGGAGGGCGGCACTCACATTCAAAATGTTTTGCGTGTTTTGCCTCTTCAGCTAACACCTTCTGGGAAAACCTTCATGAACACACCCGGAGTCATTTTTCCATGGTGATACCATGGAAATCCAGTAAGTTGACAGTGCCTATTAAGCATCACCCCCTAACCCCAGATGACCAAGCAGCCCATCTCAAACGGTTCCACGTTGCTCCCACACAAGCAATTCCCTGACAAGGCACTTTTACTTGGTTGCTCCTTCCTGGGATACTTTCTTCTGAGGACTCAGTGCACTTCCCACTTTACCCTAAAACCCACCTATGGTCACCTCTTCTAGGAATTCTTACCTTGGGATGCACAATCGGCAAGTTTAGGCTGTGAGGTCACAAATCCCATTGACTGTCACTCTACTACTATTAGCCTACCACTTAATAGCCAGGACAGTAGAAAGAGACTGTGTTTCAGCATCATCATCTGAAATGGGATGACAAGAGTTACTAGCAGCCATGGCTGAGGACTGAATAAGAAAACTGGAGTAAAGCATTCAATTCCACTCCCGATAAATGATAAGCAGTATCCTGAGGCTTAGCTATTGCTGTTAATGACCCGAAGTATACCGTTCACTTGCAATATGCATTCTTTAAGATACATATTTATATGTCCTTACAAGACTGTGACCCTATTAAATCTCAGTTATTCATGTTTGTTTCCCAGATCTGTGCATTTTGTCCAGCTTATAGGTACTCAAAAAAAAAAAAAAAAAAGCATTCTTGCATTAAATTACACACCTAGGAAGGAAATATATTCTTGAATAAAAATTTGAAATTTTAAATGAAATGAAGACAAAAGCATGCATGTGACCCAGGAACACAGCAGATTAACCGTCACACACTTGTGTTCAGCCCCCATTTTAATTCTCAAAATTAACTCCTGTGATAGGTTTTATCTCTAGCTTGTGAATGGGAGAACTGACACCCCGTCACAGAGCAACCTGACACATTCCCTCTCTATTACTTGTTCCCTCTCAGGTCTCTCTTCTTCATCTACCCTAATGGGCAGCAAGTAGGTAAGCCTTTCTTCCAACTAAAATTGAGAATTTAAAAGTCTACAATTGCTCTGTCACCCACTACTGACAACAGTGCTCTCCAAGATGCCATTCCTCCTGGTGACCACAATCTTAACTTCCAGGAAAGCCCAGGAAAAAAAAGCCCACCATGTACCATGAGCAGAGCACAGAAGAGACAGGTATCTGATGGTGCTTTGGGCATCTCTAGGCTTTTCCTGTCTTTTCATGCAGCTGAGAAGGTGAAGCATAAAGCTATCAAAGGGGCAAATAGTCCTTCCCTCTGGAGGCAGGCGTTTTCTAGAAGAAAGAAGGACGGACAGCTTCCCAGAGCATTGTTCAGCCAGATTAGAGAGGGATTAAGCAGATACATTCGGCTATTCTAGCATTTTCTTTAATCCTTGATTTGAATACAGCTCTCACACTCAGATAATCACATTAACTTCAGCACTAAAAGATTCCTTTTAGAAAAGGTAATGAAATCGCTTATGCCACCCAGAGAGGGTGCATATTTTATCAAGCACCAACACAAACAAAAGAAGTTTGTATTCTCAGATGTTTCTCTTGTTCAGAGAGAGGAAAATCAGGGAAGGAGGAGAAGGGAGGGAGAAAAGAGGAGAGAGGAGAGAGACCAAGGTAGAAATGAAGCCAGTCCCTCTCTGGTCAGAGCTGGGAAGACTGAAAACTCCCTCAGTATGGAGGCCAACAACAGCAGAAGGCAAACCAGAGACTGAGACAAGGGTAAGGAGTGAGCAGAGACAGGGCAACCCAGAGGCTGACTGAGTAGGGGAGCAACAGAGCGATCCAGAGATTGAGACCAGGAGCAGTGCCACTCTGCTGTAGGAAAGTTACGTTTGGAACCAAGAAAAAGTAAAACAGCTCAACATTAGAATTACACAACTGCCACTTACTAGCTCTGAGGCCAGGTTTATAATCTTTTTGCTCTGTAGACACCAGGAGGAAGTTCTCTAAATTTACTTATTCCAATAGAATCTCAAGAGTTAAGGTAACAAAAATTTTTAAAAAATCACTCCAATTCTGTATGATTCTCATTACCTAATGTGTTAAAGTAACCACATTATTAATAATGAAGTTATTTAAAATATTTTTTGTTTGTTTCTACAGACCTGTGGGTCTCACTCGGTTGCCCTTAATGGTTTTGAATTCTTGAGCAAAATTTGAGTTCCAGCTGGAACTCTTGAGTACTAGGGGTTACAGGTGGATCCACTGTGCCCAGGAATAAAGACTTGAAAGGGCTTAATCCGTATTTTGATTCTCTTTCATGTTAAAATTAAACATAAGAATATTTACGTTAGCTACTATCTATGTTAAGGCTAATACACAGAAAATGCACAGAAGCAGAACCAAATTACACTTGCA
This sequence comes from Rattus norvegicus, assembly GCF_021556685.1. Taxonomy (NCBI): domain Eukaryota; kingdom Metazoa; phylum Chordata; class Mammalia; order Rodentia; family Muridae; genus Rattus; species Rattus norvegicus. The sequence continues at coordinate 159,524,881 of NC_141534.1, read as the reverse complement.
TTTTTGCAGTTTACTTCAGAAAAATGCAACCTCACCTAATGTTAGCACAACATGAAATGTCCAAGTATCTTAAATCTTCCAAATTAGTAAAAAGATTTTTATGGAAAAAGTACAGTTAGTGATGGAGCAGATACTAAGGCAATCGTCAGCCATCAACGGGCCCAACTAGAGACCCATCCCATGGGCAAGCACCAAACCCTGACACTAGTAATAATATTGCTTGCAGACAGGAGCTTAATTGTCCTCTGAGAGGCTCCACCCAGCAGCTGACTGAAAGATACCCATCCAAACATTGGATGGAGCTCAGGAACTCTTATGGAAGAGTTGGGGGAACAATTGAGGGCCCCAAAAGGGATAGGGACTCCACAGGAAGACCAACAGAGTCAACTAACCTGGAACCTTGGGGGCTTTCAGAAATGGAACCACCAACCAAAGAGCACACATGAGCTGTATGTAGGCCCCTCTCCCACCACATATGTACCAGATGTACAGCTTGGTCTTCATGTAAGTCCCCCAACGACTGGAGTGGTGCTGTCTTTCAAGTTGTTGCCTGTCTGTGGAATACATTCGCCCAACTAGGTTTCAGTGTGAGAGGATGCCTACCCCTGAAGAGACTTGATATGCTGGGGGTTAGGGGGTGTCTGAAAGGGGGTTCTCTACCCTCTCAGAAAAGAAGAGGAGAGGGAGTGGAGGAGGGGCTGGGGGAGGACTGGGTGGAGGAAGCAATCGTGATGTAAAGTAAATTTAAAAAAAAATTTTAAAAAGATTTTGTGAAAAACAGCCTAAAATCATAAAATAAAAGTAATAATGTTCTCCACTAAATATTTATGAAGCCTAAACATGAGTGTATTCATCAACACACACACACACACACACACACACACACACACACACACACAAAGGGGTGGGAGAAGTCGACAAAGCTCCACCCTATGTAAAGAACTATAGGCAACTACGGAAAGCTGAGAGCCAGAGAAAGTCTTCCCCGGGGACGCGCACATCAACTCGTTATTCAACACTGAACTGTCAACCCTGAGAGCATTCATCAAAGTAACTTTATAGATTGTGCAGGTTGCATTTAGAAAAACATATATGTATATACATATATGTATGCAGTGACAATTTAAAAAAAAAAGGAGGCCATGCATTCAAAGCACGGAGGGGTATATGGGACTATTTAAAGGGAGAAAAGGAGAAAATAGAAATGTTGTAGTTATATTATAATCTCAAAAACAAGGAAGAAATAATAAAATAAAACCTTGTCAGGGGTCTAGGGGTAGTTTCTAAAAAGCAAGATCTGTTTCCAAACCATGGTAAGAACATGACGAAGAACTTAATAAAAAATACTGGGAGGAAGAGGTCTTTCTGCTGAGAAGAAACTGATGATCTGTGTCCCTTAGAGGTTTGGATTCAATCTTATTTCCTATCTAGAAAAGTCCCTTAGAAGAAAGGTCTCAGTGTAATCTATTGAAAGTCCCAAGCCCTTGGAAAGGGGAAGACTCTGCCATTCATTCATGCCAAATACGCTGCCTGCTCGAACTATCGGCTGGCCTTCTGGAAGCTACACAGGAAAGTCCCCACACACCTGCTGCTTGGTTTCCTGATGCTGAAGGCTTTAGTAATACCTGAAACAATGACTGGAACATAAAATTTCCTTACAAAATAAACAGAAGTACATTCTACTTTTTCAATAGAAGATTTGTCTATTTTTAAAGGATTTTTATTAACAGAATTTGTCCAGTTTTTAAAGTAAAAAAAAAAAAAAAAAAAAAAAGCACTTTTCCTAAATTGGCAGAATTTAGCCAGATCACCGCAAAAAATTGAACTTGGAAACAAAGAGAGCAGGAGAAGGCCAGATTCCTTCCTGGCAGTACCACCGGTGGCAAATATCCCAGAACTAAGGAGAGCTGCCAAGTGGGAAAGAGAAAAAGGACTTTCCAAAAGCAGCCAGCCCAGGCACACTGACCTCCCAACAGCTGGAGGGAGACTGGAGCAACTCACAGGTAGGTCTGCCTGGCTCTTTATGGCTGCCCAGTTCAGAGTCACTCTGAGCTCAAAGGAAGCTGCCCCGTTTCCTGGACTGGCATCCCACATCCTACCAGAGGGCAGCTGCAGCGTTTTTAATCAAGCTTCTGCCTTCCCTTTTGTGGCACGAATAGGGGCTTACAATGGACCAGAGAGACTTCAGCCTCAAAGCCAAGGAGTCCTCCCCGCTGGTGAGAGAAGGGTTCTCCCTCTGGTGAAAGGCAGTGAGGAACCACGCCAGTTCTGATGGCCTGTGAGCTGCCATGATGACACAAAGACAGTGAGACAGGAGGAGTCACCTAGGTGGGATGTCTGTGCCCACCCATGTCGCTCTCTTGTGTCTCAACTTTGGCCCAACAAACACAATGACTAATGAGAGAACATAGTTACATATAAAAAAAAAAAAAGTGGATGGGTATGTGGGTGGAGGGAACATATAAGAAGAAAACAAAAAAAAAATATTTTTTAAAAGTGGCTCAGGACTTCCAAGTAGAATTGCTATAGAAATCTGCAATCCATTTCTTCATGTGTTTAACTTCCAATAAGCGAGATAACAGCACAGAGGAAGGATCGAAGGCATTGTGGGCTCGAAGATCTAAATGATGGGCCCCCTCAGGGATGTTGATAGCCACCAGGGTGTCTGTGATGTCTTTGGTGACTCCACCTCCTGACCACGGGTCTAGGTCACCATTGCTGCAAGAGAGGGAAACAGGAAAAATTGATGTCCTTTTTAGTTTTCACCTTTTGGAGCTCATGAGCATTATGCATTTGAACATTATCACTTTCAAAGTCTCATGCATACGTACAGCTTAATTTCCGAGTAAACCTAGGAATAGAATTTCAGGTTTCACTGTGGTCTTGATTTCTACACTCACCCCCAACTGGTATTTATCATCTTTTTGTGTGTATTCTATTTGGATATATTATTTGAAATTTTTGATCACTTTTTTTTTCTTGTTTGGAGACAGAGTCTCATTCTAGCCCGAGCCAGCCTGGAACTCACTGTGCAGCCATGCTCACTTCAAATCCATAGCAGTCCTCCTGTGGGAATCTACAGGTGCAGGCCACTCTGTCTGGCTTCTGACCTAGTTTTAACTGGTTCATGTACCTTTTTGCCTTCAAGTTTAATAATTCATCCTCGTTAGGCATGGTAGTGCACAGCTATAATCTCAGGACTGAGAAACTGATGCAAGAGGACCAGAAATTCAAGGCCACACTTATAAAATTTTTATTTTTTTCTATTATTTTATTTAAAAATTTTAATTAGCATACTGAGTATTATTTTCAATAAAATTTGGTTTTGTTGATTCTCAGTCCCCTCTTCTTCCCAAGCTCTCAATATCCCTTTGTACGCTCCCATCCTTCACAACAGTCGTCTCCATTCTTGTCTCATGTGTCTGACCATCCACTCTCCTGTTTCTGCAGCGCCCCTTCTCCCCTCCCTTGTTGACTAGCTCCATGAGGGTCGGCCATAGTAAACCAAACCAAACCAACAACAACAAAAAGCCCAACTGACTAGTATATATGAAGGTCAACTTTATATATAATACATTATATATGAGGTTCTCTTCTCACTGATTAGATTTGGGATTATGTTAGATACATGCATGTCTAATATTAAGTCAGAATTACAATGTCCTGGAAACTGCTGCTTTTCTACATTTGAAGTCAGGAAGTTTAATTTTTTTCTTCCTTTTCAAGACTGGCTATTCTGTGTCTCTTGTATATTTATAGGAATTTTAACATCAGTTTATTAAAATTCTGTTACCAAACCAAAACAAAATAAAACAAACAAATAACAAAAGGCATCTTGGGTTTTGATGGGGACTGTGATAGAGGGATTTTGAGGAATGCTGTCATTTATGGTGAATGCTTGCAATTTTATGGCACCTTGGGATCATTTCAAATGTAACTTGTGTGTTCAGCCATCTTTGACATTTTTCTGTCTCATTCTTCCTCATTCCTCATTGTGGCTGATCCAGATGTCATTACAACTTCTCACTGATTACCACTTATGTATGGGACAGCTAGAATCACTTTCTTGGCCTACTGACTCACAGAAGGGTTTATGCCAGTTACTACCTCTCTGTCAATGTGTGGCCTAGAACGTATGTATATTTGCTTTAAAGCCACAGTTAAAACTCCCATGTAACATTCATTTGGACAATGCAATGATCCTAATAAAGCTACCAGCACATTGCATGCGCGCACACATGCACACACGCGCATGTACAAACACCCCTTGGCTATACTCTCTGACCTCCATTCTGCACAACTGAGAAGTACAATGTATCCGCCAAGTACTAGAAGTACTAAAAATAATCTTAAAACCTTCATATTGTGGTTGTCACTGAAAAATACCTGTGTACAGAAAACCACTATGGGTGTTTTTCTCTTTGGCTTTTGGTGGCTGCTAGAAATAGTGGTTAGGTAAGATGGTGGAGAGATTCAAAGAGCTTCTTCAAAACACTACCTTAAAATGTCATTGCTGGGCATGGTTGCACACACCAGCAATGCACCATGGGAGAGGTGGAGGAAAGAAGGTCAGTAATTCAGGGTCTTCCTTAGCTACATAATGAGTTCAATGTCAGCCTGGACCACATGAAACCTTGTCACAAAACAATAAAATGAGTGTTGTCTTTCCCAATAGAGGAACATGAAGTCTTTTTATTAAAAGGAAAATATTTAAATGAGAGTTGAGAGGTGCATTAATCTCTTCTTCCCTAGGGTCTATGGCATGTCTACACTCTGTTCTCCACTGATAATGATGCTGGGTATGGGTTTCACCTTGTGGAGCTGGTCTTAAATCCAATGAGAAAGTGGCTGATAACTGCCATAATGTTTGTGCCACTAGTGCACCATTGGGCATATCTTGAGTGACCAGTATTGTAGCTCACAGGTTTCATAGCTGGGTATGTATGATTGATGACTGGTAATGATTTGTTTCTTTCTCTAGTAGCTTGTTCAACACCTTCAAGCACAATGAAAGCTAGCCAGCAGGGATGGAGTTTCCAGGTCCATACAGCTTGGTTTTGCCAGGTTCTATGACTCAGTTGTGCTGATGTTGTGCTATCTTCTGATCGTGTTCTGGATGGTATCCAAGAGCAATGGAAACAGCCTGTAATGTTTAAGGGCTCAAGAGAACTACAACCAACAACTACAAAGTAAATAACACATTCTTGGCATTGGTCATTGAAGGAACAATGCTTCGGTGCACTGTGTAACAGTTGTCTTTGTATTATTCAAATGCTGATTTCTATACAGGCAAAGAGTTGAGTATAGGCTGGACTTTGGTATTGTTATTTTTATAAAGCATCACCTGTCTCAGTGTTTTGTAAACATTCTTCTCCATCACCTTCTGATTGGTCAATAAAGAGCTAATCAGCCAATGACTGGGAAGAGGAGATAGGAAGGCTGAATTTTGGATCCTAGCCAAGAGTCCAAGGGGGAAAGAGATAGGAGGAGGACCACTAGGAAGGAAGAGAAGAGGTGGCTATGAGACAGAGGCTCTAGGAGGAGGAGTGATGAGCAGGTCACCAAGGGAGGTCGTCATGAGAGAGCAGCTATCAGGACACACATGGACAAAGTGAACCAGGGCAAGACTCAAACTGCAAGTAACATGGAACTAGAACTAAGAACTGGAAAATGCTAGGCAAACATTTATTGGGAAGCATTCTGTAGTTAGGATCTTTAGGAGGTCTCCTTCGGTCAAATTTGATTTTTATTAATTTTGAAGGAATCCAGTTTTTCTTCCCTTGTTGAAACAAAGACAAAACATACATTCTTTCCCAACATAGCATATCCTTTCCTTCCATTTTGAAGTTAGGACATCTTTAATATAAACAGGCTGATTTAGTTCAGTAGTTTTTTTTTCTTTTCCATAATCCAATGTCTCTCAGAAGCTGTTGGTTTTTGTTCATTAGCATTCAAAAATTTTAAAGTTAATAAAGCACAATGTAATCTATCTCTAGGAGTCTTCATTACCCTTTTTTTTGTTAAACACATCTATATATAAAATACATAGATATAAATAATATAAAAATATATTATAATATATACACAATATATAATAAAATAATGTATAATATATATCACATATTTTGCATGTATCATATAATTAATATGCTATAATTAGTATACTAATATGGATTATTTTATTGTATTGATTATAATATACTATTATATTTTATATAATATATTCTATACTATAATATATTATTCTGTTTATTAATATAATATTGTATATTTTATAATAATATATTTCTATAATATGCAGGGAGTAAGAACATAAAACTTGAATTTGCTGACCTATTTCATAGTTCTTTTCACTGCTATGCAGACCTAAGGTACTCACATGTGGGTGAAGGTTTTTGTTTGTATTTTTTTTCATGCCAAATAGAAGTCTTTTTTTTTTTTTATTAACTTGAGTATTTCTTATATACATTTCGAGTGTTATTCCCTTTCCTGGTTTCCGGGCAAACATCTCCCTAATCCCTCCCCCTCCCCTTCTTTATAGGTGTTCCCCTCCCCATCCTCCCCCCCAAATAGAAGTCTTAATTTCTCTCTACACAATAAATTTTTACAGAAATCATACAGAAGATGGATTATATTCCAATTAATAAGCTCAACTCAGATAGAAAACCCTCCATTATTTGCAAAACAAAAAGTCCCCGCAACCAAGTAAGGAGAAAACTGCATCTGATTTAAAACATCTTCTGAAGCACTTGCTGAGAGACTTAGCATGTGCCTGGACTTGAATTTCTTGGTTCACACATGTGAAAGCTATGCCGTCCATTGGGAAATCCAAAAACAAAATAAAATACTGTTTTCCTAAGAGAATATACCTGAGTAAAATCCCAAACATACAACCTCATTTAATCACTGGCAATAATTAATTTGCCTGAGAAATGATGTTAATTCTTCATGGGATGGGGGTCCCTTCTGAATCTCTATGTAAATAACTGAGAATCACCATTGGTCAAATAATCTATGGGTTTTAGAAAATACAAATCCTCCCAAGAAAACTACTGTGCTATGAAAAGAATCACCAAAGTAGGACTGTACCCATTGCCATTTATTATTTATTAAGGTCGGCTCCTCATCTGATGTTTACTGAGCACCTACCTTGTGTCTGGAACTCAATAGCAAAGTGGACTAGCATCACTAATGTATTCAGTGTTAACTTTATAACCTACCGCTTTCCTAGTTCTGTTTTCTAACATTCTGCAAGTGTCTCCATCAAACAGCAAACTCACCTGAAAATGATGTTGGAGTGTGAACTGATGTTTTTGCCACCATACATGGTAGTCATCCAATGAGGCCGTGGTTTCACTCCCCATTGGTTAAAACAGTCATTGGAATACGTCTCCAAGTCCCACAGATAGGGTTCAAACATGTCATCAATACCATTAGTACAAAAGGGCATGACCATTTCTGTGCAGGCCTGAGAAGCAAAGCAGGAAAGAAAACAAAGGGAAAATGAAGCAAAAAGAGAACAATTAAAATTACAGAAGGTCATTCAGCCAGGGTCAAGGTCATTCAGCCAGGGTCAGGGTCTAGGAACTGCACTTGCACTGGAGCTTCAGCCCCCTACTTCACCCTGCCTCCAACTTCTCCACCACTCAACACCTTGTTTCTCCTAAAAAGACACAGCTGAGAAGTCACAGCTATGTTTGTACTATGTTTTCTTTCTTCTTCCTTGCTTCCTTTCTTTTGCAAGGACTCCTTTCCTATGATTGACCACTGACCCTCAGGAAAACCCTGAGAGCCTTAATGTTCAGGTGATGGAAGAGAGACTCAGAGTCAAATTAGCCTCTCTTTCTTTCATGTGTCCATACAATGCTTCTTTTCCAGGACTTGTCAAGGTCTATTAAAGTGCTTATCTACCTCCCTCAACAGTCTATATTTTATGATAATAGTCATATAAATTATTTTTATATCTCTGAAACATAAGAGATCATAACCAATGAAAACTATTCATTGTATATGTGCTGATGATTAAATATAGGAAGAAAGGGAAGAAGGGAGGGGGGAGGGGGTCATGTGGCTGGTGAGGTAGGAAATGCCGGGCGACGTATTACAGTACAACAGTCTGAGGAAAGAGCATGCTGCCCTCAGGGAAATAATGCCCGCTCACCTGAAAGCTCCAGCCCGTAGAGCCCAGACTGCTTGTGGTTGTTTGTGAAATATTCAGGCATTTTGTTTGGCCCGAATAATTATAATACACATTCAGAGCCTGGAAAATATTCTGCAGCAGCACTGTATCGGACACATTGGGATTCCTCAAGTATCGGCACACCTCCTAAGAGATAAACATGGGAAGAGTCGAACATGAATAGAAAACTGGTTTAGTAACAAAGAGGAAAGGTTATCTCGACTTTCATCATGACGTGTCGCTAAACATCTTAATGCATTTAAAAAGTTCTGTTTCTGAAGAATAATTTCCTCTCTCAAAGGAAAAATCTTTAACTTTTCTGTAGGGTAGGGACATAAGTCAGTCATTTGCATGATATGCAAAGCAGTCCTACTGATTCCCCAGTAGCCAAGTAAACCATTCTTCACCATGCTCTTTCCCTCTTTCCTCAAACCCCTTTTCCCCATGCATTAAATCCACAAATGACTCAGCAAGTCACCCTTTATAACATCTCAAATTTTCCCCCTTCTCTGAGGTTACCCCTGTGTGTGTTTCCCAGGCTGGAGGAACTAAACGACTCTCTTCTCAGCCTGTGTACCTATTTTTAGAGTGTACCTTGCACTACTGTCCTGCATGCGTCTGATTTCAGAACATCTCCCGCAGGGCACAGCAAAGCTTCTAATAACTAAATCTTTGCTGAGTGAAGGTCTATATTTTCAGAAGAATGCAAAATTTATTAAATTTTGTTTGTATACATATTTGTGTGTGCATGTGGGTATACATGTGTATGTGTGGTCCAGAGAGCAACCTTAGGAGTCATTCCTTAGGTGTTATCCATCTCCTTTCATTGCCTGGGGGACTCACCAAGTAGGACAGGCTGGTTAGCCATCAAGACTCAGGGGTCACTGTCTCCATATCCCTGGATTTGGATTGCAAAGATCCCACCACACACTGCTTTATTGTTTTTATAGACAAGATCTTATCACATAACATTAATGTTTCATCGTTTTTTCCTAATTTTTGTTTTTGCATTTTCACTCTCCTTCCTTTTTCCTGTTGTTTTTACCTTTGTGCTTTTCCTTGTTCGTTCTCAGTGCAATCATTGCTTCACTGTATTTTTATAGTCTTGCTGTTCCTTTCTTATTCTCACCTATGTTACCTCACAATTGGGTAATATACTATTTCTTTCCCTTAGGTTGTTTACTCTTTTTGCCCCTGGGTTTCCTTCTTTCCACACTCTCAACTTTCAGTATATTCTGAATTTCACTTGTTTTTTTAAAAAATATTCTGATTTTTATAATCTTAGTCCTCTTGTTGTGCTTACTTAATGTTGTTTTTTAACTTTCTTGCTATTGGGAAATATTTTATTACTGTTCCCCTTGAAGATAAGGTGAGATATATACTCTTTCTCTCTTCAGTTGCTTCTTGTCAGGTATTTAGTCGCAGTGATAAGAGAGGCAACTAGCACAGCTTCAAGAAAGAAATGCAAATGACCCATGTATATAGGTTACAAGGGAGGATGGAAAAACAAAGAACACTGAGAGTGAGAGACTCAGTCTTCCCCAGGGAAGAACACACCAATTGGTTTATCCAATACCAAATGGTCAGCCTGAAACATTTACACAGTATCACTGTAAGAGCTGAGTAGGCTATATTGATATATTTATGAATACACACACACACAAACACACACACACACACACACACCCCACCACCACCACCACCACCACCACCACCAAAAACAACAAAAGTAATTAAAGAAAAAGAGGGTACATGGGAGGAGTTAAGGGAGAAAAGAGAAAGAGAAAAATGATATAGTCTCAAAAGAAAGATAGTAATAATAATTTAAAAATACTGGAAAATATTAGTTGTGGTTCTGTCCTGGTAAGTGCATATCATCTTTTATGAAACTATTCTTGACAATGATCTGTGGACTTAAAACTTTCAAACTAAGCTAATAAAATAAAACAAACCCCATTTGTGTGTGCAAAGCAAAGAAAGATGAAAGGGGTGAGGAAGAAAGAAGGGGGTTAGAGGGAGAAAGGGAGGAAGAATGGAAGACACATGGCCGATAAATACTTGAAAAAAGTGTTGAAGTCCTCAGCCATCAAGAAAATGCAAAATAAAACTCTTCTGAGATTTCATTTCCTCGAGACAGAGCGGCCACGGTCAAGATAACAAATGTCAACCGACCTTGGTGAGGACAGGGGGAGAGGACCTCTTATTTACCACAGGCAAGAGTGTATAATAAAATAGACACACGCAAATCAGTCAGGAAGCTACCCAAAAGACAGAGCAGAACTGCAGCTCCTCCACTCTGAGCTAAATAACCAGAACAGTGAGGGGGCAAGCGTGCCTCAAAGATAGATGTAACATGGAAATCCCTGCCAACTGCTACACTGTTCATCATGTCCAAACAACCGATCTGCTTACCTGCCCCCAACAGAGGGTGGTAGACGTACTGTGGTATTTACAAATAATACGCAATTCTATTCAGCCATAAAGAAAAACAAAATCATGACCTTTCAGAAAACTGGAAACAAGGAGTCATTTTTTAAATTTTATTTTATGTATATAGGTGTTTTGCCTACTAGTATACCTGTGTATCACATCCATACCTGGCATCAATGTCAGATTCCCTGAGACTAGAGCTACAGGTGCCCTGAGCAGCAGCCTCTTGGCTCACAGACACCTTCGCCTTTGTGTCACATGTTTCTATGACTCTCTCTGGTTCCACTCCTTGATGTTAAGGTCTCGGCCTCTCCTCCCCTGGTCCTCTTTTGGTTTACACACGAGAGGGAGAGACAGAGAGAGAGAAGAAACAGAGAGACACAGAGAGACAGATAGTGACAGAGAAACAGAAATTTAAATCTGTGTTCCATATGAGAAAGAAAACATGCAGCATTTTTCTGAGTCTAACTCATTATACTTAACATGACCTTCAGGGGCTGGAGCAATGGCTCAGCAGCTCTTACTTAGTCCCCACATGGGCACTTAAGTACCCGCATACAACTTAAGAAAGAAAACCACAACAATGTTGTTTAAAAGCTGAGAAGAGGCTCGGTGGCTTTTATGAGTCAAGTGCCAGAAGGGTTTTCTATTTTCCCTTTCTCGTCTTCCTGGGTTCTACATATCAACTCTCTAATTATTTCTCCACGGACATGTAGTTTCTGTTAACAGTAGGCAATGTAAACGAATGTACTAAACTCAAAAGGCAAATTAAAAGATGATAATTGAGCTGACATACATCGAATGACATCTTAATTTAACTGTTTCTTCACGAACGCACTGAACACCAAGTAAATAAGTCCAATAGAAAATAGGTGCTTCAAAGTTTTAATAAAAGGGACTGCTAAATTAAAGTACTTGCAAAACAGACCTAATGACACAGCTTTGCAATCCCAGCAACTTTGGGAGGCCTGCCTGGACAACAGAGTGGCTTCAAGGCCGGAACCTGTGAAGACAAGTGCAGGGACCAGAATAGCTCCGCATCTGAGAGGGTACCAAGATGGCAGCCACACTGGAGGCTGGGCTGGTACTCCTGAAACCCTACTCTCACATGACAAATTCTAGTTTCACTTCCAAAACCCATTTTAGAAATCCCTTCAATTATATCCTCAAACCTTAACCATAAACTCTGCCAGACTTTGTTTTTAAGAGGGACATTCTTAACAAAGAAACATTTAAAGGTGAACATATGTAATAAATCCTTTTACCATTGAAAGAACTTTAGCATAGTCGGGAAGTAGTGCCACAGGCCTTTAGTCCCAACACTCGGGAGGCAGAGGCAGGTGGATCTCTGAGATCAAGGCAAGCCTCAAAATACAGAGCTATTTCCATGACAGTCAGGCTACACTGAGAAACTTTGACTGAAAACCAAAACAAAATCCTTTAGCATTATGAAAGACTGAAAATGGGTGTGATATATTTTCACTATGGATAAAGAACATAAAATTATCAAAATGTACGATTCTCAAGTGTCTTCAAATCTAACATTTTGCATGGTCCTCAGTGGAATATATAATTTACTTTTGTGTGTAGATGAAGACAGGGAGTGCGGGGACGAAGTCCCCTTGTGTAGGAGCACAGAGTGGTAAGCAGTGGAATCAGGCCACGCTCTCACCACAGCACATGAAATGATAGTTTTGCATGCTGCTGCTTGGCATGGAGATCAGCCATGGTAAGCGTAGCAGTTAGATTGCCTTTAACAGCTCACTGCACCGCAGTCTGATGACAAAAGCCGCCATTTATTACACTTAGTTAATGCGTTACATGGATCTAGGCATGATACATGTAACATGATACACATAGCATGATACACATGCGTTACGTGGATCTAGGCATGATACACATAGCACCAAGCAGCATATATTACGTCCGCCAAGTACACCCAGCGTTTGGCATGTAGCAGTGATTCTATCAGAACCAGCTACTGGCCTTACTCCTCACTCCCACAACACTGTAGTTGAAGAAATTTGTCTTCACTTCTCGAGTGAGAAAGCTGAGGTCAAAAGACATGGCTAACATGCCATTCGATCGGAAAACGGTAGAGCCCAGGATCCCATCTCATAATCATAAATTTTATAGAGTAAATTTCCAATTACATAGGATTTTATTTTTTGATGTTGAAAGTCAGAGAATGCATATCAGAAAAAGAAAAATATGGAGGAGGAGGAGGAGGAGGAAGAGGAGGGGGAGGGGGAGGGGGAGGGGAGGGGGAGGGGAGGGGGGGGAAGACAATAACATTTTTGTTACCTTGATGGGCCAAGCAGGCAAAGGCTGCAAAAAGTTGCATGCATACGGGTAGTTCACCATGGCCAGGTTCACCCAGGTTTCAGCTATCCATCCTTTCAACGTTGGCATCTTCTCAGAAGTCAAGGGACTACACAGGTGAAGAGTGTCCCTGAGCCACCGGAGACCACTGCCTGCAGATTAAAGGACACCGCTAATCTACAGGTCCACCAATCATCTATTCATCATTTGGTATTACACTGCCTGCAGATTAAAGGACACCGCTAATCTACAGGTCCACCAATCATCTATTCATCATTTGATATTACAGGAAACATCCAACAGCCAATAAATATTTTAGGGCAACTAGATAAACCCATAGAACTTAGCAAAATTGATATTATTTCCCAGTTTAAGATACTAGTGAAATAAGTGAGAATACTAAAAAAAAATGCATAAACTACAACTAAATAAAACAAATGGATACACTTAATAATTAGAATATGGCACAAAATACAGCAGACCAAAACCAAAATCCCATATACTATGCAACTATCATTACTAAGTTGCAAAAATCAGAAAATCAGCCTATGGTTTAACAGAGAGTCGCCATGTCGGTGTAAAGCATTTCTGTAGTCAGCAGCAGAGGGCAGAGGGTTTATGAGATTTTTTGTCTTTTTGTCTTTTTTTTTTCCTTTGGTGGTGGTGGTTTTGTCTTTTCTTGATCTGGATATTGCCAATACTAAGCACTTACTTTGTAAAAATGTATTCATTCATTCATTTTGATTGGTATGATTCCCTATACATATATGTATCTATGAGTGTGTGTGCGTGTGTGTGTGTAATATGTGGTAGTGTTAGGCTTCGGAGATCATTCAGTAGGTAAAGTACCTGCTGTGCAAACCTAAGGACCTGAGTTTGAATCCCCACTAACCCATATAAAAACCCAGAAGTGGTGGTGTGTGCCTATAAGGACGGGGAAAGGTAAGCCAATACCTGAAGGTTCCTGGCAGACTAGCTTATCCTATGGATGAGCTGCAGGCTCACTGAGAGACGATGTCTCATAAAGAAAAGAGGGGCATGGTAGAAGAAAGGAACCCTAAGTTGACCTCGAACCTACACACACACACACACACACACACGCGCACGCACGCACGCACGCACGCACGCACAATGATCACATACCGTACTAACAGGCACTTACCCAACACATAAAAACCAATACAAATTCATATAATGCATCATACATATACACACATACAAACGCACAATTATCTACAAAGTTACAAAAAATGCCAGTGTTGATTTTTAATAAGTTAAAGATTAACAAACAAACATCATACTGCAAATTCTGACTCTTAATGGAAGCTTACCGGTATCTGAGAGTCGATTAATGACACTCCAGGATCTACGGATACTTTCTGAACAATGTGGACCACTTTGGCTGAAGTCTTTAGTTACAATCTTCATAAACTCTCCACAGGGGGCCATACCATCAAGCTGCCAGATAGGGGCGGAAGCTGCCAGAGCTCTAAATGATCAGGGAAATGGGAGGAGCGAAAGAGAAATGAAATTCATCTGTTCGTGCTTTTGGTTTGTTTTGCTTTTTTAAATGTGTGTGTGTGCATGCATGTGTGTACACACTCAAGTGTGGTGTGTGTGTGTGTGTGTGTGTGTGTGTGTGTGTCTAAATCCCTGTGGGGGGTAGAGAAGGGGTGAGATCCCCTGGACCTGGAGCTATAGGTAGTTGTGAGCCACCTGGCATGGGTGCTAGGCACCAAACTAGGTGCCCTCTGAAACAGCAGTAAGTACTCTTAAAACTGAAACACTAAATACTAAATACTAAATTCAGCTTTAGTATGAAAATTGAAATGAAACAAAGATGATTAGAAACAGAGCATTGTTGGGGTTTCTTCATATTGTTGATATTTTTTTTGTTGTTGCTGTTTGAGACATAGTCTCTCTACATATCCTTGGCTGTCTTGAAACTCACTATGTAGAGCAGGTTGGCGTCAAACACTCAAAGATCCACCCGTCTCTGCCTTCCAAGTACTGAAGTTAAAGGTGTGTGCCACCATACCTGGCCCAAAACTGTTGTTAATGAGAAAGAAGTGTTCATATAACACAGCTCGGAGCATGTTTTACCCAAAACAAGTCTCTAATTTTCTCTTGATTGTTAAGAACTGTGTCAAGAATCAATGAACTTACCCGACAACTATGTGAGGATATTTCATCCTGAACCAGGCTGCGAGCATGCCACCATAAGAGCCCCCAATGGCGATGATAGGCTGACCTTCAGTTCCTGGGATTGTTTCTTTCAAGTGCCTGATTAACTCTGCAAAATCAGCCAGAGCCTGTTCTGATGTCAGGAAATTCAAGTGTTGGGAATCCTATATATGTGCGTATTTATTTAAGAATAAAGAAAAAAAAAAAACAGGTATAAGTGTGCCCGTAATAGGAGCTGAGGCACAGCATAGGTTCAGAGTTTTCATTACTTGAAATAAATTTCCAGACAACTGAGCTAAGACCCCACATCATCCACATCAAAGCCATCTAGGAAAGGTAGTTTTAAATCTGTGAAAGAACATGATGTGTTTTCCAATCAAATGTAATTTTTTCGCTTTAGAGCTTATTTTCAAATGCAAGACATAGCACATATTTGAACATGTAACATACTTCCCTTAACAGACAAAGAGAGATCTTGCTATTCCCTACTTGAACATTTACCCAGTGTGATTCTTCTGCCAGAGCTCTGGCTTTTGTTGAGAAATTTAAACAGCTAAAGGCATGCTTCATAGTTATGGAGACACATGGAGTCTGTAAAGGGAGGCTTCATAGTTATGGAGACACACCGAGTCTGTACAGGGAGGCTTCATAGTTATGGAGACACACAGAGTCTGTACAGGGAGGCTTCTTAAGCCCTTAGCTCATGTCTGATGGTAGAGGCCAGTGACCTTATGAGGTTTGAAAGGCATTTCTGTTGGTGAATAAAAAGAAACTGCAACAAGAGTTTGTCACTATTGTCACTATGGTGTGCTGCCAAGCTGCGGGTGGGGAGCATTTCGAAGGACAGGCCAGGGATCTGGGATAGGGAGACTTCCAAGAATCAAGGGGTGACCTTAGCTGTGACTCACTACATTGGGGATATGCAACTTAAAGAGGCTACCTACTGAAGCCAAGCAGGAACCCCACTAGAGCAACAGGGACACCGACCCACCCACAAAACTTTTGACCCAAAATTTATCCCGTCTGCAAAAAATGCAGGGAAGAGGATTGGAGCAGAGACTGAGGGAATGCCCAACCAATAACCAGCCCAACTAGAAACCCATCCCATGGGCTAGCACCAATCCCTGACATTATTAGTGATACTAAGGACACTCTGTTATGCTTGTAGAGAGGGGGCTAGCATAGCACCACCCAACAGCTGACTCAGACAGATGCAGAAACCCACAGCCAAACACTGGATGGAGCTTGAGGACTCTTACGGAAGAGGGGAAATGATTGAGGGTCCTGAATGGGATAGGAACTAATCTGGACCCTTGGAGGCTTTCAGAGACTGAGCCACCAACCAAAGAGCATACGAAGGCTGGACCTAGGCCTCCCTGCACAAAGGTAGCAGATGTGCAGCTTGGTCTTCATGTGGGTCCCATACAATGGGAGCCAAGGCTATCCCTAAAGCTGCTGCCTTGTGTGTAGAATACTTTCTTCTATCTGGGATGCCTTGTCCGGCCTCGGTGGGGAAAGCTGCACTTAGTCCTTCAGGAACTTGATGTGCAGGGGTGGGAGTGTGCAGCTGGGAGGAGGTAGGGGAAGGCTCCACCCTATCATAGGAGAAGGAGGGGGCAGAGGGACTGTTGGAGGGAGATGGGGGTTGAGGGACGCAGTGATCAGGATGTAAAGTGAATGAAAGAAAAAGAAAAAAATTGCTGCCAAGTCTGACACTAAAAACAACTCTCCTTGCCTGGTGGTCACCAGTTCTATCAGGACAGAGCCTTTATTTCTTTAGTACTAAAAAAGACCACAACTACAAAAAGGAAAAGAAAAGAAAAGGAGAGAGAGAGAGAGAGAGAGAGAGAGAGAAGAAAGAAAGGAAGGAAGAGGAAGGAAGGAAGGAAGGAAGGAAGGAAGGAAGAAGGAAGGAAGGAAGGAAAGAAAGAAAGAAAGAAAGAAAGAAAGAAAGAAAGAAAGAAAGAAGGAAGGAAAGAAAGAAAAAAGAAAGAGGGCAGGGGTGGGGGAGGGGGTGGTTGAAACAGTGGCTAATCATAAGTCTGTAATCAGGGGGTGAGTTAGCAGGCAGCATAACTGAGGAAAACTCAGGCTCTGTGGTGCTCCTCAGTTACAGAAGCCACAGGGAGTCAGAGAGCGAAGAATGCTCAGGACACTGATAGGTGTGCACCCCTCCCCTCCTCCATCCCCTTTACCCCAGGACTTCTCCTTTAACAGGACAGTTAGCCAGGGGAAGGGAACCCATTCCTTGGTTTTCTTGAAGGGGCTTAACAACTAACTTTCCACCACCCTGGCAATGCGCCTTGGCCCTATCCTGGAAATGTCAGCATCTCAAACACTGTAACACAGCTTGCAAGCTTGCTTCTCCAACAGGATAAGTGTTCTCTGCCCACACCTGCCATGCATCTTGCCCGCGCTCCCCTTTCCAAATGCCATTTTCACCAGATATTATTTGCCGAAGGCCGTGTTGAGGTTGTAGAAGTAATAGAAATAACCCCTTATGAAGCTAGGCTTAAGATGCAGCTGAGATAATTTCATTAAGTCTTGACACATTTAAGCTGTCCACGATTTAGCCAAAGATGAACTAAATCCCATAGACGACCGAGAAAAGGATCCCCAGTCAAAATTAACTCCCTTCCCCTTATCAAAAGATTGTGTGTATTTGCTACAGCAATAACTGGAACAAACTCAACAATCAGAACAAACTCAGCTGGCAGTCACGATAGCTATAGTATAGTAATTGGAATACACTGGAGGGGAAACAATACATTCGTGAAAGAAAATGATGCCCAAGTAGAAGGTTTGGGGAAAGGTTATGGGAACACCAGGCCCTCGTGTATTCTTATACACTGGCTCTGTCACTGAACCCCTTCTCATAGATGTGCCTGCTCGTTTACTCCTGAGGTCAGAACAGTGACTTAGTTCATCATTCACAGAGCAGAATTGCTACTGACACTGTTGAAACAATGAATTCCCTGCACTCTGTGTAGCAACAGAATAAGACTGTCCTGGCTGAAGCCAGGCTGGACAATTGAACTTTAATGGGGGCTATACGTGTGTAGCTTAAGGGTAGAGCCCTCTACGTTAAGCGTGTTAGGCCCTGCTTGGTTCCCCAGCACTAAAAACAAAACAAAAGAAAGAAAGAACCACTGACAGGGAGCTGGAGAGTTAGCTCAGCAGGTCACAGCACTTGTTGCTCTTGCAAAGGACCTGGGTTTGGTTCCCAGCACACACACGGGCTCACAGCCATCCATACCTGCAGTTCCAGGGGAGGAAGTGCTCCTTACTGAACTTCTCAGGCACCAGCTCCCAAATGGAGCACAGCCACACTCAGGCAGAACAGTTATATACAGGGAATGATTCTGAATTTTCTTTTTAAAAGTGACAGTAATTAGAAAGAATGCGTGGCTTTGAAGTTCTCGGGGTACGACTGAGACCAAAGATTGGTGGAAATGTTCGCTCTACACACAGGAAGCCTGCGTTTGATCCTTGGCACAAAAAGGAATAAACAAAGAAAAATTCTCATTTTGTGCAAATTATATGTGTGTGTGTGTGTGTGTGTGTGTGTGTGTGTGTGTGTGTGTGTGTGTATGAAAGATAAAGTAAAAATTATTAAGTTTTCAGACACTTCAAATTAAAGTGATCTCACACTGTTTGAGTATAAAATGTTCTAAAGTTAAATAACCACCAGAAAGGGTACCCAAACGCTTTAACCTTAAAAGAAAAATGAGTGCTTACCTTGAAGGAGTCCCGACCGAAGGGAAGGGACTTCCCATAGTATCGATGCTCAGCAAACACCAGCATAGCTTTCAGCTCCTCGGCCACATCCCACATGAACCCCTAGGAAGAGTTCCCAAATTCACAAGTCAAATTGGGCCATACAACATCGCATTGAACTTTTGCAAACCATATGAAATAGACGTTAGACCAGACCAGAAAGGACTCTTTAAAAACTGTGCAATGTATGTGTGCTCCACAGGAAAAAAATATCCACAATAGCTGTACCACACTGTGCTACAATGGAGCAAAATAAGATCACTGTGTTCATCTAATAGTCACCTCATCTCTTCCTATCCTGACCCTCTGACCCCGAGTCACTACTATATGTCAGTCTTCAAACTGCACTGTGGTTAATATTCTTGGAAGGAGGTAAAGATGCGCAAGCCTCAAAGACATACACAGACAACATAAAGGAATTAAAGGATAAATAAGCAATATTAACCCCCCTTGGGATTTTAATCTAATTTATTAGAAAATCAACAGTAGCTAACAGCAGCTGTTATTAATTACTGCTTGCAAAGTGTCAGATACTGTTCTAATTGCACATGTAATAATTCACTTAATTAGCACAATAAACAAGAATCGGGCACTGTGGTTTTACAGGCAAGGACACTGAGACCCAAGGCTCAGTCACCAAGGCCACTAGGCTTCCTTACTCCACAATGCTGGCTCCTCACTAACCATTTGCTGTCTCTTTCCTTTGGCTGGACGGTGCCCTCTGAATCCTTCCTAAGAAAGCACCCTAGGCAGACAGCATTAACTGATTAGATTAGCCGTTCTCAATGTGTGGGTTGTGACCATTGGGAGGTATGGAACAACCGTTTCACAAGGGTCTTCTAAGATCATAGGAAAAATCAGATATTTACATTATGATTCATAACAATTGCAAAATTACAATTATGAGGTAGCAACAGACATAATTTTATGACTGCGGGTCACCACAACTGTATTAAACTGAGAAACTGTATTAAAGGGTTGTAGCATTAGGAAGGCTGTTGAGATTGGACAGTGTAGCATATAGGTCAAAGCCATATCATTCCTGGTGAACGCTGTAGGTGTTTAATATGTTACTAGTCCCTAACGGCAAGGCATAGGAACCTCAAAATGACTGGTCTCGAACTTTGTGACACTGTCTCTGCCTCCTGAGGGCTGGGACCACCGCCTGACATTTAAATTGTTTGTTTGTTTGTTTGTTTGTTTGTTTTTCTTTTCATTGTTTGGCTTTGCAGACTGGGTGTCACTATAGAAGCAGGAAAGATTCAAATTTACATCTTCTACCCTCACCTTCCTGAGTGCTACGAAGAGGAGTGCACTCCCCATGCCCAGGAGATTTGGTTCCTGGCCATCTGAAGAAAATAATCACAAATGAGTAAGACAGAAATTGTAAACTTAGAGTCAATGTCTTTCCTGTCAACTCAGTTTGGCTCAGCAAACATTTTTCAAGAGCCCCTGAGTATGGTGCCCAGTTGGGCACTGGCACTGAGACAACAGTCCTCCCCACTGGGCAGGAGTTCACAGCCTGGCTTCCCGGCAGAAACTTGACATTCTCTAGTTGCAGCACTGTCTGTGTTCCTTCCAAACCGTCTTGTTAATAGATGCATTGTTAAAAGGTGATAGAACATTAAGTTAGTGAAGAAAGCTAATAGATTATACTATTTTAATGCTAACAAATTAAAAAACGGTAGAACAGGAAACTACATGAAAATTCGGCTACACCCTTCCAACTGACCAACTTTTATAATTTTCTTTGTTTGCACTGGTTTTGTTTCAGTCTTATTTATTAATTTTGTAAATATTTATTGATCATCTACAAATTTCTTGATCATAATACAAATCTTCACTTTATGTTTAAAGTACAGTATTAAATACAAAAACTTCTAACCTTACATTTACCTTCTACAGGCCATAATCAAGCCAAGGATACATAATATTGCCCACTGGTGTTATGACTAAATTTCCCCCCAAATGTGATTTTGTCTACTTGTCTGTCTGTCTGTCTGTTTCAGTCTGACCTTGAACTAGAGGGCAGCACAAGCTGGCTCTGAATTCCTAGCACTGACGCTTTTCGTTCACTGGTGAACTTTTGCCATCTTTCTATTACTATTGAGTTTATTTATTTTTCATTACATTTATGTACTCATCTGGGGAGGGCACATGCCACACCACCCTTGAGAACATCAAAGAAGAATGTATAGGGGTTGGTTTTCTCCTTCCATCAAGCGGGGCTCAGGGATGAAGTCAGGCCATGAGCCATTGCCAGCCGAGCCATCTTGCTGACTCTCCTTTAATTTCTGAAGAGCATTATAATTAAAGCAGTAATTCTTGGTCATCTATACGGCTAAGCATTTTCTCCTGGTTATCACTGTAAAAGGTACTATTTCAACTAATCACTAATGTGTACATACCGTATTATTACAAAACCAGACAATGTCCCCTTCATTTCCAGTGTAGAAAAGTATAGATCCACCATTTCTCTGCCAGTGTTTATCAGCTACTAGGTACCGCTGCTTAAAAGTTCTTGTGTCAGAAAACCCAAAGTGGTCAACCTATGATAAATACAAAACAGGCAAGACATATTTCAAGAAAAAGGAATTAAAAATAATATTAAGTAAATGAAATTAACATTCTTCTACAGAAATCAAACTATACTATAAAAATAATCAAAAGAAAATTTAAAGTTCATTTGGTCTTATGAATACTAATGCCATTTTGAAATTATTTTGCTTGAATACTGAGATGAAGCAGTATTTTCTATGGTGGTCAAGATTTTCAGTGTAAAAAGAAATGATATAATTATAAAATAAAGTAGTTACTTAAAAGCATAATGTCAAATTAAAATTTTTAAATGATTTAATTTTATCTGATTAATTTTTATGGAAAAATAAAAACTGTATATACTTATAGTGTTACAATACGATGTGCTGAAATATGTACATATTTCAGAATGGATGAATTGGGCATAAGCATCACCCCTCATATTTAGTGTGGTGAGAACATGTGGTACTTGTCAAATGTCAACACATCCCATTAGTTCTCAAAATGCCTTACTATCTGAATTTTCATTATTCAAACTTTTAATATAAAAATCAAGAACTGATTGGACCACTGAAAAGATCTATGCACCGTGTGACTCCAATACCAACGAACACTTCGAATGTAGTTTGATGTCTAACCATTTCTAAGAAAAAGAGCCAACAGAGGAACTAAGGCTGTTACCAAAGTCACTGAAAGGCATTTGGGACAAAGAAATTACAGGATAGGCCAATACATCTGCCACACAAGGGAGCAAAGACATGTTTAAAAACAACAGAGTTGCATCAGCCAAACAAGGAAGGAGTCAGCAACAAAGGAACTATCTGTTATAGGGTCGCATTTTAATAAGCTTTGCGTAAAACAAACTGACCATAGAAATAGATAGTTTGATTGGCTGAAATACTCGATTCTTGCAAGCCATTAATATATAAGGAAAAATTTCAAACAAGGGAAAAGTTCAATTGCCACCATTTAAAATATCAGCACACCTGAGCCACCAAAAGTTAATTCCTTAATTTGAAACTGGGAATTATGGTTAAAAATTCCATAGTAAAGCTGCCTTTCTGATAGTACTGTCTTCCAGAATACCAAATTGTCCCTAGATGAGGAAGAGCTATTAGCTAGAAGTCAGTTACTGAAGGGAGATGATTAAGTTAGAGAAATGATAGTTCACAAAGACCCTGATTCAAACAAGAGTTACTAATGGCATTTTAAAACACCAGGAAAAACCAATCTAAAACACATCTTAATATCACAAACTACACTCTTGTCTCTAGTGTAATGCTTTACAGAAAGCACTGGCTATCAGCACCTTAATTAACATCACAGATAGTTGGGTAGGAGGGCACATATGCCCTCATGCATACAATGTAAGAAAAAAAGAAAAGAAAACAATATCGTCTTGTTGGGAACAAGAAAAAGAAACTTATTAAGTACTACCATTTCGTTTTCAGACTCCATTTAATCATAGAGAGAAACAAAATTCAAGCTCTCAGGTCCTAGGGAAGCTGAGTACTTCCCTATAGCTGAACAGCTTCTGTTGTTAACAGTTGTCAGAGTCCGGCCATCTCAAAGACAACTTCTCCATCTTGCTGGCAGGATTAAGCTAAATTCATGCTCCCAGGCTCGGGAACTAGCTCCTATCCTGACTGATGGAAATTCCCTTGATCAAAAACCCTTATGTCCAAATATGATGGGAGCAATGCTACAGTCCACCTGGCTCCCCATTTCTCTACGATTTCATCCTTTAAATACGCTGTACAACATTCCTTCAAGTAGCAGTTTAGCTCCCTGGTCTGTTCTGTGGCGCTGATCCATCAGTAGCAGCCTGATTACAATAAATTTTTGTCATCTGCCTTGACCTAGTGTCTGCATTCTGTTGGATTTAAGTGGACCTGCAACGGTCTATGATTCATTCTTGCCAACACACACACGCACACACGCACACACAAAACGTTCCATTTTTATTTTAATCCTGACTATAGTTTACCCCAAAGGAAGGTATACAGAGGGTAGCAGAGTAATCTGAACTCTACAAAAGTCAACTGGGCAAACCTGAGGATGGGACACATTTCAAGGCAATGCATGGCCAGAGGACCTGCTTTAGCATAAGTAAGTTCTAAGGAACCCAATAACAGAGACAGTGCAATCCAGCATTGACCCTAGTTTGAATAAATAACATGCAAGTGGTAACCTGGGATGACTGAGTTAATTTTAATGTGGACAAGAAATCTAATGATACTAAATACTTTCTAGACGTAACCATATCATTCTGGCTACATGAGAAAAATGCTCTTATTTTTTTTTTACGAGTGTAACCTGAAAGGTTTAAGAGATAAGACAATAAAGCTATCATCTTGGAATTACTCTAACATGACTAAACAAAATGAATTTATATGGTTTGAAGTTTGAACTACACTGAAAAAAAAAAAACATACAAAAGGTACTCGAACTTCACGAAATAGCCAAACCATGACCAAGTTAAAAAAGAATAATTTAAATATGAGGAACTTTGGTTATACTTTTAAGGCTTTTTTTTCTTACATTTTGAAATTATGAACTACCACTTAAATATAACCATCAAACCTCTTACAATGGTAACATTTGCATATAACTACAGGAAAGAACTACCTAGAGCCTTTAGAATGGTGGAGACTGATAGCGCCATGATCCGAAGGGACAGTATTAAGAGTGTCATGCCTGATCTGACGCACACTAGATCTTAAGAGGGAAATGAAGCTTTTCAGTGAATTACAAGAATTATTCTTGCCTCTGCCTCCCAAGTGAGGGAATTAAAGGTGTGTACCACCACTGCCCGGTTTACAAGAATTATCCTTACAGTGTCAACAGCTTCTGCCAACCACCAACCCCCACCGAGGGCTTCCCTAACCATTGAGGCAGAAATGTGTTGTGAAATAAATGTCCTTTGCAAAACATGAATTTCCAGCACTCTCCTGACTCTGTCTGGTCATCAAGAACACCAATTGTAGCTACAGAACTGAGTGTTCAGTACCCAGTGGTCACACACATGTCCTCTGCTGTCCAGACGGAGACACACATTTCCAAGGCCTCCAGTGGAGACTTTAGTATAATCACAGCATGAAAGAAAAGACTGCAGAAGCCAATCTTATCTGCTTGCTCTAAGCAAGCTGAGTGCAAAGGGCAAAGTAGGTGGGTCCTAGGGCCCCAAAAGCCTTGCAGGCATGATCTGAAAAAGGAAGCACATTTCTGGTCAAGCACAGCAGTTCTTTCTAAAATAGAGTGAAAGAAAAAGAGAACGGAAGGAAGGAAGGAAGGAAGGAAGGAAGGAAGGAAGGAAGGAAGGAAGGAAGGGAGGGAGGGAGGGAGGGAAGGAAGGAAAGAAAGAAGGAAGGAAGGAAGGAAGATTTGAAAGATGCTTCCTGCTTCGATTCATCATGTAGAAATATGAAAAGGACAAGCCTGGGAAACCAGAAGAGACTGCTCTCTGCACACACATCTCGGACGCCAGAGAAAACACCAAAGGCCATCTGGAACCCTGGTGCACTGAAGCTACTGGAAGGGGCGGTGCATATCTTCCTGGTTGCTGCCGCCACAGAGAGCCCGTGGGCAGCACCCCGCGAGCGAACTTGAGCCTCAGGACCACAGGTAAGACCAACTTTTCTGCTGCAAGTGACCTGCCTGGTGAACTCAAGACACAGGCCCACAGGAACAGCTGAAGACCTGTAGAGAGGAAAAACTACACGCCCGAAAGCAGAACACTCTGTCCCCATAACTGGCTGAAAGAAAACAGGAAAACAGGTCTACAGCACTCCTGACACACAGGCTTATAGGACAGTCTAGCCACTGTCAGTAATAGCAGAACAAAGTAACACTAGAGATAATCTGATGGCGAGAGGCAAGCACAGGAACCCAAGCAACAGAAACCAAGACTACATGGCACCATCGGAGCCCAATTCTCCCATCAAAACAAACATGGAATATCCAAACACACCAGAAAAGCAAGATTTACTTTCAAAATCATTTTTGATCATGATGCTGGAGGACTTCAAGAAAGACATGAAGAACTCCCTTAGAGAACAAGTAGAAGCCTACAGAGAGGAATCGCAAAAATCCCTGAAAGAATCCCAGGAAAACATAAATAAACAAGTAGAAGCCCATAGAGAGGAGACACAAAAATCCCTGAAAGAATTCCAGGAAAACATAAATAAACAAGTAGAAGCCCATAGACAGGAGTCACAAAAATCCCTGAAAGAATTCCAGGAAAACACAATCAAACAGTTGAAGGAATTAAAAATGGAAATAGAAGCAATCAAGAAAGAACACATGGAAACAACCCTGGATATAGAAAACCAAAAGAAGAGACAAGGAGCTGTAGATACAAGCTTCACCGACAGAATACAGGAGATGGAAGAGAGAATCTCAGGAGCAGAAGATTCCATAGAAATCATTGACTCAACTGTCAAAGATAATGTAAAGAGGAAAAAGCTACTGGTCCAAAACATACAGGAAATCCAGGACTCAATGAGAAGATCAAACCTAAGGATAATAGGTATAGAAGAGAGTGAAGACTCCCAGCTCAAAGGACCAGTAAATATCTTCAACAAAATCATAGAAGAAAACTTCCCTAACCTAAAAAAAGAGATACCCATAGGCATACAAGAAGCCTACAGAACTCCAAATAGATTGGACCAGAAAAGAAACACCTCCCATCACATAATTGTCAAAACACCAAACGCACAAAATAAAGAAAGAATATTAAAAGCAGTAAGGGAAAAAGGTCAAGCAACATATAAAGGCAGACCTATCAGAATCACACCAGACTACTCGCCAGAAAATATGAAGGCCAGAAGATCCTGGACTGATGTCATACAGACCCTAAGAGAACACAAATGCCAGCCCAGGTTACTGTCTCCTGCAAAACTCTCAATTAACATAGATGGAGAAACCAAGATATTCCATGACAAAACCAAATTTACACAATATCTTTCTACAAATCCAGCACTACAAAGGATAATAAATGGTAAAGCCCAACATAAGGAGGCAAGCTATACCCTAGAAGAAGCAAGAAACTAATCGTCTTGGCAACAAAACAAAGACAATGAAAGCACACAAACATAACCTCACATCCAAATATGAATATAACGAGAAGCAATAATCACTATTCCTTAATATCTCTCAACATCAATGGCCTCAACTCCCCAATAAAAAGAAATAGATTAACAAACTGGATACGCAACGAGGACCCTGCATTCTGCTGCCTACAGGAAACACACCTCAGAGACAAAGACAGACACTACCTCAGAGTGAAAGGCTGGAAAACAACTTTCCAAGCAAATGGTCAGAAGAAGCAAGCTGGAGTAGCCATTCTAATATCAAATAAAATCAATTTTCAACTAAAAGTCATCAAAAAAGATAAGGAAGGACACTTCATATTCATCAAAGGAAAAATCCACCAAGATGAACTCTCAATCCTAAATATCTATGCCCCAAATACAAGGGCACCTACACACGTAAAAGAAACCTTACTAAAGCTCAAAACACACATTGCACCTCACACAATAATAGTGGGAGATTTCAACACCCCACTCTCATCAATGGACAGATCATGGAAACAGAAATTAAACAGAGATGTAGACAGACTAAGAGAAGTCATGAGCCAAATGGACTTAACGGATATTTATAGAACATTCTATCCTAAAGCAAAAGGATATACCTTCTTCTCAGCTCCTCATGGTACTTTCTCCAAAATTGACCATATAATTGGTCAAAGAACAGGCCTCAACAGGTACAGAAAGATAGAAATAATCCCATGCGTGCTATCGGACCACCACGGCCTAAAACTGGTCTTCAATAACAATCAAGGAAGAATGCCCACATATACGTGGAAATTGAACAATGCTCTACTCAATGATAACCTGGTCAAGGAAGAAATAAAAAAAGAAATTAAAAACTTTTTAGAATTTAATGAAAATGAAGGTACAACATACCCAACCTTATGGGACACAATGAAAGCTGTGCTAAGAGGAAAACTCATAGCGCTGAGTGCCTGCAGAAAGAAACAGGAAAGAGCACATGTCAGCAGCTTGACAGCACACCTAAAAGCTATAGAACAAAAAGAAGCAAATACACCCAGGAGGAGTAGAAGGCAGGAAATAATCAAACTCAGAGCTGAAATCAACCAAGTAGAAACAAAAAGGACCATAGAAAGAATCAACAAAACCAAAAGTTGGTTCTTTGAGAAAATCAACAAGATAGATAAACCCTTAGCCAGACTAACGAGAGGACACAGAGAGTGTGTCCAAATTAACAAAATCAGAAATGAAAAGGGAGACATGACTACAGATTCGGAGGAAATACAAAAAATCATCAGATCTTACTATAAAAACCTATATTCAACAAAACTTGAAAATCTTCAGGAAATAGACAATTTCCTAGACAGATACCAGGTATCGAAGTTAAATCAGGAACAGATATACCAGTTCAACAACCCCATAACTCCTAAGGAAATAGAAGCAGTCATTAAAGGTCTCCCAACCAAAAGAGCCCAGGTCCAGACAGGTTTAGTGCAGAATTCTATCAAACCTTCATAGAAGACCTCATACCAATATTATCCAAACTATTCCACAAAATTGAAATAGATGGAGCCCTACCGAATTCCTTCTACGAAGCCACAATTACTCTTATACCTAAACCACACAAAGACACAACAAAGAAAGAGAACTTCAGACCAATTTCCCTTATGAATATCGACGCAAAAATACTCAATAAAATTCTGGCAAACCGAATTCAAGAGCACATCAAAACAATCATCCACCATGATCAAGTAGGCTTCATCCCAGGCATGCAGGGATGGTTTAATATACGGAAAACCATCAACGTGATCCATTATATAAACAAACTGAAAGAACAGAACCACATGATCATTTCATTAGATGCTGAGAAAGCATTTGACAAAATTCAACACCCCTTCATGATAAAAGTCCTGGAAAGAATAGGAATTCAAGGCCCATACCTAAACATAGTAAAAGCCATATACAGCAAACCAGTTGCTAACATTAAACTAAATGGAGAGAAACTTGAAGCAATCCCACTAAAATCAGGGACAAGACAAGGCTGCCCACTATCTCCCTACTTATTCAATATAGTTCTTGAAGTTCTAGCCAGAGCAATCAGACAACAAAAGGAGATCAAAGGGATACAGATCGGAAAAGAAGAGGTCAAAATATCACTATTTGCAGATGACATGATAGTATATTTAAGTGATCCCAAAAGTTCCACCAGAGTACTACTAAAGCTGATAAACAACTTCAGCAAAGTGGCTGGGTATAAAATTAACTCAAATAAATCAGTTGCCTTCCTCTATACAAAAGAGAAACAAGCCGAGAAAGAAATTAGGGAAACGACACCCTTCATAATAGACCCAAATAATATAAAGTACCTCGGTGTGACTTTAACCAAGCAAGTAAAAGATCTGTACAATAAGAACTTCAAGACACTGAGGAAAGAAATTGAAGAAGACCTCAGAAGATGGAAAGATCTCCCATGCTCATGGATTGGCAGGATTAATATAGTAAAAATGGCCATTTTACCAAAAGCAATCTACAGATTCAATGCAATCCCCATCAAAATACCAATCCAATTCTTCAAAGAGTTAGACAGAACAATTTGCAAATTCATCTGGAATAACAAAAAACCCAGGATAGCTAAAGCTATCCTCAACAATAAAAGGACTTCAGGGGGAATCACTATCCCTGAACTCAAGCAGTATTACAGAGCAATAGTGATAAAAACTGCATGGTATTGGTACAGAGACAGAAAGATAGACCAATGGAATAGAATTGAAGACCCAGAAATGAACCCACACACTTATGGTCACTTGATTTTTGACAAAGGAGCCAAAACCATCCAATGGAAAAAAGATAGCATTTTCAGCAAATGGTGCTGGTTCAACTGGAGGGCAACATGTAGAAGAATGCAGATCGATCCATGCTTATCACCCTGTACAAAGCTTAAGTCCAAGTGGATCAAGGACCTCCACATCAAACCAGACACACTCAAACTAATAGAAGAAAAACTAGGGAAGCATCTGGAACACATGGGCACTGGAAAAAATTTCCTGAACAAAACACCAATGGCTTATGCTCTAAGATCACGAATCGACAAATGGGATCTCATAAAACTGCAAAGCTTCTGTAAGGCAAAGGACACTGTGGTTAGGACAAAACGGCAACCAACAGATTGGGAAAAGATCTTTACCAATCCTACAACAGATAGAGGCCTTATATCCAAAATATACAAAGAACTCAAGAAGTTAGACCGCAGGGAAACAAATAACCCTATTAAAAAATGGGGTTCAGAGCTAAACAAAGATTTCACAGCTGAGGAATGCCAAATGGCTGAGAAACACCTAAAGAAATGTTCAACATCTTTAGTCATAAGGGAAATGCAAATCAAAACAACCCTGAGATTTCACCTCACACCAGTGAGAATGGCTAAGATCAAAAACTCAGGTGACAGCAGATGCTGGCGAGGATGTGGAGAAAGAGGAACACTCCTCCATTGTTGGTGGGATTGCAGACTGGTAAAACCATTCTGGAAATCAGTCTGGAGGATCCTCAGAAAATTGGACATTGAACTGCCTGAGGATCCAGCTATACCTCTCTTGGGCATATACCCAAAAGATGCCTCAACATATAAAAGAGACACGTGCTCCACTATGTTCATCGCAGCCTTATTTATAATAGCCAGAAACTGGAAAGAACCCAGATGCCCTTCAACAGAGGAATGGATACAGAAAATGTGGTACATCTACACAATGGAATATTACTCAGCTATCAAAAACAACGAGTTTATGAAATTCGCAGGCAAATGGTTGGAACTGGAAAATATCATCCTGAGTGAGCTAACCCAATCACAGAAAGACATACATGGTATGCACTCATTGATAAGTGGCTATTAGCCCAAATGCTTGAATTACCCAAGATCCCTAGAACAAACGAAACTCAAGACAGATGATCAAAATGTGAATGCTTCACTCCTTCTTTAAATGAGGAAAAAGAATACCCTTGGCAGGGAAGGGAGAGGCAAAGATTAAAACAGAGACTGAAGGAACACCCATTCAGAGCCTGCCCCACATGTGTCCCATACATATACAGCCACCCAATTAGACAAGATGGATGAAGCAAAGAAGTACAGACTGACAGGAGCCGGATGTAGATCGCTCCTGAGAGACACAGCCAGAATACAGCAAATACAGAGGCGAATGCCAGCAGCAAACCACTGAACTGAGAATAGGACCCCCGTTGAAGGAATCAGAGAAAGAACTGGAAGAGCTTGAAGGGGCTCGAGACCCCATATGTACAACAATGCCAAGCAACCAGAGCTTCCAGGGACTAAGCCACTACCTAAAGACTATACATGGACTGACCCTGGACTCTGACCTCATAGGTAGCAATGAATATCCTAGTAAGAGCACCAGTGAAAGGGGAAGCCCTGGGTCCTGCTAAGACTGAACCCCCAGTGAACTAGACTGTGGGGGGGAGGGCGGCAATGGGGGGAGGGTTGGGAGGGGATCACCCATAAGGAAGGGGAGGGGGGAGGGAGATGTTTGCCCGGAAACCAGGAAAGGGAATAACACTCAAAATGTATATAAGAAATACTCAAGTTAATAAAAAAAAAAAAGAAATATGAAAAGGACCTGTAAGCAAGGAGTGAAAGACAGCAAGAGGACATCCTCTAAATAAAATCTACAGAGGCAAAGATACATGCTTGCATTTTGTAACTGCTCAAGAAAGAAGCATAGTTCAGAAGTAATACAAATCAATTAAGCACAGTGGGTGACAATTTGGGGCAGTGAGAAGGGGAAAGAACGGAGTACCTGCTCCGTGCTATCGACCACCCGGTCATCTCCAGTCATCTGCAAATATTTTCATAATGTCTTATGATAGAATGATGACCCTCAGAGAAGTTACATAATTTCCCAAATAACGTGACTAACAGATAAAAATCAAACACATGCTGTGATAAACACCGCTTCCCACCCCTGCTTCTGACATACACTAGATCTACATGCTATTTTCATAACATACAGTTAGTTATGGATAGGGTGACAAGCTTTCCCCCTCACCAGGGACCACTCAAGAATTTTCCTCTAAAAATCTGTGGGTACAGTCATAAGCTGTTTACTCAGTCATATTCCAAAACACAGGGCATGCTGGTCCTTGTGCTGACCTTGATGATGGTCATCACTACAGTGTTACAGTTAGCTCAATTAAGTCAATGGGTTAAAACAAAATCACACTCTCTCAACAGCTTTTCATTTTAGAAGCTCACCATATGGTAGTCTTAGGCACTCAGTTATAAAGTAATTGAAGGCAGAAATTGTATTAAAGATATAAAAGGTATCCTTGGAGATAAACATGACAGAAGAAGGAGGAGGAGGAGGAGGAGGAGGAGGAGGAGGAGGAGGGAGAAGGAAGGGAGGGAGGGAGGGAGGGAGGGAGGGAGGGAGGGAGGGAGGGAAAGAAGGAAGGAAGGAAGGAAGGAAGGAAGGAAGGAAGGAAGGAAGGAAGGAAGAAAACAGACTCACTTCCAATGAGTCAATATGCCTTAAGGAGGCTCTCTCATGTATAACCCTAATCCAGAGATGAGGACATGAACACCTTCTTCCTCTACTTAGAGATTATGGCATTGCATTCTGTTAGCTTTTCAAATAGGATGTGACAATGTTCCCAAGCACACTTGATTCCTGAGGAAAAGGACATCTCCCAATAGAAAGGACACAAGCTCTCAAAGAAAGAGCTAAAATTGAAAATGACCATGAAGCCGGACCCTGTGGCCATAGGGGAGAAGCCTGTGTATCTGGAGTCGGTCCTTCTAGACCACAGGCTCTGGTGTTCCTAGAGCAAGAACAAGAACAGAGGGTAATGGCCTGTCTTAGGGATCAAATCATTGGGAGTGACTTCCTATTTATTTCCACTTGATGTGTCAAAGTGCTTCAAAACCTGCTTAAACATTCAACATGTATTTGTCTCCATTATAGGAAGACAGGGAGCACTGAAGACTGAATTTAGCTGAAAGAATTAGGGGCAATGATTTTCCTGGAGGACAATGTAGTTTCAGCAGAGAAATGATTATTAGAGGAAGATGAATTTTACACACAGAAATTATTCTTCC
This sequence comes from Rattus norvegicus, assembly GCF_021556685.1. NCBI lineage: Eukaryota > Metazoa > Chordata > Mammalia > Rodentia > Muridae > Rattus > Rattus norvegicus. The sequence goes on along the minus strand of NC_141534.1, from coordinate 159,492,297 downwards.
TTCCACTTCACTGCCAATCACCAAGGTCTTGCTTGCATCCTTTGCTTGGTGTCAGGGTTGAGTCTAAGACTTTATGCTTGCTTAGCCCAGACTACAGAACAAAAACAAACGGAAAAAAAAAAAGAACAAAAGCACATCCTAGAGTCCACAAGAATAGATGATGGGCATTTCCTTAACTAGTCTTCAAATATAACACTTTTCTATGCAATGACACCCTATTCATCTTCAAGGGATTTTTTTTTTGAGATTTTCATCTTAATTGTATGCATGTTTGTCTGAATGTATGTCTGTATACAATGTGAGCGCAGTGTCCAGGGATGCAGAAGGCATCAGATCCTCAGAACTGGTGTTTCTAGACCATGGAGTTGTGAGTAACCATGTGAGTGCTGAGATTTGAACCTGGGACCTCTGGAAGAACAGTTAGTGTTCTTAACCACTGAGTCACCTCTGCAAAGCCATAACGCCTTATTCTTGACACAATTTTGTCTATGATAAGCAGGAGAGACACAGCAGTCCCTTCCTTCTATACTGGGTTTTATAAAAATAGTCTATTTATTCTTTAAATCAAGATTCATAAAGGAAATATTATGATGAGACAAAAATGGCAAGGAAAAGGAAAACAAAAGTAGTGATCCATTACAGGAACAGTCCTTTTACAAAGTGATTCAGTTCTTGTACTCACCTGTTAGCTTGAAAGAGAAGAGCAAGAGAATATTTTGCCTTTGTGCCATTTTGGCAATTCAAAATGGCAGTAGCTACCACAATACCTTTGTATAAGGCAGTACCTTTATAATAATAAGATGTACGTCTAAAGCAATAGCTCGGTGTGTTTCTAAGTATGTGGTTCTTTTACTAACCATACAGTTTTGTTTAATAAAAATTAAACTATGAACCTTCCTTTTATTTATTTCTTAAATGCTGAGGGCATTATTTTATTTTTAATATTTTTACTTGCGTGTGTGTTTGTGTGCCTGTGTGCCTGTGTGCCTGTGTGTGCCTGTGCACACACATAATTACACAATGGTGATGGTTTTATTCAAGGATTCTGGCATCTCATTTGGGTAGATAGCTCTAGAGGAGCACAATATGATTGATGGTTGGTAACCCTCAGGGTTTAAGAATGCTTTGTACCACTACAGCTCTCAAATTAAAATGTCTGCACTGATTGAACCAAAGTAAAGTAGGAGAGTCCATTACATTTTAAATTAGATCATACAAGTAGGACAGATGGAAACCTCGATCTCAAGGCCAAGCTCTTAGGTAAAAAACTTCATGCTGTAGAGATGACAATTTTCAATCTCTTGTCTTACTCCTTCTCCTCTTTCTGTTGCTTCTGCCTTTAAAAATAAAAGTTTCTCCCACTCTGTAATACAGACTGTCCTAAAGTTTGAGAGCCCCTTGCCCCAGTCTCCTGGGTGCTGAGATTATAGGCATGTACCAGTATGCCCAAACTAAATTTTTCTTGCCTTTCTTAAATATTTATTCAGATCACTGAAATCTAGTGATTGGTTCCTTTTAATTTTGTTTCTCATGTTTGTTTGCTCTGTGGCTTATACTTCCCTGCTACTTAATATGTAGCCCAGGCTGGCCCTGAACTCAGCAGTCTTTGTGAGTGTTGGGATTACAAGGTGTACCATGGTCACTGGCTCCATTTCCCTTCTTTTGAATATCAGAGGGCAAATGTATGTTGGAAGTCAGGATGGTGGGTATCATTGCAAGGGGCTAGTGACTCAAAAGAGAATTAGGGAGTTCCAGACTTAGACTAAGGCATGTTTCCATGGTAAATAAAATAAATTCATAGATTTTAAAACATTCAAAGTTGAGGACTAGAGTGGTAGCTGGGTGGTTAAGAGCACAGGTTGCTCTTGCAAAGGACCCAAGTTCAATTCCCAGTACCTATGTGGTGGCTCACAGCCTTTTATAACTCTATTTCCAGTGTATGAGACACAGTCTTCCAACCTCCATAAGCGCCATACAATCATAGGTAGATTATGTTGTGCTGAACCATACAGCATCAAATCTTTCCTTCACTTAAAACATTTTAGAAAGTGGTACAAGGAATCAAGATTCATTAAACAAAGATAAGAGGGAAAGAACTTAGTAAGACCCTATTTGACATCTCAAGTTCAGAACTTGGCAAAAGTGATGGTTGAGTCCTGTGGACGGAGTGCTAGAATTCAGAAGCAGAGATAATATCCCATGAGTCATGAGAAACAGTGTAGGGGTAACATGTATGTGGAAGCTTGAAGCCTAACCAGAATGCTCTCTGGTACTAATGAGGAACTCAAGCACCAGAACAAGAACGTGTGCAAAAACTATGAACCATACAGAGCAAGCTTCAAGTCAGAAGCTGTTGGTGGTAAAAGGGATATGGTTTTATGAAGGGATGTGTAGTAGGTTTGGTCTCATGCTGCTTGTATTCTAATATTAACCTGGGTCCCCAAAACTGCTTACACGGGTGTGTGCACTTAGTTTCTAGGACCCTGCCCCAGTTGATTCTGATTGGTAAATAAAAATGCCAACAACCAATTGCTGGGAAGGAGAGACAGAGGATTAAGGAGTGGGTAGAAGGTGAATTCCTGCAGTATTGCACAGCATCTTAACCTGTATTGGAAGGTATTCCATTCCGAAGAGGACGAAGAAGACAACTTCTTGCCAGGACAAACACACATACCAGCATTTCAAAGGCAGACAAAACCAGTACATGAGGCCAAGCAAGAATTTAAGTTTACATTTCCTGTTTTATTAAATATGACACAACACCGTTTTTCTTCCTTTATAACTGTGCTCTATCTGCATGTATACCTACATGCCACAAAAGGGGATCAGATTCCCTTATAGATGGTCATGAGCCACCATGCTGGGATGCTGGGAATTGAACTGGGGATCTCTGGAAGAACATCCAGCATTCTTAACCTATGAGCCATCAAACCAGTCCTTCCTTTATAATCTCTTGTTCTAAATGTTCCTATATATTCTCCTGATACCATCATTACAATTATATGCCACATTCCAGAAATGGAGGCTAGAATCTACTGTAGTGAAAACAAATGAAGACTACCCCCAACTCCTAAAAGATGAAAGCCAACCACACATTTTTCATACACACATGATGCATGTAACTTACAATCCACTCTTGCATTCTATCCCTTCAGCCCAGAGGCTATATTCACTTCCCAAATCATCCCTATCCAAACAAGCCAGTCTAGTTCTCATATAACCCTATTTCTAAAGTCCTCAAAACACTGATCACATCCTATTTCAATTAATATCCCCCTTTTAAATATAGTACCCAAGTCTGAATTCCACACACAGCATATGGTTTGACAAATCATTTGCTCACTGTTCACTGAAATTACAGAACTAGGGAAGTACTTATAGACATAACCCAGACTGACTTAAGAGAATCAGGGAAGCTGGACTGGATTGAGTAATATCCCCTGACAAATATTGCATATCTTTCTTGACTTCTGTGGGGCCTTGTTTGGAAACTGGATCACTGCAGATATAAGTAGCTGAACTGAGGTCTCCATGAGGTAATTCTTACAGAGAAGAAATGGAAACAAGCACACAATGAATGCAGTGTGCAGACGTAGACAAAAGGAGATGGCTGCGAGGCAATAGAAACACAGCCAAACAGCTGCAAACCGTGAAATACCGAGGATTACCAATGAGCCCCGGCAGCCAGAAGAGAGGCATAAAAAAAAAAAAAAAAAAACAAAAAACAAAACAAAAACAAAAATCCTCCCCCTTTGACCCGCTGTGGTGGTTTGAGTGAGAATGGTCCCTATAGGCTCCTTTGATTGAATACTTGGCCACTAGTTGGTAGAACTATTTGGGAAGATTGGAAGGTGTGGCCTTGGAGGAGATGTGTCACCAGGGTGGGTTGTGAGGTTTCAAAAGTCTGGAGCCATTACCAATGTGTGTTCTCAGCTGTTCCTGTCACTATGCTTTTGCTCCACCACCAAGGACTCTATAGCCCCTGAATCCATAAGCCCAAATAAAACCCTTTCTTTCATAAGAAGTTGTCTTGGTGTCTCATCACAAAAATGAATGAAAAGTAACTAAGATAGCCCCCAACAAGGACCTAATCCTGCCCACATCTTGTTTGGACTTGTAGCCTCTGGACGTGAAAGACGGTTTGCCCTTCCAGGCTTACAGTTCTTTGCTCCAAAGGTCAATTTTCATAACCATCAGTAGTGCAAAATGTTACCACCTTTGCCAGCAGTTTGTTGGGTGACAGCCATTCTGAGATGCAGTCTGCATGTTATTTTGATCTGCATTTCCATAATAGCTAAGGAAGTTGAACATATTTTCACATATTTACTGGTCATTCATGTTTCTTCTTTTAAAAACAGTGGCTCTAGTTGCAATAGCTAAGACATGGAATCAAGTAAGATGTCCATCAACAGATGAATAATAAAAATGTGGTATACATTCACAGGAAATTTTATTCAGCCATAAAGAATAGACTTATTTGCAGAGAAATGAATGACAGGGATCATTTAGTTAAGTGAAATACATCAGACTCCGATAATTGTTACTGGTTTTCTATCATAGGCACAACCTAGATTTCGTGTGTGTGTGTGTGTGTGTGTGTGTGTGTGTGTGTGTGTGTGTACATATAAAATGAAAGAAGGAAAGTTTGGGAGGATGGAGGAGATCTACAAAGACTGGAGAACAAGAGAAGGCGATATGGACAAAAAGAAAGACAAATATTGCCTGTTTTCTCTTGAATGCAGAATCTAGAGTCAAATGTCTATATAGATGGATGATTGTATGTGACATAAGAACAGAGGAGAAACACTATGGGGACAGAAAGGGGACTAGGAGAGTGATAAACTTTATTTCAGTATGGTAACTAACAAAACAAAGATGGGGGATGGGCAGCAAGCACAGCGCATGCCAGAAAATTGTTCTGCCACTGACCTTTATCCTCAACCAAGACACTGCGTGCGTTAAGAAAAGGACGTGCAAGAGCACTATTAGTCCTTGACACTAAAATATGATTCATCCTCATGCGGAGAGAACCCTCTGAAAATCACACTTGTGACAAGCACTAATTGAGAAAACACAACATAACAACACTCTCCTTATAGAGGGCTGTGCTAAAACATATTTTGTCAGGCTGAACAAATGCACGATTTTTAGCGGACGTGAGGGGAGAATGAAATGTACAAAGTCCCCACAGGAACAGGACTTGCCAAAGGAAGCAACTAAAGAAAGCAATCCTGTGCTCTTTTCCTTCTGGGGAACTCCAACACCAAATTCAACACTGATTCACTATCAACAACCTCCAGGGATCTCTTATCATCATCTCAAAAACACACAGTGCAGACCACTCATTGTTTGGAGCACTGTGAAAAAGATAAGGAAGGGAAAAAGGACATCCTCAGCTAAAACCCAAACTCAGAACAATAGCGGCAAGTTCAAAAGGGACCCTGTGGCTTCCTCGATTGCTTTCAGGTGCCTTGGCACTACCTCAACATCTTTGATGACAGCTGCCCAGAGTTAATAGGATGTACAAACACATGGCCATCACGAGCTAGACACATTCACCAGACAAGCATTCCTCGGCTAAGCGCTGTGAGGCAATTCGCAGAGATGTGCAGATCAACAAGATACACATGATCGGTGTGAGCTTACAGCCTGGTGACAACAAAACAGTTTTATTCTGACAGATAATCACAGAAGTCAGTCAAACAAGGAATAGCCTAGCATGTACAGAGCCCTTGGTTTTATCCTCGGCTCCCTAACAAAATAAAATAAACATGTCTTACAGTTAAGCTACTATAAACTCCAAGATAGAAAAAAACAGTGTCGCACTCTGAGGTACAATAATTACTCTACAATTTATACTTACTAAAGGGACCTCTCCCTTCAAAACTACAGTGGGGCCAAGGTAATACTACCATTTGCAAGTGACATTTTCCTCCCATGGCCTCTGATCTCATAGAGCTCACCATTTGGGAATGATGCCTTTTAGTCATCTTCGGAATAGATGAGCTCCCGCTTCCTCTTGCCAATGAAATGGCAGTGCGAGTTAGACAACCTCAACAAGCTCCACAGGTACAGAAGCACGTAAACACTGAGGGAAAGCAAGGGAGGATAGATCTAAAGCCCAAGGAAAGATAGATGCAATTGTGTATTATACCCACCCGCCCTTGTTAAAAACAAGAGGCATTAATTGTCAAGGAAGAAAATCTGTAAACTCTGATAGTCAGTGAGAGCACAGAGTAGGAGACACAACACTGTGTGCCACTCAGCATACTGAACAGGTCTTTTAGATACTCCACTTCTACATGTGCGATGCTAGGATTCATGACTTTGCCATAGAAAGTAATTCTGGAAGAGTCAGTGTGAAGTAGAGTTGTTTATTTTTTTAAAAAAAGTTTTATCCAAAATTTACCTTAAAGGAGAAAAGGCAAGCAGGGTTTCAAGGCGTCTTGCATTCTTCCCAGTAGCCATGCATGATTTTCATGTAATACATGATGCCTTACATCATATTCACCTGTTATCTCTCTCATTGCAGTCTTACTCCCAGTGATCCCTTTCTATTTCCAAATAGGATCCCCTTCCACTTTGACCTCCCATCTCTGGAGAGGGGCGTGCTCGCACCGCGCTCACCTGGGAATCAACCCCCAACTGTGGGTGGTAATCCTCACATTCCACCCTGAGATAAAGCCTCTTTGTTTTTCAACATTGTATGGACTTGGCTTCTGATCCATGAATTTCACAGGGATTTTCCTCCTCCTACCTCCTATGCCTCCATAGAAGCGCTGGGACTACAGAGTCATTACCATAGTTAGCTGCGTGTAAGTCTGAGGGATTCAAACTGAAGTACTCAGGTTTGCGTGACAAGTGCTTTACCCATTTTCTTTGATCCAGTTTTCCCCTAGGGCTGCTTACAGGAACATGGGCACCGTACCTGCAACTACACCACTAAAGACTACGCTTCTCCTTCCTCCACAGGCCATCACTACTTATAGCTCCTCAGGAGGATGGGGTTTCACGAGCTCCAAGCTCTTCCATGAAAGGCGATAAACAGACCGCCATCTTGTGCAGGTAATCACAGTTTCTGTGAGTTCAGAAATCCAATTGCTGTGTCATGCCCAAAAGACTCCAATCTTTCCTCAGGCTTACATTCTTTTTGCCCCACCTTCTCCCTGAGCCTAGGAGAGGGCAATATAGATATCTCATTTATGGCTAAGCACTCAACAGACACTTACTCTCAGCCCTTTGATGAGTCATGAGACTCTGCAGTTACTGCTGTCCATTGCAGAAAGAAGTTTCTCTGAGCAAGGCTGATGGCAGCATTTTCTATAAGCGTGAACATAGTATTTAGGATGTGATTTGACAGGTGCATCGTGTCCATTTAGAAAAACAGCATTGGTAGTTTCCCTGCTAGGGAATATGACCTCCCGAGCCAAGGGCTTTCCATGGACTTTATAGAATCTGATGTGGATTCTCTCCTTTGGAACAAACCACATCAAAAAGGTTGATTTCTCTCATAGCAAACTATTACTAGACTAGTGGGTCTGACCAACTGGGTCCGCAGCTCAGAAAGCCTGCTGATGACCAGCCACCCCAGCAGCCTCTACGGTGCCCGACACAATGAAGGGTAGCTAGCAGGAAGGAGCCTCCATTTACTTCCAGTTTGCTTTCTCTATGACCTGTAACCAGAACATATGGCTTCTTCAGCTACAGGATGGTATAATCCAGTTGTGGTGTGCCACCAACGTTTACCTACAGTATTTTGAAGGTTTAAGGGCCATGCTGACCAACTCATAGGGAGACAATCTGCTCTGGACACTGGGATTTTCACATGGGAAATGTGGCATCTGACAGTACCATTGTCCACGTGCTCAGGACACCTCCATTCAGACTAAGTCTAGCAGGCTTCTCGTGCATCTTAGCTTTGCCTAAGCCTCCCTCAACCCTATCTTCTCCTCCCCTCTCTGCCACCATCTTCCCGCTTAAACCTCAGCATTGTTATTTAAAATCTCTTTATAAAACTATTGTAACTAGGAGGGTAATGTTTACGGTGAACTTTGTTAGTTGTAACAAAATTCTCTCAGCTGGTAAGAATGTTCATCCAGACTCTAGAGTGAGGGGCTCTTTTCACTTCTGAGGCCCCCTCGATTTTCTTTGTTTCAAAGATCTTGTTTCAAAGGTAAATATGGAAGTCGCTTCCTCAGACAGAACCATCTTCCTGCAAAGGAAGCTGTTTTCACCATAGAATTTTGCCTCCTCTGAATTCCTAGGCTCTCATGTCTCTTTCCCAATACCTTAGGCTCACCCTGTAGTAGACTTGTACCCAGCCTTATCTTTCCATCATGAGAAGCATTAATCTTTGTATGAGTTGATAGTGTTTTATAAAATGGAGGCTATGATTCATCAGTGAACTATAAAATCAATTTACTGGGTCATAGCATCTTTTAAAAGATTGAGCAACCAACCTACACATTTTCAAATTATTTATCTTAATAGAAAGTCAAGATAGCCTGAGTCATTATGTCCCTAAGAGTGTATAGCTCTCTAGAACTGCCTGCACTTGTGAGGTGTGTGTGAGGAACGATGAGCCGTGGTACTAGAGCAGACCTTCCAGGGCCACGGACAGTCAAGATGGAGGTAAGTGTGCCCAACTGAGAAAAGAGGTTCAACGCACACACACAAACTCCTGCCCTATAAAGTGTGGTCATGCCTCACCTGAAAGATTAGAGCGCAGGCACAGCAGAGAGAAGTCTCCTCAGCCTGGACTTCTCATTATCAGGGAAAACAATGGTCAAGGGATAGGAGGCCCATCAGCACCAAGGATAAGCGAGCTGTCACCCCTGCTTTTCCGTGTTGTGACCCATGATCTGCTCCCTCACAGGAAGAAGCCACCAGTGTCGGAAGTGGCAGAGGTTTCCGAGTGCTTAAAAGGACAGTGTCTGCAGCATGACCCTGCTTCAAACTGCATGGAAATAAAAGTTGACAAAGAATAACTAGCACTTCCTTACCTTCCTGTCTGGTGAGTCAGAGCCGTTATCGGGCTTGTAGTTCCTTATCTAAATCGGGTTTTTAAATCACAGTGTCGTTGCCCAAACTTGTAGGATGTAGAAAATAAAGCATGTTTTTTTATCATATGTGGACTCCTATGAAAAACTTCCCTAAAGTGACACTTGAATCAAGGATCACACACACACACACACACACACACACACACACACACACACACACACCGCAGGGGAGGGAATATGAATCAATAATAACGGTACTAATTAAACTGTAGTGATAACTTTGAACAACACTTTCTCCCTCTCAAAACCACAAATGCTCTATAATATAGCGGGAGGAGGAGCTAAAAGGCAGACATGAAAGACCTTGTGCCTGGACAAAATCTGCACCACTTCGCACTTAAAGCGCAGCTCAGATCTCATTACTTGTAACAAAAGGAGGGCTGAGGAATGAATTTGCCACATGATGTCTGTCCCGTAGGTTCCTTCCAATTCCAAAGAGAATAAACAATTTTACAAACTAATTTCTGTCTCCAGAATTAGGAGTCCTCAAAATTGTCTACACTCTCTCATACCCCTTTCAGAATTAAGTACCTGAATCACATTGAATCATTAGAGGCCATATCCCTGTGATATTCCCCTGTGCATGGTCATAGACGTGTATGTGTGTATTTTCTCCTATTCGGTCTGTGTTCCAATTTATTGCAGAGGACCCACAGGGAACAAAAGGAAAGTTTTTCTTCTCATCTCCAGACTGCAGTACGGTTCAGAGAAAGCCTCCAGAGAATCTGGCATTAACAGCCTGGTTTTTTTTTTCCTAGATGATGTACCAACCTATAAAATGTGATCAGGAAGGAAAATGTCATGGGCTGGGCGGAGGCATGGACAGCTGGAGACAACTTCTCACCAATGGTAGCACTGCAGGGCAACCCGAGTTAGTAAGGGCAAAAAAGATCTATAGATAATTAGACTTGGTTTGTAAATGAAGAAACAAAATTATGTTTCCTTTAACTCTCTTGTAAGTTTGATTGGGAGACAATTAACCACCATACAAATACTTTCTTTAAATAAAAGTGTGTGTGTGTGTGTGTGTGTGTGTGTGTGTGTGTGTGCGCACGTGCGCGCTCTTGACCCCCACCCCCAAGTCAATTAGGTGCTTGACTTAGAAACCTGAGGACCAGAGTTTGATTCTTTGAACCTATGTTTTAAAAAAAAAAACTAACAAAACGATGACACCCCTGCCAACAGGGACCTTTAAAAAGACATTTTCCTTTTATTGTGTGTATATGTACATACGTACATATGTACCCGTGTAAAGAAGCCAGATGTAACACCTCAAAACCTATGCAGCTTGTTGTGAGACAAGGTCTTTCACCAGCCTGGGGTTAGTCAAACAGGCAAGGCTGGCTAGGCAGCAAGTGCAAGGGATCCACCCATGTCCACCTCCGCAGGGCTGGAAATGACAAATGCAGGCTGCCACACTCAGAGTTTTGTGGGTTTGTTTTTCTAAAGATGAGTTCCAGGAATCAAACTGTGGTCCTCACGCTTCCAAGGCAAGCACTTAACTGACTGAGGTATCTTCTCAGCCCACATTTTTCCTAATGTTTTTATTTTATTACCCTTTCTACAGCCACCATCCATATACCAAAGAAAATCTGGAATTAAGTTGTTACTTTCTGAATCTCTTGGTAGGCAAGCTGGAAGAAGGATCAAAATAAAATTCTAGCTACAGCTTGCAGACTATTGAAATGAACAGAATGAAAACAGACCTACTCTCATGTGCTCATCAAGAAGAGACATAAGTTTATGTAACTATCACCATCCCCCTTACTTCGATGTCTAGTGAAGTGGACAAGAGGGAAGGCAAATGAAACAGATTAAGATGATCTGTAAAGACAGCATCCTAAGTACACTAATACTCAGTGTTATTAGACAAATAAGAAGTCAGTGTGGCAGCAAATACCTGTAATCCAATCCAATCACTTTGGATGTAGACAACTGGCTCAGATTGAAGCTAGCCTGTGCTATGCACCAAGAACCTGTCTAAAGAAGGTAGGGGGCAGGGCATTACTAGAAGGATACAAACCAAATACCAGAACACAAGGAAGGAAAAAGATACCTGCCACCATAAAAGTATAAAGAGCTGGCCAGCCATACTCTCCAGATTTTGAAATGACTCCTGGCCGTGGTGGTGTCTTGGATGGAGCTTAAGACATGGATGAATGCATGAGACTGACAAAGGCAGGAAAGGCTAACAGAGAGTCATTGAAGGGAACAATGCAGACTGAGGAACAGAGCCAGGAATGAACATGTGTGGAGAACAGATTGGAAACTTAACAGTGGGCTGCAGCCCCAGAGTGAAAACCTGTCAGTGCTACAGGATTCTGTTCTCCCCATGCCTCCCTTGGTCTAAGACAGAGTCTCACTCTGTAGCCCAAGCTGACTTGAACTCACAACCCTCCAGCCTCAGTCTCCCAACAGCTAGGATTACAGGCATTAGTCACCAATACAGGCTCCAGATAGTGTTTTTAATACACAAAACAATAAGGAGCCAAGGCACATTCTGAGCAGGAAAGTAGCTTGATTTACATAATTAATGTGACTCACAGAACAACAATGGGAAAGGATCTTCAGGGACAACCAACTGCTCTCCTCTACCAGAAGTTAGGGTGTCACACCAATGGAATTACAGCAACAGGAGGGACACACAAGTGAAAATAAAAGACTACAGATAGAACCAACTCAAGCATTGCAGGCACAAAGAGTACAAGAGAAAGAACGCAACGTAACTGACACCTCAGGTTTTAAATTTTTTTTTTTCTGCTCAGGTGCAATGGCCTATCCTCAGAGAAGCTGACCTCACATAGGCATGCTGAACACTGTTGTACTTAGCTTTGCCCACTGCTCCACATCCACACACACACACACACACACACACACACACACACACACACACACACACACACCCAGCCACCTCCAACCTTTTCTTTCGAGATAACTATCACAAATTGTAATCTTTTTTGTTATTATTCTGTGTGTATAGGTGCTTTTGCCTTCATGTATGTCTGTGCACCACATGTGTGCAGTAAGTACCCTTGGACGTTAGGAGAGGGCACTGGAAGCCTGAGACTGGAGGTTAGACCGTTGTGAGCAGCCATGTGGGTGCTGGGGCTCTTAACCACTGAGCCGTTGCTCCAGTCCCTCAGCCGTAATCTTAACATTTATTTGCTTGTTTTATTTTTATTGCCCAAGCAGAAAATAAGCTCCTCAGGAGAAGTCAGGCTGCTGTCTCCAAAGCTATGATCCATGTTTGTGGATTGATATCTATATGCAGGTGAGGGCAGGCACAAGATAAGGCAAGGCCTGTGATTGGACAGTGAAAAAGTAAGGTGGGCACAGAGTTTGAGAGGGGGGAAGAGAAGGGGGAAAATGAAGATGGAGGAGGATGACCCACCTCCATGTGGCTTTAAAGAGCCACAGGTAGCTATGAAAATCATATAAGGGATGGATAATTATAGGACAATTTGTCTTATCTGGGTGGGCAGTTTATATCAATATTAATTGGCTCTGAGTTTATTGTATGGATGTTTTGTGGGGTGAGAATTTACTGATATAAATCTGATTGATAAATTACAAGCTTCTAGAGTTTTGACTTTACTAGAATATTGAGAATTGTGACAACAACCACAGGGGGCGGATGCTGGGATTGTGGACAGAGTTTACAGGAGAGAGTCACAAGAGGGTGGCTGACGCAGGGCCTAGAGAGTAGCCGGCACCAATGTGAGACTAGACATGGAGGTGGAGAGACAGAGAGGAGCAGGAGGTAGTGTGGCATGGTGCCTGCTACCCTGCGTCATTGTTTATTCTTTACCACAACAGATGTTTATATACACATATTATTAAATGTTTTGTAATAATCGGTCTGAAGAGAAAGTCAGACTAAATTATCTAACTAGCTGAGACTAGTTCTGAGTAAGACCTACAAGAAATGTCACAGAGAAATATGAGGAGGCAGACTGGGATGGGGATTAAAATGGATAACACTCTGCAGTTCAGTTTCCCCATGATAAGTTAGAGGTATTGTGCCAAGATATCACAGTTAGGGTCACTTTGAGAATCAATGTTAACATGTATAAAGTGCTTAGAACACTGCCTGGCACATAGTTCTAGCTCAAATGATGTCTATTATTTACTATTGGGATTATTTGGGGATGGGAGGAAAGAGGCATGGACTTGGGGAGGAGAAAATGGAGATGGACAGGGAGGGGTTCAAAGAGACCACCCAGAAAGGATTTGAGAATGGCTTTAAAGTAGTCATGTGGGGAATCATGGAAGTTGAGTGTATGTCTTCCTGCTTCCACCAAAAAGGACTAAATGCAGACACATGTGGGAGGTTAAAAGGTCAGAGCCAATGTCTACCCTGGGCTGATTTCTGTGATTTTAACTTCCTTTCAGACATCCCCAAATTCTGTCTCTCTCAATATCTTCCCAATACCCCCTTAGTTGGAGTACTCCTTGCTTCTAAGTCTCCATTCTTCTTCCCCAATCGCTGCCTTAAAATGTCATCAAGCTAGACAACTCTGCCAGCTGTCCTGTGCAACCACCAGTGACCCAGTTCATATCTCCTCCTCCATGGCAATTTCACCTCCTTGCTTACTACCATTCCACATAACACCTGCGAAACTGTTCACCTGTGATACGTCTTTCTTCAAATCCTCCATCTTGTCACCCCAGTCATACCAACCTTGCAGTGAGTGTCGAGCTTCCCACTTTCTTCAGCCATCACTTTTCACTACTTCTGTCATGAGCCCTATGTCCTTCAGCCTCGCTAATGCCCTTAACTCTCCATTCAGCTTCATTCCCCTGCTTACATGGCTTAATTCCTGTGGCTGATGTCTGTAGTCGCACCCTTTAAGTGTTGTTCGATGGCCATGTCTCACCTGGCTGTCTGGGCTGGCCTGGATCACGTGGTCCTCCTGCCTCTGCCTCCCAGGTAACAGAAAATGCAAGCATGCTTCACCAGCCTCAGCCAAGATGAACTTCCAAATATAAGGAAGCATCTTCACTAGCTCATCTGCTGTTCTTTTCCAGCCTTGACTTTATAGCTCACCGGCATACTAAAAGAGCTTCAACTCCACTTCCTGCTCTCCCTCTCTTCTGAACTCCTGACTCAAGCAACACATCTTTCTCTCCTCCCATCCCCAAACATATTCCAAGGCTTCCTCATATTAGTACATGACAATTTCATCTTCCAATATGCTCAGGTCAAGAACTAATGAAACCATCCTCAACTTCCATTTATCTTTTGTCCCACATCTAATTCATCAACTATACCTCTAAACTGTATCTTCAAAGAAGATCCCTAAACTTGAGCATTTTTCATGTTTCCACTACTATGCTACTAATTCAAGCCAACACTGTAATCTGAATTATCATCATCATCATCATCATCATCATCATCATCATCATCACCACCACCACCATCACCACCATCATCATCATCATTTTTGCAGTAGCCTACTCTTCCTGCTGCACCTGGTTCCCCTCCACAGTCCATTCTTCATACAATAACCATATCATGTCTGTTAAAACATCATCAGAACATGTCACTCTTCTGCTGTTAATATTCAAACCTAATTCTAAATAAAGACTCAATTCTTTATAATAGTCAAGGTCCCCATTAGTCTGTCCCCCTTTTTTTACCTTACTACCTTGTCCCCTACTTCTTCTTTCCTGAGACATATACCCTAGCCACACTGGCCTTAGAACAGTTCTCACCAGACACACACCTATCTCTTGAGTTTGTGTACCTGATCACCCTTGTGCCTAGAACACTGTAGAGAACATTTTCTCCCTCATCACTAGAACAGTGCGTAAAATAAAACAAGCAACCAATACTTAATAGAAGAACTTAAAGACACATGTACAGTGGTTTGTCCCCTCCATGGACTCATGTGCTGAGAGTTGGGTCATGAGCAAACACATTGGAAAGTGGTGAAATCCAAGAGGTGGAGCCTAGTGGGAGCTAAGTAGGTCATTTGGGGCCACTCCTCTCTAAGAAATTAACCAGGAAATTAGTTTTCCTAAGACTTATTATAAAAGAATAGGGCTGCTGCCTCCTCTGTGTTCTCTGGCTTCCTGTGTCACCATATATTATCTCCCTGTATTAGGCGCTGCAGTGATAGGATGCAGCCACCAGACTCAATGCCATGCCACTGCCAGTGCCACCAGACTCAATGCCATGCTGCTGCCTAAACTGTCATATTCAACATTGCTCTGTTAATTATAAAGTCCTCACCTTCAGACACTTTATTGGAGCAGAGGGAAATGAATTAATATAATATGATACACTCACTTTTCTGTTTTCCTTTATCATTGATGCATGAACATTCTCCTACACCATCATATGTGCTTCAAGACCACAATTTTTAAGAGTAATAACACCCCACTTTACAAATACACCACAAGGGCTGGAGAGATGGCTCAGCGGTTAAGAGCACTGACTGCTCTTCCAGAGGTCCTGAGTTCAATTCCCAGCAACCACATGGTGGCTCACAACCACCTGTAAAGAGATCCGATGCCCTTCTCTGGTGTATCTGAAGACAGCTACAGTGTACTCATATATAATAATAAATAAAAAAATCTTTAAAAAAAAAAAAAAGCAAATACACCACAAATTAGTTACAATTTCAGCTTTAAATACTATAATTATTTTACAAATAGAATGAACAAGATGTATATTCCTTTGATTTTTCTAAATTCCAATAGTCTCACTTCTAAAATGGGCAACAATCTTACAAGATTGTTATAAGGGCTAAATAATAATGTGGAAAGTAAACAGGTTCACCAGGGATTTTTATTATTAGTTACAACATACAGGCATCATAATGTCAAGGAAAGACCAGAGATATTGAAGCAACAGATTAAAAAGTAGCACAATTACTATAGCTTAATCAAGCCAATTTCTATAACTTCAATTAAAACCTACACTTCATGAAAAAATTGTAATATATCCAATTAGATATGAAAGAATAGGCATGTAGATCAGTGACACAGCACTTGCCTAACATGGATAAAGCACTGTCAAAAAGAAAGATACATAGCATCCAGCCCAGAATACATAAGCAATAAATGTTAATTCATTTACAATTAGCAAATGACAACTAGGACTTTTAAATATTGTGAGCCTAACAAAAACACTTTTATAATTCTTCTCCATCCATATACCTTCTAAATATATAATAAAATTATCAATGTAGCTATCTTTCTTTATGTGCAATTTTGTGTGTGTGTGTGTGTGTGTGTGTGTGTGTGTGTGTGTGTGTCTGTGTCTGTGTCTGTGTCTGTGTCTGTGTCTGTGTAGATAAGCCAGAGGTATCAGATCTTCCTGGATCTGGCATCATAGGCAGTTATAAGCCACTTGACATGGATGCTGAGAACCAAACTCCAGTCCTCTCTGCAGGGCAGTCTCTCAAATTCTAAGGGAGAAGGACTCAAACTCTAAGCCAGTACATGATCTGCAGCAGGACTCCATCTGAGTGTGCAAGGGAAGTAAAAACCTACCTACCATGTGGTAGCACTGTGTAAGGCATTAGAAGTGAAGACAATAAAGGCATACCACAAGGACTCTTCCTGACTCATATTCTCTCCTCTGCAATCTGCCTAGAACCAAGCAAACTGAAGTCACTAATATGCAGTGGTAGAAATGACAACTGTTGAGTTGAAATGTACTTTGCTCATATCTTGTTCAAAGTCAAGATAGAACTACTGCACACGACCAATTCACCACGGGCAATTAACATTACGGTAAAACCGCAAATCTGTGTGTGCCACACTGTTGCTCCTCCTGCACAGCACTGCAGACCAGAGGCTCAGGTGACAGGAGAATTCAAGGTGCATCAGAGATGAGCACAGCCAATCTTATTCTAAATGTCAGTACAGGACAGTTGAGAAAGTAAAGCAACACAAATTAGTTGAAACTAGAATATACATGGAAATGTCTGTATCTAGATCTCATAAAGCACAAAATGTGCTAACAGTTAAAACTCTAAAGTTAATTCGTATTTAGTTACATTTTAGTATTAACTGATAAAATGTCAGACACTCAGCTACTACAAAAAAATATTTTTTAGTAGTCTTAATAGTAAAAGGCCATTCCAACAACATCCATTACCACATTTTCCTTCTATATTTTGCCAAAGCTCAAGATAGTATAGAAAAACAAAACAAAACATAAATCATTTCACAAAAGAAAAACATTTATTCCTGTTAAAAGTCTATTAACATAAAACAAAGATTTTCAAATAAAACATCACAGGAAAAGTTCAAAGAGATTTTCATGTTTTCTAGAATAACAATTTTAGCTATAAGCAATCATTAAATGTATTATTCTGAATAAAAAGAAGTAAAGTAAAGCATTAAGCAACAGGAAGATAAAAATAATTATTGCTTAGCATTTCCTGGCTGCGCAGTGACATGTACGGTGCTAGATAAATACTCTGAACACATCACCACACTTCCTAACAAGCCTGTGAGATGTGCAGTCTAATTACCAGTTTCGCTAACTGTAATAGGGGCTACCTCCAAGTAAGCCATCCGTTTACTCAGATGGTGCAAAACCAAAGTTCATTCTCAAAGCGGTTTATCTCTCGAGAACCTCTGTTCTTAATTATCACCCACCCTCCATAACGTAGATCAAAGTCAGCCCATCACATCTAAGGGGCCAGTTCCATGATCTCCAAGACTCCTTCCAGAAGCTTTTCTATCATCAAACACAGCAATAGTTAACAACTCACACAACGTTAGTCCTACTTGGGGCCTAAGGGACAGGTCATCAGCAGAAGCCAGTGAGGAAGAGAAAGAAGAGAACAAGGAGGAGGGGAAAGATTGTGTTATCAGTCTCTTCTTCCAAGAAGCTTCTTACAGCTGCATTTTAGTGGACAATAGGTCACTGGGGCAAAAGTTAAGAAGGGGAACGCCAAACAGGAAGAGAAAGCAGAACTGGGATCTACATATATCAAAATACCCAGGTCACTGATGTGCTTGTACCACAACTAACGGAGGCAGTGTAGGAAGGCCTGCAGGAACTGACAGCCATGAGACTCACACTGGAACAAGACAAAGACTAACAGACATACTGAGCAGAAGCTAAGAGGAATAGCTGGGTGCAAATGACCAGCAGTTTCCAAGAGGCATAATCACACCAATGGAGATGTAGCCCAAGGTCTGGGCAGCAAGACGGACTAAGAATGTATAAGTGGGGCTAAGAAGATAGTCAGTAGAGAGCCTGAGGCCTGAATCTCCCTCATACACACACTCTCTGAAGAACTCGGCATGGCTTTTGCCTATAATGCTAGACCTGAGCCACAGAGACAGGAAGATCTCTAGAGCTCATTGGCCAGCTAGCCTGAATTCAGTGAGAAATCCTATTTCATAAAGTTAGACGGGAAGCAATTAAGGAAGAAACTGTCTGCAAACATCCAAATGCACATATATGCATTTGGAATTATACACACGCAGATACCCACACAAACATATACACATACCACATAAATACACACACACACACAAAGTAAAAATGGGATGGCAATATAACAGTTGGTGCTTGCCTATAATGCACAAAGCTCTGGGTTTAATCCCCAGCACCACATTAATAAGACATGGCAGTAAAGGTGTCTAAAAGGATAACCTCTGTACAAGGCTAGAGTATAAGGTTTTGCTGAGTAAAATAAAAAATCAAGTAGCTGTGATGATTTGAACAGGTATGGCCCCCATAGGTTCATGCGTACAAATGCTTGGCCCACAGGGAGTCTGACACTAGAAGATATGGCCTTGTCGGAGTAGGTGTGGCCTTGTTCCAAAAAATGTGTCACCGTGGAGGTGGGCTTTGAGGTTATACATGCTCCAACTACTCACAGTCGCCTTCTGCTGCCTTTGGATCAAGATGTAGAACCCCTGGTTCCTCCAACACCACCTCCTGCAGGCTGCCATGCTCCCTGACATGATGATAATGGACTAAACCTCTGAAACTGTAAGCCAGCCCCATTTAAATGTTTTCCTTTAAATGTTTCGCTGATAGTTGAGCATGGTGGCACAAGCCTTTAATCCCAGCACTTGGCAGACAAAAACAAGTGGATCTCTATGAGTTCAAGGCCAGCCTGGTCTGGAAAGGGAGTCCCAGGACAGCTAGGGTTACACAGAGAAACCCTGTCTTGAAAAATTTAAAAAAAAAAAAGTTGCAATAAAACCCCAGCTAAGACACACTTGCTAACTGCTGAAATGTGAAATGTTTAAAAAAAAAAGTCTTAAATTGTATTTGTAAAAACAATGGAGGGGAGGGGAATGGGGAGACGGCTCAGTAAGAGCACCTGTCCTGCAAACTTAAGAACCTGAGTTCAGACCTTAGCAGCCACATAAAGTCAGCCATGGCTCCACACTTGCCTATAACCCCAATGTCATGACAGGGGGATTACTGGGTCTAACTGCCTGCCTGCCAGGTTTCCAGGTTCAATGAGAAAACATTCTCTCATTCAAGAGAATAAGGCAGAGAGTGATAGCATAGGGCACTCACATCAGCCTCCTGTCCAACACGTGCACATCCGCGCGCGCGCGCGCGCGCGCACATGCGCACACACACACACACACACACACACACACACACACACACACACGAGAGAAAGAGAAAGAGAGAAAGAGAGAGATTAGCATCATTCCATCCCTTTACTTTTGCATTCTCCTAAAGCATTTTCAAAGAGAGATTTTTAGAGATCAGATATTCCAAAGCTTCTCCCTCTAACTTTATTGTTAATAACTGGATGCTGTCAAGAATTATATGTGTAAAAAAAAATTCAAAAGTTTCAGTACAAGGATTAAGGGTAGTTCCGTAGGGAAAAGTCCGAGTTCAACTTTGTTTTACAGTAAGTGTGGGTGGAGAGCAGAGGTTCAGGAAGGAGGAAGTCCTCCTTCTAAATGCAACCTTCACTTCAGCTAGACAGCCATAGCAGCTGGCTTCACAGAAAGGTTTTCCTAGGGAAAGCAGAAAACTCCATGGTCCTGACTCCAACTTCTCAACTTACAAATGAAGAAACTGTAGAGATTCAAGGGGCTGTCCCAGAGAGACTTCTGCTACCTCAGCTAAAATTAAAACGCTTTTCTTTTCCTTTCTGTTTTTTAGAAACCCAAACACAAGTTTCTAGGTCTTTTTTAACTTCAAAATGAAATTGTTCTACAACCCCATGTCTTCCCTCTTAATTCCTAGTCAAACTTCCTATCAGTAACCATGCATCAATAACTGTCCACTGAGGCAGCTACTCTGCTAGGTGCCAGCTTCAGTTAGTCACCACTGCAACCCTCTTCAGCAAACCAAGAAACTTGGCTCAGAAACTACCCTGAAACCTCTCTAAGATTACAGGGTAAGGCCGGAATCCTGGTATGATTTCTAAAGCCAAGATCAGACTACTGTACACTTGCTAATCCCAGTGCCTTGTCCATTCAGGCCTCAGAGACTCCTAGAACTATAGAATTATATATCCTGTCACTTCAGAGGACACAGGTACTTTTCCATTCAGACCTATAGAGTAATGTCTCATGCTGCAGCAAAATACAAAGGCATTGGAGAAGTCTGTCTTAAAACTGTGAACTCAAGTTCACAGACCAGAAAAGACCTGATCCTTGCACTCACCTCAGATCAGGATACAGACCGTCAGCCTCTAAAGGTAGTATTTCAGCTGAGAGAAGCTGTTTAGTGAAGCGAATAGGCTAGCGCTTTACCCTGTTATATTAGGTAATGGGTACACTAGAATTCGTGTTGAGAGACTTAAAGGTCAAGGTTAGCCTCCATACATTAGAATTTGAGTTGAGAGATGGGGTCAAAGGTTAGTCTCCATAATTTGGTTTTAGCCAAGGTAAAAAAAAAAAAAAAAAAAGTTCAAATTGAGGCATTTTCTGAGATGAAGTGGTAAAAATACGTATCCTGGACTGGAGGAATAGATTTCTGGTCCAGAACTGGAGGAATAGATTTCTCGCGGTCTCTGATGGGGAACACTCGAATAACTAAGGCTTAAAGCTACCCTCCAGAAAAGGTGAACTAAAACTAAATCAAGTCCTAAGTATCAGAGTTTGAATTTTGGAGTGGGCAGCGGTGCTTCATCAAGCTGTAACAGCCAAGCAAGGTACCGGCGAGCGATTGGGACCAGAGACCTAGAACCCTTACTCCCCAGCCTCCGCTTACCTTCTGTTGGAAGTAATGAACTGAGTAGCTACTGGGTACAGCAGGGTCGGGTGTGTTAGTTGACAAGTGCGGGCTGCCGAGGGTCTTTAGCCTAGGCCGGATGGTTGTGGCGGCCCCGAGTGATAGAAAAGGCAGGAGCAGGAGAGCCCAGCAGCCCATGGCTCAGGACAGCAGCCACAGTGTGGGCGGCTAAAGAAAGAGAGCCACCCGCAGAAAAGCACTACTAAGCCAGGCCCAGCTCTTAGCTCCGCCCGCTGCAGACCAGCTCCTCCCTCGGGAAACCTAAAACCAGGCGGCCCCTGGTCTCAAAGGCGTTGCCTCCACCCTTGCTACTTGCCATCCTCCTTCTCCCCGCCCACCTCCACTGAGGTCACACTCTACGTCGGCCTTTACTACGCAGGGGTTTTGCCTCATCCTTATCTATGGCTCCCCAAGCCCTATCGCCTCTCTAGGTTATGTCATATCTCTGCCTTTATTGTCACCATCACACTGTCCCCGCAACCTCAGTCCCACGGTAACAACACCGGGCGGGAGGAGAAGGGAGGAAGAGAGAGTCTATTGTCACCAGGCATGACGGCACACACGTGACCCTCCCTCAACCAAAACAGCAACCTTTCAGTGTTTGCCTCTCTACTTAGATGAGGAAACAAGTAGAGGGACTCGATCCTAGGTCCCTCAAGTAGCAGGAAATGGAGCGAGGGTCACAGAGCGCCCTGTTCCCTTGTAGGCTGTTCGGGCTCTTCCACTCCGCTGCTCCCGCCTAACCAGCCCCATGTTATTCAGTTCTCGGGTCACCCCATCCGCCGCATTGCTCGCACGACCCGTCCTTTCTGTGGCCGCTGAGTCTTTCGTGCAGACCAAACATTCCCTCAACCCGGATAATCCATCCAGGCTCCGCGATGGCGACTCCCTGTTGTAGTCAACAGCGCCCCCTCCTGTCCAGCCCGCGGCGCCAACTTTCACGGCTCCAACGCCCTCGGCGTTCGTCTGAGGGGTGCAGCCACCCCTTCCCACGCCTCGAGCCTTCCCGGCTTCCCCCGCACTTCGTTGAGAGAACTACCGCTCCACCAGTCGAAGAAGAACGTCTCTCAAAACCCACAGCTACCCCTGGCTTGACAAGGAGGGTCGCTTGCCGGGGTTATAAGCGACACGCCCTGCGGAGCATTTTCTGATTGGCTCTCCTTAAAGACCGTCAAGACGACATTTCCGGCGGAAGAGGACGCGGGAGATTCGATTGCGAGCGTTTGGAGAGCGGCTGTCCGGGAGGCCGGAGTTCCTTCATGGTTGCCCGGGCTTGCCTGGGTCCTTTGCTTCAGGTGAGAAGCTGAAGAAAGGAATTCTTGGGGGGCTCTAGGTAGAGAGACTGCTGACGAGGCACTGTAACCTTGAGCTCCATTTGGATTTATTTCAAGACTCTTGGCCGTAAAAGCCGGATACGACGTTAAACGAGAGAGTCAATCCTTTTCATGTTCTTTAGTGAATGTTTACACTTTACGGTTGCTGCAGAGCCCCAGAAAGGAAAAGGCTCGACTTTAAACTGGGACATAAAAATATGTCATCAGACTACTGTGCGGAATATTGCCAGTTGCTGGCAAAGATGCTTTGTTTTGCTTTTTCAGATTACTCTGATTGCCCAGAAAAAGTATTTTACCGAATAATGCACGCAATCCAGAAACTGAAGCTTTTCTATTTTCCTTGATCTCTCGAATCCACATCTAAGATGAAAATTCAAGCCCCACTGAACACTGCCACTACCATAATCTAACCTGTGACTGTTGTATGCTGTGACAGTAGCCTTCAGCTGTTTCCCCTGTTTATCCATTCTCCATAAGACCAGGCAGATAGGTGAAAATTTTTGACCAAGATACTCACCATTTATCTTGTTTTAGATGCTTCTATTTTCCCGATGTTTTAAGTCCAAATTCCTTAAGGTAGGTTAAAAAGCTCTTTGGCCTTGCTTGCCTCTCCAACCTGCACTTACACACCCTCTCGGGGTAGGAGATAAAACCCAGGATATCACACACACTGTTCATGACATACTGAATTATCCCCAACCCCAGGTTATCTTGTATATTCCTCAAAGGCACCATCCTCTCAACCTCCAAAACTTCTTTTTATCCTGACTCATTAGTGATTTCTTAGTTTGCAAAGCCTTTCTGGTTTGGTTTGGTTTGTTTTATGTGTGTGAGTTAAGAGAACAGGATTTTGAACTTCTGATCATCCAGCCTCTATCTTCCAAGTGCTAGATTTATAGTTACGTTCCACCAAGGCTGACTTTGAAAGCATTTTTAAAAGCATCTTAAATTTAAAGCATTTTTTGACCTTTTAAAACTGGATCACAGAGCACTCTGTCATTTTTTTTATTCATTCCTCAGATAAAATTTTAAGTGCCTCCCATTATGCCAAGAAGGGCCAGGTTTTGGATGACTTCAATTACCAATAGAGACTGCTGTCCTAGGGTAAGTACCCCTCTGCCCCCTTTTTGGATAGAATTAAACAGAATAGCAAAATTGAGTATGGAGACCTATATTGATAACCTTAGCACTCTGGAGTCATGAGAATCTCTAGTTTGAAGCCAGCCTGAGATACAAAGAGACTTAAGGGCTATGGAGGAAAATCTTATGTTTTAAAAAAAATGGGTCTAGAAATAACCATGGATCTGGAAAGTCCCCTCTAAAGAATTGATTTTAAATGGGTGAATATGGCATGGCTTGGAAAGGGAAGGGAGAAGGGAGGGAGGAGTCCCAGTATTCTAATCACAATGGGCTTGGTGGTTTTGTTGTTGTTGTTGTTTTGTTTTGTTTTGTTTTGTTTTGTTTTGTTTTGTTTTTGAGACCAGGTCTCTCTGTATCCTTGGCTGGCCTCAGACCCACAGAGATCACCCTGCCTCTGCCTCCTGAGTGTGGGATTAAAGACTTTTACCACCATTTCCAACTTTGTTTTTTGAGATAGAATCTGAAGTTGGGTGGGTAGGAAGGTGGGGGGGGGTGGAGAAATATAAGACATAGCGTATGAAATTCTAAAAGAATAAATATTAAAAAGGAATAAGCTGGGCGGGCGGGAAGCAGAGGCAGGTGGATCTCTTGAGTTCAAGACCAACCTGGTCTATGCATTGAGTTCCAAGAGAGTCAGAACTGTATAGAAAGACGATGTCTCAAAAAGGGGGGGGAGGGTGAGCTAAAAATGTTGGATATGACATTGCATGTTGGGGGAGAGACAGAGAGTCTTAAGTATTTGGCCATATGGTTAGTTAGAAATAGTATTACTTACTAAAATTGAGAGGATTTTGTGACAAGAAAGACTTAACAAAATTCGATTTTTGTTACTTATTAACTTTGAATTTGTGAGACTCCTAAATACACTTGGCTCTCCTGTAAGAATGGCATTATGGAAGTCTTTGCATGGTTGCATTGATACACATTGATGAATAGAACGCATTATTAGCCTGATCCACAACCAAATTCCTGTTCTTGAACACAATGTCCTGGTTTGTTTGGTTTTGTTCTACCTCAAATGCTCCCTTCTTAGTTTCTGTTAAAAATACCTCAGAAATGATACTAAACAGAAAAGCTGTGTTGTATGCATCAAGGCTTTCCTGGTTAATGTTTCAACAGTAGTTTTCAACATCATTTCACCTTCTGCTGTAAATTTTGTCTCTGCCTTCCGTGCATATCCATCCTCAGCCTGAGAAGTTCCCTTCTTCCTTGGGGATTTCCATCAGGTAAACCTAATCATTGACTATGCCTCAGAAAAGACTGAGCAGAGTTGATGAGTTTATTAAATATTTAGATAGAGTCATTTAGGAAAAGGATAGAACTACAGTTCCAAGACACAGTGTGCTTCACGAGATGCTAGAATGTGTTTACAGTGTCTTGCTCTATATATGATCCTGTGGCTGATTCATTAACCCAAGGAAGTAATTTATGAGGCTTTCATAATTCCAATAGTAAGATGGTCTTATAAGGTGCACTGCTTAGATTTAGGGGTGAAAAAAAAAGGTGTGATCCTGTTAAAACTCAAAACTCCTAGCTAGAGTAAATTAATACCTATTTGAAAAGTCTTCAGAATATACATCTACATACTCAGCTTTGGCTTCAGTTGCTTTGGAGTTTCTGGATTCATTGTAAAAAAAAAAAAAATAAGGCAAACTAGATTCCAAGGTGAGGGGCTTTTTTCCCTTCTCATGTCCCTATTCACTGATCCACCCTATGTCCCTTCATTAAGTACCTTTCTCTTTCCAGTTTATCTTAACATTCAGTTATCACTCTCACATACAGGGTGGGGGGAGAGAGGCTGATATACAGTTCTGTTTGATGATAAATTAGAAGCATCTTTGGTTATGGTGTAGTTCCCCCATAGAGCTTTAAGCCTAAGCCTATCAGAGGCTTCTTGGACACTGACTTAAGCAATCTCTAAAAAAAATTAGCTCTCCTTTCTGTGCCATGACACTTAGACTTTTCTCCCACTCTCCCCCCAGTCTCATTTCTACTTTTATGTGTATGAGATTAGGAGGAGCTGAACTTTCCCTTGTATGTTATTGCTAAGTTTCCTACCTACTGCTTTCATTGCCTTTTTCTTATTATAAAAGCTATACATTTAGGGGAGAAATGGCTTAGCTGTTAAGAGATCTAGCTGCTCTTAAAGAGGACCTGGCTCAATTTTCAGTACCCACATCCACTAGTGTTACCTAGTGTAACACCAGCTCCAGGACAGCACCTGGACATGGGCTCCTGCACAAAGGAGTATATGCACAGAGACAAACATACATATAAATAAATAAAAATACAAATATTTTAGATATATGTAGGTTGATGTCATTATGCAGGTGAAGGCAGGTACAGGATAGAACAAGGCCTGTCATTGGATGAGAAAGGATGGACGGGAATGAAGTTTTAGAAGCAAGAGAGGAGGAGCTAGGAGAACATGGCAGCAGATGTTAAGATTCTATTCTACGCATAGGTACAGGTTGTTATGACTGTTTTTAGGGGATGAGTGTGTACGGGATTTTGTACTGTCTAGGTAAGCAAATTATATCTTTATCAATCTGATCAGAGGTTAGGTGTGTTCTTTCATGTGGCAACTTGAGTCCGCAGTAAGAGATCCACAAGATAGGCAGTCTCTGTATGAAACCTGCGTGACAGCGACCTGCCTTGGGAACTACATGGGTGGAGAGATTGCTTCTGGGCTCAGAGAGTAGCCGTCGGCAGTGTGAAATGGGATGGAGCTTAGCAGGTGAGACACTTTGCTGAGATGAAAATATCCCCCAGAGGCCCTGTGTGCCGGCTTTAGCGTGGGATAAAAGGTTTTTTATTTTTACCACAACAGATATATAACATTGTTAATGCTGTTTTGACAGAAAATACTTTTTTATAAATGAAAGTTATATTATTCTAACCCAGTCTCTCTCCTCACCCCACCCCACCTCCAAGCAAAACTCTGATTAGTCTTCCTCTTGGATTTTTCTCATGGTATCATGTACATTTCACTTATATAATTATCGGTTACATCACGTTCTATGAACGCTTATACTAGAACATAAATCTAGTGACTAGGAAAGAACTGTGTCTTTCTGTCTCTGACTTATATACTGCAACAATTGGCATTTAGCAACCGTACAGTTTATTACAAATATGTACATATAGTGAGCTTATTAAGTTGGTACATGTTTTAACTGATAGAGCTAAAAGAATATGAATATATATTTGTTTATCATATATTCATTATTCATTATTATAGATTGCATTTACATGAAGGAAACATTATGATTGGACAGAGAAGAATGATTTCTGTGTCCTTCATTCAGTGAATGAAGTGTCTTTTTACAATGTAGGTTTACCAGGTAAAACACCAATTAAAAATAATAAACTGACCTCTTTCGTTTCAATTCTTAAGTTTACCTATGAGTTACAGGGTTTTGTTTTTTAACATACGAATTTGATCCACTAGAGGGCAATAAATCCTTAAATAAAAGGCAACAGCCAACCTTAAAATATAGCAATTCATTATTGCATAATTTGAAAATCAGTTCCAAAATGCCATACTTATATTAAGTTTTTCCCGTGTTGATGAGTTGTATTATCTAGACAGGCCTGGTGGCATAGATCTGTAATCCCACCTACTTGGAAGCTAAGTCAGGAGGATCACGAATTCCAGCCCAGCCTTGGGAAACTTATAAGATGTCCCAAAAAGAGTTTGTAAATGTAGATCAGTGGTAAAATACTTGCCTAGTATGAATGAGGCCCAGGGTTCAATCCCTACACTTGAGGGAAAACATGTATACCCACAATACAGCACAGTGTCTTAGTTAAATTATAAGTCAACCCGTCTAAAGTACCTGTGTAATAAAATTTATAAATAATCTTTTGATGAGGGGAGGAAAGGATTTATTTGGCTTGTCCATCACAGAGGGAGGCTAAGGCAGGAACCTAGAAGCAGGAACTGAAACATAGTCCATGGAGGAGCTCTGCTTACTATTTGGCTCTCAGACTCATATACTGCTCTTTTCCTTATTTTGGTGTGTGTGTTGTTGTGTTTTTTTACTCTGGTTTGGAGATTTCTCTATGTAGCCCTTGTTTTCATAGAATTTGTTCTGTAGACCAGGCTGGTGATGAACTCAAAGAGATCCACCTGCCTCTGATTCCCAAGCGCTGGGATTAAAGGCGTGTGCCACCACTGCCTGGCACTCAGCTACTTTTCTTTTCTTTTTTTTTAAAGATTTATTTATTTATTATATATAAGCCAGAAGAGGGGATCAGATCTCATTACAGATGGTTGTGAGCCACCATGTGGTTGCTGGGATTTGAACTCAGGACCTTTGGAAGAGCAGACAGTGCTCTTAACCACTGAGCCACCTCTCCAGCCCCTCAGCCACTTTTCTTAAACAGCAGAGGCCTACCTGCCAAGGAATGATATAACCCACAGTGCATAAAGAATATTTTTGAATGTCCACATAAAATAGGGAATTCTGTATTGGATCTCCTAAAGATTGGCCCACAACATAATCAAACGTTTAAACCTAGAGGGCTAGAGATAGCTCAGTGGGTATCACTGCTTGTTGTACAGGCTTGAGGACCTCAGTGCAGATCCGCAGTACCCATATAAAATCTAACTGCATGCATGCATGCAGCCCTAATGCTGGGATTGACAGTCTGCACTATACAGTGGGAGTCTGGGATGAACAGAAAGCGGTGCTGGGATGACAGTCTGCACTGCACAGTGGAAGTATGGGATGAACGGAAAGTTGCAAAGAATGTGAACCGCTTAGTGGGCAGAAGGCAAGAAACAACACCTTTCTTCGTTCCTTTAAGAAATTATTAGAACATAAATACCAAGGAAATGAAATAAAATAAGAAAAGGAGTCTGGAGAAATAGCTCAATGGTTAAGAACATTGACTGCTTTTCCTGAGGACACATGTTCAATTCCTAGCACCCACATGGCTGAAATATCACAGGTTTCACCCATGAAGTCTCATCAACATGGCTATCCGAACAAGACTGGAACCTGAGCTGTTAGCACTAATGGTGGGTTTTTGGTGGACCCCTTTCTGTTTTTCCCTGTAAATTATATTGTAAACTGCTTCATTTTTAAAGATTTCCAAGGTGGCAAGCAAATCTAGGAGTACCTGGATGTGTTTGACAAAACTTTGTAACCTAATCATGTATACCTAAGGGTTAAAGGATTAGGGTTTCTACACTACCTTTCTGAATATAGATAGGTGGGTCTATATGTTTAACTTGTATCTACAAATTTTCATTTTTTAGCTTTGATGGGAAATTTTATTTTAATTGAAAACAACTTTTTTTCTTAGAATTTATTCTGATCATGGTTTCCTCTCCTCCATCTCAGATCTTTCCCTCTTCCTCCAACCCATCAGACGCCACACCTTTCTCTCTCTAGAAAACAAACAAGCCTAGAGGCCTAGGATAACCAAGTACTACTACTGTTTTAAATACAACAGCTAGCAATGAAATGACCTAATGACGTTCTGCTACTATCTTATCAGTGCTTGGTCAGCTATCCACAGAGAAGCTTCCTCCTGTATCTGTTGGGATATGATATAGATATAGATATATAGATATGCAGAGAATGTGAAACCTTGGAACACTCAGCCCTATCTGGATGTGTGCATCAAATCCCTCCCCTCAGGGCTCTGGAACCCTGTGGAAGGGGAAGCAGAAAGAATGGAGGCCAGAGAGGAAGAAGGACTTATCGACACAATCATGTGAAGTCACAGAGGCTAAGACATGTACAGGAGATACAGAGGCCCTTTGTTTATATGTTATAGCTTCTAGTGTAGGGCTTTCATGGGATTCCTGAGTGTGTAAGTGAGTGGATTTCTCTTTCGTGAGCCTTCTCTCCAGCTCTTTTCCCTTTTTTTTTTTTTTGTTCAATTCCATTGTGTTAGCTTCTGTATTTTATTTTATTATTAGAATCCTGTGTTGTTTTCTAAGGAGAGACAGAAAGGGAGTGAAACGAGATGGAAGGCGCGGGCGGGAGGAACTGGGAGGGGCAGAGGGGAGCAAACTGCAGTCAAGATTACATCATGTGAGGAAACTTTATCTTCACTAGAAGTTGGAAATGTTGGAAAAAAGAAACAAGCAAATAAAAAGAATTTTAAAAAAATGCACAAGAAAAGCACACACTTGTGCGCACACACACAAACACCATAAAAATTCAGAAACCACGATATACAAACAAGCAAAAGATCAGGAAGAAAAAAATGCCCAAACAAAGCAAATGAGACGAAAGTCTTTGAGTTCGTGTTATGTTAGCCATCTCCTGCTGTATGTGGGATCTACCCTTCATAGAGCCTATATACCCAGATCTATCCTTCATAGAGCTTATATACCCAGATCTACCCTTCATAGAGCTTATATACCCAGATCTACCCTTCATAGAGCTTATATACCCAGATCTACCCTTCATAGAGCTTATATACCCAGATCTACCCTTCATAGAGCTTATATACCCAGTGAGAAATCATTGTGAAAGCAGCGAGAAAATCTTCTTCTCATGGAAACATTATGTCTTGACTCAGGATTTGTAGACATATTTTACAGTTAACACATTTCTGTTAATGATCCTTGAAAAGCTATGTCTAACTGAATTTTACTTTGTCAGAATTTACTGATTTCAGACCCAGAAACATGACACAAATTGATATATCTCTGAAAAAAAAACCTAGGCTTCTTTATTGAAAGCATTTATTTTATGCCGTGTATAAGTCAATCATAGAGGGGAAATGGTAAGTCAATGTACAATTTAAAGAATTTAAAATGAAATTATAAAAGAAGAGAGCAGTGTTTTTCTATCTTTGACATGCTTGTATAAACAAGGACTGTAAAACAAACATGAGCACCCTGACCTCTTAGACCAGTACCATTCTTAATTGCTAAATACCTCCTTTTTCTTCAAACTGTAAAATTCCACTCAAGGAAATCTAAAGACATTTCAGCTACTGGCCCAAATAATAAGCTTCTCAAAATCACTTTAGCCCATGAGTTCAAGACCAGCCTGGACAAAATAGGGAGAACTCCCAAAAGCACAGGGAGGAGGAAGAAAGAAGTTGGTTCGTGGAAAATCCTTCCCATTAAAATTGTAACCCCAACTTCTATATCTTTTATAGATATGAGTAGGCTAAGTGATTTCTCAAATAAATTACTAGAGGAGACTAGTTGCTCAGAAGTAGTCATTCAATGTTTCTTTTAATTCTTTTAATAATTAAAAAGCAAAAAAGAAATTAGTTTTTCAGTATATCATCACAGGCCTCAGAATATAGTTCAGTACTTGATTACCATGTATGCGCCCCCAGATTTAATCCCCCAGTGCAAGAATATTGGCACTGCTTTCACTTCTAATGAAACAAAAGATAATATCAACTGACTGGTTTTGATAAGAATTATATTCAGAAATATGAAATTCCAACTGTAGGTTTGGAGAAGTCAATGATCTGTTAAACAGTGAAGACGTCCACCGTGGGGCGCAGGAGAATGGTATTCCTGTGTGATTTAACATTTGCATTGGACCTCATGCTTGTTTTCTTTTGTAGGACAAGATAGAGGCACATGAATAGAAGACGGAAATTCCTTTTTGCCTCAGTACTTGCTCTCCAGAATTCGAGTTTTATATATCCATCATGTCAAAGGTGCTTCTCCAGGATATTCCTTGAGTCCAAAAGGTAAAAGTAAAAACTGTATAAGGGGAAATACAAGAAGACACTTTCTGTGACTCATGGCAAATGCATACTGGATTTTCCCTACCAGAACATCGGACTCTCATGGAAAATTTCAGAGTTGGTTCCTCTGTTAGTTTTAGAATAGATTTGAGTAGTAATCCAATTTCTAGAGGAAAGCTTTAAAGAGTATTTGTGGTTTTTTTTTTTTTAATGGTCCTCAGGTTATTTTTAAAAATATATATATATATAAACTTGGTAGTTGGCACCATGCTTACTAATACATATATAAAATGCTTGGAGACAGATCTGTTTCAGATTCTAGAACTTTGGAGATATAAGAATATTTGCATAGGCTTTGTTGGAGTATGCCTGATCTAAACTTGAAATACAAATGCTTCAAAATGAATGTGTTTGTTTGTTAGTGAGTAGTTCTCTGCAGCTCAGGCTATTCTGGAATTCACAGCTCTGATATGGTAACCCTGGTTTCAAAGTCTACAACTTCACAAGTCATGTCAGTGCTCTGAAACTTTTGCAAGTACTCTCAAGTTCAGAATTTCAGGTCAGATATGTTCAAATTCTAGTAATCTATTGTTCAACAACTACAATGTTGTTTGGCTACATCTGAGTACCATGACAGAATCATTGTAGCCAAATATTGTTGAGAGCCCAAAATATATACATACATACATACATACATACAACGTATGTGTGTATATATATATATATGTATATATATACACACACCACCTATTTTTGTAGAGTAGAAGTAAAAAGTTGATAGCTTTATGTCTAGATATTAAATATAAGATTTTGATGGTAGTAATGCCTAGTAATATTTAAATAAAAGTAATGAACTAATAATTTTCACTAGTCACTTGTCAAGTTAGAATTAATGGGGTATGGGGGGAAATCAAGAACCTTTCTTAAAAACACAATGGAATTTTTCAAGTTCATTTTGCATAAGATTGCAGATAGGTTGCTAACATCTACTAATGGTACAACACCAGGCAGGAGATGTAGATTCTGTGAGTGTACATATATATTTGTAAGATTGAATAATATCTACAGTATGGAATAACTATATAAAAATAACACAGAAATCTAGTACACAATACGAGGACTTCTAAAACGGCACTTATTTTTGCTGAAGATCTTTTACAAGTATACTTTCCCTATTGCAGTAAGTCATGGCGGTTAACATTATTCTGTGGAGCCAGAATGCTTGAGTTTGATATTACCCCTGCCCCCTTTTGTTTGAATGGTGGGACCTAGGTTGGCCTGAAACTCACTGTATATCATCCCAAGCTAACTTCAAACTTGTGGCAGTCCTTCTAGCTAAGCATCCCAAGGAGAGAGAATATAAACATTAGACATCATAGCCACAACCATCTCCATCATAGCTATGTAGTGTTGGGCCTAAAACTGGACAAAAAAAATCTACCTCTTGGAATTTTTATTTGGATCAGGTAGGTTAATATATATAACATACACAGAACATTTGTATAGATCAGTAACATAGATGTAATATACAGATGTAAACTATTCTTTAAACTTTGTGGTCTTTTCCAAGTGAACTAGAATATCACTATATAGCCCAGCTTGCATTGAACTTGTGGTCCTCTTGCTTCTGCTTTCCAATTACTAGGATCACAAGCCTACATCACTGTAGGATGTAGGATCTTAAAGATAATCCTTCACAGAAACTTGGGTGGAGTATCATTGTTAGCTCTGTAGGATTAGTGCTACTGAAAGACCCCCAGAGCGGGGAGACCTTCACTCAAGTCTCAGGATGATGCAACCCCCAAGAACTCACACAAGACCATCCTTGCTGTAATCACATGAGGTTTATCGATAGGAACCAGTGCACTGGAGTCGAGACTCATATCCCACGAAGGGGCATAGGAGTTCGACCCCGAGAGGCTGGGAGAAAGGGTATTTAAAGGAAGAAGCTACAACCCAAGGGGACAGGGATGGCGTCATTGGAAAATCACAAGGAAAAGCTTCCTGTCTCTCAAGATTGCTTAACTTTATGGTCAGCTAGTTTCTGGAAGAAGCTTTCTGTTATCTTTACTAGGTCTGGAATCGCATATCTAAGGACCTTATCTTAAGTCCTTTTATCTAGTTCCTGTGGGGAGAGCAGGCTCAAGAAATGTGACCTTTTACTTACTTACAGGTAGAGGACAGGGTCTGGAATTTGAGGTATTTAGGGCTTCTTGGAGGTGAGATAGCATTTTTAAACTTCTGACTTCTTAGCTGCATTTTTTATTCTTTCACTACCAATTTATAAGTTTCTGTTTGCTGTGTGCTAGGCATGATGCCAAACACTTGGCAGACATTCATCTCTTTAATACAAGAGGTTTTTATGAAATGGATGCTATTGTTGATAGCCACATTTGTAGAAAACTGAAGCTTAGAAAAGTGGCTTGCCCCAAATCACACACTCATCTAGTTAGGTACAGAAACATTCAAGGCTAAACAATGTGATTATGGTCTATGTTCATACTCACCATATTACCTCTGAACAGTGCAGTTTATACTCAAATTCCCACTTAAAAACCCTAGGAAAGGAGCTCCAACTGGACTGCTTAGATGCATTAAACCCCATTGCACCTGGTCATTACCTGTGGAAAATCAATTCACTGGAAAGTAACGTGTGCCTATTTATTTTACAATGATAATACCACAAAACTCAAGTATGATGCTTAACCTTTTCTATTTTCACTTCTGCTTTCCCTTTTCCTTAGTAGAAATCAGCCAACACAGAATACAGAAATTCTTCGCTTTCATTTATGCCACTACATTAGCCACCAAGTTTGTGATGAGTTCCCCAACCATAGCCTCTGTAGATCCTATTTCAACCCCAAATCCTTAGCAATGACAGCCATAATAAGGGTTTTGTTATTTTGTGGAGACAACTTTTTTAATCTCCTAGATCAAAGAGTAGAGACATTTCAAGTACATCCTAAAGGCTAAGGAGACAACTCAGTGAAGTATTTGTTATACAAGCATCGGAATAGAGTTCAGAGTTCAGAACCCCACACCATGCTTTGTAAAAAGCAGTTGTGTACCTTTAGTATCAGTCCAAGGAAGCAGAGACAAGATGCCTTGTAGCTTGCTGACAAGTAGTATTGCTGATCAGTTAGTTCCAGATTCAGTGAAAGGTCTTATCTCAAAGCAAAATAAGGTGTTCCTCTTAAACGCTGTGTGACCGTAAACAGAAGCAACCTTGGGAGTATATGCAGCCTATATGGGTTTGCCTAAGGGACCTTGAAGACACTGATAGTCACATTTCTTATCTCAATGCTGTCCCAGCCTAGCTTTTTGACAGGTATGTTTAGGAAGCCCTGGGGCACAGTGGCTAGGGTTCACACTGCCTGGGTCTTCATGTATATCCACACCAAGCTGGAGAATAAGGAACATGTGATTGAGGCCCTGCATGGACTCAAGATCAAATTCCCTGGCTACCAAAAGAGTCACATTTCACAAAGGAGGGGATATACCAAATTTAATGCAGATGAATTTGAAGGCTGAAAAGAAGCTCATCCTGGTGGCTGTGGGGTCAAACATCTTCCCACCAACAATGAAGTAGGGTTCCTATTTCTCCACATCCTCACCAGCATCTGCTGTCACCTTAGTTTTTGATCTTAGCCATTCTGACTGGTGTGAGGTGGAATCTCAGGGTCGTTGTGATTTGATCCATTCTTATTGCCCTGTACAAAGCTTAAGTACAAGTAGATCAAGGGCCTCCACATAATTATATTAAACATTAATCGGATTATTTGGTTCTCTGGAATCTAACTTGAGGTCTTTGTTTATATTAGATAATAGCCTTCTAAGGGATGTAACATTGGTAAAGACCTTTTTCCAATCTGTTGGCTGCCATTTTGTCCTGTTGACAGTGTCCTTTGGTATACAGAAGCTTTGCAATTTTATGAGGTCTCATTTGTCGATTCTTGATCTTAGAGCATAAGCCATTGGTGTTCTGTTTAAGAACTTATTCCCTGTGCCTATGTGTTTGAGGTCTTCCCCACTTTCTCTTCTATTAGTTTCAGTGTATCTGGTTTTATGTGAAGGCCCTTGATCCACTTGGACTTAAGCTGTGTACAGGGCAATAAGAATGGATCAATTTGCATTCTTCTACATGCTGACCTCCAGTTGAACCAGCACCATTTGTTGAAAATGCTTTCTTTTTTCCATTGGATGGTTTTAGCTGCTTTGTCAAAGATCAGTTGTGTGGGTTTATTTCTGAGTCTTCAATTTTATTCTGCTGAAATACCTGCCTTTCTCTGTACCAATTCCATGCATTTTTTTTTTTAAATCACAATTGCTCTGTAATACTGCTTGAGGTCAGAAATGGTGATTCCCCCAGAAGTTCTATTATTGTTCAAAACAGTTTTCGATATCCTGGGTTTTTTTGTTATTCCAAATGAATTTGCAAATTGCTCTTTCTAAATCTATGAAGAATTGAGTTGGAATTTTGATGGGGATTGCATTGAATCTGTAGATTGCTTTTGACAAGGTGGCCATTTTTACTGTATTAATTCTGCCAATCCATGAACATGGGAGATCTTTCCTTCTTGTCATATAGATCTTCCACTTGCTTGGTTAAAGTCACACCAAGGTATTTTATATTATTTGTGGCAATTGTGAAGGGTGTTGTTTCCCTATTATCTTTCTCAGCCTGTTTATCCTTTGAGTAGAGGAAGGCTACTGGTTTGTTCAAGTTAATTTTATATCTAGCCATTTTGCTGAAGTTGTTTATCAGTTCTAGGAGTTCTCTGGTGGAATTTGGGGTCATTTAAGTATACTATCATATCATCTGCAGATATTGATATTTTGACTTCTTCCTTTCCAATGTCTGTCCCTTGTATGTCCTTTTGTTATCTAATTGCCAGGACTAGGGCTTCGAGTACTATATTGAATAGGAAGGGAAAGAGTGGGCAGTCTTGTCTAGTCCCTGATTTTAGTGGGATTGCTTCAAGTTTCTGAATGGAGATTTAGTTTGAAGTTGGATACTGATTTGCTGTATATGGCTTTTACTATATTTAGGTATGGCCTTGAATTCCTGATCTTTGCAAGGACTTTCCATGAAGGGCTATTGAATTTTGTCAAATGCTCTCTCAACATCTAATGAGATGATCATGCGGCTTTTTTCTTTAAGTTTGTTTATATAGTGGATCACATTGATGGATTTCCATATATTGAACCATCCTTGCATCCCTGGTATAAAGCCTCCTTGATCATGCTGAATGATCGTTTTGATGTGTTCTTGGATTCCATTTGCGAGAATTTTATTGAGTATTTTTGCATCGATATTCATGAGGGAAATTAATCTGAATTTCTCTTTCATTGTAGGGTCTTTGTGAGGTTTAGGTGTAAGTGTAATTATGACTTCAAAGTACAAATTAGGTAGTGTTCCTTCTGTTTCTATTTTGTGGATTACTTTGAAGAGTTTTGGTGTTAGGTTTTCTTTGAAAGTATGATAGAATTCTGCACCAAACCCATCTGCTCCTGGACTTTTTTTTGGTTGGAAGACTTTTTTAATGACTGCTTCTATTTCTTTATGGGTTATGGGACTGTTTAGATGGTTTATCTGATCTTGATTTAACTTTGGTACCTGGTATCTGTCTAGAAAATTGTCCATTTCTCCAGAATTTCCAGTTTTGTTGAGTATAGGCATTTGTAGTAGAATCTGATAATTTTTTTAATTTCCTCAGATTCTGTTGTCAAGACTCCCTTTTCAGTTCTGATTTTGTTAATTTGGATACATTCTCTGTGCCCTCTGGTTAGTCTGGCTAAGAGTTTATCTTGTTGATTTTCTCAAAGAATCAGCTCTTAGTTTTGTTGATTCATTGTATAATCCTTTTTCTTTCTGCCTGGTTGATTCCTGCTCTGAGTTTGATTATTTCCTGCCATCTACCCCTCTCAGGTGTATTTGCTTCTTTTTGTTCTAGAACTTTCAGGTGTATTGTCAGACTGTTAGTATATGCTCTCTCCTGTTTCCTTTTGGAGGCATTCAGAGCTATGAGTTTTCCTCTTAGCACAGCTTTCATTGTGTCCCATAAGTTTGGGTATGCTGTACCTTCATTTTCATTAAATTCTAAGAAGTCTTTAATTTCTTTATTTCTTCCTTGGCCAAGTTGTTATTGAGTAGAGCCTTGTTCGGCTTCCATTTGTATATGGGCTTTCTGTTGTTTTTGAAGACCAACCTTAGTCCATGGTGATCTGATAGGATGCATGGGATTATTTCTATCTTCCTGTATCTGTTGAGGTCTGTTTTGTGACCAATTATATGGTCAGTTTTGGAGAAGATACCATGAGGTGCTGAGAAGAAGGTATATCCTTTTGTTTTAGGATGAAATGTTTTATAGATATCTGTTAAATCCATTTGATTCATAACTTCTGTTAGTTTTACTGTATCTCTGTTTAGTTTCTGTTTCTATGATCTGTCCATTGATAAGAGTAGGGTATTGAAATCTCCTACTGTTATTGTGTGTGGTGCAATGTATGCTTTGAGCTTTATAGTAAGGTTTCTTTTATGAATGTGGGTGCCCTTGCATTTGAAGCATAGATGTTCAGAATTGAGAGTTCATCTTGGTAGATTTTTCCTTTGATGAGTATTAAGTATCATTTTTTTTGATAACTTTTGATTAAAACTTGATTTTATTCAATATTAGAATGGCTACTTCAGTTTGTTTCTTGGGACCATTTGCTTGGGAATTTTTTTCCAGCCTTTTACTCTGAGGTAGTATCTGTCTTTGTCACTGAGGTATGTTTCTCATATGCAGCAAAGTGCTGGGTCCTGTTACATATCCAGTCTGTTAGTCTAGGTCTTTTTATTGGAGAATTGAGTCCATTGATATTAAGAGATATTAAGGAATAGTGATTGTTGTTTCCTGTTATTTTTGTTGTTAAAGGTGGAATAATGTTTGTGTGGCCATCTTCTTTTGGGTTTGTTGAAAGAAGATTACTTTCTTGCTTTTTTCTAGGGTGTAATTCCCTTCCTTGTGTTAGAGTTTTCCATCTGCTATTCTTTTTAGAGCTAGATTTGTGTAAAGATATTGTGTACATTTGGTTTTGTCATGGAATATCTTGGTTTCTCCATCTATGTTAATTGTGAGTTTGGCTGGGTATAGTAGCCTGAGCTGGCACTTGTGTTCTCTTAGTGTCTATATGACATCTACCCGGGATCTTCTCCAGCTTTCATAGTCTCTGGTGAGAGATCTGGTGGTCTGGTGTAATTCTGGTAGTTCTGCCTTTATATGTTACTTGACCTTTTCCCTTCTTTCTTTATTTTGTGCATTTGGTGTTTTGACTATTATGTGACAGGAAGAATTTCTTTTCTGGTTCAATCTATTTGGAGTTCTGTAGACTTCTTTTATGTTCATGGGCCTCTCTTTAGGTTAGGAAGTTTTCTACAATAATTTTGTTGAAGATATTTACTGGTCCTTTAAGTTGGGAATCTTTGCTCTCTTCTATACCTATTTATTATCCTTAGGTTTGGTCTTCTCATTGTGTCCTGGATTTCCTGGATGTTTGAGGTTAGGAGCTTTTTGTGTTTTGTTTTGTTTTGTTTTTGATTGTTGTGTCAATGTTTTCTATGATATCTTCTGCCCCTGAGATTCTCTCTTCAATCTCTTATATTTTGTTGGTGATGCTTGCCTCTATGACTCCTGATCTCTTTCCTAGTTTTCTATCTCCAGGGTTTTCTCTCTTTGTGATTTCCTTATTGTTTCTAGTTCCATTTTTAGATTCTGTACAGTTCTGTTCAATTCCTTCACCTGTTCAGTTGTATTTTCCTGTAACTTTTTAAGGGATTTTTGTGTTTCTTCTTTAATGGCTTCTACTTGTTTACCTGTGTTGTCCTGTATTTCTTTAAGGGAGTTATTTATGTCCTTAAAGTCCTCTATCATCATCATGAGATGTGATTTTAAATTCAAATCTTGCATTTCCAATGTGTTGGGATATTCAGTATCTGCTGTGGTAGGAAAATTGGTTTCTGATGATGCCAAGTAGTCTTGGTTTCTGTTGCTTAACTTCTTGTGCTTGCCTCTCGCCATCTGGTTATCTCTGATGTTTGTTGGTCTTGCTGTCTTTGACTGGAACTTGTCCCTCCTGTGCGCCTGTGAGCCTGTGATCGTAGGAGTGGGAGCACTCCTGGGAGACCTGCTCTCTCCAGCCAGGCTTTGGGTCTAGAGGGCTGTGGGACAGCCGTAGCCCTGGGCACAGGTGGAGACCAGAAGGATGCTGTCCCAGGCTGCTCCATGGTTCCTGTGCCCTGTATGATTCTGGTCCCTCTTTGGGCTGTCAGTGAAGCAAAAGTCGGGTCTCACCTGTGGGCTTAGGAGTGGGAGCACTCCTGGGAGACCAGCTCTCTCCAGGCAGGTTTTGGGTCAGGAGGGCTGTGGGAACAACCTTCGCTCTGGGTGCAGATGGAGACCGGAAGGGTTTTAGCCATGCTTATGGTTGTAAGAAGGAATCTCAGAATTGTTTTGATTTGCATTTCTCTAATGACTAAGGATATTGAGCTTCTCAGCCATGAAAGATACCTCTGATGAGAATTCTCTGTTTAGCCCACTTTTTACTTGGGTTATTGGGTTTGTTCATGTCTACTTTCTTAAGGTCTTTATATAATTTAGATATTAGTTCTCTGTCAGATGTACAGTTGGTGAAGATCTTTCCTATTCTGTAGGCTGCCACTTTGTCCTATTGATTGTGTCCTTTACCTTACAGAAGCTATTCAGTTTCATGAGGTCCCATTAAATAATTGTTGATCGTAGTGCCTGAGCTGCCTGTGTTCTGTTCAGGAAGTTATGTCCTGTACCAATGCATTCAAGGCTATTCCCCACTTTCTCTTCTGTGTGTCTGGCTTTATGTTGAGGTCTTTGATCCACGCGGATTTGAGGTTTGTGCAAAGTAATAAATATGGATCTATTTGCATTTTTCTATATGCAGATATCCAGTTAGACCAGCACCATTTGTTAAAGATGCTTTCTTTTTTCTATTCTATGGGTTTTTTCCCTTCATTGTCAAAAATCAAGTGTCAGTAGGCATATGGGTTTATTTTTGGGTCTTCAATTCTATTTCATTGATAATCTGTCTTTTTATGCTAATATCATATAGTTTTCATTACTATTGCTCTATAGTACAGCCTGACAGTCCTCAGGAAGGTAGTCAGAGCTGTGGGCCAGATAATGGGGCTCAGGGGACCCCTCGTAGCTCCAATTACCATGTGTTTAAAGGATCAGTATTCCAGAACATGAAAAGTAAAGATAACAATTATAAGATATTACAAACAAAAGTAGGAAAAAAGCACCTAGGCCTATAGCTCAGTGGTGAAGAATTTGCCTAGCATACAAATAAAGAGAAGTTATAATAATTACAGCAATAGTAGCGAGACTAACACATTAGTTTGATAAAAATCTGTACCATAGTGTTCACTTAACTTGTCTAGTTTTATCTTTCCTCTGCATTCGATTTTATACCCAGGGCCCTCAAGATTTTAAACTAATGGTCCCAAGACCAAGCAGTATAGAACATGAAATTTACACTTGGTGCATATTTTTACTATCCTTTGGCTACAGTTGCATATTATCTTGAAAACGTTTCATTGTATCCTTTTATGTGTAATTTTTATAATCTAATATTCTTAACATATCATGATTAAAGTAATTTTGAGGAGTAGAGAGGTCATAACTCTGGCCCAGGACATTCAATACCTCTGCTTTCCAAGCGCACCTGTATTCACATGCCTAATACAGGTACAGACCCATATACATAGTGAAAAATAAATCTTTTAAAAGCTAATATATTAATTTTCAGGATTTTAAGAAAAATACAAATAAATTCTTGGTGTATAACTATTCAAGGTTATTCTTTTGTTATACTGTTTTCCATCAGTTTCTGAGCAGTCTGGTATATGTGTCTTCCAGTTTGGTACTACTAAAATCTATAAAGAAGTTTATTGACCTAGGTGTAGTAGTACATGAATGTACTGCCGTCCTCCCGGAGGGACAGGTAAAGGATGTCAAGAGTTCCCAGGTGACCCTAGCTGTATAACAATGGGGCCAGTTCTCTCACCCAACACCCTGTTTCAGGAGGGAGAAAGAAAGGTTGTTAGCCAGAAAGAATTGAAGAATTGAATTTATTAGGAATATTTGTATACAAACTGTTCTAAATTTGGACAACTCTATGCTTTCTCTCCCACTTTTCTAGGTTTACTTGTCCCAAGTGTGGCTGTACCGGTGATGCTGAGAGTGCCAACTACAGATATAGACTGTCCTTGAAAGTGGCAGAGTCCAACACGTTATTTGTCATTACTGTGTTTGGGAGCTGCTTAGATACTTATTTTGGACTCACTGCTACTGGTTTACACAGGTAAGAATCTTTAAGGCATTTTTTTACCTGACTGCTTGTTCATCTTGCTAATAGTATTTAGAAATACGTGTCTTGAGGGTATTTGTCGTTTACTAAAAAGCCCTTTATCTCAGGCAAGATATCAACTGAGAAAGGAAATTTTCTCAAAAATACATAATTGTGTTTTAAGTTCAGAGTAACTATTCTGCAACTAAAATATTATAAAACTCTAATCTAGGTTAGACACTTTACAGATTCATCCCTTGAGCTTGACCTAAAAGACACAGCCTTGAGACTTTTAAGAATCCATACAAGTGAAATATTTTCTCATTTTCAACCTTCTTCTCTCTTCACCTAGTCATTTTTCAGGAGAAATGTGCTCACATCATTGTACTTCAAGGCAAAGTGAAGGCGAGGGACACTAGAAGGACCTCAAAGACCGTTCCTACCACGCTTGCTTTTACTTAGTATAATTGCAGGCTCTGAAGATTAAGTGAGCATCTATACCCCCCACCTCACCCCCAACACACACACACACACACACACACACACACACACACACACACACACATATACACACACAGCTACAGGTTGAACCAAGCGCAGACTTACCTGTGCTAGTCCACTAAGCTTCCTTCCCAGACCTTGCAGGCATTTGTTCACATCTGATAGTGGGTTTGGGAGGGAGCTTTAACTATCTATCTCTCTCCTTCTGTGAGCAGGAACAGACAATAGGGACAAATTGTCATGGTCAGACTTCTTTTTCCTCTGTATGGAACTGACAGGGTTCATGACATATTTGAAAATATTGTGTCTTCTGATTTTACTGCAACATAAAATTTCAAAGCTTACCACTTCTTTTTCTTTCAAAGGTACCTTAAGGATTCTAGTAAAATCCCAGAAACCCTGGACAGTGGTAGAACTCAGAGCCTGTTGACCACAGCAGTAGAAAAGTGTTTTGTTGGACAA
The DNA here is from genome assembly GCF_021556685.1 of Rattus norvegicus. Lineage (NCBI taxonomy): Eukaryota > Metazoa > Chordata > Mammalia > Rodentia > Muridae > Rattus > Rattus norvegicus. Next base: position 159,449,569 of record NC_141534.1, on the reverse strand, counting down.
AGCTTTGTGTTTGGAGTAACGGTAATTGGAGCATCTTTCTTTTAAATGTCCTCTGTACTGAAACGATTGTAATTTCCCACACTGTTTTTAACAGTGCATAGATAGTAAAGCCTGTAGAAGCACTTAAAACTAAAACTAGTTTACATGTGATCTGCTTAAATATTATAGGTTACAACTCCCTATTTCAAAAGCCATAGAAGTTCAATTCAATGTTTTCAGAGCTTTAAAAGGAAGAATTTATTATGAATTAGAAAATGTATTAGATATTTGGTTTTAGAAGACTTTTTATTTTACTCTAAATTCTGTACCGATTACATAATAAATATCTATGTCTTCTATAAAAGGAGAGAAACAACCCTAAAGGTAAATATCTGAATATTGATTAAAAACATTAAGAGTAGATTAAAGCCTGTTGTGGTGCTCGCTTCGGCAGCACATATACTAAAATTGGAACGATAAAGCCTGTTGTGATGATGTACACCTTTACTCCTAGCACTCAAGAGACAGGGCTAGTTAGATCTGAGTTCAAGGACAGCCTGATCCACATAGCAAGTTCCAGGCCAGCCAGGGTCTCATAAAGAATAAATTTAGAAGTATGTTCTTAAATACTTAACAGTAGAAAAGTTTTAAAATGTACCAACTCTGAAGGAGTAGTAACAAACTGATCTAGACTAAAAGTATTAGTGGAAATTTGATTATACTCTAAATGGGGTATAGTGGAGAGAATATAGCACTACCAAATGGGTACTAAACCCCAAAACAGATAAACCAAGAGCTAAGGAACTTTACTTGGTTAAAATATTATATAATTTAGTTTCCTTTTTCTGTTCTTTCTTTCACAAATACAATAGTACCATCATTTATAACAGAATACTGTTTGCTAAGTATTGTGTGATTGTATTATTGTTAATCAAATAATCTTTGTTTCATAAATGAGAGGAGTTAGGAAGCATATCTGGGACCCCAGCATCCCTAGTAACTGCTGAAACAGGACTGGAAGATAAGTCTCTGTCTATGTTCACAGTCTTCGATGTGTGCTAGTCTTTCAGTAACAGTAAAGGAGTTAGAGTTAGCATTTTATTTCCTTTAACCTTTAAATTCCTGCTCCCTGTTTCCTCCTTGAACCAAGAGAAAGTTATTTTGTTCTCATTTAAATTCATTTACTTCTTTCACAGAACTTTGGAGATGTATGTGGACACCATTCCAATTGCAGTAACTTCCAGCAGCCTTGCTGTAAGCACAGAGGAGAAGTCAGGACACTCGTAGCCTCCCAGATCGTCCTGCCTGACCCGCGTGTTACAGGCTTCACTGTCATTGACTATTTACATCCGCTTTTACACAGGAAACATCACTGTGACTCTCAGGACCATAGCAGCCAGTCACTCACTTCAGATCACTCAGACAGCGAGTTCAACAGCATACAGGGCTCTGGGAATACATCCTGGGTTTTGGAGTCTAGCAGAGAGGACTTTTTCAGATTCTGGCAGCCATCTCTTGAGCTGACGTCTACTGATTCACACGTAACATCTAATGATGACTTCCCACCTTCAGAACAGCTCGTGGCCAGTGGTACTCCTACCCAAAACGGACACTGCGTCTCCTTCTCTGAGGTCACTAGTTCTAACAACTGCCACGATTCCCTCCAGAGTTTATGGAGCTTTGTTTCTTGTATGGACAAGAATAATACAACAGGAAAGTTGGGTGAAGAATTAGGTTTACTGAGTCCAATTTGCAGCAGTTGTCATGAAAGTAGACTGACTGACTCTAATTTTTTCCCTTCACAAATGCAAAAACCCTTTAAGGAACATAATTTAGAATGCTATAGTAAAGCAGAAAAAAATGATTACTCCCAGTATGATATCCCATGTTACCAGCATTGTGAAGTAAATACCACCATTCTTCAACAGGGATCTTCTGCATTTTCATTGTCATCACTGAAACCCGAAGAAACAGCGAGTGCTTCCCAGAAGTCTGACTCCTTGATTTGGGATGATATACCATTCTCTGAAAGCCTGAACAAGTTTCTAGCAGTTGTTGAAAGTGAGATTGCTGTAGCTGAGATAGATACTCAGAATAGAAAGCAGGGTACAGATAACAGCACTGATAAATGCCACAAAAACTACAGCAGATTATCATTGACTCCTCTGAGAGATACTAGAGCCTTAAATACGCCGCCTTTCGGCTTAAGGTCATCACAAGCAATGAGAGAAAACTCAAGGAGAGAGGCCTTCTTTTATAACAGTAAGTCTAGTTCAAGTTCTCAAATCCAAAGAGAATCACATCCAGACAAGGCAGCAGCGGCTGTCTCTATAGGCAGTAATAGGAGCGATATCTCCAAGGATTTTCTACCAGATACTTGTTCATCAGCTCTGTTTACATCTTCAGATGACATGGAAGCCTCCATTAGCCAAAAGAGGACTAGTGGGGTCCTGCAACAAAGGAATGAAATTTCATGCAGGCCCAGAACCTCAATAAGTGACTGTTCTGATCTCAGTAACAGCTGTTTTACTGGATGTGAAGAAAAATCGCATTCAGGAACAAAAGAAAAATTGGCAATACAAAACTGTTCTAAAAAATACAATGATGTTTCTGATCTTCACAAATTAGAAAATAAGCGGAGTTATAGATGGCCGGAAAAGCAAGATGACAATTTCACAATTAGCCGGAAACTCACATATCCTTTAGAGACCTTTCGCGGGAGCCCAAAAAGCATATCAAAAGAAAAGCCTTATAGGCCTAGCAATAATAACTTAACACAAAGTTCTTCTGCTGATCATGAAGGCAGCTACAACGCTTCTGCTGATCTTTTTGATGATTTTGCTAAAGATAAGGACACTGAAACAGAAATTACCAAACTACCGCAAGATATTTTGTTACCACTGGAAGCATCTTGCACAGAAAATTATCCTATAAATGAGAACTGCAACCATCCTTCACAAAAACTCTCCTTGCAAAGCATATCACCCTCAGAGTATCGAAGACCAAGCTCTCAGTCAGACTCAGAATGTGATTTTGAAGAAAGCCAAGAAGACTTTGTTCCATGTTCACAGTCAACTCCAGTTGCAGGCTTCCACCAAAGAATTCATGGCTTAAATGGTGCTTCCAAAATACTGCCTTCCTTCTATTCACATCTTAATGCTAATTATAAAAACACAAACATTTCTCCTCTAACTGGCAAATGTCAAGCTACCCCAACCTGCCCAAAGAATGTAAAAACATCTATGCAGAAGCTCAACCACTGCCCTGCTGCTGAGTGCCTTGAAAATGATATGGATGAATGGGTCCCCCCTACTACTAAAAAAGTATTTATTTCAGATGTTTGTGGATTGAGAGTCACGTGTTTAAGAAAATGCCTTGCTGTCCATTATTCCCCTGACCAAAAAGAGTTACCAAGGAAGAAACTGATAAAAGTCACACATAAAACCAACAAATAATTAAGAAGTTAAAGACTATATTTTGTACCAATAATTACAAAACCAAAAGTGTCTTAAGTATGATTGTAAATGATCAGGCTGAAAGTAGGAAAAGTCCATTTGGGGATGGCCTTTCAGGAGTCAAGTGGAAGTCATCTTCCCTTTTCATAATACTTCAGTGTCTGATAAAAAAAGTACTTGGTTTACTCAAAGTATTTCCATATAAAGTCATAGGAATCCAGTTCCCAGAAATTTTAAGCAATGGCAAATCTATTTGGAAATTTTTGCTTTCACTGATACAGAGAGCAGTCTATATTTTGAACACTTACAGAAAGTCATTAATAGAAAATGGACTGTACTGTGTGCTGTTGGATCTTTCAAGATTTTCACCATGGCTTTTTTTTTCCTCCAGAATACTGTAATTTAGATAACTGAGCACTTTTCCTTACATTGACTGTATTAATATGTTGGTTTTGTATATTTAAAAGTATTTGTTAAAATATAGACATACAGAAATAAAGTCTTTACAAATTAAAATATCTTTTTTGTCATAAGTTTGTATGGATTATTTGGAAATTTCACACCATTCACCTAGATCACACTTACTTTCCAGTCCTTCCAGGTCTGCCTGCTACCTTTGTGACCTATCCTGCCACCTCTGCCCCACCCCCCCATAAAAAAAGAAAAAAAAATACTAGTCGATTTTGTGTTCCCTGTATATTCACTGAAACATGTTGACACTCCCAGTCGTCTTTCATGTAAAGAAATCGTAGTCTTCCCCACTCACACCCCTGTCAGAAGCCCTCAGTTGTGGAGAGCTCCACTTCAGCATCTTTATTACAATTTTTAAGAGATCTCTTCCATGGTTTCCTGTCTAAGCTGTTATTATTTAGGGGGTGGGGGGGGTGAATAGGTGGAGTGTTTGTCTCCAAAGCCTTCTATGTTCCTCTTTCTCAGGTAAGTCTGCAGTCATTGATGCTACAGCAGAAGCAGCTTCCTGTCCTCTACAGTCCTCAGGAGCATTGGTCATGGGCTTCCACATAAACTAAAATGTCTTTAATTATTAGCTAAAACAAGAACGTAACTGCTCAGCCAGTGGGAGCAGGGAGGCAGGTGATGGCATAAGCCTTTAATCCCAGCATTCAGGAGGCAAAGACAGGTGGATCTCTGAGTTCAAAGACATCCTGGTTTTACAGAGCAAGTTCCAGGATAGCCACAGCCAGACAGAGAAACCCTGTCTCGGAAAAGGGGAGGCTGTGCAGGGGCACACAACTGCTGGCTCAAGTTGTTGCACAAGGCTAGCTAAAAGGTAATTAATCCTAAAATGTTTTACTCTGTTAGCTAAGACAGACACCAGCATGTCAATACTATATAGGAAGTGCAGTGGTACAAATGTATGTCTTTTACATTAAAATTAAGACCCAACTGAATATTTTGATGCTAAAGTACTAAGAGCATTTTCAGTGTTTTTCACAATTAATTAATATTCTGATCTTAGAATCGTTAATGATGAGAACGCTGCTTTTCATAAATACATAAATATAAACTGACAAATATTTTCAGGATCATTTCAGAGATAGTTGGAAATTCTATACAAATTCAAAGCTAAAATTCATTTAACAGTCTTTGGTGGAAGTCAAGGCACTGTAGAGACATACCCGTGGCTAATATCACTTGCTCTACAGTTATGAGGATTAGAATTCAGATCTCATCACCCACATAACAAGCCAGGTTTCCTGCAGTTCCTGTAACCATTCAGCCCTCTTCTAGCCTTAGCAACTACATACATGCATGTGCTACACCACAAAGATGCACAACAAACAAATATTTTTTGAAAGTCAGAAACCCAAGTTTCAACAGATTCAAACATTTTACATTGCAATCTAAATATACATTAATTTGATATTTACATATTTAAGGATCATAGAAAAGTATGTCTTTGTTTTCTATAATTAAACTATAAGAAAATTGTTTATGAGCAATGAAAACATAGTTCATGCATAACCATATTTGTTAGCATTGCATGTCATAACATGCACAGCTCAAAGTGCATGGTATATGTTCAAAGCCAAAGCTGCCTTGAAGTCACAAACACAGGCAAGCACTGTGAGAAACACCTTGGATTTCTTATACATTGCTGAGTTTTTTTCCCCAGAAACTTTTTGGTGCTATCAGTTTTTTTTTAACTCCCAACACTAAATTGTACAACCCTGAATGGATTCACAACCCATTGTTTAATGAACTAGGCCTAGTGAATATAACCAAACAACCCAAATCTATTACATTCTGTCGTAGATGAGCTTAGAGTGCTAGTATTTGGTTGTCTCTTTGATGTCCTTCCAATGCCTTAGCTCTGATTTTCCGTAACACTGTCTTTTATGAAATTACTTTTGAAATGTGACCTACATTGGATTTGTATGATCGATTCTCTATACTATTCTTATCCCTCTAGTCCCAGTATTTACTGAAAATCAGCTCTAAAGATTTGATTAGATTCAGACTTCACACAGAAGTGTTTCTTGGTTTTATGTTGTATGTTTATATTATCTCATCAGGGGACACCATATCAAGTTGCCCTGCTCTGTGATAATATGGTTAAATTGCTTAGTTAAGATACTTTAGAAATGCCTCAGCAGTTTACAAGCAACTACTGCTCTTGGAGAAAACCCAACACATAAACACATATATTGGGCAACTCATAACCACCTGTAACTCCAGTCCAGGGAATCTGACACTTCCAGTTTCTGAAGCCACCTGCACTCAAGTACACACATAACCTGAGAGATCCAAGGGAAAGAAAGGAAGCTTGAGGTTCAAAGAGGTTTTGTTTTTGGTTTTGTTTTTTTGTTTTTTTTTTTTTTGGTTCTTTTTTTCGGAGCTGGGGACCAAATCCAGGGCCTTGCGCTTCCTAGGCAAGCGCTCTACCACTGAGCTAAATCCCCAGCCCCGAGATTATTTTTTTTTTAAGTATTAGTTAGATACTCTGATTGAAAGCCTTTGCCTAGAATGCTATCTTCATCTCTGTCTTTGCCTAAAACGCAGTGCTTTTTCCCTCTCCGAAGATTGCTTTAAAGGCTTGTGGCTTCCATAGGTATGGTTCCCATAGACTCGTGCGTTTGAAGGCTTGCCTGCAGGAAGTGCACTATTAGGTGTGACCTTGTGGGGTAAGTGTGTTCTTGTTGGAAGAAGTGTAATGGGGAGGTGGACTTTGAGGTTATATATGCTCAAGCTACACCCGGTCTCCCAGTCTCTTCCTTTCTGCCTGCAGATCAAGATCTAGAACGGAGATCTATACATGATACTCCAGTACCATGTCTGCCTGCAAGCGGCCATGCTTCCCACCACGATGATAATGAACTAAACCTCTGAAACTGTAAGCCAGCCCCAATTAAATGTTTTGTTTTGTTTTGTTTTTATGAGTTGCTGTGGGCATATCTCCTCACATCAATGAAATCCAAACTAAGATGAGTTGAAATGAATTTTAAATGAGCATCAATAAGTTGTATAGTTTCTTAAGCTATAGATCAAAGTAAGAAAGATTTTCTCTTGCTTATTTTTATCTAGATAAGAAAATACAACTAGTCTCTGAAAAATGAAATATACCATAGGTGTGAAAATTGACAATGTCTTCTATTATTAACATGGTTTCCTGAAACAAAACAAATTTCAGTTCCTGAAGGCTACAGTTCTTGAAATATTTAGTTGTGAGCACCTGGCCCAGAGCACACCATGTGATTGTTATTGTAGATATAGATCCAGGTTTCATCTTGAGACTGGATCCATTTAGAGGTGTACAGATCATTTATATTGAGTATTGTCTGCCAGTTACCAGAAATAATTAACTCTAATATAATAATTATTCTCTAAGTTTTTTAATGATAGTTTTCCAATTTATCAAATCCTTATTTGGAACATTGCATTGCACACATGAAATGCACAATGATTTAAACCTGGATATTTGGAGGATAAGCTAAATTTATACCTCTTTCATACTGATCAATATTGATATATTTATGAATGAGGGTTTTTTTTAAGATTTGCAAGGTTTGCAAGTTTGCAAGGCATCTCATTTTGCTAATAGAAAAAACAATGTCTGAGATATAACTTTCTGAAGACCCTTGATGGAAAGCTATGGTTGAGGGTCAGGTTTTCCTCTGACTAGCTGTATCTGATGAACAGTCTCTGCTACTTAGAACTAAATAATATTAGAATCATGAAATTGCCAACATATAATCTGTAGTAATAGCAGTCAACAGAACAGTTAAAAACTATAACATGGGTAAAGTCAGAGCAGAAATGTTGGCAAACACCTCCCATGTGTGTTCCAAGACTATCCTCAACTACTGAGGAGTACTCCTCAACCCTGTAAAAGAAGGGACTACAGAACAAAACTAAGAGTGTCATATCAACATCAGAGCTAGTGTCATTGTATAATAACAGTCATAATTCGATTTTGTCAGCCCCAATAACTTACAGACTCTTAACGATGACATTCAATATAGTTACATTTTACCTGTGTTCCTTTAACTGAAGAACAATATTCCAGGGGCCTGAAGTTTCCAGGGCTGATCCTTCTGTCATCCTATAAGTCTCTGCCTTGAGTTCCTGAACCGACCTTCCTTTGTGATGCACTACAACTAAGCTGAAACCAACCCTTTCCTCCCCAAATTTTTTTGTTTGTTTGGTCAGAATGTTTATTACAGCAATAAAAAGCATACTAGGACAGGTGTAAAAATAAACACCACCCCACCTTTCTCTTTTATATTGGCCCTGAAGGTTGTGTGTATATTGAGGAATAAGCCTTATATGCCAAGGATTTTACCAGAAAATAAAGTTGAATTTTGTTCTTTTTATTCATCTACTGAGAGTATGGTATTATTTTTTCCTTCATTCTCTTTATGTAGTGTATTTATTCATTTTTATGTATATTGGACCATCCTTGCATCCCTACAATGGAACCAGTTTGGTCATGTATATCTTTTAAATGTGCTGTTGAATTTGATTTACTAGTATTTTCTTGTGCATTTTTGCATCTGTGTTCATTTTGGATGTCAATCTAAAGTTTGCTTTCATGTGTCCTTGTTATCATTTCTCCACTTACTGCCTAAGATCAAGTGTAGAGTCTTTTTCAAGTCCTGGCAAAATGATAACACTGGCCTTAAATATTTCACAGTATAAGATAAGAGTTTGACTTCTTTAAGATCTCTTTTTATTGTGTAGGTGTGTATGTGTGTCTGTGGTATGTGCACATGAGTGCAGGTGCCAGGGAGCCCAGAGACACTGGATCCCCTGGAGCTAGAGTTATAATTGTGAGCTTCCTGGTGTGGGTGCTGGAAATAAAAGTCTATCCTCGGGTCCTCTCAGAGGGCAGCATGCAGTGAGCAGCAACCACTCTTAACTGCTGAGCCATCTCTCTAACCCATCCCTGGAGTCTCTGTAGGTGTGGTTAGTGAGTGTGAACATAATGTACACTGTGTGGGCTCTGTGGGCCACAAACACACCTGAAGTCAGGCAGAGTAAAGTGAGGTCATCTAAAATCGAAGTACACCAGGTGGTAGTGGCTGCCTTTGGCATTGTTGATGTTGGCTCCATTTCTAAGGGTCTTTGACACTACCTGCACCAGGAGAAGTGGGGCCCAAAGTAGTTGTGTCACACCCAGACCTGCAATCAGTCCATGGTCATAGATGATACAAGGCTGGAAGAGGAGACAGTGTAAAGCAGCAGGAACTGTGGTGTTCTTTGCTGCTACTGTAGAGGTGTCAGGAGCTGTATCCTTGGCCCTGCCCTGTCATGAGCCAGGACATGAGCCACTGTCTAGGTTTTTTCTCCCTAAGAATCTTTGAGCTGAAGTACTTCTATATGCAAGCCGAGTATGTCACAGCCACTCCCAAGGAATGTTTCTCCTTGGACCTAGTTAGACCATGTAGCCCAGGACAGGGCACAGCCCAGAGCTAGGACTTACTTCCAGCTACCTCAGAATGGCCTTGTGAGTAGCGGGTCTCCATAGAAGCAAAACTCCCCTCTCCTTGTTACAGACATCCATGTACCACACTGAAAGACACCCATGTACCACACTGTAAGAAGTGATTAGACTGGCACAGGTGACTCATAGTCATAGGTGTGGATCTAGAGTTTCTTGTGTTTCTCGATTCAGAGGGCAAGTGTATTGGTCTTGCTGCCCTTTTCTTTTTTCTTTATAGAGATGTTTATTTAGCTCACAGTTCTGGAGGTTAAGCGCCAATACTGACTGGGACTTTTATAAAGGCTGGGGAGATTGTCGTCATTTGGCAAGACAAGAAGTCAGAGAGGATCATCTCCTCTCTCCCTCTCTGCCTCTGCCTCTGCCTCTGCCCCTCTCCCTCTGCCTCTGCCTCTCTGCCCCTCTGCACCTCTCCCTCTGCCACTGCCTCTCCTCTGCCTCTCTGCCTCTCTGCCTCTGAGACAGGGACTCTCTGTGTAGCATTGGTTGTCCTGGACCTCTCTCAGTAAACCAGGCTGGCTTTGAACACAGAGATGTGCCTGCTTCTGATGAAATGCTGGGCAGGATCTCTCTTGTCTGGATCCTCCCATTTCCCTGACTTTGTATCATCACAATATAGAATGCTCAGTGGTTTTTGTCAAAGTCACTCTGTTGGGCTGAGTTTTGTTTTCAAGGCCATAGAATATTTGTAACATCTCAAAAGTTGTATATACAGGGATCTCTGATATTCCTTTTTAAGATGGCTCCTCAGTACAGCAGTAGGTTTGCTGGGGAATGATATGTAATCTGTTCCCAATGCAAGGCTATTAAATACATGTCAGGCATATCTAGTTACACAGGCCTACAAAGGTTGCAAAGCTTTCCTATATTACAAGCAGCCTTGCTGGTGGCCTTTTCTCCCCTCCCTTAACCCCCTAGAGGGTCAGTAGATGCCTGCATATTTTCTCTTACTGTACTGTTGCCCCAAGATCCTGAATCTTACAAGGTTCCAGCTTCTATTCAGCTGATTACTCTTCTTATGCAGCTATTACCTATTGCTTTGTTTTTTTCTTTAGAGTGGAGCAGATGAGCGTTGGGTACTCCTAAAGCAATCTGCCTGTTGCATTCAATCCAAGTCATGCATATGTCATACAAATATTATAAGACAAGATAAGAGACAAGTATTGGAGGTGGAGTGAACTTGACTCTTGCTGTAGAAGCAGTGAGGGGCAGGGTGACTTAGAAAGGTACATTTCCTGTTTGCCTTATTTTCTTTTTCATTATTTAATCTTTAGTCTTTTTTTTTTAAACAGTCTATTCATTATCCCTTTCCTAGTGCACCCTCTGACTGTTCCTCTTCCCATACCTCCTCCTTCCTGTCTCCAAGAGGATGTTGCTAGCCCACCCTCACCCCATCAGACCCCCCCACTCTCTGGGCCTCAAGTCTCTCGAGGGTTAGGTGCATCTTTTCTCACTGAGGCCAGACCCAGCAGTCCTCTGCCGTTTATGTGTTGGGGGCCTCACATCATCTGGAGTATGCTGCCTGGTTGGTAGCTCAGTGTCTGAGAGATCTCAGGGGTCCAGGTTAGTTGAGACTGCTGGTCTTCCTATGGGGTTGCCCTCCTCCTCAGCTTCTTCCAGATTTTTCCTAATTCAACAGGTATATGGGAGTCCCCGGCTTCTGACCACTGGTTGGGTGTAAGTATCTGCATCTGACTCTTTCAGATGCTTGAGGGCAGCAGTCATGCTAGGTTCCTATCTGTAAGCACACCATAGCATAAGTGTCAGGCCTCCATAAATGGTGAGCATGCAAACAAATGGATGGATGCCTCACTAATAATAAGTACTCCCATTTTGAACTGTGTAGGATAACATCTTAAGTGATATCTCTTCAGAACTATGTGATGTGTTTGGCTACACTTAAGCTAAACTTAAAGAGATACCCATATTTTGAAGTTGAAAAAAATTAAAGGTTGAAAAATATAACTCTAATGTCACACGAGACAGGAATACAGTTTATACTTCTGGTTACCATCTAATGCATCATAGGATAAAGTAACTTTCTCAGTAATCATCAGTAATTAACATAGATGATTTTTGCATCTGAATTGAACAGGGCAATCTTAGTGTTCTAACCTAAGGAAAATTTAACAGTGATCTAATTTCGGCTCTATCATAAAGGAGAAAAAACATAGAAAATGTTCAATGTTTTGTCAAAGGTCTGCCAGCTACAGAAATTAACACTCAAACCCAAAAGATCTAGAGCCCTCCAGGCAGGGCACATTCCAGTGTACCTGAGATGATTCAGTTTTGACACATCGACATGGTATATAATCTCCAATTGGGGGCAACAGGAAATGTTTATTTATGTACAAGTACATGGGAAATCAATTTCCAGTCAATTTAAAAAAAATCATTACAAATAAAAAGATTTTGTTAAATACATTCATTCTTTGCACACAGAATACATTCTTGACACTTTTGCTCTCATTATGAATTACTTCTTAATAATAAAAACTTAAACTACAACAGTCAGTAGGCTTGGATGATCTTTTCTCCAAGAAGGAATATGCAAATGTTGAGATAGTTAAAATGCAAGAAACCATACCTTTAAAATGTTCCCTCATTGACTGAACGATCCTACAAAATTTAATGAGTGCCCTCTCCAGTATGACTGATAGCTGTCTTTAAAGAAATGCAGAGCACTTTAAAATTCTCAATGATGACAGTCTAATTTCAAGGACTGAAGGAGCCCTCATGAAACTGATAACCATATCAAAATGACATCCTCACAAAAATATCCTTACAGACATACCTGACAGGCATTATTCTAGAGTCCGATTGAACACTTTAATCAAGATCATAAGTTTTATTCTCCAAGCAGGACTTTAAAAGATTCTATTTAAATAAATACAAATTACTTGATTTGTTAATCTGTTTTTGCAGATGTGAAATAAACCATGACTACATACAAAAATTACATAAATGTTCTAGCAGCATTACTTTTACTAGCCAGAAAGTAGAAACAATGTAAATGTCCAAAATTTGATTAATTCACAAATAAAATCTCTCTCTCTCAGCGCTCTCTCTCTCTCTCTCTCTCTCTCTCTCTCTCTCTCTCACACACACACACACACACACACACACACACACACACACACACTCTAGAATATTACTTAGCCATAAAAAAAATACTGATTCATGCTACCACACAGATGAGTCTTGAAAACCTTAACAGAAGCCAGGCACAAGAGGCCACACATTGTCTAATATTTATATGAAAGGCAAATCCATAGACAGAGAGCAGATGGATTGTTCCCAGATGCTGGGGAAGGAGGAGGTTTGGCTGCTGATGGATACAGAGCCTTTGAGGAATGACATATTCCCAAGTTAGACAGTAGTGACAATGTACAGTATATTGAGTATACTAAAAACACTGAATTTTATACTTCAGAGGGGCAAATTACTGTGTGTGATTATCTGAAAATTTTAAAGATACAATTTTACTTAAAAATGTTTTCATTTTGAGTTCCTCATTCTTTGTCCCCCTTTTGAAACTGGACTAAATTTTTTATAAATCATCTTTCTACACAATGTTTTGAACTAATTATATGCAGGTTACCAATGGCTTATATGTATAACGGCCTTTTTGTTAAGTAAACCCAATACATGGACACAAGATATATATGGTATGGTTATATCTGCATATCACATTTAAAACCAAGAGCTATTAAAGTAGATGATTAGGATTTATATAGTGATATATATGTGTGTGTAGTTTACTGAGATCCTATGCATAAAGCCAGTAGCCATATACAAGGAACTGAGTTCATAAAATCTACTGACAAACTTGTTTGCTGAAACTGTATAAAATATTAGTGTTTTAATGGAGAGAAAAGAAAATAAGGGATTTTCTAAGTCTCCACAAAGCAGCTTCTACAAATATTTGAATTAGCTGAGGAGATTTCCAGAATGAACTATTTTGCATCGTATGTCATCCTTATGCTGAAAGTCATGCATTACAGTGTGTGCAGTAACATACAGGGCACACTTTCTTCAATTCTTGTCTTAGTTCTTTATTAGTTGACATTTTTAGCAGAATTTTTTTTTCTTTTCTGAAAACAGCGACTTTGCTCATGCACTACTTGAGAAAGATTTGTGTATCTCATTTACCATCAAAGGAGTGCTAACATCTGGCATGTCTAATGCCACTCCAATGAGTAAAGGTAGAAGCCAGCATTCCAATCATTTAAAACATTTTATGTCAGGGACCTGAAAGTCCCCATCAGCCCTAAAAAGGATAAAATTACTTTAAAAAATTCATTTAGTAAATCAATGGACATTCATTGTCAAATAGTCTACAATAAACTTCCACTAACATTCTGTAATTGTATAGAACATGAGAATATTTACTCCTAATGACTACATTCCAGAAGCAGTATGCTTAGCAGCTGTTTTTCAGAGGGCTTTATCAAGTTTATTATTATTACTTAACACAGGCATAACTGTGTAATCTTAAACAAAAGCTAAGTGCCATTCATCAACTAGTGAATTATTCTAACGAGATTCTTTTCTTATGTGCATATGAATTTTTGCTCTATTAGGTAGTACCCTAATTTTTATTTCAAACTTGTAGCACACACATAGAAAGGGAGATAAAAACATTTAGAGTATTAGTAATACATTCATCCAATAATGTTGTATATGGAATTAAATTCTAAAAGCAGATCACATAACTGGGATTTATGATATCATTTCTACCTATAGATGGAGAAGAGCCACAGAACCAGAATTAGTCTTACTTGGATATCCATTGTACATTATTAATAAAGGGAGAAATGCATGGGTAATTAAGAACAAATCAACAGTAGGATTATCTAAATCTGATCCCAATTAAGAAATTAAGAGTTAATCAATGACTGTCCTGATGTTCACCAAGAGGATAAGGATAAACACCTTAACACACTTTTATGACTTAAGTTTTCAAATAGACAATGGGCAATAATGGACAGCACATGTGACCCCTTACAGATAACAACCAAGCCATTTTCTTCCCATGGAGAATGAAATCAATAAGAGGTTTGTATTGCACTGTGAGGTATTTCAGTTCTAAGAGAAAGTTTCCTGATAATAAGGAGTTTACAACCCTGGAATCGTCTATGGAGACAAAATGTCTCTCAAGATGTATGGAAAGAAATGGGTGACTGACATCTAAGAGCAAATCAAACCAGATGCTTCCTTTAAAGCAACCCTCAGAGAAATGGAATTCTTTGCTTTATAACAGACTGACCCAAATCATTTCTTAAAGTCTTAAGATGGAGTCTCCCTATGTTGTCTTATTTCCCACGTCAGTTTCCTAAGTACCTAAGACTTAAGTCATATGTCACTGCTCCAACTTCCAAAGTCTATTCTTCACTAGGAAGAGAGAAAACAAAAACAAACAAACAAACAAACAAACAAAAACCCTAATATTTGAGTCCTTCCTATTTGCCAAGCAACATATTTTCAGTTTATCTCATTCCTAACAGGTCCATCTCACAGATGAAAAAAACTCCTGTTCAAACTTTGCCTAAACCCCCAAGTAACTTTTATATTGTAGGGCTGCCCACAGCCAACCAGTGCCCGACCTTTATACCTCTCTATATCATTGTCTGAGGTATCAGTCACCACTGACCAAGAATTTCATCCGAATACGGCTCAGCATCTGCCATTCTTCTTTAAATCAGTGGGGAAAGAATTTTACCTCATACACTTGATGTGGTCAAAGCAGAACTTGCCTTTATATTCTGATTTCTTACCCAAGGGAGTCAGAGAAAGTCTCACGAAATTCAAGTGTTTCACCCCATATCAATTCAAGAGCAATGCTTTCCTTTTCTAAAAACTAAATAAGAGCCACCATCAGACTGGAAAGGGTGCAAGCAGTTTTATAACTGGAATCATTTGGCTCATAAATTTTAATGAGCAAATATTGTTTTTTTATTTTCAAGTTAAAGACCTGTTTTGTACTTTGTGCATGCACTTTACTTTGTATATGAAGCGAATTGGCCTTCATCTTTTAAACTCACTTTCTCCAAAATTGGGGAAACAACAAATGTCATTTGAGACTTCCAAAGGCAAATCTTAAGGAGGCCTTTCTGTCTGTGACCCTCCTGTCCTCTCATGAACACTGAACTACTGGGGATTCGCTAATGGAGGGTTTTCCTGTGCTAAACCACTTCTAACATTCTGAAGAGACTGCATTGTTTATTAGGCCAAATGAGATGAATAATTTCCATGATTTCATATAACCTCTGCCTAAATGATACTTCTTCCATTTTTAACCTGGAAGCCAGTTTGATTTCAACAGGGACTAACAAAAGTTTTTAGTTTAGGGCATAATGGCAGATCAGCGTCTCGGTGTAAGGACATGTGTCCCAACCTTTTCCTGTGACAGAAGGCTGTGACAGAATATAATGCCCTTTAAAAAATATCGTTAACTGTTGGTCAACTTATATTTAATTGAGCATAAGAAGATGTACTGCAGTTTAGGATTCTGAGTTAATAGAACATCTGGGCCAATCCTATCAACACTAGGTCCTCACCACATCTTCTTTGCTCAGTTTGCTTGACAGAAAGGCAGCTGCTATAGAGGGCTCCAATTTTTCGTGAAATTCTCTCCAACACAGCCTAATCTGTGTCTCTATGGCTTGAGTGTGATAGGCTTCATTCTCTCTTTGAATTGTCGGGTCTTTTTTTTTTTTTCTTTTTTTCTTTTTTCTTTTTTTCGGAGCTGGGGACCGAACCCAGGGCCTTGCGCTCGCTAGGCAAGCGCTCTACCACTGAGCTAAATCCCCAACCCCCTGTCGGGTCTTTTTTATATTCCTCTCTATGCCATGTCAAACAAAAGTCCTCCGAATAATCTTCAACTATCTTGTGTAAATTCACTTACCAAGCTAGTTATCCTTCCATTTGTTTTCAGTTTCAAAGAGTTAACCATGGTGGCTCATTAATCATAGAAAGACTAAAGTAAGAGAATTACCATGAGTTCAAAGCCAGCCTGAACTACATTGTGATTTCTATGCCAGCCTGATTTCTGGAGCTACAGACTGAGGTCTGATTTAAAAAAAAAGACAAAGAGTAAAGAAAAGAGTGTCTCCCCAGAGGAATTATAACATGAACATCCTGTGACTTAGGAAGGAGATGAAGTAGCATCGATATCACTCAACAATTATGACGGACCTGGAGGGACACTATCATAAGCCAATATTCCGAGGTTGTACAGTGTAAGGGAAAGAAAGTCACCTAGCCTTTCACACAGAGATAAACTCGTGCCACAGGGACAAAAATCCCAAAGAAGATCTACTTTATTTAATGTTTAACAATAACTGCTTATGTGGAATATATCTTGTCAGAGAACAAGATTTCAAACACACCTGTCAAGACCATGGTTGAAGGAAGAAAGTAATCCATTGCTGTTAAACATTCTTTAAGAAAAGAAGTCCACACCTACAACTGCTTTCCGAAGTTAAGACTGTGATCCCTAATAGTAAATATGGTCATGAGATGCACAGCATGCTGGAGGACTAAGACTTAGAACTGTCCTTGTCTTTAAGGCCACCGGTATGATACATGGGGATAAAAATGAAGTTCAAAGCAATTTGTAACTGCTGTTTTTCAGAATTAGTCTAAGTGAAGTTGATATTGTGGGATAGCTCAAAGAGTAGACTGGCAAATCCCTGATCTAACACTAGGGTCCTTCTAGGCACACTTTGATGAAGAGAAGAGGAAGAAATCTGCCTCCTTCCTCCCTCCATAGAGCCTCACTGCTTTGAATCATATTAGTCCAAACATCTTGTTTTGATCAGTGGTTTCTTAATAATTTCAAAATCAAAACCTGACATAGTATAATGCTAATACATTTCAGTTTCATTTTTAGTTATTGTCTTTCCACTTAGGGAAAGATGTTGACATAAAAAATGACTAAACTATGGGTGGGGAGAGGGAATGAAAGCCAGAAAAAGCCAATGATGTAACCTTTGAAATCTATACAAATGATGATTGGCTCTATATAATTAAATATTAATATAACCCAACAGACCTAATGAAAGAATACAAAGGAAAACAGCTCTGTGTAGGAAAAGGAGAAACCACAAAGTTCTTTGAGGAAACAGTCTATGATTGGCCATATCAGAAAACTATGATTCCATAGATCTTTTCCAAGCATGACTCTATAACCTGAACATGTATTTTCATTGGAAACTACACAAGGTGGCCACATATTTAATAATTTTATTGAAAGAAAGAAAAAAATGTCATATTATAAATGGGAGGAGAGATGGCCTTGTCAGGACCAGTTGAACAACATTACAGGAAACTAAATCTTGGAGGTTTTTCACCAATAAATAATTTTATGTAAAGGAGGCTTATCTGAGCAAATATTGCCCTGGCAATAAGATTATTAGGCAAAATAATATTTATGTTCTGCCCTAGATTGAAATGATTCTTTCTCAAGAACCACTTCAAGGACTTTCACTTAAAAATAACAAACAAACAAAACTCTTGGCACTGAATCATTTATTCAACTGATATTTATTGCACCTAAAATATTGTCAAGGACTTCTCAAACTTGAGATACATCACTGAACAAATAGTCAAAAGGCCTAATCTTAAATTTACAGAACGGTGGCATGTAAGGGGCCAGCTTCTCGCTTCTCAAGTGTCCACACTAATGGGCCAAGGATTGGTGAGTATGACTTCCTCAGAGACCCAGGGCAAGATGGACCTGGAGCAGAGCTTTCTGAGCAGCTTCTAAACTGGAAGAGGCAGATGGGGGCGCTATAAGCCCAAAGGAATGAGAATAATAACATAAATGTGACCCCAAAAGCTGTTATTCTGGAGCTAAATTAGTCCAATCTAACAAAGCCCTTAAAGTTCACAAAGCAACGTTATTTTTAACACACTGCTGTGAGACAAGGCTGAGTCATCTTATGCTGAGGAGATCAGAATTTTGCCATAAAGAAAAGTAATAAATCTAAATTTAGGGACATTCACAGTAGAAAGATACATTTTTTTTGTAACCTTGATTAGTTTATCTTCTGATGCCTTTGGTTGCTGGCTATTAAGCAAAGGTTAATTATAAATGATTTTTATTTTCATTAAAGTGATGTTTTGTCTCCTTCCTGTATAAAAGAAAGATAGTTCAAACTTTTAGGAAGTCTTTTTCTTTCCTATAGAATCAAGAAAAGCATAATGAGCCAATCACAATACCAATGACTGGTAATAATACATGCAGTCACATGTAAAAAAGATTGGACATTATGGAATCTGCTAGAAATGCTAGAAATGTGTTATCAATGTCCTGCCGTGTTGACTCATTGCTTTGTAATTCAGTAGCTTTCCAAGAGTGACATGCCAGGTCCAAGATTGTAACATCAATACCAACAGTGGAATTCCACACCATATCCTCATTCAGTGATTCATGCTCAGTTATGCTGTACAGCAGGCTACAGCAACACCTGACAACACCAAGAGCACACAGACTTCCTTTCGTAATTTGCATCTATGACACTGAACAAATTGGAAAGTATCAAAACATGGCACTGAAGAAACAGGAACTCACTCAGCAACATGTCTTCCAGTTTGAGTCCTGTGGTAAAATTGGCTAAGTAAAGGCATCTATGCCTCCATCTGAGCTGGAGATGTCCAGTAACACATGCATACCAGTATGGGAAGGAAAGAGAAAAAGAAGGAGTGGGGAAAGGAAAGCTCTAAGGGGAGACTAAGGGCAAGAAAAGATAAAGAGAAATGTATGGTCATGAATCTGAGATCAACATTGACATAAGACAAGAAAGGACAGCTCAGCCTGCTTCCTGAGCTGCACTTTCCTAAGTTTATTGAAGATATAAAAATGGTCTGTGAGACTTTTAATCTGTTGCTATTCTCACTTATTATACTAAAAATGTCTACAAAATCCTAAACCTTGGTCTATCCAAGGATAGTTCCAGAAAGGAAAAGGCGTGGCCTGTTAGAGAGAGCTGCGCTGTCTGGAAGCCTGCTCTGCAGCCAGTCCATAGTCCACAGTATTTTGGTCATATCTGCTCTGTTTTCTCATGCTACTCAACGTGTCTTACAACTAATATTCTTTACTAGAATGTTGTCGTTTATATTTTCCCCATTTTTAAAACTTTGATTGACCTGAAGGGCAGGAAAAGTGTGGAAGAATAGAAGAAAGTTAATAAATTTCAAGAATATGAAAGAAAAGGGGCTTCTCATATCCAAACCCATCCCAGAAAAGGTGGTAATGAGACTGAAAAAGACTGCTGACTCATGGATTTCCCCCATTCTCTTTTTATTTTTAGGTAATACATCTAAGGGTATCAATGTACCAAAACGTTTGGTCTGTGAAATAGCATAATCATTAGCACCAAAAAGAGTCATGGAGCTTGTATATATTATTAAACAATAATTTCTACTGTTGGTCATGAGAAGAGTTCCCATTTTTATATCCCAAAGGTTTTGAAAGTGCTTGTGAACAAAAGAAATAACACTTTTCAAAATCTCCATGGGGTCATCAGTAAGTACTTACTACAGAGACAGTACTTGGCCTTTCCAGTTTTGGTTTACCTGGTAGACAAGAAATCCATGGGCACCAGATTACCACTGAAGCCTGGAGAACAGCCCCTCATGCGCCCACTGACACACAGAAGGATTCCTACAGTACACGACCCCTGCTCTGTGTTCAGGAATGCATTTTACTTGCTTTTTTCAAAACAAAAGCAACATGCTCTGCAGATCATGGAGCGCTTAGTGCAATTCTCTCCTTGCTCCAACGCCAGACTGCAAAAGGGTGAAACCATTATGTGTTCTGCTAATGCTGGCCTGCAGTCAAGGCCCTTGGCCTGCATGCTTGGTAAGCTCTGGAGCCTACAGGAGTCAGAAGGTCCAAGAGCGGGAGCCATAGTCATTGCCAGATTCCCTAGCAACATTCGGCCCACCAAGGCAACTACTGATTCCCTTTGATTCTCTTTGCCTCAGCCTTTAGTTGAAATTACAACAAGTCAAATAGCTGATGCTTTTCCCCTCTCCAGGTAAGGGTGACGATACATTGTTCACCAGTGTGTTCTGTCTGGCTTCACTGATGAGTCGACATGCTAAGTCAAGGAAGAGTTTCTCCACATTGTCAGACTCCTTGGCTGAAGTCTCCAAGTAATACATGTCCTGAGCCTCTGAGAACTCTTCTGCTCTCTGTTGGGAGACCTCTCTCCTTTCAGCCAGGTCAATCTTGTTGCCTGTAACAATGGTAAATCAAAGAAAGAATCGTCACTTGACTTTGTTTCGGCCAGGAAGCATCACGATTCAATTCCAGACCTGAAGTTGATCAAACAGAAGAGCAAGTAAAGCACAGTAAATATGACCACAATTGCAGGATTGTTCATTTCAGCGTCATGTTCAAGTACCATTAGTAATGGCAAAGACTGGAAACAAGCCAAATTACTTGCATAAATTGCAATCCATGCACACAAGTATCCGACTCAGTAAAGGTAAAAGCAGTGGAGACTATTCTACAGAGCCATGAATTGAGAATATAATAAGCAAAGGAAGTAGAAAAAAGTATAGTCTGCAACTGTCTACATAAGAACTATAGGGAAATTCCATTTTGCTTACATTTTAAGAAAATAATAAAACAAGATTGTAATTTAAAAGGCAGTGGTCGCCCAGAAAGAGAAAAGTAGAGAGCACAGGGGTGGAAACCAGACCTCTCTGATCATATTCTGCTTTCATATGACTTAAGAATCTCATTTAACATAATTAAACAATACAATTCTGTAATTAATACAAAATTAAAATTTTAAAGTAACCTGAAAATATTAAACATGTTTGTCATATGGTGGTTTAAGTACATAACAATGATTTCAATTGAATTTAAAACATGATTTATCCGTGCATCCTTAGCTGTGCATACTAAGGACAAAAGAAAGTTTAAGGACAAAGTCTTGAACTCATTCAGTGATCATATTGTCAATGGCAGAGGTGGTGTTGGGATTATGAGTCTGCTATGTGTGTATTAAGGGATAAAGCAAGTCACTATGTTGGTACCACTTGGAACTGGGATTTTAGACATGAGAAAGATGAAATACAGGTATGAGATCAATGATATTAAGATATTAAGATAAAATTTTTAAAGTTTTAAAATATAAATCTAAGTATCTGTATGATTAACTCAGGGTATATTTTATCTTTTTAAAGTTTTCTACTCCTTTTTCCAGGTAGGCTGACAAAAATCAACTATGCTATCTGGTAACACTGTTTAAACGATCCAGTTCATAAATTACTCTGTGTATGAGTTATAAATACCTTAGTAGACAGTCATAACACTGGAAATTCTTGACTGCAGATTCAGCATTGGAAAAATTTTGTCCGTTATGATCATGGAGCTGTCCTGTGGGACACAGAGGCATCTAGGCCAGGAAATCTCTTGTATTGGTCACAGTGAACTTTGTTTCTTGATACCTGGGTCGTCCAAGCCTGCCAAGTAGACTATGGGGCCTGATGCCCCATCAAGTCAGGTGAACTGTCCTGAGTCTGTCTAAGTGAACAGGGTGCCATGTGTGGCTTAAGATGGTACTGTAAGTCTGAACCTAATAAAGCAATACAATTTACCATGTGCATGAATACATATGGGCTTTCAATACTAAAGGTTAGAAATGGTGGCCTACAAGTAAAGATGACTCCAACACTAAGGCTGGGGTTTCTAATTATATCTCAACATTAAAAAGAAATATCACCTCTTGACAACATCATCAGTTGTAGATGTGGGGCATTAAATGATATACATGAATATTTGTCATATCAGAGAATGGAAAAATTGTCTCAAAGTCGCCTGGATTAATTCCAAAGGATTTGGGAGCTCATTTGAAGAAGCTTCCCATGTCAATGATGAATAATAGGAACTTGGGCAATAATGATTGCACAGGATTAAAACACACTGATTGAACATTTGAATTCAGAAGTCCTCAGCATATTAAAAATAAAAATGGGGCTGGAGAGATGGCTCAGCAGTTAAGAGCACTGACCGCTCTTCCAGAGGACCTGGATTCAAATCCCAGCAATCACATGGTGGCTCACAACCATCTGTAATGAGATCTGATGCCCTCTTCTGGTGTGTCTGAACACAGCTACAGTGTACTCACATACATTAAATAAATAAATTTTTTAAAAAAAAGGAAAGTTTAGGGGAGAGACTTTAAAATAAATAAATAAATAAATAAATATAAATAAATAAATAAATATAAATAAATAAATAAATAAATAAAAATGAGTTGGGTGTGGTGGCACATTCCTTTAATCCCAGCACTCAAGAGGCAGAGTCAGGTGGATATCTGTGAGTTCAATGCCAGTCTAGTCTACAATATGAGTCCAAGACAACCAGGGCTCTGTTACACAGGGAAATCCTGTCTCAAAAACAATAACAAAAAACCCTAAACAAATGAATTTTAATGGTTAGTTTTGAAAGAGCCTAGGAAACCAACTCATTACAAATCTACTGGAATCTACTGAACAAAAAGAGACTAAAAGGCCAGTCAAGGTGATGCACACTTTTAATCCTGACCCTGGCAGATCTGTGAGTTCAAGGCCAGCCTGGTCTACATAGTAAGCTCCAGGGCGGCCAGAGCACAGACTAAGACCCTGTTTCCAGGAGGTCTGTGATGAGGACCTAATCCTTCTTATCTCTCTTCAAGTCTTCCTCTGCCTGCCTTATTTAGAACGCCCACCAGGAATGCTTTGACCCAGCTTCTTGAGGGTTTTCTGTGAAATAAAAGGGCAGTCCAGAGTGAGGAGCTTTCAAATATTCCATGGCCAAAGTCCATCGTTGGCATGAGGGTTTTCAGGACTGGGCCTGAGTGCCAGCTCTAAAGAGGCAGGTCCTTCCCCAGCAGCCTGGAGAAAAGTAGAGAGGACTACTACACAGTGTGGGGATTCGACCTTACGTTCTGATGTCTGACCCAGAATTATCTCAGCATGAATTTGCTCATCTAAAATTTAGCCCCCTTATAGGATTTCTGAGTGTGCAGAAGAATGGATTTCTGATTCTTGTGCCTCCTCTTGGACTCTTTTTCTTCTGCTTATCTTGTCATACTCCAAAGTGTTAGTTTTTATTTTATCTCATTTTCTTTTATTATTCTGTAGAAGCCTGTTTATTTTACTGAGGAGACAGAAATGGTATGTCCATTCAGATAGGAGTGGAGATAGGGAGAAACTGGGAAGAGTAAAGGGAGGAAAAACTATAATCAAGATATAGTATGTGAAAAAAATCAAGTTTCAGTAAAAGAAAAAAATAATAAAATGTTTGTTCAGCTTACTGTTAGCCATAATTTGTAATTATGCTAATGATTAATGATGCTTTCTGTAGTTTTCAATATTTCTAAAATTCAAGTCATGAGACTATACAGCAAAATTCCTTCCGAGTAAGAAAATATTTTAACAAGTAGGTAGTTGATGCTCCTTTTCTATCATTACTAGAACAGTTTATAATTATATGATTCATTTTATAGCAATCAAATGCATGTATGTGTGTGTACATGTGTGTGTGTGTACACATGTGTGTATACACAAACATGCACTTGAAGACCAAAGGTCAAACTTGTTCTTCAGATGCATTCCACCTTGGTTGTGTTTTGGAGTTTTTGTAACAGTCTCTTAGGAAGGCCTAGGACTCCATGATTACACTAGGCTGGCTACCCATGCTCAGGGGTCCACCTATTCAGCCTTCTGTGAGATTATAAGCAAGGGCTACCACACCTAGGTTTTCCTTGGGAACCAAGTATCTAACTTGGGTACTCATGCTTGTGCAGCAAACACTTTACCAACTCAGTCATCCCCAGGCCCCTGTGATTCCACTTTTAATGAGTGCATTTGTCACCATAGAAAATCAAGGGTTATTTTCTGGGTTTCTCCCACATTAAATAGCCTCCTTCCTCCTACAGGATGAAACAAACTGCAGCATTTCCCTTAATGGATTTCTGAAACACAGGAGGGATGTCTGAAGTTAGCATAAATTAAAAGAAAAAATTTACCAAAGTAAGTTTAAAAAATAAAAACTGCTTCAATAGGATTTCCTCACCAACATGAAAGATTTCTTTTACTTTTACACCAGCAGCACCATCTTATAACTATTTCACCTACACTGATAGGAAAATCAGCAATATTTTTGTTTATTTTCTAAATGATCACTATGGGGTAGAACTAATTTCATGTTCTCAGTTCTATAACTGAATGTTGACTACATAACTCAGGTAACAATATGCGATATTCTTGGAAGGCACCAACACATTAGCATTAAATGATCATAAATTTTCCGATGCACTTGAACCAATGTCCTTCCTCATTCGCCCTTACTTACCCACTAACACAGTGATGACCTTATTGCTAGCATACTGTTCTATCTCCCGCAACCACTCGGGCAGGCAGCGGAAGGATTCCTCACAGGTGATGTCATAGGTAAGGATCAAGGCATTGGCGCTTCGGTAGTAACTTTGGGTGATGGAGCGAAATCTCTCTTGACCTGCTGTGTCCCAGATCTGTAACTGCAGAGGCATAAGACAGGGATCAGCTTGGAAAAACACACACAAAAAGAGCACAGCCTTGCTAGAGCTCAGAAATGAGAACATCACACAAACAATTTCATGGTTGTTTTCTGGCCTGAAAAGTATGTTTTGCTATCAAGTTGCTATCAAGTGCTATCAAGTGTTCTAGTTTGGGAAAAGTGTTTATTATCTTTCCTGTTTTTGTTTGATGGTTTGTTTACTTGCTTCCTTTCTTGTTTAAGAATTCTTTCTTTATTCTGGAGGAAAAAAACCCAAATTCTATTATACATTATCATGTTCCAAGCTCTATTCTATTCATTTTATATATAATAATTCAGTCTTCACAATAACCCAATAAGGTAAATATTTTTATACTACCCTTCCCTCATCAGCAAACTAATCTATTAACTTGATCAGTGTCTCAGACAATTCTACATTCACTATGGACTCTGTGTTCTTGCCCATAAGCTGGGAACACATGTATTGCAATAGACAGCAAGTAGTGGTCACTGGCATTTCAGTCAGCAACCAAGAGAACAAAAATACAACCTCCTTAACTTCCAACTTTTCCAGTTTAAAATTCTAGTGACTATACCGACATTATTACTGTTAATGAAAATAGAAAGGGTAGCATTACTAAGGTCATGCCCCTCTCCCACACAACTAGGCTCTGTGACTTTAGGTCCCTCAATCTGTTTGGACTCTACTTGTTTAGATAGATGATAGATAGATAGATAGATAGATAGATAGATAGATAGATAGATAGATAGATCTTAATGGGGTTTAATAAGTCATCTATTATTTCTAAACCTAGCAAATTTGTTTTAACTAAGAAAGAAGGAAAAATCCTTCCCAAATCTCTCTCAACCTCTCTGCACAGATCACACAACAAAGGAGAGGCCCCTTCTCTAGACACAACTGTAAATATCGAGTCGAGAGTTTGGGGAGATAAGAATATCACCAAGAGCTTCCCTCCTAAGCGTAAACTCCAGCGGTCACAGGTAAACTAACCTCCATACTACTCAGGTTAAGGGCTTCTAGAACCTCTCCCCACCCCCACCCCGCCCCCACACACATCTGTCCCCAGTCTTCCTGGCAGTACTTTGTATTATTTCTCCCACGGCATATCTTAATCAGTGGCATATCTTAATCACATATTTGAAATAATTGGTTAATGCCTGTCTGGCCTACTTGATTTAATGCTTTATAACAAAGTTACCTGTTTTGCTTACCACAAACAGTGCGCCCAGGACAAAAAACAAATGTTTGTTTTTAACTGATGGTCTCAATTATTCTTTACCCCTTCCCAGTGAGTGAGGTAGGGAAGTTTAATAAAAATTGTTTCTTCTACCCAGCTACCCACAAAGCTGGACCCCAGACTCCACATCTTCTGTTCGCAGATCAGAACTCAGTCTGGCATACCCTGGTGGTTTTGCCATTGCAAGCTCATTTTAATGGACATCTACATCTAGCAGTCACTTGGTGTCACTCTAACCCCATAGAGTTTAGCTGAAGACACTGAGTAGTGACCAGTAGCCTACATTGGGAGCGAGCACACACGTTCTCCTTTGATTTGAAGTTGCAGGAGCTCTTTGATAATATAAAATAAAGTCTGTGTGTGCTAAATCCAAACATACACATGACATTTTGTACTGGAACAAAAGCTATTTCTCTTCTCTGCCTCAAAGTAGGGCCATGGTTCCCTTCTGCCAAGACGTGCCTTAGAATAGCAGACTATTGTTTTAAAGCCCCATTCAGCCTCCACAACTCTTTTGATTGGATTTAGATGCTGTCAGTCAGGACTGGAACATCTCGGAACATCTGCTTTAAGTATCAAAATATTTTCAAATGTAGTGATTGTATGGCCTTGCCAAGATATATGTCACCTTCTCATAGAGGGCTGCCTGTGTCTAGCCTGAGAATTGGTTATTAAGGATGCTTATATTCCATCATCTATTGCTCAAATTAATTTCATCATCTTTCTGTATAATCCATTTGTCTCTTTTGATCCTTTGTAAGTACAAGATAGAAGATAAATAAAACACAACCCTTGATCTGAGACATCAGGGTCTTCAAAGAACTAAAATCTACAACTAATTAACAATGTCCACTCAAAGAGGAACCAGAACAACAGAGTGTCTACAAATGGTCGTCTATCCTCTGTCAATGGGTCCTCAACACTGCAGCCATGAATTCCCTTGCCACTCTCACCTATAGCACAGGGTTACTACACTGCTCACCTGCCTTCTTACTGCACTGCTCTCGCCTCACTATCACAGCAATGTCTTGTCATTAGTTTGCCATGCTGTCTTCTCTCATGGACAGAATTCTCAGAGGACTAAGGTTGTCTCTTTTACTTCCTACCTGTTTCCTTCCTTACATAGTATGTAGTGGGCACAGTTGAATGATGGTTAACAAGATGTAATGTAATATAGGACTGTGGAATCACAAAGGACAAACTGATTACCTCTTCTTAGATGAGTAGAGTTTGAAAGGTCTCAGACCAAATGCTATTAGAGCTAGGTATCAGTAAGTTCCAAAGGCCAGTGAGGCTTCCTTCACCTACCAAGGAGCTCTGCAGTAAGCATCAACCGTAACACAAGATGGACAGACAAATCATCAAAAGAATAAACCTTTAATCACAGCACTGGGGAGGCAGAGGCAGGCAGATCTCAGTGAGTTCAAGGCCAGCCTGGTCAACATAGTTCCAGGAGAACAAAGGGTACACAAAGAAACCCTATCTCAAAACAAACAAACAAACAAACAAACAAACAAACAAAAACCTCTCCCATTATAATCAGTCTAAAGTTAAGAAAAAAAAACAATAGGCTGGGGTTGGAGAGATGGCTCAGCAGTTAAGAGCACTGGAATGACACTGTGGCTCACAACCATCTATAATGGGATCTGATACCTTCTTTGGCATGCAGGTGTACATGCAGATAGAGTACTCATGCATAAAGTAAATAAATAAATAGGAACAAAAGAAAACCCTGTAGTTTAAAAAATAGGCTGATTTTACATTTTTCTTTGTTACTCATTAATTTGTGATAGACTGAAAAGCCAATGGGTAAGGCTGGAGACCCACAGGCAACATGCTTTTTTTTTTTTCTTGTGCATAGTTTCCTTTTCTGTTTTTATATATCATTCAACATGTTGGGTTAGAAATAAATCACAGGCAGCTTGAACTTGACTAGCCAACTCATTTCTTATGAGCTGTTAGAAGTCTAAAGAGGTATTAATGGCAGCAATTAAGCTGTGAATATAAAGATGAGTAAGAAAGAACCCCTGCTCTTGGAGAGCCTGTGGTCTTGTGGTGGAGTCCAATGCCAAAAAAGATGGAATTTCAGTCATGTAATAAGCACTTAAAAATGAGGTCAGGACTAACAAAATGCCTCATTGGGAAGGGCCAAGTCTGATCCCCAGATACCACATGATGGAAAGAAAGAACCCTTACAGCTTGTTCTTTGACCTTTACATGCATGCCATGCTCATGTACAAACACATACATATACAGAGGGACCCAAATTAATAAAAATAAATATTTAAAAATGAAGCCATTGTTTTTGAAAATGAAATAAATGGACGGCCTAAGCTTGAAAGTCATGAGTGGAGAAGAGCCTGTTGTGTAACCATGGGACCATTCCTTATTTTCCCTTGTTCTTGGTGCAAGCCAAGTACATAGTCGGCACCAACATTTCAGGTCAAACAAATGAACTCACAAGGACATATGCAAATGGAAATTCATGTCTAGGAGAGGAACTCATGAAAATGTAGTTATCCTTTCTTGATTCCTTAGGTTGGCAACTGCCTCCTCTAGAATAAAACTATAAAAGGTTCTTCCTGTCAATATCTCTTCAGCCTGCTCCTGTCTCCAGTCCCCTGTCTTCTAGCCCCAGACCCTAGCCCTTCCTCTTCATTTCAGATAGATTTTCTGACCTTCTAGTTGGTATTTATGTAGATTTTAGAGCCTGCTTATATCTTCCAGTATCCCAGCTTCTCTTCACCATTGTACTTAGCATAGACATCTCTATGGTAGGGAACCATTTTAAAGAGTCAAGACAAAAAGAGAAAAAGAAGGTTCCTGTCTCTCATCTGGACAGGAGGAGCCACATGTCAGCCCTTGTTTGTCCTGCCATCTAGAAGCCACCAAGTGGAATACAAAGTAGTGTTCAAAGGTCCTTTCTTAGACATAGGGAGTTCTAAGATAAAGGTATAGTGGGAGACAGGATAATTTTAATAAGAAATTCATGTGGCTGAATTACCCACACTACCTTCCGTAAAATGTGAGGATCAGAAGGCTTTCCCAAATAGGCCTTTTAGTTAGAATAGAAATTTTTTGGCCCAACTTTGAAATTCAAAAAGAAATTCCTACTTTGTTTTCACATCACTTCTAGTATGACGGGAAAATTTTTCTCACCATCTTCGTATACCATCCCTACATTGATTTTATATAATTTCTTTCTCATTTTTTTTATATTTATTTATTTCATATTTATGAGTACACTGTTGCTGTCTTCAGATACACCAGAAGAGGGCGCAGATCCTATTACAGATGGTTGTGAGCCACCATGTGGTTGCTAGGATTTGAACTCAGGACCTCTGGAAAAGCAGCCAGTGCTCTTAACCACTGAGCCATCTCTCCAGCCCTCTCTTTTCTTTTAAGATAGGTTCTCAGGTAAGCTGGGCTGGCCTCCAACGTGCTAAGTTAAGGGTGACCTGAGCCCTCTCTTTTCTTTTAAGATAGGTTCTCAGGTAAGCTGGGCTGGCCTCCAACGTGCTAAGTTAAGGGTGACCTGAGCCTCCTATTAGTCCACCTGACCCTAGTCCAGATCATAGGTAAGCAGTGCTGCACCTTAGCTCCCTGTGGTGATGATGGTTTGATCCAGACCTTCTTGCATGCTAGGCAAGTATTCTGCCAGCCGAGTTCCGCCCCAGTACATTGTTTTCAATGTGGGTTTGAATGAAGCAATTTAATAAATGTTATGAAAACATGCCTGTACTACTTCCCCTAAACTCTTAGAGAATCCATCAAAGCGTTACTGTTATTAGTTAGCTTCTTACCTTCACTTTCTCACCATTAATCTCCACTGTCTTAATCATAAAATCAACTCCAATTGTGGCTCCTTGACCTGGGGGGAAAAGACCCTAAGGAAGAAATAATGGCAAGTAACATTTAAGCACATCTTCCAATTATGTGGACTCTCCTCACTCCCCAATCAGCTTTGACTGAGGTAATTGTTAGGACTCACTGTTTCCAGAGAACAGGGAGGGAACTGGAGAGAAAGGCTGACAGAAGCAAACACAGAAAGGAACGGCCAAACATGAGGAGAGAAAGTCTGGAAGGGGCAGTGAGCCATGCTGGCTTCAAAACAGAAAACTCAGACAAATGAATAAGACTGGGGGGGAATGAGTCACTAGAACGACGTCAGTATTGTCAGGCTGGGGAAGAAAGGTAAGACTGGTTAAAAACAAACAGGAAAATGAAGTGTGGAGGACTTCTGCTACAGAATGAGAAGAGAAAGACACAAAGCTTCTGGGGTTTCCTGGGCCCTCAGGATGGTCACCAGCCTGAGGTACACTATAGCACAAACACAGACACACACACAATCACACACAGTCCAGATATACACACATATACATACTACACAATTGGACTCAAACACACAATTAACACAGTCCAGACACACACACACACACACACACACACAATTATACACAGTCCAGATGGGAACACTTACAATTATACAATCCAGACAGTCACACACATATACATACTACACAATTGGACTCAAACACACAATTGACACAGTCTAGACACACACACACACACACACACACACACACACACACACACACAATTATACACAGTCCAGATGGGAACACTTATAAATCCAGACAGATACACACAAACACACACACACACAATCACACACACTGCAGACAGACACTCACACACAGACAATCACACACAGTCCAGATGTGTGGCACCGAGAAGTGAGTAGAAGCAGCAGCATCAGAACAGGAGGCGGCAGGTGAGCCCAGACAGACCACTCTCCCGCTCTAGGCCTCACAATCATTGAGGCTGTGGTTGTTTTAAGCATGAAATAAAAGAAAATTGCTCTACCTTAAACTGGAAGCATAACAGTTTCAAGAGAATAGGGACATTAGCAAAAATGCAGTTTACTGTCTCATGCCTTCTATAAGCTTAGGGAGAGGGTTGGGGTTGCAAGGACTTCTACCGAGAAAAACATCTTTACCTAGTAAAACATCTTTACCTAGTCTCTTCCCTTTTCAGATTGCAGAATTCCAGGAATAAAGTAAAAGGGACTTTATTAGTTCTTCAGCTAAGACTGGGGCATCTTTAATTAAATCCATTCCCTAACAAGAGAGTCCCTTAATTAAAGTTTGAACTCAGTACACTGAGATTCAAACCAAAAGCAAAAGCTTCGTTGCAAATCTGCAAAGGATGTAAATATAAACATTCATAACTCTGTTTACAAATACTGAATCAATTCTCTGTTTTGGCATGGTTCAAGCAGAAGTCTGCCAAGCTTCAGGTTTATAGCTCCAGCTGTTTGCAGGCTCACAAATGCCAAAATATTTTTTTTAAATCCTTCCCAGTGTCCCCCTCCCCACTTTGCTCCCCAAACCTCCATGTCTCAAAACCAGATGAATTCAGTTCACATTAACTGCTTTCGACATAACAAAAACATAGCCAGCCCTGTCCTGTGAAATGTGAACTTCAGGGAGAATTGAAGGGATAGAGAGATAAAAAGTAGGCAGAAAAGAAAAATAAGAAGAAAACATGCTTGTGGGTAAAATACTGATCAAAAGCAAAAAACAAAACAAAACAGAACCCTTTCATCCTTCATGGCAGGGTTTATCTCAGGAATTTAAGGAGTGCAGCCCCAGAGGTTATAAAACTATGGAGAGATTACTAGGTCAAGAAGCAGGAGATGAGGGTCTTGGCTTTTGCTACATGCTTCAAGATCATAAGCATGTCACTGGGTCCCTCTGGATCTGTATGAGAGGACTGGACTGATAATCTCTAAGTGACCTCTCAGTGAAAAGAAACAATCAAGCAAACACTAATTACACACTAAAAACAAAACCTTTCTCCTTGTAAAATATGTAGGCAAGTCCTCCTTACAGAAGCAGTTAAGACTGACTGCCAAGGATAGCGGATGGAAAAGCAGCTGGAGTCTCCAGTATCTCCCTGTGATAGCTGATTGAATTCCTGACACTGGTGAACTTTAGATTTTCAATTTCATCAGACCAAAACTTGGTGAAAATTCAGGCACTTGTCTACAGTTACTCCGCATGGGAAAAACTGACAGTCCCAGCAACTGTAAACCCTATGTTTGTGTTGCCCAATCTGTCATTCAGTTTTCCACAGACTGGTGCAGTGGGGAGGGCTGGCAAGGGCTGGGGGCAGCAGAGTCAGGACTAACTAGCACCTGGGTAAAAGACCTTGAGCCTCTGCTCTTTCCATGGCCCCAAGTCATCTTAAGCCTTAAAAGAGCTCATCTGTATGTCCCCAAGGTGCCTGTCAACAAGATCATGCTATATGCATGATGATCCAGGAAAGGGCATCATTGAGTTTCAGTGAGAAACAAAATCAACTTCAGGGTGATTTTTCACTACTTTCTGTATAAAAACCACTACATAATTGTGGCCAGTGATTTTTCAAGAGGCCACCCTGAGAGGGGACGTGTACATTCAGTTCCACTCTTCACTTCCTTCAGCTTAGTCCTACTTAAGAGACTTAGATAAGCAGAGAACCAAGAGAATTCACTCTGTTTTTTGGATGAGAACAGACACAGGCAGGAAACTTGAGGTTTAATCTGCATTGGGACTTTTTAAAAATGAATATTTGGACTCAGTTTAATACACAACTTAATGTGTTTCCACCTTGAGATGATTGTGAACTACTGATCTATTTTTTACCCAAATCTATTTTTGATACTGCACACTGAAAACAAAACCACCTGACCCTCTTGTAAGAGGAAGCAAGAGGAGATGTGGGAAAAGACCTCAGTTCCATTCTCCCTTAGGCAATTTAGAAAACCTTGGGCTATAAAACTCAATGGAGCTTTCAAAGGGTGCCTTAACAACTCGCAGTCTACTGCATGGTGGTAGTGCAGCCTTTAATCCTAGCATTTGGGAGGCAGAGGCTGACAGACCTCTGAGTTTCAAGGTCAGTCTGGTCTCCAGAGTGAGTTCCAGGACAGCCAGGGTTACGCAGAGGAACCCTGTCTCAAAAAAAGGAAAGAAAAGAAAGAAAGAAAGAAGGGAAGAAAGAAAGAAAGAAAGAAGAAAAAGGAGCCTATAGCTAGAGGTTGGCACTGAGTCCAATCACCCACCTAGAAGATGGTCACTATAAAACAGATGAGACAAACAAACCCAACCCTGGATTCCAGATCCCCTTACCTGAGTGAATCGTCGGACTAGGCACGTCTTTCCCACTCCAGCGTTGCCGATTAAAACAATTTTGAACAGGAAATCATAATCTTCCATACTCATTTACACAGCTGCAAGCAAACACAGACAACAGTAAGAGCCCAAGCTTCCCCAGAACTCAGGCTGCACCAGCCCCTGCACCACAGGAACAAGAGGGCTAACTCATTTGCAGGGCAATTTAAGGCTCCTCTCTGGTGACGTAGCCAGCGAAAGAGGAACATAGGTGTTTGCTGGCAGATGGACTTCATTCTCCCCAGCTATCTCGTGCTACAGAAAGCAAATGATACCCAGTGTCCTTTCACCTGGTAACCTTCGCTCCTCCAAGCAGTCAGGTCACGGGTTTTCAAGTGATAACGTGTGTTTTTCCTTTTGTGTGGAAAGTCAATAGCCAGGCTAAATAACTAAGAGTGCAGACAAGTAGGGAGAGACAAGAGCCTTTCAGAGATTAAGACAGTTAATAGGCTTTGTGTTCCTCTTGGGGAAGAAAATGATAGCCACTGGGAAACCAGGAAAAGGGAGACAATCATAAAAGGCCCTTCGGTCTCATACAAGTTCTGTTCTTGGGGATCCTACTACTGGGCAATCATCTTGCCCTCCTCCCACTACCCCTTTTCTAGCTACCTGCTACCAGCCATGCTGGTGCTAAATGGCCTCTGATGGCACCTGACTTCTAATGGCCATGAGCTATATCCTCTCCTCAACTTGGGATGTCTTCCTACTGAAAGTCCAGTGCAAGCCTCTCATTGTCACTGAATCTTTCACTGGTCTTCAAATCGTGATAACTAGAAACTGACACGTTTCCACCATTCCTCCATCCCAGCACTTTGCTTGCTATGCACATTTACTTGTTCAAATGTCTGCCTTATCCTTAAGGAAAGGGACAATGGCTCTCACCTCTATTTCCTAGCCCTAGAACAGAGTCACACTTAGTAAATGTCTACTCTGTAGACTGAAAGAAGCAATTAAAGGGCATAGTGCTTAGATGTAGACATTTGCTTCTCCAGTTGTGCTAAGAAAAATGCTACCATTATGAAACTTAGAGGATGCTTGTCAAGATTAAAAACAGACAGAACAAAACAAAATGCCTCCCATAGAGCTTGGTGCTCACCAAGCCCCATTCTAATGAGAAAAAAGAATAACCTGACTGGTTCCTTTACCATTTATCTATCACCTAGAAACATCTGCCCCTAAAACCAACACGAGAGAGCTTAAATAACAACTACAAAGTAACAATCTCATCAGTCAGGAGGCTGAGGCAGGAGCAACGTCGACTTTGAAGCCAAACAGCTACAGATACAGGAAATTGTATCTCAAACAACAGACAGACAAGTTCAAGAATAATTCTAGCTAAGAGCTGAACATTATTGTGTCCTAGGCAGAACAAGCTGGATATACTCTGGAGGGAGAACAACAACCAGTGAGTCCTGGAGAGAAGGGTTCTAGGAAAGTGAGTGAGTGAGGAGACCTAAGCCTCAGTGACAACAGGACTGCAGGTAGAGAAGGCAATGAACTGGACCTGTCATGTAGGGTGATTTGTGTACGTACTTCTACAGTCTTTGAAAGACGGCTGACAACCAAGTAAGCACGTAGGCAGCTGCTCACAGGAGTCTGTCTCATGTCACTGGAACTGTGAAGGAAGTGCACCTCTCTGTGCAAGAATATGAGATCTACAACTTGCACTACAGTTGGCCTCTTATGTACATTTTCTCATTTTCCATGAAGCTAATACTAATAGTATTAATGTAATCTGAGAAAACTGAAGTTGAAAGATAGAAAGGTTAGCCCCAAATCATACACAGCCAGACTTCAGGTTTAAAAGTCATCAATGATCAAAAGAATTCTAACTGTAAGAACCAAAGAGACCAAGGTTCAAATCCTGACAGCTGCATTTCCTCAGTCTGTGCCTTTGGGCTAAATGACTGTATTCCCTACTAACAATATGAAGACATACCATGGTATCATGGGATTGGAATGGCTAACAAAATCAGAGGTCTCGGGACAGTTCTTGGTCTTCGTAAAGCCAACTCCTTAAGATCATTCTCGGGTTCCCCATCGTCTGCTTTCTGTCTCTATTGCTAATCATGTCTCACCACCTCCTCACAACCCCCACAAGGTGCACTGCTTTCCCCCAGCTTCCAAACACCACAGCCAGGTCTGCTTTTCTCCTCAAGCCTTCTGCCTGGAATAAGAGCCATATCCTCCTGCTACCTCCCCCAACCCAGCTCACTCTCACTTCTGCTTTAGAGCTCAACTGAGGCATCACATCCTTTGGTAGGTTTCTCTGGCCAGAGAGAGGCCTGGACCCCTCCGATTTCTATTTCCATAATGCCTTCTTCCTCTTAGGCAGTTCCATATGTAATTTTTTATATTAACTATGTGTATTTGCCTATAGTCCTCCACAGCTCTCAGCAAAAACTCCCAATGTGCACACACTGTGTCTGGCTGGTCCTGTGACAAACATCTTCGTCACCATGCTCTCCCTCATTCCCACCATCTCACAACACTAACTATTTAACCACACAACAGTCCTATGAAGCACACACTGTTGACATTTTTAACTTGGCAGATAAAGATATGAAGGCACAAGAAAAGTTAAGTAAGAAAAATATCATAAATTATATTCATCTGAAACCTGATAATTACATTGTCAGTACTTTAAAATATTATTCCTTTATCTCCTTCATCTAGTGTCCCTGGTGAGACATGTACTAATATGAATTTTTAAGACAGATGCATTACTTCTTTTTTAATACTTTTTTCTCTAAAACCACTTAAGAATGTCATTTTTTGATGGTCCATAGAACAGCAGATTTAATGTACCCTTAGTTTTAATTTTTTTATAAATTAAGTTTCTAAATCATAAATAAGGAAGTACTGAGCTCCTATAGTTCATTACTAGAGGAGCTGCGAGTCCAGTTCAACCTTAGCTCAGTTGCCCAATGGCGACTTTCACCAGGCCTGGGGCATGGGAAGAGCTCCAGAAGAATGGGATGGGTCCTGATGAATTAAGCGCTGTGTGATGGGGTCTGAGGTTGCACAGTCTATTAGGCATGTGGCCAGCTGGTGTGGGTTTCCAGTTCCGTTTCTGTTGTGTTGTGTTTTGTTTTTTGTATTATGTATTTTTGTCAATACCAATAAATTTCTTTGATTTGTATTTCTTTAAAAAAAAAAGAAGAAGAAGAACGGGATGAACTGAAAAATGAAGGCTAGGCACTTCGCACTTCTTACGTGAGTCTTTGTTGTGGTTTGAATACTTAGCCCACGGGAAGTAGCACTATTAGGAGGTGTGGCCTTGTTGGAATAGGTGTGGCCTTGTTGGAATAGGTGTGGCCTTGTTGGAATAGGTGTGGCCTTGTTGGAGGGGATCATTGTGGGGGTGGGCTTTGAGGCTCCGATGCTCAAGCTCTACCCAGCGAGGAAAGGAGCCTCCTCCTAGCTACCTGCAGAAGACAGTCTCTCCTTCTCGATGCCTTGGATCAAGATGTAGAGCTCTCCTCCAGCACCATGTTTGCCTGGATGCTCCCATTCTTCCTGCCATGATGATAATGGACTGAACCTCTGAAACTGTAAGCCAGTTTCAGGTGTTCAGATATAATGTCCTTTATAAAAGTTGCCTTGTCATGGTGTCTCTTTAATGCAATGAAACCCTAAGACAGTCTTCGATTTTTTTTTATAGAAAATAGGATTTATCACATCTGAGATGAACACAAAGGACTGTTCCAGAAATCATATATATGTGTGTGTATATGTGTATATATATATATATATATATATGAGATAGATTTATTCAACAACATACAGAAAAAGCAAAGCCTACCAGAAAGCACTTCCCTCTTGAAGATAGCATGAATTTGGGCAGTTTCTGTACATTTTCAACACAGGAATTGACATTGAACAGACAGACCTGGCTCATTGGTCTGTCCCCAGGTTCAGCTACTTCTATTTCACAGGCTCCTTTCAGAAAATCACAGCAGCCAACCAGCAGAATTCACAGTGACCAGAAGGAAAGGCATTGACGTTGGAACTTTCACAAAAGCCCTGAGTTATGTTTCAGAAGTCAGGCTTGGAGGTGGTGGTGGTGGTGGTGGTGGAGGCGGTGGTGGTGGTGGCGGCGGCGGCGGCGGCGGTGGTGGTGGTGGTGGAGGCGGCGGCGGCGGCGGCAGTGGTGTTGGCAGCAGCGGCGGCGGCGATGGTGGTGGTGTGTCTGTTCTGTGGCTTGTGACAACTCAGGTCACACATACTACCTAAAGTAGAATCAATGCTAAGCCCCAGCAAATCTTAGGGAGATGGTATGCCAGTTAAAACTTTGCTGTTAAAACCCAAAGCAGGTAGCACATGGTAATCTCAGAGGTTGGGAAGCAAAGGCAGGACAACTGTTACAAATTCAAGGTCAACCTGGTCTACACTGTGAATTCCAGCTTAGCAAGCCAAGGCTACATACAGAAACTATCTCAAAACTAAACCAGTGAAATGAAACCTCAGCTCTGAGCACAAGACAGCAGAGGGACCTGCAGCTATATGGAGCAGGCGTCACCACCTTCGTAAGTCAGAAACTGGAATATGGAAGTGGACTCCATCTGCTGCCTGTGCATAGATGGTTTGACACACTTACTCTAATTTTTGCCAGATATCAAGGAAACAAAGCAAGAAATCATATATATAGGCCACTCTAGGGCACACACACTCACACACAAATACAGAGACCTGAAAATCTGGGCTCCTAAAGGAAGGCTATGAATGCCCAAATTATACCCTTATGATATTAAAGAAAGGCCCAGTCACCATCGACCTTGGCTCACATGATTACCACCTGGACCAAACTACAAATCAAAGGTCAAGATACTCTTTCTAGTGAGCTGGAAAGATGGCTCAGTGGTTAAGAACACTGACTGCTCTTCCAGAGGTCCTGAGTTCATTTCCCAGCAACCACATGGTGGCTCACAACCATCTGTAATGGGACCTGATGCCCTCTTCTGGTGTGTCTAAAGAGAGGGGACAGTGTACTCACATAAAATAAATAAATCTTTTTTTAAAAAAAGATACTCTTTCCATAAGAAACTAACTTTAATGCTTTACTGAATTTTTTTTTTTTTGGTTCTTTTTTTTTCGGAGCTGGGGACCGAACCCAGGGCCTTGCGCGTCCTAGGCAAGCGCTCTAACCACTGAGCTAAATCCCCAACCCCCTGAATTTTTTTAAAGACTTATTTATTTATTCTATGTAAGCATACTGTCGCTCTCTTCAGACATACCAGAAGAGGGCATCAGATCTCATTACAGATGGTTGTGAGCCACCATGTGGTTGCTAGGATTTGAACTCAGGACCTCTGGAAGAGCAGTTAGTGCTCTTAACCACTAAGCCATCTCTCCAGTCTGTATTGAATGTTTTTATCTTATATAATCATATTTGAATTAGAGTCTTAAACATGCTAATTATACATTCTACCACTGAGCTACATACAATCCAACCCTAAACATTTTGCTAAATGAAACTCTGAGGCAAACAAGTTGGGTCTCTGTACAACTACACACTTTGGGTGGTAAAGACAGGACTGTGCGCTCCAGGTTGACTTCCATTTCTAAGAGAAAAAAAAAAAAACATTACAAAGTCCATTTTATTTGGCCCATCATGTAAGCAGCCCAGGCATTGCCAATCACTCATGAGACTGTATCCCAGGAGGGGAAACCTCAGAAGCAGATCAACCCAGCCCTAGAGTGACAATAACAATCACACCTTGTCTACAGAGCAAATTTGTTGCAAGATATGCTACTAAGCAGTCGTACTATAGGAATTCTCCATTCCGCTAACAGCAGTAGTAATAGCTGATACCTGAGGCTTAATGTATCCTGGGCCTTCCCCATGTATTTATTCACAGGATCCACACAGCAACACTATGATGTAGATACTCATCACCTAAGAGCCATTTTCACCCAAAACAGAGTACCGCTACCTCTACCCTTGTGATCAACAGTGACTACGCCTGTCTGAAGTTCAGGTGAATGGTTCCCATGTCCTTTGAACACAGTGGTCTAGAAAACCCTTGCTGCTAAAGTATCAACCCCCCACATGAGTCTGCACACTAATTCCAGGCCATGCCCTGCTGTTCGCTCTGGCTCCCTCTGCCAGCACATTCTCTTCAGGAGTTAGACTTGGATCCCCTCAAATACCACTCCCATAACTCATTCGCCATTCACCACTAAGGACCGGGCATAGGGGGATGAGGAATAAATAGGAACACTGCTGAGATGAGCATGTGGAATCCCAAATACTGTAATTACCTCAATAGTCCTAAACAAATGGATATGTCTCAGATTCAAAAAGGAAAAGAAAATACATAAGGAAAAAAGAGGAAGGGGCTATTTAAAGATATGGGAAAAGAAATTGAGTAAGTTTTTAAAAGCTTAAAAAAAAAACCATCCTAAGTAACAGATTTGGCAACATATACCTTTTTTTTAAGGATCCTTTAAAGCCCTATGCTCATGGTGCCCAGCCATGAGTGGTCACTGCTGCCCACCCACACATGGTCACTG
Organism: Rattus norvegicus; assembly: GCF_021556685.1. Taxonomy (NCBI): domain Eukaryota; kingdom Metazoa; phylum Chordata; class Mammalia; order Rodentia; family Muridae; genus Rattus; species Rattus norvegicus. The sequence goes on along the minus strand of NC_141534.1, from coordinate 159,409,646 downwards.
TTGCCTCTCTATACATTTTCCCCTCGCCCTTTGGGGTTCAGTAAAATAGATAAGCTCAAAAGCCATGTCCCCTCCTCTATGTTCTAAACTCCAGTTCTGTCCACAGAAATATTGAGAGGATTTGTCTTTGCTCAAAAATTGTGTTCCTAGGGCCACCATGGCCGATCACACCTGTAGCCCCACACCTGGAGTGCTGAGGCAGGAGGCACACGAAGAGCTCAAAGTCAGCCTGGTTAGTTAGACAGTGGTATTCTGTCTCAAAACAACTACAAGGGCGGAGGAAGGATGGAGGGAGGGAGAGAGACAAAGAGAGGAGGGAGGGAAAGAAGGAGAAGGGAGGGGAAGGGAAGAATGTGAATTACACCTATAACCCAGCACTGGTAAGCTGAGGAAGGAAGTTGTCAAGAGCCATCCTGGCCTACATAGTTTAGGGCTAGCATGAGCTACTAAATAAGCTTCTGTCTCAAGGAAGAGGGTAAAATGGAGGAAGAAAAGAGGAAAGAGGAAGGGAGGGAAGAAAGGGAGGGAGGGAAGGAAGGAGGGAGGGAGGGAGAAAAGAAAGCAGGAGATAGAAAGGAAAAGGAAAGAAAGCTGTGTCTCAGGTCTTTTTCCCTCCCTAGGGCCTCGCCTCAGTCACGAGTCATGCAAGTCATGCAAGAAGCTGGTTTATAAACACCAATCCCATTTTCAAAAAAGCACGTCTCATCCAGGTAATAAAGTCGAAAGAATCTATAAAATTGAAATGATACAAAAGCCTCTAAGTCCCCATCATTGATTGCTGGGTAATAGATAAAATATGGGAAAGTATCCCTTTAAGTGTATTTGAATTAACTCTTCTAATAAGTGCAGACACTACAGACAAAAAGAGAAAGGAAATTACCTACAATCTCTTCCTTCTGGGTACAATTAGTTCACACTTTTATATATACTTTTCTAATCTTTTAGTTTGCATAGGCTTATGTCTATGTATTTGTTTTATGGTCGAATTGTGGATGAAAAACCCAATAGTATCACCACATTTTAGAAAGGTCTTTGTTGCTGCTATTAAGTTCTATCGGAACTCATGGTCTGCAGATGGAAATGGCCACCAGAGACACTCAACACTCCTTCAGTACTACGAACACTCAAGGTGAGAGTCTGTGTGTGAGGTGGTCTCACAGTGATACCACTGAGAAATAGTCATTGCTGTAACCCAGGAATTTTTACTACTCAGAAAACTAACAGGATTTAAAAACAAAAAACAAAAAACAAAAAAACCACAGTAAGCAGTCAGTACTGTTTAACCCTAGATCTACCAAACATGACATAAGCTGGGAATTCTTCCCTCACATAAGCCTTTAATATCCCCGGCCCCTGAGGTGCCATAAAACCTTAGGGTGGTCAACGCTGTTTTATACCACTTGGAATCAGGACTGCCCCGGGAGAGCAGCCAGATCTGAAAATGTGGCAGAGCCAGGACAGCCCTTAAATTTCCAATAATAATATATTTTACTATTGTGCCTCCTGACAAATATGCTATGAGAGACGTGCATAAACTTGTGTATGCGGTGATAGAAATGGAATATAAGGGTGGACCAAATGTTACATGGGCATACTTACACTAAAAACGCTGTTTATCTAAAACCCAAATGTGACTTTATATTATTTACTACCTGAAAATGCAAATGGCTGGGGCACCCTAGAAACAGGCCAGAAGGTACAGCACTCCCACCCAGGTACCACAGAGGAGATGGGTAAGGCACGATAAGCAAGAGCTCTCTGGCAGACCCAAGAGTACTGTCTAGCACGACGGCAAGGGTGATGAGCAGAACGTCCAGACAATATAGCCAAGCTGGAGTTCTTGGGAATCAGGATGAGATTCTGGCACAGATCAAACTGGCAACCGGGATGGTGAGACCCTCTCTCCTTGGTTAGGCCTTGAGCAGTGAGGATGTTGGAGAGCCCCAGTCTCTCCAATGTGTCTGCTGAGAGGCTTCACTGTACAGGTCAGTCACCCTGCTGCCCTCAAGGACAAGGACTATGCTTCAACAACTCCCTCCTCTTTGCTTAACCTGTGACTGTGTTCAACGAGTACACATTACACTGAAGGCCTTTGATCCATCTTCACTCTAACAAGGTTCTGGCCCAGGGAGCTCATTACTGCTTAATTAGAAAGATGCAGTCACTAACCATTCCCATCATCAGAGCTGCAATCTTACTTGCTTGACATCGAATGCTAATTTTGTATTATTGCAAGTTAATTATTCTCCTCAGCCATATGTCAGACAGCCACCTGTGCTGGGCTGCTCACTCCCCGTGTATCAGGACATGAGTTCCAACATTCTGTTACGTAGCCCTTTACAGGATACAAGATATTTGAACATGTGATCTAATAGGAACCTCTGTTAACTTCATCAGGTGAGGAAACGGGTTAGATAACAGAGTGACTCGCCCTAAGTCACACTGATGAGTCACAAGGTAACTACTTTAGCCCTGTAGGACTTCGTTATGCCAAAATATGTTTTCCCAGGTTTCTGAGTATTTAAATCATGATCTTAACACACCATGTTGGGAATGGGGCTAAACTTTTTCCATATAGAATCTTACTTAATCTTCTCGACAGCCCATTGCTAGTACCATATCCAACATGCAGATAAAGAAAAGCTCCAAGAAGTTAACTGGTTAAATATGATAGAGCTGAGAGGTGGCTCAGTGGTTAAGATTACTTCCTACTGGAGTGGCAGGGTCTGGGATGTGGGGACATAGAAGACAAAGTACACACACTCTCCTCTAGCTCCAGGGGATCTAATCCAGTTCTGGCCTATTCAGCCACCTGCACACACCTTCAGGTAAACACACACATATACACACATACACACACTCACACACACACACTCACACACACACTCACACACACACATACACACACACATACACACACATTCACACACACACACACACACATACACATACATACACACACATACATATACACATACACACATAAACATATTTTTAAAATCATAACATATCTTAAAATCATACAGCTAATGAGTAAAAAGGACACCTAAATTCAACCCAATTCTTAGCTGTGTGTGGTAGTGCACCATTCCCAGCCTTCTGGGAACTAGCCAGGCAGATAGTTTCAAGCTGGCCTACATGCGAAGTTCTAGGCCAACCAAGACTATGCACTCATAGCATGTATCAAAAGAATAGAAACAAACAAACTCTAGACATTTCTGGAAAGAAATAAAATTCAGGAGGCTGAAGAGATGGCTCAGTGGTTAAGAGCACTGACTACCTTTCCAAAGGTCATGAGTTCAATTCCCAGCAACCACATGGTGGCTCACAACCATCTGTAATGGGATCGGCTGTCCTCTTCTGGTGTGTCTGAAGAGAGTGACAGTGTTTTCACGTGCATAAAATAAACAAATCTTAAAAGAAAGAAATGAAATTCAGATTGTCGCATTCTTCAAATTCTAGATGGATTCAAGGTTTCGATCCAAATAATTAAACCATTTTATATATGCATAAGATCTTATAATTAGAAAGACTCAATCACTAACTAGCAAAGCTGTGAAAATGAAAACTAACACAAGTAAGCAGGGTTTAGGGGCTCATGAGACGACTCAATGGTCAAGAGCAGTTGCTGCTCTGTCAGAGCCAAGTTTGGTTCCCTACTCACTAGTCAGGTGGCTCTAAGCCACCAGTAACTCCACTTTCAGGGGGTCCGTGGCCGCCTTCTGGTCTCCATGGGCACCTGCACACACATGTGCATACCTAGTCACAGACACAAGTACAAATTAAATTAAATTGAATCTGTTTTTAGGGGAAGTACATTTTCAAATTCCTGAATGACAAAAACAGTAAGTGAAAAAGAAAGATTGGAAGATCCTGAACCATATGGTTATGCCATTAAATGAACCATACGTACTTTCAGGGATCTATCACACCTGTGTGCTCATATCCACAAACAATGGCACACGTAGAAAGGTATTCATTACAAAAATATTCCATTTCTGGTGGTAGTTATATGAAAACTGAAAGTCTGTTTGCACAGAAATGGTCACATAAAGCACAGCAACAGAACACTAATGAACCACATAGCCTGCTACACACATCTATCTGCAAACTTGCTTAAAGTAAGGCGAAAAATGGAGACTAGCCGGTCAGTGATGATGCACAGCTTCATCACTGTGAGTGAGTGAGTCCCAGCACTTGGGAGGCAGAGGCAGGCAGATATCTGTGAGTTCAAAGCCAACCTGGTCTGCAATTCGAGTTCCAGGATAGCCAGGGCACAGACAACCCTGTCTCAAAAAAACAAAAGACAAAACAAAACAAACAAACAAAAATGGAGAATAGCATATGAAAGGGTGATGGTAGCTATAGTTCTACATCTGTATATTCTATACAACATTTTTGGAATGTTATCAAATAAACAATAGTGGTTGGCCTTGGACAGATGTGAGAGTTAGCTTTCTCTAGACAAAAATATAACCTCCAACTCCCAAATTATATCTTCTTTTCTGTAGTCTCCAAAACACAAGGAAAGTGAGACTGTTGTCCTAGTTCATTGAGAGATGATTCTTTAAAATATCTGTTTTAAAGGGGAAGGGAGATAAGTGAAGAACTCTGGGAAAAGGGGCTGGGGACAACATTTGAATTGTAAATAAATAAAATAATTACTTTTTTAAAAAAATATGCTTTGAGGCTTGGGCTGCAGCTCAGTTGGTGAAGTGCTTACCTAGTACTCAGGAAGGCCTGGGTTCAGTCTGTCACGGGTAATCTTGGCTATGAACTTGACAGTGTCGGGAGTCAACTAGAATACAAGCCGTTGGGCAATCCTGTGAAGGCTTTTCTCGATCATATGATTGGAAGCAGGAAGACCTACTCTAAATGTGGACAGCATCTTCTGGGGGCAGCCAACCTACAAGGACATGAAAGAATCTTCGCTTTTTGCCCACTTGCTCTCACTCTTTAGAACCTACTTCTTCAGACTCCAGCATCCCTGAAGAGCAATGACTCTCTGGGAACCCTCCAGGACTTCCATGCCTGATGGGCACAGCTGAGACATCCAGCTAATGGATTAAGCAACTACCAGATTCTGCCTAATGGGGTCAGCCATTGTTGGATTACCTAGACCACATCCTATAAACCAATCTAGCAAGTCCCCTTTGTGTGTGCGCGTGTGTGTGTGTGTGTGTGTGTGTGTGTGTGTGTGTGTGTGTGTGTGGATGGATAGATAGATAGATAGATAGATAGATAGATAGATAGATAGATAGATAGATAGACAGACAGACAGAGGCTACAGGCTCTTATAAAGGACTCTAGTTCAAATCCTAGCACCCACATAGTGTCTCACAACTATCTATAGCTCTAGTTCTAGGAGATCCAACACCCTATTTTAGCTTCCAATAGCACTGAGACCCATATAGTATTGTTCCTTCATAAAACCTAGACTAATATAGTCCCCAACACTACATAAAACTTGTGATCACAACACATAAGAGGTAGAAGCAGGAATGTGAGAAGTTCAAGATCATCCTAGCTAGGGAGACAGTCAGCTGGAAATACTCAATACACTTTGACCAAAAGTGAGGCAGAACTGGCAAGACGGCCTAGCTTTTCACCATGCCTGATGATCTCTAGGGCCCACATGGTAGAAGAGAACAAACTCCACAAGTTGTTCTCTGGTATCCACATACATGCCATGGCGTGCACACGTATACATATGCAAACGTATAACAAAACATGAGAAGTGGTTTGGTCAGAATGCTCTTGTGCAAGCTTGAAGACCTAAGTTCATATACCAACACATGTGTTCATAAACCAACACGTGTAAAAAGCCAGACCTGCCACTTGTGCCTGAAACCCCAGCACGGTATGGGAGAGACAGGAGTATTCTGGGGCTTACTGACATCAGACTAGCTTCTAGTACAGTGAGAGACTCTATCTCAAAGGAAAAAGTTGGTTGTTCGTGCCCATGTGTCTCTAACCTCTACATGTGCAAACATGGATGTGAGAAAATAAACACACTCATGCTACATGCATGCCCACCACAAACATATGCACCTCCATCTTTCTTTGTCTGCCCTGCTTTACCCCTTCAGGTGACTGCTGGGACACCGCTGGGCTGCTCTTTCCAGCTCATGGGGTACATCACAGCTGTCTCTGTTAAACCAAGCTGAAGTATAGCAGTGTCTAAAAGATTCCAGGTCTTTAAGACTAACATCTCTCGGGGTTGGGGATTTAGCTCAGTGGTAGAGCGCTTGCCTAGCAGGAGCAAGGCCCTAGCAAGGCCCTGGGTTCGGTCCCCAGCTCCGGAAAAAAAAAAAAAAAAAAAAAAAAAAGACTAACATCTCTCACAAGTGAGTGTCTTCTATATGAAAGGCAAAGTGAGGGTCAAACCACGTTTTTGACATGAATAAAAGCAAAGCTCTCACACATTCGCACAGTTTAGGAATTAATCTTGCTACACTGTGGAGGACATCTTCATGAGGAAGCAGGAGGAGCTGGTCATTCTCTCCACTTTCTAGAGACAGTCATTGGTAACCAAGGAGTGACTCAGGCCATGCTGCACCTAAGTGATCTTACAATAGTCCCCTGACCATAAACCAAAGGGGTTGTGAGGACAAACAAGCTCTCAGAATATAAGGCCCTACCAAGCAAGCCCCATGGTAAGTACCATGCCATGGGACTTAAAGTAGGGCTAGGAGAGTTCCAAAGCAGACCTCTGAGTATGGGAGACAGAGCGCTTGCCCTGCACACACCTAAGAAAACCTAGGGTGATAGACACAGCTGTAATCCCAGGATTTAAGAGTTGAAGACAGAAGAATAAACAATTTGAAATAATCTCTCATATTTAATCTCAACTTTGAGGCCAGCATGGTTTATATGGAGGTCCTAGGCTTTAAAAAAAAAAAAAACTAGCCATCAGTGGTGACACACACTCTTAATCCCAGCACTCAGGAGGAACAGACAGGCAGATCTGTTTGAGGCCAGCCTGGTCTACAGAGTGAGTTCCAGTAAAGCCAGGGCCACACAGAGAAACCCTGTCTCAGAAAAACAATTTATTTTAAGTCTAATAAAAATGAAAATAGGGGCTGGAGAGATGGCTCAGTGGTTAAGAGCACTGACTGCTCTTCCAGAAGTCCTGAGTTCGAATCCCAGCAACCACATGGTGGCTCACAACCATCTGTAATGAGATCTGATGCCCTCTTCTGGTGTGTCTGAACACAGCTACAGTGTACTCATATATATTAAATAAATAAATAAAAATAAAAATAAAAATAAAATAAAAATGAAAATAAAGCAAACCTAATATCTCCACACCATATTTTTTAAAATCAAGACAAAATACCTTCTTCCCATACTGTACTTTATACTTATTTCTTGGGAAATGGGAAGTAGATTTGAAATCAAACATGTATGAAAGATTAAAAATAATTCACAAAATTGCATTTGACAATCATTAAAACAAGCAAAGCCCTGACTTGCCTCTCAGTGCCCTTTCGCCTGCTCTGTGACAGGCTGGAGGATGTCTTACCAAGAGGTGGTAAGTGGGGCAGTAGTGCTGCTTAGAAAACAGCCCCCTCATGGCTAACTCAAGCAGAACCCATCCATTTCATAGCTGGAGGCAGGTGCCTCACAGAGGCCTGCAGCACCTGCAAATCCTGACATTATGTTTCCTGGGGAAGAGAAAACAGCCTTCCTGCTCATTAATCCTCTCTAAGGCAGAAGCCTCGGTCTGCAAAACAGGTTTGCAGAACAGATTTAAAAAAGGTCCTTCTGGTCCCAACATGCTGTTTTGACATTCACAGAGGCAAGTTCCCTCGTTGTCCACCATCCACAAAAGCAACACCACCACCAAGTCTGGGGTTTGCCCTGCAGTCCTCGAGTTTGTTCTCTGAAGGGAGGCCAAGGTCTAACAAGACCTGCTGAAGCCTTCCCAAGCCTGGCTGGACAGGAAGGGCTCATTATCAACCTCTTCTGTCTCCTACCTCACCCTCACCATGAATACTCACCCCATCCCCCACACAGCTAACCCTACAATGCAGCCTGGCCCTGCACCCATAGGTCAGGGCTATTATCCAGAATGGATCCAAGCACTTCCCTGGTGTTCCTTCATCCCAGAGACCAGAGATCTACCACAGACACAGCTCCTCCCTGCTGGAGACTGCCATGACAAACAGCACCCTTCTCTCAGCTATGAGGATTCACTTTCCCCTGGAAGCAGGAGCAGCTTTAAAGAAGTGGTGCCTCCGTGGTCTGGGAGACAAATGGATGAGGATAAAGCCCATGTCTCCCAAGAACTTAGACACTTTACACACTGGCCCACTTCACTCACAGAACAGTCCCCTGGGGAATGTCAATACATTTTTATAGCTGCAACGAATACGGAAACTATAATGCATGCACAATGCATGAGTTTTAGCCAGCCATAAAGAAGAATAAAAATCTATGACATTTGCAGGAAAACAAAGGGAGCGGGAGATGATCAAGTTAAGTAAAATAAGTCAGACTCAGACAAATATTGCATGTGTTCTCCCATGTGCAGAACCTGCATTACACACACACACACACACACACACACACACACATACACACACACACACATATGCATACATACACATTTATACATACACACCGATGGCATGAAAGGTTAAGGGAAATCTTTGGGATGAAGAAAGGGACTACTGGGAGGGGGAGGGGAGACAATAGAAGATGAAAGAGGTGAATATAGTCAAATTAAGTATTCCAATAAAACATCATGATGACATGATGAAACCCATCACTTCATCATACAATATCCACATGCATAATTTCTCTATCATTGTGTGTAAGAAAGAAACAGAGAAAGTGGGGCAGGGGGAAGAGCACCAGTGTGCATGGGCTACGGCACGCATGCAGCTGAGAGGACAGTTTCCGGAAGCCCGTTCTTGCCTTCCATTGTTTTGAATCAAGGCTTTTCCCTTGTTTCTGCTGTGTGCTACATATTCAGGCTAACTAGTTTAACAGTTTCCGGGAATTTCCTATCTCCACCTCCTGGCTTGCCACAGAACTGGAAGTACAGATGTAAACCACATCCAGCTATTTACACAGGTTCAAGGGAACAGAGTCAGGTTGTCAGGCGTGCCCCAGTACTGTTTTTACCCACCCAGCCACCTCCCCAGTACAGTAGAAATACAATTAAGACTTTCCATGTGTAGAGCACTTCTAGATTGCTAAGTGCTTTCTCGTGTATCCTGGCAAACTGCTATGGAACTGATAGGGTACAAATTCTCCCACACCACACACACACACACACACACACACACACACACACACACACACACACACAAACCAGTTTGCCAGAAGCCATATGTCACCTGCAGATTTTCTGCCAGAAATGTATCTTGAACACCCCCTCTGCTCCACCCTTGTCCCTCCTCCACCACAGTAGCTCAGGCCTCCAGCAGCTTCTTGTGCTGTAGTCTACAGTGGACTTCTAGCCTGGCTCACTGTTACATGTCCACCAAGTAGCTTTACTCCAAAAGCTCACTAATTCTCAGCCTTACAGACGGGTTGAGTTTAAACTGCATGAGTGAATGTAACAGGACTCTCAGAGTCTGACCCACATATGACTCTCCAATCCCCACAGAACCCAAGGCACCACCATAAAGGTTTGTCTCTTTCCTCCAAATAGCCTCTGCCCTTTGGGCATTCATCCTGGAGTGTGCCCTTCCCCTTCCCCGGCACGGCCATCCTAATGCTGAAGAATTCCTTATCTTCGCAGATGAAACTGCAAAATACACATGTGCAAGAGATATCTTCCTTCTCCTCATCCCCCCAGCCCTCTGTAAAGACAAAGCCCTGTCATCCAGCACACTGTTAAGTGTTATCCATAAGTAAGTGTCCATTTCCCTTAAACTCTGAGATTCTCAGGCTAGAATTCAATGAGCATTACTAAGGAAACAGCTGAAGCCAGCAGGACCTTTCCAGGAGTTCTAGACTTCAAGATGTCTAGTTAATCGAGAAGCTTAGCAAAGATGCTGCAAGACAGTTAAAGGATGAGGAGAACGATATCGTTGATAGGTAAAGATCACCGAGAGATGGAATCCAAAGAAAATCCTGAATAAAATAAATAAATACATTCTGGGAAGTTTACCTGGGAACAAGATGTCTAGGGAACACAGGCAGATGTCCAAAGCTCTTTTCAGATAAATAAATAAATAAATAAATAAATAAATAAATAAATAAATAAATAAATAAATAATTGGCCACCGTCATTTAACCTAGAGAATACAGGGGTGACAGCCATAAAATGAGGCTCCAGGAGTACAGCTTTCTCCCATACTGCATTTCCAATATTCATCAAACAGCCTAACAAGGCCCATTCTCTGACCCTGCACATCTGCTCCTAGGAATGCTCCCAAGGAACGATTCCAAGAGATGCAGAAGGATAGACTGATGAGAAAATTCACTCCAGTATCAGTCAAGATGGAGGGAAAAGTGAAACTTCTGTCCTTCAGGAAGATACACTTTCAGAGAGCTGAAAGCTGAACCACATGTGATACTTAATACTGACAGGACCTAGAAGCAACACCTCCTGACGTGTCTGTCAGGGAGTATCTAGGTTACTTACTTGATGTGGGAAGACCCACCTTAACTACTCCCCCACACGAAAAGAAGAGCTGAGCACCCGCATTCACGGTTCTCTGTTTCCTGACTGCAGATGCCATATGACCCTGTCTCAAGATCCCACTGCCATGATGTCCCCCGCTATGATAGACTGTATCCTTGAGCTAGGAAGAGTCCAGCCTTCCTTATCTTTAAGTTACTTCTGCCAGGGATTATAGCGCAGCTCCAAGACAAGTACCTAATGCATTATAAAAGATACGCTTGAGGGAAAAGCACATTTTTAAAATCTTTACCTCAGGGTGGTGGTGTTACATAGCTAAAGAGAAATAATTATCAGGCCTGGAGGCCGTGGAAGGCAGAATTCCCCTTTATTTTGGACCTCACCTCCCACTTCCCTGTTAATTCTAAAAAGGGGACTATCACATCTTCCCCCACTTAAGATTTAAATTATGATATGACAAGGTGAGGGTTTCAGAGCTTTGGTGAGGTCCGTTAAGAGAAGGCTGCTTAGTCCAGTGCTACCTCTGGCCCTTGATAGAACCATGACATTCTGATCCTCTCCAGAGATGAAAACTGCACACTATTGTCTCATTAAGAGTTAATCCAGCTAGGCTCCGCAATCACTTTCCCAGGAGATCCCTCCATAGGAAAGCTGATTCATCTGATGACAAGCTAAGGAGGTGGGAGGGATAATTTTCCTCTTACTGAGACCTTCCCTGAGCACCCTCCCTCTGAGAGTCTCTTAGACTGTCTCCCATAGTGCAGTGCGTGAGGCTGCTGTCTCCTCAGTTCTAACTCAAAAGGTGTAACTAACCTCTTTCTGTTCTTCCTACTTTTGGATACTGGTCAAAGCCTTCCTGTGTTACCCTGACACTCTGGGTTTTTTTCCTTGCTTTTTCCTGAAGTCCCCCTTCCTATTCTGTCATGTATGTAGGCATTCACCAACCTCACCACAGCCGAACAACTGGCCTTCTCAGACCCAGATGTCAATCTCTCTCCTCCTCTTCTCCATCTCCCTCCAGCTTGCCAACCTTGTTGGATTTTTTTCCTCTCAAACTCTAATGAAACTTTTCTTGAGTTTTTTTTTTCTAAATTGTTTTATTACCAATATTAAGAATCCAGAAGGGAACCCTGATTTCCCCAGTAACATTAGGATTAGAAATAACTTATTTTCTTCTTTATACACTTATATACCTCCCATGTTTTCTTCAAAAGATGGCACGTTGAATAAACAGAACTTATTCAGAAAGATGGACATCCTTAAACTCTCGAGGGGCTCAATGGTGGTAAAGGAAACACAGGTGGGTGGGTACCATGCTAACAACCATCCACATTCAAATGGCTCTCCAGAACAGGGTCTACCCAAGGCCATAGCAGACATGCCTCTCACACAGGGAATTCAGTACTGGGAGTGCATTCTAGGGGAAAAACTGAACAAATGGAAAATGTTAACTGAACAACAACAACAACAACAAAATGTGAATTGCCTCTTAGCTAACAGAGTAAAGAGCTGGAAGCAATACAAATGCCCAAGCAGGGTTGGCGCACATAGAACGCACACAGAGTTATGCAGGGCCGCCATTAGAAATGCCAATTATGAAAACGATGCAGAAATATGAAATAACGTGAGCAATAAAAAATGAGTGCACAGAGCTGCATTGTTAGGATTACAGCTCTGTGTATGAACACGGGAATCCTGAAAGCAGAGCACGTGTATGTGGTGTTCATATGTGGAAGCTGGGCATGTTATGTTTTAAAGTTCGTCTTTTGTAACACTAGCTACACAGCATGTGTTTCCAGTCTTAATTAAACAGGCAAATAATTGACAATAGGAGTGCAACTGCTGTCAGCATATGGCATGTGCCTCCATCTCTTTTTCCTCTTTGGTGGCACATACCTTTAGTTCCAGCACTCTGGAAGGCAAAGCTGATGAAGTCTGAGACCAGCCTACGTACCTTACACAAAGAGCTCCAGGCCAGCCATGGCTACACAGTGACGCTCTGCCTCAAAAAGAAAGAAAGGAAGGAAGAAAGGAAGAGAGAGAGAGAGAGAGAGAGAGAGAGAGAGAGAGAGAGAGCAAGCACATAAGCACATACTGGGGGACTAGTGGTTAAGAGCATTTGCTGCTCTTTTAGAGGACCCTGTTCAGTCCCACCGTGGCTCAAACCATCTGTAATTCGTGTTTCAGGAGACCAAATGCCCTCTTCTGGCCTCTGCAGGCACCAGGCACACATGCAGTATGCAGATGTACATGCAAGAAAAAACACTAATACTCAACTAGATAAATAAAGTAAAAGATAAATTAAAGCAAAAGAGATTTATTTGCCTGGCTAGGGTGCCACACATGTTTAATCCCAGCACTGGGAAGGTAGAGGCAAATGGATGTCTGTTCAAGGCCAGCCTGGAGTACAGAACTAGTTTCAGGACAGCTACACAGAGAAATCCTGTCTCAAAAAAAGGACATGCTGGGGCTGGAGAGATGGCTCAGCAGTTAAGAGCACCCGACTGCTCTTCCAGAGGTCATGAGTTCAATTCCCAGCAACCACATGGTGGCTCACAACCATCTGTAAAGAGATCCGATGCCCTCTTCTGGTGTATCTGAAGACAGCTACAGTGTACTTATATATAATAAATAAATAAATAAATCTTTAAAAAAAAAAAAGGACATGCTGTTCTTACTGAGGACTTGACTGGGACTTGACTTGGTTCCCAGCCCACATCAGATGGCTAACAACAGCCTGTAACTCCAGCTCCCAAAGATCTGACACCTCCTTCCGACCTCTAAGAACACTGGTACACTTATAGCATACACTCACAGAGACACACACGTAAGTAAAAATAAAACAATACCAATTTTAAAAGTTATTATAGAAGGTTATTTTCAATTTTTAAAAAATAGAGAACTTAACACTCGTCCTAAATGAAAACATCCTGGTGATTGTTTCAAGGTCTATAATGAGGTATCGTATGATGCTTGTGTTTTAAACAAAGGACACTAAGTATGCCACTGTGACAAAGCAGATAGATTGAGCAATGTTTCTGACACTGCAGATGACATCAATATCCAAAAGCCAGGATCGCAGAAGCACTGTAACTAAAACTAGAATAGATGGAATTTTATAAGACTCTGAAAGTGTTAAGATGGACATAGTAAACGCTCAGATCAGAAGAGGCTTGAAGGAAACAGATCCAATTGGCTGGATACTTAACCTCCCCTGCTCTGACCTTCACTGAGGCCAAACTCCTCTGCAAGCAGCAGCTGCAGACTTCACCTCCTGCCTTCCCCCACCTGCCTCTGCCTGCAGTCCGTGCTGCTCTGTGCAGCCTACAGCCTGCACCACAGAGGATACACAGGCCTAACTTGCAACTTGCATCCTTAGAATTCTTCTACAGAGAAAAACAGGAGGGCATGCATGCAAGTGTGCAAGCAAGCACAAGCATGCCTACACACACACACACACACACACACACACACACACACACAAACACACAGTGTGTACCTTGTGATTCGAGGGGTCTGCTGCCCTGAAATGAATGTGGCCTGAGCAATGAGAGGACTCTGAGTGCAGTCTCCACAGAGGAGATCCATTTCCGCAGGAGTGTGAACCTTTTGTACTTCCAAACAATGGGTGCCCACAGCAGAAACCTACTATTCATCTACTGTATGCCCTACAACACTGCCCTCTGTTCCAATGGAGAGAAGCTGTTTTCCGGGACCGGCTGGGATGAAGGATGCCACCAACAGAGCAACTCCTCTAGTCAGGGAGAAACTGAATTTGGCATTTGTAGCCTATGATGTCGCCTTTAGAAACCACCCCTGTACAAGATGCAATGTGACTCTACCACAACCTGCTAATGAACTAATCTGATCCTGTCACTGTGACTTGCAAATCTCCCTCAGGGTTCAAAGTCATTTGTAGGAGGAAATGCAGTGCTCTCGCTCGCTCTCTCTCTCTCTCTCTCTCTCTCTCACACACACACACACACACACACACACATATACACACACACACACAGAAGGGAGGGAGTGGGAAGAAGTGGGGGGAGGGAGGGAGGGAGGGAGGGAGGCAGGGAGGGAGGGAGGGAGGAGGGAGGGAGAGAAAGAGGCCGGCTACACTTAATTGCCAGAGCATCTTCTGGTTGTTGGCTGCAGAGAAGTACCTCTGAAGTCCCCTCCTGTGAGTTAGCCACTTCCTCTTTTGTGCCTCCTATGGTCTACATCAGTGGTTCTCAACCTGTGGGTCCTGAACCCTTTGGGGATTGAATGGCCTTTTCACAGGAGCTGTATATCAGTCTCCTGCATATAAGATATTTACGTTATGATCCAGAACAGTAGCAGAATTACAGTTATGAAACAGCAAGGAAATAATTGTATGGTTGGAAGGCACCCCAACATGAGAAACTCTTTTTAAAGAGTCATAGCATTAGGAAGGTTGAGAATCACTGTTCTGCATGGACATTTTCTTCTATTTCTTAGTTTAGTACCTGCTCTCTCCTCCAGGCCTTAGGACTGAGGCCCCTGAGATCTACTTGTATCTTTATAACCTGGCACTCCAATAGTAAACAGAGACGGTAAACACCATAATAAGGATATTAAACTCCTTGATCCAAAGAGAGGTAATTGGCAAAGATCATAAAAACCAAAGAGAGAAGAAAATGTGAGTTTCCTAGGACAAAGCCAATCCTTATTATGATTCAGTCTCTCTGTACTGGGGAGAGGGACCAGAAGTGACACGGAACTAGTTCAGAACTAGCTGCTGCTGATCACTTAGTGAATGAACTGTACTCTTTAAAACCTTTGATAGGTGTGGGGTACGGCCTAGACAGATGGATTAGCAGTTAAGTGCACTCGCTGTTATCCCGAAGGTCATGAGTTCAATTCCCAGCACCCACACAGCAGCTGACCATTGTCTGATGTCCTCTTCTAGTATGCAGATGTACACGTAGGCAATATACTGATATATAATGTATATATAATATATTATGTTATATATAATATGTATGTAGTATATATTATGTATAATACATAAAACCTTTCTTTGGGAAAATAAAAACAAATGACAATAACAAACTTGACTTTCTTCAAGACAGAAAAATAATCCTAACTAACTAGGAAAATGTCTCACCTTGCCCAAAGTACTGGTTACTTAAAATACTGCAGAGGACTCGGCCTAGGAGAGAGAACTAAGCATGGTTGATGCAACAGCCCAATTATTTTAAAGTATAATTTCTATTTATTTTTTTTAACTCTTATTTTATTATATGTGTTTTGTCTATATACCATGTGTGTGCTTGGTCCCCACAAAAGCCAGAAGGGGCTGTTTGATCCCCTGGAAGAAGTTCTAGATAGTTGTAAGCCACCATGTAGGTGCGTGGAATCGAACCTGAGTCCTCTCGGAAAGCAGACAGTCCTTGTAACTGATGAGCCATCTCCCTAGCCCTTCTATTTATTTATTGTTGATGTATAAGACACAGACATTGAATTCATGTGAACCATCAAACTGAACAAAGTAAACTGCCTGCAACTCCATGACCTAAGCATTGGCCTCTCCATTTTGCAGATGACAAGAGTGGTCATTCCATACATTTGCACTGAGCACCTAAAATAGTCAGTTCAGTCCCAGACCCAGGAATGGGGTGGTATAGCAGTGAACGAGCAGGCACGGTCCCTGTTCCTAAGGAGCACAAGGATAAAACAAGAACGGCATGGGAAAAGAAGCATGCGCATAAATGAACAAGAAAACACCAGACAGCGACAGGTACTCACATTAAAGTGGGATGAAAATAGGATAAAGGAACTCTTAGGAGTTGTTAGAGGTTAGATGGCACCATTTAAGATGCAATTTTTAATAAGAACCGAAAAAACACACAAAAATTAGAAATTTAGCTACTACAAAGGCCCTAGGGTGAGAGTCAGCTTGGCAAGTCAGAAAAAAAAAAAAAAAACAGGACACTAGGGCTGAGGATATAATGAAGGAACAGAGGCTGAGAGGCTCTTGTGGGACAGATCATGTCACATTTATTTCAGAAGGCCAGGGCAAGGACTTGAGATTTCATTCTGAGTGCAATGGGAAGAGAAGAGGTGGTTCAGTAATTAAGAATACTTGTTGTTCTTGCAGAGGACCTAGGTTCAGCTCACAGCACCTACATGACAGCTCACATAGGTTTGTAATTCCAGTTCCAGGGGAATCTAATGACCTATCTGTACATGTCCATGTGTACAGGTGCCTGCAGAGGACAGAAAACTGCATCCGATTCCCTGGAGCTGCAGTTACAGGTGGCTGCGAGCCTCTTAATATGGGTGCTGAGAACTGAATTCCAGTCCTCTGCAGGAACAGCCAGTATTGTCTGTTCGTTTGTTTGATTCAAGACAGCCTTGGCTGTCTCGGAACTTGCTCCGTAAATCAGAATGGCCTCAAACTCACAGAAATCTGCCTGCCTCTGCCTGCCCCCAAGGGCCAGGATTCACTACCACTACCCGGCCTGCAGCCCTACTCTTTAAAGGCTGAGCCATCTCTTCAGCCCCAGCTTAACATTTCAAAAAGATTTCCCAGGTCCCTACAGGAGAGGGAGGGAGTGGGATGCTCAGGATACTCACTCTGAGATCCTCAGAGACACAGAATGAGGCCCAGAAAGTACCTTGGCCAAAACCACAGTGATTCAGTCTCGGCCAAGCTGTTGAGAGGGCTGGGAGGTGATTTGTCAATCGAACGCTTGCCAGGAAACATCGGTCTGAGCCTGACTCTAAATAATAAGCCAGCCAGGGTGACACATGCTTACAACCTCAACAGTGGAGAAACAGAGAGAAGCAGAGGTCAGGCCTGCAGACTCGGTGAGTTCCAGACCAATAAGAGACACTCTCTCTCAAACTAAGGGCTGGAAAGATGGCCGAGCAATAAAGAGCACGTCCTGTTCTGGCAGAGGACCCACTTCGATTCCCAGTGCCCACACGGTGGCTTCACAAGTGACTGTCCCACATGTTGTGCGTATAAAGTAATATAGGCAGACACACGTACATATAAATAACAGGAAATGATTGCAGAAGGCACTGATGTTAACCTCAGACCTCTACAGACATGTGTGCATATCTACACACACACACACACACACACACACACACACACACACATACACACATACACATACACACACACACACACACACACACAGAGAGAGAGAGAGAGAGAGAGAGAGAGAGAGAGAGCACAAAACAAATCAACCATTAAATACAAACATACCTAAAGAGTGGCCTTCTATTTGCATGAAGGCTACTGGGTAATAGAAACAAGGGAAGCTCTGGTGAAAGAGTGGGAGATGAGCAGAATGAGGAGAGAGCCAAGCCAAACCTGTGTGCACCTGGGAAATTTATATCAGAAGTGAGCCATAGAAAGGTACAGCTGGGGGTGACCAGGGTTATGGTATCAACAAGTTTTTAATTAAGAAAGGAATTCACTTTGGAAAGTTGAAGAGAGATAAAATTAGAAAAGTTCTTAGGAGCTCCCAGGGGTTGACTTATTCTTGGTTGAGAAATACTGGGGCGTGCTTATTTGGTATTAAGAATTTTCTGCTTCAGAGTAGATTTAGCAAGAGTGGGAAGGAGAGATAGAGCTACAAACTGCAAAGGCCTTGTAGTAAACCTTGAAAGTCAGGGCTGTCCTCGAGGTTTAGTATACAGAAGAGCGGGATCTGCTCCCATCCCCGTGCATTCTCGGGCAGCCGCACCATCGGCCCCACCCCTATACACACAGCGGGTTCTCAGGGAAGATCCCGAGCTCAGTCTCTAAAGACATCCCCAACAAAGCAGGAGGAATCTTAAGCAAGTCTGAGCGAGCCAAGGAAAACATCCATCCATCCCCCGTCTTGCATCTCTGTGAGCAGGCTCTGTTCTTCATTCCAGGCTTCTGTGACAGAATTTGTTTTCAAATGTCATTGATGTTTGCAATATGTCAGGAGTTCAACTAACTGTGGGACCCTCAGAAGTTGTGGCCACTTTACGTTCAGCATGTGGCTGAGAGATGACAAAACGGAAAAATCTCATTTCAATGTCAGTAGAAAAACTGAGGAATTAACTCTCTCCAGTGCTAAAAAAGCATCAGAAAGACCTTTAAATGACAGCGTACATCAACAAGGCTGAGGTGGAAACAAAAACACATGATAGTTTGGAATTTTCTTTGCTGTCTTAGATTGCAAGTGGCCTCACGTTCTACAAAGTGGCGTTCCATAGGCGGCCCTTTCCATAGTTGACCCGCTTGCCACATGGCAGCATAAGGCCACTCTGCCTAGCTGCATCGTTCTCTAGCTTACCACTGCCTGTCCCTGGCTATGCCTGCTTTCAGGCCAGCGACAAGTCATCTCCCCCAGAGTCCTCCTGGCCTCTCCTCTGGAACTTCGTAAGACCAGGTCATATGAACCACACACCTTTAGCTCTTGATCATACCAGATCTTTGTTTTAACAATTTATTTAATTGTGTGTGTGTTGGTGTTTTACTTATACATGTCTGTGTGAGGGTGTCGGACCTTGGAATGACAGACTGCCATGTGTGTGCTTGGAATTGAACCTGGACCCCCACAAGAGCAGTCAGGACTCTTAATTATGGAGCCATCTTTCTAGCCCCATATCAAAATCTTTTTTTTTTTTTTTTGGTTCTTTTTTTCGGAGCTGGGGACCGAACCCAGGGCCTTGCGCTTCCTAGGTAAGCGCTCTACCACTGAGCTAAATCCCCAGGCCCCCCATATCAAAATCTTAAAACTACTCTCTTATTCAAGCATCAGAATAGAAGGAAGGGCAATTTAGGAAATCGCCATTAACAGGAGACATGGCCTAGCAGTAATTTCAAATGGATTGGGGCTGGACTTTCAACTCTGTCCCTCGTACTAGCAGGAGAGTCCTGAGCAAGTCACTAGAAGGTAGAAACAGTATTACCTACCCCAAGGCCTCCTGTGAGAGTTTAGTACAGTGCTTTGGTAAAACACCACCATGGTACCTGGCACATAGCAAGTGCTCCATAAATATTAATTCCTTGGCTCTAATGACTTTGTAAATGTCACCTTCTCCAATAAGAAGCTCAGGAAGATAGATCACCTTCTATATATTGTATTAAACTGTACATAGTCCCATGCAGGGGCAGTTCGACTCGGAGAGGCTGGGAGAAAGGGTATTTAAAGGAAGAAGCCATAACCCAAGGGGGCAGGGGTGGTGTCATTGGAAAATCACAAGTTCTGCAACCACGAAATAAACAGGACAGTTTAAGAGAAAATATTGTGAGAATAAAAAAAGTCCTTAGAAAGTATCAGAAGGGCTGGAGAGATGGCTCAGTGGTTAAGGGCACTGACTGCTCTTCCAGAGGTCCTGAGTTCAATTCCCAGCAACCACATGGTGTCTCACAACCATCTGTAATGGGATCCGATGCCCACTTCTGGTGTGTTTGAAGACAGCTACAGTGTACTCACATACATAAAATAAATAAATAAATCTTTAAAATATTTCTAAAAAGAAAGTATCAGAAGCATCACAGAAAGTTTTTAAACTCAATGAAAGGTTTAGAAAATGAACAGGATGAAATGCATAAAACAAAATCAAAAGGAAGATGCAGAAGATAGAAGAGGGAAGCTATGAAATTCTGGTCGGCTGGTCCAATGGGCCTGGAGTTGAATAAAATAAACTACCAAAGGGAGAAGAGAAAAATGAAAGAAATGTCCGAACAATGTAATTCAACAAAATGTCAAAGAATGAAAGGATTCTGATTGTCATGTTGAAATGATCAGTTCACCAACCACTGTAAAGATTTTATGAAATTTCAGGAAAGATTCCTTCCATAAGCTGTTGTCATTCAAGGGAAAGGCAAATAGACTCCAAACAATGAGAAGCCAGAAGCCTTCTGACTTCCTTCTCCCCAACAGCAAATGATGATGGAGCAGTCCCTTTAAGAGGCAAAAGAAAGCGACTTCCAACACAGACTGCAGTGTCTAGGTGTGACTGTTCATCCTCACTGTCAAGCGACTGTGTTTAGAATCACCATGGAAACACACTTCTGTCTATAAGGGTGTTTCCAGAAAGGTTTAACAGAAGACAAAAGACCCACCCTGAATGTGGACAACACCATCTAGTGAGCTGTGATTCCAGATGGTATAAAAAGAAAGCTAACGGGGTTGGGGATTTAGCTCAGTGGTAGAGCGCTTGCCTAGCAAGCTCAAGGCCCTGGGTTCGGTCCCCAGCTCCGAAAAAAGAAAAAGAAAGCTAACAGAATGCCAGCATCTGTTTTTCTCGGCTTTCTGACCGCTGACACGGTGTGCTCAGCTGCCTGAGGCTCCTTTCACTACGATTTCTCTGCAGTGAGAAATTCTACCCTTGATGGAAAGCAATAATAAATCCTTCCCACCTTAAGTTACCTCTGTTGGGTATTTTATCACAGCAACTGGAGAAATGATGTGCTAGGCGAAAGATAAATCAAGTCTAAAGGCACTTCCAAGCACAAGGGATTATAGGAACTCATACTCCATTCACTTTCTTAAAAGATGCTCCCAGAGGATGTCCTTTATCAAGTGATAGACAAGAAACAGGTCTCCGGGGCAGGAGGCCCCAGCATGACTACCACACAGAAGCCAGCCAACCAGGTGGGAAAGCATTCGGATAGGTATGTTGAAGATGGTCACTCCCGCTGGTAGGAGAACCTTTCTTGTGTCATGGTTTTATATGTACAATTACTGAATTTCAAATACAAAAGGAGACCCCTCTTAAACCAATTACTCAGCAATTGTCAAGAATTTGGCGTACTAATTTAATCCCATTTACCTTTGTTTAAACATTCTTTAATTCCATGTCACAGAACTTGATCTCAAAGTCCACTTTTATATCACCTCTCCTTCAAAATACTATTATCACTTCTAAAAATACCAGAAACTCATATTTATCACCTAACAATCCGTGATAAAATGCCCCCAAAATCTTTTTCAAATGCCTTCTGCCCCACATGTGGCCCATATATACACAGCCACCAAAACTAGATAAGATTGATGAGGCTAAAAAATGCATGCTGAAAAGGACCGGATATAGATCTCTCCTGAGAGACACAACCAGAGCATGTCCAATCCAGAGGTCAATGCTAGGCTAGCAGCAAAAGACTGAACTGAGAACAGGACCCCCTTGTGGGGAATTAGAGGAAGTATTGAAAGAGTTGAAGGGGCTTGAGACCCCATAAGAATAACAATGCCAACCAACCAGAGCCTCCAGGGACTAAACCACTACTGAAAGACTATACATGGACTGATCCAGGGCTCCAACTGCATAGGTAGCAGAGAATAGCCTTGTTGGGGCACCAGTGGGAGGGGAAGCCCTTGGTCCTGCCAAGGTTGGACCTCCAGTGCAGGGGAATATGGGTGGGCGGAAGGGGGATATATGGGGGGAATACCCATACGGGGGAAGCAGAGGGGAGGGGCTTATGGACAGGAAACTAGGAAAGGGAATAACCTTTGAAATGTAAGTAAAGAAATATATCTAATAAAAAATTTTAAACAATAGAATTATATGTTATGAGCTGTACTGTGTTGGGGGCAAACTCATACTGAAGCACTAGTCTACTCCCAAACCTTCAGAATATAGCTATAATTGGGGTCAACCTTCAGAATATAGCTATAATTGGGGTTGGAGCTTTTAAAGAAGTAAGGAAGTTACAGTGGCTGCAATCTGATGGTATCTTTTCAGAAGAGGCAACTAGGACACAGAAACAGGGCCATTCTAGAAGGAGATAGCAAAAAAAAAAAAAAAAAAAAAAAAAAAAGGCTTTGGAAGAAACTAACATCCAAGCATCGTCACACTGGTCTCCCTACCTTCAGAACTGAGAGAAAAGGTCTTGCTTTTAAGCCTGTGGCATTTTGCTACAGCAGTCCCAGCAAATGAATTCACACTCTATCCCAAACCAAAGCAAGACTCACATACTCCTGTCAGTTATGTTTTTTCTTTTAGATGGGCTCTCACTGTACTGTACCACCACAGACCTCCTCAGCTTAAGGACTCTTTCTGCCTCGCCCCCCAAGTGCCTGGAGCTATCGGTATACACTACTGAGTCCAACTCTGGTTAGAATTCTTAAGTCATCACTCTTTGTTTTTTAAACGTCATTAACTTCTTTCAGAAGCCAAGCCAGTTTTCCAACACAGTGTCCCACATTCTAAATCTACATGTTTGCTCAACCTGTCCTCTTCCTCCTTGTCGCCAGTAAATCTAAGCCTGATGCTTGATTGGTTTTAGGGGTCCACTGTGAGATCAGAACAGCCACTGGGAACTACTGTACACTTCCCTTAACCTGACAAAGAATGCGAGAGTAGGTGTTGGGGTGGGGAGCAGAGCTGCTTTCTGCTCAACTGGAAAGGTAGTGGTGCACCTCCTCCTCAGTGCCTGTTTGGGTTTAGGGATGGCACTCACTTTAACTATAGGAGTTTGACTCTAAGCTACTTCCTAAGAGCTGGAGGAAGGCCAAGGAAACTAGAAATGACAGAGCGGTCCTCTGTGACCACGTTATAACCCTTGGATACCCGAGCATGCACAACCTGATATCCATCACACTTATTCTCCATGTTTCCTACTTTCTCCTTGGAACCTTCCATAATCCCCAGGGGCTAAACCAGACTGACCTGGGGTTTACACCCATTAGGTTTGTGCTTGCTTCTATTAAAACAAAACAAAAACAACAAAAAACAAAACATAAAAACAGCATATTTTAGGTAGTACAAACATGTCTGGTTAAACCACCAAGAAAAGGGAATAATAACACAAAGTCAGGACAGTCACCATTTCTGGAGGGGAGGGGACAAACGCTGTTCCTAGGGAGTCAGAGATTTCCATCATTTTCATTTTAATCTTAGAGCTTAAAAGCACTCCTTAGTTTGTGTTATGTTTCAGGTTATCTTGGTTTTCTCGTGAGCCATCCACCAAAGCTAAAACACGGGGTTTACAGATAAAGTTACAATGAGAAAGCCTAGAAATGGAGTTTACGAGAAGGCAGTTGAGCCCCTCAGGGATGCTCTTTTGGGGGTATCACAGGGATATTTATTCCCAATATGAATTAAGATGGCTTTCTTAAAAGCTTCCATCAAGAATGATTAACGAAAAATCCTTTCCTTCCACTAAGTTACCTAGTGATCAACATCTGACATCTTAAACTTCTCCCTGGGAAACCCAATAATACGGCTTCATACATTTTTCCAGGAAGAAGACTTCCAGCTTGCCCCAGGGAATTCATTTACCTCAAATTCATAAAAGTCATAGAGCTGGGAGGGAAGCCACACAAATGCTTCGGATGACAGAACTGGGATACAGCCTGCAGAGCCGGAGTGACAGGTCCAATCTAGCCCGGTTTATAATAACGTCTACCGGTGGTTGAGAATATAGGATTTGCCAAGAGCTTTACATAATTTGTCTCCTTTAATCCTCAGAAGCACACTTCCAAGTCCAGGCTGGGACCATAACGGGAACAAGGTCACTGAGCAAGTTAACCGCAGAATCACGTCATCCAACTTCCCAGGTACCGGGTTCACTCCCAAAGGAGATGCCCTCAGCACCCAGAAACTAACATTTAAAAAGGCCTGGCACCCTCAGAGAACTGGCCCAAACCCTGACCCAGACCCCTTTGAGCACAGGTATTGACACCTTCAAAGAAATACCAGGTCAAACTGATCCCTTTAAGGGACCTCGGTTTGCCCTCAAGAGCCAGCTGCAACCCATCCATCCCCAGCTTGGCCATGTCTGCTGTCTTGTGTGTATTTGGGACCCAGCAAATTCAAGCTTTACAGTTAAAGGGTTTCCCTCCACAGACCCCTGAGCAAAAACCCCTCTGCCAGGCTGTCTCCCACCTTTTCTTCTCTCCGCCTCCTCAGGGGCCACTGGTATGTGTTGGGGGTGAATCTGAGAGGGCAGCAAGCACAGCTACAGCACAGTCATATCCAATGGAGCAATCTCGAAAGACAGCCCAAGAATTTTAATGAAAACCAGAAAACCCCTGGCTGCAAGGCAGGACTGCAGTCCAAGTCGGAATGCCCCTCCCTCTGCAGCTAAGAATCCCTGAGCCAGCTTCCTCCTCCCGGAGTGCAGAGGGGGAAAAAAAATCCATTCTGCATTCAGTACTGCCTTTTACAGCAGCTGCTTTCTGGGATTATTTAGGTTAGAGCAAGGCCCATGCTGACAGCAACAGGACCCAGGACCCTGCAGAGCACAGGGTGTGGCTGCAGCAAATCCGTGCCAACGGATTATGAAACAGTCCTCTTTCTTCTCTTTTAAAGGCTCCTCTTTCCTTCTGCCAAAGCTGCCTGCCCGCCTGCCTGCCCACAGCTGCATACAAAGCTAGTGGAGAATCTTAACAAGCTTAAAGGGAAGGGACCAGATTTCACAAACTTGAGAAGCAGAGTGGAAGCCGCTGCCACCGCCGCCGCCGCCGCCGCCGCCGCCGGCAGCGATGCTGATCTCAAGCTTGCCCCCATCTCGATGGGGACGGGAACTGTGATGGGGAAAAAACAGCCAACTCGGAGAGGCTGGGTAACTTCTTCAGGGCTCCAAGACCAAAGTTTAGTATAGTAAAGCGCATCACGAATACAAACGCCGGGCTAGGGATGCAGCCTGCTTCATGGACTGCCTACCCTAGGATGCCTGAAACCCTGGGTTGGATCCTTAACACCACACAACCCAGGCATGGTGACAAACGCCTGTAATCCTAGCATCTGGGGAGAGGCAAGAAAGCAGGGCTTCCAGGTGAATTTGAGGCCAGCCTTTACAACGTGAGTCCCAGGAGACAGAGAGAATGACTACAAACTGAAGCCTGAATGTTGGCTCACACCTGTAGTCTCAACACTGGAAAGCTGGGGAAGGAAGACTGCTGCGAGCCTGACTCCAGACCACTCAGAGCCACGGAGTGAAGCCCGTCTCAAAACAAAACAAAATCATAGTGCCTGAGAGGCCGTGCGTTTAATCCTCAGCACTGGGGTGGGAAAAGTCAAACTAAACACCCTGGACTGCCTCCCCCAATAAAAACAGGAGGGAGAAGAGAACACTCACTAGCTGCACTCTGGCTGTGTGCCTGGCACTAAGCTAAGCTTTTTGATGACATTCCATCATAATCGGCAGAACAATTAGATAGAAGAGGAGTCACTTTTATCCCCATTTTACGGAGAACAAACCATGGCTTTGATGTTAACTGGCATCAGGATTGTAACCCTAGGCTCTCTAATTCCCACCTTAAAGACTCCTGCAGTCTACAGAAGGAAACAGCTTAGGCCATCATGCCAAGCACGCAAATCTCACAGAGATTGCTTGCTTTTTCCCAATATATTCTAAGCTTACCTTCAGTGCCCCCTGGTACTCTGCAGCGGAATCATAGGCCCTGGCCCTGGGAAGTCTGATCACTAAGCCTCTTCTTTCTCAAGATGTGGGCTCTGTTGATTCTGAATGTGTGGAAGAGGAAGCTGCCCCCGTTAGCCAGAGACCCCCGTGTGTGAGAGACAGGCAGCTCCTTCCTGTACACTACCTCATCAATACACACAACCTTACAGCAGCCCCCACCCAACCACACACGGGCTCATTTCGTATTCTTAACAGGAGACCATGTGCCTCTACCTAGAGCAACTGTGATTTCCCAAAGGAAGGGACTGTCTAGACAGAGCATCCCAATCCATCTTGACAAGACAGGAGCTACGTGTTGCCAGGTTGGCTCACACTGCTCTCAGGGACTGTGTTCTGTGCCCCGAGGAAAGCTCTGTGCTTGATACTCCTAGGTGGTCATACTGAGCCCCGCCCAGTCCAACCCCTCACACGGTGAGTTAGAACTGTCTTCCAAGCCAGGCAAGTGTGTCTTGAGAAGGTCCTATTACAGTGATGTGACATCCTCATGTATGGGCACGCACACACAGGCACAACACCCAGTTTCATGAAGCAGGCTGCAACTTGAAAGAACGCTCCCATGCACAAACAATGAGGCTTCATGGTGGTCCTGAGGCAGACTAAGCACACATATGCCAGGTAGTTGTGTCTTAACCTGGAGAATAGTCTATGAGGCAGACAGGATTGCTATTGGGCAGAGACAGTAATGAAGCTCAGAGAGGTAATATAATTTGTCTAAAGCCACACAGGAAGGGTTAAAGCTCATATTCAAATATGATTTGTTGGTGTTTGTTTGTTTGTTTTTTAGTTTGATTATTTGATTGGTTTTTGTTGTTTGTCTCCAGTTTTGGGGGTTTGTTTTGTTTTTCAGTTTTTGGTTTTTTGATTTTGGGTTCCCCACCTTTGGGGAGGGGGTGTTTTATTTACAACAGAGTATTATGAGACTATGCTGGCCAAGTACTTGTTATGTAACTGACAATGGCCTTGAACTCATGATTCTCCTGTCTCTACCTCCCAAGAACTGGATTATAGGAGTGCCCTACCACACTCGGTCCGTTATATAATTCAAACTTGCCTTGAACTCAGGACCTTCTGGCCTCAGTTTCCTGCATGCTGGGATTACAGACAAGCACTACCACGCCTAGTTCGTTGTGTTTTTGAGATGACCTGAGAACACCCTTTCATTCTGGCTCTGAGGTGAGAATGCAGGCGAGCCTCTCTGACAAAGGAGGATTCCAGCTGAGGCCTGAAAGAGTCGGGGTGAGCCTCTTAGGAAGTTGGGGTTGGAGGAGTGTGGGCAATGAAGAGGCAGTGCCAGGACTAACAGCAGGACGAGGCTGAGGGAATGAGAAGAGACTGAGCTAGTCTGCAACAGGAAGATGGGTGGCTCAGAGGAGGCAGGGCCTTGGGAACCACAACAAACAGTTTGGTTGATTTCTAAGGGCAATGAAAACAAAAGGCAAATGTAATGGGGGAAAAGACAACTCAAGCCCTGTTCTAAAGAGATAATACCGAGCCTACGAGCTCATTCAGGAAAGCACTGGCTTTGCAAAAACAAGCATCCCTAGACTCCAGGTTGGGGGCAGGGAACCCTGATGATCATGCCATTATAAAATCATTACTGTGTATGCTGATCTCAAAAATAAATTAAAGAAAACATTAGGGCGGGTGAGATGGCTCAGCAGGTTAGTGCACTCACCACTAAGCCTGACAACCTGACTCCTACCCCTAGACAACACAGATTTGACCCCATCCACAATGGTGCACGCACAAACACATACATCTGTAAAGACACACACACACACAATAGATGTAGTGAAAAAAATTAAGGACTTATTTTAAAGGAATATTTAAAAGTTCTGGTGCTGTGTGGGGGAAAGACTACACAAAAGGGGCAAGAGTTGGAACAAGGAGAGAAAAGATTGGAGTCTGGGCCACAGTGAGGGCAGTAGAGATGGATTTTATATTTGCAGGTATGTGGGACTGTAAACGCTTGCTGGTGGAGTGTATGAGAACGCTGTGGATACAGACTCATAGGTCTCTGGCTTGAACTGGGTAAACGGTGGCAACCTTCATGTCACTGGACAAATGCCACTGAGCTGCTGGGCATGGTGCTGCATACCTTCAATTCTAGCAATCAGGAGGCAGAGGCAGGCAGATCTCTATGAATTTCTAGGCCAGTCTGGTCTACACAGAGTTCCAAGCCAGCTCAAGGCTACACAGTAAAACCCTATCTCAATAAACAAGCAAATAAACAAATAGACCAGAGGTACAGAGATGGCCCAGTGGGTGACTTCTTTGCCACACAAATATGAAAACCTTAGTTCAGATTCCAAGAACCCATGTCAACCCAAACACAGTATCATACATCTGTAATCCTAGTGTTCCTAGGGTAGGACAGAAGGTGGAGAAGCTCAGCTATCTTGGCATTACAGCAATGCACAAGAGACCCTGTCTCAGAAAGGTGAAAGGGAAGGCTCAGTACCAACGGTTGTTCTCTAACTCACACACACACACACACACACACACACACACACACACACACACAGTGGCAAATAGACGTGTGTACATGATGGACGTGTGTTCACATGAGTATGTACACATACACACAACTCGATTATACCACATATACACATGCCCATGTACCACATACATATACAAAGTCAGACAGATAAAGAAGTACACAGCTCTCTCCATGGGGACACTGAGCCTTTACTTCCAAAGGCAGTGCACAGCAGGCAGGAACAGACCAAAACCCTTTCCTACCAGCTCTTACCCCTTCCTTTATTACTGAAAACAGCTACTATTGCTGCTGAAGAGCAAAGGGAACACTCACAGTTATAGTAAGAGGATGGATGGATGAATAGATTGAGAGACAAGCAGATGGTAAACAGTAGTTTTATTATTTTATGTATACAGGTGTGTACACCTCATGCATGCCTGGTGCCCAAGGAGGTCAGGCAAAGGCATGGGATCAGATCTCCTGAGACTGGAGACAGTAGTGAGTTGCTATGTGGTGCTGGGATTGAACCTGGGTCCTCTGCAAGAGCAACAAATACACTTAACTGCTAAGCCAACTCACCAGACCCAATCAAAACAGTTATACAGAAGATTAATTAATAATTAAGGAATGCTTAAAGGTATAATAGGTGATAATACAAAACAATCAATGAGGGAGGTTTTCTTACTCATATAGTCAAAAAAATCATGTACGGGTGGATGAGATGTGAGAATAAACATGGGCAGATCATCAAGCTATTCTGTATTTAAAAAGAAATGTTCACACATTTTGAGAGATTTCTCAAAATGCCTCCAAATGATCAGTGTTCCGTGCGCCAGCTCTGCCCTTGAAGTCCCTAGAGAGTCTTGCAATGGAATATAAATCTGCCCCTCCTCCAACAGCTTAATAAAGTTCCCTTTATTTAATGTGTATTATCCTTAAGTGATATGAAATAATTATGAACAAAACCAGGGGCCTAAGTCTGAAGGACAGAGAGCTGTGAAGTCAAATCCACGGACCTTGGCCATATAGAGAACCTCTGCTTATCAAGGAAAAGCAAACAAAGGCTATATCGTCCTTCACATAAAAAAAAAAAAAAGTAATCTGGATAGGTGATTATTTTTAGAACAGTATCTGTAAATCTATTTTAAGTCTTTGGGTTAGATGAAGATTAACACATAGACCTGCAACTGGCCAATGGGGTGGGGGTGGGGGGTGGTAGTGCAGTATGTTCAGTCCTCAATGGGACATATACTGCACCCACCCACTTGACACAAGCTAGAGTCATCAGGGAGGAAGGAGCGTCAGTAGAAGAAATGCCTCCATGAGATCCAGCTGTGGGGCATTCTCTCATTTAGTGATGAACAGGGGAGGGCCCAGCCCATTGTGGGTGGTGCCAGCCTCTGGTTCTATAAAAAAGCAAGCTGGCTGAGACTGTCATGTGAAGCGAGTCAGTAAGCAACACCCCTCCATTGGCTTCTGCATCAGCACCTGTCTCCAGGATCCTGCCTTGTTTGAGTTCCTGCTCTGACTTCCTTCATGATAAACAGCATTATGGAAGTGTAAGCTGAATAAACCCTTTCCTCCCAACGTACTCTTTGGTCACGGTGTTTCGTTGCAGCAATAGAAAGCCTGACTAAGACAAAGTGGATGACTACAAGCAGCTACTAACAGGGTAACTGCACATGTGAACTCACAGCAGTTGCAATAGCATGCAGAAAACATGTACAAACCCAAGCCAGACCAAATCCTAGCATCGAGAGACGAGCTGGGCACAAAGGTGCTACTGGCAATTTTTAGCTTCTGGCAGAGAGAGAGTGTGTGGTGGTTTAAACAGAAATGGTCCCAATAGGCTCAAATATTCGAATAGTTCATCATTAGGGAGTGGCACTACTTGACAGGGACTAGGAGTGTGACGTTGTTGGAGGAAGTGTGTCACCAGAGGGGAGCTTCATGGGGAGAGGAGGTGTCGAAAGTTCGAGGAAAGCCCAAGATCTCTCCCTTCCTGCTGCCTGCCTTGGATGCAGATGTAAACTCTCAAATGCTTCTTCCTGCACAGTGTCTGCCTGTGTTCCACCATGCTTCCTGCCATGATGACAGTGGACTAAACCTCTAAATGTAAACAAGCCCCAATTAAATGCTCTCTTTCATAAAAGTTGCCACGGCCACGGTGTCTCTTCACAACAGAACACTAAGAAAAAGAGTCAACTTTTTCTAAGAGTGTAACCACTGGTACGACAACCACGTTCCAGTAGGAGGCCACACGTTCAAGAATACCTGAGTATCACAAATTAGTCTTGTTAAATTTTGTTAAAAAGACACACAGAGTTGGGTGGATGAGGAAGTGGGGATAGACATGGACAAAACACATTGTAAGAAATTCTCAAAGAACAAGTAAAAAGGTTTTAGTTATATGTTACCATTTATATATTTTAGTACATGAAAATATGCATTACCATTGTCAGGTGAGTAAAGTGTTAGGGTTTTATTGCTGTGAAGAGACACCATAACCAAGGTAACTCTTACAGTTTTAGAGTTGAGTCCATTATTATCGCGTCAGGAAGCATGGCCACATCCAGGCAGACATGGTGCTGGAGAATTCTATATCTTGATCCAAAGGCGGCAGCAGGAGACTCTTTCTCAGGCAGCCAAGAGAAAGGTCTCTCCACACTGGATGTAGCTTGAGCACTAGGAGCCCTCAAAGCCCTCCTACACAGTGACACACAAGGCCATACCTCCTAACAGTGCCATTTGCCCATGGGTCAAGCTGCCAAGGACCAGCCTCAGTTTGGACAGGGGTTCCTAAGAGAGCGGTGTTTGGGAGCAGCAAAAACAAATGACTCAGAGTTAAATTATGGGTCCAAGTTGGTGGCCTAGGTACTGCTGAGATGGCTTTCCAGATTGCTTTTGCCCCCCCCCCCCCCGTGTTCTACTCTGCTCTGCTCTAGACAGCTTTTTCTTGCTGTTCTAAAATTTCTGTTGATACAGCTCTCTGCTAGTAAAAATTCTAAAAAGTTCTCCGATAGCTCATGGGTTTTCTGACCCAAAGCTGCTATAAAAAAATTCTTGGATCTTCCAACCAACTCAGAAGTCTTAAGCTGTTCTTGTTCTCCATAGATTTTCCAACTAAAATCAGAAATCCTGTTAGAAAATTTTCTTGAAGAACTGTTTTCGCTCTCCAGAGATATCCAGAAAGCTCAGCTCTTGCTTGAGGAAAATTCAAAAGAACTGCTATCACTCTTTTGCTAGCTCATCCCAAGCAGACCAAAAGCTCATGTTATTGTTTGTTTGTTTGTTTGTTTGTTTTTGTTTTTGTTTTTTACAAATCAGTTATTTATTTCAGGTTCCCTTTCCATTACTCTTAAGAATCAGCATCTCATGACCCAGCCCCCCCTCCCCCGATTCTTAGGAGAGAGCAAGCACACGTTTTGTGTTAACACTGCAAAAGAAGTCTGAGATCTGCCAGCCTCTGTTAAACACAGCCAGTAAATTACCTGGGTGGGACCATGTCCTGAAATTACCATATCGACCACACCCGGGCCTGGACAGCTGTGTCCCAGGCTGACCTTGAACTCAGGAATCTGCCTGCCTTTGTATCTGCCTGTCTTTATCTTTATGACAAGCTGACTCAATGTAGCTGCTTCTGTTCCTTTAGATCTGTAAAGCTCCTTATATAATCCATATTGCATCCTTATATTTTTTCATAGTTGAGAAATTATATTTTTTCGAACTCATGTTTTTAGAGTTCTTTTTCCACAGCCTTAAGAACTGTTCAGAAGGTCCCAGTATTTACCATTTTGCTGAGACATTAGCCACACCTTTGCCTCCCAGACTCACGCAGTGTCTGATTATCATGGAGTCATTAACATTAACAAGGCGGGCATTCCTCTGAGGAACCTAAAAATATGTACATTACTAAACAAGCCTAAAGCCCACCGCAGCCTTGGGCACTCATGTAGGCCCACGCCTGCTGGCCCTGTCCCAGGGGCAGGAACCATATCATCAAGGCCATGCCGGACTTGGCACCAAGCATATTCAACCCATCACAAAAAGCATTCAAATTATATAAGTAGGAGAAAGGAAGGCATTGCAAAATCCTGTGCATTTAATGAGCTGGTTACACCCATCTGTCAGAACTAAATCAATTATATTGCAAGGGTATTTGTTTTAGGACTTATTTGACATGGGGTAAAAGCCATGTCTGATTTTTCTTGCAGAATTCCTTAGTTCTCTGGCCCACAAACCCCAGGATGCCTCCGAATATAGTCTGAAATCACACCTTCTAAATGGCTATGCAGAAAGTAAATCCTCCTCCACACACCCACAGAGAACCTCCCAGCTGCCCACACAAACTTCCTTAGGTTCAGAGGCACCGGCCAGGCTGTCACACCTTCAAGGAACATTTGATGCTCTGTAGACCTACTGTGCACACTCTCTTTTAAGTGTTCAGAAAGCATGGGGCAGAGCAGGGCGGGCTTGCCATCCTCACACTGCAGACGCTCAGGCAGGAAGTCAGCAAGTTTGAGATCAGCCTAGTTCATGGCGTGAGATCTTATCAAAATAAATACACAAGTAAGGCTGGAGAGATGGCTCAGAGGTTAAGAGCACTGCCTGCTCTTCCAGAGGTCCTGAGTTCAATTCCCAGCAACCACATGGAGGCTCATAACCATCTATAATCAGATCTGATGCCCTCTTCTGGCCTGCAGGAATACATGCAGGCAGAAAGCTGTACGATGTATACATAATAAATAAATATTAAATAAAAAAATTTTAAAAAAGAAACATTTTAAAAAATAAATACACCCGAGGATCCCGGCCCGCAGCAGCTCTCTGCTCCCAGACCCCATGGGAAAGAGACCTCACCGCCTGGTCAGGTGGGCACTCCTGAGGCTGCAGAGCGGAAGAGACCACCAACACTGCCCACCCATGCCCACATCCCTGGCCCAAGAGGAAACTGTATAAGGCCTCTGGGCTCCCGTGGGGGAGGGCCCAGGAGTGGCAGGACCCCTGCCTGAGACACCGCCGGAACCTGAAGGAAACAGACCAGATAAACAGTTCTCTGCACCCAAATCCCGTGGGAGGGAGAGCTAAACCTTCAGAGAGGCAGACAAGCCTGGGAAACCAAAAGAGACTGCTCTCTGCACACACATCTCGGACGCCAGAGGAAAACACCAAAGGCCATCTGGAACCCTGGTGCACTGAAGCTCCCGGAAGGGGCAGCTCATATCTTCCTGGTTGCTGCTGCTGCAGAGAGCCCGTGGGCAGCACCCCACGAGTGAACTTGAGCCTCGGGACCACAGGTAAGACCAACTTTTCTGCTGCAAGAAAGCTGCCTGGTGAACTCAAGACACAGGCCCACAGGAACAGCTGAAGACCTGTAGAGAGGAAAAACTACACGCCCGAAAGCAGAACACTCTGTCCCCATAACTGACTGAAAGAGAGGAAAACAGGTCTACAGCACTCCTGACACACAGGCTTATAGGACAGTCTAGCCACTGTCAGAAATAGAAGAACAAAGTAACACTAGAGATAATCTGATGGCGAGAGGCAAGCGCAGGAACCCAAGCAACAGAAACCAAGACTACATGGCATCATCGGAGCCCAATTCTCCCACCAAAACAAACATGGAATATCCAAACACACAAGAAAAGCAAGATCTAGTTTCAAAATCATATTTGATCATGATGCTGGAGGACTTCAAGAAAGACGTGAAGAACTCCCTTAGGGAAACACAGGAAAACATTAATAAACAAGTAGAAGCCTACAGAAAGGAATCACAAAAATCCCTGAAAGAATCGCAAAAATCCCTGAAAGAATTCCAGGAAAACACAATCAAACAGTTGAAGGAATTAAAAATGGAAATAGAAGCAATCAAGAAAGAACACATGGAAACAACCCTGGATATAGAAAACCAAAAGAAGAGACAAGGAGCTGTAGATACAAGCTTCACCAACAGAATACAAGAGATGGAAGAGAGAATCTTGGGAGCAGAAGATTCCATAGAAATCATTGACTCAACTGTCAAAGATAATGTAAAGCGGAAAAAGCTACTGGTCCAAAACATACAGGAAATCCAGGACTCAATGAGAAGATCAAACCTAAGGATAATAGGTATAGAAGAGAGTGAAGACTCCCAGCTCAAAGGACCAGTAAATATCTTCAACAAAATCATAGAAGAAAACTTCCCTAACCTAAAAAAAGAGATACCCATAGGCATACAAGATGCCTACAGAACTCCAAATAGATTGGACCAGAAAAGAAACACCTCCCGTCACATAATAGTCAAAACACCAAATGCACAAAATAAAGGAAGAATATTAAAAGCAGTAAGGGAAAAAGGTCAAGTAACATATAAAGGCAGACCTATCAGAATCGCACCAGACTTCTCGCCAGAAACTATGAAGGCCAGAAGATCCTGGACTGATGTCATACAGACCCTAAGAGAACACAAATGCCAGCCCAGGTTACTGTATTCTGCAAAACTCTCAATTAACATAGATGGAGAAACCAACATATTCCATGACAAAACCAAATTTACACAATATCTTTCTACAAATCCAGCACTACAAAGGATAATAAATGGTAAAGCCCAACATAAGGAGGCAAGCTATACCCTAGAAGAAGCAAGAAACTAATCGTCTTGGCAACAAAACAAAGAGAATGAAAGCACACAAACATAACCTCACATCCAAATATGAATATAACGGGAAGCAATAATCACTATTCCTTAATATCTCTCAACATCAATGGCCTCAACTCCCCAATAAAAAGACATAGATTAACAAACTGGATACGCAACGAGGACCCTGCATTCTGCTGCCTACAGGAAACACACCTCAGAGACAAAGACAGACATTACCTCGGAGTGAAAGGCTGGAAAACAATTTTCCAAGCAAATGGTCAGAAGAAGCAAGCTGGAGTAGCCATTCTAATATCAAATAAAATCAATTTTCAACTAAAAGTCATCAAAAAAGATAAGGAAGGACACTTCATATTCATCAAAGGAAAAATCCACCAAGATGAACTCTCAATCCTAAATGTCTATGCCCCAAATACAAGGGCACCTAAATATGTAAAAGAAACCTTACTAAAGCTCAAAACACACATTGCACCTCACACAATAATAGTGAGAGATTTCAACACCCCACTCTCATCAATGGACAGATCATGGAAACAGAAATTAAACAGAGATGTAGACAGACTAAGAGAAGTCATGAGCCAAATGGACTTAACGGATATTTATAGAACATTCTATCCTAAAGCAAAAGGATATACCTTCTTCTCAGCTCCTCATGGTACTTTCTCCAAAATTGACCATATAATTGGTCAAAAAACGGGCCTCAACAGGTACAGAAAGATAGAAATAATCCCATGCGTGCTATCGGACCACCACGGCCTAAAACTGGTCTTCAATAACAATAAGGGAAGAATGCCCACATATACGTGGAAATTGAACAATGCTCTACTCAATGATAACCAGGTCAAGGAAGAAATAAAGAAAGAAATTAAAAACTTTTTAGAATTTAATGAAAATGAAGGTACAACATACCCAAACTTATGGGACACAATGAAAGCTGTGCTAAGAGGAAAACTCATAGTGCTGAGTGCCTGCAGAAAGAAACAGGAAAGAGCATATGTCAGCAGCTTGACAGCACACCTAAAAGCTCTAGAACAAAAAGAAGCAAATACCCCCAGGAGAGTAGAAGGCAGGAAATAATCAAACTCAGAGCAGAAATCAACCAAGTAGAAACAAAAAGGACCATAGAAAGAATCAACAGAACCAAAAGTTGGTTCTTTGAGAAAATCAACAAGATAGATAAACCCTTAGCCAGACTAACGAGAGGACACAGAGAGTGCGTCCAAATTAACAAAATCAGAAATGAAAAGGGAGACATAACTACAGATTCAGAGGAAATTGAAAAAATCATCAGATCTTACTATAAAAACCTATATTCAACAAAACTTGAAAATCTGCAGGAAAAGGACAATTTCCTAGACAGATACCAGGTACCGAAGTTAAATCAGGAACAGATAAACCAGTTAAACAACCCCATAACTCCTAAGGAAATAGAAGCAGTCATTAAAGGTCTCCCAACCAAAAAGAGCCCAGGTCCAGACGGGTTTAGTGCAGAATTCTATCAAACCTTCATAGAAGACCTCATACCAATATTATCCAAACTATTCCACAAAATTGAAACAGATGGATCACTACCGAATACCTTCTACGAAGCCACAATTACTCTTATACCTAAACCACACAAAGACACAACAAAGAAAGAGAACTTCAGACCAATTTCCCTTATGAATATCGACGCAAAAATACTCAACAAAATTCTGGCAAACCGAATCCAAGAGCACATCAAAACAATCATCCACCATGACCAAGTAGGCTTCATCCCAGGCATGCAGGGATGGTTTAATATAGGGAAAACCATCAACGTGATCCATTATATAAACAAACTGAAAGAACAAAACCACATGATCATTTCATTAGACGCTGAGAAAGCATTTGACAAAATTCAACACCCCTTCATGATAAAAGTCCTGGAAAGAATAGGAATTCAAGGCCCATACCTAAACATAGTAAAAGCCATATACAGCAAACCAGTTGCTAACATTAAACTAAATGGAGAGAAACTTGAAACAATCCCACTAAAATCAGGGACTAGACAAGGCTGCCCACTCTCTCCCTACTTATTCAATATAGTTCTTGAAGTTCTAGCCAGAGCAATCAGACAACAAAAGGAGGTCAAGGGGATACAAATCGGAAAAGAAGAAGTCAAAATACCACTATTTGCAGATGATATGATAGTATATTTAAGTGATCCCAAAAGTTCCACCAGAGAACTACTAAAACTGATAAACAACTTCAGCAAAGTGGATGGGTATAAAATTAACTCAAACAAATCAGTTGCCTTCCTCTATACAAAAGAGAAACAAGCCGAGAAAGAAATTAGGGAAACGACACCCTTCATAATAGACCCAAATAATATAAAGTACCTCGGTGTGACTTTAACAAAGCAAGTAAAAGATCTGTACAATAAGAACTTCAAGACAATGAAGAAGGAAATTAAAGAAGACCTCAGAAGATGGAAAGATCTCCCATGCTCATGGATTGGCAGGATTAATATAGTAAAAATGGCCATTTTACCAAAAGCGATCTACAGATTCAATGCAATCCCCATCAAAATACCAATCCAATTCTTCAAAGAGTTAGACAGAACAATTTGCAAATCCATCTGGAATAACAAAAAACCCAGGATAGCTAAAGCTATCCTCAACAATAAAAGGACTTCAGGGGGAATCACTATCCCTGAACTCAAGCAGTATTACAGAGCAATAGTGATAAAAACTGCATGGTATTGGTACAGAGACAGACAGATAGACCAATGGAATAGAATTGAAGACCCAGAAATGAACCCACATACCTATGGTCACTTGATTTTTGACAAAGGAGCCAAAACCATCAAATGGAAGAAGGATAGCATTTTCAGCAAATGGTGCTGGTTCAACTGGAGGTCAACATGTAGAAGAATGCAGATCGATCCATGCTTATCACCCTGTACAAAGCTTAAGTCCAAGTGGACCAAGGACCTCCACATCAAACCTGACACACTCAAACTAATAGAAGAAAAACTAGGGAAGCATCTGGAACACATGGGCACTGGAAAAAATTTCCTGAACAAAACACCAATGGCTTATGCTCTAAGATCAAGAATCGACAAATGGGATCTCATAAAACTGCAAAGCTTCTGTAAGGTAAAGGACACTGTGGTTAGGACAAATCGGCAACCAACAGATTGGGAAAAGATCTTTACCAATCCTACAACAGATAGAGGCCTTATATCCAAAATATACAAAGAACTCAAGAAGTTAGACCGCAGGGAGACAAATAACCCTATTAAAAAATGGGGTTCAGAGCTAAACAAAGAATTCACAGCTGAGGAATGCCGAATGGCTGAGAAACACCTAAAGAAATGTTCAACATCTTTAGTCATAAGGGAAATGCAAATCAAAACAACCCTGAGATTTCACCTCACACCAGTGAGAATGGCTAAGATCAAAAACTCAGGTGACAGCAGATGCTGGCGAGGATGAGGAGAAAGAGGAACACTCCTCCATTGTTGGTGGGATTGCAAACTGGTACAACCATTCTGGAAATCAGTCTGGAGGATCCTCAGAAAATTGGACATTGAACTGCCTGAGGATCCAGCTATACCTCTCTTGGGCATATACCCAAAAGATGCCCCAACATATAAAAAAGACACGTGCTCCACTATGTTCATTGCAGCCTTATTTATAATAGCCAGAAGCTGGAAAGAACCCAAATGCCCTTCAACAGAGGAATGGATACAGAAAATGTGGTACATCTACACAATGGAATATTACTCAGCTATCAAAAACAACGGCTTTATGAAATTCGTAGGCAAATGGTTGGAACTGGAAAACATCATCCTGAGTGAGCTAACCCAATCACAGAAAGACATGCATGGTATGCACTCATTGATAAGTGGCTATTAGCCCAAATGCTTGAATTACCCTAGATCCCTAGAACAAATGAAACTCAAGACAGATGATCAAAATGTGAATGCTTCACTCCTTCTTTAAAAGGGGAACAAGAATACCCTTGGCAGGGAAGAGAGAGGCAAAGATTAAAACAGAGACTGAAGGAACACCCATTCAGAGCCTGCCCCACATGTGGCCCATACATATACAGCCACCCAATTAGACAAGATGGATGAAGCAAAGAAGTGCAGACCGACAGGAGCCGGATGTAGATCGCTCCTGAGAGACACAGCCAGAATACAGCAAATACAGAGGCGAATGCCAGCAGCAAACCACTGAACTGAGAATAGGACCCCCGTTGAAGGAATCAGAGAAAGAACTGAAAGAGCTTGAAGGGGCTCGAGACCCCATATGTACAACAATGCCAAGCAAGCAGAGCTTCCAGGGACTAAGCCACTACCTAAAGACTATACATGGACTGACCCTGGACTCTGACCTCATAGGTAGCAATGAATATCCTAGTAAGAGCACCAGTGGAAGGGGAAGCCCTGGATCCTGCTAAGACTGAACCCCCAGTGAACTAGACTGGTGGGGGGAGGGCGGCAATGGGGGAAGGGTTGGGAGGGGAACACCCATAAGGAAGGGGAGGGGGGAGGGGGATGTTTGCCCGGATACCGGGAAAGGGAATAACACTCGAAATGTATATAAGAAATACTCAAGTTAATAAAAAAAAAATAAAATGTAAAAAAAAAATAAATAAATCATTAAAACTTTTACAAAAATAAATAAATAAATAAATAAATAAATAAATACACAAGTAAGTATCAGGAACAAGGTAAAGACCACGGCAGTCAACAGCTTCTCTGGCCCATGTCTACACACTCACCTTTCTGTCTCATGAAAAGACTACACACCAGAAGACTTGGATATGGGTCTAGCTTAGCCCCCGAGTTCTTATTTCCTTGTCATGAGGAGTATCAATCATTGAAAGAAATATAGACTTGGTGGCCGACTTATCTACATATGACTAGGTAAACTGTACACTGACAGCCAGAATGAGAAAATACTGATGAAGAGGACATAGTCCTTGCTCACAAGGTCCCACAAACTAACAGAGAGGGTGAAGCAGAGTCTACACAAGCACTTAGCCCAGCTTGAGTAAATGGTTTTAAGCACAGACAGCACGTGGGCTGAGCCCGAATCCCGACTCCCCACTAACCAAGTAAAATATCTTTGGCAATTTTTACTTAATCTCTCCAGATTTAACTTCCTCAGCTACAATACAGGATTGGGAACCACAGCGATCACACTGAGCTACTGTTAGAATCTAAATAGATAATGTGTATTACTCTGCAAGCCACAGTGAACTTTAGATAAGTCTACAGTTATTAATTGTATACGATTCTCGCCCCGGAGCTTTACAAAATGAGGTATACAGCATCCCAGCCCCCTGCTCTTTATCTGTT
This sequence comes from Rattus norvegicus, assembly GCF_021556685.1. NCBI lineage: Eukaryota > Metazoa > Chordata > Mammalia > Rodentia > Muridae > Rattus > Rattus norvegicus. The sequence continues at coordinate 159,369,213 of NC_141534.1, read as the reverse complement.
ACGTGAAGGGAGACAGTTTAGTGGTCCCCAAATTCCATCAATGTTTACACTATTAGAAGATGATCTCGCCTGCATGTTTGCATGTCTCAATGTTGCTGCTCAAATGAACTAGTGCTAAGAAGCAACCGTCAAGTGAACAATTCTGGGGCAGGAGGAAGGCTTTCTGAACCTTTTTTTTCATCTTAGTTCCTTTAGCCTCATGATCTACTACACATAGATGAGACGTGCCCCCAAAGAAAAAGCAGCAGCTGCAGGGGAAGCCAAGCATCTGTCCCATTCCTTTGGGTGGAGAAGTGGCTTCTCAAACCTAAGGTTCGGGAGGAAGGTAAAGGAGTGGATGCGGGCAGGAGTGCTGTCGGGGCATCAACACTCCTTACTCTTCCGTATAGGCCCCTTTCCACTGTGTCTTCTTACCTACATCCGATAGCAGCCATACTGACCCACAGCTCAGATTTGTTATACTTGATTTCCATCCTCAACCCCAAATAGAGTACCTGGACCTGGGGTAGACACAAACTGCTTTACCAAGTAGGAGTCATTCTCTCAGGAGGTGTCTGCAAAGTACCTCAGCACAGGTGGCTTTATGATATGTCACCAAACCCACTCTGTCAGGCAATAACTCTGTGACACTGGGTTACAAGAAAGGCAAGGATATTCTTCTCACTCATGGTAAGAGGAGAGAAATCTGTTAGATTGGGGCTCAAACTGTAGCTGGTGAGCCAGGAGCCTAAACCGGCACACCTAGCTTGGAATGACAGCTTACAGCTGCTGGAAATTCTAATGCTACCATACACATCGGACACCATATGTGGTCCCCAATGACCATTATATTTAACTTCTGGCTTTTCACAGAAGCTAAGCCCTGGATTCAGTCACCTAAGTGTTCTCCTTAATACCTAGCACTCCAATTCTACCAGGTTTCCCTACATCCCAATCTGATTCAGACCTTCTACACGGAGTCGGGACAAGACAGAAGACACAACAGACATTCAGCTGCTGTGTGTTTAATTGGCTAAATGGTCTCTGAGGCAACAACCTCAAGAATTAAATCCCTCTCCCAGAAAGCTGGGTCAATGTGTACCAAAAGATTTCCTGATAAATGCCTGCAGGGAGAATGAGAAGAACAAACCCTCTGAGCTATTGATAACAGACAACACTAAGGAGCCAGCTAACCAGGATCAAGAATCACGTTGTTCTGCTTAAATTTAAAAAAAAAAAAATGTACAAAAGCATCCCAGGAACAACCCACCTCGGGCAAATTATAAAGCTCCCAAGGACACAGATCATCTGGACAGATCATCCAAACAGTCATGGACCACAGTGAATGAATCCTCTAAAGCACACAAAATAACTCAGCTCACGACATTCTGTTTCTATTTCCCCCTGTTGATGTTAAGAATATAGAATACCAAAACAAGGAATTCCACCATTTATGTCAGGGCAGCGAGCCAAGGAAAGCCCAGGATATATGATCCTATTAACACTAATGGAAGTGCGAACAAGGTAAAAGAGGAAATAAAGCTCCCTGCCCCAACTCGAACTACACACAGTTTTCCAGAATAAATGGCCCGCAATTATTCTTTTAATGCGCCTCCTCTGTGCACTGATAAATCACCTCACAGCATAAAATTTTTGCTGAGTTCAAAAAATTAGCTTACTCTCTTTCTCTTGCTCCTCCTCTACTTGTAAACTTACAAGTTCCAAAAAGGGTAGGGGTGCCCCTCCCCTCAAGTCAAGGTTCTCTTTCCTTGGTCAAATTGCTATTAAGTAATCACAAAGTTGATCTAGAAACACACATGCACACACATGGTTCCTTGTGTGACTGGAGAGGCTACTTCATGGTTCAAAGTACTGACTGCTCCTCCAGAGGACTGGGGGTTCAATTCTCAACACCCACATGGTGGCTCTAAACCATCTGTAACTCCAGTTTCAGGAGAGCCAAGGTGTTCTGGCTTCTGCAAGCACCAGGCATGTGTGTAGTGCATACACACTTAAATTACAAATGTTTTAAAAATAAGAAATTCCTCAAGGAATTCCTCTCCCAGAGGACCAGAGATGTCTCTTCTCCCTCAAGTGCCCCTGTGCCCAAAGGCAAGGTAGATTCAATGCCTTAGCCCTGCCATCTCTCCCCTCACCACCACCACTGCTAGGTACCTGCTCTGGACAAGCTGACTGAATGAATTGAAGACAAATTCCTGCCTGTCTCAGTGTTCCTATCCGGTCTCTTCATAAGCCTAAAGAGAGAATAATAGAAACTTGGTTTTGTTTCTGACTCATTAGACAAGCATGTTCCAACAGCCAGAACAGAAAGATCAGACTCCGGCCCTCCCTGTGGGCCTCTCTCTGACCCTCCACCAAACATATTTATCACCAGAGTCTTTTTATTTCCTTTGTGGTTTTTCTAAAATGGGTCCAACCTCATCGACATCCTTGCTTGAGGGCTAAGGATCCCTCGACTGTTTGAGCCCTGGAGCTCTGGCTTTGTGAGCCATTATCACTGATCCCTGATCTCATCCCAAATAGCCTCGCCCACATGTTCTCCAAAGTGCATTCCCCACGGCTGAGACACAGCACACACGAGTTCTACACGTGGCCCTTCTTGGCTGCTTCGACTTTCTGCCTGCTGGAGCCTGTGATCTACAGAATTCATTGGGACCAGAAAAAAGATCACTCTGTTAAAGCATGTGTGTGTTCACGTTCATGCTTGTGTACACACGGGTTTATGTATATATTTGTATACGTGTGTGCCAGACGTTGCTATTGGGCGTCTTCCTCACTTGGTTTGCTATTTTACTTTTGAGACAGAGTCTGTGCTGCGTAGTTTTGTGACACAAACTAAAGTCATCTGAGAGGAGGGAACCTCAATTATGAAAATGCCTCCATGACAACCATAAGACAAGCCTATATAGTATTTTATTTATTTGTTTGTTTATTCACGTTACATCCCATTATCAGCCCCTCTCCTCCCAGGACCCTCTCCTGCAGATCCATCCCCTTTTCCCCCTCCCTTCTCCTAAGAGAAGAGGGAGCCCCTTCTCACCCCCAGCACCTCCCCCACAGTATTTTCTTAGTGACTGATATGGGAGATGCTATCCCTGAAATGGAGGTCTTGGATTCTATAAGAAAACAAATTAAGAAATGCAGAGGGAGCAAACCAGTAAAAAGAACTCTCCCATGGCCCCTGCATCAGCCCTGCCTTCAGATTCCTGCCCTGTTTGAGTTCCTGCCTTGAATTCCTTCAATGATGGACTATGATGTGGACACATAAACCAAACAAACCCTTTCCTCTCCAATTTGCCTTTGGTTGGGGTGTTTCATCACAGCAACAGAAACCCTAAGTAGGACAGGGTCGCTCACAGACTCTGGACCACATCAATTAAGCTAGAGCGGCAGGCCAGAAAGCCGGTGGATCCTCTTGCCTCTGCCTCCCAGAGCTCACATCATCCATCTGCACACAGCCAAGCATGGCCCTTATATGGGAACTAGGTACATAAACTTGCCTCAAGCCCGTTTGGCAAAATACTTAACCAACCCTCAGAAGGAATCCTTTTAAAGGAATTAATTAATGCTTTTTCTTCAAATGGAGACTACTTCTATTATAAGATAAATCTGACTATTCCTGCACTTTGTCTCTATAAAAGATTCATTAATGTTTGTACAAGGAAGGGAGGTACATGTGTCTCTTGAGCATGGAGTTCAGTAGGAGGATTCACAAAGGCTTTGGAGAACACTACAACCAACTTAGTGATTGTTATCAGGTATCTATGGAAATACGTCCATATTGACACTCAAAGGAGACTACCGCCTCTTGTCTAATAAAGCACAATAATTTTAACAATAAACATCATACAGCCATTCTCACTCTTCCACTCAAAACTGGCCCTTCCCCTGCTTTGGAGGACCAAGTGCTCTGTAGACAAATAGTAGGAACTGTAACCTTCCCCAGCTCGCTTGTTTTCAGAACGGTCTCTCTACAATTGCAACCTTAACTACCCCACGACTGTCTCTGGGGCATAAGGACCCCAACTTGTTCCGTCTGGAGTCCTTAGTGTCCAACAGATGCCTGACACATAGCTGACGCTTCACAATAGCGAGGTGAAAATGGGAGAGGAGATAAGTGAATGCTGGGCTTCAGATGTTCTCATCCTAAAGGTCCATGTTAAATGCTTAGTCCCAGGCTAAGGTGGGGCCACTGCAACTACATGAAGCTTTGTCTTCATAACTGACCTGGCTCAGTTGAGAGAGAGAGAGAGAGAGAGAGAGAGAGAGAGAGAGAGAGAGAGAGAGAGAGAGGCACTAACACTGCTGTAAGGCTAAAATGAGGAGAAACATAGGTGCTAGAGACACTGGCTGCTCTTCCAGAGGACCCAGATATCATTCCCAACGCCACCATCAACTCCAGTTCCGGGGCATCTGACACCATCTTCTGGCCTCCACAGGCACATACATATGTGATGCACACACAAACATGCAGGAAAAACACCCAGACACATAAACGTTAAAGAAAACGTCTTAAAAGAGGAAACGGTAAAGGGAGGGAGGCAGCCGAGCATAGTTAATACACCGTTCTCTGGCGCACGAATGTTTTGTAAATAGGTAGATGAGTGGGGTAAATGAATGAGCAACGGCCCAAAGGATGGAGGTACAGAGCTCTGCTGTAGGATAAATACCATCTGCTTGGAAATTAGGATATACTCCACAACAGATGACATCTCCACGACGATGAAGACATCATAGGCTTAGATGCCACCCCACATTCAAACCTGATTCTGTCTTTCCTTCTCAGGTCCATATGAAATAGGAGTGCATGTTGGAAATCATAATTTCTGTACACTCAGAGAAGTAAACTTATTGTGTGCTTTGGTAAGGGAGGTTGAAAAGGCAACTATAACATTGTACTGACATTTTTATAAGAGTAGAAATAAAGGAAGAAGCTGGACCTCATTCCTGGTTGGCTGTTGTCTTACTTGACTTCCAGTTATAATGGTTCTCTCTTCTCTAAGAACATAAGGCCCCCACTAGGTATATTCATGCTAAATCACTTTGACTGTCTAGTAGCCAGTGATTGGCTAAGTGTGGTCACATGATCCAAACTAGACCAATCATTACTTTTTGAGATATTCTACCAAGACACAATCAGAGTAAAGGTCAGTCCTTTGCTTATAACAATAGTGAGATTGAAAGGAACTGGAATATTACTTATATTGCACTCAAGTTTCTGCAAAACTAGAAATATAGAGGGGAACTCGATGGCTGTGACTCTTGCCACACAATAGAGAAAAAAAGACAAGGAACAGAATCTTGACAGTTTGGAGAGTCCAGTGTAGTTTAGTTGCCCAGCCAACCCATTTTCCTCCTTCTAAGACATATTTTTAGCACTCTTTAGTCAGAGACACACTGACTGTAGTTAGTGGAACGAGAACACGAGAAAGATAACATTTCCACCCCTTGCTCATCAAAACTTTCCACGGGGATCTTCTCCAACTTCACAATCAGAGGGGAAAGCTCAGAATTTGGAAAGGACACAAGAAAGGAGCCTGGCCTCCTGGATCTTTGAAGGCAGACTAATCAGAGCAACTCGGTTTCACAATTAACTTCTCTAACACATCCTAGTTTCAGCCAATTCTTCTGACAGATATATAATACCTCAGTGTCCTTTCTTGGGGGTGGGGGTGGGGGAGGGGTTCCCTCTTTGCTCAAGTAAGAGTTAGTTTTCTTTCACTTACAGCGTTGAGCATTCTAACAGTCAGACAAGATACATAGCAAGCATCTGAAATGCCAAGGAGACAGAAATACACAACAATCCCCAAATGTCTTGGAGACACCTAAGCATTTCCTCGGAAAAAGGTGACAATTCCAACTGAAGATGACGCTGACACACAAAGGCCCTTTCGTGTTTCCAGGGCCTCCTAGCTTTAAGCTCACCATTGCAAGCTGCCCCTTTCCCCATCCTCTTTATTTTAGGCATGTGCGTGAAGTTGTAACAGCCCTGCCTTGGCATTTCCTCCTTTTAGTCCCCTCAGGAGCTGTCATCCAGAATTCCGGCAAGCATGGTAAAGCTCACTGATGATAAGAAGCCTCCGCTGCTGTCCCAGAACTTACCAGGAAAGGCATCCAGACGCAACTCCGAGAATTTGAGTCATGAGGCTGAGGTAAACAGTCCGGGGTGTGAGTGTAAAGCCCAAGCACTGTTTGTAAAGAGTCACCAGAGCTTGGCAGCATGTATATGCCCATTAACGAGAAGGTTACAAATAAACTGGAGAGTGATGCCAGAAAAGTCATTCCGGCCAATGACAGCACTTGGGTCAGTGCTGATAAAGGGAGCATGTGAGGCAGGCCCCAGAACAGTCTCTCAAGGAGACAAATTTGGTCTGCAACAAAAAAGTACTATAACACGGCAGAATACATTCTGCAAGCTTGTTATTAAGCCCTTTGACACTACATGGTGACTTTTCTGACTTCCAGAACAACCAAACGAAGCTGGGGTTGTCATCAGCTAGGAAAGCAGGCACAGACAGGTTGATGCCCACAGCCCTAGAATTAATGACTTGAGCCAAGTTTTGGCTCCAACCTCCCGAACGTTGGCAGTTGGTTTTCAGTGTCTCATAAAGGTGCATGTCAGAACTTTCTAGATGGTTTAAAAGGCCTATGATAGAAGTGTGGCTTGCCTCCAAAGCCTGCTGGGAAAACGTTCCCTAACCAGATTGTAGGCCCCACCAAGGATCCTGAGAGGCAAGAAGGATCCAAGGACTGGAAGTCCTGACACCTCTGTGTGGTTCAGGCAGAACCTTGTTCAAGGTCTCTGAGGACAAGGAGACAAGGTCTCTCAGGGACTAAAAGATAAAATATGGAGAATACATGGAAATTACTCTTAAAGAGTCAGGATCAAATCATTATACCTATCTGGCCTCAGCATTCTCTCAGATGATTTTAAGGAACCAATTCTAAGACACTAACTAGCAAATACTAACTGGGAGAAAAAAAATAAAAGCTATTAATGATTTAGTGAGAGCATTGACCCATGGGAGCTAATGACCTGCCACTTCAGAAGGTAACACAGAAAACAGGAGGAGCAAGCCCTTCAGTTCATCCCAACTTCAAGAACTGATACCACATAATAATCACTGCTCTCTTAGGCTCCAGGAGCCGGGGGTGGGGGGAAGGGGTGGGGATGGGGTGGGTGGGGGGGAGATCATGCTTTGGCTCACTTCCTTGAGAAACACAAAGTTTAAGTCCCTGAGGAAGCACAAAGTAAAAGAACAAAGATTTGAACAAACTTTGGCCCTGAGCTACCAATGTGTCTCTTGTCAGCTATGCCCTTTATCAGGCCCTGGTTCTGTACCTGGAAAGGGGGAGGAAAAGGCATGTGCTTTACAGAACTTTGGGGAAAATAAAATAAAATGTGAAGGAGGAGTATAGCCCGGGGACTGAGAGATGGTTCAGTGTTTATTTGGTTTTTTTGTTTGTTTGTTTTTTCTTTTTTTCCGGAGCTGGGGACCGAACCCAGGGCCTTGCGTTTGCTAGGCAAGTGCTCTACCACTGAGCTAAATCCCCAACCCCGGTTCAGTGTTTAAAGAGCACTCGCTCTTGACCCAGGTTCAGTTCCCCGCATCAGGCAGCTCACAACAGCCTGTAACTCCAATCCCAAGTTTGGCTCTAGTACAAACTTGCTTACATGAACTTACACACACACACACACACACACACACACACACACAGCAATTAAGAACACATGCTGCTCTTTCAGAGGACCTGAGGTCCCTTTTCAGCTTTCCCACGGAGCTTATAACTATCTGGAACTCCAGTCCCAGAGGATCAGAGCCCTCTTCTGGCCTCTCTGGGCACAGGTCATACATGGGGTATACTAGCATATATTCAGACAAAGCACTCATACACAAAAAATAAAAATAAAGCTCTTTAAAATTTAAGTAAGTAGGTTTTTAGTAGCTTAGTAGCTACTTAGTAAATGTTAGAAACTGGCTATTCTCCAGTTTCCACATTACTCCTTCCACATCAGAATTCCAACATTCAGTAACTCTTAGCACTTCACCAGTCCTCAGTAGGACAGGATCATGCACTCCACCCAGGATCTGGGCCATCTCATTAACTCCTAGGAAACACAACCAACTGTGACGTTAGTTGTGAACATCTCAAGTAACTCTGAGCCCTTTGGGCCTGTACCAATCTGCTCCATGCTTCCTAAATCCTTTTAGAATTATTTAACTACCAGATCTCTCTCCAATTTTATAAGCCTTCTCCAATACAAGAGAAGCACTTTGTAGACACCTACCCTTTGTATCTGTGTGGCATGTGTGCACGTGTATCTTCAGGTCTACCCTACACATGCCTCCCAAGGGAAAGTGACAGCTGTCCTCTCTCACCTGCCACCTTATCTTTCTGAGACAGGGTCTCTCGTTGAACCTGAAGCTGCTGGGCGCTGCCTGTCTCCACCCTGAGTTCTCTTACCCATCTCTGCAACCCCAATACTTACATTCAACTACCAAATTCAAGTAGACTTAACACAAGATAAAAGGGAGCTCAGAGTTTCCCAAAGCTTATTAAATATGTACTATGAGAACAAGAAGGGTGAGATCTATGGTCTCCCAGGTCATCCTCCTGGTCTGCAGGGTCATTTCTTCAAAACATCCTCCTATTCAAAAAAGAGTCTGGTGCCCATCCTCCGTGTTCCCAGGTACTAGGTACTTTGTGTACACCAATGTTGGTCCTATGACCAAAGGGTCTCTTCTGCTAGACTCAAACTGCCTATGGGCAAGGTCCTACCAATCTCAATTGCTATATCTACAGTAGCTGGTAGTATAGCAGATATTAATGTTTGGTGGATGAATTATAGGTGATGGTACATCAACATTCAAACCATAGTAACCTTTACCATATGGCAAAAAGTGGTCAGTAAGACCAAGAAAAACTAGAAACAATCTAATCTAATACGGATCATCTGTTCATTGATGTGGAAACTGAGTCTCAAAGGTGTCAGAAAACTCATCCAAGGTACCCTCAACAGTAGCAAGAAGATCACAAGTGATGGCAGTCACCTGCCATTGTGACTGAGTTCAAAGGCAGCCATCAACCCACGCTTAGCCCAGAGAGAGGCCACGTGGTTTACTGGATACATGGGATCCAGGTATTATCTTGTTCCTGCCACCTGCCAGTCATGTGACCTCCAGCAAAGTTACTTCATCTGAGTCATAATTTCTGCATCTGTTAACTGGGCTATTAATAGCTCCCAAGTTGTTTGGGGCTATTAAATCTGCCAACATACATAAAGAGCCTAGCAAAGTATCAGCACTATGTGCTAAACAAACGTTTACTGGATGAATCATGAGTGAGTCCCTGTCCAACGTAGCACAACATCACAAACCTGGTTTAGACTTTGCTTTTAACTCTCTGCCGACCTGAAAGGTGGCAAGGTTACCTATGATTATAAAGTCATAATGGAGACCGCTTCCTTGGTAGAATTAGAACTTAATTAAGGTGCTCTTCAACGTCAACTCTAACAACCCTGCTCGCTGTTCCCTTCCTCTGAGTTGCCCTTCCAACTGCCCTGTGTCACACAAACCACCCAGCCTCTATTTTACCTAGCCAGACTTGCTCTGTCATGGGACACAATGATTTGAATGAGAAATGCCCCCCTGCGGGCTCAGATATTTGAACACTAGGTCCCCCAGTTGGAGGTACTTTTGGGAGAGGTTTAGGGTGTGTGGTCTTGTGGGCAGGAATGCATCACTGGGGGTGGGCTATAAGGTTAAAGCCCCATGCGGGATCTCTCTCTGCCACATGCTTGCAGTAGAGGATGTGTGCCCTCAGCATTTGTTCAGCTGCCACGCCTGCTACCTTCTGATATGCTGTCCCTGCCCCTGGGAGTCTGGACCTCTGGAACCCTAAGCCAACATGAACTCTTTCTTCTACAGTTACCTCGGTTACAGTGTTCTAGCACCATAACAGAAAGTGACTAATACATAGAGGGAGGAGGGCATCTCTAATCCATGTGCCCTCACCAGTCCCTCCTCGTCTCAATGGTCACTTTCCACTACACAGTGAATCGTAGTCCTACAGTCTGAATGGTTATGTCCCCTCCAAATTTTACATTGAAACTGCAGTTTACATTGAAACTGCAGACAGTGTTAAAAGTGTTAATGACTGATTCAACCATGAAGCCTAGTGCTCTCATAAGTGCATTAGTGACCTAGAATGTACATAAAGGGGCTGGAGAGATGGCTCAGTAATTAAGAGCACTTAATTGTACTTGCAAGAGGACCTGAGTTCAGGCTTTAATACCCACTCTAGGCAACTCGCAATCACATGTAAGTCCAGTTCCACGGGATCTAACAATGTCTCCTGGTATCTATCCTTGGGCCAACAGGACTCACAACAAGCATGCATGCACATAAATAATTTTAAAAATAAGAATAAATAAATCTTTTCAGAAGTACCTGAAGGGCAAGTTCACCCCACCTGGCATAGGAAGGCACAGAAATACACATCATCCTGGGGGCAGAAAGCAGCCCCCAGCAGATGCCTGCCCCCAGCAGATCCTGCCGGTAATTTACCTTAACCTCCCAACCTGCAGTGCCTTAGAAATAAATCTGTGTCACCAGGTGCAGTGACACACATATGTAAGCCCAGCACTTCAGTGGCTGTGTCAGAAGGAATGGCACAAGTTCATGACCAACTTAGGCTCCATAGTTAGTTCTGGGCCAACTTGAGCTATATAGCAGGACCCTATCTTAAAAAGCAAGTAATAAAAATAATATTTTTCAGGTAGGTTTTCTCTATGCAGCCTGGCAATCCTGAAACTTCATCTGTAGACCAGGCTAGACTCAGATTCACAGATCTGCCTGCCTGCCTCTGCCTCCCAAGTGCTGGGATTAAAGACATTGCATCGTCACTTGGCACAACGATAACGTTTTTTAAAGGATCACATTAAAGAAATTTATTTTTATTGTTTATAAATTCCCCAGCTTCAGTCAGTTTGTTAAATCAGGTCAACTGTACTAAGACAAGGAGTGTTATCTGTTTGTTGCTTGATGGGTTGGTTGGTTTTAATCATAGGAAGGTACAACCAATCTAAAATGTATCACCTTAACAATACGTATCACCAATCCTTTGACTAGTTCGAAACAGATCTAGTAGCAGAAATCAAGACTGTCAAATAAGTCTACTGACATCAAGCATCCTCTTTAGATTTTTGTCATAATTAAATGACATAATTTATCTAGTCAGCACAGGGGCTAGAATAGCATAAAAATTTTTAATGTGTTCAACATTATAAAGTCATAATAAATACTGTTTATTGTATATACAACCATGTCTTAGCCATAACTCTAAAAGCAAAGAGTAGACAAACTTTTTGTAGGTAACATTCAAAAGAGAATTAAGTCCTGCAGAAATAATCCATCCAGGCATGGTGGAGGCAGAGGCAGGTGAAGCTCTATAAGTTCAAGGCTAGCCTGCTCTACATAAGTTCCAGGCAAGCCAAGAAAGGCTAGCTACATCATGAGACCCCGTCTCAAAAACAAAACCTGCAGCTTCAGGAGATGGAGACTTCCTCACCTCAAAGAGAAGCACTTAAGAACTACACTAAAGATTGTCTTAGCACCTAGCCTGTCCAAAAAAATCTCTTATTTTTTAAATTTTCTCATTTTAACTTTTATTTTATATGTCTGGGGGTCTTACCTCTATCTTTATTTGTACACTGTGAGCATGGCTGGTGCCTGCAGAGACTACAATGGACATCAGAGACTCTGAAACGGCAGTGACAGATGGCTGTGAGTTACCATGTGGGTGCTGAGACTCGAACCAAGGTCCTCCAGAACTCTTAACCAGTGAGCCATCTCTCCACCCCATCATAAATACTTTTAATCAGGATTATTTGAGAGTCCTTGTTTCATTTTGGTGCATGAACTAAGTCTGTTTTAAAGTCATCACATGCATTTATTAAATATACTTACTTGTTTGTATGGCATGTATGTGTATGTGTATGTGAGCATGGGAGAGGAGTGCAAACACATAAGCCATGGTGCACATTTAGAGAGTAGGTCATCTTCAGGAGTAGGGTCTCTCTTTCTACCACGTTGGTCCCAGGGATGGATGGCAAGTAGACAGCAAGTGCCCCTACCCTCAGTCATCTCAGCAAAACTGAGTCACTCATATAGAGAGACTTGAAGAAAAGACAAGACAGAAATAATTATTTCAGATAGACATATTGCTTTCAGTCTTTCTCCAAAGCTTAGTTCCCTAGCCCACTCACAATTTCTTCTGAGGTTAACCTGAATTTTCCAGACTAGTGTCATTCTTCCCAAAGTTAACTCTTAGAGATTCACCTGCCTCTGCCTCCTAAGTGCCGGAATTAAAGGCGTGCATCACCACTGCCCGGCTCCAAAAATTAACTCTTAGAAAGCAAAATTATTGAATCTTGACCAGAAAAGCTTATTCAACTTTCTCTTGTCTGCCAAAAACAATTAAAACTTGGCATGGCTAATTAAAATTGCTCTCTAAGACAAAATCAAGAACCTGTGTGAGGGTGGGAATGAGAAAAAGAAGAAACATGTGCTAGTACTGGCCCAAAAGTTCCCCAAATAGCAAAGGTGGTCACACAATCTTTCTGAGACAATCAGAGATCCACAAAAAACAAACAGTGGATTAGGATGATTTCTTCCTACAGTGGCCGAGTGATTTGGTGTGTGTACTTTATACAGCTTTTCAAGTCAATGGACTTACAAATAAGGGAGACATTTCTGTCGGACCATGAGTCCCAATTTTTCTGTTTGTTTGATTGATTTTTGAGACAGGGTTTCTCTGTATAGCCCTGACTGTCCTGGAATTAACTAACTCTCTCTCTCTCTCTCTCTCTCTCTCTCTCTCTCTCTCTCTCTCTCTCTCCTGTCCTCTCCTCTCCTCTCCTCCCCTCTCCCCCTCTCCTCTCCTCTCTCCCCTCTCTTCTCTCTCCTTTTCCCTCTCCTCTCTTCTCTCCTCTCCCCTCTCTCCCTCTCTCTTCTCCCCTCCCATCTCCCCTCTTCCCCTCCCCTTTCCCTCTCCCCTCTCCCCCCACTCTCCCATCACTCCCTCCCTCCATCCCTCCCTCCATATATATATATACATATATATATATACGTGTATATATATATATGGATATATAATCAGGCTTCCCTTGAACTCACAGAGATCTGCCTCCAGAGTTCCAGAGTGCTGGGATTAAAGGTGTGTGTCACCACCACCCAGCCTATTTAACTATTTTTAATAAATGAATTTTACACTGGGTCTTCCTCTATAGCCCTAACTAGCCTGAACCTTGATACGCTGAACATGCTGGCCTCAAACTCACAAAGCCCAGGCTGCCTCTGCCTCCAGAGTGCTAAAATTAAAGGTGTACACCAACATTCCTGGATGAGTCCCAGTTTTGATTCAAAGCAATACTGTCACCATATACCATAGGTAAAATTATTTAAATGTTTATTATTATTATTTTATGTATATACAGAAACGATGTGTGTGTGTGTGTGTGTGTGTGTGTGTGTGTGTGTGTGTGTGTGAATCCTTCTCTTTCTTAACTGCTGACCCATCTCCCCAGTCCTAAACGCAAGTCATTTCAACTCCCATATCATGTCCACTTGCCTTGCTCACTGGAGGATGTCCAGTCAGGCATCAACCAGGATCAACCAGGTCAGGCACATCCTGAGATCAGAGTGGGGTTTAATCCTTATAACCATATTCTACTCTAAGGAGTGGTACCTCCCCTCCAACTGTCTTCTTTTACCTCAAATTTTTTTCAGTCTTACCTAAAAAATTTCAAGTCAGTTACTAAGAATTTATTTCCTTAAACTCACAGAGATTCTCCAGTCTATACCTCCAGAGTGATGGGATTAAAGGTGTGTGCCTTTACCCAAATGATTCAAATGTTAATAATGCCATACCCCACCTTCCCTTCATTTTCTCGACTATAGAAACCGCCTTATCTCTAAATATGCAGTATTTCCTTAAAAGTCAGGAATAGTCCCTCCTGTTTTCACAATGATTATCAAAATCAGGAAATTAATATTGACCCTAAAGCTAATCATGTTTCAACCCTTATTTTTTACCCACTGTCCAAAGAGCATTCATTATGGCAATATAAATTACATCAGCAGACAAAGAGAAAAATGTCTTTGATCCAAGAACGAGTCCAGGATCGTGTGTTGCATTAGTCTATATTTGTCCTTCAGCCTCCTCTAATTTGGAAGCAGGCACAACTCATCTTATTTTGCGAGACTGGTCTTTCAGAGAACCCGAAGCCTGGTTCTGCTTTGCTAGCAGGCCATCAAGGCCCAAAGATCCACTTGTCTCTGCCCCTCCACTGCTTGGGATGACACCAATCCTTGACCACACCCCACTTTTAAGTGGATGCTGAAGCTCTAAATTCAGATCCCAGTGCTTGCCCAGCAAGACCTCTTACCTACTGAGCCATCTCCCTAGCCTCGTGGTTACATTCCTGTTATATATTTGAGGGAGGGATTCTACAAAGTGTTTTTCTCAGAAGTCTATTTGCTTCATCATTGATATTAATTTTGGTCACGTAGGAAAAGTAACTTCTGCCATCTTTCTTGACATTAAAGTTTTGCTTGCCTCCCCCTCACCCCCTTACAACTAATGAGTACCTATCTGTGAGGAGATGCTAAGGCAAGCATCCCCTGCTACAGACAATGAGAACTCTGGAGAAAATGGGACTTATCCAATGGCATAAAGCTTAAAGATACCAAAATATAAATGGAAAGTCATAGGTAATTTCCCATATTGAGGTTTCTCATAAAGGCCTCTGCTTCCCACACCAGCCACCACGGTTAAAGTAGCCCCATCTAACATCCTAACCCTGTGCAGAGGAAGCTCACAAAACAACCTCATGGTCCACAGAATCCTATCTAGGATAAAAATAAGTTGGAATGGAAAAGACTGGAACACTTCTAAATTAAAGGAGGTGGAAGGACAGATAGACACTAAAAGTCTAGTTCAAGTGATCATTCTGTCTGTCTCTAGTGATCTTTCTACTAAACTCTAAGGCATCCTGAGGGCAGCAACCCTTTAGACCGGACAGAAGGCATCCTGAGGGCAGCCCTTAACACCGGAAGGAAGCCTCTACACTCTGGGCAATGCATGTGATTGTGCTAGTGGAAGGAAAGCCAGGGGGCACTAAGAAGCCTAACAGGAAACTCTGTGTACATTTGGATACGCAGCTCAAAGGGGAAACCTGGGAACTCCCCTGCCTCTCTGCCTTGAACCATCTATCACACCCTGACCCTTCAACTAGCTGGCTGAAGCTCTTCTTCTGAGTTCCTATTCTCTCTCTGTCTCTCTCTCTGTCTCTGTCTCTGTCTCTGTCTCTGTCTCTCTCTCTCTCTCTCATCTTTTTAAAAAAATTTTTAAGGACAAGTGTCTTGCTTGCATGTAAGTGTGTACACTGCATGCATGCCTGGCACCCACAGAAGCCGGAAGAGAGCTTCAGATCCCCTGGAACTAGAGTTACACAGTTGATGAGTCACCATGTGAGTACTGGGAGTTGACCCAGGCCCCTTTGGAAGGACAGTCCCTTAACTGCTGAGCCATCCCTCTAGTCTCTTTCCCTGTTTTTTAATTTTAGTTTTAGAAAGCTGTATGTATTGACACAGTTAAAAAAAATCAATATGCTATATACTCACTAGAATAGATATAATGATTGTTTAACGATATTGGCATAGAGGTAGAAAAAAACTGGAACTCTTTTTAAATAGCTTCTTACTTTATTTTATGTCTATGAGTGGTTTGTGTGCATATGCACCACACACTTCACTGGTCTCCAAAGAGACGTGAGGATAGTGTCAGACTTCCTGGCACAGCAGTTGCAGACAGTTGGGAGCCTCCTTGTAGGTGCTGGGAATCAAACCCAGAGTCCCTGGAAGAGCAGCGGGTATTCCTAACCATTGACCCATCTCTATCCCTTATCCTGAACAATAATTACCAAAACATATATCCACGCAAAAATATAAAATATTGAAATGGTCAAAACATATAAGCAACTTGAATTATGCATAATATGATAAATGGACCCATAAAATGCAGAATGGTCAAAAAATGGAATATTATTTGATAGTAACAAGTTATGCAGCACTGATACTGAGTGCATGATGGGTGTACTTTGAGAATATTATGTTAATGAAAGAAGTCATTCACACAAGACCACACAGGATATTATCCCAGGCATAGTAAATGACTGAAATAGGAAAACTTATCCAGATAGACAGTTTAATAGAGGTTGCCCTGAGCTGGGCAGGTAGGGAAGGAAAATAGCGAATATCTGCTAAGGGGCATGAAGTTTCTTTTGGTGGTGACTTAAAAAAATCTTAAACTTGATTGTGGCGAGCAAAAAGTCCTAAAGTTGACTATACAACTTGATCAACACCTTAAATTGTATATTTTAAAGGGGCAACTTATGTGATACATGTTAACCACACATGAATAGAGCTACTCTAAGTCAATACTCTATACTTGTTATGGTAGCTCCAACCTATAGAATCCCAGCACTCAGAATGCTACACGTAAGAACTGCTTTAAGTCTGAAGCAACTCTGGGCTTCAAAATGAGTTCCAGACTAACCTGCACTACAGAGTAAGAACCTGTCACAAACAGTATATATGTATATCAAAATATCAATACATATGTATACACATACGCAACCCATAATCCACACATTGTCCACTATCTACTTTCTACCAGAAACCATAGTATGTTGTCATGCCTTCCAGGTTTCTTTGTGCAAATTCAAAATATCATTATCCCTCACAAAATATACTTCACACTTATTCTATCCTTACTCTATATATATCCTCGGGGAATACCCGGACTCTTGTTTGTAGCTTTAAAGATTTTCCCTTGTGTAAACGTATCCAGTCCCCTGCTGCTGCACACTTCCAATCGTTTTCTATCAGCAAGATGCTGCAAGGATTGCTCCCTATCCTTTAATTTGGTTTCGACAAGTGACGCTCTGTTTCCAGACAACCAGGATAACGTGTGGAGTAGCAGGAAGCGTTCCGGAGTTAGTACCGTATTCGCAACTGGTCTCTCCTGTTAAGTGGCTATGTGACTAACCACACTGTGCGTTACTTGTGGTTCCTCAGACTTAATGTCCTTATTTTCATGAGCATCCTGCCTACTTTATCACACGCTTTTAAGAATAACTATAAGGTAGGCCTCGTAGGTTACTGCTGAGACAATTTGAATATCAGAAAGCACAAAGGGAAGAAGCCAGATAATGAGTATAATACATTGGAGGTCAAACATTCCGAGGATAGCAGTAGGTGTTTGAAGTGGCAAGGAGGAGCCAGAAGCTAACTGGTCATACGATAAATGTAGGATGAAGGGATTTAGAAAATATTAGATGAAAGCTGTTGAGAAACCTCATTTCAATATGATGCCCTTCCCACGAGAAGGCCTGACTTTCCACTTTAACCACTGGCTCAGACCTCACATCACCAGGGATCTGACAAACTGAGCCTACACATCCCTCCCTAAGATGCGAGGGGCCAGGGTGAAGCTGAAAATTCCAATCAAAATCCTTAACCCAAGTTTAATAATAAGAAAATGATCAGAAAATTCTAATTTCAGTCTACAGAACAACAGACTTAAGACATTCAAAGATCTTAACACCAAGGTGAGAAGACAGATATTACCCTATACTAAAAATAAACAACTAAAAGACACAATTATCTTGTATGAATTACCTGACTAGATTTGGGATCAAGCGTCTTTTTTTTTTTTTTTTAAAGAAAGGGTTATTAAAGGACATGGTTAAGCTGGTAAGGTGCTTGCTTTAGAAGCCTGAGGACATGAGTTCAAATCCCTGACATCCATATATATAATAGATATAGAGAGAGATTTTATGAGTACACTGTAGCTATCTTTGGACACACCAGAAGAGGGCATCCGATTCCATTACAGATGGTTGTGAGCCACCATGTGGTTGCTGGGAATTGAACTCAGGACCTTTAGAAGAGCAGTCAGTGCTCTCAGGCACTGAGCCAGCTCTCTAGCCCCAAGTACACATGTTTTTAAAAAGCTGAGCCTAGCCCGACATGCTAGCCACAACACCTTTAATCCCAGCACTCAGGAGGCAGGGGCAGGCTAGGCTGGTCTACAGAGCAACTCCATGACAGCCAGAGCTACACAAAGAACCTGTCTTAAAATAAACAAACAAACAGACAAACAATGACTTGAAAGCCACACTCAGAGGCACATTTAGGAATCTTAGCACTAATGAGGGGAAACAAGAGGATCCTTGGAACTCATCTGCCAGACAACCTAGATAAGCTTCAAATTTATTGACACCTAGCATCAAAATAAGGAGGAGAGGGATTACATCAGACATGTCTTAACCTCTGGACTTCACACACACACACACACACACACACACACACACACACACACACACACAATCAAGCAATGTAATTTAAACATATTTAATCTCCATAGGACTGAAAGAAAGAGAGCGCATTCAGTATATACCTTCCTAGTGTTTCTCCCTTTGAAGACCTTACTAAAAGATTGGAGTCTCACAGAATAAAGTGGGGTGTAAGGAAAGATCTATCAGAACACCCAGTGCAGGACCTTGTGTTTAACTTATGCACATAAGTTCTGGTTGACCAAAAAGAAGACTTTATGAGATTCCTAAAAACGCCGTTGGAATCACAGGAACGAATGCTATGAACTAGTTTAGTCAGAGGTGCCAGCACCTCACAGACAGCACATATTTATGTGCTTATGCACATGCAAATTTGTCAGAGCTATTTTACACACATGTCCTAGTTAGGTTTCCATTGCTGTGATAAGACGCTGACTAAACCCAACTTAGGAGAAGAAAGCCAAGGTAGGAACTGAGGCAGAAAACATACAGTTAGGATGTGAAGCTGAAGAAAGGAGGAGGGCAGCTTGCTGGCTTCCAGGCTCAGTTTCAGGTACCTTTCTTATACCTGCCAGAACCACTTGCCTAGGGATGATGCCACCCACAGTGGGCTGGACCCTCCTACATTAATCAATCAAGAAGTGCCTCACAAACATGCCTTTTTGTTCTGCTGTGACACTCTTAAAAACAACATTTAAGAGCAGCACACACTGGACTAAACAAAGGACCACCAGTAAGGATTTATTTTTGTTTGTTTGCTTGCTATTTGGTTTTGGTTTTCCAGACAGGATTTCTCTGTTTAGCCCTGGCTATCTGGAGCTCTTGTAGACCAGGCTGACCTTGAACTCAGACCTCACCCATGAGCTTCAAGAAGGATCTTAATGGCCACCTAATGTCCTGCTCCCATTCAAATTTCCCCAAACATCCTCACAATAAGTTTTGTTTTCTTTTGTTTTTAGGGCTTCAATCAAAGATTACAGGCCACTTATATTGTCTTATCTCTTTAACCTTCTTTAATGTTTACCCTTCATTCTATTCCATGAATCATTCATGATGTTGTGAAGATCACAAGCCAGCTCCTGTGTATAGCGCATTCCACAACTGGGATGTGTTTAATCATTTCCTCATGATTAGATGCAAGTTAAACATATCTGGCAAACGTCAGTTTCTACTCCAGCAACTCAGCACTGACAATGTAAATTCTAGCTAGGCTCGTTACCGCATTTCTCCTTTGTCACTGTGAGTACTAAATAGACATCACCCAATAAATAAAACTTTGAAAGTTATCAATAAAGGTAATATTTAAAATAGCTGCCATGGGGCTGAGCAGAGGGCTCAGTAGTTAAGAACACTTTTGCCATTGTAGGGATCCTGAATTCATTTCCCAGCACCCACATAACCATCAGTAACTTCAGTTTTGGGGACTTGACATTCTTTCCCAACCTTTGCATACACCAGGTACATGTGGTACATACATACTGTCAAACATTCATACAAATAAAAAAAATCTTAAAAAAAAATTAAAACCACCATGAACACCAGTTATACATCAGTCTTAGTGCCCGGTGCTTAAAATATATTCTCAGGCCTAGAGAGAGGGCTTGGTGGTTAAGTGTATTGCTACTCAGGCTGGAGACATCTCCAGAGGTTAAGAGCACCGACTGCTCTTCCAGAGGTCCTAAGTTCAAATCCTAGCAACCACATGGTGTCTCACAACCATCTGTAATGAGGTCTGAAGCCCTCTTCTAGTGTATGTGAAGACAGCTACAGTGTATTTATATATAGTAAATAAATAAATCTTTTTTTTTTTGGTTCTTTTTTTTGGAGGTGGGGACTGAACCCAGGGCCTTGCGCTTCCTAGGTAAGCGCTCTACCACTGAGCTAAATCCCCAGCCCCTAAATAAATCTTTTTTTAAAAAAAAAAAGAATATTGCTATTCTTACAGAAGACCCAGGTTCAGTTCCCTGTACCCACCTGGTGGTTCACAATCATCTGTAATGATCCCCTGATATCCCTTGCTGGCCTCTGAGGGCACTAAACACACACAGAGAGACTATACACACTTATACATATACAAATAAATCTGAAAATATAATCTCATTTAATCTCCACAACGATCCTACTACCAAACAGGTTTAAAGAAGTTAAGGTATGTGTCAGGAGCATGGACAAGGATAAGAGAAAATGCAGGATTACACAAACGAATTATAACACAAAAACACATACAAATTAACACGTGATCTCATGGGTCCTGTCTTCCTGGTACACCTTCAAAGGACCCTTATGTTACAGGTTTGGTTCACAGCATTGGAAGAAAAATAAAATCCCAAGAACCTTTATGATAGGCTAATGTTGAGGCTTCTAGTTTTCAAAGGTTAGATTCCTATGGGAATGAACCTGAGAATAAGTTGTCTGTGGGTCACACAAAATTCCCCTTTACTTGAAACGTTCATTTAAAGACTGGCCACATTTTTCACTACAGCCAAGAAAATATAGCAATGATATCCTAAGTAATGATAACATTGTAGACTGTTGACTTTTAACCCTTCCTGTGCAAGAAAATAAGGGGGGAGGAAAGATGATTAGAGAATTTTTCATACTACAGAAAAATTCTTTCTTTACTACAGAAAAATACTGTAAATAGTTCACCCAGTTGTATTTATCTGGTGTGACATTGTTTATCTGTAAATGCAAAAGCCCATTGATTGAGGGGATATTATGGGCCATTAGAATCATTTTTGAGAAACTAACTTGAATTTAGGAAGTTGGGCCCTAAAAGAAACCAGAAGTGAAATCCTTCTCAATTTCCCTAAAACCTATCCGCAAAACACCTCAAAAACTATATAGGTCTCAGAAAATGATCTGGTAGTAGCATTTACACTTGACATTTCATTATTACAAATTACATCTTTCGATATGTTGAAAATTTTCTTTATTTGGAAAGTATCCTTAGAGGGACTGGAGAGATGGCTCAGAGGTTGAGAATACTGACTACTCTTCCAGGGACCCTGAGTTCAATTCCTAGCAACCGCATGGTGGCTCACAACCATCTAGAATGAGATCTGGCGCCCTCTTCTGGTGAGCAGGCAGACATGCAGGCAGAACACTATGTACATAATAAATCTTGGAAGGAAGGAAGGAAGGAAGGGAGGGAGGGAGGGAGGGAGGGAGGGAGGGAGGGAGGGAGGGAGGAATGAAGGAAGGAAGGAAGGAAGGAAGGAAGGAAGGAAGGAAGGAAGGAAGGAAGGAAGGAAGGAAGGGTCTCCTTAGTGATCTAGGTTAGTCCATCAGTTAAACACACAAAGTCCCTCCCTGAGTCTGTTCCTTGTCTTCATTTCTAGAGCTGAAAGCTGTGGGCCACATCCTTAAATTCCCACCCTCCAAGAATGAATGCCTCCTGAGGGGCTGTGCTGTTCTAGAACTGCTATTCACCCCTCCATTTGTTCACGTGTCTCTCTCCCTTCAGAGAAATGTCTTGAAAGATGCTGCATTCCTAGCATGATGCACCTACATCTGATATTGGTTTACTGTCATGGGATAAACCCATTTTATAGATGAGAAAACTAAACCCTGAAAATGAATATGCCATTCCCAATATTATACATCGACAAATAACCAGTACCCTATCCTAGCCTCATTATATCTCTCTTCCTTAGACTACCATGCCACAGCCTACACAACCATATGACCTAGATGGTTCCAGAGGCCTCAAATTCAGCATAACCCAGAGTCCTACCCCACCTCTTCTTGAACAAACTCGGGTGCCCTGTCAGCTGTCTCTTTCTCTGTAAAAGTCATCTGGATAGCTTAAAAAGGAAATACACAAGCCATAGTCTACTTTTTCTTCCTATTCTCACATCTAATCAATCAATAATACACTTACACAATTATAATTTTTAGACCTAGCCTCTCTCCAGTCTCCTCCAAGAGTCAAGTGTCATCACCTGTTGCCAAAACTCCAGAAATGACCTGCTACTATGTCTCCACCAACTCAACTTGGCCAAACACCTCCCAATTTCGCCTCTAGCTTTTAAAAAATATCTGTCATTTATTATTGGGGTGTGTGTGTGTGTGTGTGTCCTATACATCAGCACATATGGAAGTCAGAGGACAACTCTTAGGAGTCAATCTTCTCCTTCCACCATGGGTTCTAGGAACTGAACTCAGGTCCTCAGGCTTACAAGGCAAGTGTGCTTACCCACGGAGCCTTCTCCCTAACCGTGGGGGTTGGGGTGGGGGTAATGTAATTCCACATGTGATCTTCATCTAGCTAATTAAAGTACTTCCCAAGTTGCCACTACCCTGAGGATGAAGACCAAAATCACCTTGTCATTCAAAATTGCCCAGGCTCCCGGCTCTCCCCGCTCTTCCAGCTCCCGCTCCCTACTCACCGCTCTTTGTATGCTGAATGTGCCTCTGCCTACAAAGCCTAACTGCTGTACTCAAAGCAACTCCCATTGCCACTTCAAATTAAGTCTGACCACTCAAGTCCCTTCAAACGCCACTTCCTACAAGAAACCTTCCCTGGTTACACCAGGAAAGGGAACAGAGTCAGAGTGAGTACTTTCATCCCATCTTGCAAACTCCTGGGAAGAAGCATACATGACACTTGGAGTACTTCAATGCAGGGGTAACGTTTCTCTTCCTGGATGCACCACAGTTCTTATCACACAGTACCAGCTCAACTGACACTTGCTGTTAGAAGAAGTTTCTGGACATGGAGGATTATAGCAAAAAAAAAAAAAAAAAAAAAAAAAACAAGGAAACCAAGAAGCAAGGGTTGGTGTCCCTTTGAAGATGTGCAAACTGAGGCGGAAAGAAACTTGCAGCTCTTAAAAGTCATAAGGACAGCTAATCTGACCTTCATCTCATTCCTCTTCCTCACTGAAAACCCCCCCGGGGAGCGAGGGAGTATTGCAGGAAAGGGGGGGTTAGGACAGCAAGGTGGTACAAAAGAAGTCTCATCACTGTCACACTGGCAGACTTCAAATGGGCAATGGCCTTTAAATTCCAGGTTAAGTAAAGAAGAGATACAGCTGCCACCACACCCAGGTCCTGGGGAGAGCAACGTAGAACAACAAACTTCTTTCTTCCACAAAGAAGACAAAATGGCAGGAAGTCCAACTGCCTTCCAAAACACCAACAGGCAGTAGTGCCTGTACAGCCACTCAGCATCTCACTAACAGGGTACACTGTTTTGCCACCGCTCCCTGGCATGGGGATAAGAAACACAAGTCCTGAACGAAGCAGAAGCTACTTAAGACTACTTTGGGAACAATGGGAGCATCTTGTGTAAAGCACTAAGACATTTTGGCTAAACCTCGGGGACTTAGCAGTGCTGTGGAAAGGAAGACGCCAGGGTTCCAGGGCCGCATTTCATTGTCCCTATGCTCCTGGGCCCAGGTTATGTTTGCCATGGAAAGCACAGTCCCAGCCCTGGGATCAGGCTCGCCGGAGTCACCCTGCCAAGCACAGACTCCAGGGGGGAAAAAATGCCTCTTCAAAGAGGCCTCTGAATAAAGAGCCACACATGAACTGCATCCTCTAACTCCAGCGTTCCTTCCAGGAGGGGAGGATGAAGGCGTGGAGGGTGGTGTACAGAGCTTGGAAAGTGACTTAGGAAAGGAGACGTGATCCTCTCCTGACACAGGGGAAATCCTCAGAGAGAAAAAGCAGTATTTACTACAAATGGACAAGGAAGAAAATGGAATCTGGAGAGATGTGAATGGGGTAGGGAGAGAAGGAAAGGCACAGAAAAGAAGGGCAGAGTGTCATCACAAAAGTGTGGGAAGAAGCAAATCCAGTGTGCTGATCCTTTCCCACATCTAACCACTACTCACTGCACCCCGATAAATCCCTCCACTCACAAAGCCCATAGGATGGACTGTCCTTTGCATTCTGAAACATCAAGCATTTAACAACGTGTCACCCGGCAGCCCCAACTTTGGAGACCTGGGCATCTAAATTAAAAATGAATAAAATTGGTTCACAGAAGCTAAAGGCAGACAGTAATGACTTTTCCTCCAGCGCTGGCAGAGGCTGTGAAAAAGCTTTAGCCTTTTGGAGTTGAGCAAATACTCTGGCATTTCTCCTTCTTTTGACATTCCTAAAGGGGGTGTGGTTGACCCAAAGTCCATTCATTTCCAAGGTTGTACATCTCTCAGCTAAGACTGGCCCCATCTGTTCTGGAGCCAACCAGCTGTTTATCTCAAAGGAGCATATTTATTGCAGTGTTCATCCCTGTAACTCTTATGAGGAGAGCCAGCATCATACGAGCCAGAATGGTGCCTGCTTTATTAAATGTGCCAGCTCGTTGAAAAACAAAATTCGAATAACACACTACCATGCTCCCTGGTTTCCCTGGTCAGGTTCACTGTTCTTGGATACCTTTCAGTAAAGCCCAATAAAGGGTGATACCACATCCAACTTTTCCTTTCCCTAAAGTGTTAAAAAAAAATAGTACCCAGGTTCCCTAATCGATTCCGTCTGCAGTCTGCAAACCGTTATTTCGGAGTGGAGACAAGCCTCGGGAACAGCAGCTTGTTACAGTACCATTGTCAATGGCAAGATCCTATTGCGATGTAATTTAAAACACTCATACAAGCACAAATTCCACTTCCAAACCATCCCGAATCCCGCAGTCGGGAGAACACAAAAAATAAAAACGCTTAACAAAAATGCAGCTTCTAGCAGCCGAAGAGAACCTTCCCTAGACACGTGAAATATTTCTGACTGGCACGGAGTGCACCATTAAAGGACACTGTCACCTCAAATCAGCAGAAAAAGGCGAGACAAACGACACAGACATGCACACATAAAATAAAGCCCCACGAAACTTAAGCGACTCAAGAGAAACATGCTCATCTTAAAAATAGTGTGTGCTAGTCCAAGCGACACAAATGTTCCCAAGAAGTACGGCCACATTAAATCACTGTCTCCATTTCTCCCCACATATCACCCTTTCCCACTCAAACCTCAGCAGTGGGGCCGTGGAATGACAGTACTGCAGCTCCCCACCTTTGCCCTCCTCGTGTTTTCCAAGTGCACTTCCCAACATCCTTCCCAGCCCAGCCCCCTCTCAACAGCCTCAAAAAGGTTAAGGGAGTTGAGGCGAGGAAATTGGCAAGCACCAGTGCTCTAGCGGGGGCAGGTTGCAGGAGTTGTTCTTTGCAGTGACCCAAATTGCACAGAGCGATTTAGCTCTTAGCAGCGCCAGTGCGAACCTACCGAATTCATACCCCCATTCCCGGCCCCATCTTCTCAAAAGAAAGCCTTGAGAACTAAGCTGGAGGAATAACTTGGGAGAACGATTTGAAATAAATCACTTCAACTCACCTGGTTTGGGATTTTTCTCCCCACCCCAGGCATAAACAGAAATGATATACGAATGAGTCACGCACGCAAGAGAAGGTGCTGCGGTGTCCTAAGTCCAAGGACTGGAGTCAGTCCCTGCCCTGGTCCTGCTGCTACTCAGGGCTCAGCTGGAGCGAGCGGCAATAGCGAGCCCAGCAGCAGCAGCGGGGGGGGGGCGGGGGGTGGATAGACCGTAGCACAATGAATGCAGTAGGGTTTTGCAATGACATCATCCCTCTGTCCGAGCGGCCCCAATAGCCATGCTCCAGAACTGTGCACTCTGGGATTTGTAGTCCTTTGAAGTCCGGGAGAGACGCAGAGGTTACAGCTGGAACTACAATACCCAGGATGCTCTGGTCAGAGCGCCTAGAAAGGGACCGGGCCGGCCGCCATATTGGAGCCCTGGAGCTGCGGCGGGCCAAGGCTTCGTGGGGCTCGTGGAGCTGAGAGGTGGCATGGTGAGAATGGTGAGGCGAGGATATAGAACTTATAGCCTCGCGCATCGGCTAGGACTAGACGGAGGCTACACTGGGGACCGGCAGGGCTGTCGTGCCAGAAATGGCATCGCAGGGATTGCACAAGGCCTCGCTACCCGGGGACACAGGGCGTCGTTTTACCTCTGAGCGTGTAGGACCCCCTTAGACTTCTTGGGCACTATCTGGGCAAAAGGTGTCTTTGTTGTGGTGTGGGAACTCGGGACGGCGGGCTTCGCCCCTGTAGGACGAAAAGCCAGCTCGCACCGTGAAAGTGGAGCCTAGGTTAATTTTTTTTTTTTGACTTGTCATTTTTCTCCATTCCCCGTGGTCTTTCCTCAGGTGTCTGACCCCTGCCCCAACCACTGAATTTTCGTTACGTCCTGGATTGCAAAGGACCTCAGAGCAATCTTTGGTAGATAACATGATCACGAAGGATTATAGCTTTGCCCTGATAATGACAAAGGAAGTATCTACCAGAAGAAGTTAGCACTTAATCTTTCTTACCCCACCAGCGAATGTAAACGACATTGAAAAGGGACTACAAGTAAGCAATCTTACTCGGACTGATGCTGAATGAACTAATGCTTGTATTCAAAGTTGATAACCATGGAAAACTTTTTTGTTACCTCTATATTAATTGTGCAAAATAATGTGTTTCGTTGTGACATCTTCATGCAAGTAATGTTAGTTAACACGTTCATCAACCCCTTCCCTTACCCACCAATGAAAATGCATTCAGATTACTTAAAGGACTTTGGAGCCTATTTGCTCTGCATCTCAAATTACACCTTTTCCCCAGTAACTAAAACAGTACTGTGTGTTTGTTTTTCAGGTTCTGAGGTTCACTAGAGAAAGATACTAGAAGACCTGCTGAGGGTCTCTGAGAAGTTAAAAATGCTGATATGCATAATTTGTGTATTTTATTTTTCCCTCCTGAGCTTTTCGAAGGAGATGCATAGCTTGGTGGTGAGGATTCACACAGCACGGTCAAGACCCTGGATTGGATCCCTGGCACTGGTTTGTTTGTATCAGTGAAAATACACACTGTGCCTTTGTTAGAAGTTAATAAAATTCAGCTGACATGTAGATCTTCCTTTCAAAAAGCTAGGCAGGCTGCTTTTAAAATTGCCAAAACACAATAGGAACCCTCAAAGATATATGGAGATGATGGTAGTTAATAGGCAGTTTTCAAAGACTTGGCTTATGTTGTGAGAAGCAGCCCCAGAAGTGGCAAAAGCCATTCTTGTGACTTCAGCAACCTAAAAACCTCAGAAATATGACGATTCTTCTACCTGTAATGATGGTAAGTACCAAAAAGGAAACAGTATTTACCGTTTCTCTTCTGCCCTTTGATTGAAATGTAGAAATGGTTCAGACTAATGAGTCTTTGTTTTAATAAGATATTTATATGAGTAATAACCTTAGCTTGAGTTATGTGGAAGACTGATGTATTGAAAGAAAATAACAGGTTGGATGAAAATAGTGTGAAAAATGGGGCCGATATAATGTGATGGGTTCTATAAATTTGTCATGTATTTGAAGTATTCTAGCCTTCTATATAATGGATAGTCAACCAAAATGTGTGGAAAAAATATCAGTGTCTTTTATAAACACTACAAATTAAGTCTTAACTTTCATAGGAAAAAAATTCCATATTCTTTAGAAACTTATGGGAAAACATTTTACCAGGAAAAAAAATGTATCTTTCAGACCTCTTTGATTATGGTAAATGCCACTCCCCATTTCCTTACATTGATACAGATAGGCACATCATTTAGCAAGTACGGTTTGGGGGTTTTTTATCTTTTTCCCTTGGAGTAAATCTTCATTTTACCTAATAAGAGAACTAAAATTTTTCATATTTTAGATATTCTTTCACATAGATTTTTGCTGCTGGATTTCCTACATGGTTTAAGTAAGGTAAATGGAACAAATGTCTCTCAAAATTTGAAATCTAAATGACATCAGATTTAAATTAATGACTACCTAGAAAAGCAAGCTTTCCTTATCTTAAGATCACATTTCTCAGATTTTAACAGGCTTGGATAATTAAAGGGGCACTAGAAAACATGTCTTTGCAAGAATATATGCTGATAAACTATATGTGTTAATAAATATAACCATTTCCAGAAATTCAGATATGCAGAAATGCTCATCTGCAACCAGTTTGGTAAGTGGGTATACATTCATAGGTCTTTGAGAATTTTTGATGATGCTGTCTGCAAGAATTTGCTATAAACTGGAATCTTCTGATTTGTATTTTTTTATACACAGCTTTATTGAAATGAAATTCACTTATACACTTCACCTATATAAAGAGTGCAATCCAATGGGTTTTAGTTTGCTCAGAGTTTGAGCTATCAACACAGTTATACAAAAAAAAAAAAACTATGCAAAACCGTTCTTGTAAGTATAAGAAAATAATTTAGAATGATGTTCTTCTAAAGTGGTACTATATAAAGCTTACTGTGGGTAATGTCTTAGAGTCCTTCAATTATAGTTGCAATACTGCAAGTAAATAGTATGTTCCTTGTATGTAATAAGTGACCTTTACTAGCAACAGATTATTGTGTAGCATAGATTACTGGCAGTTACATGATATAACACTGTCACAGTTGAGAATTCTTTAAGGGTGACGCATACTTAAATTGATTGCTTTCTTTTTCTGTGTGATTATCATGCTGGGCATTAGGTATGCCTTAATTGAATTTTAGTCCCTGAGTCTGTTCCATGTCCAGTGTTTATGTTTGTGTCTTTCTAAAACTTGACTTTATCTTTGCTTTAGAGATGACTCCTGAGCATTTTTTTCCAAGCTAGCATTGTTTCCCCATGAAGACTAAATTTTGTTATGTTTCATGTAAACTCTGAGTTAACAATATAGTGAAGAGTCACCAGATTTCAGGGTTTAAGGAATGAATGAATGGAATAGAGCAAAGCAGGTATCAAATGAAGATAAGCGGTTTGAATCTCTAAAAGATAAATCTTGGTAGGGGCAGGTAGAATTAAAAGGTTTATTTTAAGTGTTAGAAGCAACAACCTACTTATTTAAATATTTACTTTTAAATATTTATATACTTGAGTATTTTGCCATCAGAAGAGAGTGTCAGATTGCCGTGGAACTAGAGTTATAGGTGGTTTTGAGCCACCATGTGGGTGTTGGTAACTGAACTTGATCTTTTGAAAAGCAACAAGTGAACCAACTCTGTCCTCTCACAAGAGGATATATCCTCAGACTTTAGTTTCTTTTTTGGTTCTTTTTTTTCGGAGCTGGGGACCGAACCCAGGGCCTTGCGCTTCCTAGGTAAGCGCTCTACCACTGAGCTAAATCCCCAGCCCCCAGACTTTAGTTTCTTAATCCCCTCTTAGAAAGTAAAGTCTAGTCCTAAGTCGTGTACAGTGATCACGCCCTAAAGCAATCTGAGGACATTTAAACTTACTGGGGAAACCCAGCCAAAAAGGCAAAGAAAAGGATCTCTGAAATACTTTTGCAGTAATTTTCTTGCATAATACTCAGTGGTTTGGGTTTCTTTCTAAAACCCAGCACTGGAGGTAGAAAGAGGGAAAACTGTGACTTGGAGCCCAGCCTAGACTGTGTGGGGAATTCCTGTCAAACCAGGAAATTTTTTCATTGAATTCTTTTTCTTTTCATAATTGCCATTTTCAAGTCTTCGCTGCCCATATAACCAAACTTGTGTTTTGTGCATTTTATATGACACTACTCAAAAAAAAAAAAATGTTGTAAGCAGTGACCATGAACCTTACCTACTGAGTAATGTCATCCTAAAGTATGGTATTTACACTTCATTAATGCACATCAAACCCAAATGGGATCTTTAAAACCATTATTGGAGAGAGTATTAAATGTTCAGTGAATGTGACTGGTCTCTGTTACTGACAATCTGTGATTGTGTAGATATGAAAGATGCAAAAGGAGAGAAGCAACTGAAGGCGATGTTAGCCCTCTGTACATGTCATCAATCTAATTCTAACAGTTAAAAATTACAACTTTACATTGCCTGGAGTTATCTCATTACTTACCTGTTTTCTCTAGAGAGATAACTAGAAAGATAAGTGGGGGGGGGGGGGAATAACAGCAAAGACAGTAAGAGTACCATAGAATGAAAAACTAGAAATCAAGGTTCACTTGCCCCGAACATACACACATACCTTCCCCACCACCACCACCTTTTTTTTCCAGAGACAGATTTTCTTTATAGCTCTGGCTATCCTGGGGCTATCTGTGAAAACCAAGCTGGCCTGAAACTGACAGAGATACACCTCGCCACCCTTTCTTTTCTACTAAGCTAATTAGGTAACTAATAACTGTGAGGTGTTCCAGAATAAGTTTCAAGTTAAGTAGAAATAAGTTGGTGTTTCTTTGAGACAGGGTTTTTCTACATAGCCTTACCTGGCTGCTCTAGAACTCACTGTGTAGACCAGGCTGGCTTTGAACCCACAGAGATCCTACTGCCTCTGCCTCCCTAGGGCCAGGGTTACAGGCATGTACCACCATGCTGACAAAAAAATGAGTTTCTTATAGCCTGTCATGGCTGAGGTAAGTAAATTTTTAGAGGATAGATACTTCAGTACTGTGACAGAAGTGGCTTAAAAAGTATTTGACATGGGAAGTAATTCTATCATGCATGATAGAATATGTATGTCCCATCCATTTGGGAGATGTGATACGCAGATCCCTAAAGTCAGATGGGTCAGATGGCCGGCTTAAGGAATAACAAGTGTATGGGAACTCCAAAATCCAAAGTGCAAATAAGACTGTTTGATTGATGTAAAACTAAAGTATTTGTCAAGCCATTTCAGCTACTATACATCATGGTAGGTAAGTAGATACCTATGGTCACAATAGATCAGCAGAAAGTTGGTTTTGTCATCTAGTGTAGGCTTTAGCAATAGAAGGATGAGTCTCACTTTCATATGATGTTGGCATATTAATTCTGGGCTTTTACTGGTATAAAAATTATTTGCCTACTTCATTGAATTGTCCAAAGAATTAAGGAAGTATATGAAGAAAAGTACTTAATATTCCCAACGGCAGTATTGTGTATGATCTTAGGACAGAATCTGAGGGAAAAACAACTTTATGCACTAAGATCCACTAAACTAAAAGTTACCACTTTTAAGCATTAAAAGTTGACTTTCTGTATTATAAATCCATGTTCTTTCAGTTTTAACTGTCATCAATACTATATTTAGTAATACCCTATATAATATATAAAATCTCTGCATATACAATTTACAGTTAACCAGAAAACTTCCCATTAAAGATGGAAATAATGAGAGCATCTGAGTAATAACTACCCATTTGGGAGATGTGATATGCAGATCCCTAAAGAAAGACGGGTTGGATGGCCTGCTTAAAGACTGACAGGTATATGGGAACTCCACAATCCAAAGTGCAAAGAAGACTGTTAGTGTCTAGACCCTCCATTCCTGCACTGACTATGATGTCAGTTTAGAGGAGTGAGGTCTGAATCAGTCCTGAATTTTAAAATGATCTTAGCACATTACTAAGTTCGGAGACAGGCAGACAGATCTCTTGAATTCAAGGCCAACAGGAACTACATAATGAGATCCTGTCGTACAAAATAACCGAAAACACCAACATGAATAATTTACCACCAAAGTCAGATTTCTCCATATAGATGGTCCTAATTCACTTGAGTCCCCTGCCCCTACTAGACACCTATATTGACCCTATGGCTTTGTGTTTACAAATGCTTGTTTTGCCACTGAGTGATATGTCCAGTCCTAACTTTTTTTTTTCCTTTTTTCTTTTTTTCGGAGCTGGGGACCGAACCCAGGGCCTTGCGCTCGCTAGGCAAGCGCTCTACCACTGAGATAAATCCCGAACCCCCAGTCCTAACTCTTAATTGTAAGCCTAGTTCCCAGTGTGTCTCATCCTTGTTACAATTCCAAGACAGATACTAGAGCATTAGATACTCAGTGAAGCATATTGTCCAACCATGTAAGTAAGTGTTGTTTAGATTCAGTGGGTAGATAATATAATTACTTTAGGGAAATTGTAAATTGGGGATTATTAATGTGTTATTAAAACAAAGGTATTGAATAAGAAACTGCTCTATAATATACTTAATAGTGTCAATATTTGAACCACAGTTTGAACCAATTGTAAATTTTTTATTCAATAACAATTGTGTACTGAGCTTAAGGGCCTGGAGATACAATGATACCTGTGCCCCTCCAAGTCATGACATACCCTGTTTCAGTATCATGGATCCCCCCTCCCCTTTCTTTAAGTGTATAAAGTACAGTGGGTTAATTAAGGAAGAGAGTAATAGGGGTTGGGGATTTAGCTCAGCGGTAGAGCGCTTGCCTAGTGAGCGCAAGGCCCTGGGTTTGGTCCCCAGCTCCGGAAAAAAAAGAAAAAAAAAAAAGGAAGAGAGTAATAAATCTTAAATTTTTAATTGTTACAGAGAACTACATTTTTTTTTAAACTCTAGGTTATCAAGTAGTGTCCAGCAGACATATTTCAAAGTGCCTGCAGGAATGTTATAAGAAAATGTACTTCAAGACATTTACTGCTAATACTGTAATTTGTTTACATTAAGCATTTTTCTTTATTTTTAAAAAAATTTATTTATTTTATGTTTGTGAGTACACTGTTGCTGTGGACAGACACATCAGAAGGCACTGGATCCTATTACAGATGGCTGTGAACCCACAGATGTTTGCTAGGAATTGAACTCTTAACCGTAACCGCTAAGCTATCTCTCCAGCCCAGATTTTTTTCTTTATTATAAAAAGTACAAATAGAAAAACACAAAGCACACACTGAAATTTACCAAATTGTAATATTTTTCTTTGAGATTTTTTTAATTCATTTTGATCATCCTTTCCTCTTCCCAGATTACATTCAGATTTTAATAAAAGTCACTAAAAGTAAAGAATTAACTTATACCTAGTTTTGGGGTGCTGTCTATAAGCCTGGAATACCTTATGTTCATTGATAATTCTATGCTTAAAAACTTAATTCTAAGCTGGGTGGTGGTGATCCGTGCCTTTAATCCCAGCACTTGTTAGGGTTTAGTGTCAGGCAGGTGGATCTCTGAGTTCCAGGCTATCCTGATCTACTGACTAAGTTCTAGGACAGCCAGGACTACACAGAGAAAGTCTGTTGGGAGCAGGAGGGACCTTAATTCTATTAAC
The DNA here is from genome assembly GCF_021556685.1 of Rattus norvegicus. Lineage (NCBI taxonomy): Eukaryota > Metazoa > Chordata > Mammalia > Rodentia > Muridae > Rattus > Rattus norvegicus. The sequence continues at coordinate 159,335,778 of NC_141534.1, read as the reverse complement.
TATTCTCATTACTGTACCTAAGGCCAATTAAGGCAAATTTAGTGGTACCTAGCACAGAGGAGGCTAGGGGAGTAGGATAGATACCAGCCTGTACAATATAAACCTTATCTCAACATTGAAAACATGGACCTCGTCCCGTTTAATTCAAAATACATATGAAATAAATTTAAGGGGCTGGAGAGGTGGCTCACTATGGGCTATCAGTCCTTTTTCAGGCGATCTAATTCTTTTGGCCTCTGGGTATCAAGCACACAATGCACAGACATAAGTGCACGTTGAGCTGGATGGTGGTGCACACACCTTTAGATGGATCTGAGTTTGAGACCAACCTGGTCTACAGAGCAAGTTCCATGAAAGCTAAGACTATACAGCAAAACCCTGTCTCAAACAAAATCTTTTTTAAAAAAAGAGGTGGGGGTTGGGGATTTAGTTCAGTGGTAGAGCGCTTGCCTAGCAAGCGCAAGGCCCTGATTCGGTCCCCAGCTCCGGGAAAAAAAAAAAAAGAATACATGAATTTAAGAAATCTTTCTTCGGGGCTGGGGATTTAGCTCAGTGGTAGAGCGCTTACCTAGGAAGCGCAAGGCCCTGGGTTCGGTCCCCAGCTCCAAAAAAAAAAAAAAGAAATCTTTCTTCAATGGTGAAACATCCATTTTAGAATCATCCATTTGTTTCTCACAGCTCCAGTACAGGTGTACTGAAAATGTGGGCCTGGCTATGTCTAGTACATCTGGTATATGTTTAGTGAGGGCTTAGTAACACAAGTACAGTGTTGGAGAATAGTAAATTCAAGGAGCTTCATGGAAGCAATACCTGGGATTACGCTGCTCAATAAGTAGACACTGAAGAGGTGGTTTCTAATATAAGAATATCAGCATTATACGGTTATAATCTCAACAGAGAACAAATAGTGACAGTTCATGTTTAGCTATCATTTTCATTGCTTGCTATAGGAGGTACCAGTTTTGAAATTTTAGCACAAGTCCAGGTAACTTAGCAGGTAAACCTGACTTGTTTCAACCCCCAGAACCCACCTTACAAGGAAAACCTCTGTAAAGTTGTTCTCTGACCTTATGTCTGCCAGCCTAAACTCACATATACATTATACACTAACACAATGTAAACCTTAAGAACAAGGGCGCCTGACAGTGTCCTTTAACAAGGAAAGGAGCTGAAAATATAACAGGTTTGTTTAACCTTAAATCCACTGCACAGGAACCGCTACTTGGATCAAGAAAAAGCAAAAAGAAAAATTACATTTTTGAGTATGTTTTCTGCACATATCCCAAAGAAGTGCAGCAACCATTGTCATACAGACCTGGTGACAAAATTCTGTTTAAAGCACACCATCTGTGCATGATTTCATTAAACATACCAGGACTTGGGAAGTTTGAGTTAAGAACTGGCTTGGGCATTCCAAGATCATATCTCAGAAAACATCCTGGATGCTGGGATTAAAGGTATGTACCACCATTCCTAGCTTAGAATTGCATACATTTTTAAGGCCTTAAATGTATATATTTATGCTATAGTAATTATCTCTATTTTGTCTTTACAGTGTAACCGTTGATGAACTCCACTCTCCGCGAAAAATAATACCAAGATTTTTGGAGTTCATAGCTCACAATTCAACAGTTCTTAATCCTTATACACATACAGAGAGATTTTCACATACTTGTCCAGAATGAAAAGCAATGTAGACAAAAAATTCTCTTTGAACAAACACAATAGTATAAGTGAAGAATGATTTCCAAGGCCCTCTGCTCCGCATAGGAACCTTAGATCAGAATCTGACCCTATCAGTACTGATACTACTTAACTGTGAGTGGTCCTTAGTAACAGGTACTGAGCTCAGTGATTCCTAATGTCAACCTAGCGGGACCTGGACTTGTTACAATACACACATAGACCACTGCTAAGTTCCAGGAGCTAAATACTGCCTCGTTGATCCTAAGCATATAGGATAAAGGGCTTTCCCTTCCAGAACAGTTAATATGCCTGGGCCATGTGTTACTGAAGTACAGCAGATCTATCACAGTTTTAAAAACAATGCTGTCTTTTTCTTTTCCTTTGGAGCTGGGGACCGAACCCAGGGCCTTGCACTTGCTAGGCAAGCGCTCTACCACTGAGCTAAATCCCCAACCCTAATACTGTCTTTTTAAGACAGGGTTTTACCTTATAGACTAGGTTGGCCCCAAATTTGGCAATCCATCTGCTTTTGCCTCCTGAGTGCTAGTATTATTTAAGGGGTTACTTTCTGTGGGTTGTAGGTATAGGTGAGTGCTGATGTCAGAGGAGGCCAGAGGTGCCAGATCTCCCTGTACCTAGTTAACTAAGTAACTATGAGGTACCCAACTTAGTTGTTGGGACCCAAACTTCAGCCGGATGATAGAACAACATTCACAGTTAACCAGTAGGCATCACCAATTCCTTGAGAGCTACATCCACTCCGTCTTCCTGGTCCTATTTTCCCGCACTCACCACCACCAGGTCTTGAGATGGATTGGATTAGCCTGTAATTTAGAACTCTGGTTGCCTTCCAAAAGCTGCGATTGCTGGCTTCTCTAACCAGCTTCTGGCTTCTGTTTTTGTTTAAAAAAATAAATAACTGGGTGTGGTGGTACGTGCTTTTAAGTCCTGGCACTGGGGACATGAAGGTAGGAGGATATTCAAGGTCAGCTTGGTGTAGAGTTTCCAGGACAGCCTGGCCTATATAAACTCAACCAGTTGTGTTTTTAAGACGGGATTTCTGTAACCCCATAGTATAATCATGCCATGTTTGTATATACAAGGCACTAATTTTGGTCTGTCAAAGAATCTGCTCTGTAGCCAGGCTGACCTCATGTTCTGGCCTGCCTCTGCCCACTGAGCGCTGGGAATAAAGGTGTGCACAGCCACCTCCCTCAGCCAATTTTTTAAGATAATTAGGAATGAATGTACCCTTTTATCACTTGACTAGAAAATGGTAGTCAACCAATAGAGGTAGGAAAATCTTCAAGATTTATAATGCCCTCTCTCCAAAAGCTAAGTACAAAATCATCTACTTTCTAACTCCTCTTTCCTGCAGCAAAAGACTTGTTCACACACCAGCAAGCTACAGCTAGCAGCCAGACGGTGTTACATGAATTGGGCCTTTTCTTCTGCTTCGCATGTACACAGTAGTTGTAGCATAGTTGGTAAATGAATATCTTGTTAAATATACAACTGGTGGATTGCTTAGTCCTTCAAAATTTGACCTAGCATTGGATGTAATAGACTAGTTTACAACAGGGACACATAGAACGGCCCATGTATTTAGAAGTAAAATCTTTTAGGGATGGGAAAGATGGCAGATCACTTAAGAGACCTTGCTCTTATAGAAGTCCCAGTACCTAAATTTGATGTCTCACAAATTTTGCAAAAGTTGCAGGAGATCTGACACCCTCTTGCCTCCATGTGCATCTGCATGAATGTGCTGCACGTATGCTCAATATATGTTAAGGTTTGTGTCATAATTCATTGAGTGCCATGACCTAAAAACATAGTTAAGTGTATCTTGTAAAGATGTGCCTACAAAATATCTCCAAAGTGAATGGATGAAAGACAGACCTGCCCTCAGTTTAATATATTTTTAGACTCAATCTAAAGTGCCTAGGTTGTGTGTGTGTGCCAACAAAAGACGTAGATTCTCTGGGTGGCTGTGAGTTCCAAGGTAAGTGCTGGAATGGGCTCTTAACCTCCTAATACACAATTTCAAATTTTAATGAGATCTGGGAGAGTAGTATAATCATGCCATGTTTGTATATACAAGGCACTAATTTTAGTCTTCAGATGGCTACATATATTGACTGGCTTTTAACTTACAAAGATCTACTTGCTTAATTATAGCTGTAGCAATTCATGAAAGGATATTAAGGGATCTGCATTTACACATTTTAACATTAAAACAACATGTAAGTAATGGGCTCTGTGATCAAATTCTACATAATTAAAAGCTCTGCCCTCTTATTTGTTGACATATTTGTGAAATAAACTACTGAGTCAGGGCTGCAGCTCAGTTGATAGTGTTTGCATGAAGCCCTGTATTTGCCTGCAGCACTCAAGAAATAAGACAGGAAGATCAGAAGTTCAAGTATTCCTCGCCTACATAGTGAGCTCAGAGTAAGCTACAGCTTAGGCTATAGGAAACTTTTTTTAAAAGACAAAAAAAAATACTAATAAGTTGTACAGTTCTTTTAAAAATTAGACCATTTCACATTCCCTTCTATACTCAAGATGTTTGTTTCTTCAGGAAATATTCATCGGATATCCACTAGGTGTCAGATAATTCAAAGGTAGATATTCTTGAGACACCAAGATAAACAGTTTCCATGAGAGCCTAGCAATCTTACAAAGAGTTTAACAGAAATAGATCTGCAAACCAAAAGTTGTATAAGTACTATCCTGTCATTCTAATGGAAGTATTAATTTTATACTATGATAATTCAATATCAATCCAAATACATGCTGGCCTAAGCTATGTATAAATGGTAAATATTAGATAAGTCAAGTGGCAAGACAGTGCTATGAATAGGAGGCTGGAGATAATAAGCTCAAGGTAAGCTTCCATGGAGGATTCTGGGAGTAAATATCAATTGAAGCCCATCACTTTTTCCTTACTCAGTCTGGTTTTCATTTTGCCTCCTTGGGCACTTGTACCCTATCTTAAATTTTTAGCATTGATCTTCATTCTCATCTATCCTAGGCCTTCCTACTAATTTGTCCATTTCCATTCCCTTGTTGGTGCCAGCTTTAACCTTGGGTGGAATAGATAGATATCCTGCTTCCAGAGAAGTAAAATGAATTTCTAAAGACATCTTCCCAGTAAGCGCTCCCATCAGGGATGAAATCTCTACCACTGCAAAGTTACACAGCAATGCCACGCTGGCTATCCTGAGCAAATGGAGGAGCACCAACAGTCTATAGAGCTCCTTTTTCTGTTTCTTTTAAAATCTTATTTTTTTTAAATTGACATTCAGTTTCACCCTCTTGCTACATGGTCCTATAAATTTTCATAAAAACAAGTCATAAAAGTGCCACCACACTCAAGGTCCAGAGCAGCTTCATCACACAGAAGTCTCATGTCACCCCAAAACTTTTGTGGTTTAAAGTCATTTTCCAGAAAGCCATATTTGAATGATCCTTTATTTGTATTTTTTAACATAACATTCAATTATACCAGTTTCCTATCAACTATTAGACATTGGATCAATGATCATATTTGCCAATTGTCCATTCCCACTAATAGTTCCCATGGCTTCCACTGCACCTTTTTGGTTTTTTGGTTTTCTTGATTGGTGGTTTGGTTTGGTTTGGTTTGTGGTGTGTGTGTGTGTGTGTTGGATTTGGTTTTTGCCAGACTTTGTTCATTTTCAGCCTGAAGCATCACCATTTGTGTTTGACCATCCTGAAACATGTCTTAACTTTTTAACATCAGGTTCTCATTGCTATTCTGTTCTCTGTGTATTTTCCATAAGGTGTATTTTAAGGAAACTGCTTAAGGGTTGGTGATTTAGCTCAGTGGTAGAGCAAGCACAAGGCCCTGGGTTCGGTTCCCAGCTCCGGGGAGTGGGGGGGGCTGCTTAAGAACATCAAGCATCTTTCTGTACAGTATTATGTGGCACATCCCCATACCCAATCCCATCAGGTCAGTAATCTTTAGCAAATTCACCATGACAGTACCTCCAGACCACAGTACTTCAGCCCTCTCTGTCCCTAGTAATCTAGATAACACTATGTAGACCAGATTGACCTCAAACTCAGTGATTGACCTGCCTCCTGACTGGATTAAAGGCATGTGTCACCATGCCCAACATTCCTCATGTCTTTTGGAGTTAAGACAATGACTTCTGTGGCATACAGATAAGGAAAGAGAACAGCATATTTTTGCTACCCATTGTTAACTCCTAATTTAAGCTTCTGGGTGTAAGGGGGAAGTAAGATCTGTGAAAGGCAAAGGATATATTTATTGGGTTATAATTTAACCATTAGATACAGAATGGAAATCAGAATTTGGAAAGAAAATAGTGTCTGGCCATGGCATAGCGCTCTCTCTCTCTCTCTCTCTCTCTCTCTCTCTCTCTCTCTCTCTCTCTCTCTCTCTCTCTCTGTGTGTGTGTGTGTGTGTGTGTGTGTGTGTGTGTGTGTGTGTGTGATGTTTTGAGTAAAACCAGATTCTCAGAGGAATGAAAGAGATAAGTCCTGAAGAAGAGTAGCCTCTAAATCTTTACACAGCCATATTCTTAACTGCCGGTAACTTCTTTTTTTGTGTTGGTTAATTTTCCTGCCTCTTTTAAAATGTCTTGAAAAGGTCCAATTTGGTTTGCTTTTGATGCAAGGTCTCACTTATATTGGTTTCAAACTCATGATTCTTCTGTCTCTGTTCCCAAATGTGCTGTTGTAGGTATGTGCCGCCAAGACTGGCTTGTCTTCTAAATTTAACTAGAGATAAAAATCAATGAAATTCTAACATAATCTCTTTAAATTACATGTGATTGGATCTAAATAACAGATCTAACTTGAAGTTAGTAGAGGCAGCTCAACTGACTCTCAGTCACGTTTCCATAATCTGAGTTCTGTTGGATCTACAGCTACTGACATTCTTTTTATATTCTTATGTCTAAAGGTTCTGTTTTTCTGATTTTTTTTTTTTTTTTTATTCAGACAGGTTTCTTTGTGTAGCTTTGGCTGTCCTGGAACTAGCTCGGTAGACCAGGCTGGCCTTGAATTTAGAGAGATCTCTCCTCCTCCCTCTCAAGTGCTAGAATTAAACATTCGTACCACTACTACCTGACAAATTTAGTACCTTTTATGTGCCAAATGTTGGGCCTTTAGCCCACATTATTTAAGGATTTTTATAGTTTGCCATGGGTGTACAAACATGGAGAAATGATACCATGCATTCTTTCCTATCCGGGATAACATATTCTCACAGCAAAGGCTCATTTATGACTTGTTATGGGAGGATGCATGTGACATGATAAATGAAAGTAACATTTGAAGCTTACCATGTGTTAGATACTTTATACATGGAATACTTTTGTGTTGTTACTGTTTTAAGATAGGCAGCTCTCTCAAACCCAAGTTGGCCTTAAGTTTAAGGAATCCACCTGCCTTTGCCTCAGTGAGTGCTGGGATTAAAGACTGTTTTGCCCCAGGGTACATGGTACATACCTTCACTCATTGAGATAAACAGATTTCACAAAAGAACCCTGCATTATATTAGAAACAACATAACTTTAAAAAACAAACATACTATAAATCTCTTAAATGTCTTGTCCTGTACTAGAGGTGGAAACAAGGCGAGGTAGATACTCTCTCCACTTTTTATCTTTAGACAGTTCTTCACTCAGTTGGTCATAGGTCAGAAATTTCCTCAGACAGATCTTGAACTTGTAGCCCTACTGCTTAAGACTCTTGAGAGGCTAAGATTACTGGCCTGTGCCACCAGACCCAGCTCAGTCACTAGACCAGTTCAGAATATTTATTTCTACTGACCTCCACTTTAAGGACAAAGACAGTGTGGTGCCACTACATAGTGTTGAAAAAGTCAGGATTTTCTAGGGTTCTAGATATTTTTTAAAGAAATTTATGCGTACAAACTAATGGATTTCACTATCAGCATTTCTGCACGTGTGTGTGTGTGTGTGTGTGTGTGTGTGTGATTATCCCTCATTCTATTTTATCCCTCTATCTTGCCCACCTCCATTCTCCCTATTCCCCCTCAGGCTGATACTCCTAAAATAGTTCCCCCTTCTGTTTTCATATTTCATGTATTTTATATCATGTCAAATATTCTATTCTTCCACTTAAGATCCACCCTCATGATCTCCTAAACATCTCTGTTTTGTTGGAGACAAGATATCATGTACCTTTGAAGTATACAGTTTTACAGATAAAGAAATGAAGACTGCCCACACATAGACAGCATATTTTGGGCTTTGTAATAAGTGATCACTCTTGTTTTCTACCTTCTGAAATCCAGTTGGAATCCTTTAGATCTGCCCCTCTGACATTTTATTTGGATGAACAATGGTGACAAAAAAACAATTATCTTGCTTTATAGTGGATAAAAATGGCAGGTAAAGCAAATACTCTACTTTGAATATGGCATGCCCCATTAAGTTGTGAGGATTAATCTGATTAAAAGAAAACAGTGAGTGGTACTACGAGGTGCATGCTTTCTCATGACCCGTTTGGCCGTCCTGTAGTAACATTTTTGGAGATTCTGGAACTTTTGGTTTCTTTGAAAAAAAAAAAAGGAAAAACGTGCTTTTGTTTTAATCCTAGGTTAGGGATGTGGGGCTGCTTCAGACTGTTTGCAGCTACTGTCCATGATTTGCCTCATGATTTAGCACAAGCAGATCTAGGTTTTGCCGGTTGCAGATAATTTCTGCAATGGTGTGACATTAGGAATTCTGGGAACTTTAGAGAAGATACATAAATGCAAGAGCCCCAAGAGACAGGGTTAGTGGTTGTTGGTCATTTAGGGAGGTTGGTTTCAGTTGTTAGTAGCCTTGGTCAAAGAGGAAACAAAAGTTAAATTCACGTCTCCTCCCACACACACCTCTCTTCATCTTTCTTCCTCCTCCTCACCTTTCTCCTCTCTCCATGTTTCTCTCCTATCTACTGTTAAGGGGTGAAACTGAAGGGTATAAAGGATGGGGAAAAGAACCCACAAAATAGCGAAGACCAGCTACAACCTCCCTCCCCTTGCCACGGAATACTTACTGCAGTTTAACCAGAGCAGCTATCTGCTTACTGAAGCTGGAGAAGCATTTGCCTATGAGAACAAGACTGTAGCTCAAGTACATCTATGGTGGAAGAATCCAATTTGTTTACTGTTCATAAAGTATGGAACAGGGAGTCTGCTGACCAAAGGGACTCAAGCTCTAAGCACTTGATATGTGCCAGGACCTTTTTAATTTTCACACCACCTGTATGTGGAGAATGCTAGGATCTCATTCACACGCTCTGGGCTGCACAGCACAGCAAAACAATGCTTACTGTGGCTAAAGTCACTGTCCCAAGGGCCTTTAATGCATTTCCTATTTGTTTTTCTCACTTGATCGTTCTAAACAGCTCAGTAAGAGGCTTAATATTGTCACCCCCAACTTGATAATAAGAAAACTAAAATGTAAAGTTATTCAATTTGCACAACAATAATGCAAAGGTGGGACTTTGACCCCTGGCTGATTTGACTCCAGAGTCTATAATCAACCTCAGTATTATCCTTGAAACATTCAGAATTGTCATCATCATTTGTAAAGTAAGTGTGGCTGTCACTTCTGTTGTCTGGGAAGCACTCAGGGGAATCAGTGTGCCCTTTGAGACTTGATGCCTTCCATCTCAGAAGAATCCTTGTGGTAAGATCAGATTGGAAGGATATGGCAGGCTAAGGAAGGCAGAGGTGGTGTAGTCAGACCAGTTTAGGAACTGATTACATCTGAGCCTCTGGCCCTCTTGCCGGCCAGCTGACTCAGAGAAGGCAGATGGGCCAGTGCCTGGGCAGGATGATTTCAAGGCTGTATACTTCAAAGGATCTCATTCCTGGCACTGCTGTGCACATTGCTTTCTAGAGGGCACAGCCTTTTGGGGGAGGTAATGCTAGAGTCTCTAGGAGGTATTTGTAAACGCCCTAGGCAGTGTTTGCTCTGATTTCAAATGTATAAGGCTTATTTGGGGCTGGCCAATAAGAACCACAAGGCCAGCTCTAAGCGGGGATGAAACTTGATTATTTAAACCCTTAATCTGCAGGCAACAAGTTTGTGAGTTCCAGAGTCAGAAAGTCCTGGGTTCTAGTTGTTTTAGCATTCGATTGTACATAATTACTAGAACTCAGTTTTCTTATGTGTGACATTCAAATTTTTATTTTTTGAGGCAGATCTTGCTAGATAGCTGGCTGACATGAATAAACCGTAGAACAAACTGGCTTTAGATTTGGAATGATCTTCCTATGTTTGTGCTAAGATTATAGTATACCCCACATGTGCCTGGCTGAAATTGACCTTTTATCAGTCCCTCATATGGTTGTGAATATTAAAGAAAAATGAGTAGAACTTGCTAGGTAGGGTATCTGACACAGTAAACAGACTTTATTCAATGGAAAGTCATATTTGGCAAGAGAATCTTACAGCTTTAAAAAGTAAATCATTCTTTTACTGAACAAACATCCAAAGCGGGATGTAGTGTTTTAGGTAAGAAAAATTATGAAAATAACCTCTACTGAGCACCTAAAAATGAACTATGTACTTTATTTCAGGGCCTGTCATTTGGTTAGGAAGTGTTTTTCAGATGGCATAGTAGCCTAAGAAAGACTTAGTAACATAGCTAAGGTCAGTCTGTACTACAGTCTATGGATTTTTCTTAAGATATATATTGTTGTCTTCAGACACACCAGAAGAGGGCATCAGATCTCATTACAGATGGTTGTGAGCCACCATGTGGTTGTTGGGAATTGAACTCAGGACCTCTGGAAGAGCAGTTAGTGCTCTTAACCACTGAGCCATCTCTCCACTCCCAAAGTCTATGAATTAAGCAGGCTTATCTCCAGCAGAGCTTGTTATTTAGCAGGCAGGCAGACACAGTCAAGAAATTGCTTTCAGGGGGTCGGGGATTTAGCTCAGTGGTAGAGCGCTTGCCTAGCAAGCACAAGGCCCTGGGTTCGGTCCTCAGCTCTGGAAAAACAAACAAACAAAAAAAGAAAATGCTTTCAGATATATTGTTGCAGTTTTATGCTGCACTTTTAGGTGCACAGGGCAGAAAACGTGAACCCTACAGGTAGAGTGATGGGGATCTCAGCCCAGGAATCAGTGCTCACAGTAGACTTTGGGTGGGAAGTCCCATTATGTGGTTTAAAACTTTAATCCCCAACTCCGGTTTAAAACTTTTTAAAGTTACATTTGTTTTGGATTGTTTTGTTCTTGTGCTGGTGGTGGTTTTATGGCTTTTTGGTGGTGGGGGGGGGGGGGTTCCACTGCACATATGTGGAGGTTAGAAGAAAATGTGCAGGAATCAGTTTTGTTCTTCCACTATGCAGTTTGGCCCAGTAGTCAAACTCAGGTTGTTAGGGTTAGGGAGAAGTGCCTTTACCCCCCAGAACCATCTCACTGGGTCTGCCCAACAGTAAAGGAAAAGATCAGAGGGAGTTCTTTCTAGGACTTCTCACAGAACAGTTTGTAGATCCAGCATTAGTATAATTGCAGCAAATTCTCTAATTCCAGACCAAGAAAATGTCTCCAAAGAGATCAAATTATGTTGTTTATTTGAGGTAAAATAGTGGAAGTCATGAGATATGTATATATCTGCATCAAAATCACCTCTACTTCCTCGGGCTTAAGAACTAAACCTGATATTGATATAGAGTCTCACAATTTTAATTTTTTTGGTAGGGGAAGCTTCAAGATAGGGTTTCGTTATGTATCCTTGGGGACTTTCCTGAAACTCACACTGTAGATCAGGCTGGTCTCATCGAATTAGAGATCAGCATGGCTCTACTTCCCAAGGCCTGGGATTAAAGGTTTGCACCACCACCACCACCACCAGGTTAGCATGGGACTCTTACTGTTCGTGGTTACTATTCCTGAATAACACTGCATTCATATACTAGACACTTAGCTGGTAAAAGGTAGACAGTATTTAAATCAATAATGTCAAATTAATTTTAACATATACCCACAATATGTGTAAGATACATCTCATCTCAAATTATAGGTACTTTTGTAGGTAACATGTTATAAAATGTAGGCAAAAACATTTTAAATAGGTAGAATAAAGTTGGAATAGGTGTGTGTACCATGCACCCAACAAGAAGAGGCTCACTGTGAGTTCAAGGATGCCTGGAATTGAGTGAGGACTTCAGTGAGATCGTCAATTAGGTCTGTAACCCCAGCTATTTGGGAGGCTGAGGCAGGAGGCTAAAAAAAGCTTCAGACCAGTGTGGCAACTTAGCATGGCCATCTCAAAATAAAAAAGTTAGTTTGTGAAAGGACACTGGCAATGTAGCTCAAGGCAGAGTGCGTGCCTAGCATGCATAAGGTTCTAAGTTCAACTGCCCAGCACTGCAAAAGAGCAGAAAAGCAAAGCTCCTACAGAGTATGCCAACCTCAATCCAAATGAGTGGAAAATTTGTTGGTTAGTACTTAAATAGGAGACATAAGTAGAAGTTACCTTCGTACCATACCTTACTGCCTTATCTTGTACACTCCACTTAGAAATCAGTTGTCCAAGTCACAGGACCTGCAGTTATATAGTAGGAATAACATCCTTAGCAAACACTGGTTCAGATTCTTTTATTACTGGCAAATAATAAGGGCATAGTAAGATTTATGAGGAAATCCAAAGAAATGTGACTGAGCTTAAAATAGAAAAACCTGGATTGGTCAGTAATTTCAAAGAAATACTAGATTTAACGTTCATTCTGCTATTTACTACACATGCAACTCTGGGAAAGTAGCAACCTTTTGGCATATGGTTTGCTGTGTGTGTGTGTGTGTGTGTGTGTGTGTGTGTGTGTGTGTGTGTGTGTGTAATGAAAATAATTGGTACTATAACTAGCTCACTGGCTCACTGGGGAGTATAACATGATAAAAACTAAAGCCTTGCTCCAGGTACAAAGATGCTGAGCCAAACTTTTTTTCCCCCCGGAGCTGGGAACTGAACCCAGGGCCTTGCGCTTGCTAGGCAAGCACTCTACCACTGAGCTAAAATCCCCAACCCCTGAGCCAAACTTTTGAAAGCATCCATTTAATCTTCAATATATTGCAGGTGCTCGTCACCCCCCACACTGACTCAGTTCTCAGGTGTCGCTCCACCTCATGCCTACTCTGTCTCTTAAGGATTAGCTACTCAGTGAAGTCTGTCTTTTTATAGATTAACTGTACACTAAAGTTAACTAGGAATACAGAAACCCCTTCCTGAACACAGCCTAGTTTCAAGTTATAGGAAATCACACCTGCAGGGGCACTTGCTAGAAATCCTCACCACAGCAAAAGCCAAATACAAGTCACTTTAATGAGCACCGAAACTTTGATCATTTATGTCTCCTTTAGATCCAGTAGACAGCACCTCTCTCCACCTTCTGTGAATTAGATTAGAAGTACACAGCCCACAACCTAGAAACAGTTTCTTTTTAAAAGATCCCACCTGTCAGGAATACACATAAAGAATCTCCCTAAAGTCAAGGATAATTGCTGGAAGGAGGGAGCATACCCTCTCCAGCAGGCAGTTTCGTTGCTAATAAAGCTCTTTCTCTTCACTCTGCCTCTTGTTGCTGAGACTGAGTGGCAGCCAAGCAAACATTGTGTGGTTACACCACCAGTGAGCAGAGGCTGACTAGTTAGTCAAAACAGTTTCCTTTTCAACCTGACCACACAGAAAGACGAGCTTCTCTTGCAGGTAGACCAGCCCCAGCCACATTACTGGTTCTATCACTAGCATGGTAGTAGCAGTGATCAGTAGCACCTCCAGGCCTGGCTCAGGCATGGACCAGCCTCTGCTCCATACTCACACCTCCTTCTGTCATGGAATTCAACAGAACCCTTGAGTGTATCCTGTCTCCTCTGCTTAACTCCAGCATGCTCTGCACTGTCCTGTGCCTTTTTTTTTTTTCTTAGATAGTTTCTCGTGGTGTAACCCACTTGGATTAAAACTCAAATGCTCCTGTTTCCAACTTCCTAGTGTTGAGACTACCGGGACACATTAAGCTACAGATATTAACTCTTGGGTGAAATCAGTGAGGTGGGGGAGTTGTCTGTTATGTCAGGCAGTTGAGAGTTGTCTACCCCTTTGCAAAAGAGCATTTGAAGACAGGTTTTTTTCTATCCAGATTTGATCCTTAGGACAGCCTCACTGAGAAAGAGTTTGTATCATTACCCTTACATACTTGACGAAGCTAAAGTTCTTTAAGGCTGATACCAGATAAATGCATAGTCAACCATAGAGCAGGAGCCAATGCTAAGCTTTTTCTGATTTTCATATGAAAGTCAATACTTTCTCCCACATAAAAGTATGTTTTAGACAGCTGGAGAGAGAGCAATTAAGAGTGCTTACTGCTTTGCAGAGGACCTGAATTCAGGTCCCAGCCCTCTCATCAGACAGCTCACAGCTGCCTGTCACTGCAGCTGAAAGGGATCTGTCTCCAGAGTCACCCAATGCACAAACTCATACAGACATCATTTTTTAAAATTGATTTTTAAAGTCTTGTTTATGACAAAGCTCTGTTCTATTGTAGACATCAGGCCAAGTACAATGTCTTGTGACTTTAGGAGTATGGGAGAGCTGTGCAACCTTTTTTCTATTCCCAAATAATTGAGTTTCTTTGGGGATTGTATTTTCACATCTTAAGCAAAGAAGGTAAGGCAAAAAAAAAAAAGGTAGAAAATGAATTTTAAAGTATTTGCCTCACATATTGGCAGTTATTTTAGACACATACAACCTCTCCTTTACCTGTGAAGCTGAAATAATCCATTTTTCTGTCAGATCTTGGAAGATTAAATGAATAGAATAGAAAGGCTTCAGTACAATGCCTATTATGTGATCGATAAATGCTAGGCATTGCTATTAATAGATTATATCACCAAAGGATAATCCTACAGGCAATAAAATCCAAGCCCCCAGGAATGGGCAGGGAGGCATAATGCCAAACTGATCATGGTCCTCCTTTTCTGGGGCATTTGTAGTTATTCTCAATGATAATGCTATTCCTGTAGAACTTTTGAGAACAGAAATACCCCACTCTAGGAATGAGGCATTTTGGTTCGTAGCATGGGAATCACAAGAAAGGCCACTGTTTGTATAGTATCTCTTTTGTTTATACTATGTCTAAACGTTTATGTCTAAATGTATGGTTGGTTTGCCTGCATGTGTCATGTATCCTCTCTCTCTCTCTCTCTCTCTCTCTCTCTCTCTCTCTCTCTCTCTCTCTGTGTGTGTGTGTGTGTGTGTGTGTGTGTGTGTGTGTGTGTTCCTGAGATGTCAGAAGAAGACAATAGGTCCCATAGAGCTGGAGGTGTTGGAAGAGCAGCCAGGAATGCTCACGTCACATGTACATCTCTCATGTACAGCTATTTGAGATTCACTAAGATCCTGTAAGTGTCTGGCCTGTAGTGCTTCTTCCAGGAAAGTGCCATAGCCTTCCATCTCTACAACTTCACTCCAAGTACACCTTTCTCTTTTATAACTTCTGTCCTCTGCCCCCTTATAATTTGGTCTTACTCTAATGTAAAATTTGCTTTAATACATAGAGTAATGGTAATAAAAATAGTAGACAAGTTGGAGAAAAACATAATGTATCTGGATGCCACCTTCCCACTCCTCTTCCCATGCAGCTCTCATTATTTCACGCACTACTTACTCAGTCTCAAAGTCAAGCCACCTTTAATGGTCCATAACCACCCATTTCAAGCCAGCCCATCAAAAGAAGCCCATTTAGTGCAGGTGGACTACTGCTACATGTGCTCTTTTCCCTCAGGATATGGCCAGGCTACTCAGGGAGAAAAGATCTTATAAGGAATATTGAGGTTTCATTCGTGGAACTTAATGCATCAAGACAAATGCCTATTGTCCTCTTACTACTAGTAGGGACTCTGGTTCTTCATTGATAATCAGATCTTGCCTTAAAGACTGTCCAAGTTGGGTTCCTCAGAAAATTGGACATTGAACTACCTGAAGACCCAGCTATACCTCTCTTAGGCATATACCCAAAAGATGCCCCAACATATAAAAAAGACACGTGCTCCACAATGTTCATAACAGCCTTATTTATAATAGCCAGAAGCTGGAAAGAACCCAGATGCCCTTCAACAAAGGAATGGATACAGAAAATGTGGTACATCTACACAATGGGATATTACTCAGCTATCAAAAACAATGACTTTATGAAATTCATAGGCAAATGGATGGATCTGGAAAATATCATCCTGAGTGAGGTAACCCAATCACAGAGGAACACACATGGTATGCACTCATTGATAAGTGGCTATTAGCCCAAATGCTTGAATTGCCCTAGATGCCTAGAACAAATGAAACTCAAGACGGATGACCAAAATTCGAATGCTTCACTCCTTCTTTAAAAGGGGAACAAGAATACCCTTGGCAGGGAATAGGGAGGTAAAGATTAAAACAGAGGCAGAAGGAACACCCATTCAGGACCTGTCCCACATGTGGCCCATACATATACAGCCACCCAATTAGGTAAGATGGATGAAGCAAAGAAGTGCAGGCCGACAGGAGCCGGATGTAGATCGCTCCTGAGAGACACAGCCAGAATACAGCAAATACATAGGCGAATGCCAGCAGCAAACCACTGAACTAAGAACAGGACCCCCGTTGAAGGAATCAGAGAAAGGACTGAAAGAGCTTGAAGGGGTTCGAGACCCCATATGTACAACAATGCTAAGCAACCAGAGCTCCAGGGACTAAGCCACTACCTAAAGACTATACATGGACTGACCCTGGACTCTGACCTCATAGGTAGCAATGAATATCCTAGTAAGGGCACCAGTGGAAGGGGAAGCCCTTGGTCCTGCCAAGACAGAACCCCGAGTGAACGTAATTGTTGGGGGAAGGGCAGTAATGGGGGGAGGATGGGGAGGGGAACACCCATATAGAGGGGGAGGGGTTAGGGGGATATTTGCCCAGAAACCGGGAAAGGGAATAACATTCGAAATGTAAATAAGAAATACTCAAGTTAATAAAAAAAAATAGAGAAAAAACATCGGGTGCCAATAAATCCAATACTCGATAACTCAAGGACAAAAGCAGAATGTCCTTTTTAGTGGACTTGTCTCATAATCACCGGGCAAAGGAAAAATAATTCAATGAAAAAATATGTCTAACATGGCATTGTCAGTTGCAAAATCATCACTTCTATTGATTTCAATAAAATCCCTGTTGACGATGAAAAAAAAAAAGACTGTCCAAGTTGTTTTCTTTAATTGCTTAACCTTTTATTCATCCATTCAATAGATACTCTGTGTATTTGTGTGTGTGTGTGTGTGTGTGTGTGTGTGTGTGTGTGCGTGTGTGTGCGCGCAAGAGGGAGAAGAAGAAAGAGGGAAGAAGGGAGAGAGAGCACGCATGTACATATATTGTGCAGACAAAGGCTTAGAAAGCAACCTCAGGTCTACATTTTTTTTTTGAGACAAGTCTCTCACTACTGTCCTGGTAACCAGTGAATGCCACAGATCTGCCTGTTTTCACCCTAGTGTTGGAATTATAAACACATTCTACTATAGCTGACCTTTTGTTCATGTGGGTTCTGAAGATCTGTTCCTTATTCTCACAAGGCAAGTGCTTTACCAACTGTCTCCCATCCCCCCATGATTTATTTAATAAACATTTAATAAGCAAACAATATGTGCCAGGCCTCTGCTAGATCTTAAGGGCTTATAAACAAAGACACACTAATCCATTCCTCATGGAGCTTACACTTTAGGAAGGTAGAGAAATACACATATCAAATAGGAAGTTCTTTAGAAATGTTTGAGGGAAATATGTAAGAGAGTAATTGGGCTGGGTATGGTGGTACACACATAACCCAAGCACATGGGAGGCTAAGGAGCAGGATCTTAAGTTCAGTACCTTCCTGGGCTACAGAATGAGACCTTTTCTCAAAACTATAGAAAAAAATAGTAAAAGGAGAGCAAGAGAGGCAAGTGTAGAAGCACGTGGTCAGAGTGGACCTAGCCTCTGAAGCATTTAGATGGAGCCTGAAGGATAAGAATGAGTCATTGTTACCATTATCATTTATTATCATTATTATTATTATTAGGTTTGTTTTTGTTGTTGATTTTTGTTTTGCTTAGTTTTTCAAGACAGGGTTTCTCTGTGTAGCCTGACTGTAAATCAGGCTGACCTTAAATTCAAGAGATCTTCCTGCCTCCATTTCCTGAGTTCTGGGATTAAAGGCCTGCAACACCAAGCCCAGCCAAGACTCAGTCAGTTATAGAAAGATCCCCCAAAGAACTTTCTCAGCACTGCAAAAAACAAATGCAAATCCCTAAGCCAGAGCCCCAACATCAAAGCCCACACAACATAGTTTCTAAGCCTGTGGGTTGGAGAAGAGCTTGCTATGATCAGTGAATTGAAAGGGGTCTGAAATGAGAACAGAGAGGCTAAAAGAAAACAACCTAAGCCTGGACTGGGAATTTTACTGTATAGTTTATTACTCTACATGAATTGGATGCTTCATGTGTGCAGGTACTATTCCAAATACTGTACATGCAGTAGTGACATACAATTACCTCCCTTTGAAAGCTATATTCTAGGGATGGGCAGGGTGGTACACACCTTCAATCCTAACACTTGGGAGGAAAAGGCAGACAGATCTCTGTAAGTTCTAGGCCAGCCTGGTCTACATAATGAGTTCCAAGCCAGCCAGAGCTATGTAGAGAGATGTCTCATAAAGCAAACAAACAACAAAAGATATTCTAGAGAGAATAACAGGCAACAAATAAGAATGTAAAATAGAAAGTATTTTAAAATAATATTTGTATTAGTCAGGGTCCATGGAAGCAATAGGACTGATAGCACACACATACACACACACACACACACACACACACACACACACACACACAATTTAAAATAATAGAAAAATTGAATTAAAAAATGGTGGCCAGGTAAATTTTTACTGAAAAAAAAAATACATTTAATACTTGAATTACCCTAGATGCACAGAATACATGAAACTCAAGAAGGATGACCAAAATGCGAATGCTTCACTCCTTCTTTAAAAGGGGAACAAGAATACCCTTGGGAAGGAATAGGGAGGCAAAGTTTAGAACAGAGGCAGAAGGAACACCCATTCAGAGCCTGCCCCACATGTGGCCCATACATATACAGCCACCAAACTAGATAAGATGGATGAAGCAAAGAAGTGCAGGCTGACAGGAACCGGATGTAGATCTCTCCTGAGAGACACAGCCAGAATACAGCAAATACAGAGGCGAATGCCAGCAGCAAACCAAGAACGACTAAGAACAGGACTCCCGTTGAAGGAATCAGAGAAAGGACTGAAAGAGCTTGAAGGGGCTCGAGACCCCTTATGAACAACAATGCCAAGCAACCAGATCTTCCAGGGACTAAGCCACTACCTAAAGACTATACATGGACTGACCCTGGACTCTGACCTCATAGGTAGCAATGAATATCCTAGTAAGAGCACCAGTGGAAGGGGAAGCCCTTGGTCCTGTCAAGACTGAACCCCGAGTGAACGTGATTTGTTGGGGGGAGGGTGGTAATGGGGGGAGGATGGGGAGGGGAACACCCATATAGAAGAGGAGGGGGAGGGGTTAGGGGGATGTTGGCCCAGAAACCGGGAAAGGGAATAACAATTGAAATGTAAATAAGAAATACTCAAGTTAATAAAGATAAAAAAAATAAAAAAAATACATTTAAGTAAGGTCTAGTTGCTCATTTACAGGCTAGGGAACAGAACCTCAAGCTACCACTGCGACATGGAAGGGTCAGGAAAAGAACCAGAGAGAAGCATCTGGATGGTAAGATGACAGTCAATCACATGCCCTGACGCAGTGATGGAATCAGACTCACAGCCTTCTGCATGCTGGGAAACTCTCCACTACTGAGCAACAACATCCCCAAGCCCTAAGCACAGGACTTGCATGCTGGAAAATGTAGCAGGGAAGAGAGCTGAGCAGAGCAAAACATTACAATAAGTAGACCGAGGACTGGGATTTGAGTCACTCATATGATGTCCCTAGAAACTAAGGAACCATTAACTGATGTAGAAGCCATCCAGGAAAACGGTGGAGGAAAGGAACAGGAGACTCACAGTGTGAACAGCACTGTCAAAGGGTTATTCAGAAGGAACAGGATTGGAAATGGGAAGTGATTTCAGCATAAGTCAGTTCAAAAGTTCTTTCAGAAAGAGACAGACAGATTTCCATGAATTCAAGGCCAGCCTAGTCTATATGGCAAGTTCCAGGGTAGCCAGGGTTACATGGTTAAACCTTGTCTATAATTAATTATGTAAACAATAAAAATAAATATTCCAACTTACAGAAAGGCTGACGAATGCTACAATGTCAACATGCCCTGCATTTGCACTACTGTTGGCATTGTGCCTTATTTGCCTTCTGTACAGATGATGCTTTTGAAAATCACCTTTCTTTTCCTTCCATTTTTTCCTTCTTTCTTTTCTTTTACTATTCCTTCCTTCCTCCCTTCCTCCCTCCCCCACCCACTCTCCCTCCATCCCTCCCTCCCTCCTTCCCTCCTCCCCTTTCCTTCCTCCCTTCCTTCCTCCCTCCCTCCCTTCCTTCCTTCCTCCCTCCCTCCCTCCCTCCCTCCCTCCCTCCCTCCCTCCCTCCCTCCCTTCCTTCCTTCCTTCCTTCCTTCCTTCCTTCCTTCCTTCCTTCCTGTAGGGGTTTAAATAGGTTTGGCCTCCATAAATTCATATACTTCTATGTTTGGCCATAAGGAATGGCGCTATTAGCGGCTGTGGCCTTACTGGAGCAGGTGTGGCCTTGTTGGAGGAAGTGAATCACCGTGTATGTGGCAGGCTTCTAGGTCTGTGCTCAAACTCCACCCAGTGTGGAATCAGAGCCTCTTCCTGGCTCCCTTCCTCCAGCAATGTCTGTCTTCAGGCTACCATGCTATCTGCCATGATGTTAATGGACTGAGCCTCTGAAACTGTAAGCCAGCCCCAATTAAATATTTTTTTATAAGAGTTGCAGTGGCCATGGTGTCTTTTCACAGTAATAAAACCATAACACTCTTTCTTTCTTTTTTTTTTCCATCTTTATTGACTTGAGTATTTCTTATTTACATTTCGATTGTTATTCCCTTTCCCGGTTTCCGGGCCAACATCCCCCTAATGCCTCCCCCTCCCCTTCTATATGGGTGTTCCCCTCCCCATTCTCCCCCCATTACCACCCTCTCCCCAACAATCATGTTCACTGGGGGTTCAGTCTTGGCAGGACCAAGGGCTTCCCCTTCCACTGGTGCTCTTACTAGGCTATTCATTCTTTTCTTTTCTTTTCTTTCTTTTTTTGATAAGTTCTCTCTATAGTCCAGGCTAGCCATTAAATGTGTAACTCGGAATTGCCTCAAACTGGCCTCAGTCATAACTGTGCCTTTTTTTTTTTTTTTTTTTTTCCGGAGCTGGGGACCAAACCCAGGGCCTTGCGCTTGGTAGGCAAGCGCTCTACCACTGAGCTAAATCCCCAATCCCATAACTGTGCCTTTTAATATCTTACTTTAACCTTTCATCAGACTGAAAATGGGATATTTTCAAAGAAAAGGGGAAAACCCAGAAATATATAATTCAGTGAATAATCACAAAATACAAATGGTCACTACTACTACTAAGATCAGGAGATATAACTCCATTTTGTCCCTAAGCACCTTGACTCTTTTGTCTATGAGAGTAGAAGTGTGGCTCCTGGTTAGCTTATCCCCCAGCACCACATGAAAAAGAAAATTTGTAGACTGGAGAGATGGTTGAGAGGTTAAGAGTGTGTAGTGTTCTTGCAGAGGACCCAAGCTTGCTTCCCAGCTCTCACCCACATTGAGCAGTCACATCTGCCAGTAACCCAGGGGATCTGATTCCCTTCTAGCCTCCAAGAGCTCTTCCACTCACATGTGCATGTATTCACACAGATAGACACATAAACACATAACTTTTAAAATAAATCTTTTAAAAACTGGAACTACTTACTGTACTGAAGTCATAATGACTTCATAGTTTTACAGTATAGATGTGACCCAGCACTTGAAAAAACAAAGGCAAGCAGATCACTATAAATGTAAGGACAGCCTGGTCTATGTAGAGAATTCCAGGCCAGCCAGAGCAACATAGCTAAACACAGTGTACACCTAGAAATGAATCCCTATAGTTTAGTTTTTGCCTATTTGTACACTGTAACAGTGAAATAATAGATATATTATTTTGAATTTGATGTTGTTAGCACATGCAGTTCATTTTTTCATTGTATAGAATTCTGTCATAAAGACGTGTTAACTTTGTTATAAATTTTATTGTATGCAAATGTTGGTTGTTTAGGTTTTCTCACTTGTGAAAAATGATGAGTGCTATTATAATTGTACTCTTATAAACTTTATTATGAAAAAAACTTTGGAAATAAATACAAGCATCACACATACACCAAAATCAACCAGACCCAAAGTGTACACAAATCAATAAGCTTCTATATACAGTTAAAAGAAGAAGCTAGGCTTGGTGGCAAGAGCCTTTAATCCTAGCACTCTCGAGAGGCGAGAGGCACAGGGGCTTTGTGACCCCAAGTCTGCCTGGTCTACGTACTGAGCTTTAGGACAGCCAGGGCTACATAGTGAACCCTGTCTTAAACAAGCAAACAAACAAAAGAACAGAAAATAAGCATTCAGAATAGAAGTTGTGGAACTTCACATTACATTTTACATGGCCAGTATCAAATGTACCCATCTCTTGATATATATTCTTTTTTGTGCTTTATTTATTTTATTTTTCCTTAGAGACAGAGTCTTATGTGGTTTAGCTTAGCCTCAAACCATATATATATAAAACCTGGGGATGATCTTGAACTTGCAATCCTCCGGACTCCCTGTCCTGAGTGCTAGGATTACAGGCAGGCACCACTACGCTCAGTTTCCACAGTTTCTCCATTGGTTGTACTAATTCACACCCCTGTCAGAAGTGTATCATGGCTATTACTACACATCTTCACCAGGATGGTATTCTCTCTCCTTCCTTCCTCCTGATTGGCTGTTGTCATTGTTAACAGGGTCACATTATATATGACCTCAAAACGGACTTACTGTCCCCAGCTGGGCTACAGCACCAAACTGAACACTTGAGAACCTATCTCCAGAGAAGGCAGATGCTGCATACATGACCTTTGAAGGGGTGTGAGCTTGTGGCCCAGTACCTTTGAGCAGATGCTAGCCCACTGCTATTCTCAAGAGTGCAAGAGTGTTCTCTCCCTCTTTCTGCCATAGTCATTCCCTCCTTCCCCCCCCTCTCTCTCCTACCCCTGCACAGGTTCTTGCTGTATAGCTATGGCTAGCCTTGGTCTGCCTGCCTTTACCTCTTGAGTGCTGGGAATAAAGGCATGTGCCACTATGCCTGGTCAGGTCAAAATATTTTTAGAAGTTCAAAATCTCCCAAATGAGTGCTCAGATTTTCACTGTGTGTGTCTCCACTCCTAGCCCCCTTTCCTTCATTTCATCTTTCTGCGAGGCCATTCGAATGGGCATGCAGTGAAGTTTATGTTTTAATATTTTCCCGAAGACTGCTGCTCATTAGCCATTTAAATATCCTCTTTTGTAAGGTGCCCATCCAAGACTTTTGCACATTTGTAAACCGAATGTTTCTGCTTTCTCATTGATTTGTGGCTGTTCTTCCTATACCTGAGGTAGGAGACTTAGCCGATGGTATATGTTGCATGTATATCTAATTCTCTGGATTGCTTTTTTCATATGTTTATTGCTTTCTAAGGTTTCTCTGTTGTGTGGGGTCAGATTCTCGAGTCTTTTGTGCTTTGCTTTTCTGGGTTGGGCTTGGGATTTTTTCACTTGTTTCACTGTGGATATTCCCATTTGCAACATCTTAAATCGTGTATTATTCTACCTTCTACATTTATGAATAGAATATACCTATAATTGAAGTTTATGTTGTCTTTTTTTTCAGTATGTAAAATTAATGTTCCTGGACACTGATTCAAAACTTACAGTCCTAAAGCACCATGTTTGTGTAAATCTGAGGTTCAACACAGCAGCTCATCTCTGGGCACAGTGTTTTCTGGTCCATTGCTCAACTTTCTGTTCCTGCACTATGACCAGACTGATTTAATCAGCGTGCTTTATAATAAATCACAATATCTGGTAGACCAGCCCACTTCCTGCTTTCTCAAGTGTCTTTACTACTCTTAGTCTTCTCTCTGTCTCACTAAGTTTTCAAATCAGTGTATTAAAACCTCAAACAAAATGAAAATATCCGATTTGGATTTGAATTGCACTGAGCCTGTATATAAGTTTGGGTGAACTGACAACTTTAAGATAATTTTGTCCACCTGCATATTCGTACAACTTCTCAGAGTCCTGTGGACAATGACTGAGGAGGAAAACCATGCAGGAAACAGTCCTATGTAAAAAAAAAAAAAAAGGAAAAGAAAAAAAAAGATAATTTTGTCTTCTCCCTAGCAATATGGTATAGACCTTTCCTTTATTTGATTTTTTTAAATTTCTTTCAAAGAAAAAGTTTGTGTTTGAACTTTGGATGCTATTCTTTCTATCTCCCTCCCTTTCTCTCTATTTACCTCTCTTCCTCCCTCCCTCCCTTTCTTCCTTCCTTCTTTCCTTCCTTCGAGACAGGTTCTCACTATGTAGTGCCTGCCTCACAGTCCTGGAACTGACATGTAGACCTGATCTGATAGAGCTCTGACTAACGCTGCCTCCTGAGTGCTGAGAGTCAAGGTGTGTATCACCACACCAGGTAGTATCTTTATTTCTGTCGTTGTGTGTAGAAATACAAATGAGTTTTATATTCATTTCTTTTTTCTTTTCTGTTCAGTTTTTCAAGACAGGATTTCTTTGGGTAGTCCTGGAACTCCGTAGAAACAGGCTGTTCTGGAACTCACAGCAATCCACCTGCCTCTACCTCATGAGCACTGGAATTAAAGTTGTGCACCAGAGATCACACTCAAATTTTACCTGTGCTAGACAAGTATTCTGCTGAAGGACTTGATATCCAGTCCTTGTTTATCTAGGCAAGATCAGACTATGTCACCCACTTCGACCCCAAGTGCTGGCATTGCAGGTGTTCACCCCATATCTAATCCAATTCTTTTGCTTAACCTTAAAAACGAAAATAAGCAAGCATGGAACTTATTTTTGGCACACTATAAGGTATGGCTTCAAATTAAACTTTTCTCCAGAATAAATCTGATTTATATACAACAGTCACTTTTTTCTAAGGTTGAATTTTTTATTGTATGTGTATGATGATGGTGGTGGTGGTAGTGTGTGTGTGTGTGTGTGTGTGTGTGTGTGTGTGAGTGTTTTGACCGGGTCACCTTGTAGCACAGGCTGGCCTCAAACTTGCTGTGTAGCAAAGGCCAGCCTTGAATTCCTGATCCAAGTATTCAATTTATGGTTGTTAGCTCCATGCCAAGTTTATTTTTCAAAAGAGTTATTATGTTATTTCTGTACCTTTACTTTATAAGCCAATACCTAGGGAATAAGTGCTTGTTTATTTATAGTTAGCCGTTCTTGCTAATATTTGCATTTGGTCCTAGTGCTTTTTTTTTTAAACTGTCTTCTTTAGGGACTGTATGTATCAAGTGTCTAATTAGCTTTGGGGACAAAATACTAAGTGGCCATATAACCAATTACCTTGCTGGGTCCAGCAAAAATTAAAATGTTACAATGAAGGTATTTATTTATTCACAGAAAAGACTAAGGATCAAAATAACAACACATATGGAAAGAAGCTGTCAAGTTGAGTATTAATAGTAAAACAGAAACAAACATGATTTTCTTAAGACAAACAATGAGACAGAGTCACACATGCAACTGTAACATCAGTCCCAAATCAGGCTGTTTTTTTTTTTCAACAGCCCAGTACTCTTTGAGAGTCATGTGAAGCCTGTACTCACAGTCCCCATCCTATTTAACAGGCTCTATATTTCATGAAGAGGCTGTATTCTCAGAGAGGCATTTTGGAGTAGCATTTGAATTCGTCTATTTTTTACAGTGTTCAAAGTGTTAATGCAATTCTATGTGTTTCCACAAATGAGCTGCAGGCTAATGATAGGAGGTAAGAGAGTGTGGGGCTTGGTTTGCGTCCATAAAGAGTGTGACTCTAGTCAGTTACTAATGGAGACAGGTGTGAGTTATAATGGGTCCTCCAGAGAGTGATCAGATTCAAACTAAACTGAGGATGCAAGATAGCACAGGGAGGGGTCCCTGGTGCGTTGCATGTGCTGTGGGCAATTTGCTTCCCTGTGTGATGCAAGATAGGTTTTTTTCCCCTCCCTAAATGTTTTCATTAAGCTCAGATGCTTTAAACCAAGGTAAAGAACATTCATTTTGACTTCACTAGGTCAGACTTTGAATTCTGGGATGAATGCTTCTGAGAAATCCAATCTTTTCTTATTTTGTCACCTTCTTAATTAGGTTTTTTATATTAAAATGGATTATAGTGGTTTCCTATTAAGATTGCTATGAAATTAAGTTCATTGTGTATGTATTTATATTTGTTCTTTTATTCAACATTCATATATATGTAAATGTATACATAACATAAAACCCTTCTTAGTAGATGTTTAATAATATCAGAGACCAAATTCCCTGCCTGCTTAAGATAGCTTTCTTTTCTTCAGTTTGGCATTTATTGGGTTATTGTATCCAGTCTGTTACTTTGTGAGATCTATTTCCCCACCCTTTATTCCCCCCAGGTTTCGCCCTATCACTAGATAGGAGAGAAAGAAGGATGTGTGTTTGTGTGATCTCTAAATCTAATTTATTTCTTCTTTGTTTGTAGCTTGTCTTTGCTATTTTGTGAGTTTTTCTTCTTCCCATACTTTATCCCCACTCCCCAGTTTCAACCCCATCATTAGATAGGAGAGAAAGAAGAACAGAGGGAGAGGGACAGGGACAGGGGGAGGGGGAGGAGGAGGGGAGGGGGAAGAGAGGTGAGGGAGGGCGAGGGAGAGGGAGAGGGAGAGGGAGAGGGAGAGGGAGAGGGAGAGATTGAGAGAAAGAGATCCCCTGAATCTAATTTCTTCTTATATCTTCTTTGAGCACAACTACTAACAAACCACACCCCCCCCCCCGAACAATCACCAACCCTTCCTATTGGGGCTCTTAGCATTTATATGCCCTCTAAAATGTTCCCAGAATTCCAAGTATCACACAATCACAGAAACTACCTGCAGCTGGCAAAACCACGTCTCAGCGCTTAAGGCAAATCATCATCAGCTGCTGAGGACAGTCTGAAGCAGCCCCATATCCCTACACATGGGATTAAAACAAAGACACTTTCTTATAATATTTCTATGTTTTTTAAAGAAACCAAATTTCCAGAATTGTCACTATAGGTCATTATCAAGTTAGCTCCGGCTAACCTTGAACTATGCCCCACATGTATTATTTTTCAAAGTAACAAAACAATGATTAAGCAAAATCCAGCAGATCTCCGTAATGATATTTTAGTCTGGCATCTCAAAACAGTCCTGCATGATGGCATAGTTTCTAACAAAAGTAAAATGATAGTAATAAAATTAGGATTTGTTGTTGTTGGGTTTTTTTTTTTGTTTTGAGACAGGGTTTCTCTGTGCAACAGCTCTGACTGTCCAGGACTCACTTTGTAAACCAGGCTAGCCTCAAACTTGCGGAGATCTTTCTGCCTGCCTCTTAAGTGTTAAGGAAGCGTCTCATGTCTACCCCTGAATGGAATTTGCATCTAGATCAGGCTAGCCTGGACAGCATATGTCTGCCTTTGCCTCCTGAGGACTGGGATTAAAGGGATATATCACTATGCCCAGCTTGCTCACTTGCTTAAATCTTTATGTTTATTTTACATAACTTGTTTGCCTGCATATATGTATGTGTACCATGTTGTGGCTGGTGTGAATAGAAGTCAGAAGAAGGCACTAGGTTCCCCAGAACTAGAGCCACCATGTAGGTGCTTGGACCTGAACCTAGGTCCTCTGCAAGAGCAGCAAGTGTTCTTAACTGCTGAGCCATCTCTCCAGCCCCTTAGAAAACTTCTTTTAAAAAATTATTTATTTTATATTATGAGTACACTGTAGCTGTCTTTAGAAACACCAGAAGAGGACACAAGATCCCATTATAGGTAGTTGTAAGTCATCATGTGGTTGCTGGGACTTGAACTCAGAACCTCAAGGAAGAGCAGTCAGTGCTCTTACATGCTGAGCCATCTCTCCAGCCCCAGAAAACCTCTTGAAAGCAGCAACTATCCATCTTTTTATCAGCCACAATGATTGACACATGGTAAATCCTCAGGGCAAGTTTTTTTTCCTTAAAAAAATACCATGTTTGATAGCTATTAAAGAATCTAAGTCAGTAGTTTCTAGCCTGTGGGTTGAGGAACCTTTGAGATCTCAACCAGACCTTTCACAGGGGTCACTTCACTTAAGAGCTTTAGAAAACACAGATATTTACACTACGGTTCATAACAGCAGCAAAATTGTAGTTATGGAGTAGTGATGCAATTATTTTATTGCTGGGGTCACTACGACTTGAGGAACTGTATTCAAGGGTTGCAGTATTAGGAAGGTTGAGAACCACTGCACGTTAGTAAATTGTCCCTGCGTCCAGTGAAATGTTTAATCGGTAAAAGTACCTGCTGCCCAGCCTGACAACCTTAGTTTGATCCCCACAGGGTGGAAGGAGAGAACTGATTCCGTCAAGATTAAGTTGTCTCTCTTTTTTTTTAAAGAATTTATTGGGGTGGGGGTTTAGCTCAGTGGTAGAGCGCTTGCCTAGCAAGTGCAAGGCCCTGGTTCGGTCCCCAGCTCCGAAAAAAAAAAAAAAAGAAAAAAAAAAGAACTTATTTATGTATTCATGTACACTGTAGCTGTCTTCAGACACACCAGAAGAGGGCATCAGATTCCATTACAGATGGTTGTGAGCCACCATGTGGTTGCTGGGAATTGAACTCAGGACCTCTGGAAGAGCAGTCAGTGCTCTTAGCCACTGAGCCATCTCTCCAGCCTGGTTAAGTTGTCTCTTGACCTCCACTTGCAGGCCATGACAAACATGTGCTGTCTCCTTCCCCAAATAAGTAAATGAATATAGCTATTTTAAAAAATTACTTGACATGATGAAATCAATCCTTCCTTCCTTCTTTCCTTTCTTCCTTCTTTCCTTCCTTCCTTCTTTCCTTCCTTCCTTCCTTTTTTCTTCTGTATAGAAAGGAAAATGTAAATATGAAGACGGGTGATAGAGCACTAAGGCAGTGGACAACTGGTTAATGACTTCACACTTTAGGCTAGACAGGAAGGCAGTCATTGAGTGCCCTGTAAAGGACAGCAGGCTACAGAAGAACTAGAGTGCTGCCTGACACCTAGACTACTTTCTTTAAGGAATTGTATATTTGAGATGTAAATGCTACAACTGCCACCTTTTCTCTAAGATGCAGACCATCTAATTTCATCATGCCAAGTAATTTTTTAAATTTATTTTTAATTAGCATAATCTAACGGGTTTCTTGTGGAATTTTCATATGTACTTAGTTTCAATCGATTCTTCCACAACCTGTTCCTCTTCCCATTTCCCTGCACAGCCCTCTCGATTCCCTGTCTCTACTTATAGCCACCATTCCTTGTATTCCCACTTATTACGTGCAGTCTATTATGCTCCCCAGCCCTCTACCACTAAGGCATCTTCTCCTTCTCTCAAAGTTCTTTCTAATTTCTTGACCTCTGCTCACAGTTCACTGCCACATAAACAGTACATAAGAATTGGGAGCTGGGATCCTCATATGAGAGAAAACATGCCAAGCAATTTCAGAAGCAACAATCAGTGTGGTGATGATATCCGTAGAATTAACTTTATTTTCTGATGTACTCAGGCCTTACAGTGCAGAGAGAACAAATAAATCTAAGTATTCTACAAACTCCTGCCTCCTGGTGCAGCTAGCACAGGTGAGTGTGGGACTGATCACATGTTCATCCTGTGAAACATTTTACATACACCTCTCTTACTCACTCTGTTTGGACTGCTTAGAGCAGAAGCTGTTTGGCCTCTAGCCACTCAGCTGTGTTGCTCCTGGAGGATTCCCATCATATGTCAGCAAAGTGCATGTCCCCAGTAGTCCCGTGAGGTGTGCAAACATTGTACTCACAGCAAAGCCTCCAGCACTCTAGAAAACTGGTATTTAGTATTCTCTAGAGCATCCAGCAACTCCTGAAAGACATTCTTTGTTTGGCTTTTATTTTTCTCCTGAGAATGAAGGCTGGCTTCCAGCTCATGTAATTGAGGATGACTTTGAATTCCTGTTCTTTGTGCCTCCACTTCCCAGCACAGCTAGCTTTAATGCCATTTTTAAATTATATTTCTTGGTAATTTCATATGCGACCACCATGTATTCAGATCAGATCTTCTCTCACTTTACCCTCATCTCCTCCTGAACCTCTTTCCCATCTTCCTGTCATTTTGTGTTTTTTACTTCTTTTTTTAAAATCTCACTGAGCATAATTGGTGCTGCCTGTATGTTCATAGGTGTGGAGCCATCCACAGGACCATGAGCCATGTCCATGGGCCACACTACTGAGAAAAGCTGACTCTTTTCCCTCAGCAGACACCTGTAAATCTCCTCAGTTGCGCGTGGGATCTCAGGAGGCCCTCTCCCACTCTGGCTGGGATTGACTGGCTTGATCTTGTGCAGTTGTATGTAGGCAGCCTCAGCTGCTGCGGGACCCTGAGCGTCTGACTGTGTCTACCCAGAAGCACTATTTTAAAGCAGTGCTCTCTGACCTCTGACTCCTTACCATCTTTCTGTCCCCTCTTCTGTGATATTTCCTGAGCCTTGGAGGAAAGGGGTGTGATACAGATGTGCAGTTAGGACTGGGTGCTCCACAGTTACTCTCCACACTTTAAAAGACTTTTTTTTTTAAGCTAATGAGACATTTCCAAAAATAGCCTTTAAAGCAATATTTAGTTTCTCAGCATTTTGAACAGGCTGACCTGGAACTCACCATGTAGACCAGGCTAGCCTTAATCTCAGGCTCCTGCTGTCTCTGCCTCTAAGAGTTAGGATCACAGTTGTGCACCGCAGCAGGTGGCTCTGTTCTGAATGTATAAAGAAGACATCCATGGCCAGGCACCCTACATCCTAGTCAAAGGCTAGGCTGGTCTACACAGCAAGCTCCAGGAATCCAGAGCTACACAATAAAACCTTGTCTCAAGAAGAAGAAAGTTAACCAAGGATCAAAACACAGCTCAATTGGCAAAGTGCTTGCCTAACTAACATCCGCAGAGCACAAGCTAGCTTCCACGCCTGAACTGCATTACAAACCAGGCAGGGTGGGAGAAGCCAGTGATCAAGGCATTGTGGAAGTGGAGGCAGGAGGGTCAAAAGCTCAAGGTCACCCTCAGTACATAGTGAGCATGCTGCTGGCTGGGAATACAATACTGCCTCAAAAAGAAAAGAGGGAAGGAAGTAGAAAGGAAAGAAGACAGGAACTTACTGGAGTCTTCATAATTTCTCAGCCTCTCCAAATGCATGAGTCAGCCTCGTGAAAACAAGGAAAAAGATAGCTCTACCAACTGGGATTTTAAACCGTGGTTCCCCAGCAATACCTAAGGAAAGTGGAAAGATGTTTTGGAAGCAACAGCTGAAAACACACAAACTTGAACGTGGAACTAGGTTGTGCCAACACTGCTGGTCATGTGACCCTGTGGAAATTACTTAACTTGTTTAAGACTCTGTGTCCTCATTTTGCAATGCTGTGGAGAAAATCTGATAAACAGCAGTCGTAGCAGTAGAGTTCTGGTAACACAGCAAGTGCTTTGGGAGCACAGTAGGTGCTCTGGGAACCTTGTCCACACTGTCACAGAGGTACTTAGTGGGTATTCTTTCCCTCTCCAGTCTCTACATTACTGAGATTCACACAGCCAAAGGTTGTCTTTCATAATTTTTTCCTTCATCAATGTTGCTCCCAAAGGTGACCAATGTCTATTTTTAACCATAGAAGTAAAAAGGAAAAATGATTGAAAACCAAAAGGGAATATGCAGTGAAAATGGATTGAAATTTAAGCCTCCAAGGAACAGTTCAATTTTCTGTTAGATCAAATTCTACTGTTGCTTAGTAGAGAAAATGTCAAGCTTTAATGTTTGAAAGGGTTTACTTAATAGTATTGCAAAATGGTCTTAAGACAAAAAATGCAGGCCCAGAGAACTGGCTCCATGGGTAAGGTGGCTCACTATGAATCCTGATGACCTGAGTTAAATTCTGGGAGCCCACATGGTAGAAGAGAATTAGTTTCTGCATGATCCTTATGTGTGTATGTGGAAAAAGCTACATTTGTGTTTGGTTGGTTGGTTGATTTTGGTGTTGGTTGTTTTTTGTTTGGTTGGTTTTTGTTTTTTGAGACAGGATTTCTCTGTGTAACAAGCCCTTTACTTGCCTTCAACTCACTTTGTAGACCAGCTGGACTTGAACTCACAGAGATCCACCTGGCTTGGTTTTAGTTTTTCTTGCTCTGGGGTTTGCAGATAGGGTCTCTCAGTGTGGTTCTGGCTATACTGAAACTTGCTATGTACAGTAGGCTGGTCTCAAACTTCAACATTTTCCTGCCTCAACCTACAAAGTGCTGAGACTAAAGGCTTGCACTACCATGCCTGGCTACATAAATGTTTTTATTTTTATTTTTAAAGGAACAGCTATCAAACTACTTTTTTTCTTTCATTTTTTTCTTTTATTGGATATTTTGTATTTACATTTCAAATGTTATCCCCTTTACCAATTTCCCCTCCAGAAACCTGCTATCTCCCCCTGCTTCTATGATGGTGACCACCCACCCACCAACTCCCTCCCACATCCCTGCCTTGACATTCCCCTACAGTGGGGCATAGAACCTTGACAGGACGAAGGGCCTCTCCTTCTATTGATGCCCAACAAGGCCATCCTCTGCTACATATTCGACTGGAGCCGTAGGTCCATTCCTGTGTACTCTTGGGATGGTGGTTTAATCCTTGGGAGCTCAGTGCGGGGTCTGGTTGGTTGATATTGTTGTTGTTCTTCTTATGGGGTTGCAAACCCCTTCAGCTCCTTCAATTCATTCTTTAACTCCTCCATCGGGGACCCCATTCTCAGTTTAATGGTTGGCTGCAAGCATCCGCCTCTGTATTTGTCAAGTTCTGGCAGAGCTTCTCAGAAGACAGCTATTTCAGGCTCCTGTCAGCATGCACTTCTTGGCATAAACAATATTGTCTGGGTTTAGTGGCTGTATATGGGCTGGATCCCCAGTTTGGGGCAGTCACTGGATGGCTTTTCCTTCAGTCTCTGCTCTACACTTTGTCTCCATATTTCCTCCTATGAATATTTTTGCTCCCCCTTCTTTTTTTAATTTATTTAATACTTAATAATAATTCTTTGGTTTCCGGGCAAACATCCCCCTCCCACCTCCCCTTCCTTATGGGTGTTCCCCTCCCAACCCTCCCCCCATTGCCGCCCTCCCCCCAACAGTCTAGTTCACTGGGGGTTCAGTCTTAGCAGGACCCAGGGCTTCCCCTTCCACTGGTGCTCTTACTAGGATATTCATTGCTACCTATGAGGTCAGAGTCCATGTATAGTCTTTAGGTAGTGACTTAGTCCCTGGAAGCTCTGGTTGCTTGGCAGTGTTTTACATATGGGGTCTCGAGCCCCTTCAAGCTCTTCCAGTTCTTTCTCTGATTCCTTCAACGGGGGTTCTATTCTCAGTTCAGTGGTTTGCTGCTGGCATTCGCCTCTGTATTTGCTGTATTCTGGCTGTGTCTCTCAAGAGTGATCTACATCCTGCTCCTGTCCGTCTGCACTTCTTTGCTTCATCCATCTTGTCTAATTGGGTGGCTGTATATGTATGGGCCACATGTGGGGCAGGCTCTGAATGGGAGTTCCTTCTGTGTCTGTTTTAATCTTTGCCTCTCTCTTCCCTGCCAAGGGTATTCTTGTTCCCCTTTTAGAGAAGGAGTGAAGCATTCACATTTTGATCATCTGTCTTGAGTTTCATTTGTTCTAGGCATCTAGGGTAATTCAAGCATTTGGGCTAATAGCCACTTATCAGTGAGTGCATACCATGTATGTCTTTCTGTGATTGGGTTAGCTCACTCAGGATGATATTTTCCAGTTCCAACCATTTGCCTACGAATTTCATAAGGCCGTTGTTTTTGATAGCTGAGTAATATTCCATTGTGTAGATGTACCACATTTTCTGTATCCATTCCTCTGTTTAAGGGCATCTGGGTTCTTTCCAGCTTCTGGCTATTATAAATAAGGCTGCGATGAACATAGTGGAGCACGTGTCTTTTTTATATGTTGGGGCATCTTTTGGGTATATGCCCAAGAGAGGTATAGCTGGATCCTCAGGCAGTTCAATGTCCAATTTTCTGAGGAACCTCCAGACTGATTTCCAGAATGGTTTTACCAGTCTGCAATCCCACCAACAATGGAGGAGTGTTCCTCTTTCTCCACATCCTCGCCAGCATCTGCTGTCACCTGAGTTTTTGATCTTAGCCATTCTCACTGGTGTGAGGTGAAATCTCAGGGTTGTTTTGATTTGCATTTCCCTTATGACTAAAGATGTTGAACATTTCTTTAGGTGTTTCTCAGCCATTCGGCATTCCTCAGCTGTGAATTCTTTGTTTAGCTCTGAACCCCATTTTTTAATAGGGTTATTTGTCTCCCTGCGGTCTAACTTCTTGAGTTCTTTGTATATTTTGGATATAAGGCCTCTATCTGTTGTAGGATTGGTAAAGATCTTTTCCCAATCTGTTGGTTGCCGATTTGTCCTAACCACAGTGTCCTTTGCCTTACAGAAGCTTTGCAGTTTTATGAGATCCCATTTGTGGATTCTGATCTTAGAGCATAAGCCATTGGTGTTTTGTTCAGGAAATTTTTTCCAGTGCCCATGTGTTCCAGATGCTTCCCTAGTTTTCTTCTATTAGTTTGAGTGTGTCAGGTTTGATGTGGAGGTCCTTGGTCCACTTGGACTTAAGCTTTGTACAGGGTGATAAGCATGGATCGATCTGCATTCTTCTACATGTTGACCTCCAGTTGAACCAGCACCATTTGCTGAAAATGCTATCCTTTTTCCATTTGATGGTTTTGGCTCCTTTGTCAAAAATCAAGTGACCATAGGTATGTGGGTTCATTTCTGGGTCTTCAATTCTATTCCATTGGTCTATCTGTCTGTCTCTGTACCAATACCATGCAGTTTTTATCACTATTGCTCTGTAATACTGCTTGAGTTCAGGGATAGTGATTCCCCCTGAAGTCCTTTTAGTGTTGAGGATAGTTTTAGCTATCCTGGGTTTGCTCCCCCTTCTAAGAAGGACTGAAGCATCCATACTTTGGTTGTCCTTCTTCTTGAGCTTCATGTGGTCTGTGAATTGTATCTTCGGTAATCAGAGCTTTGGGGCTAAAATCCACTTATCAGTGAGTGCATGCCATGTGTGTTCTTTTGTGATTGGGTTACCTCATTCAGGATGATATTTTCTAGTTCCATCCATTTGCATAAGAATTTTACGAAGTCATTTTTAATATCTGAGTAGTATTCCATTGTGTAAATGTATACATATTCTCTGTATCCATTCCTCTGTTGAAGGACATCTGAGATCTTTCTAGCTTCCGGCTATTATAAATAAGGCTGCTATGAACATAGTGGAGTATTTGTCCTTGTTATATGTTGGAGTATCTTTTGGGTATATGCTAGGAGTGGTATAGCTGGGTCCTCAAGTAGTACTATGTCCAATTTTCTGAGGAACCACCTGACTGATTTCCAGAGTGGTTGTACCAGTTTGTAATCTCACTGTCAAGCTACTTATCAAAACATTTGTATATGTTCATTATGAAGGCACCATGGATCTCTAGTGGAACACACAGATTTAATCCAGACCAACTAAGATTAAAGTTCAAACTGTCCCTTATTTTCCTTGTGGGCTTGGGCAATTTGCCAATCAGTCTGTACTATAGCATGCTCACTTTTTTATATTCTTACTGTTATGGTCTGACACCACCACCCGCCCCACCAAATAGCTGTAGCCTTTTTGTTCCGTGCCTACCAGCTTTTCCATATTGTTGCTGTAACATGCCTGCCAGTCATTGACACAGAGAAGTGACTTGACTCAAGGACATGCTGACCACATAATCCTGTTTTGTTCTGTATGTTCTGAATGTTCTATTTGAGGTTTGCTACTCTTAAGAAAGTCCACAAAACTTTACATAGGACCCATCAAATAAAGTTTGATATGGAGTGTTATGTCTAAAATGGCTGGAGTCAGAGCTGACCACGGGGTAGCCCTTCCTGCACCTATGCATGAGCACCTATGCACTGTGGTTTTTTATGGCTGACGCTGAAGAACATGCTACTAATAAGCCAAAAGGTTATGATTACAATACCCATGCTCTGTTATCTCAGTGTTCTGAAATTCCCCTGTTCACCACCCATCCACTAGCCCCTTTACCTTACTCAGGACCAATCAGCTTCAAGGTTTACTGATATGCTTTGCCTAGTAAGCCAACTGCTCCCCTCCTTGCCTTTTAAACTTTTGAACCTGGCTTTTCCTATAAAAAGTCTACACTGAAGTAGACTAGTGCCACAGTTAGGTTTTGCCTTCTTGTGGACCTGAATGTCCAGTACTATGGTGTGCATTCGATAAACCATTCTTGCTTAACTGGGATGGTGTATATGTGGTCTGAGTGGAGATTTCCTGAACACCAACATCACAAAGTAGCTGCTATTATTGCTATCATGTCATAGACAAGGAAATCAGTCATAGATGACAAGGGTAAGGTTATTTAGTATAATGCTAGGCAAATATTGAAAGACGGAGATACTTGAGCTTAAAAGAATTAGTAGTCTCCTATTTGCTGCTCAGGGTACTGATTCTTTATGCCTTGCAGGCATTGTGTGTGGGAATATGGAGTAAGAATGACTTACTGTCTACTTCTATCTGTTTGAAGAGCATGGCCAGAGCCCCCACACAGCTAAGTAGTCATTGAATATCCTCAGTAGGCATTGTAACCATGAGTAGAGAGAACGGACATACAGAGATCCTGTTCTGGATCTTCCCAGTCAGGAGCAGTGGCCGCTCCCGTGCTTGCCCGGCCGCTCCCATGCTTGCCCGGTCTCCCTGTCTTCCCTGCTACTTACTGCTTCATCTGAAAGCTTCGTGAAAGTCATCTCAGGGCCTGCCTCACTGGGAGGCGAGAAGACAACAAAACAGAACAAAACACCTCTGAGCTGTGCTTGAGTTGTCACCCCTGAAAATTTCAAAGTGAAAAAACCAGGCCATGTGTATCTATTTGCGAATGGTGGTAGACTGCTTATGAAAAGTAGCCACAAACTCTATCTTGGATGAGCAGTCTCACGGTTGCTGTAGAAGAGAACACATTGAAAGCCTGAAAGGATTCATAACTAAGCTTTAGAAATTACTTTAAACAATCATATTTTGACCTTAAGCAGAAGTAGAATGAATTTAGGAGTTAATTTTAAAGGGCCGAAGAGATGGCCCAGCAGTAAAGAGCACTGACTGTTCTTCCAGAGGACCTGGGTTTGAGTCCTAACACCCACATACCAGCTAACAGCCATCCGTGACTCTAGTTCCAAGGGATTCAACATCCTCTTCTGACCTCTGAGTGCACCAGGCAGGCAAATGGTACACAGATATACATGCACCCAAAACACTCATACATATAATAATAAAAAATAGGTACCTTTAAGGAAAAAGTTATTTTGCAAATGATTGTTTTTGGTCAACAGTGAAACAAATGCCAAATGTTGGAGTTGTTAGAGTCATAATATTGTTGTTTTAATAAGGGAATGGGGAGAAAGGAGAACAAGAGACAACAAAGACCAAATTTTACTTGAAATATGCTATAGTGGAATCTAATAGTTGTCTGCCAGTAATTAATAAATTTGTTTTAAGTGAAAACATACTGTCATTTTGTGAATCCTGTAACAAAGGCAAGTCATATGCAAAGAGGAAACGGAAGGTTTAGGAGTTGAGTTGAAATATATTTATATATCATGTGTATGGGTGTTTTGCCTGCATAGATGTCTGTTCACCATGTATATGCTTGATGACTGAAAAAGCAAGAAGAGGGCTCCAGATCTCTTAGAACTAGATTTACAGACACTTGTGAGCTATCTTGTGCATTCTAGGAATCCAAACTGACTCCTCTATAAGAACAGCCAGTGTTCTTATAGAACTAAGTCTCCAGCCTTCGGAATGCTCACACTCTAATCTAATAGATAACGAGACTGAGCAAGTCACACATGCAGACATGTGCACACACACACACACACACACACACACACACAAAACTATGTATTGACACATACTCGTGTACATATGATTATAGTAGTGATCAGATGGTTAGTACAAATTACTTATCACAGTGATGTATATGTTCAGTAAATAGACTTCATGACCAGAAAAAGATGGCAAGACTTAGAGGTCATACCTCTTGACAATAATGTCTTATGTCTAAGGGGTCCCAAATGATTCCCAAAGCAGATTTTTTTTGGTATATTTACAACAAATTATTTAAAAGTCAAACAGTATTGAAAGAGAAGGAATAATTAGGATCAGACAAACAAGCCCCAAGTCCTGATCTGAACACTTTTAGGCAATGTAAACTTGAACTAGTGATTTATCATGTTTGAGACATGGTTTCCCCATCTGAAAATAATAATTCCCAAGACTTTAAGATACAGTGTGAATTACTACCCTTTATAAATTGTTGCAATGCTTTAAAAAACAGTAGTGGATCCTTTAGTCCCTGGCCCTGTAATAGCCCTACACTGGAAAGGATGCTCTAAGGTGAGGGCCGGGCTTCCATTAGGAAGGCTGCTGAAGTCCCAACACCTCCACACCAAATGTGTCCGACACCAGGCTGCTGCCCTGCAGCTGGAAGGGAAGCCAGCAGGAGGAAGTTCTCCACAACAGTCCAAGGTCCACCAGCAGGAATGGCTTCCACCTTGATCCCCCAACTTGTACATTTTTAACAGAAAAACTCCTTCTAATATAGAATTTAGAAATTTGAAGGAAGGAGAGCCGGAGAAAACAGTTCTGTTCAGCGTTTTGTCCAGAAGATACCAAGAGTCTTCCTAGTCTCAAGCTTATAATAGGCTTGTTTCATGAGAGCCACACACAGCGCTCTGGGGTATCCAGAGAGAACTTTGGAGTGGCTCAAGGCTTGCCCCAACTCCCTGTTATTTAATTAATGTGTGGTTTTCCATTGATTGCTACCTCCTTTGAACTGTGGATGCTTCTTGAAGCTAAGCAAAGTCATTAACACAGAAATGCCTTCTTTTCTTCTTCCCCATTTTATTTTCCTCCCCCAACCCTGAATCCTCAATTTAGTTCATTTTGTAATTTCAAGAGAAAGATGAATTAGTCTGGTGAGGGAAAATGGTGTTTGGTGAAAAGTGAAGTTCTGAATCCCTGTAAAAATGAAAACAAACCCACAAGGAATGGGCAGTACCAATTCACAGAGCAGCATGGGCTCTGTCTGCCACCCCTGTAGGCAGTTGGATGTAGCATCAGGTATGTTGTTGGGCTTTCATCGTTCATAAGACATCTTGTAAGAAGGCAATTTTTTGTTCTCTCATAAAAGGATCTAGATGGAAAAGAAATAGCCTTCCATAGACTTGGAGAATCTGCCAAGATCAATCAGAAATGCTATAAGGTGCTATGGTGCCCCGAAGTGCTAAGCAATCTGTGGTAACTGAGAGACCTGGGTACCCCCTGATGACTAGCCTCTCATCAAAACTCAGCCAATACCCAACTGAGATCTGATCCATATCCTACCATTGTGTTCTTTGTAGGGAGCGATGGCATTATTCTATGGGACCTCCTTAATCTTCTTAAGCATCTCTTGGTACTTGAGGTCAGGTTCAGTAAGTGGCCAAGGAGATATAAGGAGAAGTAAGGAGATGTACATGGTGGCTGTGATATTGATGCTGCTGAGAGGACCAGCTTATAGTGACAGCAATGATAATTGCATCTCTACAGCAATAGGAATGCTTCCTAAGAGCCTTCATGAGCTGGGTGACATTCCGAATGATCCAAAGGTCACCTTAGACCCACTCTCTGTAGCTGAGTAATGCCTGTAGTATTCCGAATGATCCAAAGGTTCACCTTAGACTCACTCTCTGTAGCTGAGTAATGCCTGTAGTATTGCTTGCTGGAGTTGAAGTCAAGGTTGTACACAACTGTCTGTGGGCAGTGTCTCCCTGACTTATCTGGCAGGCTATGTTGCCTTGGACCATATTATTAACATGGCAGAACATATGCCTCCAGGGGCTTGTGCCATGTTGGTCTAGTCCTCAGCAAGCTGTTGGATCCCAATGCCTTGGGTACACTCCACACTGCCACACACATTAGACCCAAATAGTCTAAAGTGTTGAAACAATATTTGCCAATACAACCTACATCTGATCGGGTACTATTGTGCCAGATTTCACCCACTTGATGGAAAACATTCTAACTAATATGGTGTGTTAACTACCAAAATCTATCATACAGGCCTATTATATTTAAGAGATTAAAATCCCAACCTTCCCTCAGCCCCTCAAATGATGGTATCTGTTTCTTCACTTTGAATTGTTAGAGAGCCTAGAATTCCAGCCCATGGATGACCGGTGCATCAGATTCCAGGCCGTGGAAGGTGGCCTGTCTTGTCATGTGTCTATCCACCCACTGAAAAGAGACTAAGTCTAGTCGGTGACCCCGTGAGCTTCCTGGGTTTCCTTACAGGACCATGGTGACTCAGGCAGCCACATCAGTAGAAAGCTCCTCCCCTGGGTGGGTGAGGAAGCTCCAGTGCTGCAGTCAGCTCAGCTGATCTAAGAGTCTGTGTTCCCTAGCAATTGCTTGCCACTAATATAGCCACAGGGGAGGAGCCTTATGAGACTTTTGACTCTTGGTGCTTCCTGAGTCATCTGGGCCTCCTTCCTCCTTCCAGGAGGGAAGCTTTCAATTTGGTGGAAATTACTTCATGATGTGAACATGCACTCACCTGAGAGGTGACACGTCCACCAGAGAGTCTGTTCTCAGTAGTTGCTCTTCCCACAGTAGTAC
Source organism: Rattus norvegicus (assembly GCF_021556685.1). Classification (NCBI taxonomy): domain Eukaryota; kingdom Metazoa; phylum Chordata; class Mammalia; order Rodentia; family Muridae; genus Rattus; species Rattus norvegicus. The sequence goes on along the minus strand of NC_141534.1, from coordinate 159,294,989 downwards.
CCACACCATCTTTGTTTAATGGTTGGCTTAGAGGAGTTACCTTCAGACTCATTCAAAGTTTCTGGCAGTATATCCCCAAAATATCCAGTTGGGACCAGGTGTTGTAACACTCAGAATAGATCCCAGCATCTCAGCAGACCTCTATGAGTTTGAGGCTAGCCTGACCAACCAGGACACGGTGAGTCCCCGTGTCTGGAAAAACAAAACAAGTTGATTAACTCTTTTATATCATGTTTCTTCTTACTTTACTGGAAGCTTCTCTTCCTTAGGAAGTTGATATTTCCTTCTGTTTTCATATCCCAGATATCAGCAATCTCTAGTACAACTACAATAGTTTGAGAGACTTTGAGAATCTCCCATATAGGGGGCAAAGTAATATTTGAATATATCAAAGAAGCAGCAACTCTTTGGTCCCATAGAACATTTTGATCTTTTGTTTCTCTCTTCTCTCTCTCTCTCTCTCTCTCTCTCTCTCTCTCTCTCTCTCTCTCTGTGGGTTGTTTGTTTTGTTTCTTTTTTTGTCTTGTTTTGGTTTGGTTTTTTTTTTTTTGAGACAACAACTTGCTAGTGGCCCTTTCTGGCCTGAAATTCATTGTGAATTTCTTGAATTAACAAAGATCCTCTTTGTCTCTGCCTCCTGAGTACTGGAATTGCATCCCAACCACAGATGTGGGTTATATGTATAATGAGGCAAGACAGAACGGCTGAGAACTTTAAGGGATATAAGAAGAGACGGGAGTCCATACCCTCAAGAATCACTAGCGTGGAGAGGTGACTCAGCAAGTAAGAGTATTTACTGCTCCTTGCAGAAGACCCAGTACAGTTCTCAGAACCACATCAGACAGCTCACAACTACTTGTAACTCCAGCTTCATGGGATCTGACATCAGGTATAACATGTGTATGAATACATGTGTAGGTTCACACATGCAAATAAATAATGTTTATTTATAAAAAAGAACTCTACCACAATTAACATTCGCTGTGAACTTTGCCTATACAGGGACATATTCTTTTTATGTAGAGCTGATTTTAATGATAATTTGAAGTAGCAATGGAGGCCTAATCATCAGTCATCTCTTTCCCCAGCTGTAGACCTATAATTTTCTAGGAGTCTCACAGGAAGTCCCATTACAGGAAAAGCCATGTCTCAACACTCTCGCAACACCTTGTCTTACCTTATCAGATTGAAACCCTGACCTCCAAAATCATCTTATAATCCAATGTCATAAGATGGGGAAAGAGAAGAAAGTTACTTTTCTCTTTCCTAAGTAACTTGAAAGCCACCAAACTTGTGTATGTGGAATGCTAAGATAGTCATGGCTGTCTTTGAGAAGTCCACATCCAACCTTGGGTCAGTCTTATCCTTTCCTCCCTATTTCTAAAACTCTTCACGTTTAAGTAGATATTTAAAAATCTCTTCTCTGTAAACTTTAACTATATATCATACTGGCCTATCATGAAATTCTTTTCCATGGCACAGAAGAACCCTGGTCTGGGGTTTGAGAGAGTTTCAGTGATTACAAGCTGATACTGTTCTTTCAGGAAACCAAAGTTTGATACCCAGCACCCACATTGGATATTTCATGATTGCTCCAGGGATCTGATGCTTCTAACTTCCTTGGGCACATAGGCATGCACACACAATAATAATAATAGTAATAATAATAATAGCAATAACAACAGCAGCAACAACGATAATAATAAAATACACTGGGCAGTGATGACACACATCTTTAATTTCAGCACTACAAAGGCAGAGGCAGATAGATCTCTGAGTTCAAGGCAAGCTTGGTCTACAGAGTGAGTTCCAGGACAGCCAGGGCTACACAGAGAAATCCTACCATGAAAAAGCTTAAACAATTAGTAGTAGTAGTAGTAGTAGTAGTAGTAGTAGTAGTAGTAGTAGTAGTAGTAGTAATCAGAGAGAGAGAGAGAGAGAGAGAGAGAGAGAGAGAGAGAGAGAGAGCACAAGTGCACATGTGAACATGGATCCTGGCTTCAAGTGACTAGAGGTCACTGAATAGAATTCCTTAGGCCACTACAAGCAGTTACCCAGGGCAGCAGTTTCCACTCACATACCACTGCTGCTGACTGAGCCAAAGCTTTTTCATTGTTTATATGAAATTCAAATGCAACTGAGTGTCTGTGTTTGTTTTGGCAACTTCAGTCACAAGGTCTCACCCCCAGCACTAACTTGGACAAGGAGGTTGTCATTTACCAGAATTATGCCTTTTAAGGCTCTGTCTTCATTAATTGGTCCATCCTCAAGCATTCCTAAGGAGAAAGAAAGCTGCCTTCCTCCCTTCCAATAGCAGCCTTGGCTTAGAGTCCTGCATTGGGGGAGCAGCATCTTGGCCCTCCGGGGGGTTCCATCTCAATCTCAAGTTTCCACCATCTGTCCTGGGAGTTGCTCTCCTCTTGACTCAGGGACAGACTGTGGGCATCGTCTTGAAATCAGAGCATCAGACACTGTGCTTGGGTTTCCTCATTCCTGTTGCATCTTTCTTTAAGTCAGTCTGTCCTCACACACCTCCCTGCTGTGGCCACTGAAGCAGAAGTCTCATATCCCTTTAAACAACCTCTTTAGCCTCTTTCTTTTGTGTGCCTCTTAGCGTAGAAGGTTGTAAAGCTTGGATTTGTTCTTGTTGCAGTTACTTCCTGATTTTACTTTCAGGAACATTTATTTCTTGGCTCTGCCTCCTCCATTCCACTTCTCTAGCCAGCTGTGCCAGTTGACTATGTCGTCACCTGGGCTGGACCGCAGCATTCTACCTCCTTCAGCTCCTTGCATCTGTGCAATGCCTAGCAAACCTATCCTTGTGCAGTGTTCATTTCCCAAATGGGATTCTCTTTTGAGACCAGCCGCAATGAGTCTATATTTTCAGTCAGACAAACCAAAACTCTGTGGCCTCACTCCCAAGACCCCAAAGCCTATCTTCCTTCTTTCTCCTCCCTGTCTGCCTTTCCTAGATCCACATTATCAAATTCCCATGTAAGTCTCTGGACTTCCTTGCTGCTTCTAACTGTACAGCATGGTCATCCAATCTGCCTTGAAAGCCCAACCCATTCTCTCCTCTGGGTCAATCCACATCCTTTCTCTTCTTCAGACTCCAACCAGTAAATTAAATAAGAGCTGATCTTGGGATGGAGCTGGCCTTGTCAAAGGGAAGAACTCAAAAGACAAAAGCAAAGAAAAAGTCCAGAAGCTTGGCTAACATATGCGTGAAAAGCTTAGTGTCAAACTACAATATAAAATAAAACAAAGGGATATAGAAAAGTACAGCATTATTGCAGTACATATTATTTGGAGGTTTCTACCCTCCACCTTAGATCACTTAATTTTCAAATATAAGACACAAAACCTTTACATTTATAATAAGTGTTAGAGCACTAGATCTGGGCAGATATCAACCCTCTATACTGTCTACTTCTCTGTCAATAACCCCGAGATATCACTTGCTTTATTCCTCCTGTTCTACTCCTACTCCAACTGGCCAACCCTCATGGCCATGTACTCATAATCCACCTTCCCAATGGCACCTTCTTCCTTCTTCCTCCTCTCCCCCATAGTCTCTGCCTCAGACTCCAAACCTGGGAATTGAAACACCACCTACCTCTTTTCTGCTCAGCTACAGGCTGTAGGCATCTTTACTAACTAATCATGCATAACTTGGGTGGCAAAGCTCATACCACAAAGCTGCTATAAATGAGGATCTCCTCATCTTGGAGCAACCAGATCTTGGGGTACAGAATTTAGCATTTGAATACAAGCAGCATTAGACTAACCCACTATACAGCATGCAATAGACAAAGTTAATATTCTTTTTTTTTTTTCCGGAGCTGGGGACCGAACCCAGGGCCTTGTGCTTCCTAGGCAAGCACTCTACCATTGAGCTAAATCCCCAACCCCCCAAAGTTAATATTCTTTTTAAATGTATTGCATTTGTGTGTGTGTGTGTGTGTGTGTGTGTGTGTGTGTGTGTGTGTATGTAAAGGGTGGTTGTTTCCTTTCACTGTAGGGGTTCTAGACACTAAACTCATATCACCAGACTTGGTAATAAGCATCCTTACCTGCTAAGCCATCTCTCTGGCCCCAATCTTATAATTATTAATTAATATAATTTGTAAATTAGTAAGAAAACGATATCTCACCTTTTTGGCTTTCTCAGCAGCACCATGGCAGTGCCTGATGAACGGTGACCAAGAAGGGAGCCAAGAAAAAAGTGGTTGATCATTTCCCAAGATAGAATGGCGTGATATGAAAACTCAGGCTATCTTCAATATTAGTAACACTGGAATAACACTAGTCACAAGGACTCAAGGAACCAAAGTTGTACCTGATGGCCTCGAGGATCATGTGTTTGAAGTGAGCTTTGCCGATATACAGAATGATCAAGTTGCAGTTAGAAATTTTAAGCAAGTTACTGGGGATGTTGACAACAAAAACTGTCTGACTAATTCCTGTGGCATGGATCTTACCCTGGACAAAATATGTTCTATAGTCAAAAAGTGGCAGATCATGACTGAAGCTCATGTGGATGTCAAGACAACCAATCATTATTTGCTCCATCTTTTCTGTGTTGGTTTCACTTTAAAAAAAGAAACAATCAGATACACAATACATCCTGTGCATGGGACAGGGTCCAGAGGAAGCTGGTGTAAATCATGACCAGAGAAGGGCAGAAAAATGGCTTGAAAGAAGTGGTTAACAAATTGATTCCAGACATCACTGGGGAAGACATAGGAAAGATTTGTCAGCCCATGTAACCTTTTTCATAATGTCTCTGTCAGAAAAGTAAAGATGCTGAAGAAACCCGTCTAGGAAACTGGGACACTCACTGAGCCTTGCTGAAGGTGGTAGTTCTAGAAAAATGACCGAGGATGAGACAAGTGCTGAAGTTGAAGGTGGATATGGACTGCCAGTGCAAGAATTTGTTTAAAAGCCAGGTTTTTATAATAATGACAAAAAAACCTATTTGTGGAAAAAAAAAGAAAAGAAAGAAAAAGATATCAAAAAAGAAAATTATGAACAATGATACTTTGTTGAGAAACCTGTACCTATGCCCTGGGATATATCTTTCTTTATCTTATTCATCCATCCATCCATCCATCCATCCACCCATCCATCCACTCATCCATCCATTTATTGATTGAGACAGGGTTTCACTACCCCTAAATGTCCCAGCTTTGTAGACGAGGCTGGCCCTGAACTTACAGAGGTACATCTGTCTCTGCCTCCTGAGCGCTGGGATTAAAGGCATGCGCCACCACCACCAGGCTTATTTTATCCCTTGTATAGAAAAAATCTATATTAAAATATCTTGGATGGTGGCTGGTGATGCTCAGTGGTTAAGTACAGTCAGTGCTCTTGCAGTGCATCCAGGCTTGGTGCCCAACACCCACATCAGAGAGCTCAGAACCACCTGTAACTCCAGTTCTAGGGTATCTGACACCCTCTGACCTCTGCATGCACCAGAACATACATGATGCACATAAACTTGTATACACACACACATAAATAAAATAAAAAGAAAATCTTTTTAGAATATGAAGCATGTATCTTTAGTAAAACTTCAGTTCTGCTTTATACTGACTAGTTCTGAAATTCTTTGAAAGGAAGGAAGGAAGGAAGGAAGGAAGGAAGGAAGAAAGAAAGGAAGAAAGAAAGAAAGGAAGGAAGGAAGAAAGGAAGGAAGAAGAGGAAGGCTGGTAGATTTTCCCAAGTGACCTAAAGTAGAAAGGGCCCAAACCATGGCATGATGAATAGTAGTAGAGAAAATGCAAACTAAAACAATGATCTCACCTTTCCTTTTATTAAGTGAAACTTTTCTAGATGGAAAATGAAAGCATGAGCACAGAAGTTCTGAAGCATGTGTTTTCCTTAACAGTTTTTTTTAAATTTTTTTAAAGATTTATTTACTAGCTATCTTCAGACACACCAGAAGAGGGCATCAGATCTCATTACAGATGGTTGTGAGCCACCATATGGTTGCTGGGGTTTGAACTCAGGACCTCTGGAAGAGCAGTCAGTGCTCTTAACCACTGAGCCATCTCTCCAGCCCCTTAACAGTTTTTTTTTAATGTTTTTCTTGCACTTCTTTAAAATAGCCTATAAGGACTAGGAGATGGCTTGGTAGACAAAGCACCTGCCCAGAACACATGAAAAACAGGCAGACATCAGTAATGGAGGAGAGAAGGGATCTCCAGGGCAAGCTGGCTGCTAGATCAGCTGAACTGGAGAGCTTCTGGTTTAGCGAGGGTACCTGGCTCAGTAAAGTGGAGGGGAGTCAAGGCAGGCATTCAAGTGTCAACATCAAGCCTCCCTGAGTATGTCACACAGAGGCACCTGCATACACATGTGTGTCAACATGTGTGAGAGCATGGCTACACTTATATACACAAAACATTTAAAAATAACAAAATAACATATACTTACAAATCTTATTATTTCCTTGTAAACTAGTAGCATTTTCTACAATAAATATGTACTCTTCCTAAAATTGGGGGCATATATACATGCATTTAAAAACTGTACAGAAACTGATAGGAAATGTGGAGGGAAGGAAATGCGTTTTATTTATTTACCTAATTATTTGAAATTTTTTTTGAGACAGAGTCTCATTATATTGCTCAGGCTGCCCTAGAACTCAATATACACTTTAGGCCCTAGCCTCTTGAATACCAGGATTATATGTGCCACTGTGTCCAGCTGGAAAAATGAGTTTTATTATCCAGGTAGACCTGGTTTAGGAATCTCTGCTTGCCTCTAAAAGAGGTGATTAACTTCTCAAGCCTGGAATCCTCACCTAAGGAAGTTAGGGAAAAGGTAGCAGGACAGTGGTAACACACAACTTTAAGCCCAGCACTCCATAGGCAGAGGCAGGCAAATTTCTGAGTTCAACGCCAGCTATGGGTTGTACAGAGTAAGTTTCAGGACAGCTAAGGCTACACAGAGAAACCCTGTCTCAAAACCAAAACCAAAATCCAGCCCCCACACCCCTACTCCCGCTTAGAAAAGAAAAGGGAAGTATAAAATGTGTTATTTCAATTCTTGACACTTTTTAGACATCAAACGATTGCTTTCATTTTATTCTGTCACAGCGTCAGACAACAAGCGATTTTGTTCTTCCACTGTAGAAGGTGAACTATCTGATGGACGGCTACACTTTTATAAGATTTACTCTTTACTCCTTGCTTTCCTTTCCTTCTGTTTCCCAGTTGCTGTGTTTGCCTGTTTGTATCTCAGTTTGCCCTGTTTCTCATAGAGCAGTCATTCCGAGGTACTCCAGATAGAATTTTTCCCAAAACCCAGCTCCTAAAGCAACCAGCCTCCCAGACTTACCTGAGGGTCACCAGCAATCAGTGCACTGTCTTCTCACGCTTTCACTCTGCTTTCTTAAGATCTGAAAACCGTGTCTGTGCTCGGGATGCCTCCTGTGACCGGCTGCGCCCGGATCTGTTTACTGTTCTCCTGTCAGCTACCCTGTTCTTTCCTCCAGGCAGAAACTAACAGTTGCTGAGAATGCTCCCTGTATGCCACTCCCATCAGCTGTAGACTATGTTTACAGATTTTTCCAGTCAGCAAATGTCTTCCCTTGGCTTCCTTTCCCTCACTCCTGCCTTTTTCCCACTCCTTTACCCCCCTCTGAGAAAAATTTTTTTCTTTTTTCTCTAATATAATTTGTGTTTGCTTTAAAAAGTACACCAAGCAGCTCTTGTCTATATGATTGATCCAAAGGCACAATACTGAATATACGTCCTTTATCATCGTAAATACACAACTGAACATGTTATGATGGCTCAGAGGATAGCACACTACAGGATGATGTGATTGTGAAACTAGCAACAAACACTTCCTTTCCAGGTCCCCATGATTAAAGATATGATAATGGGGTTTGGTGTTAGAGCAGGTTGGAATTCTGTCTCTAACGCTATACAACTTTAAGCAATGTCTGGGCTTTAATAACAATCTCTGTATTAAGATGATTGAATCTTCCTGGCAGTGGTGGTACACACCTTTAATCCCAGCTTGGGGGGCAGTGGGAGGGGGATCAGAGACAAGTGGATCTCCATAAGTTCGAGGCCAGCCTAGTCTACAGAGCAAGTTCCAGGACAACCAGGAATACATAGAGAAACCCTGTCTCGACAGAAAGAAAGAAAGAAAGAAAGAAAGAAAGAAAGAAAGAAAGAAAGAAAGAAAGAAAGAAAGAGAGAGCACATTTTTATCCTAAAATGGGATAAAATGCCTGTAAACTCAATAAGATGTCGAATGGTTACAAGGACATTAATGTAAAAGAAAGTATTATTTCTCTACTTCATTTTCCAAGGTACATATGTTTCTTGGGGGGTCTTATAATCTGTGGTACAAAAATCCAGATACTTATGTAACAGTAAACAATAAAAACTTATCAACTGGATAGCATGCTCTGTACTAAAGAACTCATTAAAGACCATCTTATTTAACTTTCATGAGATACCATTATCATTTCAACAGTGTAGAATTTCACAGACGTCTAGCTCGCACATCGCCTGGTAGCAGCCTCTCTGCCCACAACCTCTGCACTGTGTTGTTCCCATTCATGCCTTCCATATAGTGGGAGGTCTGCGTCCAGTCACTCCTTTAACTCCCTTGAGTAACCTCACACATTCCCACAAAAACTGACCTGATCTACAACTCTTTGATCAGAAGGCTGGCTTCTTTACACACAATCTAAAACTGGGTTTATCTAGTGGAAAAAGTGATATGGGAGGAGTAGGGTACTTCTTAGTGTCAAAGGTCTGGTTTCCCTAAGGCCAGTGACTTCACGATAAAAAAACACCTCAGGGTGTAATGAGAAAGACTTTAGTAAAAAGCCTTCTCTGCACTGCACATAATTTGGCAAGCTCATAATTTGGCAAGCTTCTTTAAATTTGTTTTATCATTGCAATTTTACAACTGCCTTATGAATAAGTGTTATTTATAGATCCAATTTATGATGGATACTGGGGCTCCTAAGTGCTGTTTCCCAAGATTACCCTGAGAGTGATTTAGGATTTGAGCTTTGGGATGTTCAGAGCTGACGGTATTTCTACTGTCCTAGTCCTAGCAATGGCTGTTTTTACAAGGCTGTGGTAGGTGCCTTCTCTTCACCCCCAAGTATAAGCTCCTCACCTGCAGACTCAACTGAGGGCTGCAGTTATGGACCAGGTATCTGGTGTGGGTTCTGAACTATCTTTTGAAACATTCAGGAGCACTGGGTTCCTAATAATGAGGAGCAACTCTGGCAGCCGGTTTCTCTTAGCACATTTAGAGGGAGCTTCAGAACACCAGGGGTGTAGCTTGACTCGGAGCCACAAGGCTAAGAGGCGGAGAACACTTGGTTCTAGCCAGTCTGGAGCTCTAGCTATCAAAATTCATGATGTCTAAGTCATCGAGTCCAGTTAAGATAAAAGGAAGTGGAGAGCAGAGAGCAGAGACAGGCAAGAAGAGAAGTCAGGATATTTGTTCTCTTGCCTTTCTCCGTCCAGGGCCACATCCTGGTGGTGTAGGTCCTCAACCAAAGTCATAGTCTCTCCAAGCAACCAGACACCTCTCACCTTGATTCGGAAATGCTTAATCCCAGTCTCCCTCTAGACATCAGCTTGGTAGCAAGGTGACAGCCACCAGCCTAAGGGCATTGCCCTGCACCTGCAGTACTCGCTGTGTAATAATAGCTCCTTTGTAAACACTTTCCTTTGTTTTCCACTGGATTCTTACTGTTACAACTTCTAAGTATCCATCTTTGAGAGCAGAATGGGAACTTTTACCTGGGCTCATTGCTACCCAACCTTGAACAAAACCTTGCTCCCCGCACCTGACAAACACCTCATTTCCAACCTCATTTCCACATTGCCTGATACTTAGTCAGGGTCAAGTAGGTAGGATTGGTGCTTGTCTTATCTTGCATCTGTTTAGTTTCATTTAATTTAATTCTACTGAGACAAAGTATAACAGTGTGGGCAAGCTGCTTTTAAACCTGCCTTCCTCCTGCTCTAGAGTTTTGGAATTACCAACATATTGCTGTCATACTTGTATCACCTTTTAAAGGACCAACTCTGAGGATGATGATGTGATTTCTGGAGCTTGGTAACCATCGTGGAGCATGAGGACTAAAGCCTCCACCCAGCAAGGATGGTGGAATGGAAAGTTAGAAGGGATTTGAGTCACTGACAACTGGAAAACTTGCTATAAGTACGATCCAAGACTTCTTTTTGTTGTTGTTCTTTTCTTTTCTTTTCCTTTCTTTTCTTCTCTTTTCTTTTCTTTTCTTTTCTTTTCTTTTCTTTTCTTTTCTTTTCTTTTCTTTTCCTTTCCTTTTCCAAGACAGGGCTTCTCTGTGTAGCACTGGCTGACCTGGAACTCACTCTGTAGACCAGGCTGGTCTGGACCTCACAGAGATCCACCTGCCTCAGCCTCTGCCTCTGCCTCTCTGCCTCTCTGCCTCTCTGCCTCTCTGCCTCTCTGCCTCTCTGCCTCTCTGCCTCTCTGCCTCTCTGCCTCTCTGCCTCTCTGCCTCTCTGCCTCTCTGCCTCTCTGCCTCTCTCTGCCTCTCTCTGCCTCTCTCTCTGCCTCTCTCTCTGCCTCTCTCTCTGCCTCTCTCTCTGCCTCTCTGCCTCTCTGCCTCTCTGCCTCTCTGCCTCTCTGCCTCTCTGCCTCTCTGCCTCTCTGCCTCTCTGCCTCTCTGCCTCTCTGCCCCTGCCCCTGCCCCTGCCCCTGCCTCCCGAGCGCTGGAATTAAAGGGGTGCATTACCAAGTCTGGCCAAGACTCTTTTACCTGGTGTAAAATTCTGTTATGGTGGATTTTTCTCTTAGTAATTCCAAATGAAGTATTTTCAGAATTCCTCTCTAATGTGGTACTAGAAACCTGCTTAAGAAATCATTATCACCCTTTAATCGTTTATTGCCTGTTTCCTTCTCCTAGGCTCCTTCAGAGAAGGGATTTGCTAGTTTTATTGTATCTCCGGCTCCTAGAACAGAGGTCACCATATAACATAAGCTCAATAATTCTTTGATAATGGATGAAGGGTTTCTGATATACAAAGCTGCAGAAGCTATTTTTATGACCGAAGGAGCTCCACCAGGAAGTATAGTGCTTATATCCATAGGAGTACAATGGTCACACCGAAGTCATTCTGCATTAGCAGAAAGTGGTTTTCCTTAGGCGAAGGTATGGAAGTGCTTGCCTTGGAAGCAGAGGTCCTGAGCTCAGATGCCCAGAACCCAGGTTTTAAAAGCTGGGCAGTGATGGGCTTTTGTAATCCTAGTGATGGTGAGAAGGTAGGGAGAGAGCAGTGGGCCCAGGAGCTTGCTGGCCAGGTGCACTTGGCAGAGTTCCAGGTAAATAAGACCCTGTCTTAAGCTCTTGCTCTCTTGCTCTTACCTTCTTTCCCCTTTGTCCCTTTTCTCCCCATTCCCCTTCCCCCTTCTTTCCACATGCTCACAGCCAGCCTCTCTCTCTCTCTCTCTCTCTCTCTCTCTCTCTCTCTCTCTCTCTGCCTTTCTTTGTCCCTACTGCCCTCTTAACTTCCCTTCCCATGCCCTAAAGAAACTCTATTCTATACTAAAAAATAACCTCAAAGTTGTCTTCTGACCTTTATACAAATACACCCACACACATATACATGCACACACACACATTTTCACACAAAATAAAATGTCTGAGAATCATATGACAACTGTGCCTTAAGTACCTCTGGGAGACTACTATGTATCACACAAAATTACTTCCTTTCTCCTTCCTTCCTCCTGTCCTCACCCTTCCTTCTTTCTTTCCTTTGTTTTTTCCTTTTTCTTTTCATTGTCAACAGAGTCTCTCGTGTTGCCTAGGCTAGTCTCAAACTCCTCCACTTAAGTGATTCTCCAGTCTCAGCTCCCCGAGTAGTTGGAACTGCCTGAGCACAGCACCAAATCCAGGCTGAGATGATGTTCATTCTTGGAACACTGTATCGGATCCTTAGCTACCAAGGTGTTGTGTGATCGCTGTTTGAACATCTGCCTGCTGCACATAGAGAATAAGATCTATACCCTGCTTATGTCTGTCTGTCGTCTGTCTAACTATCCATCCATATTTTTGGGACCTAAACTAATGCCTGGCATGTGATTAGACTCACTATATGCTGGCTTAAGTTATTAGAAAGGTAATGGTGCTAAGGACATATCTTCACGATGTTAGTGGGAAAGAACAGTAAAGACACTTGCAGATAATGTTTGTGTGGTACCAGAAGATCAACCTGGAGTCTGATCCCAACCCTGGATGTTTCTATGCAATAACCCAGGCCTCTCTGGACCCATAACTCCTTACCTGTGAACTGGAATAAACTAGAACACACATAGTTAGTCTAAGAATCAAGTCAATGACTGTGGGCAAAAGCTCTTTTTGTAAAATTAACTGTTAGATTTTATACAATAACAGATTTTTAAATTGCCCAAGTAAACAGTTGATTTAAACACAACAATATCCAGAGAATCCTCCTCTCAGTTCTTCAGACAAATAACTGTGCTGTGGTTCAGGTTGGTCTCCCTTGTTCTTAGTCTTGAACAGGCCTTTGCAGAGTTGGGGAAGCTTTGAAAGTTTGTGGTCACCTCTCTGAGGGAGTCAGTCTAACCTGTGATGCAGCTTACAACAGGAGCCTGCTTGTTTTGGTGGGTTGATACTTATGACAAGGTCTTTTCTTGTGCCCTGAAATGTCCACACTAAATTGCAATCCAAGCCTGAAATTTTCTTAGACTAGGAACTTGGGCTAAATGGCAGCAGCATATATCAATCTCGACTTAGCCTTTCAGACTTGAGCTTTAAGTCTAGGAAACAGTGTAACAGTCAGTGGCTTGCTTATCCTCCCCCCCCCCCCCTCGCCAATACTGATTTATCCCAGTAAACTAGAGAATGCAACATCTCAGCCAATGAAAAGAGAGAGAGACATAGTTTAGTGGGATGAAGTTGAAGAAGATGGCAATTATTAGACACTCAGCACTCTGGGTGTCTTTTTTTTTTTTTTTTGGTTCTTTTTCTTTCGGAGCTGGGGATCGAACCCAGGGTCTTGCGCTTCCTAGGCAAGCGCTCTACCACTGAGCTAAATCCCCAACCCCTCTGGGTGTCTTCTTGAGTCTTGCCTAAATACTTAGGATCATCCGTGATGGCTTGTCAAGTCAACCCTGGCTGGAATGCACTCCAGCAGGCCTGTTGAGGGGACATTCACAGTGGTTTCTCAGGACTGGTTACACAGAGTACACACTGCTGTTGGATAATGACACCTGTTCCTTATGCTTCACCAGTGATCCTTCTGCTGCTTTAGTTTTAATAATGGCTGTGACTGCCTTTCCTTAGTTCCCTAATAGCTTATAATCTCCAGTTAGGGTTCTGGATTGGAACGGCTCCCTTTCCAGCTCAAAGGTGTTCATGTTAACACTGGGTTGAACAGCTGCCCCATGTAGACACTTCCTCCACACCTATGGCCCTCAGGCTTACTTCCTCGTCACTGACTCCTCCATAAGTTCCAGGTGCTTTGTTTACTCTGAAAGTGCAAGGCACTGTGTGCACCTATTCTGTGCAGATTTCCTAGGAACTCTTGCTACATATGCAGTTGCAGCATTGTGTGTTTGCATTTTGTGGAACAAAATTTAAGTCTTTAAAAAATTTACTCATGTATTTATTTTTATTTTGTGTGCACTGGTGTTTTGCCTGCATAACACTTTGTTTTGTCTGTGTGAGGGTGTTAGCTCTCCTGGAGTTAGAGTTACAGACAGGTGTGGGCTGCCATGTTGGTACTGAATCTGGGTCCTCTGGAAGAACAGCCAGTGCTTTCGACCATTGAGCCATCTCTCTGGCTTCCCAAAATTTAAGTCTTTAAAGGTTGAGAACCCCATTCTTTTGTATCTCACTCCTAGAACAAGACAATTGTGCTTGCTTGAATTAGAAGTTTTGTTGTTTGATTAAGAGTAGAACAGGAGATGGGGAGAGGGCTTTGGTAGACAGAGGAACCAGAAGACAGTGAATTCTAATTTTAGTCATGCCATGGAATTTGTTGAAAGTAGAATTTGGAAAAATGGTTAACCTCTCTGAATCTCCAGTCTTCTAAAATAAGGGCCTGGAGATGGAGTTTGGAACTAGAGTGCTTGCCTAGCATCTATAGAGGCCCTTAGTTCAATCATTAGCTACACGCGCGCGCGCGTGCGCGCGCGCGCACACACACACACACACACACACACACACACACACACACACACACACACATACACACACACTGTTCCTCACATGTTGTTATAATGTAATTAGCAATTTATGTGAAGTATCTGGCTTTAAAGTAAAATTCCTGGCCTGAAGAGGTGGCTCGGGGATTAAGAGCATTTATAGCTCGCAAGGAGTGTCTGCACCCATTCACAGCACCCACATGGAGCTCACGGCTCTCTGTAACTCCAGTTCCAGCTGATCCAGTGTGCTCGTCTGACCTCTACAAACATGCATGCGGTTGATGTACATACACATAGAGCAAAAATAAATGAAAACGTTAAAATGCAATTCCTGTTTCCCTTTTTACTCCTGGTATGTGTTTGTATGTGTGAATTTATCCCCCCGCCCTGTGTGTGTGTGTGTGTGTGTGAGTGTGTGTGTGAGTGCGTGTGTGCGTGTGTGTGTGTGTGTGTGTGTGTGTGTGCGCGCGCGCGCGTGTGTGTTTTTAGAGCTATATCACCATAGTAACCCATATTGTCTCAGAATTCAGGCTGGTCCTGAACTCAAGATTCTTCTGCCTCACCATTCTCCAAGTACCGAGATTATAGACCTATGCTAGTACATGCGGGGTGAATTAAAATAGTTTTTTTTTTTTTTAAAGACATGAAGGGGAATGCTTTGAAAGCCAGGCATGGTGATGTGTACATGTAATCCAAGCAGTCAGTGGGCACAGGAAGAAAATTTCACTACAACTTCAAGACCAGCCTGGTCTACATGAGGTCTTTTAAAAGAATTTGTATATTATTTACTTATTTATTTTGTGTCTCTGTGCTGGAGTCATTCATTGCCTGTGTGGCAGTCAGAGGACAATCCCCTGCAGTTAGTTCTCTTCTTTTGCACTGTTGATTCCAGAACACAAACTCAGCTCTGCAGGTTTGCTGACAAAGGCCTTTATATGGGGTCACCTCAGAGACCCCATCGGGAACTTCACTCGAAGCAAAACCAAAACACAAACAAGACGAAACAGAAACTCTTACTTCGTATCCTTTTTTTTTTTTTTTAATTAACTTGAGTATTTCTTATATACATTTCGAGTGTTATTCCCTTTCCCAGTTTCCGGGCAAACATCCCCCTCCCTCCTCCCCTTTCTTATCGATGTTCCCCTCCCTATCCTCCCCCCATTGCCGCCCTCCCCCCAACAATCTAGTTCACTGGGGGTTCAGTCTTAGCAGGACCCAGGGCTTCCCCTTCCATTGGTGCTCTTACTAGGATATTAATTGCTACCTATGAGGTCAGAGTCCAGGGTCAGTCCATGTATAGTCTTTAGGTAGTGACTTAGTCCCTGGAAGCTCTGGTTGCTTGACATTGTTGTACATAAGGGATCTCGAGCCCCTTCAAGCTCTTCCAGTTCTTTCTCTGATTCCTTCAACGGGGGTCCTATTCTCAGTTCAGTGGTTTGCTGCTGGCATTCGCCTCTGTATTTGCTGTATTCTGGCTGTGTCTCTCAGGAGCGATCTACATCCGGCTCCTGTCGGTCTGCACTTCTTTGCTTCATCCATCTTGTCTAATTGGATGGCTGTATATGTATGGGCCACATGTGGGGCAGGCTCTGAATGGGTGTTCCTTCTGTGTCTGTTTTAATCTTTGCCTCTCTCTTCCCTGCCAAGGGTATTCTTGTTCCCCTTTTAAAGAAGGAGTGAAGCATTCACATTTTGATCATCTGTCTTGAGTTTCATTTGTTCTAGGCATCTAGGGTAATTCAAGCATTTGGGCTAATAGCCACTTATCAATGAGTGCATACCATGTGTGTTTTTCTGTGATTGGGTTACCTCACTCAGGATGATATTTTCCAGTTCCAACCATTTGCCTATGAATTTCATAAAGTCATTGTTTTTGATAGCTGAGTAATATTCCATTGTATAGATGTACCACATTTTCTGTATCCATTCCTCTGTTGAAGGGCATCTGGGTTCTTTCCAGCTTCTGGCTATTATAAATAAGGCTGCCATGAACATAGTGGAGCATGTGTTTTTTTTATATGTTGGGGCATCTTTTGGGTATATACCCAAGAGAGGTATAGCTGGATCCTCAGGCAGTTCAATGTCCAATTTTCTGAGGAACCTCCAGACTGATTTCCAGAATGGTTGTACTAGTCTGCAATCCCACCAACAATGGAGGAGTGTTCCTCTTTCTCCTCATCCTCGCCAGCATCTGCTGTCACCTGAGTTTTTGATCTTAGCCATTCTCACTGGTGTGAGGTGAAATCTCAGGGTTGTTTTGATTTGCATTTCCCTTATGACTAAAGATGTTGAACATTTCTTTAGGTGTTTCTCAGCCATTCGGCATTCCTCAGCTGTGAATTCTTTGTTTAGCTCTGAACCCCATTTTTTAATAGGGTTATTTGTCTCCCTGCGGTCTAACTTCTTGAGTTCTTTGTATATTTTGGATATAAGGCCTCTATCTGTTGTAGGATTGGTAAAGATCTTTTCCCAATCTGTTGGTTGCCGTTTTGTCCTAACCACAGTGTCCTTTGCCTTACAGAAGCTTTGCAGTTTTATGAGATCCCATTTGTCGATTCTTGATCTTAGAGCATAAGCCATTGGTGTTTTGTTCAGGAAATTTTTTCCAGTGCCCATGTGTTCCAGATGCTTCCCTAGTTTTTCTTCTATTAGTTTGAGTGTGTCTGGTTTGATGTGGAGGTCCTTGATCCACTTGGACTTAAGCTTTGTACAGGGTGATAAGCATGGATCGATCTGCATTCTTCTACATGTTGCCCTCCAGTTGAACCAGCACCATTTGCTGAAAATGCTATCTTTTTTCCATTGGATGGTTTTGGCTCCTTTGTCAAAAATCAAGTGACCATAGGTGTGTGGGTTCATTTCTGGGTCTTCAATTCTATTCCATTGGTCTATCTGCCTGTCTCTGTACCAATACCATGCAGTTTTTATCAGTATTGCTCTGCAATACTGCTTGAGTTCAGGGATAGTGATTCCCCCTGAAGTCCTTTTATTGTTGAGGATAGCTTTAGCTATCCTGGGTTTTTGGTTATTCCAGATGAATTTGCAAATTGTTCTGTCTAACTCTTTGAAGAATTGGATTGGTATTTTGATGGGGATTGCGTTGAATCTGTAGATTGCTTTTGGTAAAATGGCCATTTTTACTATATTAATCCTGCCAATCCATGAGCATGGGAGATCTTTCCATCTTCTGAGGTCTTCTTCAATTTCTTTCCTCAGTGTCTTGAAGTTCTTGTTGTACAGATCTTTTACTTGCTTGGTTAAAGTCACACCGAGGTACTTTATATTATTTGGGTCTATTATGAAGGGTGTCGTTTCCCTAATTTCTTTCTCGGCTTGTTTCTCTTTTGTGTAGAGGAAGGCTACTGATTTATTTGAGTTAATTTTATACCCAGCCACTTTGCTGAAGTTGTTTATCAGCTTTAGTAGTTCTCTGGTGGAACTTTTGGGATCACTTAAATATACTATCATATCATCTGCAAATAGTGATATTTTGACCTCTTCTTTTCCGATCTGTATCCCCTTGACCTCCTTTTGTTGTCTGATTGCTCTGGCTAGAACTTCAAGAACTATATTGAATAAGTAGGGAGAGAGTGGGCAGCCTTGTCTAGTCCCTGATTTTAGTGGGATTGCTTCAAGTTTCTCTCCATTTAGTTTAATGTTAGCAACTGGTTTGCTGTATATGGCTTTTACTATGTTTAGGTATGGGCCTTGAATTCCTATTCTTTCCAGGACTTTTATCATGAAGGGGTGTTGAATTTTGTCAAATGCTTTCTCAGCATCTAATGAAATGATCATGTGGTTTTGTTCTTTCAGTTTGTTTATATAATGGATCATGTTGATGGTTTTCTGTATATTAAACCATCCCTGCATGCCTGGGATGAAGCCTACTTGATCATGGTGGATGATTGTTTTGATGTGCTCTTGAATTTGGTTTGCCAGAATTTTATTGAGTATTTTTGCGTCGATATTCATAAGGGAAATTGGTCTGAAGTTCTCTTTCTTTGTTGGGTCTTTGTGTGGTTTAGGTATAAGAGTAATTGTGGCTTCGTAGAAGGAATTCGGTACGGCTCCATCTGTTTCAATTTTGTGGAATAGTTTGGATAATATTGGTATGAGGTCTTCTATGAATGTTTGATAGAATTCTGCACTAAACCCGTCTGGACCTGGGCTCTTTTTGGTTGGGAGACCTTTAATGACTGCTTCTATTTCCTTAGGAGTTATGGGGTTGTTTAACTGGTTTATCTGTTCCTGATTTAACTTCGGTACTTGGTATCTGTCTAGGAAATTGTCCATTTCCTGCAGATTTTCAAGTTTTCTTGCCTATCACTGAAGAAGTCAGAACAGGAACTCCCTCAGGGCAGGAACCTGGAGGCAGGAGGTGGTGCAGAGCCTGCTGGAGTGGGATGGGGGCATTGCTGCTTACTGGCTTGCTCCCTATGGCTTTCTCGGCCTGTCTTTTTTTATTTTATTTTTTGCTTTTCGAGCCAGGGTTTCTCTGTGTAATAGTCTTGGCTGTTCTGAATTCGATTTGTAGACTCAGCTGGCCTTGAACTCACAGAGCTCCACCTGCCTCTGCCTCCCTGGTTTGTGATTAAAGGCACCAATACCCAGCTTGGAGGCATTTTTTTTTTTTTTAAGTTGAGGTTCCCTCCTCGCAGATAATAATAGCTTTTGTTAAGTTGACATAAAACTAATCAACACGGGAGGTATATAGCTCAGTGGTAGTATGTTGGTCTAGAATGCATCAGTCTCTAGGACCGATTCTCAAAATTAAAATTATAAACAAACAAACAAACAGGCACTGGAGATGTGACTGGGCAGTTTAGAAGTACTTAGTGTACCTACAGTGGACCCAGCACCTACAAGTTAGGAAGCACATACTATAGCTCCAGGGGATTCGATAATTTCCCCAAAGGTATCTACCCTCACAGGCACATCCCACCCAGACACAGACATACACCTAATTGGAAATAAAAATAGCTGGGGGTAGTGATCCTCAGCTCTCAGGAGGCAGAGAAAGAATGAGCTCTGTGAGTCGGAGGGCAGCATGATCGACACAGCAAAATCCACAAGAGCCAGCACTACATAGTGACACCGTGCCTTGAAAACAAACAAATCAACTCTTTTTTAAAATAAACAAAGAGGGGTTGGGGATTTAGCTCAGTGGTAGAGCGCTTGCCTAGCGAGCGCAAGGCCCTGGGTTCGGTCCCCAGCTCCGAAAAAAAAAAAGAAAAGAAAAAAAATAAACAAAGAAAACTGTATGTACATTAAAAATTAAAAACTTTAAATGGGTCTTACTAAATAGGCATTCTTTACATCAATTTTGGAGTGATTCTATGTTTTTGAAATGGAAATTCCACTTTCGTGATTACTGAATGACTTAGGAAGCAAATATAAGGGTTTAAATTTGGTTCTTCCTGAGGTAGTCCCTAAGCTGGAGTTGAGCACAAATGGTTCATTTAGACAGAGACCCCAGAGTCACCAAGAGGAAAGGGGAGGAAGACAGTACAGGGTGGAAAGTTAATTAGCAGATTACTACTTTGGGAAACTGGAGCACAACCCTACTCAGGGATAGCAAATAAACTTTGCCTCAGGAAAGAGGAAGCTGGGGCAGTCATCTGCTGTGGACTCCTATGCATCACTGGCTACACCTCGCTTCAGCGTTTGTGCTGCCCAAGTGTGGACTGAGCTTTCTCCTCTCAGTGAGAAAGCCTGAGGCAGTGTCACCGTGCTTGGAGTCAAAAGTGTTTAAGGAAACAGTGGGCACCAGGGGACGACCAGGAAGGCACTGACAGCAGCAGCTGTTGTCAAATATTAATGTAAAAGAGATGGTAATGAATCAATGTCTATACTAGTCAAATACCATAAACAACCTAAATATACTTCGGAGGGCTTGGGTTAAAAGGAGGTAATCTCTCATAAGCTTGCTTTCTTTTCCTTCAAGACATTTGTCTTAGGGGTTATTCTGTGTATCCCTGGCTTTCCTGAAACTCGTTGTATAGACAAGACTGCTCTCTCTCTCTCTCTCTCTCTCTCTCTCTCTCTCTCTCTCTCTGTGTGTGTGTGTGTTTATAGTTTAATTTGTGGCATCTATAAACAGTAAAATTATTTTGTAATTCTGAATATCAATTGCTCAATTATATTTTCATTTATTTGCTTTTGTTGTTTTGTTTTGTTTCTGAGGAGACAAGGTCTCTGTAGGTAGCCCTGGTTGTCCTGTAACTTGCTATATAGACCAGGCTGGCCTTGAACTTGAGATCCTCCTGTCTCTGCTTCCTGGGTGTTGGGATTAAAGGTCTGGACCACCATCCCTCACCTACATTTTTATTTTTAAGATACAGAGCTTCACAATGTTGCCCACCCTACCTCCAACTCCTGGGCTCAAGAACCGATGCCTGAGTATCTGGAAGCTAGAATCAGAGACATAGGCCTTGCATGTAACTTTCTAGAATTCTCTAAAGTTACAAATAGTACTTTAAAAAGGAATACGATAGAACTTTATTTAACTAACACTACTCATCTTTAATAAAAAAAAATCTACTGGTTTTATTCTTGGCTGTATTAAAACATATATGAAGTAGAGTATCCGAGACATGGCATTAACAAATTCTGGTATGAATTGGGAGTGAAGGCACACATGTTTAGTCCCTGTACTCTTAAGGAGGCTCATTATCTTAAAAAAGAAGGAGGAGGAGGAGGAGGAGGAGGAGGAAGAAGAGGAGGAAGAGGAGGAGAAATATAGTTTAAAAGTAGAAAGGGAATAGCACTCGAAATGTATATAAGAAATACTCAAGTTAATAAAAAAAAAAGAAATGGAAAAAAAAAAGTAGCAAGTTCTTAGAGGGTTTTGTTCCTTTGTTTCGCTTTGTTTGGCTCTGGAGAGCTGAACTTAGCATACAACCAGGCAGGCCAGCGCTCTACCACTGAGCTGCAGCCTGGCCCTGTACTGCCATTCAAAATCCCCTTGCAAGCATTAGATCTCATGCATTTCAGTGTGTGTGTACAAGACCCTTATTTGAAAGTGACCCATTTATTTTAACAAAAAATCGTTCACAAGGAAATATTCCTATAGTGTGTCTCATAAATTATATTTAAGTTTTAGAAATGAAATAAGCTACAGATCTCAGTTTAAACACTAAAACTAAAATTAAAAAAACAAACCTTTAACATTATTGTATAAGCAATCTTGTTACGTGGTTCGTAGGTACAAACATCTACAAACAGATCGTTATTTCTACCTGACACTTCTACCTATGATTTTCCCTAAATCTACTGTGAGCCCCTCCAACTTCTGACGCAAAGATTTGCTGCTTGTTCATGTGGCATACATTGAATGAGGACATTTCATCATAAACCATTTCAACTTACTACAGTTCAGTATAAAGTAAGTCCAATGAAGCTTTATAGTTATGAAGGTTAAGAAAACAAAGGCAAAATTACATGTAATGTTCAGATCACATTACTTCATTAAATTCATTAGTCCCTTCCTTTAAAGTCTTCTAGCTCTGGCATGCTCTTAGAAATTTAGATTTAACTTGTGTTGAGTAGGTCAGCACCTCGATTAAGGTGACAACTACAATAAGGAAAGCACATAGATATAAAAGAGGGAGATCATCCAAGGCAGAAACGGGGGAAGAACCTTTTTGTGGTAAGACATTAACACCTAAGGTATTGAAAAAAAAATGTGTTCGCAGTGCAACATGCCATATTCATGGTTTCATTTGAAACCATCAGAAATCATGAAATGTCATAAAAAATGTAGAGGTAAGGGTAAAAATCTTCTAGACTAATTATGAAGTGAAATGAAATTACAAATACAGGAGGTTCATCCACCATATAGGCTTAATCAGATGTCACCTTCGCTGGCAGTGCCTCTCAGTTCTCTGTCCTCACAGGGGCTGTTCCCTCTACTGTTCATCAATCACTTTGAACAGTCCCAACAGGGCACTCCAAGGTAACCATCGTGTTCCAAAAACCAGAGCTTTCAGCTGTCCTTTGGACTAAATGTCCACAGCACAACTGCCATTTCCAGAACTTGTTCAGTAATCTCACAAACGGTCAGCCTGCAACACAGGCCTAGAAACGGCCCATTCCAAGACTGGACCCTGTAAGTCTTCTGTAACTGTCCTTGGGGTATACAGCTAGAGTGCTGACACTGAGCCTGTCTACATTAATGAGCAACAGAGGGCATGGGCTATCCAGACAATATAACTTTTCTTTTTCAAAAAACATAACAGGATTTATGGGGTTTTCAAAATAGTAACAGTTGACTTGCTCTTTAAGCCGTCTGAGTCAACCATAGCATCAAACTCGGCATCAAACAGTCCAGTTCACCCAGTTCGTGCGGCTTCAGATTTGCAATCATTCTGAAGTTCTCAAACGTGAAAGCCCCACCCCCAGGGAACGGGAGACGGTGTAAGGCCTGGAGAAGTTCTTGTCAATGTCCATCTGAATGAACATGGCATGGCGCAGGTGGGAAAGTGGATGAAGTGCAGGTTCCCTTTGTGCCCGCACCAGCGTCCGGTTTTTCAGTGCCAGGGTCCTGATTGTGCTGTAAGCAGGATTAGAAGTCAAATACTTCTGGAAGCTCTTCAGGTTCTCCACTTCCTCCTTTTCCTCTTCCTCCTCTGCCCTGATAGGCTTTGGTTCAAAATCAAACAATTCTGCCAATATCCATGACAAACCATGGTGGGCGTAGCCATCTCTCTAGGTCCGGTGTTGCATTTTTAACTTTTGTTAACCTTCTTTTCTCCCTTCTTCACTTCCTCTCTCCCTTCTTCTTTCTTTCCAGAGTGACCCCTGTTGAAATTGTTTATCTTTCCATTTATTTGTTCATCTTTTCTTAGATTGCATTAACCTATTTCTAATATCTTTTAAATGTCCTTATATGGTCATTAAACCTCCCTCTGGAGCATCTAATATTGTTGATTTTTTTCTTCTGATTTTGGGTCACGTGGTCTCCTTATTTGTCTTTTTTTTAAATTCATGTTTTTAAAAATTTATGTGTACTGTGTATATGTATATGTGCACTGTGTGTAGTTCCTGGAGGAGGGCAGAAGAGGGCTTTGGACCCCCTCTAGCTTGAGTTACAGGCAGTTGTGAGCTGCCTGACATGGGTGGAACCAAACTTGGATCCTTTGGTATAGCAGCAACTGCTCTTAACTGCTGAGTCACCTCTCTGGTTCCTCATCATGTCTTTTAATATTTAATTGATGACCTCTAGACCTGTTTTAAACAGTTATTGAGTTGGAAACTACCAGCCCCACATGCCCTGTCTGTAAATGGAACTTATTATTCAATTCAATAAGTGAACTTAAGTTGTCAAAGACAGGTAAATCTTTACCTTAGTTTTGTCTGTGGTTTCGAATGTCTTTAAGGATATTTTCTGTGTATAGTGAGGGTCTCTTCTGCCATCATGTTGAGGGCTAGGTACCTAAGATGCTAGCTTTGCCTTGTGCCTCACCTTTAGTATTATTTCTGCTACAGCAAAGAATCCTACTGGTTGGGGCTGAAGATGCAGCTCAGTTGGGAGAGCAATTGCTCATCAAGTGGGAGGCCCTGAGTTCCAGCCCAGCACCAGAGAAAACCAGAACCAAACATGCTAGTGAATCTTTCCATGACCCATGATGACTGGACCTGTTCTGGGAAAGGCACCTTGGGCATCACACTTAACAAGCTGAGGCAGCCAGGAGTCAGGAAAAGTTGCTGCTACCGTCTTGTGCCTTTCTTCTTTAAATACTACGTAAAAGGCCAAATATATACATGTTCATCCAATATGGGGTTTATTTGTAACATTATCACTATTATCAACCTCAGGATACCACGGTTAACCCACTCCCATGACCTTCAGCAGAGTTTTTATGGACAAGGGTTTATTTTGTGGGGTGCAGATACCCAGGGGGTATCATGGTTAGAGGCAGCTTAGCTTTTGTAAGATGACGTAGATTGAATCACAAGTGCTTCGTGACCTTTCTGTAGTAGAATCCTGAATCTTATCTTTATCCTATAACCTCCTACTTGTGGGAGGCAGAAGCAACCCCACCATCCTCACAAATAAAGACAAGCTTGGCCTTGTCACTTGTTTTGGTCAAAGATACATGGGCTAAAATGACAAACATGTCAGGTCAAGATCTAGAGGGGCGTCTCATGTTTCTGCTTCATGTTTTGAATTCCTATGACCCTTTTCTCATGCTTTCATGAGAAAATCATGTCCCATGAAATCACTGGTCCAAGGAGAATGAGGAAATTTGTGGAGTACACTTGAACCTAATTGGTAGCCTGGAGTCAAGCCCATCTGATTCTAGCCCAACCCTGCAGAGCCACTGCAACCCACAGCACCATAGGAGAAGAAATGATATTGGTTTTAAAGCTCTGAGAGTTTGAAGTTTACTGATAGGCAGAAAAACCTGTTTCAAACCAGTGGCCAAGATTAAACTTTATTTAAAAGTTTATGCTGATTTGACTTTATGAATTCTGCAATCCTTCAATCGATTGACTGGGTCGTTTGCCTCTCTACTCCTGGTTGAATTGGATGAGTTCTAAGATTCATGTTTGACTAGCTTCACAATTACCATCATTCTAATAGAAATATTTAAAGTGATTCAGTCACGAAGAGCCCTACATTCTATGTATCTAGCCCTAAAACAGTTTAATAATAATAAAACATTTTCATTTGTCTTACACTTTTCTGATGGTTAAAATGGCTTTATAAAATTATTTGTATTTCAGTATAGAAAAGACCTACCTGATTTTTATTGAACAGCCATTAGACCTGTGTGTGTACACGTGTGCATATACATATACATGTGTATATGTGTGCGCCTGCGTGTACATGTATGTGCATGTGTGTGTATGCCTGTGTCCACATGAGTGTTTATTCTTTCTTTAAATCAGTTAACCCGTTTATAAAATAGACTGTCTAAAGGCGAACAAAAACAAGGAAAGAAGTAACAGTATTTTTTCCTCACTGCCTGATCTAGGGGTAATTGTTATTAGCTTTTTGTTTTTTAAACTTTCTTAAAATGTTTTGATTAATTTCTTTTATGGTTTTGGTACTCTACCTGCGTGTGTATCTATGCACCACATGTGTTCTTGGTATCCTCAAGGTCAACTTGGGGCTAAAGTTACAGGTGGTTATGAGCAAACATGTGGGAGCTAAGAATGAAATCCTGGTCCTCTGGAGGAGAGTACCCCGTGCTCTCAACAGCGAAGTCATCTCTCCAGTTTCTTGTTTTTTGCTTTTTATTTTAATATATTTTAATTACTTATAATAATGTTACAAGTACATGCAAAAGAGTCATATTTATTTACCAATTTGGGGGGGTTGCTTGTTTGTTTGTTTGTTTTGAGCCAGGTTTTCCCTATATAGCCTTAGCTGTCCTGGAACTCACTATGTAGATGAGGCAGGTCTCAAAATTAGAGATCTACCCGCCTTTACCTTTTGAATGCTGTAATTGAAGGCATGTGCCCCATCCCACCCCCAACTTTGTTGTTATTGTTGTTTGTCTTTTGCTTTTTCTGTTTTCGAGGGCAGGGTTTCTCTGTGTAGTTCCTGGCTGTCCTGGAACTCACTCTGTAGACCAGACTGGCTATGAACTCAAAGATCAGCCTGCCTCTGGAGATTAAAGGCCTGTGTCACCATCACCTGCCTTCCTCCTTGATGTTTAAAAAAAAAAAAGTGATTCTAGGGCTGAAATATGCAGGGTTCTGTGCATAAATCTTAGAGATTCTTCTAGAACAGCACACAAAGAGCTTCTTAAATCTTAAAAAGGGAAAAAGGACACAATATTCCAATGTAATAGTTCTGAGAATGACAGGAGACTTGCAAGTCAGAATTATATTTATGACAACTCTAAGAAGTTATTTTCTGTTTCTCTCACTTTCACTGGCATGCAATGAAGTTTTCCAGAAGCCATGGTTAACTGCAGCAAAGTAAAATCAGAAGTGGGTACAAGAACTCAGCTGTGTTTTATTAAGTCAGACATCAAAGAGATTTGCAAAGAATCAAAACCTGCTAGGCAGTAGCACTGTATGCCTTCAATCCCAGCACTGGGGAGCCAGGTGGATCTCTGCATTTGAGGCCAATTCCAGAGTGAGTTTAGAATAGCCAGGGATACACTGAGAAACCCCTTTCCCCCCAAAACTGGGGAAAATAGCAACTAAACAAAAACTCGGAGGTTTTTCTCATTTTTTTTCTTTTAGACACATAATTTTTTTTCTTTTTTGTTCCGATTTTTTGAGATAGGATCTTACTATGCATCCCAGGCTTGCTCCAACTCACAAAGTTCTTCCTGCCCCTGCCTCCCAAATGCTGGGCTTAGTATACTTTTTAAAATCAGCATTATTTATAATAATGTTCTAAATATTTATTATTTAAAAATTTAAAAGATTTAACATATATGAGTGTTTTACCTTCATGTCTGTCTGTGCACCGTTTGCATGCCTCATGCCCATGGAAGTCAGAAGGGAGAGTTGGATCTCTTGAAACTAGAGTTATGGTTGGCTATAAGTCAGCATGTGGGTGCTGGGGACCAAACCCATGTCAGACCAAACGTTTATCAAAGCAACAAGTACTTTTAACTGCTAAGCCATCTTTCCAGCACTATTATTTTAAATAAACAAATATTTTCTGATTTATCATTTTCAGAATGATAGATTAACAAATTATATGTAATCCATGTAAACTAAAGCTGTTTGTTGTTACTGTCTTTTTCTTTTTTGTTTTTTCTAAAGACAAGGTTTCACTGTATAACCCTGGCTGTCCTGGAACTTGCTTTGTAGACAAGGTTGGACTTGAACTCACAGTGATATGTCTGCCTCTGTCTCCTGAGTGCTGCAAGTAAAGTTGTGTGCAGCGACCTCAAACGGGAGTTCTTAATATTAAAGACAGTAACACTGTCCTGAAACCAAAGGGATTGAGAACTGCGATTCAATCAGATACTCGTAGCATAACTGAAGTTGTCGTTTACCACCTGACAGTTACCTGTGTAGCAGAAAATATTTAATGTCTATTCTCAGCGGGTGCACCAGCCCAAGAGCTCTGGATTCATGAATGAGACACACGCGTACGCACCCTTCAGATTTTTATATGCCTTAACTAGCTCAATGGTTGGGCACTTCCAAACCTCCCCAGAGCTAGCACACACTACTCTTCAGTATATTTTTTATTTTCAATCATACTGAATGAATAAACTTCTAAGCCCTGTCTACCTCGTGTGTTTGAATTAATCTTCTTTTTTTATATTTTAGCTTGAGGACCATTTTATTGAAGTATGAAGGGAATGCCACAGGAAAGGTAAGATAAAAATCCTGGAAGCTGTTGAGGAGAGAAGCAGAGAGCCCTACCTTTGAAAGAAAACAGGCAGATCCAGCTATAGAAGTCTTCAAGCAGCTGCACAAAGTGGAAGTAGGTTAGTCTTTATGGAGAACAGGGAGCTGGCCCACAGTGTTGGGAAAACATGCTTAGGGCTTCAACTGGCATCCAAAGAAGACAGATTGGGGAAAGTGGCCTCTCACGTCTTTAATCCCAGCATTCGGGAGGTAGAAGCAGTTGGATCTCTGAGTTTCAGGCCAGCCTATTCTACAGGGCAAGTTCCAGGACAGCCTGGGCTACAGAGAAACTCTGTCTCAAAAAACAAAAAACAAAACAAAACAAAACAAAACAAAACAACCCCAAGGATTTTTTTGAGTTAGAACTTGAAAACCAGGCATGCTTTGCAGCATGCTAACCATGGCCACAGTCTGTTTTGCCTTGTTGTAAGTAGAGCTGTGGGTTCAAACACATCATTTCATCCCATCTTTTTTAATACTTTGTGAGGTGAAAATTGTTTTTTTTTCACACACTAGAAAGCAACCTGAGAGAAATCAGTGCTTAGTGAGGAAGTTTTGCTGTAGGAACCAAGTGAAATTATTTTTATCTAACTTTGTGGTTTGATTGTCTTGAGTTAAGAAGTTTCCATGCATATATCTCATCAATTTCATTCACTTACCAAATGGCTTTATTCTTACCTTGGCCTAGGCTATTTCCTCTTGCGAGGTTAGTCCTCACAGAGGGTGAGTGAATCCAGCCTCTCAACAAGATTCTGTACTAGAAAATAGAGCACTAACCAAGGTGTTTTATTGTGACTCATAATAATGACAACAAATGACAGGTCAAATTTTACTTTTAAAAATACATGTATGGGTATCTTGTCTGCATGTATGTATGTATACCATGGCACCTTGGTGCCCTCAAAGGCCAAAAGAAGACAACAGATCCTCCAGAACTGGAGTGATATATGCTTGTATGCTGCCATGTTGGTGTACACTGTCTTCTGGGTGTTGGAAATTGAATTCTGGCTCCTTGGAAGAGTAGCCAGTTCTTTTAACCACCGAGTCATGTCTTCAGCTCCTGAATTTTAGAATTAGGTTAAAAAATAATTCACGTAATTTTTAGAATAAAGTGTCTATGTAACTCCTGTCTAATAATTTCTTCCAAGAGTGAAACATTCTACCTTGCAGGGAAGCTTTTTAAACAGGAAGATAAGCAAGCCAAAACAGCTTCAGGAAGTCCCTGAAATTGACCAGATTCAATAAGTCCTTCCCTGCTAGGGTAACTAAAAGCAACAGATTCTCAGAAGGTGGCCCTAATGCCATATCAGCTGCCTGGAAGAAGCAAACCAGCCCAGCTGCCTGGAAGAGATTTAGAACAACTAAGGCATCTGGAAAGGACACACTCCAGTCTGCAGAGCTGCTGCAGGTGATGCAATCTGCTTCATGTTCCCAGGTTTCGTGAGCTGTTTCCCATCCTGGGGTGGACTTTGGTGATGCAGTTGTCTTAGACTCATTTCTGCTCCTGTAAGTAACCCAATAAATCTCATTGGTTTACTGAGTTGGATTGTGGTGGTATCAGTACTTTGGTCCGTTGTGGGCTCCCTATCTGGGGTGAGTAGATTGTGTGTGTGTGTGTGTGTGTGTGTGTGTGTGTGTGTGTGTGTGTGTTGAGTCTTCCTAGGAAAAGTTTTGTTATACAACAGTAACCAAATCATGTTGAAATATATTTATTATATAAAGACAACAAAACAAACCTAAAACCCAGCGTAAGCCACAATAGCCTTTTGAAAAACAACCAACAGCACATAAATACACAAATATATTTTAATATGTCTTTTGTTAACTCACAAAACTTATATTGTCCTGTTGCTACTTTTGATTTTTGCACACAAAGGAGATAACCGAAGAATATTTCAAAAAAATGTAATATAGACTTATTAAAGATGTAACTTGGCAGTAACATACTTGTCTGGCATGTATGCCACCCTGGATTTGATATCCAGCATTGGAGAGACATCGAAGAGAGAGGGAGGAGGAAGGCAAGCGAGACAGAGATGGGGGGCAGGGAGGAAAGAGAATGAGGGTGTGAGAGAGAATATGAATACTTACCAAACTGAGGAATTATTGTTTTAAAATGAAATCTAAAAGTAGTGCTGGGAATTGTGTTAAGTGCCTTTAATCCCAGCAGAGGCATGCAAAACTCAATTTGAGACTAGCCTAGTCTACCCAGAGAGTTCAAGTGAGACACTTTCTCAAAACAAAACAAACCATCCCAAAACTTTCACATTCAAGGGAAACCCCAACTCCTCAAACTCCAAAAGACAGTTTAAATATCTAGAAGTGGGCTCAATCTGGACTATAGGAGGATATCTGGCAGTTATATAAAAGCCAGTGTTCCTCCGGAACTAGTGAAGCCAATTCCCCTCTATCCAAATGAGACCTTTCCCTTACCTCCAGAAGAGATTTGGTTACTGTGGTGCCTATCAGTCTATGAAAGTGCATGCATGCTGGCACTTAGGCTCCCTGTATAAGTACTTGTTAGACATTTCGAAGTCTGTGCTACTAGCATCCCAGCCCTTCCCACCTACTTCCCAGGTACCCTAAACTCCCTCCAGCTCACAGGCTCTCCAAGCTCTATAATCGTGCTATTCTTGCTATGTTTTTTTTTCTCTCACCGCCTGCTCTGCTCTTGTTTCTCTCACCATCTCGGTCTATCAGACTCTATTCTCCCCTCTCTGAGGTACCTGTGGCCATGTATGGTCTGCTTGCTGGTCACATTCCATTTACCTTCTCTGCTCCGGATTCTTCCAGGTGCCATGGCAGGTCTCCCTCAAATCTACAATAAACGCCTTCCCTTCCGCCATATCATGGAGTGGACTTGTCATCAGTGTGTGTGTGTGTGTGTGTGTGTGTGGGTGTGTGGGTGTGAACTGTCCCTCCACAGCGCCTCATAATTCACTAAGGCTGTGACGAAAAAAACGATTTGCTTAGTGTGTCTTGGAAATAGATTATAGAAACCTAAGGTACTTTTTGATATGTCCTAGATGTATTTGAGACAGTCTTTCTGTGTGGCCTTTGCTTTCCTGGAACTCACTTTGTAGACCAGGCTGGCCTCGAAACCAGAGATCACTGTGCTTCTGCCTCTTTAGTGCTGGGAATATAATATATATATTTCTTTTTGAGATAGGGCCTCGTTATGTAGACCTGGTTGGATTGGAACTTGACATTTAGACTTGACTGTCTTTGAACTCCAAGAGATTCACCTTCCTCTGCCTCGTGAGGGCTGAGGTTCAAGGCCTGAGTCATTAAGCATGGCTCAGATATTATATGTATTCTAAGATCACTCGGAAGTGTAGCAGAATGGAGAGGGGAGTACTATTAGGCTCGGGGCTTGCTTTTACTATTGTGAATACCCTTCCAGAAATGTGACTTCTTCAAAAGATCTCCAACTCCTTTGGAAACGCCTTTCTCACATAGCACCTCTTAATAAAAGCATTTTTCCTGGGGACTCAACTCCTGCAAGCCTGTCTAGGTGCTTTTATGAGTATGGCTGTTTGCAGGAGTTACTCCATTCTGGGTTCCGGGTAGGCCAGGCGTCTCCGCCCCCGCCTTAATGCCTGAGGGACAGCTGGCCCGACGAGCCCCGCCCAGGCTCCCGGGAGCATCTGAGACCCGGCGCCTGGCCTTGACTGGAGGCCTTCGCTGCTCCAGTTCACCCGTACCACGGCCCGCACCCCGGAGGCAGGCGGGAGGAAGACGATTGACCAGGCCGCCCAGTGTTTGGAGGAGTGCAAAGGAGAGAAGGAAGGGGCCTGGTGCAGCTTTCATAAACTGGTTGGGCCGGTCCACCGGAGCAGCCGTCCTCCACTGGCTTCCCTGGATGGGTTGTTATGGTAACAAATGACCGAACAGTCCCTTACGAATTGGCCAATGAGAACCGACCGTCCTTTGCACAGCGTCTCGGAGCAGGAGGTGTTGCGAAAGCCCAGTCTCGGCCGGGAAAGAAGGCGGCGCTTGGACGTATTGCGGAAGGGCCGGGGGCGGGGCCTGTGACACGCGCGGGCCAGCCAATCCCGCCTGGTGTTTCCAACGGCCCCGCCCCTTTACCGCACATTTCCCCTCCCCTAGTTCATTTCGCACGACGCAGCGGTTGGGAACACAGACATTTTCGGAGCTGGAGCCGCCACTGCCGCCGCCATTTTGTGTCTGTGGAGAAAGAAGCCCCGGCGGCGGCTGGAAGTAGACGGAGATTCCCCGTGAGGCTGCGGCGTTTCTTCCCCGAGGTTCCCCCTGGGTCGTCCCCCATCCCCCCTCCGCGGTCAGCATGTGGTGAAGCCGCAGCCGCCGGAGACCCGGGGAGCGAGGCCGAGGCGTCGGAAGGGAGGCGGGGTGTCGAGCGGCTTCAGCTTCGGCGGCGGCGGACCTCGGAGGGGGGCCGCGGCGCAATGTCAGAGCAGACGCCCGCCGAGGCCGGGGCTGCGGGGGCCCGGGAGGACGCCTGTCGGGATTATCAGTCGTCGCTGGAAGACCTGACCTTCAATAGCAAACCGCACATCAATATGCTGACCATTCTAGCCGAGGAGAACCTGCCCTTCGCCAAGGAGATCGTCTCTCTCATCGAGGCCCAAACCGCCAAGGTTTTTATACACCCCGCAGCCTCCTATTCTTCTAATACTCCTTGATTTTAGTGTCAGCCTCATCCCAGGTCTCGCTTCCATCCGAAGGGGGACGGAGTTCCTCCTTTCCAACCCCCCACCCCCGACTCGGGCTTGGTCTTTGGCCCCGGCTGGGAGCGTGGGCCTCTTTCGGGGAGGGAGCGGGGAGGATGCAGGGTGGAGCCCCATTTCCGCTTACCAACTCCCTATTTAGGCCACCTCTGAGTACGTCCCCACGCTCGCACGCATTGGGTTCAACCCTTTTCGGATGGGGGAATACTTAGAGACAGTTTGTGTTTTGGGAGCGAAAGAGTTAAAAACAAACCATCTTAAGCCCTTGGGAAGGTGGGGAGGGGCTTTCCCTCAGTGTCCTTTTTGGGGAATTGTGCTCTGTGGATTGGAAGGAGGTGAAGGGGGACCTGGGAGCGAGCTGTCGGTGGGTTGGGTATAGGGAATTGGCCCCGAGTGGAGCAGCGGCCTGTTAGCTCAACATGGCGCCTGCAAAGCACATGATGCGAAAGGGAAGAGAGGAGAAACCGTTCCCTGCCAGCCAGGCAGCTGCTCGCACCCGTCAACCCCATTTTGGGGTGGGGGCTGTTAGATCAAACTTTTATTCTCCTCTCGGAGGGTCTAATTTTGCCCCAGTGGTAGGGAAATTGGGCCGAGGGTGGGGTTTGGGCGTGTGGGGGGAGATCTTATCCAACCTGTAGGTGGAGAATTGGCCCAGTGGGTAACAAATACTTGGAGTTTCTTTGAAAATTTCAGTCCCTCCTTTCCTATTCTCTTTTTCTCCCTCCCCTGATAGTGAAGGCTTGCTTTTCTTCACCCCTTGACCGAAGTGGTCCTTTGCTACCTTCTGTTTTCCCTCTGGTCTTCCTTTTCTGTGGATTCATGTGGGAGCGATATGTCATTTAAGTAAAGTTACTGTTAAACTTAGTTATATTGAGTCTTAACCGCTTCCCAATTAATACGTTTTAAGTTACTTTTCAAGCTTGTACTTAAGGTTTAGTTTTTTTTTCTCTAGTTGTTAGTGATTGCAATTATCAGGATGAGCCTCCTTTTAGCAGAGTGAACCCCTTTTAAAAGGCCACTTTTAACAACAACCACCAATATATTGTTTAGAGACGGTTTCTGTCTAGTGTACAACTGAGTGGTCTGACTCTAATAAATGGTTTTGAAATGTGTGACTGGTATTATAAAATTTGTGAATAAAACATATAAAATATGTATTTGTCTTTTTTATTTACCTTTGTAAGGTGTAGAATCTGTTTCCAAGAATTTTTACTTATGTGGTTGTGTGTTTTAAACAAAAGTCTTTAAGTGACTTGGGTTCATTCTTCTTTAGGTCCATCCACTCTTTTGGGTAAATCAGTTCACAAGATACACGGTTTCACGTGGTCCTTTCAAACCTTAATTTAAAGAGGGGGAAGTTTTTTTTTTCCTTTAAGGGCTCAGCAAATTTATCGTGTTCATTTTGACAGCTAAAACAAGTCTTCACCTTTTCCTGTTGAATGCCTCTGAAACAGATGTTTTTTAAAGTATGAGGTTTAAGAAGGAAGCGCTCCTCATACTCAACTTTTTTGTTCATAACCACATTACATGTTGGCAGAGAAAATGTATCTTTTTTCCTTGTTGAAGACTTAACATTAAATACCTTTAAAAAAAGAACAGCACTTGGATTTATAAGAACAAAAGTTTTCAAACTATATTTTGGGTATTGATATTCACAGCACCTAATATTTAGCAGCTCAGATTGCCATTCAAAGGAGACAGCTTCTTGCTGGTTTTAAAATGGATCTACAAGACCTTGGAGAACTGAAAACTTTATGCAGACTATATTGACCACATAAAACTTGTATTTGTATTTTGTTACACAAAGTGGTGAAAATAGGTGGACTATTTTCTGGTGAAAGTAAGCGCAAGAGTTTTTTGGGCACATGCTTCCTGGTTATTTTTGTAAAGCCAGACTAAGTGGAAGATGTAAAGGTCACTTTGGGGAAAGAATCTTAATCTGGGTTGGGGGTGAGGGGAGGGTTTGCCATTATTTGGTAGCAACTGGCTTGGTTTAGTGCTTCTGGGAGTGTATGTTCGTGTCCTTACTCTTTAGCATCTCAGCAAAACTAAACTAATGGACTCACACCTAATTTCAGTCTTCTCGTAACAGTAGGGAAAAGGATATTACATAGGACTTCACTTGTACAATAAAACTCTAGCCTATTGAACAAATTGTGGTGTTAAAAAAGCCTATTTAAGTACAAAAACAAGACATGATAAGGTGAAGACACACCAATAAAACATTTGACATGTTGGTATTTAATAGTTTGCCCCCACACAGTGACTTTGTGAACCCTTTATTAGCACATAAGTTCTTTTTAATACAGAATTACTCAGATGTTTCTTTAGTCAACTTTGGTTGTAAAGGTGATAACAGAAGCAAGAGCATTTCCACACACTTGTCAGGGCAATTTATTTTATGAAGTATGACATTGTATACCCCAGAAGTGTGAGCCTGCCCTAGCTACAGGTAGCTATGGGTAAGTGTTCAGCTAGTTTCATATACACATGGGGTGGGTAATTGGGGGTTCACCTAAGTTTTGTTTTCTTAAATCATGGGTACTCCTGTGGAGTCAGTTAACAGCTTATATGGCATGTGTGTTAGTGCTTCCCAACAAGTCTGTGAACCTGCTGATGCTTTCTGGAAGCTTGCTGTACCTTCTAAGAGCCAGTGGTGGGTAGACTTTGAAGTTCAACTGGGGCAACTTTACCCTGGAAGGGCTGGTACCTTTATCAGCATCACCACTCTGGCTCAGCACAAGTTTAGAATCCTTGGTTTGTGCATGTAAGAGGAGAAATGTTTCGACGACAGTCCATGCTGTGAAGAGAACCGTCAGGACATCCAGGTTTCCAGTCCAGTTGAACCTGACTTACATGACTCAGCGGCTCCTCTATCCAGTTTTTCTTGTATCAGTAACAAGCTTGCACTTCTGCATGTTTGTGTGCAAGGTTTAAGCGTCTTGCCATTGACTTCATATGTGAAGTGTGTTTAAGTTCATTATTTGGATTATAGAAAAGTAATTTAATTTTATAGGTAACAACAAAGTTTCATAGACTTTTTAACATATAAAATTGTCCAGCGAAACCAGGGCATCTAGCAGAGTACTTGATTGATTTCAAGGTACAAGATAAACACTGATGATCCCCAAGCTGACACTTGGATTACAGAAAATATTTTTTTCCTCTCCTTTTATTGTCACTTTGAACACGGTTTACCAAATGCACACAATTTTATGTTAAGTATAAAGTACTAGAGATAATGGTTTTTTTCTCTTTATAATTCTGAACTTTTTTTAATGCACAATTAAAACATTGTTAGAAACAAGTACTTTTGAACACTTAAAGGCTTAAAAAGTTAACATCAAAAGATTTTGTACCAACAAAACTAGAGGTCTGTATTGTAGGTTTAGAAACACTTTTAAAAGTAATTTTTTGGTGGTAATTCACTATACTAAACTTTTCAGTTTCTTTTTTATACTTTAGGCTCCTTCCTCAGAGAAGCTTCCAGTTATGTACCTTATGGATTCTATCGTGAAAAATGTTGGAAGAGAGTATCTCACTGCCTTTACTAAAAATCTAGTTGCAACATTTATTTGTGTGTTTGAAAAGGTATATATATATATTTAGAAACATTTGAAAAAGTTTTAAATGTGTTCCAGATTAATAAATACTGGTCTTGTGTTGGGTTTTCTTGGGTGGTGGAATGTTTCATTGTTTTGGACATTTTACAGTAAAGTGCCTTTTTAAAGAAAGTGACAAATGATAGTTTTTTTATTCTAGAGTATTAAAGTGGATGGTGTTTAATCCATTCAAGATTTGAGTATACCCTTAATTAACTTGTATAATTGTGTATTTTTGAAATGTATTGGTTATATGAAGTTATTTGTAGAATATGGATGAAAAGTTAGCTTCCATAGTGCCTAGTTTTGTAGTTTAAATAACTGGTGTTGGGGAGTGGAAAGCATGATCCTCCTGTCCCTCAGTTCATAGTTCCTATTAAGTCCCTTCCCCACAATGGTTTTTAGAGTTGTTACCTTGTTAAAGTGTTAAAGTTACAGGTATGTGTGAATGGTGGACCAGATAATTGCTTTAAGTTATTCTGGAAATACTTTAATTCCTCTTTAGTGCTTGGGAGAAATGCTTAATAGCTAGAAATTGTACATTTCCATTGTGATATTGTAACTGGTCATTTGGTTAGCAGGAGGTGTTTTCTGAAGCAATAGGGCCCTTGAATATATTTATTTTAAAGATTACTAACATAGTTGATGTCATATTTTAATACTTTTTATAGAACGTACCAGCTGTCTGAATGGTAAAATTGGGTAGTAGGGTTATTTAAGTGGGTAGAAAAGAAATAGTATATAGAGGAGTAGTTTTGGAAAGCTGTATTTCAGGTATTAAAAAGTGTCAGTGGTATGAATATTTGTAGATTTTGCTAAATACTAGTTACTGGAGGATAAGGACAGCCCACTTTGTAATAAGTAGGGGAACTTAACCTGATTTAAATTTCAGTATGTTCCAATTATTTGGAGGTTTGGTTTCTAGTATTATTATAGTTAATAAAAGTGACCTTGTAAATATATTCTCTAAAAACATGAATATAGATAAAGGGCCAAAGTTAAAAACTTGTGTAAGTACTTTTTCTGTTTTCTGAAAATCTTATTACATACATTACAATGTGAACAGGCAAGATATATAATGCCCATTCTTGCCTAGGATTTTGCGAATAAAAATTATGAGGGTGTCTTCTGTATCCAAAGTAGTAGTTCATAGATAATAGTCATAGGATATTGTGTTTGGTTGTTAAGATAATTTTCTCTTTTTAACTATTTGCTACTAGCAAGTAACATAAAAAAATTAACCATCAGGTAAACCAATTTCTGGCTTTATGTTTTCATCCAGTAAGTTTATTAGGAATATATCAAGCCCTAAAATGTAGAGCCTTTTGTGCTTTTGAAAAGATAAAAAGTTTCCTGGCTGCTTGCTTAAAGTCTACTAGATAACTACTGTTCTGATTTCTTTTGAGAACTAAAAAAATTAGCAATCAAACGTGCTTTTAATAAGTTTTTATGTACAAATGGATAATATGTGAGTTGGAAGTAGCTTTATACTTAAAATATATAACATTTTATAGTAACTTAACAAGCCAGAGAATTATTCTGTTGTTTTAGGTGGATGAAAATACTAGAAAAAGTTTATTTAAATTACGTTCCACATGGGATGAAATATTCCCTTTGAAGAAACTTTATGCCTTGGATGTCAGAGTCAATTCATTAGATCCTGCTTGGCCTATTAAACCTCTGCCTCCTAATGTGAATACATCTAGCATCCATGTGAATCCCAAATTTTTAAATAAATCGGTAAGTCTTTATGTGAATGATATATATGGTAGTACAATTTGACTCTCAAGTATTAACTTCTGTAAACGTTCCAAAAAGCAAAAAACTAGAATCAGTTTAAATTGAAAAAGTAGTAAATGTGTATGTGTAATCACCATATCTTTTATGTAACATTTGGCATTTTAAATCCCTAAGCACTTTTTTGTGAACTTTTGTATTGGATATTTGTGACTATGGAAAACAGTAAGGTAAAGTTGATAATTTTTGGTTGACCTTTGGCAGGTCTAAATAAATGTTTTGCTTAAAAAGTCTTCTTTTCTTATAGCCTGATGAGCCTTCAACACCTGGCACAGTGGTCAGTTCCCCTAATATCTCCACTCCTCCCATTGTACCTGATATACAAAAGAATCTCACCCAGGAACAACTAATAAGGCAACAGTTACTGGCAAAACAAAAACAGTTGCTAGAACTTCAGCAGAAAAAGCTGGAACTGGAGTTAGAACAAGCTAAGGCACAACTGGTAAGTAGGGGAAATTTGCTATTTAAATCTTTATAATAGGGAAACACTTATTTTGTAATTTGAGTATTTTGACTTTAACCTACTTTAATTTAAAAATTATGATACTGATTAAGCCAAACTTTCATATCCTTATTATAGAACACTTGATTTTGAACGGTATGCTTTTTTCTCAATATGTTCTTCTAGATTGATGTCTTGGGATGCAAATGTGTCTATTGTGTGTGTAATATATATGTATATATTATATATATTGTGAATGTATGTGTTGTGTATGTGTAACTATATATACACACACACACATGTGTATTAGGATCGGTACTGGGATCCCTATTATACATAGTTCCAGGTTTGATGGCATAAGACTGTAATCCTAGTAGTTGGGAATAGGAGGCAGGAGAAAGAAATTTAGGGTCGTCTTTAGTCACATAGCTAGTTTGAGGCCAGCCTGGGCAGCATGTCTTAAAACATTAGGAATAAAAATACAACTCTTACTAGATTAGCACTAAGTTTTGTTTTACAATTGTTTTTAATATGGTTTTAATATTTCAGTTCTAAGATAGTGTATTATGGTGAATGTCTTTAAGTAATTTTCATGAACAAATCAGGTTTCTAAAAGTTTACAAAAGTCATCAAAAACAAAGAAATGCAAGAGCATATGTGCATCTAAGTTTGAGATTGAGATGTAGGAAGACAGAATTTTATAAGTTCATTAACATTTTGAGAGGAACTATCTTATGACAAAGTTTAATTAGAATCATTCTATGTCTTGTGCAGAACAGTTGTAGTTTAGTCATTTTACTGTTTTGAGCCACAGTCTGGTTTAGAATCATAGATGATTTTGAGGAATTATTTTTTTCATTGTATTAGAAATTTTATTCTAAAATGTAAAGGGCTGGTAAGAAGTAAGGTCATTTATTTTCTTGGACTCTTCATTATATTCATACATTAGAAGTAGAATATTGGGGTTGGGGATTTAGCTCAGTGGTAGAGCGCTTGGGCCCTGGGTTCGGTCCCCAGCTCCGAAAAAGAAGTAGAATATTGCCATGCTTGGTGATAATGTGTCTTTAATTCCAGAACTGGGAGCTAGAGATAGGCAGACCTCTCTTTGTGTGAGTTCCAGGCCCTCGAAGGTTATATAGGGAAACCCTTAACCCCTCCTTTTGTCCCCTTCCCCACCCAAAAGTATGTATTGTTAATGCAGTATTAATGCAAATGGATATTTGGAAGTGTTCTAATATAATCTGTATAATGACAAAAAAATAGTCTCCATTGGTTATGGTATTAACATGAACATTTTGTATTTCAGGCAGTATCTCTGAGTGTTCAGCAGGAGACAGCCAACTTGGGTCCTGGTTCAGCACCATCTAAATTACATGTTCCTCAAATTCCCACTATGGCTGTTAAAACTCCCCATCAGGTCCCTGTACAACCTGACAAAAGCCGAGTGGGTCCCTCCTTACAAATGCAAGATTTGAAAGGAACTAACCGGGATCCCCGACTTAACAGGATGAGCCAACATTCTTCCCATGGCAAAGAGCAGAGTCATAGGAAAGAATTTGTAATGAATACAATAAACCAGTCTGATATTAAAACAAGTAAGACTGTGCCCTCTGAAAAACTAAATTCATCCAAGCAAGAAAAAAGTAAATCAGGTGAAAGAATAACCAAGAAAGAACTTGACCAGTTAGATTCTAAATCTAAATCTAAGTCTAAATCACCATCACCTTTAAAAAACAAATTATCCCACACAAAAGACTTGAAAAATCAAGAATCTGAAAGTATGAGGTTGTCTGATATGAACAAGAGAGATCCACGATTAAAGAAGCATCTTCAGGATAAAGCTGAGGGCAAAGATGAAGATGTAAAAGAAAAGAGAAAAACTGCAGAAAAGAAGGATAAAGATGAGCACATGAAATCATCTGAACATAGATTGATTGGCAGTAGAAGTAAAATCATAAATGGCGTTGTCCAAAAACAAGACATGGTTACAGAAGAATTGGAAAAACAGGGGACAAAACCAGGGAGATCAAGTACTAGAAAGAGATCGAGATCAAGGTCACCTAAGTCTCGGTCACCAATTGTACATTCCCCAAAGAGAAGAGATAGACGGTCACCCAAACGAAGGCAAAGAAGTATGTCTCCCACTTTGGCACCCAAAGCTGGAAAGATGCGTCAGTCAGGTCTTAAACAGTCACATATGGACGAATTTCCACCACCTTCCAGGGAAGAAAGAAATATTAAGAGAAGTGCTAAGCAGGATGTTCGAGATCCCAGACGACTCAAAAAGATGGATGAGGACCGGCCTCAAGAAACTGCAGGTCAACATTCTATGAAGTCAGGTGGTGACCCAAAGGAGAATATAGAGAATTGGCAAAGCTCTAAGTCTGCCAAAAGATGGAAATCTGGTTGGGAAGAAAATAAAAGGTATGTTGCTGATGTTTTTGTTAAAATAAAATGTATGATTTTTATTTCGATGTTTTTACTTTATTAAGGCAATGCTCAATCAAACGTTTGTCATGTTAGCATGAACTCACTTAGTAGTATGGGATGGCCTCCGAATAATGACAGTCTTACTACTTTAGCCTCCTTAATGCTGGGATTATAGGTGTGATTCTTCATTCCTGGCTTTAGCATACACACTTAAAAGGTAGTGTTAATTTAGATATTAATTGGATATTACAATTAATTTTTTTAGACAAGCCAGTGGGTTAACTATATTTCATTAGATACTTGTAGAGAGGTTTACTCATCTTCTAGAGGTGTTGTATGTTTATATGCAAGAATCATAGTTGCTTGTTTTTTGTTTTTAATTGTTGGTGTTTTTCGACAGGGTCTAGCTATATAACCCCACTTGGCCTGGAATATGCTAGCTAGCCCACTCTTGTCTTTGAATTTATGATTCTACTCCGTCAGCTTGGTTTATTTATTTATTTATTTATTTTTTACTTTGTGTGTGTGCTGGTAGTACTGCTGGTAGGGGTCAGACCTAGTATTAAACCTAGATAATCATTGCCCTGAATTAAATCTCTGAATTAAAACTCTAAGAATCAGAATTCTTTATTTAGCTTGCTTTTTTCGAAATTTTCAGAAAAACTTTTATGTTCCTATTTTATTTAACCAGATCCTTAAAATATCCTTAAGTATAGCCTGGGAGTTTTATTTTTTAAATAAATGCTTCGAAGTAATACTGCCTTTGTGGTTTCAGCTTACAACAGGGAGATGAACATAGTAAGCCTCCTCATCTAAGGCATAGGGAAAGCTGGTCAAGCACTAAAGGAATCTTGTCACCTCGAGCTCCAAAGCAGCAGCATCGATTAAGTGTAGATGCCAATCTTCAAATTCCTAAAGAATTAACTCTTGCAAGCAAAAGAGAATTACTTCAAAAGGTACTATCATTAATTTCATGTAGTTATTTTCTTTTATTCAGTTTTTAATATTTTTTATATTTAAAATACTTAATTTTGTTTTATCATCCCTATGCAGACGAGTGAACGTTTAGCATCTGGTGAAATTACACAGGATGAGTTCCTTGTTGTTGTGCATCAAATTCGACAGCTATTTCAGTATCAAGAAGGTAAACATAGATGCAATGTACGGGATAGTCCTAAAGAAGAAAATAAAGGTGGATTAAAAAAGAAACCTCTCTTATCTGATGCTGAATTAACCTACTATGAACATAAAGCAAAACTGAAAAGGACACAGGTTCAGCATTCATTTCCAAGACTTGATCTCTTAGATCCTGATATTTTTGACTACCCTTTGACTGATGCCTTGTTGTCTGGAATAGAATGTGAGCCATCCAAAAGTAAACATGCAAGTAGGAATAGTGGAGCACAGTTTGACAGAAAAGAACAATTTAGTGAAAGAGCAAGACGTCTTTCTCCTATATCTGGGAGTCGTACTTATGCTGAGAATCTTTCACCCCATGAGGGCCGGAGAAGACATGACGAGCAAGTCTCTGCTAAAGGTAGAAAAAGTTAAATGAGATTATGCCTATTGAATCACACAGCAGTGAAGGGAAAATGAACAAGCTAAGTGGGGCTGGATTTTATCACGGTTCAGACTACCTTTTTGTGTGTGTGTGTGTGTGTGTGTGTGTGTGTGTGTGTGTGTGTCTGTCTGTCTGTCTGTCTGTCTGTCTGTTTTGTTGCCTTTTCTCATGGAAAGGGAAGGGACCTAGTTAATAATTTATAAGATCAGTTATATTAGGGACTTCATTAAGTTTTTAAAAAAAAAATTGATTAAATCCACAAAATCCAAGGAAATAAGTTTTATTTTAGCTTTACAAATAGGAAACAAAACTAGAGATGTTAAGTAATTTGCTCTCAAAGTGAAATGACAAGTACCTTGATAGGATGGGAATTTTTTAATCCTAGGTATATCTGAATCAAAAGGGCATCTTCTTAACTTACTGTTGCTGTCTGTCTCTTCCCTACCCACTAATATAGTGAGATAATCTTTGGATAGGTTTTAGATAACTATAAGAAATAGAGATAAGTGGATATAAATTCATTTTAGTGAAAATGTTTATTTTTCTTTTTGAAAGGTGTACGAGAGGAGCAGAGATCGCCATTTAATGATCGTTTTCCACTTAAGCGACCTAGATATGAAGATTCAGATAAACCATTTGTAGATGGCCCAGCATCAAGATTTGCTGGCCTTGATACAAATCAGCGACTTACAGCTCTAGCTGAAGACCGACCGTTATTTGATGGACCTGGTAGGCCATCTGTGACGAGAGATGGCCCAACCAAGATGATTTTTGAAGGACCTAATAAATTAAGCCCTAGAATTGATGGACCTCCTACACCAGGTTCTCTTCGGTTTGATGGGTCACCAGGACAAATTGGGGGAGGAGGCCCTATGAGATTTGAAGGACCACAAGGTCAGTTAGGAGGTGGGTGTCCTTTGAGATTTGAAGGCCCTCCAGGACCAGTAGGAACACCTCTGCGGTTTGAAGGGCCAATTGGTCAAGGAGGAGGAGGTGGTTTTCGTTTTGAAGGTTCACCTAGTCTGAGGTTTGAGGGATCTGCAGGTGGTTTACGATTTGAAGGACCAGGGGGTCAGCCTGTGGGTGGTCTCAGGTTTGAAGGACATCGTGGTCAACCTGTGGGTGGTCTCAGGT
Organism: Rattus norvegicus; assembly: GCF_021556685.1. NCBI lineage: Eukaryota > Metazoa > Chordata > Mammalia > Rodentia > Muridae > Rattus > Rattus norvegicus. The sequence continues at coordinate 159,251,777 of NC_141534.1, read as the reverse complement.
TTGAGGGACCTCATGGACAGCCTGTGGGCAGTCTTAGATTTGATAATCCTCGAGGTCAGCCTGTAGGTGGACTCAGATTTGAAGGGGGTCATGGTCCATCAGGGGCTGCAATTAGGTTTGATGGGCCTCATGGTCAGCCAGGTGGTGGTATCAGATTTGAGGGCCCTTTGCTACAGCAAGGAGTTGGAATGAGGTTTGAGGGTCCCCATGGTCAGTCTGTAGCTGGTCTGAGATTTGAAGGACATAATCAACTAGGTGGGAACCTTAGGTTTGAGGGACCACATGGTCAACCAGGGGTTGGGATCAGGTTTGAAGGACCTTTAGTTCAACAAGGAGGTGGAATGAGGTTTGAGGGTCCTGTACCAGGAGGTGGCCTGAGAATTGAAGGGCCTCTGGGTCAAGGTGGTCCTAGATTTGAAGGTTGTCACTCTTTAAGGTTTGATGGACAGCCAGGTCAGCCATCACTTTTGCCAAGATTTGATGGATTACATGGCCAGCCAGGTCCTAGATTTGAAAGAACTGGTCAGCCAGGTCCACAGAGATTTGATGGGCCACCTGGACAGCAGGTTCAACCGAGATTTGATGGTGTACCTCAAAGATTTGATGGGCCACAGCACCAGCAAGCATCAAGATTTGATATTCCTCTTGGTCTACAAGGAACCCGATTTGACAATCATCCTTCACAAAGGATTGAATCTTTCAATCAGACTGGCCCATATAGTGATCCACCGGGCAATGCTTTTAATGTTCCATCTCAAGGACTACAGTTCCAAAGACACGAACAAATATTTGATACACCTCAAGGACCAAATTTTAATGGACCACATGGCCCTGGAAACCAGAATTTCCCAAATCCCATTAACAGACCATCCGGACACTATTTTGATGAAAAGAATCTTCAGAGTTCTCAGTTTGGAAACTTTGGCAATTTACCTACACCAATGTCAGTAGGAAATATTCAGACATCTCAACAGGTAAGCTGTTCTAGTTGTTCTAAAATTATGTGGTAATTACATAGGTAAGTAAACTTAGGACAGATTTGTAGTCTAGGCTGCGCTCAAATACTCTGTGTAGCTTAATTCTTAAGGTTGAGTTAACTTTTTTCTTTTTTAAAAAAATGTTCTTAGTATTTGGGAAAGGCTTTAAAAACGTACGTTATGGTGTATGTTCTTTTTTTTTTTGGTTCTTTTTTTCGGAGCTGGGGACCGAACCCAGGGCCTTGCGCTTCCTAGGTAAGCGCTCTACCACTGAGCTAAATCCCCAGCCGGTGTATGTTCTTAATATACTTAATGTAACACCTGGATATTTGGAAAGCGGGGTGAGAGTTTTTGGGGGGTGATATTTGCCACTTATATTCAAATGATTGTAGCTCTTCCAAGATACTGAATCTTCTCAGTTTTTCTCTTCATGTCTTCCTTCTAACGGAATGTGTGCACTTATTTTTAAAAGACCATAGTTTATGTTTTATGTGCCTGTTCTTGCAGGTGTGTCCAGGTGACACACAGGCCAGATGCAGGGCACTGGAGCTCCTGTGGGCTGCTTTATATGCCTGCTGGGACCTGGGTTAGGTTCTTTGGAAGAGTAGAGCAGAAAGCACTTCTAACAACTGAAGTATCTTTTCAGTCCCTATTTCATATCATTTCATTTCTTTGTGAAAAGGTCTCATTTAGCCTTGACTGGTATTGAACTCTGTGTTCCATAGGGTGACTTTGAACTTGCGTCTCCTGTCTCCACCCACAGAGTGTTAGAACTACAGCGTGCCCATTGTTTCCAGTTCTGGGGGTTAAACAAGGGCTTTGTGTGTGGTAGGCAAGCACTCTACTGTCTGTGCCACTAAACTGTTTCTTACTTAATTGTACTTTTGTGTGTTTGTGTTGGTGTGCATATGTGCCATGGTGAGCTTGTGGAGGTCAGAGGGAAACTTGTGGGAGCACTTTTCTCCTACCCATGTGTGAACCAGGGGTCATCAGGCTTGATGGCAAGCACCTTTCCCCACTCAACTGTCTTGGTTGAATTTTTTTTTTTTAAAGATTTATTTATTGTATGTATGTGAGTACACTGTTGCTCTCTTCAGACACACCAGAAGAGGGAGCCACCGTGTGGTTGCCGAGCCATCTCACCAACCCTCTTTTTTGTTTTTTTCATGCTAATTCAATGTTTTAATGACCTCCATTACCCTGCACAACTGTTGAGCCCTGATTTGCTTAAAAGAAAACATTAGAACTGATTCGCTTTGAATGTTTCTTTTTAACCAAGAATTTCTTTAGTCTGAGTTAAGAAATGAAGTTGTATATATCTTTATAATTTTGAATTTTCAATTTTCACAACACTTTTAGGTACTCTAGTTGGATACAATTGCTTGATATTAATCCCCACACGGTAAACTTGCTACCTGCCTTTTGATATGTGGTAGTCACATGAACGTATACAGTCATCCTTCCATGTACTTGTGCATTTTTTGTTGTTTTAAATGAGTCTTCCTTGAGCTCAAGCTGCCTAGAGCTTGCTATTGGAGCTCAGGCTGCCCTTGAATTCTCAAATCTCCTGTCTTAGCTTTTTAAATTGTTCAGTTTACAGGCCTGTCCATCCATCCTTGGCTTTATTTTGCATACTTTTTTTTCAAGGTTTATTTGTTGTATTCTATGTGTATGAATGTTTTCCTACATGTATGTATGCACACCATGTGTATGTAGTGACCGTGGAGGCCAGAAGAAGGCATTAGATTCCCGCCTGGAACTGGAATGACAGGTGGTTGGTTGTGAGTCAATCAGGGGGGTGCTAGGAACCAAACCTAGGTTCTTTGTGAGAGCAGCCAGTGCTCTTTAAACCACTGAACCAACTCCAGCTTTTTGTTTGATTTTGAGACAGGGTCTTTCTCTGTAGCTCCATATGACCTGGAACTCAACTATGTAGAAATGAGATTGTCATTACCAAATGCCGTACAATTTTTAGTCTTTTTTTTTTTTCCTGTGATGTATCAAATTGGTTTGTATGTGTGTGTCTGTGTGTGTGTTCATTCATGTTCTACACTGTTGTCACAAAGATAGTGATCAAGATTTATAAATTATAACAGTATATATAATATATACTATTCATATAATAATAGACTAAAATATTCATGTAACTAAGTCCAAAGTACTAAATTTGTATGCTACTACAGTACTTATTTTACTACTTTATTGCAATCTTTATCTTTATTGCAGTCTTAATCTGGAGCTTGAATTCAGAGACTCTAAACAGATGATATACCACTAAGCCATAATTTAAGGCCTACACTCAGATTTGTTTTTTTGTAGCTAAGGCCTTAACTCTATTCCATGCTGTCCAGACCTCAAACTGTATAGTTCACTTCCATCTCAAATTCAAGATAGTTGCCCTGTCTTAAACCTCTCAAGCACACTGGGATTATAGATGTGAGCTACCATCCCCAGCAGTTTTTTTTTTTTTAAATTCCCTTTGATGACTTTTGGTAATATACTGTGAACTCCCGCTATAACCTTATTCAAAAATGATGGCCAAGTAGGATGACTGCTTGAAGTTCACATTGTTTTTTTTCTTTGCTTTTTCCCCCCAAGACATAGTTTTATTAGCATAACTCCGGATGGCCTTAAATTTGCAGTCCTCTTGCCTCAGTTCCCAAGTTACCACTCCTGGAATTGTAGTTATACACCATCATACTTGGTTGAAACATAAAACAGACTTTTGAGTGGAAAATATTCAAGGTTAGGAATTCTGGCTTCAGTTTTGTTAAGTAGCAGCTGTGATTATGTAAAGGTTTTATTTCTGGAGGCCAGTTCAGTTCTTCCTTTTGTGAAATAAGAAAAAACATACCAAGGGGAAAGTGACTTGTATAGCATAAACACATTTCATTTTTTTTGTTTTCTTTTTTTTTTCGGAGCTGAGGACCGAACTCAGGGCCTTGGGCTTGCTAGGCAAGCGCTCTACCACTGAGCTAAATTCCCAACCCCATATAAACACATTTCTTTATACTTTGAGAAAGTACCCCCCCCACCCCCAAGGTTTCTCAGTGTAGCCATGGCTGTCCTGAAACTCGCTGTAGACCATACTATCCTCAAACTCAGAGTCCTGCCTCTGCATCCTGAATGCTCTTTTATGTCATCCTTATTTAAAGGAAGTTTTTAACTTAGTCTCAGTTCCTTATAACTCTGAAACAGATAGAATTATTAGAAACTATTAAAGTTTGTGGAAGTACACCAGTTGTTACTTTCTAAATCTTTATTATCATAGACTTGGGCCTTAGAACATTTTTATGTGGTAGAATGTTATTAGAAATTTATAGAGAGACTGTTTTTAAAATTAACACTTATCTTAAAGGTTCTGACTGGTGTTGCTCAGCCAGTTGCGTTTGGCCAAGGACAACAGTTTTTACCAGTTCATCCACAGAATCCTGGAGCTTTTATTCAAAATCCTTCAGGTATGTATTTCTGAACTGTGTGATATTTTCAAGACATAACTTTTGTTCAATAGCTTTTGGTTTAGAAAATGGCATTTTTGAGAGATTGTGTTCAATTTGTAGAAATTTAATCTGGGTAAAGTGTTTTATTCTTTGAGTTTATGTTGTTGTATTAGGTCATACAAACCTTGTTTTACAGCTAGAGATGATTAGATTGGACATGTAGACTAATCAAGAGGGAAGAAAATGTAATGAGTTGAGGTTTGCTAGAGGAATGATAATTTTTAATTTTATTATATTTTTTAAAAGATTTATTTATTTTATATATGTGAGTACACTGTTACTATACTAGAAGAGGGCATCGGATCCCATTACAGATGGTTGTGAGCCACCACATGGTTGCTGGGAATTGAAATCAAGACCACTGGAAGAGCAGTCTGTGTTCTTAACCGCTGAGCCATCTCTCCAGCTAGAAGGAATGATTGATAATTTTGTTGTGATAGGCTGAAGAAAACTATAAACAGAAACTTTAGTTGATATTTGTAGCTTTTTTGACTGTGTGTATTATGATCTAGTAAACATAATACTGGGGAATATTACCTCATAAAGTGGTTCATTTATAAGTTTTTAATGGGTGAATGAATAGAAAAAACCCCTAATTTCTTAGCCAGGTCTCCCGATAGGTATTTTTGTTATTTTAGAGTGACTTATAACTAATAATGAATTTTAAAATTAATTTTTCTTTGTGGTAAATGGGAAATATATTTTTGTGTACACATACACACACACGAGAGAGAGAGAGAGTGTGTGTGAGTGTGTGTGTGTGTGTGTGTGTGTGTGTGTGTGTATACTGCTGTGATACTTGTTTTAGTTTCTAAATTGTAAGGCCTGGGTATATAATACAGTTCAGTATTAGAGCACAGAACTTAACCAGCATACATGAAGCCCTGGGTTCAAAACGTTTCTAAGCTGTTTTAGAAACATACTTTTGGGAGTAGATAGTAGCTTGGTTATAGATCATTGGCCGAGCATGTACAAAGCCTTGAATTCCATACCATACGCAAAAATCTTCCAAACAAAAGACACAACCAAAGAAACAACTCCCTCCAAACACATGATACTTTGAATATAATTTTGTTACTGACTTCACAAAGTTTTAAAGAATTTTCATAACTTACAAACTAGGGAGGTTCTAATGAAGCTACAATTTATGAATTAGTTCTTAAAAAAATTCTGGGGGGCTGGAGTTGTCTCGGTGGTTAAGAGCACTGACTGCTCTTCCAGAGGTCCTGAGTTCAATTCCCAGCAACCACGTGGTGGCTTACAACCATCTGTCATGGGATCCGATGCCCTTTTCTGGTGTCTGAAGACAGTGACAGTGTACCCACATACATGAAATAAATAAATCTTTAAAAAAATTAAAAAAAATTTTGTCAATTTAAATTCAGTACAAATTCTTTTAATTTCTGGATGGACAATTAGGGTTAGTAAGCAACCCCCATAGTTGTGGCTGGGTCAGGCATAAACAAGTGTTATCCTTGTTCAATTTTTCTTCTATAAAAGGAGATAGTAGTGTCAGTATTTCTTGGAAGAAATATTAATTTCTTAAAAGTTTAAAAGAAAAATGAGGTGTGTGAAAAGTTTTAAGTGCTGTATGAATATATTCTTCTTTAGAAACTACTTTTTCTTGTTGAATAAAGAATTTGTTGGGGATGTAGAGATAGCTTAGAATTTAAGAATATATACTGTTTTTGTAGAGGACCTTTTTTAGTTCCCATTACCTACATCAGATAGCTCATAACTACCAGAAATGTAACTTGAGTTATAGTGAGATCAAGTACCTTTTGTCTTAATGGGTACTTGTGTATGTACATACAGACACACAGTATGCGTACTGGTCTCTAGGCACTTGTACACATGTGCCTACACACACAAATAAAATTATTTAGAAAAAGTTTGTCATGTTGAAGCTGATGACATAAGGTTTAAGAACTATATACTTTTCTTATTTTTAGAATATTGATATTTATTTATTTATTTAGCATTTATATGAGCCTTGTTGCAGATGAAATGAGTTTGCTCCCTGTGGGAATATTGGTTGAGGCATTATACATATTTTTATATTTTTCTTAAGTTCTACTGGTTCTTTCAAAAAGTATGAACTATTATTAGGAAGCTGTCTTTCAGATTCTCTTAATATTCTTTAATTGAAAGTAATACTCTTTCCATAGTTCTATTCTTGTTCATTTGCTGCACTGCATGGAAAGCTTTGTGCTAGGAAGAATTTAGTAAGATTCATCCTTTGAAGAACTTTTAGTGTGACAGATATGCTCTCCCCTTTATGAACTGTATATTGTGCCAAATAACACCTCATTGCCTTACTAATAGTATTTATTTAACCTTCACGTCAACCTCAGACAGGAACTATATTAATCCTCTTTTACAAGCAGTAGAAATTTAGGCCGCAGTAAGCAACTACTTTATGTCTCGCAATTAGAAAGTTGAGTGTCTAGCTAAAATTCTAGGAGTTAGTAGCGTAATATTCTTCTTTATCTCCGAGGAAACATGGATACTTCCAAACAAATGAATAGCTAATTATCCCCCTTAGACATACAAATAGTTCATTCTCATGTTGAACTTGTGTAAATGCCATTGTAATTGATTATTGAGGCAAACATTCCTGCATTTAGATACTTAATTTGAATAGACAATTATATTATATATGCACACTGTAGTGGATTTATCTAATGATCAAGGGTAGCGCCTATATGTATTATGGATACAAGTTGATTCTGCCTTTCAGTGGAATAGTTAATAGCATTTTTTTCCTGGAGGTGTAGTCATATGGTTAACAGTAGAGTAAACACTTAAATATTACTTAATTTTTACATAGGGTCTCACTATGTAGACCAAGTTAGCCTCTTAACAGATCTACCTGCTTCTGCTTCCTGAGTGCTGGGGATTACGAGGATACATCACCATGTTCACTGTTTAAAATAGTACTAGAACCCAAACCTAGGGCCTTTGAGTTTGCTAGGTAAAGCACTCTTCTGCCTACCTGCTGGCCTACCTGCTGGCCTTGTTTTTACAAATGAGTTAAAGGATTAGTTATTAGCATAGTGCTAGCAAGATAATGGGTTGGGTTGAATTTGAGAAGATTGTTGTCTTACTCAACTTGTTAAAGCTTTGGTAAAGTTGATAGTGCTTAGCAATGGTTTGAATTCCTTGGTGAGGCCAGCTCAATAAGTATCAGATGGGTAAGTGTTCTAGGCTTCAGGGCTCATACATACCCTTTCATCAACCATTTCTCTGGTTTATCATACCATGGAACAACAGCAGTACTCCATTTGGCTGTTTTTTTTTTTTTTTGTTGTTCTTTTTTTCGGAACTGGGGATCGAACCCAGGGCCTTGCGCTTCCTAGGCAAGTGCTCTACCACTGAGCTAAATCCCCAACCCCGGCTGTGGTCTTTTTAAAGAGACACTTCACTACTTAATCTTTAGAGAACTACTTTTTGAGGTGTTTAGATCAGGGCTAGTGAAATAGAAAGGTGGAAGTTGGTCTTAGAAACTGTGCTGCATGCATAGAAGGATCATAAGACTTATTGTCCCTTGAATCCTGCTTTATTTCATGTGCAAGTAACTAGACAAGTGATAAAGTGACAAGTAATACCCCCCTTTTAAAAATTGTAAATATAGGGGCTGGGGATTTAGCTCAGTGGTAGAGCGCTTACCTAGGAAGCGCAAGGCCCTGGGTTTGGTCCCCAGCTCCGAAAAAAAGAAACAAACAAACAAAAAATTGTAAATATATAAAAATTATTTAAATATATTAAATGCTTAAAAAGTTAAAATAATTTAATAACAAATTTGATAATTTAAAATATTTAAATATTTTTAGTTTAAATAACTTAAAATGTTTTAAAAATAAATTTGATAATTTAGTAAGTTTTATATATGATATGTATATCATATATATAATTAGTCTATACACTCACACACAGCTTTTATTATCCTGGAATATTTTTCAAGTAATGATTTATCAGCCAAAAAGAAAAGTTGAACTTGTTAAATAATTGAACACATCATTACAAAGATTTATTGTTGGTGGAATATCTCGAAGAAAGCTATAACTTTGAAGAAATACTTAATATGGTATGAATCTTTATATCTTTTATATTAAGAATTTTTTTTTGTGTGTGTTTTTTAAGGCGGTCTTCCTAAGGCCTACCCTGATAATCATCTCAGTCAGGTGGATGTAAACGAATTGTTTTCAAAACTGCTAAAAACAGGAATTCTCAAATTGTCACAGCCTGACTCAGCTACAGCACGTGAGTATGGTTGTATACATTTGTATACACCAAGCTTAAATACTATTATTATGGTGTATAGTAGGTTATTGTAAAGTTCTACTCTTGAATAAATTAGTATACCTTGTAATATCTTTTGAAAAACAAGTGTAATTTTTTTTATAAGGAAAATGTTAACAATATCTACAGATTGAACTATCCTCCTGGCCTACTGTTTTAGTTAACATTACTATAAATACCATATACCGAATTTTACTAGTCCTTCGGTATTTGAAAATAATTTGAATGTTGAAGAAAAAAGATTTTAAGAAATTTCTTTAGGTTCCTTTGCCAGTAATTGTCATATCAAACACTTAATGCTTGTAACCAGTGTTTTGCTATAAAGAACAGAACAGAATGTGATATTGAAAAATGAATCTTGTCGACTGCAGAGGTAAATGAGGCTGTTGCTCAGCCTCCCCCTGAGGAGGAGGAGGATCAGAATGAAGATCAAGATGTTCCAGATCTTACTAATTTCACAATTGAAGAATTGAAGCAGTATGTGATATTTTAAAATTTTTACTATTACTGTGCATTGTTTCTGTACTTGTGTGTGAGTGGAGGTATTACCTACCATGTTTGTGTAAGTTAGAGAGCAAGTTTTGGGAGTTGGTTCTCTCCTTCTATTGTGGTTTCTGGGGGTTGAACTCACACCATCAAGCTTTTGTGAAGAGTACTTTCATCTGTGACAGTCATTTAGAGAACAGTGGCTTGAATCATACCTTTTACCTGTGCTCAAGTTTAAATATTAAGGTACTTATATTCATGCCTTATTTCATGTTTTTTTGTATTTATTTATTTATTTATTTATTTATTTATTTATTTATTTATTTATATCATTTTCTACTTTCTTTTTTGAGATGTCTTGTTAGCCTGAGCTGAACTCTGAATATTGGGATTACAAGTGTGAGCCATCCTGCTTCTAGATAGCAAGGAACAACTGTAAATAAAACGCAAACATTAGGGTCTGGAGAGACAGCTCAGTGATTAAGAGCACATACTGTTTTTTCAGAGTCTCTAACTTGGATGCCAAGCAGCCACATCAGCCATGGGGTCTGACAGTTTTATACTCTGGCACCTGCACCATGTGCACATTTACACATATAAATTAAATATAATTTAATTATTCTTGTTACACATTAAACTTTATTACTTATAACTTTAACTATTCTTTAAACTCAAAAAGGTCATTTATTTATTCAAAACATTAATAATTGTAATTCTCTTTCTGTTCTTTCTACTAATCATGTCTTCTCTTTATTGATAGTAACTTCATATTAAGCAGTTGAATTACTGTTGCCTTGTTAGGGAACCTATAGTGTTTCTCCATTTTTAGCCAAAAGAAAATAAGTAACCAAGGCAAATTTATAAATAAGAAATAGGCTCCAAAGCTAAAGTAAAAAGGGTCAGTAACAAAGTAATTTTTACATAAATCTTTCTGGTTTGATTTCTGTTAAGATATAGAAAACTTAAGTATTTTGTTTTTAGCCACTGTCATGTCTTAAAACTTGAAACTTTCTTTTTTCAAAATAGACGTTATGACAGTGTAATAAACCGGCTGTACACTGGGATTCAATGTTACTCTTGTGGAATGAGGTTTACGACATCCCAGACAGATGTTTATGCAGATCACTTGGACTGGCATTATCGACAGAATAGAACTGAGAAAGATGTTAGCAGAAAAGTCACTCACAGACGTTGGTACTACAGTCTAACAGTAAGTAATCCATATGCCTCTGAGTAATCTAGATGTCAGTTATACTGAAGTGTATGTTTAAGTAATTGCTGAAGGTTAACATGAACTTTCTGAATAAAACTTTATCCGTGGATTATTTTTTAGATTTATGATTATTTTGTGTATGAGCATCTTGCCTGCACCTCCATGAGATCTGACACCTCTAGCTTCCTTGGATACCTGTACCCATAAATCCTTTAAAATATTTAAATTTCTAACATTTCTTTAATATTTGTTGGAGCTTTTAGTTCTTCTTTAAAGATGAAATGCACTTATGTAGTGCTTGAGGAGGCCAACTAAGGGTGTTGCCTTGGAACTGGAGTTAACAGATGGGTGTGAGCTACCATGTTAGTGGAACTGAACCCTGGTCCCACAAGAGCAATAAATGGTCTTAACCATTGAGCCATCTGTCCAGTTCCAAAATAAATGTAAATGAAACTGTGAAGTTTATCTTGTTAGTGGTATCTTAGAGTTACTAGGAAATTAGCATTAAGATTTCAGTCAGTGCCTGATTTGGCGACCTGTAATCTTAGTAAGGTGGAAGGCTAAGGCAGGAGGAAGATTGCCAGTAGGCCAAGCATAGCTACGTGGTTGACAGCTGGGCTACATATGAAGACCCTGTTGGAAAGAGAAAAAAGATTAGTTATAGGGCTCAAAGAAAACAAGTATATTAAAGTAACATCAGAGCACATTGTATGAAAATGTACCCATAACTTTAACATGATTACAGTTATGACAAAACTGTAAAAATGTGGATAGAAATGAACCTAATCTTTTACATCAATTTCTTTTAAGGACTGGATAGAATTTGAAGAAATAGCTGATCTGGAGGAACGTGCAAAAAGCCAGTTTTTTGAAAAGGTTCATGAAGAGGTTGTCCTTAAAACTCAGGAGGCTGCTAAAGAAAAGGAGTTCCAAAGTGTACCTGCTGGACCAGCTGGAGCAGTTGAGGTAATAGAATGGTGTTCGAAATTCCTGTCTCTGGCAGTGTACCTCACATCCTTTTAAGTCATAAACATGTTTTATCCCTGGCATGGTAGCACAGAGGATCAGGGTTCAAGACCAGGCCCAGCATATTGAACTGGATGCCAGCCTAAGGTACATGAGACATTGTTGTAGCAAATATAAAAATGATTTCTTGTTAAGGTTTTTAAAAAAGCCAACAAGAAAGTCTTGGCTGTTTCATGACCAGTTTGGGTTGGATGCCATCAGTGACTAATAGTGAAATGTTAATAACCTTTTTTTGTGAAAGGCTGGAATAATCCATAAAACTTTTTTTTAGATTTTCTAAAATTTCTTACTCAAAAGGTTTGTTTTTATTTTAATGAACAATGTAAATTTTATTTTATATGCTTCTATTTTAGAGTTGTGAAATCTGTCAAGAGCAATTTGAACAGTACTGGGATGAAGAGGAGGAAGAATGGCACTTAAAAAATGCTATTAGAGTAGACGGAAAGGTAACTTTCAGTTCTTTATACGGCATTGTTAATGATCATGTTTTAGAATAACTCACCCTTTTGAAGATGATTCATAGTCCTTTCTGGGTTTGTTTAGTGAAAAGATACTGAACTTCAAATAGTCAATGTTTCCTTTAGAGGAATTCTAGCAACCATATGGTTCTATACTTAAACTGGACTCAACTAAACTTTCTGTCTTAACTACATTCTTATAATCATAACTGTTATTCTCTTGAAAATAGAGCTAGACATTTTAAGTGTACAAAGCCAGGTTTAAAGAAATGGTTTTTCACTCTAAGTTATGTTAGGTTAAAAGTTTGGATATTTTTTTTTTTTGGCCAAATGAATTTTATCATCTCTTGGTTTAAAAATTAAAGAAAAAAATTCAAATGTATTAAAAATGAACATGCATGTAATAACTATTTTTTTCCTTCTTCAGATTTACCATCCATCATGTTATGAAGATTATCAAAATGTAAGTTCTTTTTGGATAGTGTATATTTTTATTTATATTAATAAATTTTATTTTAATTTTTTAAAGTTAGTAGGTTGTTTATTAGATATTGGCATTATGCTCTGATGTACATTGGTTTATTACTGATAAAATACAATTAAAATTCATAGTAATGTTTACTTCTAGTTTTGTTTACTTGAATCTTTATAACTTTTACTGGACAACCAGACAGAAAATTTGAGAACTAAAAAGAATCACAACGGGCAAAATTTTTAGGGCTCTGGGAAGAACTAATTTTTTTTTTTAATGTATTTAGTCACTTGGTAGAGGGATGATATTTTGAAATTTGTTAGGCTAGGCATTGGTGGCACATACCTTTTAATCACAGCACTTGAGAAGCAGGAGGATCTCTTGAATTTGAGACCAGCCTGGTCTACATAGTGAATTCCAGGATAATCAGGACCACTTAGCAACACTGTCAATAAATAAAAATATTTGTGTCTGTATTTTCATGTGAATGCAGGTTACACATATGGAGGTCAGAGGACAAACTTAGGTGTTAGTCCTTAACCTTTAATGAGTCTCTTTTCTTTTGTGATTATACCAGTCTAGTTATTTTACAAGTTCCCAGGGATTCTCTTATGTATCTAAATTTTATGTGTGTCCTGGAGATTTCAACTCAGGCCCTTACACTTGCATGGTAAACTTGCATTTTATCCACTGCATCATCTTCTCAGCTCTAATAATACACTTTAACTGATGACTTATATAAAATTGTCAAAAACATCAGTCTAGTAGCCCCAGAAATTCAAATTATTATATCTATATCTTGACCTTGACTTTTCTAAACCAGTGGAACATGTTGACTACTCATGGCACTGGTTTGATATAGATTTTAATACATATTTAGGTCACTAAAAGACTAGAGCTTCCCTAGGGTGTTTTTGATGCAGGGATTTAAAAAGATCTCAAAAGACTACTTAAAATCCACATAACAGACTCACAAAATTAGGATAGGATTGTCTTTTGTATTATAACAATTACCTACTGAAGCCTGTCTGACTTTTAATGATACTAATGTTAATGTACTCCTTGCTGAGTACATACTGAACAGTGTTATTAGCTTGTAGGAAGCAAGCATTGTAATTGAATGTCGTAGTCCTTTGTCTGAACTCTTAGAAATTGTTACTTAATGGTTTGAACCTTTATTAGTACTTATAGGGATTTTCATTTTGTAGACATCTTCATTTGATTGTACACCATCTCCCAGCAAGACACCAGTTGAAAACCCTTTGAACATTATGTTGAACATTGTCAAAAACGAATTACAAGAACCCTGTGAAAATCCCAAAGTTAAGGAAGAACAAATTGATGCCCCACCAGCTTGTTCAGAAGAAAGTGTAGCAACACCCACTGAAATTAAAACAGAAAGTGATACAGTTGAGTCAGTTTAAATAAAATGAGAAAGGTATGCTTTTCTTTTTTAACAAAGGCTGCTGTTGGATCTAGGTGAAGAATTTTTTTATGTATATATAGACATATCTATATAAATTGTCTAGCTGTGGCAGGGCCTTCAGCTATCATTTGGTTAATAAATACATTTTAGTATTTGCATTTCCTACTGCCTGCACAGTTTCAGGTGCTTGTTGTGTGAAAGTTCTGTAGATGAGTGCAAATGTAACAAAATGAAATTGTATGTGTACAAATGTACGATTTTCACTTGTGAACTGTAAATTATAAATAAAAATATTTTTGCTATCCATGGAGTGTAATATTTATGCACACCATCAAATAAAGACAGTGTTTCTATACTTTTATTGGGCAAGAATGGAACTAAACAGCAATCTTAACGCGATGTTTTTTTCTAGTAGCTTCCTGGGACTTATAGCAGCAAAGTTCAAACTTAGTTTTTCTCAAATAGAAAAGCAAGATTAAAAAAAAAAAAAAAAAAAAAAAAAGGACATGTGTGCTTACATATAGATATGTATCTCCAGCTAGACTCACCCACAATGTCCACTTTTGGAAAGTATGTTTATTCTTAAACTTGGACACTGATGCCATCAAGCAACTAACAAATATATTTAACTACTAAAAGTGATTTTTCTTTTTAGAAAATATTTTTAAAATTGTCAATTTAATGCAGATGAACACATTTCTATTTTAAGTTACAGGGATTCTGTGTAAGAATGTTCATATGAAAAACATGGTTAACTTTTTTCTTTGTTGGTTTTGATTGAATTAGATGGATAACATGAGATGTTAATATTCATACATGTAATAAATTGAATGATGAACAATCTTTGTTTGTATTTCTTGAGCGACCTTAAAATGTGACCCCTATGTACATGTTTTAAAACAAGAGTGCAGTGCCAGCTACACTCCCAGATACATTCTTCCATTTATAGAAGATAAGGATATGGTACATAAACAGTATTAAAACTTGTAATGTTTTTTTGGTGGGAATCGGAGGGCTTCATGTGATTTCTTTGATTATAGCACCAAAGGGTACTCTGGTTTATGAATAAAATTTAGCAACTCCAAAAGTACAGTGTGAAACCTGGTTTTGTCTTATGACTAAGATAAATGTTATAGTTGAAATAAGCATATCAAAGTATTGGAGAATTTTAAAGGAATAATTTATAGAAGTGGTATTATAGTATAACTAAGAATGGAATGAACATTGTTAGGCTTATCACTGGACAGTTAGGCTTGAAACAGTTCCCCCCCCCCCTTTTTTAACGTGTTTGCGTCACTGTTGTACCTAGTACCCAAGGAGGCTAAAAAAGGCATTAGGTCCCATGGAGCTGGAATTGCAGCCAGCTGGGAGTTGTATGTGGACACTGGAATCCAGACTTTGGGTTTTTCTGCAAGAACAGCATGTGGTCTTAACTGGTAGGCTCTCTCTCCAAGTCCTTACTTCAAAAATTTACATATGGTTAAAACTGTAGTGATTTTAAGAGAATCAGTTTCTTACTCATACTAAGGGGTATGACAAATGCAGGATTTTTCAAGTTTTTCCCCTAAGAACAAAGGACTACAATCTTAAAGAATGTTAATCTGAAAGTCAGGGTTGGAGAGATGGCTCAACAGTTAAGAGTAAAGAGTACTGGCTGTTTCTTCACAGAATCCCAGTTTGAGTCACATTCACAGCACACCCCAATTTCTATTTATAGTTCCAGGGGATCCTTCTTGCCTCCAAGGGCATCAGGCAGACACAAAGTAATCCATATACATTAAAAACTAAAACCTAAATATTAATTCTCCATTCAGCAGTAAATTATAAATAAATGCATCACAGACAGCACAACTGATGTTATACATGAACACTGCCATGGAAGAATTGTACCATCCAACAATGTAGGCCACATTTCCTGCTGCACACCCTTTATCTTGCAAAACCACTGACAGCTACTACCAAATACTTAGAAGAGGACCAAGAAAGGCCCTAGATAAGAAAATATAGGCAGATGGGAGGATAAAGAGAATTACCAATAGGAAAAGAAAATGTTGGTAGGCTAAGACACAAAAATGTAAGGTTAAAGCAGATATCATGAATTAATCTCTGTACTTGAGAGGCAGAGCCTGCAGGATCTTTTATGAATTCAAGACCAATAAAGGCCAGTATGACCCTGTTTCAAAATACATAATTGTGCATGGATATAACTAATATGGGTACCTAGGCTAGGTGCAACTGTTTGTGTTGACAGAAAGAGCTACTACTACTGTCAACTTAGTTGACATGGGTTTGAGACAAAGGTGGAATGAGGGATAACATTAGAGGCTTCATTGCTGAGATATACAAAGAATAGTATTGTTTCTAGGATGACTAATGGTATT
The DNA here is from genome assembly GCF_021556685.1 of Rattus norvegicus. Classification (NCBI taxonomy): domain Eukaryota; kingdom Metazoa; phylum Chordata; class Mammalia; order Rodentia; family Muridae; genus Rattus; species Rattus norvegicus. The sequence continues at coordinate 159,235,536 of NC_141534.1, read as the reverse complement.
CACATTTCAAATTGACAAGTTTCTAACTCTCATTTTCTCTTTGTAAGAGGCCAAATGTGAAAGTGACCTAAATTTAGCTCAGCCTTAGAATCACTGTGTATAGTGGGTCTTGTACAAGACCAACTAGAAAAGACCTCCAAGTTTGTTTTTTGTTTTTTTTTAAAGTACTGCTAAACATTCTAAATTGCCAGAATTACGTATCAGTGCTCAAGGATGGAAACTTTTAAAACTATACAACCATAAAACTAAAGTCTTAGAACATGTTTTGAATGAAAAGTTTTAGGAGCTAAAGAAATGGTTAACACTTGTGTTCTTGAAAAAAGTCTGGTTTCATAGCCCAGCACCCTCAATATTAGAATCACAAGTTCTATAATTGCAGTCCCTTGGAATCTGATTCTTCTGGCTTCTGGAGCTACCAGGCAGACCTGTGGTGTCTACATACAGGAGGCACTCACAAAATCCTTTAGAAAAAAAAGTTGAACAATTTGAGACCACATAAAAATATTTTATCTTCTAAAAGTGGGTTTTAGGTGACTTTTAGAGTGTTTTTTAATGTAAATCTTCTGAACTTAGTTGTTTTGGAAAACAGAGAGATCACACTAAATTCTTTTGGAAAGGAATATGTATTATGTGAATAGCTTAAGAGAATTATATTCTACTTAATTTTTCACTGAGTGGCTGGCATACTATGTCAAAGTTCATTAAAAGAGGTTAATAAAAATTGTTTAGGAAATTCTAAGGTGGTTTCTAACTATGCCTGCAAAGAGGAGATAAACTGATCAGGTGTTGTGCAATCCCAGTTCAAGACAAAGGCAGGGAACTTCACAAGTTAAAGGTTGGCCTAAGCTACATAGACCTTATCTCAGTGTCTTGTGGCTGTAGAGTAGCAAAGCACTATGTATAAGTGGTGGGCCTATATATAAAGGTCCAGGGTTTGAGCTACAAAGTGAGAAAAAGGGTTGGCAGAGGGCCAATGTGTGGGCCAGAGCTAAGATCCAGTAGGTAAAGCTACTGTCAAATCTTTATGAGGTAGGTTTAATACCAAAGAGCCATGTGGTTTAAGAACTCCCCAAGGTCATTCTCGAACTTCTACATGAGCACTGCAGCAGGAATTAGTTTTCTGTAGTTCAAAACAGTGTCAGTTTCTTGAGGTATTATGTCTTTCAGCAAAGGAGCAAACTACAAGCCAAAAATTACCCATAGGATGTCAAGGTAAAGGACATCTCAGATGGTATCCAAGGGAGAGCCATCGTTTTTTGAGGAGTGCATGGGCAGAAAAGGGTGCAATGGCATGGTCCTAGCTACTTGGGAGACTGAGATAGGAAATCACTTGAGTCCAGAAGTTTGGGCAAAATAGTGAGACTCGTATTTTCAAAGTAAACAAGTTTGTGGCGCATGTGAGAACAAAGGAACAGAAATGGTTGTCTTAATTTGCCCTGAGCTGGCTCTACTCCCTCTAGAATCATGCCTAGAGCTGACTTGTGGGAGACTGCCTTGTCTTAGAAAAACAGGAAGGAGTTAAGAGATGGCTCAGCAGTTAAGAGCACTAGTAGCTCTTGAGGAGTCTGGTTTGAATCCCAGCACCAATGTGGCAGCTCACAACTGTATCCCAGACTCCAATGTTTCAACTGTTTCCTCTAGCCTCTTGAGGGCACCAGGTACAAATGCACAGACCAAAAAATTTCACATTGAAAAAAAAAAGACCAATTAAAAATAAAGCAAAGCAGGTGTGGACAACTCACCATTTCTAATTAATTATAGTTTCCTATCTGAAAATAATTCCTATTCTCTGGGATGTTGATATGACCACTCCAGTATGAATTCATTCTTCAACTTAGAATCTGCTTTTACTGTCAACTTACCTTGAAAGCCTATGCAACCCAAGTTTTTATCTTGTTTTATTAGAACTGCTGTTTTGACGTTGCCAAAACCACTGTGCTTTTCCTTAGCTTCTTAATCACGTGCCATTACTTTTAAAACTCCCATCCGCTTTATATGGTAGTGCATGTTTTTATTTGCTTCTGTACTCTTTGTACTAAAGTTTTAAATTACAAGTCTCCCTCCATGTCTGTCTTTGTGCTCTACAGTATAACCACTTAACTTGGTATAGGTTATTTCCACACTTGAAATTCTCTTGAGCAATGTTTAAAAGTAACTACATCCATTTTCTCTATGTTTCTCTCAATTGCCTGTGCATTATAACCACATGAATACCTGTAGACTGCATTTCTACCACAATTTTTTATATTTTTTCACTCTAATAAAACATTCATTACTTTTAGTGTGTGTGTATGTGCCTCATTTGAGAGTGGGTGCATAGGTCAGTGGACAACTTGCAGTAGTCACTTCACTCCCATTATGTGGGTTTTCAGGGATCCAATTCAGGTCATCAATCACTTTTTCTAGGTTGAGCCATCTTGTTTCTGTGTCTCACCTTATAAATGTAGTAAGACCTAGCTATTCTTTTATGGGTGGTTTTCCTCTAACTGTAAAGTAGTAAAATGGCTATGGTATCTGAGCAAGGTATTTAGAAGACTTTATATACTTATGGTCATAGATGATGAACTTCAAATTCATTAAAAATTTCAATTATGGTTATGTTAGTTTAATACTTGGCAAGTATTTTGTCCTGCCTTTTCTCTGGTATTTGTCAAAGAGATTTCTCTGGGATATTCTTTTATGACTTTATAGTTCTTAAGACAGTTTTTGGATATCTGTATTTTTGTAGATTATTCATGTCAACTTTACAAATTAGTGTAGGCTATGTAAAATTAATTTTTGATATTTTAAAGATCTGTATATACCACGTTCTCCTTGTTTCTAATACTGCTTTCTTTCCTTTTCCTTCTCAGATTTGCTGTGCCCACTGTGTAGGCTTCTCTATCTGATAGTGCATAGCCCATTGATAGAGCCTATACTATTGGAAGTAGCTATAAGCACTGTGTTAATTTGGAGTTAGACATTGTAGGTTCCAAATCCCCAACTCCTACTAATGTCATCCTGATCAAATGTGAACTGTTCTTCATCTGTAAGAAATAAACACAATATAGATTAGCTTTGAAATTATTTGCAAATCAGTTTTGATAGGCACTGGATACATATGTGAATATGTAATTCAGTAAATACCTGTCCCACAAAAGGTCTCAGTTGTCCCAATTCTACAAAGGAAAAAAAATCAGATTGGAATGACTAATCCCATACCCCCTTCAAACAGTAAACAAACAAACAAACAAACAAAAAAACCTGTTTTCAGTGTGTCAATTCACTAACCTGATGTTTAGATCAATCTACATATTCCACAACATATTATCTACTGAGCAGCCCTTCCCAGGAAGTAACTATTCGATTCCAGGAACTGATGCCCAACCATCCAGAAGTTTTACCTCCTTATGAGGGGGTGACTACAATGTGCGATGTGATCCAATAAAAGCTGTGGAAAATCAGGTTTTGAGGAGGGGAATGTACAAAGAGAAAAAAATACAGTAGGAGTTGTAATGCAAGCACTTACTACTTCCTGTGTATCCCCCAAGCAATCAATTTTGATGTCTTTTAAAATATATAGAATGAAAACATAAATACTGTCTACAAAGTTTTAGAGATAAGAAAACTCATACAAAGCACTGAATACAATGTCAGACTGCTCACATAAACCCAAGAAGTGCCAGTCACTACTTAAAAGGCTATGTTAAAAAAGATCAATTTACCTTGAGAGAAGATATATTTCGAGGAATTTTTCAGAGAACAAATTTGTGGAGAAGACAGTAGTTTCTTGAGGGCAAACTCCATGTTTAAAGGCAGAGAAATGAAAAAGATTGCTTTCCTCCACCTTAATTCCTCTCAAAGGGAGAAAGCATGGTGGCGGTGCAAGCATACAAAGCGACAACAAAAAACCCACCTGAGAAGGACAACCAATATGGACGATGCTTACCAGGTTTGTATTCTCAGCGGTTAGCACAAAACTCGATGCTTATATTCGAAAAAATAAAGCGGAAGAATACATTTTGAGCAATGTTGGAGAGAAAGGTTTAGTTCAGTTAGTAATAATGTAACAATGAAAGAAATGTTGCATTTAAAGTAGGAGTACTGGAGTCTCTTTTGGCTAACGACTGCTGTTTTTAGAACTTACCCGCTGTTTTGTCTTAGCAAACTTAGTGGTATCTTACAATCTGTAAGGTGAGGCTGATACCTACCAAGCGAACATCCAAGAGCCCGACATTAAGCACACACTCAACAATGACAGGGACTGCACCTGCTACCGTCCCCTTTAGGGATTTTTCTCTGTTTCCGAAGCCATGGGGCAAAAATAGATTTTCTTTCAAACCAGCACTGAAATAGTATACCAGGCTTGCCAAGGACGAAAAGGCCCCTGAGGCGCGGCACACAGGTCAGCTCCGCGAACCGCAGTCCTGGAACCTCCATTTGGGGGCGATACCCGTGACAGAAGATTCCAGAAACAAGCCTTGTCAGGCTATTGTGAGACTGAGCAAACAAAACAAAAACAAAACACAATAAAAACCCACCGAAAACCACTAGGTACCAGAGTCTCGCGGCTTTCCACGGGCGAAGCACCTAAAAAGGTGAAAGGAAGGAAGCAGGAAGTGACGCATTCATAAAGGATACGGAAGTGACTGAACACCGGAAGTGTACTCGTTTCCAAAGTGACGGCCACGCCGCCACGCCCTCCAGCCTGCAGGAACTGAGACTCTGGAAAACAACTCTGAGCAGAGCGTTCCGGCCGACGGCGGTTGCCGTCACAACCACCAGCGTGCCCCGGAGACCGGAGACTGCGGCCTCCGCGCCAGCCGCCGTGCGTGTGCGGTCCGCGGTCCGCACGGCTACCTCGGCTCCGGGTCTAGGGAGAAGGTCCTGGAAAAGCAGGGATTCTGTTGCCACAACCCCAGAGAAAGAAACCTAGAAGGAGGGAACCGCCACACCAAGATCTCTTCAGTAAGAGTAAGTGAGGACGGCGGCGTTTCCCGAAGGGACTCGAGAAGACCCAGTGAAGACCTAAGGCAGCACCGCTGCGTCTCTCAGGAGAGAATTAGGGAACAGGATGGCTACCTGCAGAGCAGCCCATGGGTAGCTGTGAGGGGCGACAGTGGCCAACGCAGTGGCGACGCGAGCCTAGGTGAAGTCGCTGGCTTGCATCCCTGCGACTTGAGGGCAACCGTCAACAAAGACGCCTGGGTGGACGTCCCTGAAACTCGAGGGCTCCGAACCAGTGACTCCGGGATCCGAGACAGTGAGGACTGCAGCGGTTCTTGGGAAGGAGCAAGTGTCGATGCCAGCCACTGCCTCAGTTCTTGGGAAGGAGTAAGTGATGAAAGGAGTTACGAGGCCAGAGACTCTTCTAGGGTGAACATCAGTGAAGACTCCAGCCACCGGCTCCGTGGCTTATGGGAGAGAGAAAGCGAAGAGGATTCCCGCTTAAGGGGCTCTTGGGAGAGAAGGGAGGATCGTGGATCACGCACCAGCGACGAGGAGTCCAGTTCTTACAGCAGTGGTCCATGCGTGGGAGCAAGTGAAGACCAGCTCAGCAGCAGGGACTTGGGCTCCACTCCTCCCCAGAGTCCAAGTCCAAGGATGAAGGACCACACTACGCCTGGTGTGTCTAATCCAGGTCCCTCCAAGTCCTGTAGGGAGACTGCAGACTCAAGTGAGTCACAGTTTTTTGCTCTCATCCTTTGTTTAGGCCACAACACCTTTTCTAATTAAAGGGCATCCACCTGAGGCCCTGCTAACCTTTTCATTTTACTGTCATCCCTCTTCCCCTTTATTTCCACCGATTCCCAAAGCTACTCACCTGGCCTGTTCCCTTATTTGAGGTTTCCCTCTTCTACATCATTTGTCTGTCAGATATTTTACTTATATCAGACATCATTTGTTAAATATAGATATTTGTCAATTTTTTTCTGAGACATTTGACACTGGAGATGTCAAATTAGATCCATCTAATTTTTAACTTTTCATTCTTTCGGCTTCTTCTGTTTCTTCATCTATCTCTCTTCCTCCTCTTTCTGAGGATGTTGTGTGACAAAACTTTTCCTGGGAAGAACCAGATAGGGATCCCACTTACCCCAGATAAGCATCCCAACAAACCAAAGTACTGGGTAACACCAGTTCAACTTGGTGAACCAATGAGTTTTATTGGGATCACTTGATGGAATGTGGGTAAGGGGATACTTACAGGAGCATAAATGACTCAAAGACAGCTCACCAAAACTCACCCCAGCATGGGGTGGACAGCTCAAGAAAGCTGGGAAACCTGGTGCATACAAAGATCCAGCTGGCAGGCAGCTCAACAGGTTGGAAACTGTCTTTTCTAGGCGACTCGGTTGGTCTAAACCTCTTCCAAGCAGCTGGTCTCAGAGACTCTCTGCAGCTTTTTCCCTCAGAGACTTTTTTCTAGCTCAGCATTGGGAAAGAGGGAAAGGAAAGAATGTAAGAGCTGGAGAAAGGTGTGAAATGTGTAACAGTTCTGACCCAGGATTAAAGAAGTCTATCCTGCAGGAAGCTCCTTAAGCAGGAAGGTAAAACACTTAAAATGGCTTCCTAAGACTGATCAGATTCACTAGGCCTCTCCCTGCCTGCCAGAGTAAACAAAATTGGAGAGTCAGGCTCAGAAAAAAGGTAGCTGAGCTGCAAAGAATATTCAAAAGACATGTTGAGCTGCTGACCTGTGGGTATCTTCTATTGCTTTTACCGTCTTTTCCTCACTCTTTGAATCTTCCCATGGTTTCAAGTTCATGAATCCCAAGAAGGGCTTTTGAGTGTGGACCTAACTTGTACTCTCTTTCCTTCTTTTTCCTTAAGATTTCGAGCCTTAATCCTTAAGAAGCACAAGCCAACACCTCTACCTCATTCTCTTGCTTATTTATTTTACTTGCCAAATCAGAGACTAACATGGAGGATGCTAGCCACATATCCCTTTCTCATTGCCATTGCTCCTTTACAGAAACAGGTTCCTACTTGGCTGACACCCAAGATACATTTCTAACTACACATAACAGAGTCCAGGCAACCTCTGCTATGCTTGCTGACAATCTTGACCCTTGTGTTTTAATCTCAAAGACTTGCAGATTTTCTTGTAAACTTTTAACTGTTTTTACAGCACTTCCATGTCCCTCATTAATTAGGCTTGGCAATCCATACAGCGCAGACAAAGGCCAAAGTCCTGAGATTCTTGCACACTCGGTGTCCATGAAAACCAGAGGATCCCCTGGAACTAGAATTACTGATGGCTGCGAGCCACCATATGGGTGCTGGGAACTGAATCTTGGTCCTCTGGAAGAGCAGCCAGTGCTCTTAACCACAGAAGGCTCTCCAGCCCCTCTTTCTTTCCTTTCTTTTTAATTTTTCTTTTTCTTTTTGTTTTTTGTTTTTTGTTTTTGTTTTTGCTTGAGACAGGGTCCTCAAGCTTATAGTGATCTGCCTGTCTCTGTCTTCCAAGTGTTGGGATTAAAGGCATGTTCCACCATGGCTGGCGATTGTTAATATTTGATATATTCAGTTCTTTTGTAGGAGGAATAGTGTGACAATGTTCATCTTGTGTATCTCAGAACTAGAACCTAGAGTATGATTAAGATATATTTAGTTGATTTCAGTATTTAGTTTATTATATAAACAGTGCTTAGTGAATATTTTATACAAATTTTATTCTTGGGAATGGTTATCAGGGCAGCTGGAATTTCTCATGTTTCAACATTGTATGCTTATATTAGTTATTGTCTTTTCCTAGTCACAACATTGTCTTATCTATCTTTGATATGTATACACATAAACTTTCCTCTGTTAACAAGGATGCTTGTGTGATTTGTTCTTTGTTTTAAACTACTCTAAATTTTGTAGTAAATTATTCAGAAAGCTAAAGTGATGTGCTTTCTCAGGTTCATTGCTGTAGTCCTATTTTTTTTTAAACAGTTCTGTAATATAGTTGAAGAAATTTGGGTTTTCAGTAGGTTCCAGGAACAAGGTGCCCTTTGGTAGCATACATGACGCAGTACGGGCTGGCGACGTCAAGCAGCTTTCAGACATCGTGGAACGTGGAGCCAACGTTAATGAAGTGGATGCGCTCCATCAGTTTACTCCTTTACATTGGGCTGCACATTCTGGAAGTTTAGAGGTAAGAATTTATAACTACTATTAAACTAAATAAGTTGATGATTATACTTTCTAAATTTAGTGTACAGGGAAAAGACTTCATGCTTGGCACTCAAAGTAATCTTTTATGTTTGATCTGTTACTTGAGTGCTCTTTAGTAGGGCTCTCTAGCAAATTAGACCTAAGTTTAGCGTTGTAAAGTGACTGCTTTCAGTGCTTATGAGTTAGCTAAGAAATTGAATTGCTAGGACAGCTTTGCTTCTTTGTGTCTGGGGTTCTGGTCAGAAGATTCAAAGACGACAGCAGGGGATATAGCTCAGTGGTAGAGCACCTGCCTGACGTACCACGAGAACCTAAATTCACTTTCCAGGACTGAACAAAAGTAGTGGGGCGAGGCCAGACTCTCTTGAAGCCTCATTGACTCAGATATCTGGTGGTTGATGCTGGATATAGACTGAGTGCTTTATTTCCAACTAGATGTTTTTGTAAGTTCTCTCTGCTCTGGGTTAGTTTGTGCTTCTTTACAATCTGGTGACTAGGTTCTAAAGACAAGCAGAGAGGCTATCTTGTAGAGGATAGCATAGTGAGTTTAAAGTCCCAAAGATCACTTCTTAGGGGTCACTCCTCTTCAGAAAGTGAAATATTCTATAGTTTTGGCATTTATTAGACTCACTTATATTTTAAGCAATTATTGTATGTTGTTACATAATTCTTTTGACTGATATTATACAGATAGCAATTTTGTGTGGACCATTCTCCACGTTTCATTTGTTCAACAATATGCGTTTGAGTTTAAGCCATGTGGTTTTATTATATATGTCCCTTAGTCTGTTGTTTCAGGCGTATTCTTAGTTTATTCTTAGAATTATAGAATTTATTCATTTTCCATTAATACTTAGTTGATTTCAATTTTTAGTTTGTATAAATAATGCTTAATGAATATTTTTTTTTCTTTTTTCTTTTTTTCGGAGCTGGGGACCGAACCCAGGGCCTTATGCTTGCTAGGCAAGCGCTCTACCACTGAGCTAAATCCCCAACCCCTTAATGAATATTTTTTACAGGTCTAATTCTTGGGTTTATATAAAAGGGCAATTGGAATTTTGCATGTTTCAAAGTTGTATGCTTCCATTAGCTAGTATCTTTTATTTGCCTATAGACTATAGTAGTTTTAGTCACAAAGCTGCCTTATCTATTCCTAACAATTATACACATACTTTTTTCTGTGAACATGACTGTATGATTTGTTCTTTGTTTTTGACTACTCCACTTCAAGCAAAAAGATCTGGATCAGATAATATCCCTGTGTCAGTGTGGGCTCAGTTGAAGTGACCAGGAATTTTTACTTTGATGTGTCAGTGGATCCTGCTCACGAGGGAGACATGTGCCTTGTTTTTCTTCTGTCAGCTTGTAGCTGTAGGTCTCTGTTTCCTTCTGTATCAAAAGTCTGCATTCTGGCAAGTTTTCCATGTTTTGTGTTTGAGTGATAGTTCATCAAAAGTGGAATTTTATCTCCCTTCTTTTCTTCCTTCTTTCCTTCTTTCTGCTTTTTGGCTGACTTTAGAAAGAAGCAACAAAACAACAAAACAAACAACAACAAAACCCTTCAAAAAACCAAAAAACCTGACTTTATTCTGCCACATTCAAACAGGAGACCTTGCAAATTTTTTCTCTTCCTGGTACTCATTCAACCTTATTGATTACCTTCACATAATTTTTAAAGCTTTGAAAATGATTTTATTTACTTATATTCTAGACAGAGTCTCACTGTGTAGCCCTGCCTTGGCTGGAACTCCCTTTAGATCAAGCTGGCCTCAGACTCAGATCCACCTTCCGGTGCTTCTGCCTCCTAAGTGATAGAGTTAAAGTCCGGACTTCAGACTATCTCTGATGCTATCTTTCCCAGGCTCTTGGCTACTGAGCCTGGAGTTTTTCTCTAAAGTATACCTGGGCCTAGTGTTATTGTTTTTGTTCTTGGTTCACTTTCAGAAATTGTCCTTCTTGTAGGGAAATTGTACTATGTATCCAAGTAAAACTATTCTATGGAGGTTGGGCATGGATAGATAGCTCTAGTCCCAGGCTGAAGAGGAAGCGCTACCCTTTTCTAGCTGAGATCCAGTAGATTTTCTTTGTTTCTTTTTAAAAATTGCTTTTATTTATGTGTTTGTATGTCTGTAATGATGTGCATTTGTGAAAGTGCCTGAGGAGACCAGAAGAGACCGATGTCCTGGAGCTAGACTCATAGGCTGTTGTAAACCACCTGGCATGAAGGCAGACATAAACCCTGGTCCTGTGGAACCGCCCGCAGCCGCTGTTCTCAACTGTTGAGTCATCTCACCAGCATCGCCTTTAAAGATTCATTTACTTTTTATTTTTTAAAAACACAGATTGTATTATAGCCCAGGCTGACCTTGAACTCCTTTATAGTAGAAGCTCTTTAACATGTACTCTTCCTGCCTCCACTGCTAAATGCTAGAGTTACATTGTGCACCCACGCCTGTGTGTGCAGCACTGGGATCTAACTCAGGACATTGATTATGGCAACTCTACCAGCTGAGCTACGTCCCCAGACAAGCGTCAGTAGATTTCCTCAAGTACGTGCTATACATCTTGTTATGTACCTTTGCTCAGTTTCCAGACTTAAAAAGGTCAATTTTGACAGCACTGTTAATTTTGTTATTGATTCTATGAAAGTCTTGCCCAAGTCCATCCTTCAACAGCTTCTGAAGCCCTGTAAAATTTTCCAGTTTTTAAATTTGGTTGGTCTCAGTATGTTTGTTCACTGTACTCTCAAACTACTGAACTGAAGAAATCCTTTTTGCGACAGGCTCTTGATGAGCTGGGACTTTACGTACATGCTATGTACCTATTTAATTTGCTTTTGAAAAATTAATTTAATATTTTACATGTATGGAAGTTTCGCATGCATGTATGTCCATGCACCATGTATGTGCCTAGTCAAAGGCCAGAAGAAGGTGTCAGATCCTCGGGACTGTAGTTACAGACAGTTGTGAGCCATCGTGTGGGCACTGGGACTGTAGTTACAGACAGTTGTGAGCCATCGTGTGGGGACTGGGATTGTAGTTACACACAGTTGTGAGCCATCGTGTGGGCACTGGGACTGTAGTTACAGACAGTTGTGAGCCATCATGTGGGCACTGGGACTGTAGTTACAGACAGTTGTGAGCCATCGTGTGGGTACTGGGACTGTAGTTACAGACAGTTCTGAGCCATTGTGTGGGTACTGGGCTCTAACACCAGGTCCTCCCTCCTAACTGCTGCCATTGTGTACTTATCTATTGATTGATTGAATGAGTTTTTAACAAAGGCAAATATGATTAATGGAGAGCAAATAACATTTTTATTAGTTGTCCCAGTTGAACATTCATGTGAAATGAATGCCAATCTCAACCCACACTAGGTTCCATATAGGATTTATCCAAAATATATCATAATTAAATATAAAACTTATAAGACTTATATTAAAAACAGAATCAAATCTTTGTAAATCATATACTTGATGGAAAATTGCAACCAGTTTAAATAAGGAATACTTAAAACTGAACAGTAAATGCCCCTCAGTCCCCGCAAAAAGAAAAAAAAAAGCCCACACAAATGGGCAAATGTTGATGTTTTCTCAGGATGTGTTGTTGATTGGTAGCATTTGAGCCTTGTGAGTTCAACATCGTTAACTATTAGAGAAATGCAAATTAAGATTACAGTGAGAAGCCAACATATGCATAAGAATAGTGAAAACAATAAAACTGTCCCTAAAGTGACAGTGCCATGCCCAAGAATGCAGAGATCCTGAGACCCTCATGCATTCCGGTAGAAGGTAAAATCAAATCTAGCAGACATTTGAATACTTTGTTATAATGTAGAATGTACATTATTTTTATGCAGTAGCAGCTTCCTTACATAGTTATTCAAGAGAGGAGCTAAAGCAGCACATGGGTATTTATCATGGCTTTGATTTCCATGAGCTAACAATTCTAACACATAGTATTGTTTCCACAAGTGTTTGCTGAATAAATGAATGACTCGTGATGGTTAGTCAGGTTGAGCTCTTTAAAAAATGGGGCCAGCAAGAGGACTCAGCAAGGAAAGGTGCCTCTTGCTAAATTTGACAACCTTAAAGTTCAGTCCCCGGAACCTACATGACGGAAGGAAATGGCTGCCACAAGTTGTCCTTTTACTTCCATGAGGTGAATGTGAACTGTGAAGACAAAATAATGAATAAATAGAATAAAAAGAACAGTAAAAACGAGAGTAGTGCCCATAGTATTCATGCTTACTTAAACATTTAAAAATGGGTCAAAGATCGTCAGTTGTTTCCAGTAGAACCTGGAAAGTTCAACATTGAAAGATAGTAACAGCTTCTGCAGCCCAGGCCTCCAGGTACAGTCACACGGTGAGACGGTTTAGTTTAAAGACACTCAGGTTTTATTTCACTGGCTGTTTCTCCTTTTTAAAACCTCTGCTATATACATTTTAGGGACACTGTACAGTAACAGTGTGTTCTGATACAGAAGTGTCTGGATCCACTCGAAGAATTGTAGAAGTTTGGAATTTAAGTGCTAGAGCTATGTGTTCCCAGCTACTTGGAAGGATGAAGCAAGGATTCATTTCAATCCAGTGTTCAAGGCCATCTTGGACAGCATTGCGGGACTGAAACTCTTGAGAAGAAAGGAAAAGATTTGTTATACTTTTCATTTTGTATGGTAGTGTGCACACACGAGTGCATGTGCATTCGTGTTCTGACCCAGCCCACAGAGGTGTTGGATTCCCCTGGAGCTAGAGGGAGAGGGTTATGAGCTACTTGACATCAGCGCTGGGATCTGACTCCCGTCTCCAGGAAGAACAGCAAGTACTCTTAACTGCTGAGCTCTCTTTCTAGCTGTGGAATAGAAACATAAAAAAGGTAATAGTAATTGACAATTGGCAGCTCTTGAGGGGACTTGGCTCACAGATTGGTTTGTTTTGGCATGAACACTATTAGCTAAGTGGTATATTTATTGGACTAGCATTTATTTCACTCATAGCAAGAAATGCCAATAATTCAGTATCAAGTGTATCTGGTAGACAAGGAATGTGTCTTCCAGTTTGCGATGGTTCCCATTACTTTTTCTGACTTTCTTAACAGTGAAGTCAGGGTTGCTTGCTAGGCTTCTGTGTTTGTGCATTTTATTTTCTTACACTGGGCTTAATGCTCATCTGTTGTTTCTCATGCTACAATAAGAATCTTATAACAGACTAGATTTAAAAGTTATAAAAATACTAAAAGCATCTGGTTTATTTTTCTCTTAGTGCCTTCACTGGCTACTCTGGAATGGTGCGGATGCCACACAGACAACTACAAGGGGATGGACAGCAGCTCACGTAGCTGCCATCCGGGGTCAGGATGCCTGCTTGCAGGTAAGGATTTTGGTGACTGTTTTTCTTTATTTTTTTAAATTCTTTTTAAATTAATTTAATTTAGTTACTTCACCATAGCTCTGTTGGGATATTGCCATTATTCTTTTGGGTCCAACTCTTGATCCATTTCTATGCTGAAAGGAAGGATCGACTGATACCAGCTATCCACATAAATGATATGTAACTGGAGATTTTTAAATCTATGAAGTAATTGGGTTGTTTTGAGTGATGTCACAGTCATGTCTGGAGTGTCTTCTTTGTAGCTTGCTTTTTTTTTTTTTTTTTTTTTTTGCTGTGCAAATGTTTGTATTGTTCCAATGTAGGTGTTCAAATCTTAGCTCTCAAAGTGATGGGCATTAATGCCAGAAGGTAGGCAGTGAGAGCAAAGAGAAAATACAATAGTAACTCTAGGGGAAATGAGTCAAGTGAAGCTTTACCTGATACATATCGGCACTATTCTAGTGCCATTATTCTCTCCAACAAGCATTAGCTCAGGTCACTCCCTGTGCCTTGACTTTCATTTTCTGCTCCACAGTGACCTCTTCCCTCTTTAGACTTTTTATATTGCATATTTTGGTACTGTGCTATGTGCTTGCTCCTTATCCATGTCTTCTTTGTGGAGTTGATTATATATCCCTACAAATGTCCTCATTCCCTAGGTTGATAAGTTGTTTATTATTATTATTATTATTATTATTATTATTATTATTTCTAATCATTAGTTATTATTTTATGACTCTTAAAACACAGTAAGTACTCAGTATATTATTTATGACTGATTGACTGGTTAGATGAGATACAGTCATGAGGATTATTTTTAAAAACCCTTGGTAGGAATTATGACTGAGTAATCCTTTGCTAAGGTACTGGTAAATAAAGACTGGTTAAAATAGTAATTCTGAGTGGGAAGAAAAGAACTGACTAGGAAGGAGTTGGGGAGTAGCGGCACGGTACAGCCAGGGCTAGCATGGTAAGGCTCTTGTTCCCATTCTCAACACCAAGTGAAAAAATGTACTAAGACATCACTTGTTAGAATAGATTTTAATTTTTAGAGCTGTGGTAGGTTCAGTAAAATTGGACAGAAGATACATAGATTTTGAATTGGTAGGTTGGTTTCCCAGCCAGTAAATCTCTCTGGAGGTACGGCACACTCATCTGACATGAAAGTTTATATTGGGGTTCACTCTTGGTATTGTCTTAGGGTTTTACTGCTGTGAACAGACACCATGACCAAGGCAAGTCTTATAAGGACAACATTTAATTGGGGTTGCCTTATAGGTTCAGTTCATTATCATCAAGGTGGGATCATGGCAGCGTCCAGGCAGGCATGGTACAAGAGGAGCTGAGAGTTCTATGGCTTTATTTGAAGGCTGCTAGTGGAAGACTGACATTCATGCAGTTAGGATAGGGTCTTAAAGCCTACACCTATGGTGACACACCTCCTGCCTCAGGATCCCAAGTTCTAGGATTACAGGGACCAACATACCTAATGATCACTAATGTCTTTCAGTGCTTGGTATTTTATTGTTTGAATGTTTGTTCCATTACCCACTCACAGTATCTTTGTTTCCAATTCTGACAATATGAATAAAGCTAATAACTATTCATTTTAGTCTCTCTTTGGACATGTTTTCAATTTTATTAGGTATTTACCCAAATACTAAGAAGTATATGATTGGGCTGGAGAGATGGCTCAGTGGTTAAGAGCACTGACTGCTCTTTCAGAGATTCTAAGTTCAATTCCCAGCAACCACATGGTGGCTCACAGCCATCAATAATGGAATCTGATTCCCTCTTCTGGTGTGTCTGAAGACAGTGACAGTGTACTCATATAAATAAAAGTGTATGATTGTTAGATTATGGTAAGATTGTGTTTTGTTTTATAAGAAGCTACCCTTCATCTTCAAAGTACCCAACCCGTGGTTCCTCATCCTTACCAGCTTTTGTATTGTCAGTATTCTGGATTTTGGCCATTCTAATAAGTAGAAAGTGGCTGTTTACTATTGTGTACATTTGTTTCTCTGGTGGCCTTTGATGTGTAGTGGCTTTTCATATGCTTATCTTCTTTGGTCAGTGTCTGCTCTGAACATTCTGTGGAAGTATTGGAGACTGATCTCAAGGTCTGCTGTACGTTAAGAAAGTTACCAGTGTGCTACATCCACAGCCCTCACCAATGTTAAAATTGAATTCTTAACATTTAAGAGTGTGTTTTATATCTTGGGTAACAATATTTTTTTTTATCAGCCTGTGTCTTTTAACAAACATTTTCTCTGTGTATGAACTGTCTTTCTTCTCTTCCCAGTGCCTTTTTTTTGTGTTTAACTTCAAAGCAGTGTAGTTTATCAATTCTTTCACGGATTGTACATTTGGTATTGTATCTAAAAAATAGTGGCCTAGCCCTGAGTCATCTAGATTTTTTTCCCTCTAGGATATTATAGTTTTATATTTTGTATGCATGGTCCATTTTAAATTAATTTCTTCCCTTTCTCCCTCCCTCTCTCCCTTCCTCCCTTCCTTCTTTTTGAAACAGGGTCTTTGTACATAGCCCTGGCTATACCAGAACTTGCTATGCAGGCCAGGCTGGCCTCAAACACACAGAGATCCTTCTGCTTCTGCTTTCTTAGTGCTGGGATTAAAGGCATGTGCTACCATACCTGGCCACATTAAATTTTTAAAAATGTTTGTGAGGTCTGTGCTTATGTTCAGCATTTTTACACAGGATTCCCAATTGTTTTGGCACCTGTGTGTCAAAAAGACAATCTTTCTCCTTTTCCAGAGTTGACTGTGCTTATGTGGGTCTATTTCTAGATGCTTTATTCAGTTTCATTGAAATATTTGCTTATTCTTTGGCGAGTATTACTTTGTTTTGATTTTTTGAAATGAGTCTTGAACTTGGAAAGTGTCAGTCCTCCAACCTTGTGGTTTGAATATGCTTATCCCAGGGAGTGGCATTATTAGAAGGTGTGGCCTTGTTGGAATAGGTGTTGGCTTATAAGAAGAAGAAGTGTGTCACAGTGGGGGGGGGGTGGCCTTTGAAACACTGATCCTAGGTACCTGAGGGATCAGTCAGTCTTCTTGCTGCCTTCTGAACAAGATGTAGAACCCTCAGCTCCTCCAGTGCTATGCTTTTCTGGACACTGCCATGCTCCTAACTTGATGATAATGGACTGAATCTATAAGCCAGCCCCAACTAAATATTGTCCTTTATAAGAGTTGCCTTGGTCATGGTGTCTCTTTAGAGTAATGAAAACCCTAAGACACTTGTTCTTCTTTTTAAATATTGTCTTGGCTATTCTGGTCTTTTGCTTTTCTATAAACTTTAGTATCTGTTTGTTGATATCCAGAAAATATATCACTGGGTTTTGATTGGGACTGATAGACTTGTGAAACTAATTCTTCCTCTGTTATATAGGAAGAAATCCTATAGTTCATGACGTGTATGGAAGTTGGCTTAGTTATGCATTTGGATGAAACCATCTAAGAACATTGACTTGGAACTCAACTAGCCAATTACAGTTCTGCAGGCAGTGTTACAGAAGATTTGAAAACCCATTCTAGGATTACCTAAAGAATGTATTACACTTTACCTATAGTTCATGTATAATAATCTTATTATAAATTAATTGCTTATGTTTACTTTGTATCTCCATTCATACTTTGCCATCTGTATTCATGCATACTTTTCCCATTTCTCTGTTTCTAGGCTCTTATAATCAATGGAGCCAACCTAGCAACTCAAGATGACCGTGGATGCACTCCAGTACACCTTGCTGCCACTCACGGACACTCTTTTTCTTTACAAGTAATGCTGCGAAGTGGAGTGGTGAGGGACCCTCCTAATTAGTCATAGTGTGTGATCATGCAGGTGGACTAGCATTTGGTAGTTTGGTTATCTCTTCCTGACTTGCAGAATCCTTCCTATGACTTTGGGGAAGTCATTGTTTCCTTTAACTTTCCCACCTTTAAACATGGATGCAGCAATGTAGAGAAATTTCCCTTTGTTTCTCCTCACCATGAACAGTATAGAAAATATTTCAGAGGTTCTGTGTTTGACTGCTGGTTCAGAGCTTAACTGGGAAGTCTGAAGCTTTTTTTTTTTTTTTTTTGGTTCTTTTTTTTTCGGAGCTGGGGACCAAACCCAGGGCCTTGCGCTTCCTAGGTAAGCGCTCTACCACTGAGCTAAATCCCCAGCCCCAAGTCTGAAGCTTTTAAACAAATATTCAACAGGTAATTATGTCTTTATGAATTTGTGTGTATCTCCATAATGCTTTAAAAAACTTATTTATTCTAATGTTTGTTTTTTAATTTATTAATCATTTTATTTGTTTACATTTCAAATGTTATTCCCTTTCCCAGTCTCCCATCCATGAACCCCCACCTTTGCCTCTAATAGGGTGCTCCCCCACCCACCCATCTGCTCTTGCCTCACCCCTCTAGTATCCCCTTCTCTGGGGCATCAAGCCTCCACAGGACCAAGGGCTTCCCCTCCTATTGATGCCAGATAAAGCTACAGAGAAAGTCCTCTACTACATATGCAGCTGGAGCCATGGAGCTGCCTGTGTACTCTTTGGTTGGTGGTTTAGTCTCTGGGACCTCTGGGTGGTCCAGTTAGTTGATACTGTTGTTCTTCCTATGGGGTGGCCATCCCCTTCAGCTCCTTCAGCCCTTTCCCTAACTCTTCCATTGGGGTCCCCAGGCTCAGTCCAGTGGTTGGCTGTGAGTATCTGCATCTGTCTTAGGTGCTGTCAGAGCCTCTCAGAGGACAGCCATATGAGACTCCTATCTGCAAGCACATCTTGGTATCAGCAATAGTTTTGGGGTTTGGTGTCAGTGAATGGAATGAATTGCACAGTGGGGTGGTCTCTGGATGGCCTGTCCTTTAGCCTCTGCGGTGTTCCTACAAGGAAAATTGAAAGGTAAAATTTTTGAGATAGGTAGGTGGGTCCATCCCTCTACTAGGGGTCATGTCTATCTATGGGAGGTGCTCTCTTCAGGTTCTATCTCCTCGCTGTTGGGTATTTTGACTAACGTCATCACCATAGGATCCTAGGAGCCTTTCACATCCCTGGCATCTGGGGCTTTCTAGTGGTTCCCCAAGTTCCCCACCCCTCCACTGCTACTTATTTCTATTCATTTTCCTGGCCATCTAGTCTTCTCTCCTGTCTCTTCCCATATCTGGTCCTACCCTCACCTCCTTTCTTTCTCCTTCCCTCTCCTACCGAGGTTCCTCCCTCCCTCTGCTTCTCATGTTTATTTTGTTCCCTCTTTAAGTGGGTTTGAAATATTCACACTTTGACCTTCCTTCTTATTAAGCTTCATGTGGTCTGTGAGTTGTATCATAGGTATTCTGAGCTTTTGGGCTAATATCCACTTAACAGTGAGTATATACTACGTATGTCTCGGTTACCTTACTCACTAGTTCCATCCATTTGCCTACAAAATTCGTGAAGTTGTTTCTAATAGCTGAGTAGTTCTCCATTGTGTAAATGTACCACATTTTCTGTATCCGTTCTTTTGTTGTGTGACATCTGGGTTGTTTCCAGCTTCTGGCTATTATGAATAAGGCTGCTATGAACATAGTGAAGCATGTGTCCTTGTTATAGGTTGGAGCATTTGGGTATATGCCCAGGAGTGGTATAGCTGGATCTTCAGGTAGAACTGTTTCCAATTTTCTGAGGAACTGCCAGAAAGATTTCTAAAGTGGTTGTACCAGCTTGCAATCCCACCAGCAATGGAGGAGTGTTCCTCTTTCTCTACATCCTCACCAGAATCTGCTGTCCCTTGATTTTTTGATCTTAGCCATTCTGACTGGTGTTAGGTAGAATCTCAGGGTCATTTTGATTTGCATTTCCCTGATGTCTAATGATGTTGAACATTTCTTTAGGTGCTTTTCGGCCATTTGAGATTCCTTAATTGAGAATTCTTTGTTTAGCTCTGTACCCCATTTTTTAATTGGGTTATTTGGTTTTCTGGAGTCTAACTTCTTGAGTTCTTTGTATATTTTGGATATTAGCCCTTTATCAGATGTAGGGTTGGTAAAGATTTTTTCCCAATGTGCGGGTTGCTGTTTTGTCCTAACAATAGTATCCTTTGCCTTACAGAAGCTTTTCAGTTTCTTGAGGTCCTATTAGTCAATTGTTGATCTTAGAGCCTGAGCCATTGGTGTTCTGTTCAGGAAAATTTCCCCTGTACCGATATGTTCAAAGCTCTTTGCCATTTTCTCTTCTGTTAGATTCAGCGTATCTGTTTGATGTGGAGGTCCTTGATCCACTTGGACTTGAGCTTTGTACAAGGAGATGGATCAATTTGCATTATTCTACATGCTGACCACCAGTTAAACCAGCACCATTTGTTGAAAATACTGTCTTTTTTCAATATATGGTTTTGACTTCTTGTCAAAGATCAAGTGACCATAGGTATGTGGGTTAATTTCTGGGTCTTCAATTCTATTCCATCAATCAATCTACCCATCTATTTCTGTACCAATGGCATTTTTTTTTAAATATATATATCACTATTGCTATGTAGTACAGCTTGAGGTCAGGGATGGTGATTTCCCCCAGATGTTCTTTTATTGTTGAGGATAGTTTTCACTATCCTGGGTTTTTTGTTATTCCAGATGAATTTGAGAATTGCTCTTTCTATCTCTGCAAAGAATTGAGTTGTACTTTTGATGGAGATTGCATTGATTCTGTAGATTGCTTCTGATAAGATGGCCACTTTTACTATGTCGATCCTGCCAATCCATTAGCATGGGAGATCTTTCCATCTTTTTGAAGTCTTCTCTCTTCAGAGATGTGAAGTTCTTGTCATACAGACCTTTCACTTGCCTGGTTAGAGTTATGCCAAGATATTTTATATTATTTGTGACTATTGTGAAGGGTGTTGTTTCCCTAATTTCTTTCTCAGCCTGTTTATCCTTTGAGTAGAGGAAGGCTACTGATTTGTTTGAGTTAATTTTATACCCAGCCACTTTGCCAAAGTTGTTTATCAGCTGTAGGAGTTCTCTGCTGGAATTTTTGGGGTCATTTAAGTATGCTATCATATCGTCTGCAAATAGTGATATTTTGACTTCTTCCTTTTCAATTTGTATCCCTTTGACCTCCTTTTGTTGTCTAATTGCTCTGGCTAGAACTTCAAGTACTATATTGATTAAATAGGGAGAGAGTGGACAGCCTTGTCTAGTCCCTGGTTTTAGTAGGATTGCTTCAAGTTTCTTTCCATTTAGTTTAATGTTAGCTACTGGTTTGCTGTATATGGCTTTTACTATGTTTTGGTATGGGCCTTGGATTCCTGATCTTTCTAATACTTTTAACATGAAGGGGTGTTGTATTTTGTCAAAGGCTTTTCAGCATCTAATGAGATAATCATGTGATATTTTTCTTTGAGTTTTTGGCTTCATTTTTTTTGAGACAGAGTTCCTCTGTGTAGCCCTGACTTTTATGGAACAATTTGTACACCAGGCTGGCCTTGAATTCAACAGAGGCCTGCCTCTGCCTCTGCCTCCTGAGTGCTGGGATTAAAGGCAGCATTAAAAGATTGTTTCATAACAATTCACTGAAAACTTCATTGTTCATGTGTTCATATCAGTGGGTGCAGAAAATATTTTTACTACATTAAATATTTGCTGTATAATCGTAAGATTGCTATAAATTTAAGCTTTTAATTTTCAATTGCAGAATTGTCTAGATTTATCATTTTTCTTACAAATGGCAAGAAACTGAGTCCATTTTGAAAGTGAGTGAATTTTACCTGTAGGATCCCAGCGTGACTGACAAGAGAGAATGGAGACCTGTGCATTATGCAGCTTTTCATGGGCGGCTTGGCTGCTTGCAACTTCTTGTCAAATGGGGATGTGGCATAGAAGACGTGGACTACAATGGAAACCTTCCCGGTATTGCACTAAAGTGAAGATTGCAGTTTTCATTGATAAAATATTTAAATGCTTGATCATATTTAAGGAATATAAATATCTAGTCATTCTGTAATTTCTTCACAGAGCTAAAATAGGAGATAAACTGATTTGAACTGTTTACTATAACGCCTGGGTTATATACTCTATGAGATTTTTTTCTTGAGCTCTCAGCAATAGAGGAACTAGTCTCCCCCTACCCCCATTTTTTTTTTCCGCCTCTCCTCTTCTTTCCTCAGTATTCCTGTGGGATTCAGCTGAGGGCTTACATAAGTTAAGCAGGTGCCTGGGCCCTGGGGTTAGTACTTTTTTTTTTTTTTTAATTCCCACCTCTGACACACAGGCAACTATTTTACTGTTTAGGTATCTAGGGGACACATGTGTATGTGTTTGTTATAGCAGTTTCAGTTTAATTTAAATAAATTGTATATAAAGTTCTATTGAAATTCAAAAGACAGATAACAGAAAGATTGGATTTTTGAAGGCTGGAGAAATGGCTCAACAGTTAAAATTATTTGCTGCTTTTTGTTTAGTTTAATCTCCAGGGCTCATCTCAGTTGGTTCACACCTACCTGCACCTCTAACTCCAGGGGATCGGATACCCTTTTCTGGACTCTGTGAGGTCACTTGTACTTACTTGTGTGCACATATACATTTAGTATTCTTTTTGTGAAGATTTGTTTGTTGGTGTGAATTCATTTTTTTAAATATATGAAAGTGATTTTACTTTGCGCTCATCCTTTTTAAACTTATTCTTTTGTTTGGTTAAATCTCTCTCTCTCTCTCTCTCTCTGTTTTCATGTGTTCGAGTGTGTGTGTTTAGATTGAGTTTAGAATCTAGCATATGATCTCTACCAATGAGATACATTCTACCCTCCATCACAAATTTAAAGTATAATGTACATATGGAAAATACCCAGTTTTATGCATAGCCATTGCACTCATACATGATACGTCATTGAAACCATTAGGATTAGCTAATACCTATTTCTTGCACCTGGAATCTTCTTTCACACCCCTTCCGGTTACCTCCTACCATCCACAATTATCTCTGACTTCTGCTTATAAATCATTCCCCCTACTTTTGAACTGTATGTGATAAAATAATATATTACTACTCCAAGTGACTGGCTTGTATTTTCCCAAGTAGGTGTACCGATTTTACCCCATAGTGGTATTTAAGGGTTTCACATGCAGCCGGGAGTGGTAGTGTGTGCCTCCAGTTACAGCACTTGAAAGGTAAGGGAAGATCAAGAATTAGGAAACTCTGTGTGCTGAATAGTGAGATCAAGGCCAGCCTGGGCTCTAGAGGGAATTTCTCTCATATGTAGAATTTAGATTTAAGTGCCTATAGAATTAAGTATGTAAAGGCAGTATGAAACACAGGGGCTGTGAGCATGACTCAGCAGTTAAGAGCACTTCCACTCTTACAGCAGACCTTAGCTCATGCCTCAGCACTCATGTAGTACAGCTCACAACTGCCTAGAACTCCAGCTGGACATAGGCACACAGAGACATGCGCACATACAAGGAAGATTTTAAATCATAAAATACAGACATAGAAATATAATTTTAGACAAAGATAATTAAGGCTTTATAAATATACATCTATATTTGTATAATAAAAATATATATGTATAATAAAGACAGGAGACCAGAAGGCAGAAGGAAAACTATTTGGGGATAGGGCAACAAGAAAGAGAAATGGGAGAGTGATTATCAGCAGTTTACAATAATACTGTGAAAATATCATAGTGAAATCCATTATTTTAATGCCAACTAAAAAAATTCATAAAGATGGTAAAATGGGAATATGGAAGAAATCATTGAAGTAGCTCCCATTTTATTAATCCTGGCCATTAACTAGTTGTTTTATGCTTAGTAATTCTCTTGAGTTATTGGATCTCTTGGTGATTTTAATTTGTATTTTTGCTCAGGACTACTGCCAGGGCACATCATTTTATATCTTTATGTTTAATGGTTACTTGGTTAGTTTCTGTTGTGATATACCAGTTCAGACATCCTTCCTTATATTCTGAGTCTTCTTCAAGAGCTGTAAGGGTTCTTCATAAAGTCTAGATGAAAGCCTTCAACTGCATACATTATACATATCTTTTCCGTTCTATACCTATTCCATTGTTTTACTCTTGAGACATCTTTTAATGAATAGAAGTTTACTTTTAATGTAGTCCAATTTAGTAATATCTTCTCTTTGTGGTTAGTACTTTTTATATTTGATTCAAAACTGCTCCTGCTTACTGTGATCACAGAGACATTTGTTTATCTTTGAGAAATTTCATTAGTTTAGTTTTATGTTTATATCTCCAACCTACTCAGAATTGACTTTTTTATGTGCTATACAAGGTCACAGTTTCATTTCAAGTATGTTTGATCATTTTTGTTGTTTTTTTGCTATTTTCTCACTAAAAAAGATCAAACTTGTTTTTAAATATGTATACTTGTTATAATAGTATAATATAGATAAAAATTCCTGAGTAACTAGAGACACTCCTACAAACTTTTTATAGAGCAGATTAGGGGCTTAATAAAAATCTTTTATAGTGATTTAAGCATTAAAGGAAAAAGATGCTTAGAGAGACACATCACATATAATGAGTATGTGCTCTGAGAGAAATTTGTCCTCTCAAGACACTAATTTGGTCTATATTTATCGAATGTCACTCATGTCTTAATGTTAGAGGTAACTGAGCAGAAAGTACAAAGTCATTGCTTTCATGTAGTGAGGGAAAAGATGAATGATCCAAACATACAACATTATATAGGGATACATGTTTGGATAAATATAGCAAAAAGGAGAAGAGGATAGTAGAGGAGTACAATTTAAAAGAGTGTCATGTCAGGGAATCCTTTATTGATAAAGTGATAGTTGGTGGAGACCAAAGGAATTGTCTTGTGGCTATTCTGAGGAAGAGGTGACCGAGTCATGTGCTGTTGTGGTTTACATAGCAACAAATAAGTGTGACCAGGACAGACTAACAGATGATGAGGTCACATGTTCCAAAAGCAACTAAAAGGGTTTGAACACTGTGTGACTGGAGCAGACTTATGTCTTAGCCTGTGATTCTCAACCTGGGTGTTGCGACCCCTTCTTATCTCCAAAAATATTGACATTGTAATTCATAACAGTAGCAAAATTAGAGTTATGAAGTAGCAACAAAAGTCATGTTATGGTTGGGGGGTTACCAGAACATGAGATGCTGTATTAAAGGGTTGTAGCGTTAGGAAGGCTGAGAAACCACTGCCTTGTCGGGTCATTTTGGCTGCCTGGCATGCTCAGGGCCCTGGGTTTAATCTCCAGTGCCTGGGGAAAGGAAAACAGAAGTGCAGGGTTTAGCTACTGTCTGGTTCACTATTTATAGTGGTGTTGAATGGAGGAAGTGAGAAGTCAGGACGGAATTGGGTCCTATGTAAATTCTGAGCGAGACCTAGGAGTTTCTGTGAGGAGGAAGGGACAGAGGAAATCAAACCTGGACAATATAGGAAGGAGACAGTTTCCTAGAGTTAAGATGTGGAAGACAATGTCAGGACAATTTGAGGGAAGAGCTTAGTTTTGTTATGTTGTTAGAAATCTGTGAAGTGTGCAAGCGTATGTGATGAGCAAGCCCTTAGGAGGGTTCATTCCAGGGAGAACCTTTTGGTAGGGCTGCAGAATGACCCAGCATACATTGTATGTGCCAGCAAACTAGCCTCTGGACTTAAGAACTTTTCTTTCTAAGGCCAGGGCACAGTGGACCACCTTGCTTTCCTTTAATCATAGATTGCCCAAATATTGGACTTTTTATCTTTGAAGTCATTGCTTCATAACTCTCTCCTTCCCCCAAAGTTTTGGCTTCTGACTGCCTTTCAGTCTGATCTTTACTTTTAAGAATTCTTTGAAATTTTTGTCTGTTCATCCCATTCTTATTTGTTTTTTTGGTCCTTTGTAGCTTTTAGAAATAAATTTTTTATTTTACTTTCAAAGATTTAGTGTGAAAATAGTTAGTTTGCTAATGTGTGCTTGGTATGCAGTCTTTGTTTTTGAGACAAGGTCTTGCTATGTAGCCCATGCTGGCTTTGAACTTGTACTCTTGCCTATGCTGCTCATATGGTGGGATTGCAGTTCTGTGCCTTCATGACTGGCTAGTTTTAACTTAAGTTTTTGTATTTATTATAAAGAATAGTGAATTATAAGAAGATGACAAATGCAGAATGATAGAAGTATCATCCATTTTTGCTTTTTCTCTTTTTCTTTTCATTTATTTTTTTAAGTATACACTGTGGGACTTATTATATAGACCAGGCCAGCTTTGAATTCAAAGAGATCTACCTGCCTATGCCTTTGGATTGCTGGGATTAAAGGTGTGCACCACTATACCTGCCTAGATCTATTTTCAAAAAAAAAAAAAAAACCCAAAATTGAGACAGTGTGTCTCTAAATAGTCACAGGCTGGACTGGTAGCCCAGGCTGGCCTGGAACTTCGCATTCGTTTTGCCCTTCCCATGAGGGGTTCTTGTGTTATAGCCATAAACTACCACAACCAGCTTTTCAAGGTATTTTATTGTCATTTTTAGGACCAATCCTATTCTTTTGTCTTCTTTACAGTTCACTTAGCAGCCATGGAAGGCCACCTCCATTGTTTTAAGTTCCTACTGAGTAGAGTGAACAGTGCAGTACAAGCCTTGAAAGCCTTCAATGATAATGGAGAAAATGTACTGGACCTGGCACATCGGTTCTTAAAACAGAACATTGTACAGTTTATTCAGGGGGCTGAGTATGAAGGAAGCCATTTAGATGATCAGGATGGTGAGTAGTTAACCACACATATTTTATTTTAATAGAGAATGGTAATAATATATGGAATCCAAAGACAAAGAACTTGTAAGGCAAATGCTACATTGAAAGTTATCATGTTACTTACTATCCATATTCATCCAGATTCTTTATTATGAAGCAGTTTAGACAAAGCATGTAGACAGTAGTATAAAGAACAGTGTATGTGACTGTGTTGGCTAGTTTCATGTCAACTTGATACAATCTAAGTCATCTGAGAGGAGGAGCCTAAGTTGAGAAAATGCCCCCCTTAAAATCTAGCTGCAGTCCAGCCTGTAGGGCATTTTCTTAATTAGCGATTGATGGCAGAGGGCCCAGCCATTATTGGTGGGACTGTGCCTGGGCTGATGGTCTGTCCCTATGCAATCACTGATCTGCTTTGTGCTAATACAGATTAGCTTGCATTTTCTAGAGTTTTGTATATCGTCATTTTGAGAATTCATATGTATTCTGTGTACTTGTAGTTTATTCATTTGTAATTGCTATCATGTGTTCTATGATCAGTTGAACTGAGGCGAGCATTTGCATTGCTTTCAGTTTGGGATTTGTCAGTAGAGTGGCTGTTATGTCTACATGGACATATGTTTCTATCCCTCTTAAGTACTAGGAGTGCAACGTGTGCTGGGTATATATCTAACTTTAGATACTGCTTAAGGAGCTGCTTTTCTTCTCCCTCCTTCCCTCCCTACTCCCTCTTCCCTCCTCCCTCCCTCCCTCCCTCCTTCCCTCCTTTCCTCCCTTTCTTTATGGTTGTTTGAAACAGGGTTTCTCTGTGAAGCCCTGGCTATCTTGGAACTATTCTGTAGACCAGGCTGTCCTCAAACTCAGAGATCCACCTGGCTCTGTCTCCCAAGTGCTGGCATTAAAAGCATGTGCCACCATGTCCATCAAGGAGCTGCTTTTCAAACTGCTCGCCAAAGTCCTCTATATCCTTGTCAACAAAGGCAGACGGCACTCTGTTCTGCTTCTGTAGCCATTTTAATGGTTGTATGCTGTTTGCTAGAGCATCTTTTCCTGGACTGGTCACTCATGCTCCTTTTTAAATGAAATATCTTTTACTTTCTGACATCTTAAAGATAAGGCTTTTTTAGTTGTCGAGAGTTTTAATTTTTAATGTATTCTTGACATAAACTCTGTCAGATGTATATTGCAAACATTTTCTCCCTTTCATATTCTTTTAGTTTTCAAAGTAAAATGTTAAATTATAACATGTAAGTTATAATTTGTAATTTTGTTGTTTTAAACAGTGTAGCATTTGGTGACATTTTATAATTCTTTTTAGTTGTCAGTGTTTCAGTTGAACTCACCTGAAGTAGCTTCATACTTAAGATAATATTAAAACTGGATTGTGTGACAGCTTGAGGTAGGGAAAAGAACAAAGCCCTGCGTTTGCTAAAATGTTGACCTTTTTTTCAGATTTAGCCTTTCCAGGCCATGTGGCTGCCTTTAAGGGTGATTTAGAAATGCTTAAGAAACTGATAGACGATGGGGTAATTAATCTGAATGAACGTGATGAAAATGGATCAACTCCCATGCATAAAGGTGAGCTCTTCCTGCTTCAGCTTCTGCTGTGATATCCTACGAGTTATTTAGCCTTGAAAGAAGCTATCAGAAACCTACCCTGGTGGACAGCAGTGAATGTTATATGGAATACACAGTCTCATTTCTAGTTAAGTGACTTTTATGACGCCAAATGTGGATGCCTTGTTGTAAGGAACCTTGTTGCAACAGTTTTTTTTAAAGAATTATTTTATTTTCCTCTTTTTTTTTAAATTTTATTTTGAATAGGGTCTTATTGTATAGTCCTGTAAGTAGGCTGGCCTCAAATTCACAGAGATCACCTTCCTCTGCCTCTGTCCTGGGTGCTCAGATTAAAGGTGTGTGCCACCATTTCCCGCCCTTTTCTTTAAGGAATATTTTTAATTTTATTTTATGTATATGTGTGTTTGTCTGGGTGGTATGTACCATGTACATGCCTGGTTACCTTCACAAGCTAAAAAAGGGATCAGATCCGCTGATAGTGGACTATAGACAGTTGTAAGCTGCCATGTTGGGGCTGGGATTTGAAAAACAAGTGTCTTGATGGCTGAGTCATCTCTCCAGGCCAGAATCTTCTCTTTCTTTTCTTTCCTTTTCCTATCTTTCCTTCCCTTCTTCCCTTCCCTTCCCTTCCCTTCCCTTTCCTTTCCTTTTCTTTTCCTTTCTTGTCTTTTTGTTTTCAGAATTTTTTGTTATATTCCATTTTAGGGACATTATTTCTCCTTCATTCTTCCTTTGTATTGCCTGAGATAGAATGAAATTGTCAGGCTAAACTAATTATTTTAAACCAAACACCATTATTCATGATCACAAATATGATTTCTTGATCACATTTAAGAACAGGAAATACAGAGTATGTTACTGTTTTTTTGCCAAAAGGATATTTACATTGGGGAATTCTGTAGTATATTTTTGGCAGCTTGTTCTGGGTAGGAGAGAGATGAAGAAAGGGAATAGGAATTGAGGAATCGAATGAGTCACTAAGGATCAAAGTGATGATATGTTTATAGAGACAGTAACTTAGTTATCAATGCATATCTCACTATATGCAATGAGTAGTGAAATCCTATCTATATCTATCTATCAATGCCAGAGCAAGATTGGGGTGGGTGGTCAGTGATAGAGTTCAGTGTGTAAAGTGCTTGCTGCTAGACCTGATGCCATGAGTCTGATCCTTGGAAAGTTGTCCTCTGACCTCCAGGTTTACACTGTGAGGTACCCACATGAAGTAAGTAAGTAGATGAAAAGTGTTAGAAAGAAGATTTCTTTTGTGTGTTACTTTCATACACAGAAGAGCATCGAGCAAGATTATTCATGTGTCTAAGGTCCTTGTGATTGGAGTGCTCATATTGGAGACACAAGACTGCATAAGAGTTGTGCCCTTGAACAAGGGTTAAGAAGACTGTTTTCTAGTTTCTCTCACTTGCTTGTTTGAACTTTAAACTCCAATTTTTTATATTTGTATCCAAAATTATTTGAGCACAGTAGATATTTGGTTAAATGTCAAATAAATGTGCAAGTGAAAAAGAGAATCTTAGCACAGCTTACTTTTGTTAGTTACTACAAGGCCAAAATGTCAGAAAACCGTTTTCAGTAACAATTCTCTCTGTATGAGTTATGTGTTTCTTTTTTTTTTTTTTTTCTTTTTAAAAAGCTGCTGGACAGGGCCACATCGATTGTTTGCAGTGGTTAGTTGAAATGGGAGCTGACAGCAATATTACCAACAAAGCAGGAGAGAGACCCAGCGATGTGGCTAAGAGGTATAAATTCTGTCTACTTGATTCTATTGTCTTCCTTCTGCTTTTAGAGCTGTACATTTAGTTTCTCATACTTAGACATTTCTGAGTATTTAATACAGGGGACTCAATGATGGGATCACAGTTTTTTTTTCCTTTTTTTTCTTTATTAACTTGAGTATTTCTTATTTACATTTCGATTGTTATTCCCTTTCCTGGTTTCCGGGCCAACATCCCCCTAACCCCTCCCCCTCCCCTTTTAGATAGGTGTTCCCCTCCCCCCCCTCCCCACATTACCACCCTCCCCCAACAATCACTTTCACTGGGGGTTCAGTCTTGGCAGGACCAAGGGCTTCCCCTTCCACTGGTGCTCTTACTAGGCTATTCATTGCTACCTATGAGGTTGGAGCCCAGGGTCAGTCCATGTATATAGTGTTTGGGTAGTGGCTTAGTCCCTGGAAGCTCTGGTTGCTTGGCATTGTTGTTCATATGGGGTCTTGAGCCCCTTCAAACTCTTCCAGTCCTTTCTCCTTCAACAGGGGTCCTATTCTCAGTTCAGTGGTTTGCTGCTGGCATTTGCCTATGTATTTGCTGTGTTCTGGCTGTGTCTCTCAGGAGAGATCTACATCCGGTTCCTGTCGGACTGCACTTCGTTGCTTCATCCATTTTGTCTAATTGGGTGGCTGTATATGTATGGGCCACATGTGGGACAGTCTCTGAATAGGTGTTCCTTCTGCCTCTGTTTTAATCTTTGCCTCCCTATTCCCTGCCAAGGGTATTCTTGTTCCCCTTTTAAAGAGGGAGTGAAGCATTTGCATTTTGATCATTCTTCTTGAGTTTCATGTGTTCTGTGCATCTAGGGTAATTCAAGCATTTGGGCTAATAGCCACTTATTAATGAGTGCATACCATGTGTGTTTTTCTGTGATTGGGTTACCTCACTCAGGATATTTTCCAGTTCCCTCTATTTGCCTATGAATTTCATAAAGTCATTGTTTTTGATAGCTGAGTAATATTCCATTGTGTAGATGTACCACATTTTCTGTATCCACTCCTCTGTTGAAGGGCATCTGGGTTGTTTCCAGCTTCTGGCTATTATAAATAAGGCTGCTATGAACATAGTGGAGCACGTGTCTTTGTTATATGTTGGAACATCTTTTGGGTATATGTCCAAGAGAGGTATAGCTGGATACTCAGGTAGTTCAATGTCCAATTTTCTGAGGAACCTCCAGACTGATTTTCAGAATGGTTGTACCAGTCTGCAATCCCACCAACAATGGAGGAGTGTTCCTCTTTCTCCACATCCTCGCCAGCATTTGCTGTCACCTGAGTTTTTGATCTTAGCCATTCTGACTGGTTTGAGGTAGAATCTCAGGGTTGTTTTGATTTGCATTTCCCTTATGACTAAAGATATTGAACATTTCTTTAGGTGTTTCTCAGCCATTCGGCATTCCTCAGCTAAGGTCAGGTCCAGGAGTCCTCGGCACACCGCAGTGATCTAACTAGTGTGTACAATGCTTGTTCACCCAGATATCCTTGATGCCTTGCTGAGAAATACTGGTAGGAAGGGATAACAACAGTGAGACTAGAGAAGCAGTGCTTTGGATCATAGTTAGGGATTCACAGGAGCTAAATGTAACCTCTATACAGAATGCTGTGAGCTCATGCAGGCCATCTCTGTGTTCATTTGGCTGTTGTTTCTTCAGTGTCTGACCAGTTCCCATAGACCATGCACTGGCCACAAGTCAGATAGCAAAGGTGGGAAGCACAGTATCTGCAGTCAGGAAGCCCTAGAAACTTTAGTTCAAAGGAGAACAAATGTACAAACAAAGCTCAGTAATAAAACCATTGCCTTGCCTCGCCCACCTCACATGGTGTGTATGAGTGAGGAAAACTGCCAGCTCTTCCTGCCTGTCAGCAGTGTGGCATTGAAAACAGCACAGATGAGAGTAAACGATGAAAAAAGAGAATGCAGAGGAATAGGACTTCAACTGTTGCCAAGAAAACCATTTTTTTATTTTTAGGAGCAGCATTTATATTGACACTTGCTAGAGGATTTGCAACATAACATTTTTTTATTTTTGTTACTCAGAGCTGCTTGAGTTTATACCATGAGTATGGGCTACAGTGGCAGGTGAGGCTTGACCTGGTGTTTGGTTGGTCCAACAACTACTTAACCTCTGTGTAGCTCAGCTGCCCTTCAACTTGTAGTTCGGTCTCCCTGGTGCTGGGATTAGAGGTTTATGCCACTATACCTCATTGGGTTGTTTCCTTGTTGTTGGTTTTAAAGGGTTCTTTATATATTCTAGATACTCGTTCTTTCTCAGAAAATATCCTTTGCAAAGAATATTTTTCTCTCAGTTGTGGGATCTTTTCATACATTTGGAACTGAGTCAATTTCAGTGAAGTTTTCCTTTTTTGGAGTATGTATTTGGTGTTAGATCTTCAAAAATCTTTGTGACTTTGTATTCTATGTTTTCTTGTAGAAGTTGTATGCTGTGTGGTCTATGGCTCTGATATATATATCTCCAGTACTATGCATTTGCGTCTAAGTTCATTCTTTTACAAATTAATATCAATTATAGTTCTATTTGTTGAAAATACTTTCGTCACTGCCTTTGTGACTTTGTCAAAGCTCAACTTCATTTGTTTGTTTGGACAGGACTTAGTCCAGACTGGCTTTAAACTACCACAGAGCCCAACTGGCCTCTGGTAGCTCAAAGCTATGATCCTTGTGCCACCTCAGTTTTAAGTGCTGAGATTCTAGGCATATGGCACCATATATCTAACCTAATACTTAAATATAGTAAAAATGGAAATAGGAACTACATCTCCAAGTAGAATAAAAAAGGATAACTAAGGTAACTTACAAGGCAAATTAGGATATTAAAAATTATTTTAGATAAATTATTAATAAAATGTGGAATGGGAATAAGGGGAAACTAGCAGGAAGATTGGTAAGAGAGGGAAGGTATGTAGAACTAATAGGAAAAATAAAGTTCGAAGGAAAAAAAGTAATTAAAAAACAAGACAGGGGGTTGGGGATTTAGCTCAGTGGTAGAGCGCTTGCCTAGCAAGCACAAGGCCCTGGGTTCAGTCCCCAGCTCCGGAAAAAAAAACAAAACAAACAAACAAACAAAAAAACCAAGACAGGGATAGTAGCGCATGCCAACATTCTGAAGGTGGGTGGGCAGATCCCTGTAGAATTTCAGGCCAGCAGGGCTGCACAGCAACACCCTGTCTCAGAACAAAGAGAAAGACAAAAACAAAACAAACCCCAACAGCCATCATTAGTCCTTTCCCAAAAGCAGATGGGAGATTCGATGTTTTCCCCTCCAAGCTGCGTCTTTTGACATGTGCTGGAGTTGGGGTAGTGGGCAGCAAGTTGTTTTCCTCTCTGTTCCAAACAGGTTCTACCTGAAAGAACAGTGTGGAGGCTGGGCTCTTCTAAGCTTTACTGAGCCGGGCAAGAGCTAGGACAGTGACCACCAGTGGCTCAGTTCATGCCTTTCATCTCTGTACGTGAACCTAGACTGCAGCAAGTATAGGAGCAGTGCCCCCATGTACTGACGCAGTGCATCTCCCATGTGTGCTTGGGCGTGGGAACATGAAAACTATGGCATACTTCCACTATTTGTCTCCAGGGGTTGAGAGTGAAGAAGGTGGTCAAACCCACACAGTCTGCAAGGGGCATGATGCACACCCGTGGACTCTAACTCTGTGCTCTAGCAATACTAGTCTATTCCAGCTCCTGCTTATAGCCATTTCTCAGAGGTCAGGCTACCATTGCCAAACAGAAGTTTCCTTGTTCCCCTCTGTATGCATTTCCCAGCTTTGGAGATCTGTAGCAGTAAATCTATGTTCAAATCACAGCCAGTTTCTTAGGCCCACATTGACTCTTGCAGCAAGCACTTGTGGAGCTTGTGAAAAAGAGGCCACTAGCACTTGAAGATATGAAGGTACAGGGTCCCTGGTTTCTTCAAGCCTGAGGGTCCATGGTGGCATCTCTCTTAAGATGGTTGTACAGTATAGCACACTGAGCAAACGAGCAGGTGCTGGGACCCTTTCCTGTGCCTGTCTATGTATAGATCCAAATTTGCTGCCTCAAACTAATTTTGCACAGTGCTAGGTTGTGCACCCATGGATCTTTCCCGGGTTCTCTTCTCTTTTTCTTAAAGCCCCAAGGGGGATTTTCTTTCTTGTCCCAAGCTGTGCTGCCTACAGGTAGTGTAGTACTAGTAGCACTGCAGTTCTTTGCTTCTTCCAGAATTTAAGGTACAATATGTCTGGATTGGAGCTGGTCACTATCCATCCATTGCACATGTTTGTAGCTACTCCTCAAAGTTCTTTTTTCAGTCTTGTGAAGATACAGAATGTTCTGGCTGTCTCCAGTCTACCATAGCCCCTTGCTGTCTTCCCTTGTTAGCCTGACAACTCTATATAACTTTATTACTAAATTTTGTGTTTGTTCTTGTGATGCTGGGAATCAAACCTGGGTACTTATACATACTAGGCAAGTACTGTACAACTGAGCTGTAAACCCTGCTGTATCGATAGCTGTTTAATAATTTACTTGCTGTGACTGAAGAAAAATAAGAATGTACATATGTATAAATGTATAGTTATAAAACTGAGTGT
Organism: Rattus norvegicus; assembly: GCF_021556685.1. Lineage (NCBI taxonomy): Eukaryota > Metazoa > Chordata > Mammalia > Rodentia > Muridae > Rattus > Rattus norvegicus. The sequence continues at coordinate 159,201,369 of NC_141534.1, read as the reverse complement.
ATTAGTTTCTTTTGCACTTCTGTAACCAAATTACCTAATCAACAACTTGATTGGAGAAAAGCTTATTTAGGCTCATGGTTTCAGAGTATTTCAGCTCAGCACAGTTAGGAAGGCACAGCAGCCAAGGCTTGCTGGTGAGAGGATGTGGCGGTGGTTGTTCACATGCAGGAAACCTGGAAGCAGACAGCTCTGGCCTCCCAGGGGTGGGTATACTCTTCAAAGCCTTATTCTGTCAGCCAGGCTTCATCTCCTAAAGGCCTCCCTCATAGCACTGCCACAAGCAGGAGACCTGACTGGGCATTCAAACCATGAGTGTATGCAACATTATATATTCAAACAATAACAGTGTGGAAAATAGAACTTAATATTCTCCATGTCCTAGAAGAAAGTGTCACGTATTTCAGTTAACAACATTATGGGAAAATAATGCTTGTTTCACTTATTTATAACAAAATTTCTAAAATTAAGAATGTATTATTAGTGGTTTAATGAAATGTAAAAAAAAGCAAAGAGAATAGAAAACAGAAGGAAATGTCATTATTCCTTTAAATTTCAAATGTGCTAAGTGCTTTGGGTTGAAGGATGAAGAGTAAGTTAGTAAGTGGTTATGGTAAAAACTTTAACTCCAGAATTCTGTCATCTGTCTTGGACTAGCAAAAGGAAATAAAGTAGGGAATCAAGTAGGATTTCTGGGCTCTGCAGCCCATAGAGTAGTTTTGTTTAGAGGCACACTAAGTGTTCTTTTCATCTGGGACAGCAGCACTTGTGGCGTTGCTTCTCAGCAGGAATACTCTATAGTATTCAATAGCCAAGGTTCCCATGCTGGGCGCAGGTCAGATCTCAGTGATCTTCAGGTGCTGACTTGCTTCCTTGCTTGGTGGTGGGTTGATAGAAGTGCATGTATGTAAAATTGTCCAAGTTAAGTGTGAACTGCAGTTGAGATGTATGGATGTTTTGGATCTGGTTAATTATTAATTCTTTTTTTACAGATTTGCCCATTTGGCAGCAGTGAAACTCTTAGAGGGGCTACAGAAATATGAGATAGATGACATTGAAGGTGATAAAAATCATATAAGTTTTTTCATAAGGCATGGTGTTGAAGGAAGCACCGATGCCAAGGATGACTTAAGTCTGAGTGAATCAGACAAAGCGAACGCCAGAAGTAAGTATGCTACCTCTATCATGTGTCAGCCACTCAAAACTATAAGTCACAGGACTGGGGAGATGGCTCAGTAGGTAAATCACTGGCTGTAATTCCTAGAACTCGTGTAACAGTGGCAAGGTGGCATGCTTCTATAATCCCAGTGCTCCTGACATGTGATGGGAGGCAAAGACTGGGTAATGCCTCAGAGCCCGAGGGCCAGGTAACCTGGAGTAAGCTGGAGTATGCATCCATGAACAACAATGAGAGCCTGTCTCTATCATGAATGGAAAGCAAGAACCTACACTGGAGGTTGTCCTTTGAACCCCAAACATGTGTTGTAGCACATGCTTGCCTGAATGAACATAAAAGAACATGTGTACATATGAATGTGTGTTCACAGACAATATGTATCAATCATATATACATACCATAAACCAAGAAACAAACAAACAAAGGCAGACAAATGCTAGGGCTGGTGAGCTGGCTTAGAGGCTGGTTAAGAGCTCTTGTTCTTAACCATATACATAAGTAAAATTTATTTATTGTTAAAAATAATTTACTTATTAAATAAAAATTAGTAATACACATAAAAATTAACAATCAGGCCTATTTTTTTACTGCAAGTTTGGAAATTATTCAGATAACACTGTCTATAAAGAAAAGTAATTTGGTATTTTCAGAATCAAAAATTAGTATTTTTGTCCTAAAAGTTATTGAAAGTATATATAAGTGTAAGATATGGTCTTTAGAATGAAAGAATGTAACATGGAAACTAAAGAAGTTAAATAAGACAACATATTTAAGTGGATCATAAACATGGCAAAAGCCAAGTCAAGAGTGATAATGTAGCACTTGGGAGCCGAGGATCCAAGTCTGGACTGTATAGTGAGCATAGAGCAAGCATGGGCTGCAGAAGTAACTGCTTCCCTCCCTGCATTTCTAAGGCCTGTTGGTAAATGCTATTTTTGTAAAGATTTATTATTTTCATTTTGTGTGTGTGTGTGTGTGTGTGTGTGTGTGTGTGTGTGTGTGTGTGTGTGTGTGTGTGTATTTTGCTTGTATGTATGTCTTAGGTCTCTTCACAGAGGTAAAACACTGAGATGGCCACTAAATGTGGGTGCTCGGGTCCTAACTTGAATTCTCTGGAAGAGTAGCAAGTGCTCTTAACAGATGAGAGAATGCATTAACCAAGCATCTTAGAGAAGGAATGGCTTATTTAGGCTTATAGTTCCAGAAAAGTGTCAATCCTGGCAGGGAGGTATAATTATAGTAGCAAGCTGCTAGCAGGAAGCAGAGAGCTTTGAAGGAGAGAAAACTAAATTCAAAGCAGTGGGAGGCTTTTTAGCTCTTAGAGCCTAATCTCATTGACTTCTTCCTGCAAGGCTATACTGCTTAAATTTCCCAATCAACTAGGGACTCTGTTCAAATATCAGGGGGATATTGTCATTCATGCAGTAACAGCCATGGTAATTGATTTATGTTTAAAGACCGTCATTCTGACTATTGAGAGTATAGTAGACTAGAGGGTGAGAAAGAATATAACATTTCTAGTCTCGATTATTTTCTTGATTATAATGGTAAGTTTTGCTTCACTGCTTTGGCTCCTGGTAGATCTCACATGTGTACACATACACACACACACACACACACACACACACACACACACACACACAATTACAGTCCGGATACACAAACATACACACTTACACAGAGTCCAGACACACACACACACACACAATTACAGTCCGGATACACAAACATACCCACTTACACAGAGTCCAGACACACACACACACACACACACACACACACACACACACTAGCTTATTTTTAAAATGCCTTTGCTACCTCAAAGGCTGGGCACTCCTAAACTTTTCCCTACTACTCCAGGCCCAATTGGGGAAGTGACCAGTGGACCCTTAACCCGAAATTTCCCATGGTTGATTGGCTTTTTCTTCTGCTGCTCCTGTGTCCCATTCTTCTACTTAGAGTCATTGTGATCTCCTCTGTTTCTCTCTGCATTCTACCTGTGCAACTCTTAAGTGTACCATCCTGTGTTGTTGTTATCTTTATTGATCCATCAAAAACCAATTGGGGACAAGGACCTTCAGTGTCTGGTCATGGAGATTCTCGATTAAATCAAAGCCTTAGAACCAATCTCCAACATATGATTACCACTTGGAGGATAATTAGATTCCATTTAATGGTGTCTTAGTATGCTCAGACTGTTGTAATTAGAGACTGGAAAGTTAAACAACAGAAATTTATTTCTTGCAATTAGGGGCTGGAAGTCCTAACTCAAAGTCTAACATGATTGTTTTATGGAGGAGGACTTGCTTTTGACTATGATATGACCATATCCTCAAATGAAAGAGTGAAGAGGGCTTGGGGGCAGAACAAAGATGCAAATGTGGTCCATCTAAAGTGGACTCCGCTAATGATATTAATCCCATGAGAATAGGACACCTGCTGCCATGCCATTTAACTCCAGTCACCTTCTATGAACCCTGTCTCCAAGTAACATCACATTGGAAGATAGAGCTTTCATGTGAATTTTGGGAGAGATCTATTAAGTCAATAACAAATTAATAACCAACAAAACATTCTAAATTAGTTTAAGTTAGACTGCCCCCTTCCTTCAGAATACATGCTGCTTGATACAAATAGATACACAGAAGCCAATGGGGTTGTGGTTTTTATAGGTGTTATGCTTTAAACAAACAAACAAATTGGAGAGATGGCTCAGTGGTTAAGAGCACTGGCTGCTTTTCCAGAGGACCTGGTTCAATTCCCAGTACCCACATGGCAGCTCACAACTACCTGTAACTCTAGTTTCAGATCTGACATCCTCACACAGAAGTGAGTGTAGGCAAAGTGTTTGTCTGTCTGTCTGTCTGTCTGTCTGTCTGTCTGTCTCTCTCTCTCTCTATCTAAATGGAACTAAACAAGTCTGGTAATTAGAGCAAATTTTGTTTCTGTGGCAGTTCTGCTGGTGTTTCAGCTATTGGCATATAGTTCTCCTGCCAGTATTTTTACTCTGTAATATTGAAAGGTTTCCTTTCCTTAGAACTTTGCAAAACATTTTTATCCATCACAGTAAGTGTATGGGAATGATAATATTTCTTAAGATACACTAATTAGGGTATCATATTACTTCATTTATAAAGAGTGTATAGTGATTTGAATGAAAACGGCCCCCATGGCCCCCACAGGTTATAGGGAGTGGCATTATTAGGTGTGACCTTGTTGGAGTAGGTGTGCCATTGTTGGAGGATACGTGACACTGGGGATGGGCATGAAGTTTCAAATGCTCAAGCCAGGCCTAGTGTCTCCCTGCTGTCTGCTGATCCAGATGTAGAACTCTAGCTATGTTTCCAGCATCAAGTCTGCCGGCATGCTCTCATGCTTCTCACCATGATGACAATGGACTAAACCTCTGAAACTGTGAGCCAGCCCCAATTAAATGTTGTCCTTTATAAGAGTTGCCACAGTGATGGTGTCTCTTCTCAGCAAAAGAACTTTGACTAAGACAGAGCCCTGGGTTTGTAAGTTATTTGTCCAGAGTCACCCTATAACTGGACGTAAGGCTTTCAGACTTGCTTATGTAGGACACTTGCCACCACACTTATTGTATCCTGAAGGGAGTATGTTCATGCCACATAACCTTATTGTTTCTTCTCACTGTGTTTGGTCAGGGAGCCATGGTTTGTTCTAGTGGATAGGAAGGATGGTTTCAGTGGATCTCTGGTGAGGAAAGCTAGAAGAATGTGTTGGAATTGAGGGTAATCTAAGCACAACCATGTAAGCCATATAGTGTGTGAATAGTAGGTCTTAAGCAGTGATTCAGACGTCAGAGCTTCACCACTATTTAACTTGGTTGATTTCAGAACCTCGGCTTTCTCATCTAGGAAATCCAGCTATGTTGCTATTGCTACCCTGACAGAATTGTTACAAGGCTTAATTTTATACACTAAAGAACAGGAACTGCCTAGCTTGTGGTAGAGGCTCAGAAATGTCAGTTGCCTTCCTTTTGATCTTTGGAAGATGTTTTTAGTTATTCTGGTTGGAATATATAGTAGTGCTTAAAACATTTTCTAAGAAATATTAAAATTCATGTCTGGATATATTTATTTTTTCTTTAAAAAGACTTAAAAGTGCCCATTACAATCTCAGGCTTATTTTCCAGGGACATGGCAAAATCTTCCATTGTGAATTCAACCAAGGGATAATCTGCTAGCTTCAGTTTTCTTGAATTTTCTAACATGCAGCACATAATACATGGCCTGCTACCTCTCATCTTGAAACACTGCTAGTCTTCTTGAAGATATCTTGCCTATATGTCAGCATTATAATGATCCAATGCATGTTCCAATGAAAGGCTCTCAGGGAGAACTTTCCCTCGGGATGGAGACCCTCCAACTCCAAAGACCAGACCGAGACACCACAGGATGCAATCAGCAAGAGGATTTGGTTTATTGTCGGGATACACAGGCACAGGCACAGGCACAGGCACCTGCGGGCGCTTCAGTCACTCGGGGGACTGGCGCGCCCCACGGAACCAAGGATGAGCTTTTTATAGGATTTTGGGGAGCAGAAGCAAGCATACAGAAGCAGATGCATGGTTACAGGGATATAATTGGTGGATTCTAATGTGGCAAGGGTTCAGCCCGGGGGCAAGTTTCCTAGCTACCTTCCTGAAACATAACGACTGACTCGGCCCCCCAAGGGTTCAGCCTGGGGGCAAGTTTCCTAGTTACCTTCTTGGAACATAACGGCTGACTCGGCCCCCCACCAGGGTGTGGGACCTCTCCTGGGGCTTTTCTCATTGTCAGGTGCTCAACCGCAGTCGTCCTGTTGCCAGGCCTTCAACCAAACCTATCTTGCTTGGCAGCCGCTGTGTACTCAGTGTTCTAACCTTTCCCTGAACCAGTCATCTTAAGTACAGCCTTGCAAAATGGCGTTACTGCTGCTAAGCTGGGGTCTTTCACCAATAACAGAATCTTCCAATTACGGTTTTTATTGCTTGCATGCTGATATTTTCCTTTCTACATATTTATCACACTTAGATCAATTCCATCCATAAGCTGCAGACCACGGTTCTGTTAAAGAAGAAGGCAATGGGGGTGGAGAGGTAGGTCAGTGGGTAAGAGTACTTTTTGCTCTTTGCAAGGACCTGGGTTTGGTTCTCACCACTCACATGGTGGTGCCTTATAACCACCTAAACTCCAGTTCCAGTGGGTCAAATGCCTTCTTCTGACCTTCACAGGCACCAGACACACATGTGGTCCACACATGCAGACAAAATACTTGTACACATAAAAATAAAATTAATAATTAAATATTTTTTAAAAGAAGAAAAGCAAATGTTGAGAGGGAATCATCATCATGTAATCATATGTGCTGTCATCTAAATTAGGTTCTTTAATATTTAACTGTCTTTCAGTGAGAGCTCATAAGAAAATTGTAGAATTGAGACAACTTCTGGAAATCGCTGAGAGCAACTTTAAACACTTGGGTGGGATAACAGAAGAGGATCTAAAGCAGAAGAAAGAACTACTGGAGTCTAAGAAGTAATGTCCTTAAAACCATTGCTTTGTATTTAGTACCTGTGAATTCCAAGGGATCTTTCCTCCCTCCCTCAGTCCCTCCCTATCTCCCTCTCTCCTTCCTTCCTTTCTTCCTTTCTAGACATGGTGGTACATAACTTTAATCCCAGTGCTTGGAGGCAGAGGCAGACAGATCTCTGAGTCTGAGGTCAACCTAGTCTACATAGTGAATTCTAGGATAGACAGGAGTATATAGAGAAATCCTGATTAAACAAACAAGCAAACCCACTTTTGTTGTTGTTAAATAAAGACAGAATCTTAAAATATAGTGTTGTTAGCCCAGAATTCACTCTAGTCCAGAAATGCTTCATGTTCAAGGAATTTGCCTGTGTCTTTCTCCTGCATGCTGGAATTAAAGGGTTATGCCACATGTCTGTAATCTGGAAGATTCTTACATATTTCCAAGTTCATCTTTTAGTTTAAGATCCAGCCTTGACACCCTGTCCCCCGACTGGATTATAGCCTGTGCTGACCCTGAGGTAATAGTTACCTCAACTCAATAATTCTGATCTCTTGTTAATCACAGCTGATTTCTAAGCCCCAGTTAGCCATTATTAATTAGCCCCTCAATGCAAATTCATTTAAGTGGCGCTGGTCTCTGGTTAATCACAGATGGTTCTGCAGTCCCAGCAAAGCAGTGAAGCACAGGCTTTGGTTCTAAAGATATCTTAACTCAAATACATCACAGGAATGGCCTATAGTGTCTACTAACTTTACAAATCAGCCTACATCCCTCAAGGTTCTTCCTTCCAAGCTCCCACCACAGTTCATTAAGCTTTTATTTAGCACTTGGGGCCTGAAGTTCTAAAAGCTTCCACAGTCCTCTCCAAAACAACCCAGCCAGGTCTGTCACAGCAGGACCCACTTCTCTGGTACCAATTTCTGTCCTAGTTTGCTTTTTGTTGCTTTGATGGAACATTGACCAACACCAACATGGGCTAGGACAAGTGCTTATTTACCTTATGCATCCAAATTACACTCTTGTCTTTGAGGGAAGTCAGGGCAGGAACCCAAGGCAAGAACCTGGAGGCAAGAACTGAAGCTGCTTACTGGTTTGCTCCTCAGAGTTTGCTCAACCTATTTCTTATACCCTCAGGGCCGAGTGCCCAGGTGGGCCTGGCTGGGCCTTCCCATATCATTCATTTTCATTAAGAACAGAATTGAAGACCCAGAAATGAACCCACACACCTATGGTCACTTGATCCTTGACAAAGGAGCTAAAACCATTCATTGGAAAAAAAGATAGCATTTTCAACAAATGGCACTGTTTCAACTGGAAGTCAGCATGTAGAAGAATGCAAATTGATCCGTTCTTATCACCCTGTACAAAGCTTAAGTCCAAGTGGATCAAGGACCTCCACATCAAACCAGATGCTCTCAAACTAATAGAAGAAAAAGTGGGGAAGAATCTCAAACACATGGGGACTGGAGAAAATTTCCTGAACAAAACACCAATGGCTTATGCTCTAAGATCAAGAATCGACAAATGGGATCTCATAAAACTACAAAGCTTCTGTAAGGCAAAGGACACTGTTGTTAGGACAAAACAGCGACCAACAGATTGGGAAAAGATCTTTACCAATCCTACAACTGATAGAGGGCTAATATCCAAAATATACAAAGAACTCATGAAGTTAGACTTCAGGGAGACAAATAACCCTATTAAAAAATGGGGTTCAGAGGTAAAGAATTCACAGCTAAAGAATGCTGAATGGCTGAGAAGCACCTAAAGAAATGTTCACCATCTTTAGTCATAAGGGAAATGCAAATCAAAACAACCCTGAGATTCTACCTCAAACCAGTCAGAATGGCTAAAATCAAAAACTCCGGGGGTTGGGGATTTAGCTCAGTGGTAGAGTGCTTGCCTAGGAAGCTCAAGGCCCTGGGTTCGGTCCCCAGCTCTGAAAAAAAGAACAAAAAACAAACAAACAAAAAAAGCAAACAAACAAACAAAAAAAAACTCCGGTGACAGCAGATGCTGGCGAGGATGTGGAGAAAGAGGGACACTCCTCCATTGTTGGTGGGATTGCAGACTGGTACAACCATTCTGGAAATCAGTCTGGAGGTTCCTCAGAAAATTGGACATTGCACTACCTGAGGACCCAGCTATACCTCTCTTGGGCATATACCCAAAAGATGCCCCAACAGATAAAAAAGACATGTGCTCCACTATGTTCATAGCAGTCTTATTTATAGTAGCTAGAAGCTGGAAAGAACCCAGATGCCCTTCAACAGAGGAATGGATACAGGAAATGTGGTACATCTACACAGTGGAATACTATTCAGCTATCAAAAACAATGACTTTATGAAATTCATAGGCAAATGGAGGGAACTAGAAAATATCCTGAGTGAGGTAACCCAATCACAGAAAAACACACATGGTATGCACTCATTGATAAGTGGCTATTAGCCCAAATGCTCGAATTACCCAAGATGCACAGAACACATGAAACTCAAGAAGGATGACCAAAACGTGGATACTTCACTACTTCTTTAAAAGGAGAACAAGAATACCCTTGGCAGGGAATAGGGAGGCAAAGATTAAAACAGAGGCAGAAGAAACACCCATTCAGAGCCTGCCCCACATGTGGCCCATACATATACAGCCATTCAATTAGACAAGATGGATGAAGCAAAGAAGTGCAGTCTGACAGGAACCGGATGTAGATCTCTCCTGAGAGACACAGCCAGAATACAGCAAATACATAGGCAAATGCCAGCAGCAAATCACTGAACTGAGAACGGGACCCCCGTTGAAGGAATCAGAGAAAGGATTGGAAGAGCTTGAAGGGGCTCGAGACCCCATATGAACAACAATGCCAAGCAACCAGAGCTTCCAGGGACTAAGCCACTACCTAAAGACTATACATGGACTGACCCTGGACTCTGACCTCATAGGTAGCAATGAATATCCTAGTAAGAGCACCAGTGGAAGGGGAAGCCCTTGGTCCTGCCAAGACTGAACCCCCAGTGAACGTGATTGTTGGGGGGAGCATGGTAATGTGGGGAGGATGGGGAGGGGAACACCCATCTAGAAGGGGAGGGGGAGGGGTTGGGGGATGTTTGCTGGGAAACCGGGAAAGGGAATAACAATTGAAATGTAAATAAGAAGTATCCATGTTAATAAAGATGGAGGGAAAAAAAAAGAAAGAAAGACAGGCTCCCAGGTCAGTCTGACAGAAGGGGGTTCTCAGTTGCAGTTCTCTCTTCACTTGACTCTAGCTTGTTTCAAGTTGACAGAAAACTAACCAGCACACAAGTATTAATCACCCGCTCCACATTTTCTGTCACTGATTCCTGCTTCATTTTTTCTATCTCTTAGTTCTTGTTACCTCCCAGCACACCATGTATTCTGTTTATTTTATGGTCACTGCTTGTCCTCAGTCCCTAAATCACTGCCTGTTTATGTAAGATCTTATGTACAGTTGGCAAATAAATGATTCATTTTACTTGCTATAGAGTTAACAGTGGTTTCCACTGTTAACAAAAAAAGTTGCTAGGTAAATCAGAACTGACTGAACAAACATTTTTGATAGGACCATCACAGAGCTGCAGGAGCAGCTGGCCTATGAGCGACTCCGCAGGGAGAAGTTAGAGTGTCAACTGGATGAGTACCGAGTGGAAGTGAATCAACTCAAGGAAGCGCTGGAGAAAATCCAGGTCCCCAGTGCTGAGGCTATGGTTGGTGTCTTTACACATTCTTTTTTTTTTTTTGATAAATGGTATATAGAAGTGCCTAAGATTGTAAGCTTTGAGTAGGGGTTGAATTTGAATCCTCTCAATAATCTTTTTTGATGTGGGTAAACCTTTGGTCTATTTGAACTTGTGCTGCAAACTAGAGCTAACTATAGTTTCTAAAATAGACATCACGATTGTGAATTTGACACTGTTTACCACTGTGAATAAGCATTTTTTCTACTTTCTGGAGCTGTATTTTGAGTTTCAAATATATCTCTTGTAATGAAAAAAAAGTCAAGATCAAAAGGACAAGAATTTAAATAGTGATTCCACTAGGTGTCAGTTTTAGACAAAGAAACAACTTCTCAACAACCCAGATCAACACCTGACAGAACACAAGAAATTATAGAATAAGGACAGAAAAACAGTTTCTCTTAGAGCCATCCAATCTCATTTGACTAGTCTTTGATCTCACACTTCTGCAAGAAAAGGCTATGTGGGGCACACCTTTAATCCCAGCTCTCAGGAGGCAGAGGCAGACAGTTCTCTGAGTTTTAGGGTAGCCTGATTTACAGAACATGTTCCAGGACAGCCAGGGCTACATAGAGAAACCCTGTCTCAAAAAAACATACTGTGATGTGGCCTTGGGGACAGCTTATCCTGACATTAGGGATACTGAGAAACATTTCATCCTTTAGGGAAGTTTTCTTCTGCAGTCATCATGGATAAATGATCTCATACCTCTGCCACCTTGTCTGATCTGTAACAAAACATCCTGCTCTTTTATTTCATGCAAACTGTTAACCTCTTAATCACTTCAGAGAATGTAACATAAGAGTTCCTTGCAAGATGTTAAAAACAGATCAATGTACTTCCTTACACCAAATTTCACTGTCCAGATGAACCCACTGCTAACAGCTTAGTATTTCATGCCGTGTAGCAAATTTTCTATTTACCCACAAATACATGTGTGCATGTCTTCCTTCATTTCCTCCTATTTATTTTTTTCTTGAAATAGGTTCTTAGCATGTATCACAGACCTAAAGTGCACTAGGTAGCCCAGGCTGGTCTCATTTACAACCTTTTGCCTCAGTCTCCCATGTATTGTGATTGCAGGTATATGCCACCATGTTAGGCTAAGGTGTGTGTCTTGTTTGATCACATGAATAGTGTGACACAGGAACAAATTCAGACCCTCTGTCTTCCAATCATATCTCCATTTCTTTAAAGATGCTAACATTTGTACTTCAGTGTTAAGCTCTCACTAGGGTTTCCTTTGTTCTGATAGCTAAACTCATATCTGAAATTCCTAGCAGAGTCTAATTTTAAAATGACTAAAACCAAACTTAACAAGACCAGATTTTCACCCCAGATCTCTTTTCTTCTCCTTTCCTTTTGTTTCTTCTTTTCCTTCTTTCCTCTGTTCTCTTCCATTTTTCTTTCTTTTCTCCCTCCCTCCATCCTTCCCTCCTTCCTTTTTTTCCTCAAGACAGGGTTTATCTGTGTAGCCCTGACTGTCCTGGAAATCACTCTGTAGACCAAGCTGGTCTCGAACTTATAGAAATCCAAGTGCCTCTCCCACCTGAGTGCTGGGATTAAAGGTGTGTACCACTAGGGTGTCTGGCCCCCTAGGTTGTTTGTTTGTTTGTTTGTTTGAGACAGGGTCTATGTAACCCTTGCTGGCCCAGAACTCATTATGTATATCATACTGTCTGAAGCCCCCCGGATGGCAGGATGAAGGAATAAAGGTGGAAACCACTAGGCAGGGCCAGTTTTGGATTCTTGAATCTTTCCGTCTATTTCTTTCTCCTTTCATCCATAAACTGTAGACATCTTGTCCTTCCCTATTCAAATTCATTTGAGTAAAGTTTGTTTTCTTCTGTCATTTCTTGTTCTGATAATCTTTGGGTTTAGCTTTAACTTACTGTATCAGCTGTACACTTGCCAATTCTTATGTAGATGGTCCTTTCTGAACTTTCCCAGCATCATACTTGTTCTTCTAGCTCAAGGTCCCCTATCAGACTTGCCCCATAAAAGCCCTTAGCAGGCATGTTACTGCTGTCCCACCATTCCTGACCAAATATTCTTTCTGCTAAGCTCGTCGTACTGCTTTGAAGGTGCGCCCCCACTTTTAGCTTGTTAAATACTTTACCCAAAATACTGACATTCTAAGTTTCATGAGAACGTTTAACATACATTGAGATTTTGGCCATTATCAATAATAGTTATTGTTATTTAATTATGTATTAGGCTTGATGTCAAGGCTTTTTGTTTTGCATCAACTATTTATATTACAGATTGAGAAGCCTAGACAGACAAGTGTGTAAATGGATTCAGCAATGGTGGAGAATGGGCAAAGTGGAAAAGGAAATATAAGTTGGTAATGAATACTGTACAAACAAAAACTCGTGAATGGAGAAGTCAAGAAATACAGATCCTAGCCCTATAGGGTTCTTAAAGGTTCCAAATGAAGTTGTATTAGCACATCCTACATTGCAGTTATGCCAGGGAATGTTAGTCAAGATAGAAGCAGAAATGACAAGTCGTTCCCTTTGGGGTTTCTATTAAGTAGCAAGCACTGACTGACTTTCAAGGCTCTCCCAGTCTTACTGATTCAGCACATGAACTTTACTTTACATGTACTTTAGACCCAGGAACATATCTTCTGGACACATAGAAGAATGTTAGTATGGCACTTTTATTTGACTCTTTTTCTTTATAGGAAGATGACTCCTGTGAATATAGCAAAGAGAAGAGGCGAATGAAAAAAAAAAACTCTCCTGGGGGCATGTTTGTGAGAAGGTTCTAATCAGTGCAGTAAGGTTAAATAAAGCCTTGATTTTCCTTCACTTTAGAGGTATGTGAATAGATAGAAATCCTTCAGTTCTGAAGGTGAAAATGTTATACATCAAACAGACTTAAAAATTCCATGGACTTAGGATATTTTTTATATGCATATATATGCAAGCCAACATCTATGAGAAATAATTTTGCAAGTATTCATATAAACTGTGAACTATGAGATGGTATAATCTAATAGTCAAAGGAAATCCAATTCTAGATAATAAAATTATTAAAATGATACTATGGCTTCACAATAAAGTTGTATTTTACTGTCTAGATATACTACTACTAATATGCATGATCTTAAAGAGTTTTGACCTTTGCTAAGTATTACAGTACAACATCTAAATCTAGCACTTAAGAGAGCGGAAAAGTATTAATGGGCATCTGTGCTCCACAGTGACTGTCTTAAGACACTCGTGCGTGTACACACACACACACACACACACACACACACACACACACACACCCCACTGTGACAAAAATTTTATTTAGTCAAATGACTTCCAACTTTTTTTTTTTTAAACAGAGCATCTAGACTTGAGGGGGTAAAGGTAAGTATTAAAACAGAACGGCTTTACAACCATTACCAAATGTCTCATTCAAATGCTTTACATGAGTGAAAATCTACTCTCTTTTAAAAAAGAGTCCATGCTACACCTTTACTAAGGAAACCCCTTAAGTCATCTGGTTCCGAATTCCACCTCTGCCCTGTGCTGTGAGTTTTATAGAAGTAGTTAAGAGGCAGACTCAGCAGGACCAAAGCACATGGGTTGTTTTCTCCTTTCCCCATAGCCCCAATGAATTGAGACTCTGTCCTTTGTTGACCCAAAAGCAGCTATGGTTCTGATTTAGTTCTCAAACATTTTCATCCTATTTCTTTCTTCCTATGGTGAGCCAGCAAAGTATGTGGTGGCTATTTAAACCTAGCTAGTATGAGCAGGATTTGTTGGCCCCAAGAATCTGCTGAGATCAGATCAGGCTAGTCAGAAGTATGGCACGGATAGCTGGGGATGAGTTGGAAAAGTGCTTGCCTAGTTTAATATCCAGCATCACATCAAATATGGCATGAGTACATGCTCATTTTATGTCTAGCACTTGGGAGGGTCAAGGTGATTCTTGGTTTGTCAATCTGGATAGAGAACTCAGATGTAAGAGATCTGGAGAGATGGCTCAGTGTATAAAGAACACTGTATTTGCCTCTCTAGCGCTCCTGTAAACATGGGCAGACAGCCTGTGTCTGTAATCCAGTGCTGGGGGCAGAACAGATAGATTCCTGAGGTTTGTCAAGTTAGCTGAAAGGGTAAGCCTCAAGTCTGGGGAGTGAAAAGGGGAAGGGGAAGAAAAGGGGACAGAAACAGGTGGGTTGGAGGAGGGGGGAGAGGAGAGACTCTGTTTCAAAAAGTAAGATACAGAATGAATGAGGAAGACACCCAAAGGTGATGTTTGGCCACCATATGAATACATATGTAACTCATACACATACACAAACAAAGAGGAAAAAAGGAAGAGGGAAATGTGAAGACTAGATAACAACAAAAGGAGGCAAGCAAAACAAATGTGAATAACCTTTTTTTAGTTCTGGTTAGGAGGTTTCAATCCCCAACTATGAGATGGTACTATGTATTATGGTACACACACACAGACATACACACACAACCCAAGAGATGTTTGAATTTAAATGAGTCATTGGGAAAGTCTGTTTCATATAGATGGGTAATGTGACATAATTCAGGAGGTGAGGATAATTTCTGGGGAACAGAGGGTGGTTGGCAGACACCTAATCAGCCAACATACACTAAGTTTTAGGTTCAGTCCTTGGTAGCAAACAAACAAACCACCACAAAATCTACCCCTCAAATTCTACACATATGAAAAATTAAAAAGATACATGTAATCAGAAAAACTATACATTTCATTTTAAGTATAACACATTTAAATGGGATTCACATTATTTTAAACTTATTATTCACTACAAAAAAAACTCCACTTACATAGGAAGTCACTTTGAAAAATCAACCAACTTTGTTATAGTATTTTATTTTATATAAAAATCTAATTGCAATAATAACCAAGAAAATAAAATCCAGCAAGTGTATAGACTACAGAACTGTTTACAAGAATGTAATCTGATAACAAATCCTATTTCACTTACAAAGGTCAAATGCAAAACTTTTTATTGCTATAGTTGTCAGAGGATAAGGACCAAGTGCACTTCTATCTCAAGCCAGGCTTTGAGTTAGAGCTTTTCAACATAAAGATGTACAACATAAAAATAAAATACCAAAACACTCCATTTAGTCTACAAGTTCTTTGAAGAGTTTGTAGTAAGTACATTCTATGGAGTGACCAGCAGCAGCAACAGGAGGGTCAGTTCTCCTTCCAGAACCTATAAAACCCCAGTGCTATCGCCAAGCAAGTGAACACCGAGGCTGTGAAAAGAAACAAACTATGTTACAAGCCATAGCTTAATTATTTCAGACAATAAAAAAAAAATGAACAGAAACAGAAAATCAAACTTTTATCTCATGTTCTTTTTCCCAAGAAAATTAAACTAAGAATAAAAGGCATTTGTAAAGGCAATAGTTACATCAATAGCTTTCTATATTTTAGAGATCAAAACAAAAATAATTAAAAAAATATAAATGTCATGTCAGAAAATGTAAGCAGTGCTTCAAAGTTACTAACACAAGGTCTTAGGAGTTCTGTTGTTGTGATAAACACCATGAGCAAAACAGCTTGGGGAGGAAAGGGTTCAACAACTCTCAGTCACACCCAATCACTGCAGGAAGACAGGGCAGGAACTTAAGGCAGGAACCAGAGAAGGAACTGAAGCAAAACCAGTGTTGCTGACTGTCTCACTCAGCCTGTTTTCAGCCTATCTAGAGGTAGTGCCACCCACATCAGACTGAGTTCTTCTCTCAGTCATTAAGACAATTCCCCACAGCCTTGTCTACAGACTGACCGTATGAGGTGTTTCCACAGTTGAGGTTTTGACATGTACCCATACTTCCAGACACTTGGGAGACTAAGCCTAGAAGGTTTGGGCAAATTGACAGCCAAACCCTACCATGTCTGCTGTTTGTAAATCTTTAAGAAAGGGAATCTTACTGTCTTATAACAACATCTCAGGTATTCTAGAACAAATAGATCCATATATGCTTTATCTTCCTACTTATTTAAAAATGTGTAACTGTGGCTTCCTAAACTGCTCACTGGCAACAACAGTACTAAAATATACTTAAAGGAGGAAGGAGAAGATGCTTCAATATTACTGGTTCCAAATGCTCAGCAAAACAAAAGGATGACTTAAGAAAGTCTATTTTTATGTGTATGGGTGTTATACCTACATTTATGTCAGTTCACCATGTGTATGTCAGGTACCTGTGGAAGCCAGAAGAGGGGACAGGATCCTGGAGTCACAGATGGTTGTGAGTCTCCATATGGGTGCTGAGAATCAAACCTTGGTCCTTTAGAACAACAACCAGTGCTCTCAGCCATTAAGCCTTCTCTCTAGACCCAGCAAAATCTTTTTTAAAACAATTGCTAACTTGTGTATTTCTTTTGCTATTACCACTAAGTCTATTAGATTTGCCTTGTATATCTATGAACTGCTAAAAGAAAGTTTTCTGGAAAATGCCACCATCTTCAATTTGGAGGGTAAAAAAGTATTTTGTGGTGTTATCCCTACCCCTACCACAGGATCCCTCTGTGTAGCCCTGACTGGGAATTCACTCTGTAGACCAAGCTGGCCTTGAACTCAGAGATCTGCCTGTCTCTGCTTCCTGAGTGCTGGGATTAAAAGTACCCAGCAGTATTTTGTTTGTTTTTAACTGTGGTATTCTTTAGGTAAATACTCAGGAGAATATAGGGAAATACCAGATAGAATCTGAAACTATTTCTTTGTTGCTTTGAGACTGATTGTGGAAGAGAATGAACATTCCAAATGCCTGTTTTAGAATTTCCTTTAGCATTACAGTTGAACTCAAGACCTTTGGTTCTACAGACTTTGTCAATGTAGGGGTTTTCAAAGCCTAACTTTAGATTTTTTTTTTAAATCTGAATTTTAAACATGAACCTAATGTTAGAAATAAAAATAGAGCCCTTAAATTAAAAAATAAGGGGATATACATCAGTTGAGGACTGAGACACATTCATCTTCTAACGTGCCACATCACAAATAGTGGGTGGCCAGAAAACCACTATGATGAGGAATTTTATTTATATAGTCATTTGTTGATACACACATTTAAAATAGGTATATCTTTTGACCCCCAGGTTTTTGTTTTGTTTCTGCCTCCCAAGTGCTGGGATTAAAGGCATGTGCCACCATGCCTGGTGTTACTCCAAATTTTAAATGTGTACAGCAACATGGGTATAGAATGTGTGTATTTAGTGAACATGCACATATATGTTCAGTAGTACTGCTCTTAAGGATGAAGAAATGAAAGCAACACTGCTGGGGAAGTTCGCATGTTGATACCTCAAAATACTATGGTTAGTAATAAAAAGATGTTAAACACTTAATGTTTAAGTACACCTCTAACACTTAGTTACATTTAACACAAGGAGTTAACTAAAACGGAAAAATCTTTTTTATAACTGTATCTTACCTGTATACAGAAGACAACATATAAACTAATACTAAATTAAGAGGGTGAGGGGATTTTCATTGCTCTTGAATTTAAATTAAAACATACTGCTTTAGACAAGTAATATTTAATAAATACATTCTTCCTGTCACATGAGCCATAAAAATCTTAGGTCAGACTGAAGTTGTGGAGCTCAGTGTGAGCCAATCTAAGTACGGGACAGTGTCTATGTGCTCACTTGGTCCAAGGTAAGAAGTTTCCTTACCCTCCACTGCTCTCCTTTTGCTATGTTTTTTAACAGCCCATATCTACTTTTGTGATCTTTCTAATCCTTTCAAACCTTTCCAATAAAATGACATTTTTCATTGTGGAATTTACACAATTAATTTTACCATATTGTTCTTGGGTTTATTTATCTTCTTGATAACCAGACTCCTTTTTCTATCAGTAAAACTGCACAGCTGCTTGCTACTCCAATCTTGAAACTGGTACCTTCTTCAAGGAAAACAGGGTACCAAGCAACGAAGGAGAATTTCTAGCTCCTTTTTATCTCTGTCCTGGCATGGTTATTCTGAGAGTAGGAACCAATAGATCCAAACATTCACTCCGACAGACAGACTTACCTGCAAGATAACGAATTGTCTCAAGTTTGCTCGACTCCATCAGTGTTTTTAAGGAAGCGATTTCAGTGTCAATTTTATTACTGGTCTCTGAAATAATACTTTTAGTTTGCATATCCTGTAGCAAATCAGAAAAAGCAAAGAATTAAGGTTTTATCCCTATATATTATGGACAAAAACATTTATATTAAAACCTAAAACTGTGTGCTAATGGTGCATTTAAAAAAGTCTTAGTAGTAATGAGTACTGCCAAGTGACAAAACATTCCTCCAATTTCATATTGGGAAATAATTTTCTTGAATCATTCAATATTGGACACAGTCTACTAAAAATCTCTTAGGGTATTCAAAACCTAACTATATATGATAACCTAAGAAGCAAACGTTTTAGTCCCAGAACTAACACTTTTGTATGTAAAGTCTTTGGAATATTATTAACCTTTCAAACATAAAAAAGACAACTTTTAAATATATTCTGCCATAAATACCAACCAAATTGGTACCAAGCTGGGGGGTAACTTTGCATGCACAGGGGACAAAGCTCAGAAATGGGTTGATGTGAATTTGCTCATTTCCTTGTTTATCTACTTTCTCTGGCCAAGGAGTCAAAGAAAATGGGTTCTTCAAAGAGCACAGGTGATTCTTCCTTACTAAATCCTGAGCAAGAGAACTTTTAAGAAAAGGATGAGGCTAAATCAGAAAGCTGGGGTTTACTTACTAATGACTTCTTATAGGGTTATTAAGCATATAAACAGGACTTCTCAGTACTGGGTTTCCAGTCTGGGTTCTTTGAGAAAGGATACATTGCATACTTGCCAGGTTTGGCTTCAAACTCACTGCAGTCCTGAGTGCTGGGATTCCATAGCACGCTTGGATTAGAATCCTTTAAATGTATTTATTCTTACATGTGCATTGGTGTTCTGCCTGCGTGTGTGGATGTGTGCATAGGGGTGACGGATCCCCTGGAACTGGAGTTATAGATAGCTGTGAGCATCATGTGGTTGCTCTTTCTCTGAAAGTTGAATCTTTCTCTGAAAGAGAAGCCAGTGTTCTTAACCACTGAGCCATCTCCAGCCCCTACAATCTATGTTCTTATCCCAGCTCTACCACCTCCTGCTTGTGTGATTTTAACCTTTTTGTATCTTATTTTCCAAACTGCTAAAGTAGAAATAACAATAAGCACAGAGCTGACCTGAAAACGTTAACAGACATGTGTAAATGTATAATGGTATCTGGTACATAATAAACATTAAATATTTACTCTGAGTTTAAAAAATTAAGGATTTTTCAAATTTAAATCTATTTACTTAAACAATAGTGTATTTTATTTTTATAACAGTTACGTCAATGTAAAAAATAGCTTAATTTTTTAAAAGCATGTCATGCGAAAGTTAATACTTTTTTTGAGGTGTGTGTTTTTCACTATGTAGACAGTTTCACTATGTAGCTTTGGCTGGGACCTTACTATGAAGAGACCAGACTGGGCTCAAACTCATCTACCTCTGCCTCCCAAGTGCTGGGACTGTGGCCCAGTCCAATCCTTCATCCTTTTAAAAATGTTTTTAATTTT
The DNA here is from genome assembly GCF_021556685.1 of Rattus norvegicus. Classification (NCBI taxonomy): domain Eukaryota; kingdom Metazoa; phylum Chordata; class Mammalia; order Rodentia; family Muridae; genus Rattus; species Rattus norvegicus. Next base: position 159,181,315 of record NC_141534.1, on the reverse strand, counting down.
ATTTTACATCGTGTGTCTGTGTGTGGATATGTGTTGGAGGCATCAGGCATGTGACCCTTGGAACAGAGGTTGTGAGCTGCCTGATGTGAGTGCTAGGACCCAAAGTCCAGACTCCTGTTAAGTGTGGTGTGCGGAGTCATCTCTCTAGCCCTAGAAAGCCTTTAATTCCTACTCCACTGTAGCAGCTCAAGAACCAGCATTTCCTCAGGGTGGCTTTCCCCACAGTGCTGGCAAACTGTGACGGAGGTGAAGAATCAGATTCTTTAGGGCTAGGTAACCCAAACTTACAACTAAAACTTAGAAAAGCACATGAGATATGAAAGAGAAACTTCTACATAGTAACTTACCTTTTTGGTAAATTCATTGGTTGCTTCCATAAGTTGTTTTTCTTGATCTGTGAACTAAACGATATGACGTCAGATTAAGAGAGAGAATGAGCAGCAAGATGACAGCTGCCGCACACGCCCAAAGCCTGAGCTGGGTCTCTGGAGCCCACGGCAGGTGAGAGAACCTGCAAAGTTGCCTCTCATGTCCACATGTGTTATAACAACAGCAACGTGAGAGGGGCTACAAATGACTTCAGAAGGAATAAATACAACAAGAACGCTTATTTAAAAACGTATCGGAGGGGCTGGAAAAATAGCTCAGCAGTTAGAGGACTTACTGCTTTTTCTGATTTCCTGCACTCACACTGGACTGCTCACAACTGTATGTAACACCAGCCCCAGGGGATTAACACCTCTGGCCTCCTAGGTGGATATATAATCATACTTACATCTATACATAATTAAAGATAATCTTTAAAAAAAAACACACTACTGGGCACGCACACAAGAAGTGAAAAAACAAATTTTAAGAAGCATGTTACCATATCTGTCACTCTGCTCCGCTCCAGGTTGATGTCCAGCCTATTGTCTGCTCTGATTCGACTGGTTTCATTCTTTAAAGAAAATTAGTATTTTAAAAAATGATCTTGTAATGGGTATTTGTTTTGAAACTAGTGGAATAAATTTCACTTACAATCAGCTGCTGCTTAACTTGATCTAGTTCAATTTTCATTTTCTAGGTGTAAAAGAGGTGACAGTTAGGATCAATCCAAAAGTGCCTGTGATTACTTTAAGTTTCAAAACTTAGTAAAATTTGGGTATCTGGCTTTTTTAATAAAGAATTATGATTTTAAAAAAGAACAGACCAGTGTGTTCATTAAATATATTTTAGGTACAAAACATTTAGTTTTGGTGTTAAATTTTACTTTTAAAATGATTTACTTTTTTAAATTGAAAAATATTTAAGCTAGAGCTGGTTGAGACGTGGCTCAGTGGTTAAGACTGCTTGCTGCTGCTCTAAAGGCCCTGAGTTGGACCAGCCGCCTATGACCCCAGTGTCAGGGGATTTGACACCCTCTTCTGACCTCTATAGGCATGTCTCTCTCTACAGCCCTCCTCCTTTCCCCTCCTAAGCCTCTATTCCCCCAAATAAATCTTAAACTAAGTTGATCTGGATTTAACTACAAAAGTACATCTTGGGGGTTCACAGAGATGGCTCAGTGGTTAGGAGTGCTTCCTGCTCTTCTAGGGGGCTTGAGTTCAGGTTCCTAGCAGCCAAGTTAGGTTGCTTACTACTACCTGTCACTCCTACACCACAGGATCTGATGCCCTCTTTTGGCACCTGCACCCATATACATACAGCCACACACATAAACAGAACTTTACAGCTCAGATCCTTCCCTCTTTCTATGATTTTTATATAAACACCTTACAGTATGTACTCAGTATGTAAGAAACTGGTTTGGAGATGAAGATTAGGTAATCTAATTTAACCTTTAAACAGTGACTTGTGTTTGTTTTTTGAGACAGGATCTCACTTTAGCCTTAGTTGGTCTGGAATGTGCTATGTAGATCAGGCTGGCCTTAGACACACAGAGAATCAACCAGTCTCTGTCTCCTAAGTGCTGGAATTAAAGGTGTATATCACCATGCCCACCTTTAAACAGTGACTTTTTAATTTAAAAGCTTTGTAATACATCATATTATTTGGTGTTACTAAGTTATTTACTAGCATACTTGTGAGATCAGTTACTTTTTTATCACTACTAGTAAGCTAAAAATTCTGTTACCTCATTCTCTGCTCTCAGATTTGCAAATTCACTTTTCTCTAGGATGACCATGTCTTTTCTGATGGAATCCAAATGAGCCATTAGCTGCTGGATGGTTATTTCCTAGGAAATAAAATAAAAATAACTGAGTGACATGAAATAGTGGCATCCTTTTACTTTTGAATTGTTTAAAAGAATGTCAAAACGCTAACATGTTGCAATCTGGTTTTACTCCGTCCCAGAAAAACTGCACCCTCTCCCTTTCTCTTTGCACTCTTCTCTCTTAAATAGCTTCTTCTTTCTCTCTTTTGGTGAGAGTTGGGCACATGCTATTCTGTCAGATCTTTCTCTGATTCCTCACTTTGTCTGCCACTCATTAGACAACACTTTCAAACATGGCTGCTTCCTTCTAAAAACTAACTTTACCTTCATTATTCTTTTATCCTAGAGGTGGGATTAGGTTCCTAAATGAACAGGGTGTTTTTAACATCGCAAACCAGTATTTTTTTTTTTTAACAAAACACCTTTTTTTTTAATTAATTTTTATTTATATGAGCACACTGTCACTGCCTTCAGACATATCCGAAAAGGGAATCAGATCCCATTACATATGGTTGTGAGCCACCATGTGGTTGCTGGGAATTGAACTCAGGACCTCTGGAAGAACAGTCAGTGTTCTTAACTGCTGAGCCATCTCTCCAGCCGCACAAACCAGTAGTTTTAAAAGCCAAAAGTTTTTCATAGTAACATTTTTACACTGAGTGCTATTTTTAGTATGCAGGACTAAGTGTTTCTGGCAGCAGGAATGGTCCTCAAATCATAGTTTTAAATCCATGCTTGCATAAAAAGCATGCTTAACATGTAATAGTAAGTTATTTTATTGAAAATGTCAATAGCTCCTTTGACTAGACCACTATAAGACATAACAGAGCTTTGGGAGAATTAATTAAATGCTTGGCCATTTTTTCCATTTCTTTAATTTACTAGTTTGTGATGATCCGGAAATAAGATATGCTAAAAATAATGCAAAATTGAAAAGAAAGTTAAGGTATTTTAATGTCTAACAAATTAAGAAATACAGTAAAAATCTTTAAGAGCTTTTGATTTTTCTCTAACCCTTAAAATAACTAAACTGCATAAAGAAGATTCTAATTTTATATAAGAAACCTTAATATTTATGGTTATGAAATAACCATCTGAAGGAAAAAGACTAAATTTGAAAAAAATAAAATTAAGTATAAGAAGAAAACAGATTTTTAAACAGTTGAAATGTCTGGTTGATTTTTGTCTGTTATCATTGAAATATGAAGCCTTAAAAATCACTCAAGCCATGCACAGGTCAGCAAAATGACTTAGTGGGTAAGCATGTGTGCTGCCTTAGCATCACAACTTGAGTTCAACCCCCGGACTCACATGGTGGCAGGAGAGAACCAACTCTCGAAAGCTGTCCTCTGACCTCCACACTTGTGCCATGGCATGTACCCTCACCCCCAATAAATAATGTTTAATTCTTTTTGAAGAATTTTATATCCCATCAGATTTAAATACTTCACCCATGTTAGTTCTTTCTAGCTTACAAAGTCTGTAAAAAATAACCATGGCACGGCCATTCAAAACATGTTGAAAGGCTAGCTCTTTTGCGTTGGAGAATTTTCCAGGGGAAGAGTTTTCACTGCAGTCTACCCCATGATTGAAATTCTACATTCATCTCTCACAAGGGAAGATGACTGAATTCCACTCTAGCTATCAAGCACTCTTGTTATGGGCACTCCAATTCTTCTAGGCAGATTCTGAGAAAGGCCTTTCTAATTCATCCTTTCCTCCTTCCTTGGAAAAGATTATGTAATGGAACTATGAGGAGTGATAAAAAATGGACGTATTACCTGTTGGGCTTTCGTCACCATCTCCTTGTAGACAGTATCCAGGCTGACATTTGATAACGTACTTAGGACCGACACAATCGTCTGTGCTTGCCCTTTGTCAAATCCTGCAGACAAGCAAATCTGCATTTAAAACATACCTCACCAGCAGAAGAGACAGCCAACAAACTTTCAGTAGCTCAACTATAATACTTAAAACAGTTACAATGAAAAGATGGACAGTACTATCTTATTTTAAAAGCACTCTGTAATCCCTAATTAGATATACAACAAAATTGAATATTTCTAGTCTTTTTTGGTAGTGAGCATATCATTGGCAATAAAATGGTATTTCATTATTTTCATTTATTCTACAATAGTACTTGGTTGATAGTGAAGTTAGGTAGATGCATACATTTTTATTATTTTTCTGTGCACTACTTTTTTATGGCCTTTGCCTACTTTTCTATAAAATTACTAAACTTTCTTTTATTGATTCCTAAGACATTTATCTAGAATTTTAGTAAGCAGATTCAGTATTTCTGAATACCACTCTGCACTGCCAAACAGGTGTTCCCTTGTAATATATTACCATATCTGGAAATATTAATTTTTTATTCTTCCACATTTATATTTCCATTCAGAATTTAGTATTAGCCAAAAAATGCTATCATTCTGGGCATGTAATTTTATGCTATGCTTTTTTTCATTCTCTATATATCCTTCCTAACAATGACTTTAAGTGACTATAAAACATTCCAGTGTATGGTCAGCATTCTCTTTCAATAATCCCTCTTAATTGTTGGTAACAGTGCCGCTGACTTGGGCATTTATTATATGAGTGCTGCTAATTTTCTTCTAAGTATTCATGTTTCTCACCATGAGTTTCCAAGTCCTGCACCAATGCATGGGTATCAAAAGTTAATTTTCTTTGTTCTAAAGGAGTTATTTCCACTGGCCTTCTATCATAATACGACTTAGTTGTAGTGGTCAAGAAACCTGAAAATAGAAAAAGATTATCTTGTAGTAATTTACAGTGGTATCACACTTTGGCTTGCTTCTAAAGAGCTCTCCTCATGCATTTAAATACAATTCTAGCTTCCCAAATAGGTGTCCTGTAACGTCACTCAAATTAACTGACTCTTCTCAACCCCTTTCACATTTGATGCTATCCTGTACATGGCAAACATTAACAGATATTCATTTTTTTCTTTTAGCATTCAAATACTAAGAGTTGGTCTAAATCCTAATGTATGTATTAACTGCTTTAGATGCCACTGCTTCTATTCTAACTACAGGGAAACAGAGTCTGCCCTACTTTGTTCAGTGTGCAGAAGTTCCTTAAAAAATCTTTGTATGTGTATGTTCTGACCTTCTGTTCCCATCTGTACCCATATCATTTATTTCCTGGTTCTCAGCTATAATGGTTAATGGGTAATTGAACCAGTCTAGAAGCCCTATGCTACCTTGGCTGTATTTTTCATACTGTATCTTTAGGACTCACAAGGGCACTTGTGTTACAGTTCCCTTCAACATGGGAACATGTCACCCCTTCAGGGAAGCTCCTTAGGCTGGATTGTATACAACTTCCTGATAGAATAAGCAATACAAGATGAGAGTCCTTCTCAGAATGAAAGATGCTGCAGAGATTCTGGGAGGAGCCACACGCTAAGGAGACTCAGACAAGCTGAGCTGAAAGAGGACTCAGACCAGAACAGCTGTCCCAAAGAAGCAGAAAGCAGACAAACTGCCTAAACGGTTCAGACCAACTGAGGCACTTGGAAAGGATACTACTGAACTGCCTGCAGGCTGTATGGTATGCTCCAGGTTCCCAGCATTATGAGCTGTCACCCATGGGGGTGGGCCTTGGTAATGCTTTCAGTCATTTCTGCTTATCCAGTAAAGTAAGGAACTCCAGTACATCTCAGGGTTCATCAAGTTGGATTATGTCATAATCTGTACTTTGGTCTGTACTGGGCTTTATAACTAGGTGAGCTGATGGATGTGTTTTGTCATGCAACAGCATTTTGACACACAGGTGAGTCATAATCAATGAATTTGATTTAAAGTTCTGGAGCATTTACTGATCAGTATAGGAGATCTAAGAGCTACCAGGCATTTCTGACATCTTCCTGTCCTAATCCATTAAATTCCCAAAACTCAACTCAAACACAGTATAGTCTGATGAATCTTACTATGAAATATTTCCTCCAAGGATGAATTCTGCACGTATAAAAATTCTTAACTATTGTGATACATTAAGATAATAACTGTTAGGCTGGAGAGATGGCTCAGTGGTTAGAGCACTGACTGCTTTTCCAGAGGTCCTGACTTCAATTCCCAGCAACCACATGGTGGCTCACAACCATCTGTAATAGAATCTGATGCCCTCTTCTGGTGTGTCTGAAGACAGCTATAGTGCACTTATATATAATAAATGATTTTTTTTTTAAAAAAAGATAGTAACTGTCAGTGTGGTAGTCAAGTATAAGGTGTTCTACCAGATAAATGCTTCCAAAACAAGGTAGTAGTATTCTCATTTTTAAATTAAAAGATCATGCATTAAAGCTGCATTTGGTACCTAATGCTGAATATGGTGATTCTAGCACTCAAGAGACTGAGGCAGGAGGATCATAATTCAATGCTAGCCCGAGTTACATACTGAAACCAGTTCAGACTAGATCAAACCATACCAGGCTTAGAAAAGGCAAAGGAATTTGCTTAGGTTACAGACACAGTGATAGGTAATAGGATTCAAATTTAGGTTCTTTTGACTACAAAGCTCACATCTTATCTATAGCCTGTGTTGTTTTACTTTATCCCAAGCTACTTATATATCTAATTACTTAAAGGACAGGTTTAATTCCAACACTCAGAAGGCAGTCCAGTGTATTTCTGCGAGTTCAAGGCCAACCTGATCTAGAGCTCTAGGACAGCTAAGGTTGGTTACACAGTGAAACTCATCTCAAACAACTCCAAAGAATATACCCTAACATTAGAGTCTACTGACATGCTGTATATGTGCTATAGGAGATCTATGGCAAATTAAATGAACTAATGAAAACACTCCCCTCTCCACCTGAGGACTAATTCAGTACTTCTTAGTCATAAGGCTGGCAATCTGTACTTAAAAAGAAACATCTGTAGTGTTTCTGATATTCTGCTAAGTGTGGTTAATAATAACAAATTAAGACTGCAGCACCATCAATGAGAAAATTTAGACAAATCACAGCTTCCTCTGCATTTCACTATTTAAAGAGTGTTGGACCAAATAAGGTATTTCCATGGGATAAGGATCAACTTTCAAATTTGCTAGACTATTGACATTATTTGTCTAGAGTGAGCAGGAACACAAACCATGCACTAATTTTAAGGGAGAGGGGACAAGATTTCCTCTCAAGAGTAATCAGATTCAAGGGGAATAACCTGACAATTATATTAAAATATTAACATTTTCCTGGGGTGCTATAATTTTGATAAAAGTACACAGATAAATTGAGATTTGAATTATTTCCTCATATTCAAAATAATGCTACCCCTTTGTGTGTGAGGCCTTTGTATCCTGCTGTCATGCTCCTATTTCTCTAAAAGGGCAGCTCTCATTGAACCTGGAATGGCTGAGAGCCACAGCAAGGGCCTTTTATGAGGGTACTGGGGATTCTACTGTGTGTTGTTATTCTTGTGCAGCACATGCTTTTACTAGTGGACCCACATCCCTATCCTTTTTTGAAAAGTCCATCAGACTGTGTATTTATACTATCTAAATACGTAATCAAAGATGTGACTAATTCTAGCAGTTAAACAGCAGACAAGGGCAGCCTTGACTTCAAGTTAGTGGAATAAATAGAATTAAATAACAGGCTATAAACAAAACAGTGGCAAACAACAAAACCACACAAGTGTGGAGGGAGGAGAAATGTGTCTGAATAGCTCAAATTCATAATAGATCCAGAAATAATAAAATGTGGAGGTTGGGATGCCTTTTACGGTGGAAAAAAATGAAAAACAAAAGTATAAAAAAACTCTAGGAAATAGTTCTCAGAGTAAAGTAAGATAGTCTCCTGGATACACAGACTAACAAAGGGCCCAAGTGTTTGGAAATGTATAGGTTCCAGGGCATTTAAAAACAAAACAAAACCCCACTATGTAATTTGTAAACCAGGATACTCGCAAACTACCTAAGAGTTCATTAACGTTATGACACTGAACCCCGCTCCGTGCCCCCACCAATTCAGAAGCCTAGCGGAAGGGCAAGTCCGCTGGGTCTAAAAGGAAGGCAGCCCTCCAACAGACCCCATCGGTTCAGCCAGCGACCCGCCCTCCCCGGAGCCTCGCGGGTGGCTTTGCGCGGGTGGGCGGGGCCCTGTAGGGGGTGTGTCACTCTCGCGGACGCCTGAGCAGGCACACCCGCCCGAACATTCTCCCTGAGCGAGTCTTCGCCTCACCTCTCCGCAGGGCGGGTGACAGACGCCCGTGGGGACTTGAAATCCAGCGGATTCCACTGCACTCGGGACGCAGGAACCGCCAAATCCAGCGGTTCCTCATATTCTCGGAGCTCCGGGTCAGCAAAGGGAAGCGGAATGTTGTTGATTCTCGCAGAGGCTTTCGGACAATGAAGTTCTCTCACCATAAGGATGCTGGGAAATGTAGTTTCCGATCTGTCACTAAAACACTTGTGGGGTTTTTCTTTAACAAAGCTAGGCCTCTTCACAGAGCCACACTTCTCATGACTCAGAGCTTATCCCTCTAGTCCATCGCCCCTTCCCCATCTCTTCCCGCCTTTACCGCCCTAAGAAACCGGGATCTTGGAGAACCTCTGGCGCCCATTTGCTGGTGGCGAGTTTGTCCCACAGCAAGCTTTCTAAACCGAGTCCTGTGTAGTCGCATAGCACCATGGGACTCGCAGTCCTCGCTGCTGAGGATTGTGGGGATGAGACCGGGTTGTTTCCTCGCCCAGAAAGCTTATGGAAGTACAAACCGCTGCACACATTTGTAGTTTCGCGTCTTTCTGCTTGGCCCTCTGGTGCACTGGAGGACCAACTGTTTTAGGCCTTTCCTTCAGGAAAACGAAATGAAAATTCTCCATTTACTGGGTCGATATCGTTCATGGTTTATCTCTCTCCGACTTAAGTTTCCAAAGTCATTGTTCCACCTGGTATCAAACAACGTACTAGTTACAATTGTCTTACCTAGACTTCAACTTTGTGGGAATCAGCTACCTACCAACCACCATTTCAAGCTCTGAGGCTCATTAAACGCAAAACTTGGTTCCCACCAGCAAGTACTTTAGTAGATTACACATGGAAGGAAATAAAAATGATTCTATCGGGGGTACTAGGGACAGAGGCAGGAGACACATCTCTCTACTGCAGATGGTTTCCTAGCATTAGAAGGGGAGGGACTCAGTGAACTAGACTATTGGGGGGAGGGCGGCAATGGGGGGAGGGTTGGGAGGGGAATACCCATAAGGAAGGGGAGGGGGGAGGAGGGAGGGGGAGGGGGGAGGGGGGAGGGGAAGGGGGGAGGGGGGAGGGGGATTTTTGCCCGGAAACCGGGAAAGGGAATAACACTCGAAATGTATATAAGAAATACTCAAGTTAATAAAAAAAAAAAAAAAGGAAAAAAAAAAGAAGGGGAGGGACTATTAGGAAAGAGGAAGGGGAGGGTAACAGGAGCAGTTAATGGGGAATAAACAAGCATAAAGTAATTATATTCTTGAGTAAGAATGCCATTATTAAACCCATCACTTGTACAGTGAATGTACACTAATGAAAGAATTTAGAAAAGAGGGGAGAGGTAGGATTCAAACCTGTTTTCGAGGATTTCCGTAAGCAGAGATAGTAGAACACAGGGTCCGGGAGACAGGGTTGGAGAGAGCAAACACACTTTATTAATCTGTTCTTACTCATGGCCTTTGCATATGTTGCAACTTGGAGAGCATTTTCTAATGTATTAGATCACCTTCTTCGTAATGGGCAGATCCCAGCTGACGCGCCATCTCCTGAAGCCTTTATGCTGCGTGCACCTTTGGTGGTTTAGTTAAGAACACAACCCTTCCTGCCATGAGCTGATCTATGTCCTTCAGGAGGGTGGTAACCACATCTATTGCTGAAGTCTAGTATTTAGCATAGTGCCTGGCCCATAACAAGCCTTTGATAAATATACATTAAATGAATCTGAGTGTTCGAAGTATGGCCATAATTTGGAAAAGAAACCTTTAGATAGGGGTAAAGGAATGCATGGATGCTGGGTAGAATTAGGGAAAATAGAGGTTAACAAAGAAGAATGAGTATGATTCTGAGGTTCATACAGTGGACTCGAGAAAATTTGAAAGTTTTTGAGCCACAGTAAGTTCAGAGTCCGTTTAAGTCTCTTTCCAGGAGGGAACTCTTTGCCATTCACCAATGTTGCAAAAACATCTCTTGTTGTTGTTGTTGTTGCTGTTGTTGTTGTTGTTGTTGTTGTCGTTGTTGTTGTTATTGCTGTGCCACTGGTGTGAAGTGTCCTGGGCATTAGAATTGCAGCTACTCTGAAGTAACCCAAAGGCTTGGAAGCTTAGAAGCAGTAGTAGTCCCAGTTTATCATCACGGACGACCACTTTTATTGTGTTTTACTTTTGTGCACACCAAGTTTAGATAAGCACTACTTCTTGCCAACCACATATATAATAAAGCCATTTTCAAGTAATTTGTGCTAAATTACCTCATTAGCGAGTGGGAGAAGAATAGTGCTAATTCAGTGCCAAGGTAATAAATACCCACCAGAAGGCAAAGCTACTTCTTGTTTCTTTGGTGGGTTCCCAGGTTTTTCTCTACAGTGACATAGCATCTATAAGCATTTCATTGTGTATGTGGAAAACATGGGGAGGTCTTGGATCAAGACACACCGCACCTTGTCCATGAGCATGTGATTATCAAAGAGAAGTCTTATAAATGGAATGAGCTTAGCTGAATGATTCATGAATCCACCTTATAAAATTAACCACAGAGATGCCACTCTTCAATCCTCAAACCTAAAGAGACATAAAACTAGGAATATCAGAGACTGTGTGTGTGTGTGTGTGTGTGTGTGTATGTAATACTTGCTTACAGAAAAATTTATCTCTATCATATATCTACAAAGTTCTATCTATCTATCTATCTATCTATCTATCTATCTATCTATCTATCTATCTATCTATCTATCTATCTATCTATCTATCTATCTATTTGCTTAAACTCTTTCAAAGACCGGTATACCTAAAGACTCAGGGCTAAGGTTGGCACAGTTGCTTGGGGTGACTGGAAGCTCCAGACACTGCTACTTCAGTTTGGGTGCCATAAATAGAAGAGAATTCATACCCTATGCTCAAACAGTCAGTCTTTTTCCTCTATTGCAAGTGAGTCCAGTACATTTTTAAAGAGGCCAGTGAAATCGCTTTATCTGGATTTCATTTCCTACTTTAGCATATTTGCTAGTTCTTGGCACTAGGGGGCGTATGTGTGAAAGGATAGAGGTCAGTTCTTTGTTCCTTCTCAAGCTTATTTTACAGATTTTTGTGTAATTTCCGAGACAGAGGAGCCCATTGTCACTAAAAGTATTGGGGGAGCTATGCTAACATCATGTTGCTTTCATGGCTTCAAAGTGACAGCTACTCCTTACCCTTTGCAAATCTTGGGACAACTTTTTTCCTGGGGTTACCAGGAAGTTAACAAAGATTCACACTTACATATCTGCCAATTACAGCCAGTCGGAGGAAAGAATGATAAAATAACAACAACAGACTGTCAAAGAATTGTATATTTTATAGTGGTATATCATATTCTGGTGTCTCTAATTCATTTGTTCTTTAAAAAATGTTATGGTTTATAGTGCTAGAGTATGAAATGATATACACAAACAGGGTCCTGGGCTCAGGTTGGTTGTGAAACGAATAACTACCAAGATGAAGGAAGCATGGTTGCCAAGGAAACACATAACCAAGCATTATACTCCTGGGTGCAAAGCTCTGTGAGGCTTTCTTTTGGGACATTAGGTAAAAGGTAGAAGAGAATGTGGCAGATCCTAGTGTTGGGGAATGTTGTGTACAGAAGGCCACAGCACATGTGAAAACTGGGAAGTAAGTGTGAGAGAGCAACTGCTGTATCTATTTCCATTCCTGCCAACTGAAACCCTTTACCTATAAAGTAGGTTTCCCCCATCTCTCCTACTCTCAGCCTCTGGCTGACATCCATCTATTTTCTACCTCCTTGGACTCATCTATTCTGGTTATGCCATATAAATGGAACTACTGATCAGTGATATTTTTGGTGTACCTTTTTCACTCTGCAACATGTTTCAGATGTTCATCTGTGCTGTAGCATGTATCAGTATTTCATGCCAAATATTTCTTTGCATGTATCTACTAATATATGCTTTACATTCATTTATCCATTAATGTTTGTCATTTCTATTTTAGCTATTGTGTATAGGCCTGATATGAACACACATGCACACATACTTCTTTCTTTCCTCTCAGTCCTTTAGGTATACACCTAAGAGTGCAATTGAAGGGTTATATGATAATTATGTTTAACTTTTGGAGAAAAGATCCAATTCTCTTTGACACTCCTATTGGAGATAATTGTATGTTTGATAATAAAAACTATTTATCTATTTATACCCCCCTCTCTTTGCATGTGTGTGTGTGTGTGTGTGTGTGTGTGTGTGTGAGTGTGTGTGTGTTTGTGTTTCATGTACCATGACATATGTGGTTGAAGACAACTTTGTGAATTGGTTTTCTGGTTTTCTCTTTCCTCTATGGGATCACAGGCTTGCACAAGTAAGTGCTTTACCTGCTGAGCTGTCTCGTTATCCTTTTCTTAGCCATATAGTTTGCATGGATTTGGAAACTTAAACTTGACTAACCCTTTGTGGTTACCTCACTAATTATAGTTACCCCAGCAATTATAATGACCTCAGTGAGGCAAATACTGTCATAAGTCTTTAAAGGAATAAAACCTAGGAATTCTTGGGGCATGGACTCCAATCTCCAAGACAACAATGCCTAGTAGCAATGATGTCTTCCAATTTATAGATGCATAAACCAAGACCCAAAAGGATAAAGCACTTGTTTAGTGCCACACGACTTCTGTGGGTAGAATCCAAAGCTTTAAATGTCCGACTCCAGAAAAAATCTTTTTCCTATTCTGTGTGACCTTCTCAAGAAGTTCCTATGCTGCCATCACCCACTGTGTAGCTGGGTTTTAGGATTTCTACAGTGAGCTACAGTCATATAGGATAAGGGGACCTCAAGCTGAGGGGACTGGAGAGATGGTTCAGCGGTTAAGAGCACTGACTGCTCTTCCAGAGGTCCTGAGTTCAAATCCCAGCAACCACATGGTGGCTCACAACCATCTGTAATGGAATCTGATGCCCTTTTCTGGTGTGTCTGAAGACGGTTACAGTGTACTCACATACATAAAATAAATAAATCTTTTTTTTTTTTTGGTTCCTTTTTTCGGAGCTGGGGACCGAACCCAGGGGCTTGCGCTTCCTAGGCAAGCGCTCTACCACTGAGCTAAATTCCCAACCCCAAAATAAATAAATCTTAAAAAAGAAAGAAGGAAGGAAAGAAAGAAAGAAAGGAAAGAAGAAAGAAAGGAAGGAAGAAAGAAAGAAAGAAAGAAAGAAAGAAAGGTAAGCAAGTCAGGGAAGCAAAACCAGTAAACAGGTTTCCTCCATGGTCCCTGCTTCAAGCTCCTGCTTTGAATTTTTGCCTGGGCTTCCCTCGATGATAAGCTGTAAGCTAAATAAATCCTTTCTTCTCCAGGCTGATTTTGGTCGGGTTTTATTATACCAACAGGACGCAAACTAGAACAGTATACTGGGGAATGCTCAGCTCAGTTGAGAATCAGATAATTCCAATTCTTTACTAGTAGAATAGGGATATGCCTCCATTTGGATTTTTCACTTAACATTTAACTGATAATTATGGTTATGCAGAGAGCCACATTATACAGCTTAAGATGATACAGAAGGAAGTGGATTTAGAATTCCTTATTGAAAGAGGTGGGTATTGGCTTCCTCCTTAAGATATCAATAAAGTCCCATACCCGCGGATCCTGGCCCGCAGCAGCTCTCTGCTCCCAAACCCCGGGGGAGAGAGACCTCACCGCCTGGTCAGGTGGGCACTCCTGAGGCTGCGGAGCGGAGGAGACCACCAACACTGCCCACCCCTGCCCACATCCCTGGCCCAAGAGGAAACTGTGTAGGGCCTCTGGGTTCCCGTAGGGGAGGGCCCAGGAGCGGCAGGACCCCTGCGCCTGAGACACCGCCGGAACCTGAAGGAAACAGACCGGATAAACAGTTCTCTGCACCCAAATCCCGTGGGAGGGAGAGCTAAACCTTCAGAGAGGCAGACAAGCCTGGGAAACCAGAAGAGACTGCTCTCTGCACACACATCTCAGACGCCAGAGGAGAACACCAAACCCCATCTGGAACCCTAGTGCACGGAGGCTCCCGGAAAGGGCGGCGCATATCTTCCTGGTTGCTGCCACCGCAGAGAACTCGTGGGCAGTGCCCCGTGAGCAAACTTGGGCCTCGGGACCACAGGTAGGACCAACTTTTCTGCTGCGGGTGACCTGCCTGGTGAACTCAAGACACAGGCCCACAGGAACAGCTGAAGACCTGTAGAGAGGAAAAACTACACACCCGAAAGCAGAACACTCTGTCCCCATAACTGGCTGAAAGAGAGGAAAACAGGTCTACAGCACTCCTGACACACAGGCTTATAGGACAGTCTAGCCACTGTCAGAAATAGCAAAACAAAGTAACACTAGAGATAATCTGATGGCGAGAGGCAAGCGCAGGAACCCAAGCAACAGAAACCAAGACTACATGGCATCATCGGAGCCCAATTCTCCCACCAAAATAAACATGGAATATCCAAACACACCAGAAAAGCAAGATCTAGTTTCAAAATCATATTTGATCATGATGCTGGAGGACTTCAAGAAAGACGTGAAGAACTCCATTAGAGAACAAGTAGAAGCCTACAGAGAGGAATCGCAAAAATGCCTGAAAGAATTCCAGGAAAACATAAATAAACAAGTAGAAACCCATAGAGAGGAGACACAAAAATCCCTGAAAGAATTCCAGGAAAACACAATCAAACACTTGAAGGAATTAAAAATGGAAATAGAAGCAATCAAGAAAGAACACATGGAAACAACCCTGGATATAGAAAATCAAAAGAAGAGACAAGGAGCTGTAGATACAAAGCTTCACCAACAGAATACAAGAGATGGAAGAGAGAATCTTGGGAGCAGAACATTCCATAGAAATCATTGACTCAACTGTCAAAGATAATGTAAAGCAGAAAAAGCTACTGGTCCAAAACATACAGGAAATCCAGGACTCAATGAGAACATCAAACCTAAGGATAATAGGTATAGAAGAGAGTGAAGACTCCCAGCTCAAAGGACCAGTAAATATCTTCAACAAAATCATAGAAGAAAACTTCCCTAACCTAAAAAAAGAGATACCCATAGGCATACAAGAAGCCTACAGAACTCCAAATAGATTGGACCAGAAAAGAAACACCACCCGTCACATAATAGTCAAAACACCAAACGCACAAAATAAAAAAGAATATTAAAAGCAGTAAGGGAAAAAGGTCAAGTAACATATAAAGGCAGACCTATCAGAATCACACCAGACTTTTCGCCAGAAACTATGAAGGCCAGAAGATCCTGGACAGATGTCATACAGACCCTAAGAGAACACAAGTGCCAGCCCAGGCTACTGTATCCTGCAAAACTCTCAATTAACATAGATGGAGAAACCAAGATATTCCAGGACAAAACCAAATTTACACAATATTTTCTACAAATCCAGCACTACAAAGGATAATAAATGGTAAAGCCCAACATAAGGAGGCAAGCTATACCCTAGAAGAAGCAAGAAACTTATCATCTTGGCAACAAAACAAAGAGAAGAAAAGCACACAAACATAACCTCACATCCAAATATGAATATAACAGGAAGCAATAATCACTATTCCTTAATATCTCTCAACATCAATGGCCTCAACTCCCCAATAAAAAGACATAGATTAACAAACTGGATACGCAATGAGGACCCTGCATTCTGCTGCCTATAGGAAACACACCTCAGAGACAAAGACAGACACTACCTCAGCGTGAAAGGCTGGAAAACAACTTTCCAAGCAAATGGTCGGAAGAAGCAAGCTGGAGTAGCCATTCTAATATCAAATAAAATCAATTTTCAATTAAAAGTCATCAAAAAAGATAAGGAAGGACACTTCATATTCATCAAAGGAAAAATCCACCAAGATGAACTCTCAATCCTAAATATCTATGCCCCAAATACAAGGGCACCTACATATGTAAAAGAAACCTTACTAAAGCTCAAAACACACATTGCACCTCACACAATAATAGTGGGAGATTTCAACACCCCACTCTCATCAATGGACAGATCATGGAAACAGAAATTAAACAGAGACGTAGACAGACTAAGAGAAGTCATGAGCCAAATGGACTTAACAGATATTTATAGAACATTCTATCCTAAAGCAAAAGGATATACATTCTTCTCAGCTCCTCATGGTACTTTCTCCAAAATTAACCATATAGTTGGTCAAAAAACGGGCCTCAACAGGTACAGAAAGATAGAAATAATCCCATGCGTGCTATCAGACCACCACGGCCTAAAACTGGTCTTCAATAACAATAAGGGAAGAATGCCCACATATACGTGGAAATTGAACAATACTCTACTCAATGATAACGTAGTCAAGGAAGAAATAAAGAAAGAAATTAAAAACTTTTTAGAATTTAATGAAAATGAAGGTACAACATACCCAAACTTATGGGACACAATGAAAGCTGTGCTAAGAGGAAAACTCATAGCGCTGTGTGCCTGCAGAAAGAAACAGGAAAGAGCATATGTCAGCAGCTTGACAGCACACCTAAAAGCTCTAGAGCAAAAAGAAGCAAATACACCCAGGAGGAGTAGAAGGCAGGAAATAATCAAACTCAGAGCTGAAATCAACCAAGTAGAAACAAAAAGGACCATAGAAAGAATCAACAGAACCAAAAGTTGGTTCTTTGAGCAAATCAACAAGATAGATAAACCCTTAGCCAGACTAAGGAGAGGACCCAGAGAGTGTGTCCAAATTAACAAAATCAGAAATGAAAAGGGAGACATAACTACAGAATCAGAGGAAATTCAAAAAATCATCAGATCTTACTATAAAAGCCTATATTCAACAAAACTTGAAAATCTTCAGGAAATGGACAATTTCCTAGACAGATACCAGGTACCGAAGTTAAATCTGGAACAGATAAACCAGTTAAACAACCCCATAACTCCTAAGGAAATAGAAGCAGTCATTAAAGGTCTCCCAACCAAAAAGAGCCCAGGTCCAGACGGGTTTAGTGCAGAATTCTATCAAACCTTCATAGAAGACCTCATACCAATATTATCCAAACTATTCCACAAAATTGAAACAGATGGATCACTCCCGAATTCCTTCTATGAAGCCACAATTACTCTTATACCTAAACCACACAAAGACCCAACAAAGAAAGAGAACTTCAGACCAATTTCCCTTATGAATATCGATGCAAAAATACTCAATAAAATTCTGGCAAACCGAATCCAAGAGCACATCAAAACAATCATCCACCATGATCAAGTAGGCTTCATCCCAGGCATACAGGGATGGTTTAATATACGGAAAACCATCAACGTGATCCATTATATAAACAAACTGAAAGAATAAAACCACATGATCATTTCATTAGATGCTGAGGAAGCATTTGACAAAATTCAACACCCCTTCATGATAAAAGTCCTGGAAAGAATAGGAATTCAAGGCCCATACCTAAACATAGTAAAAGCCATATACAGCAAACCAGTTGCTAACATTAAACTAAATGGAGAGAAACTTGAAGCAATCCCACTAAAATCAGGGACTAGACAAGGCTGCCCACTCTCTCCCTACTTATTCAATATAGTTCTTGAAGTTCTAGCCAGAGCAATCAGACAACAAAAGGAGGTCAAGGGGATACAGATCGGAAAAGAAGAAGTCAAAATATCACTATTTGCAGATGATATGATAGTTTATTTAAGTGATCCCAAAAGTTCCACCAGAGAACTCCTAAAGCTGATAAACAACTTCAGCAAAGTGGCTGGGTATAAAATTAACTCAAATAAATCAGTAGCCTTCCTCTACACAAAAGAGAAACAAGCCGAGAAAGAAATTAGGGAAACGACACCCTTCATAATAGACCCAAATAATATAAAGTACCTCGGTGTGACTTTAACCAAGCAAGTAAAAGATCTGTACAATAAGAACTTCAAGACACTGAAGAAAGAAATTGAAGAAGACCTCAGAAGATGGAAAGATCTCCCATGCTCATGGATTGGCAGGATTAATATAGTAAAAATGGCCATTTTACCAAAAGCAATCTACAGACTGAATGCAATCCCCATCAAAATACCAATCCAATTCTTCAAAGAGTTAGACAGAACAATTTGCAAATTCATCTGGAATAACAAAAAACCCCCGATAGCTAAAACTATCCTCAACAATAAAAGGACTTCTGGGGGAATCACTATCCCTGAACTCAAGCAGTATTACAGAGCAATAGTGATAAAAACTGCATGGTATTGGTACAGAGACAGACAGATAGACCAATGGAATAGAATTGAAGACCCAGAAATGAACCCACACACCTATGGTCACTTGATTTTTGACAAAGGAGCCAAAACCATCCAATGGAAAAAAGATAGCATTTTCAGCAAATGGTGCTGGTTCAACTGGAGGTCAACATGTAGAAGAATGCAGATTGATCCATGCTTATCACCCTGTACAAAGCTTAAGTCCAAGTGGATCAAGGACGTCCACATCAAACCTGATACACTCAAACTAATAGAAGAAAAACTAGGGAAGCATCTGGAACACATGGGCACTGGAAAAAATTTCCTGAACAAAACACCAATGGCTTATGCTCTAAGATCAAGAATCGACAAATGGGATCTCATAAAACTGCAAAGCTTCTGTAAGGCAAAGGACACTGTGGTTAGGACAAATCGGCAACCAACGGATTGGGAAACGATCTTTACCAATCCTACAACAGATAGAGGCCTAAGAACTCAAGAAGTTAGACCGCAGGGAGACAAATAACCCTATTAAAAAATGGGGTTCAGAGCTAAACAAAGAATTCACAGCTGAGGAATGCTGAATGGCTGAGAAACACCTAAAGAAATGTTCACTATCTTTAGTCATAAGGGAAATGCAAATCAAAACAACCCTGAGATTTCACCTCACACCAGTGAGAATGGCTAAGATCAAAAACTCAGGTGACAGCAGATGCTGGCGAGGATGCGGAGAAAGAGGAACACTCCTCCATTGTTGGTGGGATTGCAGACTGGTAAAACCATTCTGGAAATCAGTCTGGAGGTTCCTCAGAAAATTGGACATTGAACTGCCTGAGGATCCAGCTATACCTCTCTTGGGCATATACTCAAAAGATGCCCCAACATATAAAAAAGACACGTGCTCCACTATGTTCATCGCATCCTTATTTATAATAGCCAGAAGCTGGAAAGAGCCCAGATGCCCTTCAACAGAGGAATGGATACAGAAAATGTGGTACATCTACGCAATGGAATATTACTCAGCTATCAAAAACAACGGCTTTATGAAATTTGTAGGCAAATGGTTGGAACTGGAAAATATCATCCTGAGTGAGCTAACCCAATCACAGAAAGACATACATGGTATGCACTCACTGATAAGTGGCTATTAGCCCAAATGCTTGAATTACCCTAGATGCCTAGAACAAATGAAACTCAAGGCGGATGATCAAAATGTGAATGCTTCACTCCTTCTCTAAAAGGGGAACAAGAATACCCTTGGCAGGGAAGAGAGAGGCAAAGATTAAAACAGAGACTGAAGGAACACCCATTCAGAGCCTGCCCCACATGTGGCCCATACATATACAGCCACCCAATTAGACAAGATGGATGAAGCAAAGAAGTGCAGACCGACAGGAGCCGGATGTAGATCGCTCCTGAGAGACACAGCCAGAATACAGCAAATACAGAGGCGAATGCCAGCAGCAAACCACTGAACTGAGAATAGGACCCCCGTTGAAGGAATCAGAGAAAGAACTGGAAGAGCTTGAAGGGGCTCGAGACCCCATATGTACAACAATGCCAAGCAACCAGAGCTTCCAGGGACTAAGCCACTACCTAAAGACTATACATGGACTGACCCTGGACTCTGACCTCATAGGTAGCAATGAATATCCTAGTAAGAGCACCAGTGGAAGGGGAAGCCCTGGGTCCTGCTAAGACTGAACCCCCAGTGAACTAGACTGTTGGGGGTAGGGCGGCAATGGGGGGAGGGTTGGGAGGGGAACACCCATAAGGAAGGGGAGGAGGGAGGGGGATGTTTGCCCGGAAACCAAAGAATTATTATTAAGTATTAAATAAATTTAAAAAAAATATTAAATTCCAATTTCAACAAAAATATCAATAACGTTTGGTCGCAGCTAGGAAAAAAAAAAGGAAGAGGTGGGTATTTGCTTACAGAAGAGACAGATATAATGAAGGGCATTCCAATATCAGTGTTTATGAGAACATGTAAAAACCATACACAAGAGAATTAGAAACACAGGAAATTGGGGCACTCAAAGCTGCTATGGGTGGGGAGGGGAGAAGGGACGATAATGAGACACTAAAAGTGGCTTGAAATAGAAGACTTCTCTATGCTGTGGATACTCCTGAAGATGGTCCTTCATTCAGAAGTGATGCTCTTCCAGGAGTCAGATCTCAGCAGGTGCAGAGACATCAGCAGGACTGTGAAGCTTTTCGAGAATTATGTGGATTTCTGTGTTGGTATATTAGAAGTGACAACCACCAGAATCACAGAATGTCAATACTGTGATACAATTAGCCCTTAAGGGATGGATGGCCTTAGCATCACATATTGGAAAGACTAAGAGCTCTCTAAACTTCAAAATTGAGAATTGGTCCTGAAAGGCAGATTTGCAGAATCAGGGGTCCTATAGAAGGCTTGAGAGGATCTTCTGCTGCAGGAATGTTGCAAAAACATCTTTAGATATACTTAGCCAAGATCAAAGGGTTTTACTTAAATATGCCTTTCTAACACACTGTGATGGCTGTATTTGAGTTCACGGATAAACATGCTTTAAAAAGTCTCAGTTGCTCTTTGCAAATCTATTCTATGACTTGGGCTAGTGTATTCTCAATTTTTAAAGCCATTTGAAGATCCAAGACGTTGGATCTTTCAGGTAAGATTGAGGGGTCCAGCATAGACACACCAGTTACACAGCTGGCCCTATAAAATGGGTTTGAATAAAGCATTTCTCCCATATTCAAGGTCTTGATGGGCACACCGTGTTGCTCTGTCCATAAAATGAGTTCCTAAAAATGTAAGAGCCAGCTTTTAAGATGATGAGCATATGAAAGGTTCAGTTACTAGGGTGTGAATAGGAGATGGCCCCACAGGCTTGTGTGTTGAAGTCTTCATTCCCATTACTGGTTTTATTGTAGAAGGAGCTGTGAAACCAAGTTGGAGAAAGGCGTTTACTGGAGGCATGTGCTTGGGGCTCTGTATTTTCCTCACCTTTTCCTGTCTGTCTCCTTCTGCTTTCTGGCTGCCTGCAGTGAGCAGCGTTGCTCTCTCCTGTTCTTCCAGGATGATGTTCTCCCTCACCACACCCTGGCAACTGCAGGGCTAGCCAACCATGCACGGAAACCACGAGGCCACATGAATCTCCCCTCCTTCCACATTAGTTCTCTCAGATATGCATCATGGTAATAAGACTCTAATACATTAATCTTCCTGGTTTCAGTTTATTCATCTATGCTCCTTAATTTCCCTAGAACACTACAAAGAAGAACTGGAATTCTTGTCCTTTTGGAAGTGTAAGTACTGGAGGATATCCTTAGACGTCGCTGTAGTAGGAAGCCTGTGGCCCAGGAGCACAGGTAGTTTCTTCAGAGAAAGTTCTAACAAGGAGAAGCACATCTTTGAAACAGCTTACAAAATGACCAAACTGGCTCGAAAGCACAAGTGTATGTGTCGCTAGGGAGAGGGCAGCCTGACGACACGGAACTTTGCATAGAGGGTGACCTCATGGACACTGACAGCTTGGAGTGGTTGGAAGGTCTAGGTTATGAGGGCCCACTGTTGGATGATGGGTCGTTGTTGCAAGCAGTCTATGCTGGAGCTGCTTCCCCTAAGTTTACCAAACTCTCTGCTTGTCTGAATTATGAGTCCTCCATAAACTAGAAGAAAATGTGCAGACGACTAGCAGTTCAAGTGAAGTTGAAGAATTCCAGCTTGAGGTGAGTGGGATACTTGGGGGAGATGAACTGCCATATTCTTCTCTGGGGATGTAACCAAGCGCCTTCTTGTTCAGACGAGCTGCCTCCTTTTGCTCACATACCTCATCTCAGAACCAGAAGCTGCTGGAGTGCTCAGTGTGAATGCTCCTCAAAGATAAGTGCTCAAGGAGGAGGTGGTAGTGAGGGTTTGGAGAGTTGAAAGGCATAGATATTGCTCTAGGGATGTCCAAACCTCCAGCCAATATAACTATGTTCCAGTTCTTCAGTGGGAATGAGAAAAAAATTAAAGGAAACATTAGCAAAAGTTCCAGCTAATCCTGTGGGAAAGCCATTATTGAAGAAGCCAATGGGACCAGCCCACTGGGAAAAGATAGAAGCCATTCACCAAGCCATAGCCAATGAATACAAAGTCCAGAGGACGTTTGGATGTCATTGTCCAGTCCTCTGGCTGGTCTGACCTAGCTAAGAGTCAGACAGAAAAATTAGCTAAAGTTTAGCAGCCCAAGCGTTCTGTCTTGTCTCCTAAAGGTACTATTTCCGTTGCTCATCTTTTGGCCACCAGACAAGACTCGTCAAAGATTTTAAGGACAAGTAATGGGTCCATAGGAGAAAAGACTGCCTGTGCCATTAATAAGGTGTTGATGGGCAGGGTGTCTGACAGAGGTGGCAGACCTAGTGAAATTGAACCCCTGCTTCCAAAGATGCCACCGTGGCAGAAAAGACAAGATGGCCCCCAGCAGCAAGCAGGAGGCTGAGGTGGAGGGAGATTTGGTTATAAACATTCCTCATATGGAGGACGAGGAGGTCATGAACAAGGAGGGTGAGGTGGATGTGGTGGCTATGACCATGGTGGGTGAGGGGGAGGAAGAGGAAAAAAGCATCAAGGAGGCTGGCCAGATGGAGGGAGTGGAGGTGGAGGTGGCTACCAGGATGGCGGTTATCGAGATCCGGGCTTCCAGCCTGGTGGCTATCATGGTGGCCACAGCAGTGGCTATCAAGGGGGTGGAGATGGTGGTTTCCAAACATCTTCATATAGAGGAAGTGGATACCAGGGCAGTGGATACCAGCAGGACAATAGATACCAAGATGGTGGGCACCATGGCGAATAAGGCAGTGGTCTTGGGGGAAGAGGTGGTTGAGGAGGTCTGGAAGGATGGGGAAGCCAGGGATGAGGCTGGGGAGGAAGAAGAATCCAGACTTAACACTAGGGGGCCAGTTTGAACAGCATTTCCAACATGGAGGCTATCAGTATAGTCATTCTGGATTTGGACAAGGAAGACATCATACTAGTTGAGGCTACAGAATCTTATATTTTGCTAGAACTCAAGTAATAGAAACTTAGTTTCAGCATCCTGAATCCAACATCTATGTGGCAAGCATACTCCTGCTTAGGATAACCATTTGCTAGTCTCCATTCAAGTCTTTCTCTCTTTTTATTACTAAGAAGTTTTACATAACACTGTTTATTTAAGAAACATATCTTCTTTCTATGAAAAACTAATTTTAAAGGCAATTTAAGTTGCTTTTAATTGACCAGTAGACGAATCCAGTTGGAACATACATGCTTTTCTGAAGAAATTACTTGAATAAAATAGTTTTCAATATGCAAGTTTTGAAAATGAGAATTTGCCTAGACTTTTTTTTTTATATTTACTGCTAGGAAACCTTCCTTATATTAACAACCCCTTTGTGTTTTTCGTAAACCATCTCTATTCTCCTGGCATAGCTCTGCCCTGATTGCATTTTATTCAGAGAGATTTCATCACCTTTCTTTCTGACAGATCTGTAAGATTGGTCCCTATTACGTGAGCTCTTTTGCAGATAGCACAGTAGCCTTACCTGTTGGTGGAATACTGAACCATATGCTCCTCCAAAATCCACGAACACGGCCAAAATCCATAAAAACGACAAAAGCAAATGAAGTTGTGACCTGTAGTACCCACCTGTAGGCGCTTAGTTACGTATAGCAACTCAAACAGACCTGCATCCATCTGAAACAAAAGTTCCTCCTTCGACCTCGTTTTTACTTGAAATTCGCTAGGAGAAATGGTGAACAGACTGTTTTATGCACTAGCTACAAATACAGGTTTGCTTGCTTTAGGCAAGAGACCTCTCTTGTGATGGAAGCACACTACGAAGTGAGATCGAGTCCTGCTCAGTGCAGGAGGCCCTTCATTATTGCTGCAGCAGACAGAAGCCTGGCTGACTCACTCTCCACGTCTATACTGAAATCACTCGATGCTTCTGCTGGTTGTTTGTACATGCAAACACTGTCAAGCTGTGATACAAAGTGGCTGGAGGTGTGTTCTGTGTGAGAGGTGAGCAATAAAGTACCTGTACATTAAACAGCAGCAACAACATGAAAACAAAATGGCCGAACTGTACTTATTGCAGTTGAGGGATGGTGGTTCCAACTGCAGCAGAACAGAAAGTTTCACCTATGAGGTCCAAATTGAACCTCTTCCAGGACCCCTTGAATGAGACCCATGGAGGTGGTGATGGTTGCAAAAGTAAGAGGAGTTCAATCATTCCAACATGTTGGGGTTATCTCACTCAAGGGATAGACAACCCTGAGCAGATTTAAATAGGGGATTATTTATATACCTTGCGAACAATTGGGGCAGAATTCAAACAATTGGTAACTAGGCAGGGTACTAAGTGCATTTGGTGGAGCGAAACATCTTTCAGATTGACACAGTGTCAATCTTTTCAAGGGGGGTCGGTTGGGAGTCACAGGTAGCTTTGTCTGACAGTTTGGCTTGCAGCTATCTCAGGAACTAAACCAGCTTTTTTTTTTCTTCCTGGAAGGGAGGGGCCCTTGTGCTCAGAGGTTTGTGGTGGGAACTTTCCCACTGGCCCCAAATTGATCCCAACTCTGGTTCTTTCACACCCTCTTTCTTTAGAATAGTGCTTCTAGAACAGCTTGCTTCAAGCTAATCCTTTTTATAGTGTATCTAGTGTTAGGTTGTTAACCGCTGGAGGTCTACCTTCTTTTCTTCTGGGCTCTTTCCTGCTCACCGACAGTCACAGACGCAGTCCCAGCATAGTACCCACATTTAATGCTGAGTGTTGGGACTTGAAGCGACTCTTGTCAGAGGCTCAAAATTTGTCAGATATGCCACAGAATAGATGACGAAGAATATCTTCTCAGCAATCTTTTCACAAAGGCAGGGTGAGTCTATCAGCCCTTCTACAATAGAGTTACCAGGGGAGTAAAGAGGCAACTGTAGGAAGGAAAATACCACATGGCGATCCCTGACGGTTCCAGACACTATGCAGACATTTCCCATATGCTATCAGGGCAGTTGGAGCCCAGTGGGTGAAATGACATGGACGTGTTTGGGAATCAGCTATGTAAGCATTCCTTTGAGACTGTGCTGAAGCCCTGAAATCCATTCCATGGCATCCCGCCTCTGGAGTGGTAAATAGCAAAGACCAGCTAGGTAGCCAGACCAAAACAGATTCCAACCACGATGGCCACTTGTGAACAGTTGGGGAAAGCTTTGACAAAGGTGGTAGCAGGAGCTCAAGGGCTGAAGGATCTAGGAATACATTTCCTTCCCTCTCATAGAGCACTGTGGGGATGATCAGTAACAGTGAGAAGGAGCCTGGAGGGTCTACTGCCCCTCTGGACCTTTTCTGTAGGTGGGAGGAAGATGTTAGAGAGTTTTAAAGATGCATGTTTTGGGATTGGAATATCATTCTGGCCACTGAGTGGAGATGGGAGAGTAGGGTGAGAGGAATTGGTGAACAGCACATTGCATGCTTTGGAAAATACTTTCATGTTAACTGCTGCTTAACTGTGATATAGAAATGGACTTTTGTGAGACAAAGCTTTATTGTACAGCAAGGTTATAGCCTACCTTTTGGAGCAACTGGAAATGGGGTTTGAATATGACTAGTTTTCTTATTTCCACTTTTTAAATATATTGTGCCTTCCAGTTCTGACACAGATATATTAATAATTGAGGAGATAAGGTCTGGAACCGAATCAACTTTCTTATAAATTGTGTGATGTTGAACAAGTTGCTTAAGTTTACTGTGTCCATTTCTTCATCTTTTTTTTTTGGTTCTTTTTTTCGGAGCTGGGGACCGAACCCAGGGCCTTGAGCTTCCTAGGCAAGCGCTCTACCACTGAGCTAAATCCCCAACCCCATTTCTTCATCTTTACACAGATCATATCACCAACCTGGGCCTGCTGTAAGAACCAAGTGAGTTCTGGTGGCCCAGCACAGTGTCTCGCATAGAAAAAGTTCTTACTAAGTGTTAGGATTACTGCTATTATTTTTATTTTTCTATTTCAGTGATTTTTCCAGATGGTAGGAAAACAAGCTATAAGCTCCGACGTGTCATTATGTTTTACTCCAATTATCAAAATGAGGTTGAATTTTCTCTAATTTTGTGTTTAAAAACCTGAAGGGGAAAGTGTTGCTGATCACGTGAGTTTAATTTCATTCATGTTCCCAACCAACATGGTCCAGTGGCTCATTCCTGTCAAACACTCAGGTCAAACACTCCACGGACCCTACAAAGCTTGCTTTGACCTATGGTTGTGATAAAAATTCAAGGACTACCAGGATGAGTCTTGGCCAACCAGAAGGAAGAAGGGAGAACCTCAGCTTCCCAGGGTGATGCTGCAAGGAAGGACACACTAGTGGATCCTAGTGGGCAGCTACATTTTTTTTTAGAGCAATTGCTGAGGCCTTTGGGACCTCTGCATTTGGATGTCCTTTATAGCTTCATATCATGCACACTGAAGTCAGAAACAAACAAACAAGCATAAGGGAAATACTGTGACTAATAAGGCTGGATAAGTGCATGTATAAAGGAGTATGGAAATAATGATGCTTAACCCTTGGGGACCCAATCAGTTCTCTGGACCTTGACCATCAACTTTTACTTGTCTTAGTTAGGGCTTTACTGCTGTGAACAGACACCATGACCAAGGCAACTCTCATAAGGACAATGTTTAATTGGGGCTGGCTTACAGGTTCAGAGGTTCAGTTCATTATCATCAAGGCAGGAACATGACAGCATCCAGGCAGGCATGGTGTAGGAGGAGCCAAGAGTTTTATATCTTCATCTGTAGGCTGCTAGAAGAATACTTACTTCCAGGCAGCGAGGACTAGGGTGTTAAAGCCCACACCCGCAGTGACATAACAACTCCAACAAGGCCTTACCTCCTAATAGTGCCACTCCCTGGCCCGAGCATATACAGACCATCACACTTGACAAGTGCAGCCTGAGTCCAAGCACCTAACTAACCCTGCCCCAGACTTGCTTAGTTCTTGGTTATTTTCCTTTTCCCTTGTAATATTTTTATGAACCCCACCCCCTGATGCCCCTAGACCCTTCAGATGAAGATGAGGAACTAGAATGATTGTATGACTATTTTTTTTTTCATGTGAAGATGGAGGTGGGAACAGGAGTATGATCCACCATCTTCTTTCCCGGGGACTTCATTTTACCAAACCTCACCACTTGGCTAGATCAATGATATTCTTCATACATTAGCTGTGAACCACAGTCTTGTCCAACAGAAATTAAAGTTAGTCCCTGGTCTGGATGTTTAGGGTGGTTTTCAAATAGTCAAATGGAATAACATAGAAATCTGTAAATGTCAAGGGTATGCTGTACAGATGTGGAATACATTACTTCTGCCTATAGCAGCATTTTAGCTGAGCCATAGTAGATGGCAGGGTATTAAGAAGGCAGGAGAGCAGTATGGAGTATCAGAGGGAGGGAGGCACAGGGGCCAGGGCATGCCATGTCAGAGATATGAGGCAGGTCAGATGTGCCTGAAGCTCAGGATGGAGAGGTGAATGAGCGATAAAACTGTAATGCTACTAACCCCACAATTTCCGTGATAAACAGCGTTCTCTTCCCCATTGCTCCTTGATCTCTTGTAAGCAAGGAATGACAGCATCAGTTAGGAAGAGACAGGTAGAGTCCATGGAGAACTTGTGTGTTTTGCTATCTTTATGGAAGGTAGGCTGATTGCAATGTTTCTGGTTCATGGTGGATTTAAAGTCCATCACCTCTGGGGACATTTGTCACACTTGGTTCATGAATTAGAAGATGCTCGGAGTAGTGTTCGGGGGGACAGCATGGAACAAAGATGAAATGCCTTTCAAATGTTCATCCCCAACATGTGTATCTTCCCTCTAAAGCCCCCTAGAAACACAAGCATCTCCTATAGAAAATTAGATTAGCTACCTCTGATCAATAGTGACTACACAATTTATTGTTTCTCTAAAGGGGAAGAGACCCATCCATGACAATAATTCCAGGTTCCAGCCCAGAGTCTGAAGCAGAACAAGTTCACAATAGCGCTTGGGTAAACTGAGCCACAAGAGAGCATGAAAGAGTTTTCAGTTGTAGGAATAACTTTGGAGTGTGCAAGGCGGGAGCAAATGAGGCATCGTGAGGCGTCATTTAGAGAATGTACTTGGAAATTACAGAATATGTTCCACTTGCTTCAGTGGGAAGTTTGAGGGAAAACATTTATGGACCACAGAATTGCTGGAAGCAACAAAGAAACAGAACTTAATCTGAGCTCCCAGGAATTGTTACCCAGAATCACTCTGCAGAGTTTAAGCTTTCACCCAGTCAGAATGTGGCTGCCTCAACTCTGCTCTGGAACCAAGTCAGCTCAGTTCCAATTTGTGAAAAACGTAATGGCTCAGACTGCGTCTCTTTCCCCACCTAACCAAGCTCTGAACCTAAGCCTCAAACCATCCCACCTGACTAGAGGAACTAGGTCACCCTCAGCTTAAACACCAGGAGGTTTGGGCGATCGTGTGTTTACTGTTGTTGTCGTACCAGACACAGTAGAATAGCCTGGATACGCTGCTTTCCAATGTGTGCCACAGCTCAGCTGCAGGAAGCCTCTGGGGAGACACTGGAAAACCCACTCTTCCTTACACAGCAATAGTTCCTGGAGAAACTGTGCTGCTTAGAGCCTGAATCAGGAGTCCCTGCCCTTGGGGTAACTGGTAGTCCCTCAACATAGCACAGAGATAGTTAGAAGGAAAATGATGTCCTTGTCTCAGGGCAACTTGCTTCAGAGCATTACATTCCACAGAGACAAGTAGTACCTTCGACCTGCATCACTTGGAGACAGAAAAACACCACTCAGCGGTGAATTGAAGATGGACCAAGGGTGAAATTTTATCACTTAAGCAAAAACATCCCCCCCTTTCTCATTTGATATAGGGTCTCACCTAGCCTTATTTGTTTGGAACTTAATAGGTAGACCAGGATGGCTTTGAACTCACAGAGATGCACCTGCCTTAGCCTCCCAAGTGCTAGGATTAAAGGTACGGACCACTTCTCAGGGCCTTTCAAAGATTCTTAAAGCTAGAAAGAACTGAGAAGTTAGCTAGTCCTCCTGAGATGGTGGAATATCTCTCAATAGTGATTGAAATTATTTTTAGCTTTATCCAGATTCTTAGTTTATTTTTTAGTTTCGGGCTCTCATTTTCCAGGTCAATGCTCAGTGGCAGGTTGCCTTCCAGATAAAATATGCGAACAGGTGCAAGAATAGAAAAATTTAGTAACAGCAGAGTTTAAAAATGTTAATGAAATCAGGACACAAAAGAATCATAGGAGTTTGGTTCTCTCAAAAGCTTAGTCAATTTGTCAGGGATTTAAGCCTGTGGGGAAAATGTGACTCTGAGCTGTGAATCCTCTCTGAAGGACACAAGATGGGAACGTTCTCCTCATAGGAAGAAAAGCAGTTGAGGGTACTGCCTCGATCACGAAGGAATGGGTGTGAGAGAGATTCCTTTATAAACAGACACAGACTGTTCCTACTTCGTTCATTTTCCCACTCGGTAATCCTGAAGAGTCTCTGGGTTGACAGCTGAGTCCATGTCCAGAGAGAGTGTTCTTCTCTTCCTTAGATGGGTGCGAGCACTAACAGAGGCTGCGATGAAATGGCCTTCCCAATTTTTGTGTCAGCTCTGAAGGCCATGACTAATAATAAGTAAGCACCTGCCTGCCAGCCTGCCAGCCACAGGAGGTGGTATGGGAACAAGAGAATGGGATAAAGAGAAAGAATGGAAGGAAGGAAGGGAGGGACGGAGGGAGGGAGGGAGGGAGGGAGGGAAGAAGGAAGGAAGGAAGGGAGGGAGGAAGGAAGGAAGGAAGGAAGAGAGGGAGGCAGGGAGGGAGAAAGAGACATGGTCTTGTGATGTAGCTTGGGTTATCCTCAAACTCTCTCTCCTCCTGCTTAATCTCCAAGTGATGGATTACAGGTATGTGCTGTCATGCTCAACGTATAATGGAGCACTTACTGCATAGACATGAGCGTAAGGAAACAGATATGTAGTAAGCTCAGTCCTGAAGTCTAGCAGAAATTAAAAGATAAAGTACTACTTTGTGGTAGAGAGGGGCGATCAGTAGTGTAGAGTTTAAATAAGGAGATCTGGAGAATCCAATACCGCAGAGGTAAGACATAAGCGGTAAGCTATACCGTAAGTTAACTTTTCCCTGTCTCTTAATTTTTGGATCAGTTCAGGCCACAATTGCATTCCTTAACTGGATTTTTTATAGAGTAATTACTTTCATGTGTGTAGGTGGTTTACTGTATGTGTATATGTGTACCACATGTATGCCGGTGCCTTTGAAGCACAGACGTTGCAGCTGTGTAAGGGCTGCCTGAGAATAAGTGCGGCTATAGAGAAAGGGCAATGTTGTGGAAAAGTGTAAGAGAGAGGTAAGGGGGATCTGGAGAGATAGCTACCATGACTTTTCTTCCTCTCATCTCATCTCATCTTGCTAGTTGTTCCGTTGATTACTGAGAACCCAGGCAGAAGCCAGAGAGTAAGGGTCCATAGGGGTGCACTCACGGAGACTCACCACATGTCATGTCAGGACTGAGGAGAATGGAGAGTGTGCTGTGAACGATAGCAAGTGAAGAATAACCAGCACGACACTCCCAGGTCTTCTCTCTTAAACGCTAGATCCTTGTATTGTTCTCTAATCAACACAGGGAAGGAAATCAGACTGGCTCAGGCAATCACTACTGCTCCACTCTGTGTATAGTTGTCCTTCGCCAGCTCTGGAGCGCTTATTCTTTTTTTTTTTTTTTTTTAACTTGAGTATTTCTTATTTACATTTCGAATGTTGTTCCCTTTCCCGGTTTCCGGGCAAACATCCCCCTAATCCCCCCTCCCCTTCTTTATGGGTGTTCCCCTCCCCATCCTCCCTCCATTGCCGCCCTCCCCCCAACAATCACGTTCACTGGGGGTTCAGTCTTAGCAGGACCCAGGGCTTCCCCTTCCACTGGTGCTCTTACTAGGATATTCATTGCTACCTATGAGGTCAGAGTCCAGGGTCAGTTCATGTATAGTCTTTAGGTAATGGCTTAGTCCCTGGAAGCTCTGGTTGCTTGGCATTGTTGTACATATGGGGTCTCGAGCCCCTTCAAGCTCTTCCAGTTCTTTCTCTGATTCCTTCAACGGGGGTCCTATTCTTAGTTCAGTGGTTTGCTGCTGGCATTCGCCTCTGTGTTTGCTGTATTCTGGCTGTGTCTCTCAGGAGCGATCTACATCCAGTTCCTGTCGGCCTGCACTTCTTTGCTTCATCCATCTTGTCTAATTGGATGGCTGTATATGTATGGGTCACATGTGGGACAGGCTCTGAATGGGTGTTCCTTCTGCCTCTGTTTTAATCTTTTGGAGTGCTTATTCTTGAGTAGCTGTCTTCACACTTCCAAATGGTTCTGGCAAGAAGGGGAAGATAAGGGTTGGGGATTTAGCTCAGTGGTAGAGCGCTTGCCTAGCAAGCGCGAGGCCCTGGGTTCGGTCCCCAGCTCTGGAAAAAAAAAAAAAAAAAGAAGGGGAAGATAGATCTGGGCTTTCAGAGTCTGGCCTCTTCCCCCCGTATGGAGTCTTGGAAGGGCATTTTTACTCAGAACTAGCTGAAGTAAATTAGATTGTCCAAATGTTAGGTCAAGTTGGAAGAACTCTCAGCAGTGTGAGAGAGCTTAACTTACTCTCCACACTTTCCCTACATGACAGTCCCAAGACGGTGGTCTTCCCCAGACTCAACATCACTGTGTTGAAAATAAGGCTCTTGACCATATTGATATTCCCTCGCCCAGGGAAGCATGGCCTGTAAAGGCCAGGTCGTGGCTGCATGGGATGACTTAGCATCTAACGCATCGTGGGGAGTCCATGTATCCTTAGTACCATAGGAAGATCCCTCTTCTTAGAACCCTCTCTCTACAACCAAATAGGTTGGGATCAGTTAGCAAGTGTATATCCTCTTCTGCTCCAGGATATATTCTTTCCTTTGCTTGTCTTCATCATGGTGTCTTTTAGGGTACTGGGAACCTGATTCTTCCATGTGGACCATGCCACCAGACAGAAGAACTGGTAAGGTCGAGCCAGCCCAACCCCTGGGAATCTCAGAATTGAGAGCGGTGGGTGTGGGGCCAGCTCCTTGTCAAGTTCTACTTGATCTGGAACACGTAACCATGACATGCCATCGAGAGGACCATAACAATTGGTCACATAGCATAAAAACCTAGAGTTCTCCATGCTAATGAGGTGTCTACATAGGCCCCAAGTGTTAGCCAATGAGCTTCCTTTCTTGGGCATTTCTTTGCACAAAAGTTATTTAACCCCTGGTTTACCCTGAGTAAGATGTATGCATTCACTGCTGCTATCGAATAAAGCAGTTTGGACAAGCAAGGACTGCCTCCTTTATCAAGGGTTGACTGGGTGGGGATGGGGGTTTTGTGGTAAAGAGCCATGCCTAAATCTCCCGGACCCTCCCAACACGGAACTCACTTGGAACCAAACAGGACTCTGCCCCAGTCCTGGGATCAGCCATCCCCTTCCTGCGTGGTGCCTGGACATTCCACCATGTAACCCAACAGCTACTGGGTACATAGGAGATCCAGAACCACAGCATCCATCCCAGATCCTCATGTTTCTCGCCCAGGGAAGCATGGGCTGCAATCCCTATTATGGACTGTGTTCTGCCTCGCTGAGCATCTTGCCGACAGCCTGATACTTTCAGGATCTATCCAACAAAGCAAAAATGTACCCATCATTAACTCTGTACCATCAATTGGGTATGGAAGATCAAAATAAGTAAGAGTCAGTTCTTGCCCTTGAACAGTTCCCTAGACTGGCTGTAGAGAGCGGCGCGGCGAAACAAAGATGGCGCCGACATCCAGCCTTGTCTGGATGTCGACAACTTACTGCGCATGTGCAGGCTTGTCCCCTTGCTAGGCCTCCCTCTAGTGGTGAACAGCGGTACTGCACATGTGCGGTTTATGCACCAGGTGTCAGTTGACCGTTAATATGCTAATGAGGTGATTCATTCTCCGCCAATCCCTGGAGGACAA
Source organism: Rattus norvegicus (assembly GCF_021556685.1). NCBI lineage: Eukaryota > Metazoa > Chordata > Mammalia > Rodentia > Muridae > Rattus > Rattus norvegicus. The sequence continues at coordinate 159,147,630 of NC_141534.1, read as the reverse complement.
GTAGTGGGGTGATCCATGCCCCACCAATCCCTGAGAGATAATTAGCATACTGTTGTCTATATAAGTCGAGCGATTTTGCTGCTCGGGGTCCCTGTTCAAGAGAGCTGTAACACTGAGAAGAGCTGTAACACTAAGAAGAGCTATAACACAGTAAAGCCTTGCTCGCAGATGAATCCTGTTGCCGCGCGTCGTTCTTGCTGGCGGGACATTGGGTGCGTGACAACTGGCAAAGGAGGAGACTGGCCACGAGCGAACTCACTAGAATTTAGTTTATAGGAGCAGAGAATGCAAACATACGTTTGCTCTTTGTATGTTTTGTCAAATTGTCCTTCAAACTATTTAAAATAATATCACTTTTTCTACTTTTTGAATGCACCAGTTTCTCTGTTCTTCCACCCACAATAGACTTGATTGCAACACCCCTTTCCCTAATTTTACATATAGAATGATATCTCATTATTATTTGCAGTGATTATTTCTTTGCTTGTTAATGGCATTTCTAACATCTCCATTTTTATAGTAGTGGTTATTCCTTGTATGAATTTTATGTTTACTTTCTTACTTCACCCATGAATTGGGCTTTTAACCTCCTTTTTATTATGCATGTATTTTATGATATGGATTATTTTCACACTCCCGAATTAGAAAGACAGACTTATTTTAGACTGAATATATTTTCATGACATTTATTTTTTCATTCTCTATTGATCATGGTATTATTACTTAAGTGGTATTTTCAAGTGTAATTTTTCATCAGGAGTTACAGTTCATGAGGAAGAAAACAATTGTCTTACACAAACTAGAATAGAAAGACTTGTGTAGTTCGGATATGACTTAGGGACAGGACTATGTTCTTCAACAGTTTGAAAGGCAACTGTATTAAAGAGGGCTCACTCTGTACTAGTGGAGTGGAACAAACAGGGTTAATGATGAGATCGTAGTAAATGACAAGTAGTGTTTACTATGTTTTTTATGCAAGGCTGCTGTCAAGTATTCATTAGTCCTTACTCCTTTTCAGTGAGCTTAAATGACCTGCTACCTCAGGGTAACATGGATTAACATTGGAAGAGCCAGGCTGAGCCCAGGTCTGAGATACAGCACAGACTCAATATCTTTCTCAGGACTACGTGATGAGGGTTGGTCTTTGGTTATATTGAGGCCTTTCAGTTCTCCTACTATAATATGAGGGGTACAGCAGAGGGCCTCAAAAGTCCAGCCCAACTTCAGTGAGCAAATAGCACCTGCTGGGGAGCACGTAACTCCTGCTTCTTTCCCATCTTGACAGACCAGGGAGGTACAACAGAAGAATGTTTGTTCTTCATAGTGTCCTATTTCAGCGACAAGTCTTGCCTTCTAATCATATGAAACATCGGGCTTGATTTTAAATACAGGAACTCAACCCTCCAAATAGTTACGTTCTTTCTAGAATGAGCCAAGTAAATCAGATGATTCTAGTGGAGCAAGTATGCTGTTGTCTTTTTTTTAATTTTTAAATTTTTTTATTTTTTGGTGTAATATTTTACAGCAGCAGAAAACAAACCCAAACACTAAACACTAACAACACACTACAATCCAGGGAAGAAGTCATGCAGGGGCTATAGGCTAAGTCTTTATAGTTGACGGCTGAACTGGCTATGACCCCGTTGTGCTGTTGACAGGACTAGCAACTGTTGAATCTGGAGATGTCATACTTCGGCCCCAGGACCTACTCGCAGCAAAACACATAGGACACGTTTTTATCCTACAAGAGTAGGAGGCCACTCCCAGTGTTCAGTCATCACAATGAGCAGAGGAGGACCTTTTGGTGGACTCGCTGGCTTTTTCCAAACTGCTTGTACTTAAGCATCAACTAACTTACAATATCCCATAATTTTTGGGGGAGATGGGCACTTCCAAAGGCATAGATGTGGATTTCCGTCAGTCTCAGTGTCAGCTGCTGTTCGGCCAACCACGCCAAAAGAGTGAGTGATGCCCGCAGCTAGCCCAAACTTAAAGAGATCTGTCTTTTATCTTTCGAGGTTCTCCACAAGAGTGAGTGATGCCCGCAGCTAGCCCAAACTTAAGAAATCTGTCCTTTATCCTTCGAGGCTCTTAGTTAAGACCTTGTTCCTATGAACACACTTGGGGCACAGCACGTCCTCCAGGTGTGGGGGTGGAAATGTGCAGGCCGGAAGTGGGAAGAGGGCAATCGCTTTCCTTTTCTTATCTGGTTCCCAGGCTTGTCCAGCATGGAAATGCAGCGGCACCCAAACAGTTGTGGTCGCAGGAAGGCTTGTCCCATGAACCACTTACACTTTTCCCCACAGGACTCTGATGTTGGAGGACAGCACTGCCTCTAACTTCTTAGCATTGGCTGCAATTCTGGCCCAAGATGCCAAAACTGCCTCGGAGGCAGATGTAGTCACCATCGTGGTGCTGACTTCCTCATAGAGCATAGGAGGATCAACGAGAGCAGGTATCTGCTCCTCCCGTACAGTGATGATTTCCAGGAGAAAGTCTCCCGAGACTCTTCCCCAGGCGCGCTCTCTCTCTCTCTCTCTCTCTCTCTCTCTCTCTCTCTCTCTCTCTCTCTCTCTCTCCCTCCCTCCCTCCCTCCCTCCCTCCCTCTCTCTTGTGAGATGCTTTCAACCTGGCCTCTTTGGCTGAGTCAGGAACGTTCTTCAACTCAGGTTGGCCTTTGCCGCTCATCTCCAGGCACCACGCCCACAAAACATCTCAGTGAATCAGCTTCACTGGAGGCAGATGTTGTGGAAAAGGAGGAACTGGTACCTTTCCTAAGAGTGTGTCCTGGAGTCTCAGTCATCTTGTGCATTTTTCTCCTTTGGTTTACAACCATTATCATTCTCTGACTTTTTGTTTTTCTCCGTTGCTTTAGTCTTTGCAGAAGCCGTGTTCAGTTGGCTAGACATCTGGCCTTCCACTTCTTCCCTCGGCTCCTCTGTGCTCCGCTTCTTGCTTCTAGCAGTTTCCATCTTTAGATTAGATGAAACCTTCTTCCAGCTTTCAAATGACCTCTGGCCTCATTCGGCTTTTAAAAATCTCCTCCTACTTCCTGTTGTCTTGAGGCCCTCTTCTGTTACCCTCCTGGTCCCACCCCCAACAAAATTGTGATGCTAAAATCTGGTTTGTGGCTAATTTTAATAAAGCCACTATTGTGTGATTTAAATTTTTTTTTTGAGGCAGGGTTTTACTGTCTCCTTGCCTGGCCTGGATTGCACTATTTATCTATGTACGCTGTACTGTCTCGGCCTCGGGAATACTGCGATTTAGAGGAGCGAGCTGCCACACTCTGCTCCTGGAAACTGTAAATCTGGGAAATTTAAAACTGTAATTTTTGCTGGGTGTGGTGGCACATGACTTTAATCCCAGCATTGGAAAGGCAGAGGCAGAGGCAGGTGGATCTCTCTGAGCTTCTGGCCAGCCTGGTCTACTGGTGTCTTTACGTACACGCTTTAGTAAAAACAAATGAACAAGCCAGGAGTGTAGCCAGACTTTTGGGCACTTTGTGGGTTCTTCTTTCTTTCACTCTTGTCCACCCCTTTTCTTCTACACTTTCAATTCCCTAATACCATACAGGAGAGATAAAAGGATAGAGGGGTAAGGGGGTGGCATTATTGTTAGACTACTTCCTGCTGATTGGGGCATCGAGTTCCTTGGGGCGAGTTTGCTCTTTGCTGTCAGGATATCAAAGTTCTTCTTGTTTTTTCCTTTGGGCATGACCAACAACCCACCCAACCTCTTGGGGCCCTAGCATTTATATAGCCTCTGAAGAGTCCCTAGAGTTCTAAATGTCACACACTTGCCGAAACTCTCTGCAGCTGACAAAATCACACCCCTGCTAGAGCATGAGGTAAATCATAGTCAGCTGCTGTGGACCATTTGAAGCAGCCCCACATCCCATATGGGATAAGAATATGAAAACACATTCTTATAATATTTCTGTGTTTTTTAAAGGAAACCAAAATTATAACTACACAAGTATGAGGTCAACCTTCAATTACTAGTTCAAGTATATAATAAGTATAAATAGTTCAGTGTATAATAAGACCCCGTCTCAAAAAAGAAAAATATTCAAAATGACAGAAACAAATGAAAGAAACCTGTTTGTTAAGTATGGAGTTAGGATGGGAAGGAATACAAAATCCACACAGCTTTAAGCTGGAGAAGAGAAGGAAGCGACTGGAGAGACTGCTAAACTCTGAATGACCGTCAGTCCTTCCCTCTGCCTTGGGGATAATACCATCCATCACTGATGGCAAGGGGTGCTTTCTAGTTTTATCAGCTCTGAAATCGAGGTATATTGATTAAATAATAAATACTCTTCATTCTTAGTGTTACATAAAAGAACTGACTGTTTTATAACTGAAGCTGTCTTACATAGGGCCGTATCAATTGCAGTGAGATAATATACACTTTACGCATACACAGTGAGACTCATAATCTATTCATTTGGTCATTCATTCATTCTTCCTTCCATTTTTTTCCCCAAAAATATGCCACTAGAAAGAAAGCAAGTCACTATTAAAGTTTATGGACACAAAGAGGAAAAACAAAAGCAACTTCAGTTGGAAAATGGGCAGGATTTCAGGGTTTTGGTTACATTGACAGATCCAGGGCAAATGTTTTGGTAACTTTGAACTCTTAAATTAAAAATAAAATCTAAGTAAGCCACAGCACCTCTTACATTTATTATTCTTCATTATTATTTCCATACTGTTATTTTATGCACATTATTCATGAATTCACTTCTAGGTAGTTTATTGCTATTTGTTTTGTTATTACATTCTCCCCTCCCCACCTCTACCCCAAGGTTTGGTAGAACTGTATGGTGAATCTGATTATCATTTTTTTTTTAGATTTTATTATTTTGTTCTTACCCATGTGTCTTGATGTGTATGCACACGTGTGTGTAGGTGCCCGCAGAGGCTAGAGGAGGGCTTAGGATCTCCTGGAGCAAGAGTTTCAAGTGCCTGTGAAACACTTAACCCTGGAGCCAGGCTTTAGTTCTACATGAGAACAGAGAGCACCTTCATCATTTCAACCTGAGTATCGACCTGGTGTCTTCTAAAGAGGCTATTCTGAGATTATTCTCAATATTTTCTGGCTATGGAAGGTCAAAAATTCTTACTTCCCTTAAATAAGTTTTGGCAGTTTCAACTTTTTTTTTTTTTTGCAAAATAGTTCCTTTTTATAGATTTCTAAAAACTTATTACAAAGCACTTTATTCTTTTTTGTTTTGAGACAGGTTTCTATGTGTAACAGTTCTTGTTTGTTCTGGAACTTGGCTTTTATAGACTGGGTGCAGAACTCAGAGATCCCCCTGCCTTTGCCTCCTGAGTGCTGGGATTAAAGGCACACTCCACCATGCCCCAGTAAAAGTGTATTTTAAAATCTCACTGTTATAAATGTTGAATTATACTTCAGGACCTTTTATTGTTTCTTCTTCTTGACAGTGTGATTCCTCAAATAAGCATAGTTGTAGGCATCCATTTTTTTCCAATCTACTTTAATAAGGGTTCAACTTCTCTAGCTCACCACCCACTAGAGGTAGTAGAAAAGAAAAGTTACTAGGGCACGGGGGACATAGAAATAGTAGTGTAGAAATAGTTCTTTGTGGGGCAGGTCCAATTGTCCTTGTCAAGATATCAGCAGTTCAGTCCAGTATCAAACACCAACTATGAATCAGCACCTGCAGTCCAGTCCTCTTCGCAGCCACCACAGGTGAACCAGCAAGAGCAGTTCAATCCAGAAGAAACTGCAAGGCTTGCCAGCCACCCTGAGGCCAACAAGCATCAAGAAGCCACAGGAACCTCACGAGAAGTTTTTTGGTGAGTTTCTCTCTAAGGTGTCACCACAAGCTGGGCTCAGCAACGCAATATACGGGAAACCAATGCGTGTGCATCCTCAGCGGAGAATAGAGAGGCACAGCAAAGCAAACCGATGCTTGAACTCCCACTGTCTGTGGGGCCATGTCTATATTCCTTCTGAACGGCATTCGTCCTTTCCTGTGTTTGTTACAGCAAAACATCCTTTCACCTGTGTGTGCTTCAGGAAAACATTCTTTCACGTGTCTGCTTTTTTTTTTTTTTTTTTTTTTTCCGGAGCTGGGGACCGAACCCAGGGCCTTGCGCTTCCTAGGCAAGCGCTCTACCACTGAGCTAAATCCCCAACCCCACGTGTCTGCTTTCTAAGACATCCTTTTACCCATGTGCCCCAGCAAAACATCATTTGACATAACTGACTTTCCAAAGAAACCACAAGTTTTCACTTCAGATAGTCATTCAAATAACTCTGAAGTTATTTCTGCTTGATTTATAAACATTAGTTCGTTTTGTGTGGGTTTAGTCCTACTCTTTAAGGGTGTTTCTTTACTCAAAAGTGTTTTTTTTTTAATTTGTGAGGGGTTTCTCCAGATTATATTATATGAAGCAGGAGGACCTTACCCTAATATAGGATGTACTAGGGGCTGGGTTCCTGAACTGAATAAAAACCAGAAAATGATTTTAACAGGAGCATTTATTTCTTCCAGCTTCCTTACTATTGGTGTGGCATGACCAGCTGCCTCAAGCTCCTCACCATGAGTGTAGAAATGTAAAGTCTGCATTTCAAGGGTAGACTGACTGTACCCTTCTGTACTCTTGAAATGTTAGCCAAAATTTTGCTAATTTCCTTTGGTATGGTATTTTATCATGGCAATGAGAAAAATACACCATTCACAGAATTCATCCATCTGTTCTATTCTTTTCCTTTACAAAGGGTTGTATACCCAGGTATCTTTTACAGGTAGTTCCCAGTCAGGCCAGCCTATGTGTCCACAGAACTCTGTTGATGGGCACTGTGTCTGGGACTTATTATATGATTGAAAACTAATGTGGAGGATGCTATTTCTGCAGTTAACTGGTACACACACAGTTCATTTCTCTTTTATTTCTGGACTTGACAAGGCAGCCTTGTAGATAAAAAGAGAGGCAGAGGCAGCCTTTTGTGTCAGAGATCTCCCACCTACCTGTCCTATTCTATACTCTACTGTCTTGAGGAGGGGGAGTGATTGGCAGCTTGAAGGGAGCAGCACTGAGAGACATGCCTCCCTTTTAGAACAGCTGCAGAAAAGCAGATTCTAGCATTTTACAAGTCCATGAACAGCCCTAGACTTGCCTTCTACAGCATTCAGCAGGATAGGGGGGCAGCTGGGTGTAGGGAGGTGTACTGGCTGGTTTTGTGTGTCAACTTGACACAAGCTGGAGTTATCCAGAGAAAACAGCCTCCCTTGAGGAAATGCCTCATGAGATCCAGCTGTAAGGCATTTTCTCAATTACTGATCAAGGATGGGAGGGCCCATTGTGGGTGGTGCCATCCCTAGGCTGGTAGTCCTGTGTTCTGTAAGAAAGGAAGCCAGGGGGAACAAGTCAGTAAGCAGCATCCCTCCATGGCCTCTGCATCGGCTCCTGCCTCCAAGTTCCTGCCTGGTGTAGGTTCCTGTTCTGACCTCATTTGGTATGAACAGCAATGTGCAAGGAAGTGTAAGCTGTATAAACTCTCTCCTCCCCAACTTGCTTCCTGGTCATGATGTTTTGTGCAGGAATACAAAGACAGGAGGGGAGTGGGCTTCTATTTTAAAAATTACAAGTGTATTGCTTGCTTCAAATAGAAAAAATGCAGAGACATAGATCAGAATGAAGCCACTCCTTCTCCTAATAAGTTCTGTTAATGGTGGGTACACACCTATCCACTGTTGGTTAAGAGACCCGCAGAAGCTGTGTAGAAGTGGTAAAGGATAGGATAAGGTGGCAGTGCTCACCAAGAATGAGGGCTGGGCATGGAAATACTCCTTATCTTTTGTATCTGAGATGCATTCTGGATTAGTCAGAACCAAGGCTAGAGGCTATCATTTAGGAAGTTTTACCACATCAAATGGCAAATAAAGTTGTATTGATTTTGTTTTGCTTTTGTCTTAAAATAACAAATCCTTCTGCTTGGAAAATGTCAAATCCATTGTATCTTGGAGAAATGAGGATTGATTCAATCAAAGACTGCTGTCTTAGGACAAGAGACGCTTATGCTCTGTGGTGGGTCAGGAAGAAACTGCTATTGAATTGATTCTTCATCATGATTAGGAGTTAGACACTGAGCCAGGCTACTGAGGAATGGGAAAGGACATAGGCAAGAATACCAACATCCTCTCAATGGGCCTCAAGAAGGACAAAATCAGTAGCTCAAACAAACACATAGGGATTCATTCATGGATCAAACTTATATTAGAACTTACCCTATGCCCAGGAAGGTTCTAGCCTTTGAAGACACAATGTTTCACTGACCAGCAGCAGCTGGTTTAAAATCAGAGGCAATAAGAGCCTACAAAATGTTTGTTTCTCAAATTTAGTCTTCAGTAAAAGCATGGAGTTGAATATGTTTGACCTGGGAACATTTTCCTAGCCCTTTCTCCATCTTGCCTGTTCCATTCGTCTTGATGTTGATGGTTTTGTATGTTGTTTTTCTTCTCAGCTGGCTTCCAGCTGACCCTCATTAAAGTGCTGATGGATGGTCAGGGCATTTCTGAGAACAGCACAAGACATGTTCTATCCTGAGCTTTCTGGAGGAAAATATCAGACTGTGATTCTGGTCCCAACCTTACTACTCAGTAGCTTTGTGACTATGGAAGAATCATTTAGCCTTCCTGGGCCTCGTTAATCATAATTCTTGTTCTTCTGTCCTCCTGAGATGGCTGAAAGACTCGGTAGGATGTGGTTATGCTTTGAAATTGTTGAATGCAATATGAAAGCAGGAGCCCGTAATTACTCCCTGTGCTCCGTTGCTTAGAGACGGAGATCTGGGTGGTTATTATCACAGGGTGTTCACAATTCACAGGCATCTTCTTTTTGTTCCATCTCTCAAGGGAATGATCATATCAAACCTTGGTCACTTCCTTCTATTCTAAGGTGATAGACTTGGGTTAATGAGGGAGAACTAATTTTCTTCTAGAAGATATCTGTGTGAAGGGCAGAGAGACTAAGAATTTAAAAGGAACCACTTAAGCTTTCTATGGAGGTGTCAGGATAAGAGTGAATTTCCACGAACAAAATCAGCAGACATCAGTTATGTATTAGGAAGTACCTGGTTTAAAAGATTGGGTGACTGTGAAGTATATGACTATAGAAAGTTTATGTCTGTTATGAGCAACTATGAGATTTCAGCAAGTTCTTAAGGTCCGGAAATCATTCTCTCTCTCTCCTCTCTCTCTCTCTCTCTCTCTCTCTCTCTCTCTCTCTCTCTCTCTCTCTCTCTTCCTTTTCTTTTTTCTCTTTTTGTTTTTCAAGCAGCACCTCTCTCAAAGATGTTCTCTAAAAGATCCTAGCTCTGGTTGTCTGGAAACTTGACATGTAGACCAGGCTGGCCTCAAATTCATAGAGATGCATCTGTCTCTGTCTCCCAAGTATTTGGACTAAAGCCATGTGTCAAGGTATCTTTTTTTCTTTTCATGTTGCTAAGGGTCTCTAATTCAGTAGGTCTGCGATGATATGTGAAATTGTTCTACTCCAATAAATTCTCAGATTAAATTGAGTCTGCGCTGGCCAGGGAAAGTGATATACTATATATTCTGCAGAGGAAAATGAATGTCCTTAAAGCCTAGTCTCTTAGCAATATTTAATGGCCTCTACATTTTAGTATTATGATATTGGAAATGGATGTTTGGATTTGGTTATATAGTTCTGTGGGCAAGACCCTGGCTCAATCTTCAATACTAAAATGAACAAATGTATGAACCGACCAACCAACCAACCAACCAAAAATGACAACAAAAGACAAAAACACATTAGTTACTCTTCCATTGCTGTGATAAAATATCATGACTGAGGTCACTTATAGAAGGAAGGATTTATCTGGGTTCAAACTTCCAGAGGCTTAGGACTCTTTTTTATCAGGACAGCATGGCAGCAGGTGGCAGGGATGATGGCTGGAGCTGGAAGCTGTCAGCTGAGGAGTCAGAAACGTAAGCAGAAAGAGCAAATGAAAAGCAGCACATGGCTTGAAAACACCAAAGCCTCCTCTCCAGCAAAACCACACCTCCTAAACTTACTCAAACAATTCGCCAACTGCAGACCAATGACTCAAATGCTCAGCGCTATGAGTAGAGAGGGGCATCTCATTCAAACCAACACACTCTTAAAACCTAAAAGAAAAAGAAATACTTGTTTATCAGAGTCCGTGAATTGCTGAAGAATGATATCCCAGGCTCAAGTAGTATGCTAAGTCAGAGTGTTTATTCCTGCATTCAGAGGCGCAATTCCATCGAGATGGAAGGACCCTAACTAAATTTGAATATCAATTTTAAAATCCAAAAGAGGAACATTAGGGAGGGCCGGGTGATCTATATCTTGATTGGTGGGTTCTATCTCTGGGGGGCTGGGTGATCTTATGATTCAGACTGACTATTCTTGTTTCATGCCAAAGAGGTGTGCCGCTTGATCTCTGGGCAGAACGCTTGGCTAATTGTCCTTTTTATGTAAAAGGGGGTCCCTTTTACGTAACCCTGTGGTTGTTCCAGTAACTGACTTGCCCAGTTCTGGGAAGTAGAAACTCAGGCTTGGTCTCCTGAGCTGCTAGTTTGTAGCCTGTCATGGAGTCAGCCTGTCTCAGGTTAATTCACTCCTTTCAGTTTGCCATTTGTCTGGTGGCATGAACGTCTGGCTCTGACGGCGCTACCGCTGTGCTATGTCTTACTTTTTTGTGCTCTCTGAATCTCAGTTTCTCTCTGTGTACAGATTTGATGTTTGAATATCACAGTAAATTATGAAAAAAAAAGTCAGGATGGAGGCTGGACTGCTGTGGAAAATGTTTCTATGACACAGGAAGGTTGAGATAAAGAGTTGAGCTTAGATAACTTCTAGAAGAGCCCATTGACCTGGACCAGTAGAAGAACTATTTTCTCTTTGAGAAAAGTAGTAGTTTATGTCATCATGCCTTCCCTGCATATTGATTTTTACAAGGATTGTAATTTATCACTAGAAACCTTGAGAATTGTTAGATTTTTCCATGCTGCCATTTAAACAGCAGCACGAGAATGGCCACTAGATATCAGTCCTGAATGTTCAGCTCTGTCTTTGAGGGGAAAGTTCCTTCTTACCCATCATACCAAGGTAGGAATCTTCATCTTGCAGCCAAGAGTCCTAAGGTGAAATAGAGTTTTCAGTGAGAAATAGACAAGTGCTCAGGCTTTTAAAACTCTCCTGTGAGTAACACAGTGGTACTCTCTAAGAGTCAATAATAACCCGAATGGAGATGTCTCACCTGAGTGATGATACCTTGGAGGGTAAGGTTGATTTTCTGGGACTGAAGCCAGTTGAGACAGTTGGGGAAAGAGGATGAATGATGCTGATACTACTACTCTTAAAAAAATCTCACTAAATACACAAAATTACCTCTTTGGGTTAGACACTAAACCCATTAAGAAATGGAGGCTTGTAGATTTGAGCTGCTTATCCAAGGTAACTTAGCTTGTGAGTGAGATTCAAGTCCTGGCCTGATAATCCCAAAGCCTGTGCTCTTGCATTCTGCTACACTGCTTGTTCCAGAAAACCATTCCAGAGGGAAACTGAAGGTCACATTGGAAGTCATATTTGATCTTCAGTCCTAGACAGTTAATCTTGGAATTAGAGGTAAGATATAGTTACAAGGAAATAAGACAGGACAGTGAAAATAGGTTGTGGGAATTTAGCTCTTTAACTGTGCATGGAGCCCAGACTCTGTCCAAAGATCCTTGATGTGAAGGTACTTCCTATTTAACAGGTACCTGTGACTTTTTAGCTCAATGCGATCAGTTGCTTTTTGGTTGTGGATGAAAGCACAGCTTCTCTTGACTTAAATCATCCCTGTGAGCTCACTTTGGTCTCATGGGACATCATGAACTTTCTACTTTAGCATTTGCTTTCGTCCATCTAAGTCTTCCGTGCTCACCCATCATCTCATTGTCAGGCTGAAGTATAATCCCCCTGGAGAGTCCAGATGCATGAGATGTGTTCAGGTTAATCACAAAAGACATGCACTCTGTCTCTCCTGGGCAGAGTCGACCTAGATTCACTCAGCATGATTTTTCACAGTTCACTACATCAGGATTAGGGAGAAGTCTGGACATGTAAAAGCCTTTTCAGATTTTTGAAATCTCACAAGTAATAGCACCTAGTTATTTTCTATTGAACGAGCACAATTCCATCCCTAACATGTACCTGGCACTGTGTTGAGATCAGGCTGAGTCCTATTGTGCTAAAAGATGGTGTTTCAGACTGAGTCTTACTCTAGGATCCCACTTTGTAAGCAGCTTTACCACATTTTGAGGATAGGGGATGGCTCTGCACCTGGTGGACACATAATTGGCACTACCTTGCTGGTGCCACACATGTTGCTTTGACCAACAAAAGACTTATTTCTTGGAGTAGGAACCATGTTACTCTATACTGCAACTGTAAGGGGAAAACTGCAACTGTAGGGGTACATTGTCATGTGAAAACAATACCAGGGAAATCAGGCACAAGATCCTTTTAGATGCACCAGACCAAGAAAAGGCTGTAACTCCTTTACACAGACCATAAAGAGGTATTCTGTTGTGGATTTGGTTTATTGCTCATATTATTTTTTTTTCTTTTTCTTTTTTTCGGAGCTGGGGACTGAACCCAGGGCCTTGCGTTTGCTAGGCAAGCACTCTACCACTGAGCTAAATCCCCAACCCCTGCTCATATTATTTTAATTGGGTTCCCAACAACATGGGAATTCACACATCTGTATGTAGGATGCCATAGGTCCCTACCCCACTTGGCTCTAATTGGTAAATAAAGTGGCCGGGGGCTAATGGCTGGACAGTGAAACAAAGGCAGGACTTGAGGTTCCTGGACAAGGAATGAGGGGAGAGAGGAAAAGGAAGGACTATAATGTTGAGGAAGGAGAAAGATCAGGCTGGAGAGCTGGAGAAGCAGGAGCAGACAGCCATGCAAGAGCCAGGGAAGAGTGGCCCAAGAGAGCCCTCATCTGGTTCTAGGGTAACAAAGATGGAATTTAGATTTTAGCAACAATTCAGGACTATCAGAAGGGAGGCATTAGCAATGTGGAAGATTGAGAGTGGCCTAGCCATTGCACTGTTTAAGGCATATTAAAATAGAAGGGTGTGTGTGTGTGTGTGTGTGTGTGTGTGTGTGTGTGTGTCTCACAAATACATTAACTGTGTGATATATCGTGTATAATCTCAGAGTTAAAATTAATACTTAAGATTGGAATAAAAGAACCCATTTGTCTTTGTCAGATTCTCAAGGAAAGTGAGAGTATCTGGAAAATTGCTGATACTGAAACTGTCATATGTTATGGAATTTGTCATATGTTATGAAGTACTGAGTTTATTGTTACTCAATAGATTCTGACATGCTAGCAAAGTGTTTGTTGATGTTTCTGATGTAACACACACACACACACACACACAACATAAGCATTAGGATAGGAGGTACTGTGGAGGAAAGAGAATATTAAAAAGTAGATTTGCTTGTGCCAAGCAAAGCTTACCTACCTAGATGGGACCTTTACTACAAGAAAATGAAGGGGGGGGGTGTTCGAAATTGTTAGGATTAAATTTAATAGCTAAGATGTTAAGATACTCCTTATATGTCAGGTACAATGGTAGGTATCTGTCGGTTAGCAATTCCCACCGAGTTGAAACACACCATCTTAATGAGAAGCTGGATAAGGCTTAGGAAGGACTAAGTTAAAATGGTCCATTGGAGGAAGGCTTGTTAAGACTCAGGAAACAAATAACTCACAAGTCTCAGGAAGCTCCTAAAACTGTTTATTCACAAGATTCCTTTCTCCCCAAGGCTATATAAATGGTAAAGACTGCTGGAGAGAGAAGACTTCCTGGCCAATTGAGCTGCCTGCCAATGCAGAGAGCTCCAGGGATGCAGCTTGTGAGTCATCCTGCCTGCCTTTTGCTCCGTTAAGTAACCCCTTACTATACAGTGGAAGGAACACCAATAAACTTACTGTTTCTCCCAGTTGGACTTGGATAGAATTCTTTCTTTGAACTGTTATCAGTGCCCTATCTGAGGTGAGCAGATGTTCATGTCTTACCAGGAAAAGTCACACAACAGTATCAGGTGTCCCATGTAGACAATTATTTTCATTACAGAGGAGCTCGAGTCTTGATGATGCTTACAAAGGACTACAAAGAATATTGGGGACTTTTATTGAGTATTCACTAATTTATAGGCACTATATAGGCCTTTGTCTTTTGATCTGAATGTGAAAAGATGAATCAAAATGAAACTCCTGTCCTTTAGGAAGTCACTCACACCATGGTGATGACAACCATTGAGTAAGCGTAATGTGTAAGTGAAATGGTATTGCTAGAAGTAAGAACCATGTGGACCCGAGGTGTGCTTGGCTAGAGGAGGAGGCAAATTTGAAATGTGATGATAAAGCAGTAGGATGTATTTCTTCATGACAAGATATTGCCAGCAAAGCGTATGTGGATTATCCAGGGCTGTTTGGTACCTGCAGATAGCAGTTCAGGATAAAGTTAAGTATGTTTCAGTGAAACTGAGGGAATAAGTTTTAGTGACCAAGATCCTTGTGTTGTACTCATTTCAGAAGCATTCAATAACCCCAAAAGACCACCAAGGAGCCAATATTGATGCAATCACCCTAGGGTCTTTTTAATCAAGCTCAAGCTTGGGTTCACCACCCCTGGTGCAGCAGGATGGGAGGGTCAAGTCCTAAGTCCAGTTTCAAGCAAGGAAACATGTAAGAGGTATTCAGCTTGCAACACATCTGACTGGGGGCTATTATTGCCCTTTAAAATGAGTGGCCGGTTCTAGGAGCCAGACCATAAACTTAACTTATGCTTTCCCTGATTGATGCTTGTTGGGGAGTAAGCTGGAAACTACTGCTAGGTGCAGGCTTGCTGGTTAAGTTGAGTTCAACCTTAGGTCAGGTTCACTAAGGTGGAGCCTGAACCCAAGATGGAGTTGGTCTGGCTTCTCACTTTCCTCCTGGCCACAATAAATAATAAAATTCTGTGCATTTAAAACTTGGTGAAATATATTACATATATATTACCATCTTCATCACATATATACAAAAGCTATGTAGTAGACTGAATCTTTCTATAATGTATACATATGTTCAAAATTATCACAGTCATTGTCAGTTAAGAATATCATCTGGGTGGCGGTGGTGCATACCTTTAATCTTAGCACTCAGGAGGCAGATGCAGGTGGATCTCTGGGTTTGAGGCCATTCTGGTCTATAGAGTGAGTTCCAGAACAGCCAGGGCTAGATAGAGAAACCCTGTCTTAAAAAGCAATAATAACAACAATAACAAATTTAATAAACTTAATAAATTAACAATATATTAATCTAATAATTTTATTTTAAACTATTTAAATAATTAGAATAATTATTATATCATAATAAATTATTAAATTAAATTATTTATCTAAATTAAGCAAGTAATTTTTTTATTAACTTGAGTATTTCTTATTTACATTTCGAATGTTATTCCCTTTCCCGGTTTCCGGGCAAACATCCCCCTAATCCCCCCTCCCCTTCTTTATGGGTGTTCCCCTCCCCACCCTCCCCACCCTCCCCCCAACAATCATGTTCACTGGGGGTTCAGTCTTAGCAGGACCAAGGGCTTCCCCTTCCACTGGTGATCTTACTAGGATATTCATTGCTACCTATGAGGTCAGAGTCTAGGGTCAGTCCATGTATAGTCTTTAGGTAGTGGCTTAGTCCCTGGAAGCTCTAGTTGCTTGTCATTGTTGTTCATAAGGGGTCTCGAGCCCCTTCAAGCTCTTCCAGTTCTTTCTCTGATTCCTTCAGTGGGGGTCCTGTTCTCAGTTCAGTGGTTTAAGCAAGTAATTTAATTATTTAATAATATCTGCTGGTGTGGTTGATGATGTTGACTGGGTAAGGAAGTGCTAGTTTATAAAGAGTTTTTGTAGACTATATTTCAGGAAGCCAGATTTCATCTTGTAAATAAATGAAGAAACTACTGGAGTGTTTTTGGTGGCAAAATGAGTCTAACGGCTTTGAAATGTAATAAAATGAGACCCAAGGAAAGGAGACTGATTAGGGACTTCTTTTACAATTCAGGCAAGAAACAACAAGTTTGGCAGTAGTCTGGATCATGGAGAGAAAGCATCTAAGTCTGGAAATATTCATCATTATTTTTAGGATTTGGTATGGGAGGTGAAGAAACAAAAAGGATCTAGACGTGTCTGTATTTCTTACTTGAGCAGTTGAAGACAAACTGCTCCCTGTTACTGAGGCTTGACTACATAGGATATGAAAGTAAATTTAATACATCAATTTAGCCCAATATAGCTCAGTCTTGCTGTTTGGTAAATATTGGTCTGAATATTTCGGGGAAATAATGTCCCCCATTTCTTTTTTTCTTTTTAACTTTTTTATTGGTTCTTTGTAAAATTTACATCATGTACCCCATTCCCATTTATCTCCACCTCCTCTCATACCTGCCCTCTACCTCTACATCCTCTCCTCAACAGAGGGGGAAAAAAACTCACTGTGGAGGCTGTAGTGTATCACAGTATGTCCCACAGTATACCCCTTCATCCACAGTTCTTTGCTTCCAAAATGTCATTGCAGTGAGTCCTTGGTCTGGTTTGAGACCTCTGGCTTCTGCTGCACTATAAGTACCAGATCCTCACTGGAACTCCTTGCAGATATATTGTTGTTACCTTGTGTTATGCAGATTCTGTTATTTTAGAACTGTACAACAGGACTCTTGATGAACTACAACAGATGATCAATGGAGTAGCTGCTGAGATGAGCCAATTCAAAACCCTGGACTGGGCCTGAGAGGTATCTGAGCTGGTCAGCCTTCCAGCTTTTCACCCACACCACCAGGGTAGAACAATATGCTCTGCCCTTGCTGGCCGATCTAGTTCCACAGCAAGGTGGGGGAGGGGGAAGGGACAAAGGGGACAAAAGAGCCAGCTCTGCCACTCTCATGTCCTTGGGCTGGCTCATCTATGTCCTCACCATGAGGGCCAGTTCTATTGTGCTACCCAGGTGAAGTGCAGGGAAAGTTCTCCCACCTCATGTCCCCAGGGCCAGCTCCCCGACCTGCTATAGGCAGTGAGGGACCAGGGAAGGCATTGTTTTCTCATCTGAACCACTCACAGCAGACAAAAGTCATGGTTGGCTCTCCCAGTCTCATATTCTTGGGGCCATCTTATCCACAAACAGGGCCAGCCCTACTTTGCTGCTCAGTTGAGGTACAGGGCCCTCTGTCTCAAGTGCTGCAGTTGATGAGGGACAAGGGACAGCTTTCTTGCTTTCAAGACTCCAGGGCCAGCTCTCTTACCTGTTGTAGGTGGCAAGAAGCAAGTGTCAGGGAGGGAGGGTATCTCTTCCTTACCCATGCTACCTTACCGCAGACAAGTTGAGAGGCCCGGTCTCCCATGCTCACATCCTTAGGGCCAGCTCAGTCATGCCCCTAACACTGGGTAGGGGTCAGTTCTACTCTCCTGCCCAGGCAAGGTGCATAGCCTGCTCTCCTAAGTGCAGCAGCAGGTGAGGGGCAGGGCAAGGTCTCCTGCTTTTGTGACACCAGCTTAGCCAGCTTTCTCACCTGCTGTGTGAGAGGGCCAAGGGGAAGGGAGGGGATCTTTGTCTCACAGATGCTGCCATACAACAGACAAGAGGCTGTGCTGTCTTTCCCACACTCATTCACCCAGGCTGGCTCACCCACAACCCCCATACCGCACAGGTGAGGTGCAGGACTCACTTTCCAGAATGCTGTAATAGGTGAGAAATGGGACCAGCTCTCCCACACTGTGACCTCAGAGCCAGCTCTCCTGCCTGCCATAAGGGGCAAGGGGCAAGAAGAGGGCATTTCTTCCTCACCCATGTCACTGCACCTCCTCCCTTTCTATTGATAATTTTTTCCCCTTTGAAACAGGGTCTTACTATGAATGAAGCCCCACAAGCATTGAATTTTCTGTGTAGATCAGGTTGGCCTAGAATTCAGAGAGCTCCTCCTGTCTCTGCCTCCCAAGTACAGTGATTAAAAGGCATGTGACACCATGCTGATTCTTATCCATTTTTTATTAGCATATTATACTTAACCATGGCTTTCATTATAAATACACATTATCATATTTCATTAACATTTGTACACTCTCATCTCCCTCTGCTATCACTAACTCATTTTACCTTCCAAACTAATCTCCCTTCAATGTTCATGTAGTCTTCACTTTTTTTGCTTTGGAGCCAATGGGTTTTGTTAGGGCTTCTTATAGGAACAAATGAGATATTAGTCACAGGAATATGGGCAACTTACTAGTGGCTATACTATGGAAAAAATGATTCAACCATTAACTACGTATAGATCCTTAAGAAGGAGCGAGGTCTTGTGAGCCCTACATATGGAGATAGTCTTTAGATATGAGTAACATTTAGGTCAGTGGAGCTTTGAGTACATGTTGCCTTTTCTACTGCCTTATGTAATCAGTTGGAAGCCATGAGGAAACTGCTAGTCACCCCACAAGGAAGGAGAAAATCTGCTTACCAGCTACTTTCACACTCAAGTCTGCGCATCCGTTGGTTCTATTGTGGTGTCCAAACTGCTGGCCTGCACTGTGGATTTCAGATTTGCTGGTCTTCATAATTGCACACATAAATTTTTTAAAAGAAAATTTTCTTTATGTGTGTTCAGTTGGGAGGACGTCTTCTTGTCCACGCTTGCATTTTAGAGTTCTTTTTTGCTGAAGCAATAGTTGAGTTTTTATTTTTTCTTTGTGTGTGCATTGACAATCTTGCCTGCAGGTATGTCTGTGTGAAGGTGTCAGATCCTTTGGAGTTACAGAGAGTTGTGAGGTGTTATGTGTGTGGTGGGATTTGGACGTGAGTCCTCTGGAAGAGCATTAGGGGCCTTTAACTGCTGAGTCATTTCTCCTGCACCCAGGGTTGTCTTTGTTTTGTTCCATTTTTTAAAAGAGCTTCTTTTAGTTTTTTATGCCAGGAGTTATTGTGGTTCAATAACAAAGTTGTTTATTTATGACTTTGAATTGTTGAACTATGTCTCTTCCAGGCTTGCACTGTATATCAAAAAAAGTGGTGTATACTCTTTGAATTGTTGAACTATGTCTCTTCCAGGCTTGCACTGTATATCAAAAAAAGTGGTGTATACTTGTGTAATTCTTACCAGTAATAAGATTCATTATATGATATCACTGGTAATTATTAAAGTTTAAATTCTTGCATAGTGTTTTATTTGGAGGTTAGTGTGTGTGTGTGTGTGTGTGTGTGTGTGTGTGTGTGTGTGTGTGTGTAAGGGCCTCACAAGCTCAAGACTATGATTTCATTTCTTCTCTGAGTGGAGCAAGTCCTTTCAGAAGCACACAGGAACCAAAGGAAGAGAGAGCAGAGAGCTTAATATGATTTCTCAAAGTTTTACTGTTTCTTGGTTTAATTTCCTCAAGCTAAAGCTTTCAGATCAGACAGGTACAGGTCTTCCACCTACTGTCTTTGTCACTTTGGGCAGACTTTATGACTATGTGTTTCTCTTGTACATAGAAATATCAGTGAAGTTTTTTCAAGGATTCATTAAGACATTATTTATAAAGTACCTTGTTTATGATGGCAATGGAAACCTTATTTATGATGTGTTAGATGTATTTGTTCTCTCCCATATTTACAGACTATAGATTCCCCAGGATGAATAGAGTACAGGTATCCCATTTATTAAAACTGTAAAAATTTTTGCTTAGATAAAGTGGTTTGCTTAATATCTAATTCTTATAAAAATGAAGGAAACTGTCAGGAAGTACACATCGCATGTTTATGATTAAGTAAGTCTAGCTGAAGAACAAAATCTTATTTCATGATGATTAAAGCTTGTCTGATTGAGTTCATCTCCTTCTTCCCTTTCCTCAGCTCTGTTGGTACTCTGTCTAAGCTCCACCCTCACAGCTACCTAGCAACAGCCAGGTATGCTCCACCCCACAGTTGCCTGGCAACAGCCAGCTGTGACTGACTGGAAAGGGAGTTGTTTGCCCCCTCCACTCCCTCATGCTCTCTTCTCTTCTCTTCTCTTCTCTTCTCTTCTCTTCTCTTCTCTTCTCTTCTCTTCTCTTCTCTTCTCTTCTCTTCTCTTCTCCTCCTCTCCTCTCTTCTCCTCTCCTCTCCTCTCTTCTTCTCTCTTCTCTCCTCTCCTCTTCTCTTCTCTTCTCTCTTCTCTTCTTTTTTTCTCTTTTCTCTGCTCTGCTCTGCTCTCGTGCCTTCTTTGTCCCTGTCCCTTCTCTCCCCATCTCCCCTTCCCTCCATGTGCCCATGGCTGACTCCTTTACTTATCCCCTCTGCTACTCTTCTCTCATTAAATCTTTCCATGTGAAACTATGTGGCTTGGTGTGCTTTGTCTGGATGAGAGCCGAGATTTCTACTCCAACAAGCTCTATTCATTTTCCAAAGTTCAGGTTCATATCATCTTCTAAAGAAGTCTTTTCAACCCATACACCAGCCCTTCCTTGATATCAGCAGCGCCATCACTACTGCTAAAGGCAACTCCAGAGAGCAGCAGTCACATTTTATGTGTCTGGCAACCCTTTCTGTTTACCCTATCATGGTATGCATTACACTGCTTATATCATTGGTCTCTTCTTTGTGTCCTTTTATTTCAAGAATGAGGACCATGTTGACCCTTTTCCCTCCGGAGCTCACTACAGTGCTTAAACATTATCAAAGGAAAGAGTGAGCAGATGGATGAGTGGATAGAATTATGCAGCGGATATAATCAGAACGGTGGGATTAAATATTATTTTCGCTATCTTCTCTTTCCTGTCACACCTACATCTCCCCTAAATACTGAAAATGCCATTGCCACCTAAGAGTAGACAGTAAGACATCTCAGAATTCTTCAACTCCACCTTCAGGCTGTGTTTATTACAGTCATATCCAACAAGGAAGACTGTGTGTGAAAGTAGATGAAATAAAGCCTCATGAATAGAAATTGTGAGAACTTTTTAATGAGGAGAATAGTTCTGAATATCAGTTTGCTTTGCCGTGTCATTAGCATTTTTGAAAATTGCTTGATAGCCTCATAAAGTCAGGATTGCAAATTTAGTCAGCCCTTGCCTTTTTGGGGCAGGGAGATTAGTGACTGCATCCTTTCTCATTATAGCTCTAGTGTAATTTTTATAGGGGTGCCTATAGTTTTGGTCCCCTCCCTATTGACAGTTCCTATCTGAGTATGTGGCTATCAGAAGATAATTTTGTTGATAGCGTTTGTTTTCTTCTGCTGAGGCTGACTCGATTTGCCACTGTACCATGCATGTGAGATTCTGACTGATTTGTCTGTCTGTTTCCAACATTGCCATATGAGTTTTGGGATTACAGATGTTACCACCACATCTGGCTTTTTTTGTAGCTTCCTGAGCTCAAACTTAGGGTATCAGGTGTGTGGTAAGCACTTACATCTCCTGGTTCTTTTTTTCCCCCATGGGATTTTTTTCCCTTAAAATTTCCGCTGTTACCAATCCACATGAATTATCTATTACTCTCTACTTAGGCCATTGCCACCGTTTTAACAGCTTTCATATAATACTGACAAATCAAGAAAGGAAATGCCTAGACTATATTGAACCAGATGCTTCAACCCCTCCAGGAGTGCTTCTCTATATATTGGACGTCACTCATTCAACAGCTTCTTCTATTTTAATGAAGTCTGCTGAGTGCTGAGGTTGTCAAAAGCAAAGAGACAAAGCCCATAGTATAGATAATTTTGTGTCAACTTTAGGTGGGCCACAGTGTCCAAATATCCAAACACTCCTTTGGATGTTTCTGTGAGACTGTTTCTTGACATAATTTTATCTTTAAATAAGCAGACTTGGGTAAAATGCGTTCTCTTCTGTCATGTGAGTGGATCTCACATCCAAGTTGAAGCCCTGAAGAGAGTAAAGGCTGACTTCTTGTAAGCAGAAAGGAACTCTGCCTGCAGACAGCCTTAGGCTTGGACTTCAGTGCTTTCCTGCAGGGCTCCCTCAAGTTTTGGATTCGTTAACCTTTATAATTGGGTGAGCCAGTTGCCTCAAGTAAAAGAGCAGACACATGTATATCTGACATGACAGCTTGATTTATAGTTTCTCCGCCGTGATCTGAAAGTGATACATACTCAATACAACTGGATTGAATTTTGCTCTTTCCCCAGGCTACTGATATATACCACAATAATCTCACTGCTGCCCAAGTATGTGTGGCTGCCAGTTATGTGGGTAAAACAACCAATACACTGTACTGAGTACATTGTCCAATGAACCGCATTGCTAAGTTATGATATTTGGAAGGCTAGGTGTGTTAAATGTATATTGATTTACAGTATTTTTAATCTACAACTGGTTAATTATGATACAACCCATCATAAGTTGAGGACCATCTCTTTGTCTTATTGGTTTCATTTCTGTGAAAGCCCCATTCTCAGCACCTCGCTGCCCCTCAGAAACCCCTCACATTAGATCCAGTGCAGAAATTGCCCTCAGTGGCAATTTCACATCAGTCTTCCTTCCCTACAGGGAAGAAGAATTCTAAGAGTTCAGTGATGCCAGAAACTGAATGGTATCAAACTCTAATCATGCCTATCTGTATAATGTTTAATATGTGAGTTAGGCATAGTGACAGATTAACAGCAACAAAAATAGACTGTAATAAAATTATATGAATACACCTGTTTTTCAAACATAATTTATTAGACTTTTACCTTTTCACTAAAAGGAAAGGCTATGAGATTGGATCAGCAGAACTGAACTAGGGGCATTATCACTCCTGCACTGGGGGCTGAGTAAGATCGGGTTATTTGAACAGAAGCTCTGTGCTAACCTGATAGACTGTATTGTGACGAAGATAGATACTAAGTAATGAATGGCTGGGTAGTAAATACAGTGTGGATGTGTGAGATAAAGTGAGGATCCACTTCTGAGTGTGACAAAGTGCTGTGGTGTGAGATATTTGAAAGATTATACAGTTTAAAAACTAGCAAATGGCCTTTTTACCCTGAAACTTTCTGTTTCTTGTTTTCAGGTTGTGGTTGAACTTGGTCAGCTGAAGCTGCAGACCCATGTTAAGGAGGGGCTGTGGACTGTACAGTGTGCTTAGGGGCTGGGAAGACGGCTCAGAGAGGAAAGGTGCTTGCTGCCAATTCTGATGACCCACGCCCCCCCCCTCTCTCTCTTTCTCTGTCTCACACACACACACACACACACACACACACACACACACACACACACACACTGTAAAAAACATAAAATATATTATGTTCAGAACATAGACAAGGAAGGAAGGATTTACCCTCTTGGGATACTTATAGAAGCCTTTTGGGTATATTTTCTTGGAGGATAGCATCTTAAGTTCTAAAGATAGGAAAGTGTGTGCAAAGATTCTACGGTGTGGAAAACATTCTATTGTTTGTTATGCTTTGGGAATCATTTGTGCCAGGTGGTAGTGGTTAAAAAAAAATTAAGGCATAGCAAATGAGCAAAATGCTCATAAGTTAAAAATTAGAACCAAGAGCACTCATGAGCAGGTACACACCTGTAGGCAGGCTGAAACTAACAAAACCCAACCAACCAACCAACCAACCAACCAACCAACCAACCAACCAACCAATCAAACGAAAGGAAGACAGATAAATGTTAAACAGCCTTTGCTTCAAAGCCTGATGAAACTAACCTGACCAGAACTTGCTAATGAGAGGAAGTTCCTGTAGAGGGTACTGCCTCCTCAGAAGCACCCAGGCGTAGAAGAGCCTGATTTGTGGAGCTCCTCAGGGCTCTGTCTCATTCTGAATAACTGTTAAAATCACTGACAATTTGTACACTTGGCTCATTGTCTTAAATCCACTGGTATGTGCACTTGAGGGGTTACTCTGCATAATGAAAATGACTTTTTTTGTTGTTTTTTCAAGGAAGAGAACCAGTAACCATTGAGATAAGGTGTCATTTGAGAGCTCTGCTCCATTTTCAGAAAGAAGTTTCAGAGACTTAGGCTAAAAATAGTTACCGAGAAGCAAACAATGGGTGAATAAAAAAGTCTACACCTCTAGGCTAGAGACTGATTACAATAGAAAGAGGATACTCTTAGCCTAATTGCACTGCACTAACTGTAATTAGGTTAAGAGATGTTTAGAGTGCTATCATTTCAAGGACACCTAGGTTTGCATGAGGTTTCAAAGTGGAGAGAGTAAGCCGGGCTTGAGCAAGTGTTAAGAGTCTCATCCATCCTGAGGCTGGCTGACAGCACAGTATGAGGCTGAAGGAATGTTTGTGTTAGCTGGCCTCCCTGTGAGCATCATAACATCTACTCCGCTGTCCAATATCTCTCCCACATAAAGTGCCTTTTCCCCCTGAGGTCTGTTTCTCATAGTTTTGTTCCATGGCCCATAGCAATGATTGTTTGTCAACTCTAGACACATCTCTATAAACCTGACTAAGCTGCTCTTTGTAACTTCCGAAACCTGTCTTGGATCCCTAGACTCCATGTCTCCTCCCTGAACTATCTGAGATTTTAAAATTATGTCTTTTTCCTGTCACATTTATTTGTATTTTAAATGTTTTATTAGTACATAATGATTTTTCCCTTTCAAGCCCCTTTATTGCACTATATTCATAGAAAATATATAGGCATTTAAACTTTCGACAATAATTTTAACTTGATACATCCACGTTTAACTTGCTTTTTAATATATTTATAGATATAAAATTAGCTGGAAATCAGTCTGGAGGTTCCTCAGAAAATTGGACATTGAACTACCTGAGGATCCAGCCATACCTCTCTTGGGCATATACCCAAAAGATGCCTCAACATATAAAAGAGACACGTGCTCCACTATGTTCATCGCAGCCTTATTTATAATAGCCAGAAACTGGAAAGAACCCAGATGCCCCTCAACAGAGGAATGGATACAGAAAATGTGGTACATCTACACAATGGAATATTACTCAGCTATCAAAAACAACGAGTTCATGAAATTCGTAGGCAAATGGTTGGAACTGGAAAATATCATCCTGAGTGAGCTAACCCACTCACAGAAAGACATACATGGTATGCACTCATTGATAAGTGGCTATTAGCCCAAATGCTTGAATTACCCTAGATCCCTAGAACAAAGGAAACTCAAGACGGATGATCAAAATGTGAATGCTTCACTCCTTCTTTAAATGAGGAAAAAGAATACCCTTGGCAGGGAAGGGAGAGGCAAAGATTAAAACAGAGACTGAAGGAACACCCATTCAGAGCCTGCCCCACAGGTGGCCCATACATATACAGCCACCCAATTAGACAAGATGGATGAAGCAAAGAAGTGCAGACCGACAGGAGCCGGATGTAGATCGCTCCTGAGAGACACAGCCAGAATACAGCAAATACAGAGGCGAATGCCAGCAGCAAACCACTGAACTGAGAATAGGTCCCCCGTTGAAGGAATCAGAGAAAGAACTGGAAGAGCTTGAAGGTGCTCGAGACCCCAAAAGTACAACAATGTCAAGCAACCAGAGCTTCCAGGGACTAAGCCACTACCTAAAGACTATACATGGACTGACCCTGGACTCTGTCCCCATAGGTAGCAATGAATATCCTAGTAAGAGCACCAGTGGAAGGGGAAGCCCTGGGTCCTGCTAAGACTGAACCCCCAGTGAACTAGACTATGCGGGGAGGGTGGCAATGGGGGGAGGTTTGGGAGGGGAACACCCATAAGGAAGGGGAGGGGGGAGGGTGATGTTTGTCCGGAAACCGGGAAAGGGAATAACACTTGAAATGTATATAAGAAATACTCAAGTTAATAAAAAAAAAAAAAAAGAAATGCAAAAAAAAAAAAATTAGGCCTCTAACCATGATAGGGACAGGGAAATTGCTGCCACTGAACAGTTAAAAACAAAACCTTCCTGTTCTTCCACCTCTTGACCCTCCCACATCTCCACAGTCTCCATCGCAGAGCCCATTTAGAGGGTGATGGATGAAGAGAGCGCAAAGCACTGTGATAAGGACAGAGAATTAAGTGTTGTGGGAGGGAGAAGGGGTGCTGTGATGGCTGGGGGCTCTTAAGGATTTCCCAGAAAAACAGGATCCAGGATCCTGGGATGTACTTGCTCAGGGGCAAAAACAAAACAAAAGAAAAAAAAACAAACAAAAAAACCCCCAAAAAACAAAAACAAAAACAAGGCAAAAAACCCCCCAAACAAACAAACAAACAAACAAAAACAATGCAACTGTCAGACTTCTTAAAAAACAAAGGGGGGGAAAAAAAACAAAGGGGAAAAAAAGTTGAAAACCCTAAACCAAAGAGAGCAGCATTCCCACCCTTCTCTCTGGCCCATTGGCTATACTCCCCAACCCACAAAGGAAAAAAAAGAAAAATAAGAAAAAGAAGCCAGCTGACAAAAGGCTTCAGGGAGAGGCCCATTTGTCTGAGCCCTTCGCACCTTCCTGGGAACCTCATTCAGGGCTCGTCTCATCTCTCACTTCTAGGGGTTCTCTGCTGGCTCAACCTCCTGTGCTCTGTCCTCCTCAGATATCTTTCTTTTATTTAAACAAAAAGTCCAAAGTGCATTTCTGTTGAATTTAAGGGCCTGGGACTGAAAAAGAGCGGCCCAAGCAGGAGCGGGTCAGCAGCCACAGTCTATCCCTCCCAAGTTTGGGGCCTCAGGATGACATGCACTACACCGGGTCAGGGCCCTCCTCCTCGTTGGATGTGTCTGAGGAGCTGGGAGATTCATCAGAGTCCACATCTGTGGCCCCAACCCCAGATTCTCGCCAGCGCCGATGATGGCGTCTCTGTCTCACTCAGGTGATGCATAAGGAACCACAGTATGTGACTATCAAACAGGTTAGTGTGATGCAAGCTGTCTTCATCCCGCTCTCGCTTGTTCTTCTTGATCACTTCCTTTAACCCTGTTAGCTCAGTGGTTAACTGAGCTATCTTCGGCTGTCGGTGCCCAGATCTTCACATCATGGTCCAGGTCACTGGTTGCCAAAACAGGTAGGTGAGGATGGGACTCAAGACAGTTTACCACACTTCCCTTGTCCCCATCAACTAAATGATCTGGCAAGATGACTTCTCCCAGAGGAAGATGTGACCGCAGTTACTACCGCTCACCACAAACTCACTCTTGGGGCCAAAGAAATTGACACCTTTTACTGTACCATTATTTCTATGACCTTTATATCTCTTAATATTCTGGGCCCCATCTCTGTGAGAAAATTGAAAAGGTAAATGTCTTCATCATTGTAACTGGCCAGGAGCTCCGTGCCGTCGTCGTGGCTGTACACAAGGCAGGTGATGTTTGCTTTGGACTCACTGTTCACCAAGGGGTGAGGACAGAACTTTTTCAGGACTCCATTGTTCTCATTCTCATCAGTTTTCCTCTGGTCATAAATCCTAACCAGCTGATCTCGTCCACCCACTGGTGGGTATTGGCAGGGTTCACGTAGATTGTATACAGACCCACTTGCTTCTCCTTCTCTTTTGTCACCACCAGTTTTGAAGCTGGCCGGTCTTGTCTTAGTTCAATGGTGAAGACAACAGCATCTTCACCAGCCAACAGCAACGTGCAGGGAGAGTCTGGTTCTAGGGCCAACTTGTGGGATGCTCCCTTGTGCTGGACCACATGCTTGGTGTTCTTGCAGCACTGTGTAGCAGACAGTCCTGCGACTCGTACCTGCCCATCCCGGGCACACATAGCCAGGGTGGAGTCACCACTGTTAGGAAGGAACTTGGGCTGGAAGACATCACTTTTGTGGCCACTCTCAAAGTCCAGTACGGGCTGCTGCTGCACCCAAGCCAGGTGCCACGCTGGTTAAAGTGCAAAGTATTGACACAACCTGTTTGGTTCTCAAGCCCATGCTGAAGGCGGAAACACAGTACAAAGCCTCTTGCTCCACAAGCCTCATACATGAAGCAGGCTCTTGAACCCAATTCCCGCTCCCGAAGAGCAGGAAGGGCTTGCCAGCGAGGCCGGGGTAAAGCTGTTGTCTCAGAAGATACCCAGTCTTTCAGGGCTCGCTCATCATCTGATGAGTCCTGCTCACCCCTGGCCCGTTTGCACTGTACGTGGTGCTGAGGTTTCTCCTCCTTCTCCCCTTCATCCGAGTGGCCGTGAACTCGGTTTTCATCGTTGATGGAATAATGGCCTGTGTCCTCCATTCTGTCAGAGTCCTTTTCTTCACCTGAGCTCTCTGTGTCTGTGCAACGACTTTCTTCGTTAGTGTGGTTGGGTCTAGCATCGTCCCCAGTCAAGGTCAAACTGAGGTCTGAGGCCTATACTTCAATCCCTGAAGATGTTTCCCTCCCCTCTTCGGCTCCAGACATTTCTTCTGGACTGCTAGACAGGATTCTGTTAGCTAAGTCTGTACTCTGGACATCTTGAATATGGTAGCCAGCCTTGCTGCTTTTATCGCCGATGGATCCTGAGAAAACTGGTCTTCTGAAGAAACTGGTTCACTGAATAAACTGGCCAGTGGCAGCTACCACCACCATCTCAGGTTTCTGCGCATGCCACATAATAATTTTTTTAAAAAAATAATGACTTCCTATTCTTTCCAGGACTTTTATCATGAAGGGGTGTTGAATTTTGTCAAATGCTTTCTCAGCATCTAATGAAATGATCATGTGGTTTTGTTCTTTCAGTTTGTTTATATAATGGATCACGTTGATGGTTTTCTGTATATTAAACCATCCCTGTATGCCTGGAATGAAGCCTACTTGATCATGGTGGATGATTGTTTTTTGATTTTTGTTTTTTTTTTTTTCTTTTCTGTTTTTCGGAGCTGGGGACCGAACCCAGGGCCTTGCACTTGCTAGGCAAGCGCTCTAGGATGATTGTTTTGATGTGCTCTTGGATTCAGTTTGCCAGAATTTTATTATTTTGGCGTTGATATTCATAAGGGAAATTGGTCTGAAGTTCTCTTTCTTTGTTGGATCTTTGGGTGGTTTAGGTATAAGAGTAATTGTGGCTTCATAGAAGGAATTCGCTAGTGCTCCATCTGTTTCAATTTTGTGGAATAGTTTGGATAGTATTGGTGTGAGGTCTTCTATGAAGGTTTGATAGAATTCTGCACTGAACCTGTCTGGACCTGGGCTCCTTTTGGTTGGGAGACCTTTAATGACTGCTTCTATTTCGTTAGGAGTTATGGGGTTGTTTAACTGGTTTATCTGTTCCTGATTTAACTTCGGTACCTGGTAACTGTCTAGGAAATTGTCCATTTCCTGCAGATTTTCAAGTTTTGTTGAATATAGGCTTTTGTAGTAAGATCTGATGATTTTTTGAATTTCCTCTGATTCTGTAGTTATGTCTCCCTTTTCATTTCTGCTTTTGTTAATTTGTACACACTCTCTGTGTCCTCTTGTTAGTCTGGCTAAGGGTTTATCTATCATGTTGATTTTCTCAAAGACCCAACTTTTGGTTCTGTTGATTCTTTCTATGGTCCTTTTTGCTTCTACTTGGTTAATTTCAGCTCTGAGTTTGATTATTTCCTGCCTTCTATTCCTCCTGGGTGTATTTGCTTCTTTTTGTTCTAGAGCTTTTAGGTGTGCTGTCAAGCTGACGATATATGCTGTCTCCTGTTTCTTTCTGCAGGCACTCAGAGCTATGAGATTTCCTCTTACCACAGCTTTCATTGTGTCCCATAAGTTTGGGTATGTTGTACCTTCATTTTCATTAAGTTCTAAGAAGTCTTTAATTTCTTTATTTCTTCCTTGACCAGGTTATCATTGAGTAGAGAATTGTTCAACTTCCATGTATATGTGGGCATTCTTCCCTTATTGTTGTTGAAGACTAGCTTTAGACCGTGGTGGTCTGATAGGATGCATGGGATTATTTCTATCTTTCTGTATCTGTTGAGGCCTGTTTTATGACCAATTATATGGTCAATTTTGGAGAAAGTACCATGAGGTGGTGAGAAGAAGGTTTATCCTTTTGTTTTAGGATAGAATGTTCTATAAATATCTGTTAAGTCCATTTGGTTCATGACTTCTCTTAGTCTGTCTACATCTCTGTTTAATTTCTGTTTCCATGATCTGTCCATTGATGAGAGTGGGGTGTTGAAATCTCCTACTATTATTGTGTGAGGTGCAATGTGTCCTTTAAGCTTTAGTCAGGTTTCTTTTACGTATGTAGGTGCCCTTGTATTTGGAGCATAGACATTTAGGATTGAGAGTTCATCTTGGTGGATTTTTCCTTTGATGAATATGAAGTGTCTTTCCTTATCTTTTTTGATGACTTTTAGTTGAAAATCGATTTTATTCGATATTAGAATGGCTACTCCAGCTTGCTTCTTCAGACTATTTGCTTAGAAAGTTGTTTTCCAGCCTTTCACTCTGAGGTAGTGTCTGTCTTTGACTCTGAGGTATGTTTCCTGTAGGCAGCAGAATGCAGGGTCCTCATTGCATATCCAGTTTGTTAATCTATGTCTTTTTACTCGGGAGTTGAGACCATTGATATTGAGAGATATTAAGGAATAGTGATTATTGATTCCTGTTATATTCATATTTGGATGTGAGATTATGTTTGTGTGCTTTTCTTCTCTTTGTTTTGTTGCCAAGATGATTAGTTTCTTTGGTGGGATTGCAGACTGGTACAACCATTCTGGAAATCAGTCTGGAGGTTCCTCAGAAAATTAGACATTGAATTACCTGAGGACCCAGGTATACCTCTCTTGGCCATATACCCAAAAGATGCCCCAATATATAACAAAGACATGTGCTCCACTATGTTCATAGCAGCCTTATTTATAATAGCCAGAAGCTAGAAAGAACCCAGGTGCCCTTCAACAGAGGAATGGATACAGAAAATGTGGTACATCTACACAATGGAATATTACTCAGCTATCAAAAACAACGACTTTATGAAATTCATAGACAAATGGTTGGACCTGGAAAAATATCATCCTGAGTGAGGTAACCCAATCACAGAAAAACACACATGGTATGCACTCATTAATTAGTGGATATTAGCCCAAATGCTTGAATTACCCTAGATGCACAGAACACATGAAACTCAAGAAGGATGACCAAAATGCGAATGTTTCACTCCTTCTTTAAAAGGGGAACAAGAATACCCTTGGGAGGGAATAGGGAGGCAAAGATTAAAACAGACACAGAAGGAACACCCATTCAGAGCCTGCCCCACATGTGGCCCAGACATATGCAGCCACCAAACTAGATAAGATGGATGAAGCAAAGAAGTGCAGGCTGACAGGAACCGGATGTAGATCTCTTCTGAGAGACACACCCAGAATACAGCAAATACATAGGCGAATGCCAGCAGCAAACCACTGAACTGAGAACGGGACCCTCATTGAAGGAATCAGAGAAAGGACTGGAAGAGCTTGAAGGGGCTCGAGACCCCATTTGAACAACAATGCCAACTAACCAGAGCTTCCAGGGACTAAGCCACTACCCAAAGACTATACATGGACTGACCCTGGGGTCCAACCTCATAGGTAGCAATGAATATCCTAGTAAGAGCACCAGTGGAAGGGGAAGCCCTTGGTCCTGCCAAGACTGAACCCCCAGTGAATGTGATTGTTGGGGTGAGGGCGGTAATGGGGGGAGGATGGGGAGGGGAAACCCATGTACAAGGGGAGGGGTAGGGGTTAGGGGGATGTTGGCCCGGAAACTGGGAAGGGGAATAATAATCGAAATGTAAATAAGAAATACTCAAGTTAATAAAGATTAAAAAGAAACTAAAAAAAATGATCTCTCTCTCTCTCTCTTATAAAATGTACTTTGATCATTCAATCCCCTATCACCCTGTCTTGTTCATCCTCTTCTGTACTGGTCCTTTTCTTCTTCCTAAATAGTTCCTTTTCTTTCATGCCTTTAAAATCTAGATTTGTATATAAGAAAACATGTAGTGTTTGTCTTCCTGTAGCTGGCTTATCTTGTATGACATGGTGATTTTCTAGTTCCATCCATTGCCTTGTAAATGTCATAATTTCATTCTTCTATAAGGAAATTATATTCTACCGTGTGTACAGGCCACATTTTCACTATTCATTCATTTGGTGGTGGACATCTAGGTTGATTTTACAGCTTGACTGTTATAAATAGTTCTGTCAACAATGTGAGCATGCAGGTGTCTCTCTACTGTGTGCTGACTTCGATTCCTTGGGTGGATATTTCCAGGAATAGTGTAGCAGGACCATTTGGTGGTTCTAGTTTTAGTATTTTGAAGACTTCCATTCTTATTTCTATAGTGGCTGGGCTAATTTACATTATTACCAACAGGGTGCGGGTTGCCCCTTTGACTCTTCTGAGCTCCTCTAGCACCTTATCAAGCACTTAACACAGATCCTTTGGTGCTTAACATTTTATGTCTGGAACATAATATTCTTAAAAATAACTGGTTGATTCTGTTTCTTTCTCACATGCTTTTCTTTTTCAACCAAATTTTACAAGTTTGAAAAGAGAAACAACCCAATGTCCCTTGACTGAAGAATGGATACAGAAAATATGGTACATATACTTAATGGAATTCAGCAACTTAACACAAAGATATCATGAATTTTGCAGGCAAATGGATAGAACTAGAAAATATCTTGAGTGAAATAACCTAGACCCCAAAGGACAGGCATGACAGAAGCCTAGCATAACTGTCCTCTGAGAGGCTCTGGGTTCAGCAGGGTCAAAGGTACTCAGTACAGTCAAAGGGGCGACCTGTACCCTGTTGGTAATAATATAAATTAGCCCAACTATTATGTAAATACATATGGAAGGTACAGAAACAGATGCAGACACCCAAACATTGGCCCAAGGTTAGGGAAGAGGTGGGGGGAAGGATTGAAGGCCCTGAAGGGGAAATGAACCCCACAGGAAGACCAATATAATCAATTCACCTGGACCCCTGGGTGCTCCTACAGACTCCCTCAGTCTTCATAACTTTCTTTTCTCTTCCATAATGTCTGCCCTCATGGGGTCCTCTGATATTTCTTGACCCCTCTACTGATATAACGGTCACAGCTCTCCTGAAAAGCACAGTTTTCAAAATTGCTTTGGTGGCCTGTTGTTAATGATGGTAACTGCAAGCTCACTGAGGTCTGTTTGTTGCTGGGGCCTCTTAATCATTGAGTTGCCATACTAATACAAGGAGTCGTGATTAATTAATATAGATTTGCTTGTCTGAACTCCTGATAAGTCCTAGCTATTTTTGACACAGTCCCAAGGTGTAGATAAAAGAAAGTTTAAAATGGTAATTTAGAAGGACAAGCTTCCAACTTCTATAAACAGGGAAGATGACGCATAGACTATTGTTCCAGTACAACATTACTGTAAGATACTCTACATAATTGAGCCTCCAGGGACATACTCATCCTTAGAATCAGAGCAACTGAATCAATACACAGTGAAGTCCTACATTCATATGCTATTCAGAGCACATTTATTCTGTGTTCAGAAATCTAATTCATGGTTTCCTGCTCCGTTTTTCATTTCCAGGTCACTCATGTCTGTGTTGCGTTCTCACTCTTGACTTCTATTCTGATGATAACACTTTGCAGTGAAGCCCCCACCTTTTGACACAAAGACCCAGGAATGAAATGTACCAGAAACAGATGGCACAAAGAACTCAAATGACTTTTCATTAAAACGCTTAAGACTCTGCATTATCACTAGGAAAGTGATAATAAAATTCAGTCCGTAATTAGGGAGGACATTTGCAATGTGCTTTCCCCCCTGGGGCTTCTCTCATCAATGGCTCCAAGTAAGTCTCATGACAATGAAAAGTAAAATGAGGCTATTGACACATTGCTCTTGAGTCATAGAATGTCTGGGTGCTGTAATGTTGCTGTTCTCTAAACCGAGTCTCAAGGGGACAAAAGTTGATGCTCATGGCTAAAGTAAAGCCTCTTTCTTAATCCATTTGTCTATAGAAGGTCTTTTAAGACTGAACTTCTTCATGTAACTAGGAATAAAGTCAACAATAACAGCAAGTTTTGATCCAAATGGTTCTGAATATCATGTGTTCGCCTACTGAATAGACATGCACTGTTACCTGTGAAACACCTAAAGAAACACATTGCAGTGTCTGTGTACCCAGATCATTGGGCATTTAAAATACTGAATATATACTTTTGAATTGTACAGCTGTGAGTTTTGGGAAATGATTCATTCTCAATGACTCCATTGCTTTCTTTGTGCTGACAATATTGATTGTCATAGCTTAATGGTCTATCCATGTGTTTAAATGCTTTCGTTCACTTTTTGGTGCTGTAACAAAACACGTAAGTGGATCAACTTAAAGAAAGAAAGCTGCTCTAGGTCACCATCTCAGAAGATTCGGTCTGTAGTCATTCATTTGGTTCCAGTGTTCCTGGGTCACAGTGAGGCAGAACATTATGATAAGGGGCATTTTGTGGGGAAGAGGTCTCATATCACAAGGCTCAAGAAGCAGAACGAACATGGGAGAAAGGGGCCAGAGATATGCTACAGCCTTCAAAGGAATGTTCACAGTCATCTGCTTCCTACAGCCAGGCCCAAGGGTCTGGCCTGGTGACGCATGCCTGTAGTTGGCAATCCAAGTAGTTGGGAGATAGAGGCTAGAGGATCAAAAATTCAAGGTCATTCATGGCAACACAGCACTTAAAGGAAGACAGAGAAAGCACAAGAGAAAGAAAAACAGACAGAAAAATCTAGGTTTAATGTAAGGTACAACTGGAAGGAAAACAAAATTTCCATAGATTTCTAATAGTAAAATAATGAAGACATAGGAGATGGGGATAAATATCTTTTAAGTGCTTAAAGAATTATTCTTATAGTAAAATTTCCATTGGTTACTGAGAGAAAATACTCAAAGTCTGAGAAAATTTAACAGCCATAGACCCCCCTATAAAAGACCTTCAAAAGGAGGTGCTTAATTATGAAATAAGTGGGGTATAAGAAACAGAAGACTACAAAATTATATTTTGATGTTTAAATAAATTAATAATATGAAATTTATAGCATTAAAATTTATTTGTATATGCATGTATGTATTTATTAATTTGTTCATTCATTCATTTGCCTTTTTGTCTTTTGAGACAGATTCTGTCTGTGTAACATGGCCTGGGACATAAATATCCTAGATTAGCACAGAACTCATGATCCACTTGTCTTAGCTTTATGATTGCTGGGACTGCATGCATGTAGTTCCATTGTTTTATTCTATAATATTACATTTTATAATGTAGATATGGTGGTTTGAGAGAGAAATGTCCCCCATAGTCTTGGGCATTTAAACCCTTGGTCCCCACTTGGTGGTGCTGTTTGGAGAGATTTAGGGGTGGCTTGGAAGAAGTATGGCACTAGAGGAGTGTTTTGAGAGTTTAAAGTTCTCTCTCTCTCTCTGTTTCTCTCTCTGCCTCTCTCTCTCTGTCTCTGTCTCTCTGTCTCTCTCTCTCTTGCTGTCTCTGTGTCTGTCTCTGTGTGTCTGTCTGTCTCTCTGCTTTATACTTGTGAACTTTCAGCTTTCTGCTTCTGGGGCCAAACCTGATGCTTGCCGTCATGCTGTCTCTGGAACCATAAGCTGAAATAAACCCTTTCTTCTCTAAGTA
Organism: Rattus norvegicus; assembly: GCF_021556685.1. Taxonomy (NCBI): domain Eukaryota; kingdom Metazoa; phylum Chordata; class Mammalia; order Rodentia; family Muridae; genus Rattus; species Rattus norvegicus. The sequence goes on along the minus strand of NC_141534.1, from coordinate 159,112,062 downwards.
GCTTTGGTTTATCACAATGTTTATCATAGCAACAGAAAGGTAACTAGTACAGAAGGAGATCACTTAATGCATTAATGTCTGATTGTAAAACTAGACAAGGCACAACAGAAGAGATAAAATGAAATACCTTTATAAAATGTAGTATAACAAATGAAGAAGGGTTACTGTAGATATCAGTACCGAAAATTCATAACGTCAAAGAAATGATGTTCTATCCATGTAAGTTCGGGATGTAAAGAAAGTTTGGGGAGATACTATGATGAATAGTGATCTTGATAATAACATAACGACACCAATCTGCCTTTGGATCATTGACTTTGCAAATGTGTTTGTCTGAGAGAGGGATCTGGGTGTCTGGAGCATTGCCCATGCACTTCAGGACTTGGGCTGAACAGTGCATTAGCCAACTATGGCTACTTTTAACACACAATTTCATGATTGGTATTTGTTGAAAGAAAGCTTCAGCTCCAAAGACAGTCAGTAAATAAAAAGAGAGCTCACAGAAAAGCAAGAAGCTGAGAGGAACAGTGCTCCATAGAAAGTCAGTCTCAGCTACTTTACCCAGGGAGTGAGAGAGGGTGAGAGGCTGATGACTTGAGTAGTGGCAGAAGTGACACAGCTCCTTCCAGAAATAAAATTGCTGTAATGACCCACAGTCACATGGGGTCTGGCTTTCAGAATTCTCCTCAGGGGTCTTTAATGGAGCACAACTGGAAGCATTATTGAGCAGCTGTTAATGCTTATGTCTGCTGTTCTGCCTCCTAAGCCAGCCTATAAAATCGGCCACTCAGTGAGACCGCACTAAGTTCACTGGTTTGCATAGGGACAAAATGCTGAGAGTCCAAGTCGTACTGCTGAGATTGCAAGATCCTGCAAGCAATGGGCTATGGCTAATTAAATGTGGTACCTCCTATAGCTTTGAGCTCCCTGGGTCTGCTGTGCTTCACAATTTTGAGAGTCTCATTTTTGCTTTTCTCTCTCAATGACCTCCACACAGGTGAATAGCCTTCTAGACCTATGGACACCCAGGACTCTAGAACCTTATGCTTCAATGGTCCAACTCCTGCCTGGGCCTCGTCTTGGGCCTATTGTCTGGAGTATGGAGCAGTCAGTGTGTGCTCCTCCAGGGTTGAAGCAAAGTTGAGAGATGGCTTTTTTTCATGAAGGGGAGAAAAAGGAGCTTGGGCATGCATGGGGATCATCATATCCATTGTCAGAGGTCCCTCAAAGTACTGCCCCATGGGTGGATATACAAGGAGGATTGGTGTGTGTAGGTAAGTGGGGGCAGTGTTTAGATGTTCCATATTTTTAAAAAATGCACATGATTATTTCTGTTAGGCTATTGCGAATAAAGGTGCAATGAATACTCATTCATGTACTATCGCTAATATTCCAGGACGTGAAAGAATCAAAAGTTTATCTATTGCCTATGATAAGAAACACAATTTCTCCTTTCCCCTTATTGTCTTAAATTTGCAATTGAAATCCACCTTCTTGGGCACATTTTCAGACTAGTACCTTTAAAAAAAATAAGAATTATAGAATTTTATTGTGCTAAAAAGCCACAGACATTGTTCTATTTTTTAACCTCAGAGATAACTAATTTTTTTTAAAAAAATTTATTACTATTGTGAGTACATTAACCTTGGGGATATGTTATATGTTACCATATGATGAGCTTTGAAATTGTTAAGAGGACAATTTTCAGCCTAGACTAGGGTAAAGGTGCTGGCTTCATAGGCACGACTAACCCTAGTCCCATCCCTAGAACCCAGGTAAGGTGGAAGGAGAGAATCAACTCCACAAAGTTGTCCTCTGACCTCTGCACATGCAGTATGGCATGTGTGCCCCATCCTGTTATATAAGGAATGAAAAAGAAACTTTTTAAAAATAACTTTCAAAATAAACATTAAATGGTTCTTTGCCTGCATGTATGTCTGTATGAGGGTGTCAGATACCCTGGAAGTAGCGTTACAGACAGTTGTGAGTTGCCCTGTGGGCACTGAAAATTGAGCCTGGTCTTCTGCAAGAGCAGTCAATGTTCTTAACCACTGAGCCATCTATTTAGCCAAAAGCAGTTTTTTGTTAAAAAAAATCAATTGTTAAAAAGCAGTCACTCTTTGCAGTCTTCCTCAGTGGACTTGCCTATTTGACAGGGTTCATAGAAATGGAATCACTTAGAAATGGAATGTGGTCTTCTATATACGCTTCCTTTCTCTTACTCCGAGTGTGGACAAGGTCTAGTCACACTGTAGATGGTATTTCAATCGGGACAGTAGTAATTTATGGAATAAATCTATCCCATTACCACCTTCTACAATTTCCACTGTTGAAGTCTAACTTCTTGGTGTGATTGTGTTAGGGACTGGGACCTTCGGGAGGTAAAATGTGTTTCAATGGGGTTATGACAGTAGACATCCCATTATGAAATTAGGGGCCTTATAAGAGAAGCAGGCACTAGGGCTCACCCCTTAAAAATAATTATTTTATTTTGTGTGTATGGGTGTTTGCCTGCATATGCTTGTGTACCACATGTATGGCTGATGCTCAAGGAATCCATGAAGGTATGTTAGACTCCTTAGAACTGGAGTTCTATGTGGTTCTGAGCTGCCACTTCGGTGCTAAGAATCAGACCTAGGTCTTCTGGAAGAGTAGCCAGAGCTCTTAACCACTGAGCAATCTTTCCAGTCCTGAGCTTCCCCTCTGTTCTAGGGGAAGATCCAATGAGAAGGGGAGGCATCTGCTAGCCAGGAGCCACATCAGTTGGAGTCTCAATCTCCTCCTTCCCCAAACAAAGGAAAGTAATCTCTGTTGCTTACTGTAGCCACCTAGTCTACAATATTTATGGTATTGTAGCCTGTGTTGACTAGGACAATGGCTAATGAAGTGTTAGCATTTCTTCTCTTCCCATCATTCCTCCTCTGTCAATTATAATATTTATATTTTATTTTTATTTTAAAACTTATTTTTTAATTTTTGAGAACATCATACATTAGTACTGAAGCTACATCACTGCCACATCCCCCTTCCCACTCCTAACTCCTGTTCCTCCCATGTAACCCTTCCCTCCCAGATTTATGACCCCATCTTCTTTAATTATTACTGTTACCTATATACATAAATATGTATACATACACACATCTATACCTACCTACTGAATCCATCGAGCGTGGCCTGTATGTACATAAGCCCAGGGCTGATCATTTGAGACTGAACAAACTATGTCATGGTCCAGCTCATCCTTGGAAGGTACGGGTTCTTCCTCTGTCTCAGTAGCCATTGACAACTTATCACCCTCTATCAAAGGGTAGGACCTTGAGAAATTTCCCCTGTTCATATTGGTATGTCAACTGGTATTATCATACAATTGTTGAGAGTTCATAGGTATCTTTTTCTTCTCATGACTAGGGGACAATATCTAGCAACAGGCATTCTGGTCCTCTGCCTCTTATCATCTCTCTCTCTCCTATTCCTTGGTATTCCTTGAACCTTAGGTGTAAAGGTCCTGTTGCAGATGTACCAATTGGAATTGGGTACCACCACATTAACATTTGGTCTCTACCTTTTAACCAGTTACAGATCTCTGTAGTAGTCTCCATCTGTTGTAACAAGAAGCTTCTTCAATGAGAGGAGATTGCTGCACTTCCCAGAATATGCCAAAATAACTCGACTTTATTCGTTTGCCTTTTTGAGACAGGGTTTCTTTGTATAGCTCTGGCTGTCATGGAACTCACCCTGTAATCAACTTTATTTTTTTTCTCCATCCTTATTAAATTGGTTATTTCTTATATACATTTCAAATGTTATTCCCTTTCCCGGTTTCCAGGCCAACATCCCCCTAACCCCAACCCCTACCTGTCTATATGGGTGTTCCCCTCCCTATCCTCCCCCCATGACCACCTTCCCCCAACAATTCCATTCACTGGGGGTCCAGCCTTGGCAGGGCCAAGGGCTTCCCTTTCCACTGGTGCCCCTACTAGCCTATTCATTGCTACCTATGAATTTGGAGCCCAGGGTCAGTCCATGGGTAGTGTCTTAGTCCCTGGAAGCTCTGGTTAGTTGGCATTGTTGTTCATATGGGGACTCAAGCCCCTTCAGCTCTTTCAGTCCTTTCTCTGATTCCTTCAGTGGGGGTCCCGTTCTCAGTTCAGTGGTTTAATGATTGCATTCGCCTATGAAGTTGCTGTATTCTGGCTGTGTCCCTCAGGAGAAGTAAACATCTGGTTCCTGTCAGCCTGTTCCTCTTTGCTTCATCCATCTTATCTAGTTTGGTGGCTGTATATGTATGGGCCACATGTGGGGCAGGCTCTGAATGGGTGTTCCTTCAGTCTCTGTTCTAAACTTTGCCTCCCTATCCCCTTCCGAGGGTATCCTTGTTCCCCTTTTAAAGAAGGAGTGAAGCATTCGCATTTTGGTCATCCTTCTTGAGTTTCATGTGTTCTGTGCATCTAGGGTAATTCAAGCATTTGGGCTAATAGCCACTTATCAATGAGTGCATACCATGTGTGTTTTTCTGTGATTGGGCTACTTCACTCAGGATGAAATTTTCCACTTCCATCCATTTGCCTATGAATTTCATAAAGTCATTGTTTTTGATAGCTGAGTAATATTCCATTGTGTAGATGTATCACATTTTCTGTATCCATTCCTCTGTTGAAGGGCATCTGGGTTCTTTCCAGCTTCTGGCTATTATAAATAAGGCTGCTATGAACATAGTGGAGCACGTGTCTTTGTTATATGTTGGGGCATCTTTTGGGTATACACCCAAGAGAGGTATAGCTGGGTCCTTAGGTAGTTCAATGTCCAATTTTCTGAGGAACCTCCAGACTGATTTCCAGAATGGTTGTAGCAGTCTGCTCCCACCAACAATGGAGGAGTGTTCCTCTTTCTCCACATCCTCGCCAGCATCTGCTGTTGTCGGAGTTTTTGATCTTAGCCATTCTGACTGGTGTGAGGTGGAATCTCAGGGTTGTTTTGATTTGCATTTCCCTTATGACTAAAGATGTTGAACATTTCTTTAGGTGCTTCTCAGCCATTCGGCATTCCTCAGCTGTGAATTATTTACCTCTGAACTCCATTTTTTAATAGGGTTATTTGTCTCCCTGAAGTCTAACTTCGTGAGTTCTTTGTATGTTTTGGATACTAGCCCTCTATCAGTTGTAGGATTGGTAAAGATATTTTCCCAATCTGTTGGTTGCTGTTTTGTCCTAACAACAGTGTCCTTTGCCTTACAGAAGCTTTGTAGTTTTATGAGATCCCATTTGTTAATTCTTGATCTTAGAGCATAAGCCATTGGTGTTTTGTTCAGGAAATTTTCTCCAGTGCCCATGTGTCTTTCCCACTTTTTCTTCTATTAGTTTGAGTGTATCTGGTTTTATGTGGAGGGCCTTACTCCACTTGGACTTAACCTTCGTACAGGGTGAGAAGCATGGATTGATCTGCGTTCTTCTACATGTTGACCTCCAGTTGAACCAGCACCATTTGCTGAAAATGCTATCTTTTTTCCATTGGATGGTTTTGGCTCCTTTGTCAAAAATCAAGTGACCATAGATGTGTGGGTTCATTTCTGCGTCTTCATTTCGATTCCACTGGTATATCTGTCTGTCTCTGTACCGATACCATGCAGCTTTTATCACTATTGCTCTGTAATACTGCTTGAGTTCAGGGATAGTGATTCCCCTGGAAGTCCTTTTATTGTTGAGGATAGTTTTAGCTATCCTGGGTTTTTTGTTATTCCAGATGAACTTGCAAATTGTTCTGTCTAACTCTATGAAGAATTGGGTTGGAATTTTGATGGGGATTGCATTGAATCTGTAGATCGCTTTTGGTAAAATGGCCATTTTTACTATATTAATCCTGCCAATCCATGAGCACGGGAGATCTTTCCATCTTCTGAGATCTTCTTCAGTTTCTTTCTTCAGAGGCTTGAAGTTCTTATTGTACAAATCTTTTACTTGCTTGGTTAAAGTCACACCGAAGTATTTTATATTATTTGGGACTATTATGAGACTTTCTTTTTTTTTTTGGTTCTTTTTTTTCGGAGCTGGGGACCGAACCCAGGGCCTTGCGCTTCCTAGGTAAGCGCTCTACCACTGAGCTATATCCCCAGCCCCAATTATGAGACTTTCTTTCTCAGTTTGTTTCTCTTTTGTGTAGAGGAAGGCGACTGATTTATTTGAGTTAATTTTATACCCAGCCACTTTGCTGAAGTTGTTTATCAGCTTTAGGAGTTCTCTGGTGGAACTTTTGGAGTCACTTAAATATGCAATCATATCATCTGCAAATAGTGATATTTTGACTTTTTTTTTCTCCAATCTGTATTCCTTTGATCTCGTTTCGCTGTCTGATTGCTCTGGCTAGAACTTCAAGGACTATATTGAATAAGTAGGGAGAGAGTGGGCAGCCTTGTCTAGTCCCTGATTTTAGTGGGATTGCTTCAAGTTTCTCTCCTTTAGTTTAATGTTAGCTACTGGTTTACTGTATGGTTTTTACTCTGTTTAGGTATGAGCCTTGAATTCCTGTTCTTTCCAGGACTTTTATCATGAAAGGGTGTTGAATTTTGTCAAATGCTTTCTCAGCATCTAATGAAATGATCATGTGGTTTTGTTCTTTCAGTTTGTTTATATAATGGATCACGTTGATGGTTTTCCGTATATTAAACCATCCCTGCATGCCTGGAATGAAGCCTACTTGATCATGGTGGATGATTGTTTTGATGTGCTCTTGGATTCGGTTTGCCAGGATTTTGTTGAGTATCTTTGCATCAATATTCATAAGGGGAATAGGTCAGAAGTTTTTTCTTTGTGGGGTCTTTGTGTGGTTTAGGTATAAGAGTAATTGTGGCTTCATAGAAGGAATTCGATAGCGCTCTGTCTGTTTCAATTTTGTGGAATAGTTTGGATAGTATTGGTATGAAGTCTTCTGTGAAGGTCTGATAGAATTCTGCACTGAACCCATCTGGACCTGAGCTCTTTTTGGTTGGGAGACTTTTTTTTTTCCTTTTCTTTTTTCCGGAGCTGGGGACTGAACCCAGGGCCTTGCGCTTGCTAGGCAAGCGCTCTACCACTGAGCTAAATCCCCAACCCCCGGTTGGGAGACCTTTAATAACTGCTTCTATTTCTTTAGGAGTTATGGGGTTGTTTAAATGGTTTATCTGTTCCTGATTTAACTTTTGTACCTGGTATTTGTCTGGGAAATTGTCCATTTCCTGCAGATTTTCAACTTTTGTTGAATATAGGCTTTTGTAGTAAGATCTGATGATTTTTTGAATTTCCTCTGATTCTGTTGTTATGTCTTCCTTTTCATTTCTGATTTTGTTAATTTGGACACACTCTCTGTGTCGTCTGGTTAGTCAGGCTAAGGGTTTATCTATCTTGTTGATTTTCTCAAAGAACCAGCTTTTGGTTCTGTTGATTCTTTCTATGGTCCTTTTTGCTTCTACTTGGTTAATTTCAGCTCTGAGTTTGATTATTTCCTGCCTTCTACTCCTCCTGGGTGTATTTGCTTCTTTTGGTTCTAGAGCTTTTAGGTGTGCTGTTAAGCTGCCGATATATGCTGACTCCTGTTTCTTTCTGCAGGCACTCCGAGCTATGAGTTTTCCTCTTAGCACAGCTGTCATTGTGTCCCATAAGTTTGGATATGTTGTACCTTCATTTTCATTAAATTCTAAGAAGTCTTTAAATTCTTTCTTTATTTCTTCCTTGACCAGGTTATCATTGAGTAGAGCTTTGTTCAACTTCCATGTATGTGTGGACTTTCTTTCCTTATTGTTATTGAAGACCATCTTTGGCCCGTGGTGGTCTGATAGGACGCATGGGATTATTTCTATCTTTCTGTATCTGTTGAGGCCTGTTTTGTGCCCAATTATATGGTCAATTTTGGAGAAAGTACCTTGAGGTGGTGAGAAGAATGTTTATCCTTTTGTTTTAGGATAGAATGTTATATAAGTATCTGTTAAGTCCATTTGGTTCATAACTTCTGTTAGTCTGTCTATTTCTCTGTTTAATTTCTGTTTCCATGATCTGTCCATTGATGAGAGTGGGATGTTGAAAGTCTCCTACTATTATTGTGTGAGGTGCAATGTGTGCTTTGAGCTTTAGTAAGGTTTCTTTTATTTTATGCCCTTGTATTGGGAGCATAGATATTTAGGGTTGAGAGTTCATCTTGGTGGATTTTTCCTTTGATGAATATGAAGTGTCTTTCCTTATCTTTTTTGATGACTTTTAGTTGAAAATCGATTTTATTTGATATTAGAATGGCTACTCCAGCTTGCTTCTTCACACCATTTGCTTAGAAAGTTGTTTTCCAGCCTTTCACTCTGAGGTAGTGTCTGTCTTTGACTCTGAGGTGTGTTTCCTGTAGGCAGCAGAATGCAGGGTCCTCATTGCATATCCAGTTTGTTAATCTATGTCTTTTTATTGGTTATTGAGTCCATTGATGTTGAGAGATATTAAGGAATAGTGATTATTGCTTCCTGTTATATTCGTGTTTGGAGGTGAGATTATGTTTGTGTTCTTGTCTTCTCTTTGTTTTGTTGAAAAAAGATTAGTTTCTTGCTTTTTCTAAGATGTAGCTTGCTTCCTTGTGTTGGGGTTTACCATTTATTATCCTTTTTAGGACTGGATTTCTAGAAAGATATTGTGCAAATTTGGTTTTGTCATGGAATATCTTGGTTTCTCTATCTATGTTAATTGAGAGTTTTGCTGGATACAGTAACCTGGGATGGCATTTGTGTTCTCTTAGGGTTTGTATGACATCTGTCCAGGATCTTCTGGCTTTCATAGTCTGGTGAGAAGTCTGGTGTGATTCTGATAGGTCTACCTTTATATGTTACTTGACTCTTTTCCCTTACTGCTTTTAATATTCTTTCTTTATTTTGTGCATTTGGTGTTTTGACTATTATGTGATGGGAGGAGTTTCTTTTCTGGTCCCATCTTTTTGGAGTTCTTGTATGTTTATGGGCATCTCTTTCTTTAGGTTAGGGAAGTTTTCTTCTATGATTTTGTTAAAGATATTTACTGGTCCTTGGAGTTGGGAGTCTTCACTCTCTTCTATACCTATTATCCTTAGGTTTGATCTTCTCATCGTGTCCTCGATTTCCTGTATGTTTTGGGCTATGAGCTTTTTGTGTTTTACATTTTCTTTGACAGTTGTGTCGATGATTCCTATGGAACATTTTGCTCCTGAGATTCTCTCTTCTATCTCTTGTATTCTCTTGGTTATGCTTGTATCTACGGTTCCTTGTCTTTTCCTTTGGTTTTCTATATCAGGGTTGACTCCCTTTGTGCTTTCTTTATTGTTTTTATTTCCATTTTTAATTCCTTCACCTGTTTGATTGTGTTTTCCTGTAATTCTTTCAGCGATTTTTGTGTTTCACCTTTAAGGGCTTCTACTTGTTTACTTGTGTTTTCCTGCATTTCTCTAAGGGTGTTCTTTATGTCTTTCTTAAAGTTGTCCATCATCATGATCAAATGTGATTTTGAATCTAGATCTTGCTTTTTCTGTTGTGTTTGGATATTCACTGTTTGCTTTGGTGGGAGAATTGGGCTCTGATGATACCAAGTAGTCTTGGTTTCTGTTGCTTGGGTTCCTGCTTGCCTCTCGCCATCAGGTTGTCTCTGTTGTTACCTTGTTTTGCTATTTCTAACGTGGCTAGACTGTCCTATAGACCTGTGTGTCAGGAGTGCTGTAGACCTGTCTTCCTGTTTTCTTTCAGGCTGTTATGGGAACAGATTTTTCTGTTCTCATGCATGTAGTCATTCTTGTCCACTGGCTTACAGGTGTCCCTTTCAGAACCAGAAGGGCCTGCCCCTACTTCTCCTAGATCCCTGTGCACAGGGGGCCCTGATTGCGCTAGATGTTTTCCTCTAGAGTCAGAAATATGGGCAGAGAGTAGTCTCCTCTGGTTTCCCAGGCCTGTCTGACCCTCTGAAGGTCTAGCTCTCCCTCCCACAGGATTTGAGTTCAGGGAGCTGTTTGACCGGTCTTCTCAGATCCTGGAGCAGTCTGGACCGCAGGGCTCCTGCAGCTTGACTGCTCCAATCTTCCCGTGCCCAGAGGCACTATGCAGTTTCCTCTTGGGCCAAGGATGTGGGAAAAGGTGGGCAGAAGTGGTGGTCTCTCCTGCCCTGCAGTCTCAGGATTGCCCACACTTCTCACCTTCATTTTTTTTAAATCAGTCTTTAATTCACAGCAAAATTAATTGGAAAGTAGACTATTACCACAGACATTATTACTTTAGGGATTATTCTAAAGACTTAGGCTAGATGAACGAGGTGTCTTGCAAAGCCTGGCACGAATTCTCCAGTGTATATATGTGTTTAACTGATCTGCAATGATGTTTGATTCTGTTTGTGTTGGGCTCAACTCTGCATTGCCTTCCTGTTTACGTAGTGCTAGATAAGGTATCTGTGATGCCCACAATGTCACATGGGTCATCACTAATGTCTTCAGTTGGCATTAACATCTGTGGAAGGTCAGGCCATGTTCCTATGCCTGCTTGTCTCTTGCACCTCAAAGAGTTCAGTGATATGTAGACTGTGGTCAGTCTCTCTAACTGGCAAGTTAGTGTTCAATAAGCCATTCTGCTGACGACTCCCCAGATATGCTTGCTCTGCTGCATGGAGCATCCTGACATACATTGGCTTTAGTCCTTTCTCCATAACACCATGCTTCCAACTAGCAGGCTCCCCCCCCCCCCCTTCGTCATTCTTCCCTCCTTTTTCTTTTTTGAGGACAATTTTACTGGGGTCAGAGAAAAGCTGGACTTGCAGAGTGGAAGGGGCAGTTTGCCTCCACAGGGTGGCAATGTTTTATCTTTCCCTGCCAGCTGCCATGACTTGTTCCTCAGGTCAAAAGACCATCTAAAGGCTTGAAATTTGTATCTTGGAAAGTGGGGCCAGCAGGAATGATGCTAATGTCTAAAGAAGTCTCAAATGCAAGTGAGGGCTGGGCGGCAGTAGGTCCTGGACATTGATAGCCAAAAACATGAACCAAAATTGGGCAGAGGTAAGAGGTAGATCAACAATTATTGTAGGAGTTGTATTTTCATACCACCATTAGGAACACAGATTAAGTAGGTATAAAGTTAGAAACGGATGAAAAATTTGAACTATAATCATAAAAGGATGATAATTTTTTCTTTAATGATGATGAGTAAGATTACTGAATGAAGAGGATTATGTCTAAATGAAACAGTAAAAACAGGAAGTGAGGTAGGTTTAACCCCTAAGGCAATGATTTTTTTTATATTTCTTTATTCTCGTGTATGTGTGTGTGTGTGTGTGTCTGTGTGTATCTGTGTGTGTGTGCACACATGTGCACATGCAGTTATGCATGGTGTGCACACACATGTGAACATCAGAGGACAACTTGCATGGGTTAGTTCTTTCCTTCCAGGGATCAAAGTTAGACCATCAGGAAGGCAGCAGGTACCTTTCCCCTCTGAGCCATCTTGGCAGCTCAAAGCTTGCAATTTTCTGTCTTCCTGTCATTCTAATTGGTTAAAAGAAATACTAAATAATACATAATAATATGAAATAGCACATAATAGTATAAAATAATGAATAATAAATAAAACTCAAAAGCTGTGTTTAATTAAAATACCTGAGTATTACTTAGACATTAATTATGAGGCTTGTGAGATGGCTCAGTGGTTAAAAGCATTTGTTGTGCTTGTAGTAGAGGATCCAGATTCAGTTCCTGGAATGTACATGGGTACATAGTTAGTTGTTAACACTACTAACAACTGTCTGTGACTCTGGTTTCAGGGGGTCCTCCTTTGGCCTCTGCAGCTGTTAAATGGATATCGTGAAAAGGCAGGCATGTAGGCAAACCTCCATGTACATTAAGTCAAAATAAGTATGTCTTTAAAATACAAATAAAAAACTGATTAAATGAAAGTAACAAAGTCTCATAAAATTTGGGAAGAGTCAGTGGCCTGTGGATGCCTCCCCCATTTTAATTTCAGTGTAATTAAGTTTGAAATGAATATTATGATAATGAAAATTATAGTTTAAAATATTCACAAACAGAATTGACACACTATTCTGTTTTAATTTGCATAGCTTCCTTTTTGCATAATTACAAAAGCAAGAGGCTTAGAAAAATTTAAGGATTTATCAACATAAAATTGGCTAAAAGAAGGAAATATATACTGTAACTTAATAATGAAATACTACACAGTAGGTAAATATCCATATAGACTCATGCAAACACACACATGCATATATAGATAGTAAATAAATGATTCTTTTAAAATTCAGAGGGAGAAGTTGTAGGAAAGTTTTATAAATGATGAAGTCAAGCACTTCAAGTTGTCCTCTGTCACCTGTTTATAGGCATGTGACAGTGTGTGCATGTAGGGGCCAGAGAACAGTTTGCAGGGTCTGTTCTCTTCTACCTTATGGATCTTGGGGATAGAACTCAGGTTATCAGGATTAAAGGGAAGTGTCTTTATCCTCTGACTTATTTTGCCAGCCTGTTTCCCATTTTTAACTTCTATCTTTAAAAAACAAGTCTTACAAATCTTAAAACTCTCTTATTAAATTTTATAATTTAGCAATTTTACTTTCTCTTATATGCTTTTAAATTCCAGTTCATGTAAACTGCCCATCTTTTGTTTTGTAGCCTAGTAGTTCCAGTTGATATATGCTATACACAAACCCAAACAAAAATGCACTGGGAGCATTGAAGTATTTTCCAAATACTTTCAATAGAATCACTATGATTATGAAATAAAACCAACTTCCAAATTGTGGTTTTTTTTCCCCCTCTGAACACTCCCACTTTTCTTATAGTTTTGGTTGTGAGCCTAGTCTTTGTGGCTGAGCCATCTCTCCAGCCCCCAACTTTTCTTAAATTCCTGTTTCCTATGTTAGCAGCACCCTTCTTCTTCTTTTTTTTTCTTAAAATTTCAACCTTCTATGCTAGTTTGAGGAATTTGTGTTTTGAGGGAGGGGAAGTTGTGATTGGGATGTAAGGTAAATAAACTAATTAACTAAAAAAATAAAAAGAAAACACTAGTGACTATCGGTCTAGTGTTTCTAAATTCTCCAGAGTCAATTCAGATGCTTCTCTGCCTGAATGTACAGTGTTCTGAGAAATAAAAGATCATGGGATATATAAAAAGAGATTTCTGTGGTGCTTGTGGGAGCAGCTCCCTTGAGTTACCACAAGGTGAGTCCTTTCCACTGTTTGTCAGGTTTACCCCCACATTTATGGGAGTGTGTTCAGGCTTAAGATACTGAGTGATCATCTCTTATGTATGCCTTTTTGGCTTGGCCTATCAGGTTCCTTCTAATCAAGAAGTAAGGTGTGTTGAGTTGGGATTTCTCTACCAAGCTTTTGTACATCTTAGGGAGACCCTTAGACTGGAGGGAAAAGTGCCTCCCATATTTGGAATATTTAAAAGAATGTGTTGATAGAATTTAAAAACTGAAAGGGACAAGCCTGGAGTAAAAAGAGAGGCATGAGGTATTTGAGGAGTGGCAGTAGAAAAAGTCTTGAGTTAGCAAGCAAACTTATGACACATGCTCTCATGCAAAGACCTTGAAACAAGTACGCTATTATGCAGTAACCAGCTCAGACTAAAGATAATCCCAATAGCCAGCTCAGAATAAACCAAAACACTATCAGACAAACAAAGGAGATGCTCTGGTCCAGTTAACACCCACCAATGAGGCTACATGCATGGTTGGTCATAAAAGGCCTATAATGCTACCAGGCACTGATCTGAGGGACTCTGGCAAAAGTAGGTCATCTTTGGGATTCCATATTTAGTCACCAAAACTCTTGATAGAGACTACAGTTCTCCACTAACTGATCTTAGTGGGTTATTAAAGAAAAATAGAGAACACATTGGCAAAGGAGACAGCTTCCTGAACTGAATACCAATAACACATGCACTAAAATCAACAATTAGTAAATTCAAGAAACTGAAGAGCTTCTGTAAGGCAAAGGATGTGGTCCTCCCATCTCCCTGAAGGTTGGTGGCTATCAGCTTTGAGGACAAATGGAGCAGAAGCAGGTTTCAGATGGCCATGAGTGTGACAGAGTGGGACTTGTGTGCTGAGTTATGCACAGACAATGCGAGCCACCTGTGTTCAGGAACACTCTTCCGACAAAATCAGGCAGAGAAAGGGAAGCCCATTGAGAAATGTGTCCTCTATTTTGGGCCAAGCTCAGAGAGCCATCTGTTCAGTGGGGACTATGATCTTAATAACAGTGTTCTCCAACAAAAGGAGACCACTAATAGGATACAATGCCACCTTGGGAAAAGGTCTTTATCAAGCCTATATCCAACAAAGGACTAATATGCAAAATATATAAAGAACTCAAGAAATTAGATACTTATAAACCAAATAACCCAATTAAAAAATGGGGTACAGAGATAAATAGAATTCTCAACACAGAAATCTCTAATGGCTAAGAAACACTTAAAAAAATGAGCCCTTACTCATCAGGGAAATGCAAATCAAATGACCCAGATTCCATTTAACATCCAATTTAATGTCTATTACCAAAAAACTCAAGTGACAGCACATGTTGGCAAGGATGTGGAGCAAGGGGAGTATTCCTCCATTGCTGGTGCAAGTCCAAACCTGTACAATCACTTTGAAAATCAACCTGGTGGTTTTTTTCAGAAAATTGAGAAGAGTTCTACCTGAAGACCCTGCTATACCACTCGTGGGCACATACCCAAAAGATGTTCCACCTTGTCACATGGTGCTCAATTATGTTCATAGTAGTTAAATTCATTATAGCCAGAAGCTAGAAACAACCAAAATGTCCCTCAAGTAAAGGAAGGATAAAAAAATTATGGTACACTTTACACAATAGAATACTATTCAGCTATTGAAAACAAAGACATTATGAAATTCTTAGGCAGATGGATGGATCTAGAAAGTTCCATTCTGAGTGAGGTAACTTAGACCTAGAAGACACAGATGGTAGGCAGTCACTTATAGGTGGACATTAACCATAAAGTACAGGATAAGTATGCTACAATCCACTGACCCAAAAACGCAAAATAACAAGGAGGACCTAAGGTAGGATGCTTGAACCTCATTGAGAAAGTAAAATAAAATAGATATGTGGTTGATGGAGATGGCGGGAACTGGGTAGGAGGGTAGGAGGGTAGGAGGGTAGGAGGGTAGGAAGGTAGGAGTGGAGGGTCAGAAGGGGAATGAGAATGATTATCAGTTGTGATGAGAAGGGGCAGGAGAGGACTGGGAGAGGGAGTGGAAATCAGTGTTGGGGGGTCATCTCCGGGATAAGCCAGAGACCTGGGACAGGAAAGACCCCTGGGAGTCTATAGGGGTGACTGTAGTTGACACTCCTAGGAGCTAGGGATATAGAGACTGAAGTGGCCGGTGGAATTTCTAGTGGTTGCAGGGGGACATTAACTCATCCACAAAACCTTCAACCCAAAATTTGTCCTGCATACAGGATGCACAGGGATAGATACAGAGCTCTAAGGGAATGGCCAATCAATCACTGTCCCAACTGAGACCCATCCCATGAGAGAGAGCCAACCCCTGACACTATTAATGATACTTTGCTATGCTTCTAGACAGGAGCCTAGCATAACTATCTCTTAAGAGGCTTCATTTAGCAGCTGATTGAAATGATGCAGAGACCCACAGTCAAATATTAGTCAAAGCTCGGGAAGTCTTGTGGAAGAGGGGGGGGGGGAGGAAGGAGCCAGAGGGATCAAGGACTTCCCAAGAAGCCCTACAGAGTAAGCTAACCTGGACCCATGAAGGCTCACAGAAACTTAACCACCAAAGAGTATGCATGGTCTGGACCTAGGCCCCTTACACATTTATCACAGATGTACAGTTTGGTTTTCATGTGGGTCCCCTAACAATTAGAGCAGGGGCTGTCTCTGACTCTGTTACCTGCCATTGGATCATCTTCCCCTAGCTCTACTGCCTTTTCTGGCCTTAGTAGGAGAGGATGTGCTTAGTCCAGCAATGATTTGATGTGCATGGCAGGGTGGAACACATGGGGGCGCTTCCCCTTCTCTGAGGAATGGAGAGGGGGGGGCGTTTGTGAGGGTAGGACTGGGAGGGGCTTGTGATCAGGATGTAAAGTGAATAAACACATAAGTTAATAATAATAATAATAATAATAATAATAATAATAATAATAAAAAGAATTGTCATGAGGTAAGCAGAAAGAGTCCACAGCCCTTGGAGTTTCAAGTTTGCAGTCTGGCACTTAGCAATTTCCAGCTGTCGGTCCTCAGGCAATGTAATTTTAAATGCCTTTAATTTCTCCAAGCCTTGGTTTTCACATCTACTGCATGTGGAATAATCACACTACCTTTATTACAGGGTCGTTGTGGGACTTAGAAATAAGGAATGTGGAACACCTGCATATAATAGCAACCATCATTATAATTACAGTGTTGCCTAAAATACCCATCAGGCTCAGCTCCAGCTCTTCAGCAGAAGCCACTTCAGATGACCCGCCTTGCTCCTGGCACCACAAGTTAAATGTAACTGTTCAAAGATGTCCGTGCAGCTATTGAGATTCGTTTCCACCTGGCTCCAGCTCAGCCTTTCCCAGTGCTAGACTTCTGGGCTGGGATTTGCACAGAAGGGATTTCAGTGGTTGGCATTCAAGTTTGCTTTCCCTAGGGAACTTCTCTTTACCCATTTCCCCATCTGCGTTATATCCCACAGCAGAAGCTTTTCAGAGTATATGTTGCTTAACTGGAACAGGAGCGTCTGGCTTGGGTAAATGCAATCAGCATGCTCCTAAGGAAACACAATGAACTCCACAGAATCCAAGTGCTCACCATTTTTAGAGAAACTTGGAAGTATGCTCCAGTCCTCTGGAGCAAAATAAACCAGGTGGATGTTATGGTAGTTAGAATGAGAGTGACTCTCTGGTGCAATGGCTTGGGGGGGGCAGGGGGGGAGTGGGAAGGAACTTGCTGCAAAGCCTGATGACCTGGATTCGATCCTGAAGGCATCCCTGGGGTTGCCAGCTGGAACATGGCACTGTGTGCGTTGTTGGGAAGAGAGCTGGTACCTGGGTGTGCTGTCATCCTCCTAGCTCAGCATAAAGATGATATCAATAACCAGATCAGAATAAGGATTATATCCACCAATCAGCTCAGAATAAAGGTGCACTCTGTAACCCTGGAATATCATTTTCACTCCGGGCCTGGGTTACCTTTGTAAAACCGAAGTAAGGAATTTTTAAGAATCTTAATGTTTCAGACTTATCTTGAATCAAGTGGACACTGGACAGATAATCAGAACTATTAAGAATTTTAGATACAAAAATTAAAAAAAAAAGACCAATAGATTCAACTAACCTGGACTTTTGGGGTCTAAGAGACTGAACCACCAACTAAAGAACATACATAGACTGGATCTAGGTCTCCCAACACATATGTAGCAGATGTGCTGTTTGGTCTTCATGGGGGGAGTGTCCCAGCCAACTGGAGTGGGTGTGGGGGTGGCTATCCCAAAATCTGTTGCCTGTCCATGGTATGTGCTCTTCCGTTTAGGCTGTCTTGTCTAGCCTTAGTGGGAGAGGATGCACCTAGTCTCATAGAGACTTGATGTCCCAAGGGGGCCCACACCCACTCAGAGGAGAAGGGGATAAGGGGTGGGGAGAAGGATTGTGGGAGGGAGTGACTGGAAGGGGGGCAGTGAGCAGAATATAAAGTGAATAAATAAAAAAAATAAAATAATTTTAGATACATTATCTCCTCCTCCTCCTCTTTGATTAGGTAGATATAGGGGCCATTGCTCACACTTTCCCCAGTGGATAGAAAGGTTTTTAGTTTATTAAATGAGTTGGCTTTATATGTCTGCCAAATAGTTGATTTGAATCAGATGTGTCTGACTCCATTATTTGTGTCCAGTCAACTGGATTAATAAATACCCGGGTAAGCATAAGAGGCTGTGTGTGCTATGTAGTACAGTGTCCTAGCCTGTGGGGAGCCTGGGCTAAGGCCTGGTTCTGCCCCTAACTAGCTCTATAGGTTGATATTCTCATCCACTGAGCCAGGGGGGCTCTAGGTGGCTGACCCTCTCATGCACATCTTTAAGGGATGCCCATTCATTGTATTTCTTCCTGGGAAGGGGTCTGAGCTTGAGTGAAAACACTTTCATTAATTCTCTCACTTACTTGGCCTTTCTGGAGTTGTTTTCTCATCTGTATAGTTAAGTGAGTACTGCTCCTTCTAATTTACAAAGGTCAGGGGAAGATCAAATTACACTTTTTACTATAAGATGTTCTATAAATTGCATAGACTTCATTCATTCATTCATCCATCATTCATTCATATGATGACAAACATCTGTGTATGTACTGGTTCCGAAGAAGGCAACATTATGATGCAACCCCTGCCCTGTGGCCTTTCAATTTTATGTGGACATACTGAATTCCATAATAAAATTGCTATGAATCAGCATAGTTAGTCTCAAGGGCAACCAGGCATACACAGCTAGCAGGATAGTGTTGTAGTCATCAGGCCACAAAGATTTAGAGAATTCCTGCTCAGTACATGTGTTTGTGTAACCATCGAGGCATGAGCTTCCTTGGTTCTTCTGTTGTTGGCATCTTGTTGGGGGGGAAAGAGACACCGGGCTACACCTTCCCAGGGAAGTTAACACTGCTTTACCAGATAAATTGAGGCCCATGAGCCTCTATAAGATATCCTGACAGATATCCATGGAGGAGCAGAGATCTTGCAGCCATCTTGTGACTCTTGTGCATAGATATTTTCTCCAATGAATTAGTGTCCTTGTGGTTAGATATTAGTCTTTGCTTAAAAGAAGTGATTGCAGATATAGCTTAATGGTAGAACACTGCCCAAAGGTCTGGAATCAACTCTCCAGTGCTGTAGGGAATGAAAAAAAAGTAAGAAAGAGAAGAAAGAGACAGGGAGAAGATTAGATTTACTTGATACTACACTGTTTATTCCGGTTGGAGTTGTGACTTATTTTTTCATGTGTGCGTGTGTGCATGCGTGCGCGTGCGCAAGTGTGTGTGTGTGTGTGTGTGTGTGTGTGTGTGTGTGTGTGTGTGTATGTGCATGTTCAAGTCAGAGAACAGTTTGTTGGAGTCAGTTCTCTCCTTTCACCACATGGGTCTTGGGGATAAAACTCAGGTCCTCAAGTGTGGCAGCAAGTGCCTTTAATTACTGAGCTATCTAGCTGGCCCGCATCTGTTACTTTTAATTAAATTCAGTGTCATATATAATGAAATATTAATGAAATTGCCACAAAAACTGTCTTGCACTTTTAAAAAACTAGAAGTGAGTAGTTTGTAAAAAATTGTTATGAAAGTTATATACATGGAACAAGTAGACATAGTGAAATGGGCTCATTCCTGTGACTTTGTCGAATCCTATTGGCTAGAACTTTGTTTTGTAGTTGCATAGTGGCTGAAAAATGTATTCGATCTAAAAAGCTATGCATCAAGGTCATCCTCTAAGTTTCTATGACCTCGAGAGGCTGAGAGAAGGGCTATCTGGGAGAAGCAGCAGTTTGTTTCCTTCATATATACAAGGGCAATCATGCCTGGTGCTAAAAACCTAGTCAACTACCATGGAGGTACTGACGTCATAGATCTCAGAGGAGGACCCACGATTGCTATTTTCCTAAACCAGCACAACCCCTAACTGCATTGTAAATATCTGTTCTTAGGCCCACAGATAAGTGCTCCTCATTCCTGGGAATCCTCTCTGCAACAGAGGGAGAACATTACAGAAAACCAAAAGCAGTTAAAACGAAGAGATATAGGGACCATTCCCAGTGGACACATCTACATCACAATGCCTCAAGCTAAGGCTTCGGGAGCGGTATAGAAGAGGAGGCAGAAAGGCTGTGAGGGCCAGGTATGGGAGTTTGCTTGTCCTATTTTAAAATTGAAGAGCTGTGCCTAGGTAGCCTCGGATAACAGAACTCTGGTCGCCTAGCTCCCTCTCTAGCACTCTCTCACTGTACCCTTCTCCCACCTAAATCCTATTCATCCTGTCATCAATGGACTTGTACTCATTCATTTTATTCTACAAATGTTTGTTGTTGTCAAGGGCACTGGGTCTTGGGACAGCATGACAGGCCCCTTTCTTCCGTAGTGTATGGTTGCAATAGTTATCTTCACGCTGTTCAGGGAAGAACTTCAACTGAGTAATTCCCTCCATCAAATTGGCTTGTGGGTGTGTTTGTAGAGCTTCCTTCCTTCCTTCCTTCCTTCCTTCCTTCCTTCCTTCCTTCCTTCCTTCCTTCCTTCCTCCCTCCCTCCCTTACTCCCTCCCTCCTTCCTTTCTCTTTTCCTTCCATTTATTTTATGTGTATACAAAAGCCTATATGCATGTGTACCACATGTATGCCTGGTCCCTAAGGACACCAGACATGGGTGTCAGAAATGAAGTTCTAGAAGGTTGCGAATCATCACATGGGTGCTGCAAGAGTACCAAATGTTCTTAACCACTGAGCTGTCACTCCAGCTTTGCAGGGTATTTTCTTGATTCATG
This sequence comes from Rattus norvegicus, assembly GCF_021556685.1. NCBI lineage: Eukaryota > Metazoa > Chordata > Mammalia > Rodentia > Muridae > Rattus > Rattus norvegicus. The sequence continues at coordinate 159,091,559 of NC_141534.1, read as the reverse complement.
ATTGACATGGGATAGCCCAGCCCAGCCCACTGAGCCAGCCACGGGAAGTAATCCTGTAAGCAAGTTCCTGCCTTGGCTTCCTCTGATTGTGGACTGTAACCTACAATCAAATAAACTCTTTCATCCTCAACCTGCTTTTGCTCGATGTTTTTTTTTTTTTTTAAGATTTATTATATTTATGAGTACACTGTAGCTATCTTTTTTTTCAGATAGTAAAATTCATTTCAATTTTATTTTATTTATTTTTTATTAGATATATTTCTTTACTTACATTTCAAATGGTATTTCCTTTCCCGGTTTCCTGTCCATAACCCCCCATCCCCACCCACTTCCCCATATGGGTGTTCCCCCAATCCAACCTCCCTTAACTCCCACCCCTGACATTCCCCTGCACTGGGGCTCCAACCTTGGCAGGACCAAGGGCTTTCCCTTCCACTGGTGCCTCAACAAGGCTATTCTCTGCTATATATGCAGTTGGAGCCCAGGGTCAATCCGTGTATAGTCTTTCATGGTAGTGGTTTAGTCCCTGGAAGCTCTCGTTGGTTGGCATTGTTCTTCTTATGGGGTTGCAAGCTCCTTCAGCTCTTTCAATCCTTCTACTAATTCTCCCAAAGGGGGTCCTGTTCTCAGTTCAGTGGTTTGCTGTTAGCATTGACCTCTGTATTGGACATGCAGGGATGGTTTAATGTAAGGAAATCCATCAACGTAATCCACTATATAAACAAACTCAAAGATAAGAACCACATGATCATCTCATTAGATGCTGAGAAAGCATTTGACAAAATTCAACACCCCTTCATGATAAAAGTCCTGGAAAGATCAGGAATTCAAGGCCCACATCTAAACATAGTAAAAGCCATATACAGCAAACTAGTAGCTAACATCAAACTAAGTGGAGAGAAACTTGAAGCAGTCCCACTAAAATCAGGGACTAGACAAGGCTACCCACTCTCTCCCTACTTGTTCAGTATAGTACGTGAAGTCCTAGCCAGAGCAATCAGACAATGAAAGGAGGTCAAAGGGATACAAATTGGAAGGAAAGAAGTTAAAATATCATTATTTTCAGATGATATGATAGTGTACTTAAGTGACCCCAAAAGTTCCACCAGGGGACTACTTAACCTGATAAACAACTTCAGCAAAGTGTCCAGGGTATAAAATTTACTCAAGCAAATCCGTAGCCTTCCTCTACTCAAAGGATAAACAGGCTGACAAAGAAATCAGGGAAATGACACCCTTCACAATAGTCCCAAATAATATAAAATATCTTGGTGTGACTTTAACCAAGCAAGTAAAAGATCTGTATGACAAGAACTTCAAGTCTCTGAAGAAAGAAATTGAGGAAGATCTCAGAAGATAGAAGGATCTTCCATGCTCATGGGTTGGCATGATTAATATAGTAAAAATGGCCATTTTGCCAAAAGCGATCTACAGATTCAGTGCAATCCCCATCAAAATTCCTACTCAATTCTTTATAGAGATAGAAAGAGCAATTTGCAAATTCATTTGGAATAACAAAAAAACCCAGGATAGTGAAAACTATACTCAACAATAAAAGAACTTCTGGGGGAATCACCATCCCTGACCTCAAACAGTACAGAGCAATAGTCATAAAAACTGTATGGTATTGGTACAGAGACAGGCAGGTAGATCAGTGGAACAGAGTTGAAGACCCAGAAATGAACCCACACACTTATAGCCACTTGATCTTTGACAAAGGAGCTAAAACCAAAACTATCCAATGGAAGAAAGATAGCATTTTGGTCAATGTTTTATAACATTGACACTGAAGCAAACTAGAGCAGTGATTCTTCAGCAATACAATGTGGAACCTTTAAGGATGCAGGCCAAGAGAGCCCTGCTCTGATATAAAGGCTAATGGGAACTAACTAGCTAGGTCTTCTTGTCCTTCCCATCTCTTTGCAATGTGAAATATAATATTCATTCCTCTGGAGGATGGAGTGACCAAGCATCACCTGAGAAGTACAGATGGGGTCCTCACTAGATAACCAACTTGGTGATTTGAATTTGCAACTGCCAGAACTCTGAGGAATGAATCTCTGTTCTTTAAAAATGATGACATCTTAGGAATTACAAGGTGGTCAGACTGAGATGCTCACTATAAAATGAGAAAGTTGGATTTATTAACTTAACATTTAATGAGCATTGCTAAACCACACTGCAAAATGCTTACCACTTCCACAGCCATTGCCATCCTTTGGCAAAGCCTCCTGGGTTTTGAATCATGAGACTTTGTAGCTCATGACAAGCAGAGACAGAATGTGACAGAGGCTCGTCCTTCTGCAGTGGCCTGGTGTGAGGACTGTGTTTTGAGAGGGAAACCTTGATCAAAGATACCAACCATATCCTTTCTTCTGAGGAACGAGACGGCATGTAGAGATGCTGGAAGCCAAGAGAAGATACACAAAAGCCATCAACAGAGCCACTAGAATGATGTAGGAGTGATGGATGGGTCAAGATGTTGCCAGGATAACAGCAGTAAGAGAGCAAGGGATAATACTGGGTCATGAGAAAAAATGGTGGTACCGTATTCAACCTTGGCTGGGATGGTTCCCTCTGCGTCTTTACTTCCTATGTCTGGTTTAGATACTGTGAGAGCTATTTACAATTTATTTTACAAACTCTTGTGTACTTACATGATGTCAGATCCTGTTCTATGTATGTTATAATCATTATGATATGGACATCAACATTATCCGTATTTCACTGAAGCATAGCAGGGAGGATAGTGGACTTGGGTGCATGCCCACTAGTAAATATCAGTGCCAGGGCTCAAATCCAGATTACCAGTTCAGAGTTCAGGCACCTCACTTTTATATCACAATGATTTTCACAGGCAGCAAGCAATTTCTTAGTATCTGCCATGAGCCAATTTCGATGCTTTAGTATTTGACTCAATCTTGTGTTTCATTTCATTTAAATTGTTCAACTCTATGGGGTGAATAACAGCTAACAAGCCAGCCTGGAATAGTAAAGAAATCCTATTCAGCCCAATAATGGCCATCAGTTGGAATGATGATGGAAACGGTTGAAGTCCCAGTCTTTGCATCTGCCATTCACAGTGACAACCTGTACCACTAGCTGTCATTTCAAGAACTGTGAAAAATAAGACAAAACCTCCATATGTTAAGAATTCACAGGCATTTTACGAGGCCACAGCTGAAGCAGGGTGCAGAGGGAGGAAAAAGACAGCATAAAGGACATAGCTTGTGAAAGTTGAAATGAGTGCTTTTCCCCCAGCCTTTGTCTCTCCCGTTTAACTGATATATAGAGGTAAATAAAACAGGGAAATTACATTTGAAAATCTGAAACTAGGAATTGGATTTACAGCTCTTCCGTTCTCATTTAAATTTTATTTTTACTGTACGGGGATCTTGCCAGCATGCAAGTCTGTGCACCATGGGTGTGCCTCGTGCTCAAGGAGGCCATCAGATCCCCAGTCGGCAGAGTTATATAGATGGTTGTAAGCTGCTGTGTGATGCTGGGGATTGAACATGATTCCTCTGGTAGAGCAGCCAGTGCTCTTAACTGTTGAGCCATTTCTCCAGCCCCATCATGGCTCTTTTTTTTTTTCTGCCGCCCAAGGAGGTTGCAAACGTTTTGCTGCAAATGATTTGTTAGCCAGAATTTTCTTCTTTGGCACTTGTATTTGTTGACTATACAATAAAATGAAATGCAAAGGACACTTCTACTCCTAGCAAACAAATGTATGCATAAGATAGAAGCATACAATCTGGAGTAGGAAATGCATTCATGGGCTAGTTATCGTGTCTGAAACCATTTACTTAACCTGTCTGGGATTTTGTTATGCCATTCATAATTTAAGAAAGCAAAAGTCTAGCTCAAAGTGTCATGACTACCGAGGCAGGCACTAACATAAGAATACATACTATTTAGGCTGCTGTGCTTTCTGATTTGCTCATAGACTCTCTCACTGGTTCTGCACAGCTTCTTCCCTGTATTACACACGAATGAATGAGATCAACATGCTACATGGCTGGCACCCATCCAGTAGATGCCAGCGCAGGACTTCATTTTACTCCGCGCCCAGCAAGGAAGTGTTTAAATTTATTACAATATTATGACACTCAAAAGGGGGTTTGCATGCTTGATCATTTTCTTTCATTCAATTCTCAGGTATGCAAATACTATACATTCATTCAAGCATCATGCAAATGGGATGCTTTTTAATTCTGTCCCGTAAAGTATGGTACACTCTCTCAGGTCACTTTCTTATAGAACCACTACTATTATCAACAACAGAGAAGCTTGCATCCTGATAGCGGATTATGCCTGCCAACTCCTTTACAAGATACATGCATTTTTCCAAGTTTGCTTTTGATGTAAACAGAGAGGAAGTTGAGACTGTGGCTTTCAGACTGTGAAGCCACAGCCAGTGAAACTTGTATCTACTTGAGAGGGTAGACTCTGCATCTTTAACAGGGATGACTGTTCCCCTGCAGACTGAGGAGTTGACTGCCCTCCCTTCAATCAGCCTGATGAGCTATTTGCCAGAGCTCAATAGCTGTTTTGCTATTTCACAGACATGGTCTCAGCCACTTGAGACAGCAGGAAGTCAGCCATCTACCAAAATCTCAACAGCTGGAGTCCTTACACTGATAATAACCTAATTTGCACAAATGTGAATGGCTTGAATTGAAGTGAGAATTTGAATATTTTAAAAAAGTGATTTGACAGGCAGACTTGGAAAATGTCACCACCACCAAGGGACCTCAGAGATCACAGCCTTAAGTCTATATATCTTATGTTATAGTGAAGAAAATTGAGCTTCAAACCTGGGAAGAACATTAACTTGCTTATTTGTTTTAAAAATGTTACCTAAAAGGTAGTATCATCAAGTAAAATACCCTGAACATTGTTTGCTGTTTTTGTTTCTTTTAGACAGCATCTCTTTATATAGCCCTGGATGGCCTGGAGCAGTGCTTCTCAACCTGTGGGTTAGGGCACTTTTGGCAAACATCTATCTCCAAAATTATTTACACTAGGAGTTGTAACAGCAGCAAAATTGCAGTTATGAAGTATCGGTGAGAATAATTTGTGGTTGGGGGTCACCATGACATGAGGAACTATATTAAAGGGTCAGAGCATTCGGAAGGTTGAGACCCCCTCACCTAGAGCTTACTATGTAGACCAGGCTGGCCTTCAACTCACAGAGACCTGCCTGCTTCTGCCTCTGCCTCCTGAGTGCTAGGATTAAAGGTGTGTGTCACCATGCCTGATTTGGAAGAAAAAGTATCATAGCTAGGGAGCAGAGGCAGGCAGGTTTCTGTGACTTTGAAGCTAGCCTGTTCAACACAGTGTGTTTTGGGCCAGCCAGAGTCAAAGATGAGACCCTGTCTCAAATTAATAAAGTGTAACCTGGGTAGATTATAGGCAACACAAATTGTTCATAGTTCAAAAAGTTCAAGATTAAGGTGCTTGTACAGTCAGGTTCTGGTGGGGGCTGGCTTCCTGCATCATAGATGGCTATCTTCCAACTGTGACACATGTGACAGTTGGAGAGAGTGCAGTGGGCTCCTCTTATACTGGCACCAGTCTCACTGAGGGCTCTGTCTACATGCATCACTTCCTGAAGGCCTCACCTTCAAATACTGTCCTGTGAGGGGTTAGGCTTCATTATACAGTGCAAGCTGAGAGAGGGATGTTAGCTTGTTCATTTTATTTCAAAAGCCAGCTTTAACTTTTCCCCATAGCTTTGAAGTCTGTGGAAAGAAACAATTCAAATTCAAAAGCAGCCTCCTAGATTCACACGGCTGTAGTTGCTGCCATCCTTCCCAGGTCCCCAGTTTTTTACCAAACCAGGGCTATATAAAGAGATGCTGTCTAAAAGAAACAAAAACAGCAAACAATGTTCAGGGTATTTTACTTGATGATACTACCTTTTAGGTAACATTTTTAAAACAAATAAGCAAGTTAATGTTCTTCCCAGGTTTGAAGCTCAATTTTCTTCACTATAACATAAGATATATAGACTTAAGGCTGTGATCTCTGAGGTCCCTTGGTGGTGGTGACATTTTCCAAGTCTGCCTGTCAAATCACTTTTTTAAAATATTCAAATTCTCACTTCAATTCAAGCCATTCACATTTGTGCAAATTAGGTTATTATCAGTGTAAGGACTCCAGCTGTTGAGATTTTGGTAAAAAACCTTCCCAGTTTGGTAAAAAACCTTCCTAAGCCTTTTGTCTGGATCTCATCTGTAGCACTTGAACTCTGCACCTTATTTCCTAGTCATGGTCCTCATCTCAGGAGTACCCACAAGAAGGAAGCTAAGGCCCCAATAAAGCCTGAACTTTGACGTCTAATCCATCACTCCTGCCATAGGCTATAGATTAGAGGCAACTCGCAAGTTCAAGGAGGAGATTGTAACCTCTCAGGGAAAGCTTGTCTCGTGCTGTTTTATTTTTAGCACCTGGCACATGCATATAAACTAGTGAATTGCTCAAGAGGAATTACACTTTTAATGATATTATACATGGCTTCTAATATAACACATTTCTGGACTATTGGATAGGCAAAAAGGCTCAGAAATATGAATCCAGACTGTAAAATGTGCTTTCTAAAAACATAGACTCAAGCTTCCATATCATATTCTTTCAGGGTCAGACCTCCTTTACTTATACTGAGTTTGGCAAGATAATTGATGTTCTTTATGAAGTTCAAAACTGTTATTCTTCGTCCTCTGTGGAAGTCCTGTAGGAAAAAAAAAACATAGCCTGTGGTCTATTTCAACCATTGCTAAAATTGTTGAGGTCAAGTGCCATTTTGATGTCTCAAATCCTAGCACGCCTACCTTTAATTTGTAGCCCAGATGCCACTTCAGTGGCACCTTCCTCTTTTCCTTTTTTCCTGGTGGCCAGAACATCCATGTAACCTGAGCTGGGCTAAACCTGGGCTTCATCCTGGGACTGTGAATTGTAAGCAATGGTGGAAAGAAGAGGGGTTTTGATCGGGAGGTGGAGAGATGGAGACGGATCTTCTGAAGCAGACAGCGTGGGGTGCCTCAGGGTCCATTGCCAGCGATTGTTGTCATGGCAATCATCTGACTGGACACACCTTTGATGCTATTCAGAATGCTTGCTTGGCCTTTCTTGATTCCACTCTATTTTGTGATTCTTATTGCTTAACCTTCCCTTCAGGCCTGGTATTCTTCCACTAAAACTTTTAGTCTTCTGTTTATTCACCCAGATTGTTTTCTATTAAATAATTTGAACAAATATGGTTATGAAACCGACAGTGTTTTTTGGATTGTTTGACTTTCTAGTAATATTTTAGACTCTGTGTTCTTGATTCATTTTATGTTCTGTGAAAAGTTTAATTTTATGCAAATGTAATGGGTTACGTTGGATCACTGTCTTAGTTCTGATTATCCTTAGCTAAGTAACATTTGAGGTGTGCTTCAATGTCTCTGAGCCCTGACTACTTTCTCATCAGGAAAAAAGGAGACACTATGACCCATTTGTGTCAGACTCCCAGCGGCCTCCAGTTCATAGCTAAGAGTCAGTTTCTAGCACCTCACAAGTGACTGATACCTTTATAAGAGGAAATCTGGTTAAACACTGGAAATCCATAAAGACATAGGGAGAAGATGAGAAGAAGGAAATGAAATCTGCTGACACCTTGACCTTGGGCTTCTAGTCTCTAGGACAGAGAGACAATGAATTTCTTTAGAGTAAGCCACCAGGTCTGTGACACCTTACCCTATTGAAGCAGTAAGGTTTATCTCAGGATACTATGAAACTTGAAGATAATATTAAGAACACAGAATATTTTACTATGGTAACTGGCTTTTAGAGATTAAAAGCTCATAACAGATAGGCTATAGGAAGCACACTGTAATAGTGAATATGAAAATATAATATTTAAAGTGTCAAATGAAAATAAAACAGATTTAAAATTTATTATACTAATGTTTAAAAAACAGATAATATGGTTTGGAATGATGGCTTGGGGGAGGTTGGGGCCATTGCTTGCTGCCAAGTCTGATGATATTAGTTCCATTTCCAGACTCCTCATGTTGTAAGGAAAGAAATGATTCATACAAGCTGACTTCCGTATACATTTTACTTCTCTTTCTTTTTCCTCTTATTTAACTTTACATTTCTTCCAATTTTGTTCAACTTTATACTTCTTCCAGTTTTAAGGTTTTAAGTTTTAGGTTTAAGAAATGAGGGAGATTTTGAGGTAAGCAAATCTAAGAAATGCTTTTATTAGGATCAAGGTCATTAAGGAAGGATGAGGAATAGATAAAGAAAAACACATTTGCCTTTGAAATATTTTTAAACTGACAAAATCTTTAAAGAACATGATTCTGAGATCGAAGCCTTTGCTTTATTATATAACATCCAACAGTGCGGCCACCCTGTGGCTCTTGCCTGTTTCTGAGGGAAATGTATTTTTCTGAGTCTCACTGTAGGGAGCATTTTTCAGTGACAAGTGAATATTTAAGACCCCATAAATCCACTATTTTTTTTTTGGTTCTTTTTTTCGGAGCTGGGGACCGAACCCAGGGCCTTGCGCTTCCTAGGCAAGCACCCTACCGCTGAGCCAGATCCCCAGCCCCGATAAATCCACTCTTAAGTAGTTCATCTACAGTCCAAGGTGTCACAGTGCTTTCCTTACGTTTTCATGAAAGAGATATCTCTGTATCAGGGACTGTGTGTTGACTCAGACAGGAAAATTAATAGGATTCAGATCACCAGAAAAATCCAAAAGAAAAATATATTGATGTGTGGTGACTTAAATAAAAGTTCTCAAGGTAGGGGGTGGAGGGGCACAGCACTAAATAATGAGTAGGAGCTCATGACACTAAGCTATGGCTTTGGGCTCCAGATTACTTGACTAGAACCCAACCAAGGCAAGGCTTGTAAAATTAGTTTTAGAAACAGTCTTCAAGATATTTCAATTTTGAGATGGGAAAATGTTGCAGGATATTTGATCACACTGTGAAACCCAAGATAGTGTTGTTCATTGCAAATACCTGTTTTTAGTTGGGGTATGGCTCAGCCTTAGCACACACCTTTAATCCAAGAGCTTTCTGGTTAAATATTGTAAACAGGGTTGAAATAAAGTCAAGCGTAGGTCAAGAGGCAGAGCTAGAAACCTGTTGACAGGAAGTAGACAAGGAGTGTTAAGAAAAAACCATAGTGAGAGGGAGTCAGGACAATGGATGCAGAGATGCACAGGAAGCAGAGGGGAGGGACATTCGGTTTGAAGGATGCATTTTGAAATGGTATGAGAGAGGGGCATGGCTGCTGGGACGTTGGTTGTGGAGGAAGGTCAGATGGATGCTTTCTCTGCCTCCCTGAACTAGCAGGCTTTCACCCCAGCATCTGGCTCCCGAGTCTTCATTGGTAAAATTGAATGATTGAGATTTTGTTTAAAAAGACAGGAAAAACATTTTAAACTTGTATGACATCTAGCTATTGACAGGATTGGTGAAAACAGGTACTCTCATATATTGATAGGATTACAAAATGTTACGATAATTTATTATCGTTCACAGAGATAACAAATGTCTACACTATAAATCTCAGTACTGCTGTGAGTCTTACTCTAGGTTTCTTCATATGGAGAGCGCCACTTTGCTTTTTCTTCTTCCAAGGCAAGCACCACTTTAAAGAAAAGATCTATCTCTATCTATCTCTATAGTTATATATATATATATATATGTGTGTGTGTGTGTGTGTGTGTGTGTATGTGTATGTATGTATATATGTATATGTACATGTATATATGTATATATGTACATGTACATGTATATGGTCTGTGTGTGGAGTTGTGTCTGAGAAAGTAGGCAGCACAGGTGCCTGAGAAGGCCAGAAAAGAACACTGGATTCCCTTGGAGCTGGAATTACAGGCAGTTGTGAGTTACCTACTATGGACTCTGGGAACAAAAGACAGGTATTGTGGAAGAGCACCCTTAACCTCTGAGGTAACTCTTCAGCCATGGCCAGTTTTGATAATTTGGATAGGAGATAGAAAATCAAGGTCCTGCGCTGAGTCGGTGCAGTCTGCTTTAGTCCAGTATCACCCAGCTTGTCTTGGAGTCATACTCGTTGCACCATTTTGTTGCTTTCCAGTTCAAAATCCCTTTTGTGATTTCTGATATTCTCATTCTTTCTTTGCTATATTGATTTCAATCTTTTATATTTTATTTTATTGACTTTTCTAAAGCCTGGAATCAAACAGAAGCTACATGCCCTTCTGATTGTGTGTGTGTGTGTGTGTGTGTGTGTGTGTGTGTTGTATTGTATTGTGTTTATTACTTCAAATCTATGGGTCTGCTGTGACTATATATCTTCATGCCAATGTTCAAGACATTTTGTTCCGTCCTCAGTCATCTCAAGACTGGCTTATGGGAGGATTCTCTGGGAGCTCATACATGTGGTTGCTATCAGCAGTCAGTTATCTGGAGCAAGAATGTGACTTCTTGCTTGCCTGCTCCTTTAATTTTCTCTTCTTTCCTTTCTTTCTTTCTTTCTTTCTTTCTTTCTTTCTTTCTTTCTTTCTCTCTCTCTCTTTCTCTCTCTCCCTTTCTTTCTTTCTTTCTTTCTTTCTTTCTTTCTTTCTTTCTTTCTTTCTTTCTTTCTCTCTCTCCCTTTCTTTCTTTCTTTCTCTCTCCCTTTCTTTCTCTCTTTCTCTCTTTCTTTCTTTCTTTCTTTCTTTCTCTCTCTCTCTTTCTCTCTCTCTCCCTTTCTTTCTTTCTTTCTTTCTTTCTCTCTCTCTCTTTCTCTCTCTCTCTCTCTCCCCTTCTTTCTTTCTTTCTTTCTTTCTTTCTTTCTTTCTTTCTCTCTCTCCCTTTCTTTCTTTCTTTCTCTCTCCCTTTCTTTCTCTCTTTCTCTCTTTCTTTCTTTCTTTCTTTCTTTCTTTCTTTCTTTCTTTCTTTCTTCTTTCTTTCTTTTACAATGGAGGCTACTCCATAAGGGAATCAAATAATTGACATCACAAGAGAGAGCAAAAGAAATGATTGGAGAGACAGCATGAGGTAAAGTGAGAAAGAGACAGAGGGCAAGAGAGCACAAACAAGAAGGAAGTTAAACCCCCAATAAAACCTGGACTCTGAAGTCTAAATCCATCACTCCTGCCATAGGCTATAGATTAGAGGCAACTTTTAAGTTCAGTCTACATATACTTAGAGCTTAGAAAGTCATGGATCTCCAAGATTTCAAGAACCAGCAACCACTGCTTCATTAAACCAGCATAATACCTATCTGCATTCTAAATATTTGTTCTTATACCTGAAGATAGTGGAGATCTTACTCCTCATCAAAGGAACTTCTCTTTGAAGCAAACTGAGACCATTAGAGAAAATCATAACCAATATTGTTGAAGTGCCATGAGTAAAGATTCCCTGTAATTTCTAGGTGATACAATATTACAGTGGGTGTCCTCATTCTCTGTCTCTTATCATCTTTCCAGGCCCTCTTTCACAATGTTACCCGAATCTTAGGTGCAGAAGTTGGGCCTCAGTACCTCACTACCACTTGTTATCTGCATTTGGACCAGTTGGATTTTCTGCAATGGTCTCTGTCTATTGAAAAGAGGTGCTTCTTTGATGAAAGATAAGAGCTACTTACTTATAAGATCCCACTTCTCTGGGATATAAGGATAAGTATTTAGAATGAGTTAGACATTATGCTGATTTAGTAAAGTGGTGGTAATTGGTTCTCCTCTAAGATCCATGACCACTCCAGCCCCATGTAGTTGTCTAGGCTTCCAGTACTAGGTACAATTTTTCTCCTTTGGAGCAGACCTTAAGTATAATTATACTGCTGTTGGTTACTACCAAGATAAGAGTATACTACCGTACCTTTAAGGATATCTTGCTATGCTGGTCATTGTTGTTAATAGGCATCACAGCCTGAAAAAACTATTGGTTACTTTCCTCCCTTGGAAGAGAAAAATAATGCTTTTTTAAGACACTACAAATCACACAAACAATAAATGTAACCATTAATTAAAATCTATAGTTATAATCTAAAAATTAACAAATCAAAATAATGATGGTTTGAATCATTTAAGATCTTCATCTCTCAAATATCAGAACAAAAAGTTATAGAAATGCTTTGGGTGATAAACACTTCAGATGAGAGATCTTTAAGTTGAATTTTATAGTCAAGTTGAGTCCGGTACAAGATGAGAAGTCAGTTAAAGTCAGAGGAAGGAGATGTGGCAAAAAAATAGTTCAACTCATGGGGGAAGAAGAGAGAAGCAGTAAGGGGTCACTGAAAGAGGTACTGAGGAGACTTCTTATAGCTTAATGGAACAGATTGGGACTAAAGAAGCAGTTGCTAATGTGATAGAAGTTTTTGTAGTATTATTAGTGATGAATATGGGGACTGTTCAGAAAATGAGAGAATTCTTTATTCTTTTTTCTTAGAATCATTTTCTAGTTCCTTTTGTAACATTACAGTGTAGCAAACTAGCAGGTACTACCTTAGTCATATCAAGTATAACTTCCTCAGTAATGACACTGGGAGGATGCACATACCAACATGATCAACAAAAAGAGTCTTCAGAGAACTGATTATCTTGTAGTACTGAAAGGATCAAGGCAGACTCCATGACAGGCTGCAAAATGCTGTTCAGGAGACTAGGCCCAAGTTTCTGTTTCCCAGAACTGAACAAACCAGTTCCAGGCAAACAAAGCACAGCCAGCAGGCAGCCAATCAGGAGTTGCCCCACCATCTTTCCTGAGCCAAGAATAGTTAGTCAGCAATGGTTCTGGAAAATCTCAAGGACCCCAGCAATGATTTTGTAAAGTCACTAGAGCTCTGACCAATTCCAGAACCACCTGTACCCCTAGAGATAGAGCCAAACCAACCAGAATAAAGGTCACCTACCCCTCCTGGAATTACCCTAATGGACTTTAAATTGAGCCTGCAGAGCTCACTTCCAGGTCACCATTTGTTGAATGGGTGACCTCTGTATGCTGTTTAATTTCTGCTGGATAAACAATCATTCTTTGCCTTTGCAAACTATTTGAGTCTGGGGTCTTCCTTCAGCAATTCTTGGACTCTAACAGTACATCCCTCAATTTGGAATTTTCTGATGTGTTCTCATGGTTATATTGTAATTATACATTAATAAGAACACTACAGAGCCAAGCGTGATGGCACATGCCTTTAATCCCATGACTCAGGAGACAGAGGTAAACAGATCTTTGTGAGGTCAAGGCCAGCCTGGTCTCTAGAGTGAGGTCCAGGGCAGTCAGGGCTCTATTACACAGTGAAACCCTGTCTCAGCCCCCAACCCCCCAAAAAGAACAACGCAGAAGTGATACTTCTCAGTGCTTTGATTGTGTATGATGTTAATACTAGATGAAACTGGGGACCCTGTGGTATAGCAACTCTCCTATAGATTCATAGCATGTCTCACCCAGAGACTTACACATTGTTTCTTTGCTCTCTTTCTCTATCTCTCTCTTCAGAACTTGAACTTTTGAGAGCAAGATTTTTATTTTTCCTGTTTTGTTCTTTGCTGTATTCCTACTATACATAAAAGCATAGATGTCGTAGGTGGTCAATAAACATTTTAAGTGAATATATTTTCAAAGCCTTTCAAATCTTTTGTAGTTGTTAAGTAGAGGCTAGCATTCTTCCTGATTGTACTTACATTTGATGATGAGAAGTCTTTCATTTCCTCATGAGACTATGTAGTTCATATGTCTGTATCTTTTAAATGAATTTAGAATAAAATGTCTTTTCATTAAAGTTTCTCTGCCTCATTTGTTCAGATCACTGTGTTTCAGGCTCTAGAGTCAGAGCCTGAGTCTACATTGAAGCATAAGTTTTTCCTCCTATTAATTCTGAATCTTAAAAATAAGGTCGTGGTGGGACACCAACCCAGCCACAAAACCTCCAACCTACAATTTGCCCTTCTTATAAGATGTTGAGCTAAAGGTCGCAGAGAAATTGTGGGAGTGGTCAACCAATGACTGTTCCAGCTTGAGATCCATGCCATGGGAGGGGGCTCACTCTTGTCACTGCCTGGAGGGCCAGGACCCAGATGCTGGATATCCCAGAGACCTCAGATAGAATCAAACATGACTAGTGGGGAAAAAAGTAAATAAAATGATTTCTAATGATATTTTGCTGTACTCATAGATTGGTGTCTAGTCCAATTATAATCAGAGAGGATTCATACAGCAATTGATGGAAACAGATGAAGAGACCCACAGTTAAGTACTAGGTGTAATCTTGCAGAAACGGGGGTGGGGAAGAACTGTTGGAGCCAGAGGGGCACCACAAGAACCCCCACAGAATCAACTAAGGAGCTCACAGGGGCTCATAGAGACTGAACTGACAACCAGGGAGCCTGCACGGAACTGACCTAGGCTCTTTATGCATGTGTTAGAGTTGTGGAGCTTGGTCTTCTTGTGGCACTCCTAACAGTGGGAGTCTCTTGCCTCCCTTTGGGATCCTTTTCTCCTATTGGGTTGCCTTATCCATCCTTAATAGAGGAGCAGGTGCCTACTCTTATTGCAACTTGATACTCTATGGGTGATTGATATCCATGAGCAGCCTGATCTTTTCTGAAGAGAAAAGGAGGAGGGGATGAAGTGAGAGAGGGGGGAGGGGGAGGGGGAAGTGGGGAGTGGGAGTAGGAGTTAGGGAAAGGACTGGGAGAAGAGGAAAGAGAGAAAACTGTGTTTGGGGTTGTAAAACAAAGAAACAAACAAACAATAAGATCATAAGTTCTTTAAAAGCAAAAGTTTCTCTTTGCAGAGGGCTGAGTATGACACATGGAAAGGTTTGGAAGGTATTAGAAACTCCAGTGTGTATGAAAGTACTTAAGAACTGCAAAGGGGCTTCTAAACTGCAAGCTAGAGTCTTCATGTAAGGAGTTCAAAGCCATTCCTCCCTCCCTCCCTCCCTCCCTCCCTCCCTCCCTCCCTCCCTCCCTTCCTTCCTTCCTTCCTTCCTTCCTTCCTTCCTTCCTCCCTCTCCCTTCCTCTCTGCCTCCTTCCCCCACAACTCTCCCTCCCCCCCCACCTCTCTTTTCAGTCAACTTTGCCAGGAGCCCAAGCTGTTAATTCTGTAGCTGAACAATTGTCTTTTCCTCCTCTCTGAACGACCCACCAAGAATAGAAATCACCTAACAAAGGCTGGCTAAATGACTGACATTTAGGAAATCCTAAGAGTTGATAAAAGAACAATTACACATTCTCTGAAAAGACCGCATCTTATTTGAAATGCTAAGTATGGCTGTGCTGGAAACACAGAATCCTTCAAGGGTTTGAGGGTAGAGTCCCTTGTCTCAACTGCCTAGAACTGTGAGAAGGAAAAAGGAGCTCTGAGAAAGGCCGAGGGAGTCACCATATTCCTGCCGTTCTTGTTTCTCAACTCTTCCGTCCAACCGTTTAAGAAGTCATCCTTTCCAGGAGGAGGGAAAAGTGCAAAGATTCTAAAGAAATGCCCTTTTAAGGCATAAATATGTTCTTGGGATGTCATCTTCAAATAGGTTTTGAAAAATAGATTAGACTTTCTGTGTCATATTAAATGCACTCTTAAACTGCCTGTGACAATCTAAGATATAAATATTTGTATAATAATATAATTTATATGATTAGGTATTGAACATGACACCTTTGGACATATTATCCCAATCTCATAAGAACCCACAATGTCATTTTATGTGATGAAATAGATACACATGGCTCAAACTCCTTTTTTCCCCATTATTACTCTAGTAAGTGATTGAGTCAGAATTAAAACTGGTTTCAGGCTTAGTCTATAGAAAGCCTGAAAGTCTATAGAAAGTCTATAAAAGCACAGCTGTCTCAGTGTCAAGATTGTTTCTGAAGAGCAATCCCCTTCTAAATCTTTATGTAAAACAAGAGAAAAAATCACACTACCCAAGTAACTAGGATTTCTAAGGTGTTTGGTTCTTTATGAGTGACAGCCAGTAGAAGCTGTCAGGAGACTGAGCATATATATCCTTTATTTAACTTTACTGGCTTTTCTACTTATAG
The DNA here is from genome assembly GCF_021556685.1 of Rattus norvegicus. Taxonomy (NCBI): domain Eukaryota; kingdom Metazoa; phylum Chordata; class Mammalia; order Rodentia; family Muridae; genus Rattus; species Rattus norvegicus. The sequence goes on along the minus strand of NC_141534.1, from coordinate 159,075,543 downwards.
GAAAGAAAGTGTCTTTTGCCATTCTCATAGACTGAAGACTGTCACCTTTATTATTGTTAAATTCTCTACTTTATCGTCTGTGGGCTTCTTCTGAATTCCCCAAACACTCTAAGCTTTGTTTTCCCTCTTACTGGGTAATTTCTTCTCCTGTAGGTTTAGTGAACTCCTCCTTTTCAGCCTTACCTTGAAATTTCAGCTATCCCATTACCTCTTCCGCAAATTCGTATAACCTTTATAGATGGAAGCAGTTTTCTGTCATTCCTCTTGTCTTGAGCATCCTTGACTCTCCTGAGCTATTGCTGTGTCTTTTTTAGACCATAAGCCACTTTAGGACCAGGACTTGTATCTCTTTTACCTAATGTAGCAATTGAATAAAACCAAATAAGACTTAAGAACCTACCAGGAGCCTACCACCACTCAGGGAACGTTCTCCCTCAATAAGGTATGGGGGTCTGGGACTCTTAAGACTTTAAGGCCTTCATCTAACCCTCAAATCCTTTATTCTTTTTCTTCCCTTCTCTCTGGAGGCCTAGCAGTTGTTTCTGCAGTTCTCACATGCTCCATCACTTGTCCTTGGATGAAAGGATGAATGGCAGAGGTCACAGACATTTTGGAGTTCCTGGGCTCTCTTGGATTCACATTCTCCTCAGTCCTTTCTAGTCACTTTCTTTGATCCCTCAGGACCTGAAATTTGTCTATTCCTTATCTCCCAATAGGTTGATGCTGCCCTAGGGCAGCTTCTTGATCTTAGGAGAGTTTTAAACTTTCTAGTTTACAGGTCTCCTAAGATAAAGGGAGACCTGTCACAGGGCTGACAGGCAGCATTCTTAAAAACCTCATTTATTGTGACCATTTCCTCAGTTTCCAAGATGATAAAACAATTTTTCTTTTCCTGCATTCTTAAAGGAAAAAATGAAGGGGAAAGGTTTTCTATTCATGACAACAAGTCGGTAGACAAAACAATGAGACATTAGTAAGTAGGCTTTACATCATTTTCAAATGCTCAGAATTAACGTCAGATTTATAAAATACATTTTTGGTGAGTGGAGACCTAAACAGTCAGAATCCAATTCATTCTCTCCCCCTCTCCCCCTCTCCCCCTCTCCCCCTCTCCCCCTCTCCTCCTCTCCCCCTCTCCCCCTCTCCCCCTCTCCCCCTCTCCTCCTCTCCCCCTCTCCCCCTCTCCACCTCTTCCCCTCTCCCCCTCTCTTTCCCTCCCTCTCCTGTAAACCTGAAATACCAACAGTGAAATCTTGAAATAGCGCCCAGGGGTTTTCAATACCACACCCCCTTAGAGGATCCAAGCCCCTAGTCACAGCTCAGCGTCTGGCAGAGAGACCTGCTCTGCTTATCAGCGGCAGAGAACTAGGCATCTCTCTTAATTTTTAGGAATGTACATGGGTGCTCTAATCCTTTCTTCCCAAGGGCAATTATCTCTCCAAATCAACTTATTGCTTATGAAAATAATCTTCATTCTTAGTAGGAAAGAGGCTCAAATTGTTTTGAACTTGGAGCAAATGAAGTCGGCAGCTTGGAATGTTAAGTTTCATCTCTGCAGGAGAGCTCCTGCTTGATTTAGATGCATCTGGTTTTCCTCATTATTCCTCTGCTAGTCCAAAAGATGCCTGGAGCTAATTTCTTCCTAAATAAGATATTTCTAATCAGATTTTCTACCCTATATGGATTTCATATGAAAATGATCCCTATCTTGCAAATTAAAAACATCCCTCCCCCTCCACCACATCTCAGTATGTAGTGGAGGTCTCGGCTTAGGAAGCCTTAAAACCAAAGACAAAAATGACAGTTCATTCATTTGAATTTGTTACAGCAGACCATAAGAGAGAGCTTATTATGCAGTAGACATGGCAAGAGACAGAAGACAGATCTTGAACTAAGCTCAGGATTTGAGGTTGGGTTTGGTTCATATGTCAGTAATGATACCAGCAACATTGCTATTCTAGGCAAATGGCTTTATTTCTCTGAGACCTAGTGCAATCTTCCCCTCCTCCTTCTCCTTCTCTTTCTCCTCCTCTCTCTCATATCATATCATATATGGATGGCCTCAAAACTATGTAGACCAGGCTGGTCTTGAACTCACAGAGATCCACCAGCAGACTGCTGGGATTAAAAGTATGGATTGCCATGATTGGCCAGTGCACTTTTCTTAAATGTGATGATACCAGTCTGTGATAATTGGTTTTAATGGTCAACTTGTCATACTCCAGAATATTCAGGAAATAGTCTGTATGAGGGCCTGCCTAGATCAAGTTAATCTCTGGGCATGTCTGTGAGGATATTTTTAAATTGGGTTAGTAAATGTGGGAAGACCCATCCTAAATATGGGTTGTGCCATTTCATTGACTCTGTGAGTGAAAAAAGGGTAAGTGGCCCAAATGATAACACACACTTCTCTCTTCTTGAGTATGGATATGATATAACTCGCTGTTTTAAGTTTCTACTATGTTGACTTCTAGCCACTGTGGACTATAACCTGGAATTGTGAGCTAAAATAAGTCCTTTATTCCTGAGTTGCTTTTTGTGAGGCTTTTTATCATGGCAACAGAAATAAAATTAGAGCACAGTCTTGTGGGACCACTGTGAGAAATGAAGGAGATTAAGAGTAGTTGGCAGTTAATGGGACCTTACTCTGCACCTGATGTAATATTAAATCCTTTATTGTATTTAGCCATAGCAACTGCCCTATTAAGAAGAAATAATTGTGGATCATTATTTTATAGGTCAAAAATTAAAGCTTGGGTTAATTAACCCACCAGTTTGTTTGGAAATTAAGGTTGAAGGTAAGCCTTGAGTGTTGATCTGTTTCACTTGAGAGCCTGTGCTTCCTCTGTTTCTCTGAAAGTTTACATCTTTCTATACTTCTGCATCTAGACTTACTTACATCTACGTCTACAGCAGTAGCTAGACTGGTAAGTCATCTATGTGGCTCACTACTATCTACTTCTCATAACTGTTTCTATTTCTGTGATAAAACGTCATGACCAAAAGCAAGCTGGGAAGGAAAGGGTTTATTTCATCTTACAAATTGCATTCCACCATCCAGGAATGTCAGGGCAGGGGCTCAAGGGAGGAACTTGGAGGTAGGAACTGAAGCAGGAGCCATGGAGAAGTGCTGCTTACTTGCTTGCTCTTCATGGTTTGCTTAGTCTGTTTTCTTGTACCACCCAAGATCACCTGCCCAGGCATGGCCTCACCTACTGTAGCCTGGACCTTCCCACATAAATCATCAATCAAGAAAATGCCCAGTAGCCTTGCTTATAGGCCACTCTCTTGGAAATACTTTTCAATTGAAAACCTCTCTTCTCAAATAACTCAAGCTTGTTTAGAGTCATCAAAAGCCTCACTAGTACAACTGTCATATCTGTTACAGAAACGATAAATTAGCACAATGCATAGAAAAATCCACATTGGTGAGATAAGACTTCAGAGAAGAGATGGAAGTGATGCCAAGCATCAAAGCTTGGTGTGACTGGCCCAGTTAGCTGCTCTCTTTATCATGATTTCCTCCCTTCCTATTCAGTAACAGAAGATATGGTTGTCAGCTAGGGGAGGTAGCTGTATGTGATTAAGATTGATTATAAGTGTGTTATGCAGAGTTTTGGGAGGTCTGCTAATGGATGGAGCTGCTCTTGATTCCTCCTTCTGTTTCGCTGCTTGGAATTTAGATACACCGAACTGAGATTCTAGCAATGTCTGCTTGGTTCTGGGTTCAGGTTATTCTGCAATTCTATAGTATTCTCGAACTACTTGCCTTTGTGTCTTTTTTTTTAATGTGTGTGTGTGTGTGTGTGTGTGTGTGTGTGTGTGTGTGTGTGAAAGAAAAATAATGTTGAGTCTTTAAGCTGTTGTTATTTTAGGACATATGTAGCCCTAAACCTGGTATAAACAGGGTTGGATTTGATAAGAAAGGTACACTAAACCGAGGGGCCTCTGAGTGTGAGCAAAATAGAAACTACTTCGGTATTCTTGGTAAGTCTAGTTGTCCTGTGGTAGAGATTTTAGTCATGCACTAAAATGACGTGTGGGCTTTTGAAAGAGAAATATCTTTCAGCATCTCAAAAGAGTTGATATTCAGCATCTCCTAGTACTGTCATGTGCTGTTGTGGATAAGACCCTTCACCTATCTGAGTTTAGTTTCTCAATCTAAAGTCATAGTTGCCCAGCAGTGTTGTGAGGACGGAAGAGACTACCTAATCTGAATGCTGAGTCTTACTTTTCTAGCATCTTTGGACACATTAGTTTCATGAAATGCTGTCTCATCCTTGTAACACCAATGTTAGCCACACAATCTGAGAGTAGGGCTAAAACTGCAGTATTTTGGAATTAAAGCCAGAAAATGTAAATTCCTTTCTTAAAAAATTGCCATGTACTTGCTATTTAGCTCTAGGCAAGTTAGTTTTGGGGCCTTAGTGGCTGTGTCTGTACAATGGACGCAAGAACCCTTCCCTGCCTTTAAGGCATATTTTGTGAGTCTTAAAAGAGCTCAAGGAGAGGAGGTAAACCTCTGGGAGGGGTGTCCATCATCTGCATAATTCATGTCCTGAATTCTGCCAGTGCAGAGTGTCCCAAAGCTCAGCCTTGATTGGTACCAGCTCTAGTCAATCTCCTGTCTCCATGAGAGTGAGGAGAATCAACAGCTGGAGAGGGCCTGATATCTGATTAGAACCAGGGATCTCACTTTCTTGAAGTATAAGACAGGAAGGTCTTACTGGTATCTGCTTGAATTCTGAGGCAGCAACTCCTAGTGTTTAAGAAAATCAGACTTGATTTTGACTTCAATCCTACTCTGAGTTACACTATCACTTTGTGAACCCAGAAAATGACCTAATATTTCAAAGATTAGCTCCATTCCCTCAGCTATGAAATAGGGATGATGATCACCACTCTCCTCAGATCACATGAGTGCTAAATAAGCTGCTGCTAGATGCTGCTTTGCTGTAATAAATGCCATGGGGTTACTCTGATGTTACTTCCTGCTTTCTTCTTGTGAGTTAGCTTTTATTAGGACCCTGTCTCAGATAGCCCAAGACTTAACCTATATATTTGGTTGGCACATATACAGAAAAACTTTTAGGAGAGATGATGTTTCCATAACAACCATTTGTGGAATCTCTGGGAGACTTGGAGGAGGCCTGGGTTATAGGAAACAGCTAAGTGACAGGGAGGAGCTGTAATAGGGGTAAAGATCACATATACCAGGTAAGTGAAATAGCTGTGCGACAAGACCCGGAGGGGAGAAGTCAACAGTGGACACTGTGCCTAGACATTAGAATAGGTTAGTGTGGCTGCAGCAGAGTGTGAAGAAGCCTAGCAGAAGACAAACCCAGAGAGGAATTAGATAAGATGTCGCCAAGAAAGGGCCTTGCCAGTCACTGGGAGTGACTTTAATTCTTTTTTGTCTTCAGGGGCTCCTTTTTCATGGCTTTGTTTCAGAGTCACTTTCTGTGAATTGTCTTTTCATTAGACTTGACAGCTATTTACAAAAATGCCTACATATTTTATAAATTCAGCTAAAACAAATATGACTAAGTATTAACAATTCTCAATTTTTTTTTTATATCTGGGAGGCAAACAGATGTTCATTTCACTGTTTGGGGGTACAATATCTTTTTAGACAGAATTAAAAAAAAATTAAGCTGTTAGGCACATACCCTGTTTGTGGCCTTGAATTGGGTGGACCAGGGATAGACCACGGAGCTTCTGTGCTGTGTATCTGCGAATAGTATATTTGGTCAATGGGTGTTTTAATACTTGAGTTCCTTCTTACAATTTTATAACCACCAACTTCCTCTAAGTCTAATGATTCTTCTGATTCAAGCAAGTTATTTATTAAGCACCTTCCAGGGTCTAGAAAGAGGAATGAAGACAGCCCAGTAGATATGGCTTCTGCCCTCACAAGAAGGTTTCAGTCTACAGGGAGAGGTGAGGTGAAGAAGCATTTGATTATAGGGAGAACACAGACAACAATGTTGAAAAGTATGGAGACGTCTGTTGATCAGAACAAGAGCCCTTTGCCCTTCTGGGATCTCTGCCACAGACATGCTGGGTGATTGGAGGACAAGATGCTTGATCTTTATTAGCCATCATAGAGCAAGAACCTTTTACTGTCTTACTAAAGGTAGGTAGCACAGCAAGGACTCATATTTCCTGAACCTTCCCCTTTCCCTGAGATCATCAGGTCATATTGTAAAGATGAACTCCTATCAATGGGATGAGATGCCGTCACTTCTGCCAGGGACAAAGGATGGAGGACACCATGGCCATGTGTGCTCGCTAGCCTGGTTGGGGTGCAGGCACGTTCCATACAGGATGACTCGCCTTATGGAGTTACTTTTGCTTTGTCTGATGTTCTTTCATGCTGCACCAAAATTACTTTTTGTTTGTTTATAGCAACAGTATTTGGGAACTGAGAGGAGATTCAGTTCTAAAATAGGAGTCTGAGTTAGTGGGGCATCAGCTTCAAAGTGGGGGACTTTGCTTCTGCTTGATAGCTGTCTCAAAAAGCAAAACAAAAGCCCCTAATGGCAAGCTTGCCTCGTCCGTAATATCGACACAATGGTTTGTTAGGATACAAGATGTTACAGAGACAGAAGATGGGCCTGAGTTGAAAATATTATTGAAATCATTTTAATATAGGCAGTGCGAAACACATGCAATTTCTAAATTCTCTGTAAATGTCCCAAAAGAGTATTCTCTTTCAAGGTGACTGCTGGTTTTTTAGGGCAAAATAAAAATTCCTTACCACCAGATAACAATTATGGAGACAGGAATAGAAGTGGGTAGGGAAACAAATGACACATTTTTTTTTTTAAATTTTCAGCTCTGTTTTAAATGATTCTGGTAGCAGAGTTAAGCAAGTTTCCTGCAGTTTCTAATCAATATTTGAATGGAGGATTTTTATAAAAACATTTTTCTTATAGTCTAAGATATCCATTTTCTTTTTCCAACATAATATTTTTATTGATACTTTGGGAATTTCACATTTATGTACCCACCACACTCACTTCCCAGTTAACCCATGTTTGCTCCCCCTCCCTGTTGCCCTCCTCCCCTGTTAAAAAAAAAAGAAGAAAGGGGGGAAGAAGAAAAAAAGTCCACTTTGTGTTGTCCATACACTCACTGGAGTGTAGTGAAACTCTCAGGGGTCAGCCCCTAAAGAAAGCGGAGTCCTTCTTCATCTGCACATACTCCAACATCCCCAACACCTCCCCAACATCCCCATCTACCCCTAGAATTCAGCAGGAGAATGCAAAGCAATTTAGTATGGAATTGCTTGAAGAAAGACATGTGTATTGACAGAAACTCTTTTCATAAGAATTAAAGTTTTGAAAAAGAGGAAAGATGGAGTACTACTCAGCTATCAAAAACAACGACTTCACGAAATTCATAGGCAAATGGAATGAACTAGAAAATATCATCCTGAGTGAGGTAACGCAATCACAGAAAAGCACACTTGGTGTGCACTCATTGATAAGTGGATATTAGCCAAAAAACTTAAATTACCCAAGATGCAATCTACAGACCACAGGAAGCTCAAGAAGAAGGATGACCAAAATGCGGATGCTCCCACTCCTTCTTAAAAGGGGAAAATATCCATAGGAGGGGATATGGAAGCAAAGTTTAGAGCAGCAACTCAAGGAATGGCCATTCAGAGTCTGCCCCACATGTGGCCCATATATATACAGCCACCAAAACTAGATAAGATGGATGAAGCTACAAAATGCATGCTGAAAGTGACCAGATATAGCTCTCTCCTGAGAGACACATTCGGAGCATGTCCAATACAGAGGTCAGTGCTAGCAGCAAACCACCGAACTGAGAATAGGACCCCCTGGGGGGTTTAGAGGAAGAATTGAAAGAGTTGAAGGAGGTTGCAATCCCATAAAAACAACAATGCCAGCCAACCAGAGCTTCCAGTCACTAAACCACTACTGAAAGACTATACATGGACTGACCCAGGGCTCCAACAGAGAATAGCCTTGTTGGGGCACCAGGAAGCCCTTCGTCCTGCCAAGGTTGGACCCCCCCAGTGCAGGGGAATATGGGGGGGGCAGTAAGGGGGATGGATCGGGGAATACCCGTATGGGGAGGGGGAGGGGAGGGAATTGGGGCTTATGGACAGGAAACCGGGAGGGGGAATAACATTTGAAATGTAAGTAAAGAAATATATCTAATAAAAAAATAAAAAAAAAAGATAAAGAGGAAAGAAAAAAGGGAGCGTGAGTTTCCTTATGTGAGAAAGATCATCTAATGGTGAGTGGCACACCCATTTGGCCTAGACCTAGCCAGTTAATGTGTATTTGGCTGCTATGCCTCTAGTTGGGTCAGAAACCTGCATGACTATGATAAAAAGACAGATCCATTACTTAGGGAAGAAAATTGCCTTTGAGGCAATCCAAGCGGATCTTTCTGTATCCATCATTCTTTAGCAAATGTTCAAGGTCAACAAGCAAATGATTTCACTGGAACTAATTTTGGAATGAGAGCACATGGTGCTTTGAAGGTTGTCTTTCTGATACAGGACGCATCTAACTTGGCCAGTGCTCATGTAGAATGTTTGACTATTATTAAGAGATTAAGAGATTTTTGATGACCAGTTGAGATCATCTATACCCATAGAAGGTTGTCTAGGATATAAAATGTCATATTGGCTATCAGATGTTCTGCTAGTTAGTCATAAGGATTGTGCTATTTTACCAGGGGCTTGCTCACTCCATCTTGTCCAGATACACAGAACTGTAGCAACGTCTGCAGTTTCTGTCATGTTCAAAATCTGAAACAAGCCCAGACAGCTACAATACAGGCCATACCAAATGGAAACAGAAGTCTTGGACTGTCTCTATGCATGCTAATACCTAAGCATGTGCCCTGAGATGAGTCATGGGCATCCCTGTGTCCACTAAGGAGATCAGTTCACTAAGAGTAGGATCAGGTACTGTGAACCATTGAAATCATACAAACATCCCCTCTACTCAGAGTCTACATTGGCCAACTATTCTGGTTATGACTCAGATGTTATATGGGGTTCTGAAGGGTGAGATAACCAGTTCACTTTGTCCTTTAGCTAACCATTGTTTTAATTTTTTAAAAGCTAAGCTTAAAATATACACAGCATAGAACTCATCTTTAAAGGGCACAGATCATTACGAACTTGCGTGTAGAGACCATTTCCATTATTCCCCAAAGAAGCCTTGGATTGTGAAACCCTTCTAATTGTCCCTAGTTCCTCTCTCTGCTTACTCATTTTACTTTCTGTCTATGAATTTTTCTAGCCTGGACATTTCACACAAATGGAATAAAATGTGGTACTTGGTGTCTGGCTACTTTTATTTTATTTTATTTTATTTTTGGTCTGGCTACTTTTAATTATTCTGAAATGTGAAATTTTTATTCACATTGGAGCAAGTTAAAGTACTTTGTTCTTGGATTAATATGATGGAATATGATCCAATCAATTTCATTTTACTCTATTTCCTCAGAAATGGACATTTAGAATGCTTCCATTTTTGACTATACAAATAAGGATAGTGAAGTCATTCTTGTCCTCATGCTCTCAGTTCTCCCAGGAACGTGCCTAGGAGTGGAATTCCTGGGTTACACAGTAACTCTATAATTTAATATTCAATAAATAAGTTTTCAGTGACTTTTTTGGTTCTGTATGAAGTTAGTTGTGTAAATGTATGCCATAGAGATGGAGCTGTTTAGTGAATTGACAGACTTGAGCTCTAAGTCTTTGAGGAAGATGAGACTGTAAATCCCACACTGGGTCTCTTGGCCACTATACTTGGTTTCTGAAAACGTTCGCAGGCATATTAAAAATGGTCATATTGCCTGAAAATTGCCCCTCATAGAAAAAAGAAGCTTGACAGTAGGAGCAATTCTTGCTCCCATGGAAATAGAGCAGCCAAATTTAGCTTTGTGCAAAGATAGAGCTTGTGTCTGAGGAGATTTCTCCAGATGTTTGGTTGTACCACCTCACAGAGCAGATGCCACCCAGAACAAAGTGCTGTCAGTTTCTGTAAAGAACAGAGTCACCTGCTTTCCTGCTTCCCCTTCTTTGACCTTCTTTGTAGTCGCTGCTCATTCAGCTTTCCTCAGTGTCTGTATCTTCTGGTTGTTCAGGGTATGAACAGAATTGGGGTCATGGGAACAAGTGCCACACAGGGAAGATGGTGCACAAATGGGCTGTGACTAAGGGAGGACCTCATGGGGGCATCCCAGGGCATCTGAGAGCAACAGAGACACAATTGACCTTTAATGACAAAAAAAATTACATAATTGTGGGCCACTGAAGAATTGCTCACTCTCTCGGGTGTAGTGTACTGATTTTTCAAACCTAAAATGAAAACAGCAATACAGAAAGGAACAAATGAAAATCAAAGGCCATCTATCTCCAAAGATGACTGTGGCTCACATCCTAGTGCATGTTTTCCCTGCTAAGCAAGAAAGATCCTTTTGTGACACTGTACAATTTATCCTGCTTATTTTCTTGCTATCAATTCTGAATTCCACTCAGTATTTCTCAAAAAACCTCAATTTAGATAGCCTGATATGCAGTGTTGTACTGACCATTTACAGCGGCTAACTACCAAAACTCACAAAACTTTGTAGGTTTCAGAATGAAACTCCAACCTCTTTGTCCTGGGAGAGGAAGTCTGCTTACCAGGTTTAATGTGATGGGTACAGTATGCAGGGAGGAATTTGTCACTAAAAGCAATAATCTTGCTTGGTTTTGATGTGGTAGCCTCACCTAGGCACCTAGGCAGCAGCTAGTTAGGGCTTGTGTCTGAGGACACCCCCACCCCTAACCCCCTTTGTAACAATTCTACCAATCCATGAGCACAGAAAGTCTTCCTGTCTTTCTTCTTCAAATTCTTTCTTAAATGTTTTAAAGTAGTATTGTGAATTTCTTCTTCTATATGCTTATTCGTAGACATTTCATTTTATTTTTGGAAGCTATTGTGAATAAAATCTCTTTTCTCTATTTTATTTCCTAACATAATCATTATTGGTATAGAGGGTAAACTACTGACTTTGGAACTGCTCTTGAACACTAATTTTATATTTAATTTAAGAACTAGGTAGTTCTTGTCTATTGGTTACAGTGGAGCAAAGATCTGGTTACTCTGACTTTCTAGGGATGTAGCGAATTGTGTCACCCTTCTGCCTTGAACAGGAGTGTATTTTCTTTTTTTTTATTTTTTTTATTTTTTATTTTTTTTTTATTAACTTGAGTATTTCTTATATACATTTCAAGTGTTATTCCCTTTCCCGGTTTCCGGACAAACATCACCCTCCCCCCTCCCCTTCCTTATGGGTGTTCCCCTCCCAAACCTCCCCCCATTGCCACCCTCCCCGCATAGTCTAGTTCACTGGGGGTTCAGTCTTAGCAGGACCCAGGGCTTCCCCTTCCACTGGTGCTCTTACTAGGATATTCATTGCTACCTATGGGGACAGAGTCCAGGGTCAGTCCATGTATAGTCTTTAGGTAGTGGCTTAGTCCCTGGAAGCTCTGGTTGCTTGACATTGTTGTACTTTTGGGGTCTCGAGCACCTTCAAGCTCTTCCAGTTCTTTCTCTGATTCCTTCAACGGGGGACCTATTCTCAGTTCAGTGGTTTGCTGCTGGCATTCGCCTCTGTATTTGCTGTATTCTGGCTGTGTCTCTCAGGAGCGATCTACATCCGGCTCCTGTCGGTCTGCACTTCTTTGCTTCATCCATCTTGTCTAATTGGGTGGCTATATATGTATGGGCCAGCTGTGGGGCAGGCTCTGAATGGGTGTTCCTTCAGTCTCTGTTTTAATCTTTGCCTCTCCCTTCCCTGCCAAGGGTATTCTTTTTCCTCATTTAAAGAAGGAGTGAAGCATTCACATTTTGATCATCCGTCTTGAGTTTCCTTTGTTCTAGGGATCTAGGGTAATTCAAGCATTTGGGCTAATAGCCACTTATCAATGAGTGCATACCATGTATGTCTTTCTGTGAGTGGGTTAGCTCACTCAGGATGATATTTTCCAGTTCCAACCATTTGCCTACGAATTTCATGAACTCGTTGTTTTTGATAGCTGAGTAATATTCCATTGTGTAGATGTACCACATTTTCTGTATCCATTCCTCTGTTGAAGGGCATCTGGGTTCTTTCCAGTTTCTGGCTATTATAAATAAGGCTGCGATGAACATAGTGGAGCACGTGTCTCTTTTATATGTTGAGGCATCTTTTGGGTATATGCCCAAGAGAGGTATGGCTGGATCCTCAGGCAGATCAATGTCCAATTTTCTGAGGAACCTCCAGACTGATTTCCAGAATGGTTTTACCAGTCTGCAATCCCACCAACAATGGAGGAGTGTTCCTCTTTCTCCACATCCTCGCCAGCATCTGCTGTCACCTGAGTTTTTGATCTTAGCCATTCTCACTGGTGTGAGGTGAAATCTCAGGGTTGTTTTGATTTGCATTTCCCTTATGACTAAAGATGTTGAACATTTCTTTAGGTGTTTCTCAGCCATTCGGCATTCCTCAGCTGTGAATTCTTTGTTTAGCTCTGAACCCCATTTTTTAATAGGGTTATTTGTTTCCCTGCGGTCTAACTTCTTGAGTTCTTTGTATATTTTGGATATAAGGCCTCTATCTGTTATAGGATTGGTAAAGATCTTTTCCCAATCTGTTGGTTGCCGTTTTGTCCTAACCACAGTGTCCTTTGCCTTACAGAAGCTTTGCAGTTTTATGAGATCCCATTTGTTGATTCTTGATCTTAGAGCATAAGCCATTGGTGTTTTGTTCAGGAAATTTTTTCCAGTGCCCATGTGTTCCAGATGCTTCCCTAGTTTTTCTTCTATTAGTTTGAGTGTGTCTGGTTTGATGTGGAGGTCCTTGATCCACTTGGACTTAAGCTTTGTACAGGGTGATAAGCATGGATCGATCTGCATTCTTCTACATGTTGCCCTCCAGTTGAACCAGCACCATTTGCTGAAAATGCTATCTTTTTTCCATTGGATGGTTTTGGCTCCTTTGTCAAAAATCAAGTGACCATAGGTGTGTGGGTTCATTTCTGGGTCTTCAATTCTATTCCATTGGTCTATCTGTCTGTCTCTGTACCAATACCATGCAGTTTTTATCACTATTGCTCTGTAATACTGCTTGAGTTCAGGGATAGTGATTCCCCCTGAAGTCCTTTTATTGTTGAGGATAGCTTTAGCTATCCTGGGTTTTTTGTTATTCCAGATGAATTTGCAAATTGTTCTGTCTAACTCTTTGAAGAATTGGATTGGTATTTTGATGGGGATTGCATTGAATCTGTAGATTGCTTTTGGTAAAATGGCCATTTTTACTATATTAATCCTGCCAATCCATGAGCATGGGAGATCTTTCCATCTTCTGAGGTCTTCTTCAATTTCTTTCCTCAGTGTCTTGAAGTTCTTATTGTACAGATCTTTTACTTGCTTGGTTAAAGTCACACCGAGGTACTTTATATTATTTGGGTCTATTATGAAGGGTATCGTTTCCCTAATTTCTTTCTCGGCTTGTTTCTCTTTTGTATAGAGGAAGGCAACTGATTTATTTGAGTTAATTTTATACCCAGCCACTTTGCTGAAGTTGTTTATCAGCTTTAGTAGTTCTCTGGTGGAACTTTTGGGATCACTTAAATATACTATCATGTCGTCTGCAAATAGTGATATTTTGACCTCTTCTTTTCCGATCTGTATCCCCTTGATCTCCTTTTGTTGTCTGATTGCTCTGGCTAGAACTTCAAGAACTATATTGAATAAGTAGGGAGAGAGTGGGCAGCCTTGTCTAGTCCCTGATTTTAGTGGGATTGCTTCAAGTTTCTCTCCATTTAGTTTAATGTTAGCAACTGGTTTGCTGTATATGGCTTTTACTATGTTTAGGTATGGGCCTTGAATTCCTATTCTTTCCAGGACTTTTATCATGAAGGGGTGTTGAATTTTGTCAAATGCTTTCTCAGCATCTAATGAAATGATCATGTGGTTCTGTTCTTTCAGTTTGTTTATATGATGGATCACGTTGATGGTTTTCCTTATATTAAACCATCCCTGCATGCCTGGGATGAAGCCTACTTGATCATGGTGGATGATTGTTTTGATGTGCTCTTGAATTCGGTTTGCCAGAATTTTATTGAGTATTTTTGCGTCGATATTCATAAGGGAAATTGGTCTGAAGTTCTCTTTCTTTGTTGTGTCTTTGTGTGGTTTAGGTATAAGAGTAATTGTGGCTTCATAGAAGGAATTTGGTAGGGCTCCATCTGTTTCAATTTTGTGGAATAGTTTGGATAATATTGGTATAAGGTCTTCTATGAAGGTTTGATAGAATTCTGCACTAAACCCGTCTGGACCTGGGCTCTTTTTGGTTGGGAGACCTTTAATGACTGCTTCTATTTCCTTAGGAGTTATGGGGTTGTTTAACTGGTTTATCTGTTCCTGATTTAACTTCGATACCTGGTATCTGTCTAGGAAATTGTCCATTTCCTGAAGATTTTCAAGTTTTGTTGAATACAGGTTTTTATAGTAAGATCTGATGATTTTTTGAATTTCCTCTGAATCTGTAGTTATGTCTCCCTTTTCATTTCTGATTTTGTTAATTTGGACGCACTCTCTGTGTCCTCTCGTTAGTCTGGCTAAGGGTTTATCTATCTTGTTGATTTTCTCAAAGAACCAACTTTTGGTTCTGTTGATTCTTTCTATGGTCCTTTTTGTTTCTACTTGGTTGATTTCAGCTCTGAGTTTGATTATTTCCTGCCTTCTACTCCTCCTGGGTGTATTTGCTTCTTTTTGTTCTAGAGCTTTTAGGTGTGCTCTCAAGCTGCTGACATATGCTCTTTCCTGTTTCTTTCTGCAGGCACTCAGCGCTATGAGTTTTCCTCTTAGCACAGCTTTCATTGTGTCCCATAAGTTTGGGTATGTTGTACCTTCATTTTCATTAAATTCTAAAAAGTTTTTAATTTCTTTCTTTATTTCTTCCTTGACCAGGTTATCATTGAGTAGAGCAGTGTTCAATTTCCACGTATATGTGGGCATTCTTCCCTTATTGTTATTGAAGACCAGTTTTAGGCCGTGGTGGTCCGATAGCACGCATGGGATTACTTCTATCTTTCTGTACCTGTTGAGGCCCGTTTTTTGACCAATTATATGGTCAATTTTGGAGAAAGTACCATGAGGAGCTGAGAAGAAGGTATATCCTTTTGCTTTAGGATAGAATGTTCTATAAATATCCGTTAAGTCCATTTGGCTCATGACTTCTCTTAGTCTGTCTACATCTCTGTTTAATTTCTGTTTCCATGATCTGTCCATTGATGAGAGTGGGGTGTTGAAATCTCCCACTATTATTGTGTGAGGTACAATGTGTGTTTTGAGCTTTAGTAAGGTTTCTTTTACATATGTGGGTGCCCTTGTATTTGGGGCATAGATATTTAGGATTGAGAGTTCATCTTGGTGGATTTTTCCTTTGATGAATATGAAGTGTCCTTCCTTATCTTTTTTGATGACTTTTAGTTGAAAATTGATTTTATTTGATATTAGAATGGCTACTCCAGCTTGCTTCTTCTGACCATTTGCTTGGAAAATTGTTTTCCAGCCTTTCACTCTGAGGTAATGTCTGTCTTTGTCTCTGAGGTGTGTTTCCTGTAGGCAGCAGAATGCAGGGTCCTCGTTGCATATCCAGTTTGTTAATCTATGTCTTTTTATTGGGGAGTTGAGGACATTGATATTGAGAGATATTAAGGAATAGTGATTATTGCTTCCCGTTATATTCATATTTGGAAGTGAGGTTATGTTTGTGTGCTTTCATTCTCTTTGTTTTGTTGCCAAGACGATTAGTTTCTTGCTTCTAGGGTATAGCTTGCCTCCTTATGTTGGGCTTTACCCTTTATTATCCTTTGTAGTGCTGGTCTTGTAGAAAGATATTGTGTAAATTTGGTTTTGTCATGGAATATCTTGGTTTCTCCATCTATGTTAATTGAGAGTTTTGCAGGATACAGTAACCTGGGCTGGCATTTGTGTTCTCTTAGGGTCTGTATGACATCTGTCCAGGATCTTCTGGCCTTCATAGTTTCTGGCGAAAAGTCTGGTGTGATTCTGATAGGTCTGCCTTTATATGTTACTTGACCTTTTTCCCTTACTGCTTTTAATATTCTTTCTTTATTTTGTGCGTTTGGTGTTTTGACAATTATGTGACGGGAGGTGTTTCTTTTCTGGTCCAATCTATTTGGAGTTCTGTAGGCTTCTTGTATGCCTATGGGTATCTCTTTTTTTAGGTTAGGGACGTTTTCTTCTATGATTTTGTTGAAGATATTTACTGGTCCTTTGAGCTGGGAGTCTTCAGTCTCTTCTATACCTATTATCCTTAGGTTTGATCTTCTCATTGAGTCCTGGATTTCCTGTATGTTTTGGACCAGTAGCTTTTTCCGCTTTACATTATCTTTGACAGTTGAGTCAATGATTTCTATGGAATCTTCTGCTCCTGAGATTCTCTCTTCCATCTCTTGAATTCTGTTGGTGAAGCTTGTATCTACAGCTCCTTGTCTTTTCTTTTGATTTTCTATGTCCAGGGTTGTTTCCATGTGTTCTTTCTTGATTGCTTCTATTTCCATTTTTAATTCCTTCAACTGTTTGATTGTGTTTTCCTGGAATTCTTTCAGGGATTTTTGCGATTCCTCTCTGTAGGCTTCTACTTGTTCTCTAAGGGAGTTCTTTATGTCTTTCTTGAAGTCCTCCAGCATCATGATCAAATATGATTTTGAAACTAGGTCTTGCTTTTCTGGTGTGTTTGGATATTCCGTGTTTGCTTTGGTGGGAGAATTGGGCTCCGATGATGCCATGTAGTCTTGGTTTCTGTTGCTTGGGTTCCTGTGCTTGCCTCTCGCCATCAGATTATCTCTAGTGTTACTTTGTTCTGCTATTTCTGACTGTGGCTAGACTGTCCTATAACCTGTGTGTCAGGAGTGCTGTAGACCTTTTTTCCTGTTTTCTTTCAGCCAGTTATGGGGACAGAGTGTTCTGCTTTCGGGCGTGTAGTTTTTCCTCTCTACAGGTCTTCAGCTGTTCCTGTGGGCCTGTGTCTTGAGTTCACCAGGCAGGTTTCTTGCAGGGGAAAAGTTGGTCCTACCTGTGGTTCCAAGGCTCAAGTTTGCTCGTGGGGTACTGCCTAAGTCCTCTCTGCTGTGGCAGCAACCGGGAAGATCTGCGCCGCTCTTTCCGGGAGCCTCCGTGCACCAGGGTTCCAGATGGTGTTTGGTGTTTTCCTCTGGCGCCTGGATGTGCACAGAGTGCAGTCTCTTCTGGTTTCCCAGGCGTGTCCGCCTCTCTGAAGGTTCAGCTCTCCCTCCCACGGGATTTGGGTGCAGAGAACTGTTTATCCGGTCTGTTTCCTTCAGGTTCCGGCAGTGTCTCAGGCGCAGGGGTCCTGCCGCTCCCGGGCCCTCCCCTACGGGAACCCAGAGGCCTTATACAGTTGCCTCTTGGGCCAGGGATGTGGGCAGGGGTGGGCAGTGTTGGTGGTCTCCTCCGCTCTGCAGCCTCAGGAGTGCCCACCTGATCAGGCGGTGAGGTCTCTCTCCCAAGGGTTTTGGGAGCAGAGAGCTGCTGCGGTCCGGGATCCGCCGGTGTGGCACTTCCGGTAAACACAGGAAGTGCCCGGCCTTAGAGGAATTTTGCCTCTGTGTGTCCTGAGTTCACCAGGCAGGTTTCTTCCAGGGGAAAAGTTGGTCCTACCTGCAGTTCCAAGGCTCAAGTTTGCTCGTGGGGTACTGCCTAAGTCCTCTCCGCTGTGGCAGCAACCGGGAAGATCTGCGCCGCTCTTTCCAGGAGCCTCCGTGCACCAGGGTTCCAGATGGCGTTTGGTGTTTTCCTCTGGCGCCTGGATGTGCACAGAGTGCAGTCTCTTCTGGTTTCCCAGGTGTGTCCGCCTCTCTGAAGGTTCAGCTCTCCCTCCCACGGGATTTGGGTGCAGAGAACTGTTTATCCGGTCTGTTTCCTTCAGGTTCCGGCAGTGTCTCAGGCGCAGGGGTCCTGCCGCTCCCGGGCCCTCCCCTACGGGAACCCAGAGGCCTTATACAGTTGCCTCTTGGGCCAGGGATGTGGGCAGGGGTGGGCAGTGTTGGTGGTCTCCTCCGCTCTGCAGCCTCAGGAGTGCCCCCCTGATCAGGCGGTGAGGTCTCCAGGAGTGTATTTTCTATACAAGAGCTGGACACTTTTGATGGGAAATGGAAAATCTGAAGGAAATGGGAACTGGTGCATGGTGAAAAGGTCTTACTGGGGAAGGGAGAAAGAAAACTGAAAAGGGGATCCGAAACAAATAAGGAGGTAAGATTGGTAAAAACAAGGCAGGGTTTTGAAAAGGAATTCTGGGGCTTTAACTTTGGTGTTTGCGTAAATTAGAGTTTCCAGTTATTTTGAAATCAGGATTAGCAATATCAATTATGATTCTTCCCTACATATGCCACACTAGTAAATAAGGAGAGACAGGGAAATTCATTAGCAATTAATGAATAGACTACTCAGACAGATGCAGTTTGAGATGGGTTATATTGCATTTTGTAGGGGCTTTGAAAGAAACAACAATATTGTCAGGATCAGGATGTCCAATGTATGCGGTTCCTTTTGGATGGATTATGGGAATTTTCTGGCTAGTGAAGTACTAGGAGTTAAGATTCTTGGCTTCAATATGGCTGATCCATGATCTCACTTCTACGACTTTATCAAAGTGAGGCCCTCTTCTGTACAATGGTCATCAGAAACTGTATTTAAAACTCGAGTATGCACTAGGTGCTGACAGAGATAAGGCACCGAAGCTGGCTGTGGCTGGCAATGCAGGAGGTGGTGATGGATGTGGGCAGCAGTGACAGGGGAGACAGAATGTACTTCTGGTTTATGTCACAAGGAAACTAAATGTACGCCCCTCTGATCTTCTGTATCATATTAGAAACAGGCTCATTCAAATGTTTCTGATTGATGTTTTTAGTGTCTGCACAGTCTATGGTTTGATAGTTTCAAAAGAGAAATGGTTGATAAAGAATTAGAATTTGGGGGCAAATACAAATTTCTGTGAATCATAATTTATCTTATTTCTAGACAACAGTAGTAAGTTAAGCTGTCATAAAATCCCTTAGCATAACTGTATTTTGATGTTATTAAGCAAGTCTCCTGTCTAGTGCTGGAAACCAAATAGCTCACTGCTGTCTGTGGCTCTGCTTATTCATCATATCAAAGAGAGACAAAGGGGAATCTAGCATAAGGTATCAAATAGAGAGGGGGATGGGAGAGCAGGGTAAAAGAAGGGATAGGGAGAGAAGAGATTGTCTCTAAAAGCCTTTCAAAAAGTCACATGGAAACCTACTACTGAAGAAGTCTCCTAAAATATATACACAGAGGAAAGGAATTTAAATAGAGCCACCACAGAATGGGGGAGACAATGCCCCAACTAGTCATCTTATGCCACCAAATCAAACCTCCAGTGCCAAGAATGGGTTCTATCTTGTTGAGTCATTGAACAAAGGTACCGATGGCTCTCTGAAAATGTTATAGGATACTGATCCCTTTCACAGCTAATTGGTAAGGCTTTTTCCCCCCCTGAGGATACCATTTATTTATGTCACTGAACACCGAGAAGTCAAACTGATTGATGCCCAACAAGAAGCTTCACTCCTACCGACCAGCATTCATGGAAGGTATTGGAATGTGTTCTGATTGCTACTGGAGGGGAAAGGTACCTGGTAAGGCTAAAGTGGCCAAGAACCTGAGACTAGAGAGGGCATGAGCTTAGGGAAAACTTATTACTGCTATTTTGCTAAAGGAAGACAGCAATGCAATGACTTGTGATGATAACTGCTGTGCCCATTGACTTGTGGGTCCCTCCACCCTCATCAGAGGAACTTCTTCTTGTAGTAGGTGGTATTTAACACAGAGAAAGACCCCAAACCTGGCCAATGAGCAGACAGTGAGAGACTTTGCAGCAGTCACTCTTAAATGGGATCTCTTCTTGAAAGCCCTCCTCAAGACTCCGGATCTGTTGAGAAGTGGAAGAAGGAAGATTGTCAGAGGTAATGGATGACTCTGAGGAAACAGTGTCTTCTAGAGACAGCAGGTTTGTGTAATATGAACTCATAGGCACTGTGGCAACATACATAGGCTCTTTATAAAGTCAAGCCAGGTGGAAGGGTCCCAGCACTGAGAAGGGTAAGTGGATGCAGGGTCCCATCCAAAACCAATAAATTATTTGCAATTGATACCTGCTGGCAAGGATAAACTAATTTTTTTCAGTGGAATCTCACTGCATATATCAACCACAACCACACTCTATGGGGCCCCATGCCCAGGAGTAGTTAATGAACACAACACAAATATATATATTCTCTCTCTCTCTCTCTCTCTCTCTCTGTGTTTGCTTTTTTGTTTCATTTTGTTTTGTTTTATTGTCTTTTTGGTTCTTTGTTTTGCTTTTTGTGGGTTTCTGGTGAGGCCTTGTTTACAAGGAAAGTTAGAGGGGCCATGTGGTCAAGGAATGTGTGAACACTGAAGTCCTTTTTGTGTTAGTTGATGCTTCTTGTGAGCACATAGTGTAAAGACAGTTATCTACAAGCTAGAAAGAAAGGTCTTATCACACTCTGAAGGAGTCTTCATCTGTTTCAGCTACAACTCCTGCAACCCTATTTGTGGTAGGTGTGCCACATTCGCTGGTCTATTTTTTAGTGATGGGCTCCATACACACTCTCTAATAGACCCCTTTGTGCCCCCTGGTATGTGCTAGTTGATACAATTTCATGTGTCTTCCAGTGGTTTCTTATGCATAGTACCTGATTTGATGGGTAGGAAGAGGCAGACCCCTGGTTTGTAGTGTTTGCAGGTTTCTGTACTGTAAATCCTGCTCCTATGGTTGATTGCATGAAGCCAATGGGATGGCACTCAGTATAAAACTGGGAAGAAGTGTACATGATAGGTGTTACGTGCCCTCAAGAACATGTATGGTACCAAAATGAAACAATGGATTTTGAGTATTTTGACTTTAGCATTTTTTATTCTTTCACAATTTCATGCACACACACACACGTACACACACACATACACACACATATGTACTGTTCTTTTATCAAAGTCCCATGCCATTATTGTCTTATCAATTTCTCCCCACTGGATCCTTCCTTCTTAAGTCTCTTTCTTCCTCTCATGTCCTTTTCCCTTCCTCTGTGACTTTCTACATTTAATTAGGATGAACACTGGTGGGAGATTACTTACTTGAGTGAGGGCGATGTACAGTGGCTACAGCACAGGGATGGTTCCACCTCTCCCACTAACCTTGAGCTGCTTGTGGCTTCTCTGCAAGAGGTGGGGTCCTATGAGCCCCTCTTCCACCCCATGGTGGACTGTTGCTGGACCCAGCCTTGCAACTCTTGTGCAAGTAGCCATTACTTCTGTGAGTCCTTAGGCACCATGTCCAGAAGACAGTTTGCTATCACTCCTTCCTATCTTTCAGTTCTTAGACTTTTCCCCACCCCTTCTTTGATGTTCCCTGAGCTTTGGAAGGGTAATACTGTTGAATGCTGTTGTCTGATTTAACCCTGAACATTCAAGAGCCACTTGGTTTGTTTGTTTGTTTTTTGCATTGTGAACATCTATGAGCCTCTGCATTAAGTGTCTCCCCTGCAAACAGAAGCACCTCTGACCAAGGCCAAGAGCTGTACTGATCGATGGATATAAATACTTAGAGAGGAGGTTGACATCATGTCCATTTAGCAATACAATATAGTTGGTTCTCCCTTGAGCTCGATGACCTTCTCAGCTATGGGCTCTGGCCAACTTTATAGTACCAGGTATGATCTCCTCTTGTGGAATGGGTCTAAAGTCACATCAGAAAGCTGTTGGTTACACTATAGCATTGACTTCTCTTTTTAAGGTAGCATAGTGTTTTACATTGGAAAGTTAAACTTTTAGAAATGTTTGAATTTAACAAAACAGCCTTAACAATGGGAACTGTAACTGTCAGCTTGGTCCACTGGGCCAGGCTTGGTACTCAGTGCTTCTGCCTTCAGCTTTTACAACTTCTACAAATTGAACAAACTTTCCCAGACTTACCGTAATATGAACATGTGTTCTGGTTCCTGCCGGATCACTGATACGCTTTTTACTTTGTTATTCAAGTGTTTACATGTTTTGTCAATGGGGAAGGAAGATAGATAGGTAGGACTTGGATGTGTGGAGACCGAAGAGAGAAAGAAGAAAAACCTGGCAGAGAGGAGAGAGCAGTAGTAGTGTGTGTGGAATGCGGGCACCGAGGGTTTAGGTTACTTACGGAGTTGATAACTGGAGAATCAAGAACCTAGGGTTTGGGGATATGGTTTAGAGGGTATGATGACAAACACAGACTCTCCCCTGGATTCAGTTGCTAGAACCAAATAAAGAAGCAAAAGAAATAAAAAAAAATAATAAAGGGAGGAAGTCAGTTTACTAGATTGCCTTTGTTTAATTTGAAAGTACTGGGGGAAAAAAGACAAACTGAGTTTAGTGAGAACATAAACCAGAGAGATCTTGAATGTGAACTCCAACCCAGAAATGTTAGAGCTCTTCTCTAAAGGGAAGAGAAAATATTAATGCTTCTGGAGAATCAAAAAGCATTCATTTTAAAGGGTTGTTATAAAAAAAATCTCTGATTCTAAAATTTAAAAAAATTATTGATTTTCTTGTGAATTTCACATCATGCACCCCAATCCCACTCATCTCCCCATACCTTCCTATCTGTCCTTGGCCCTTGTAACCTTCCTCCTACATGAAAATTAAAAAATAAAAAATAAAAAACAAAGCAAAACAAAACCAAATATCAAAAAAAAAAAAGGAAAGAAAGAAAAAGAAAAAAACCCTCATTTTGCAGCGTGTCATAATGTGTCACACAGAATACCCTTTTGTCTGCACATCTTTCCTTGCAAATGCTCATTGCAATGAACACTACAATATCAATACTGGACCCTCACTGGGACTCCTCTTGTTTATCCTGTTGTTGCCCTGTGTCATGGAGATCCTGCAGCTTTGAATCTATAGGGCCGGTGCCTTCACTGGCTCAGCAGTTCATAGATGTGGTAGATGTTGGGGTGCGCCAACTCAGAGCCCTGCATCTGGGCCTGCGTGGTATCTAAGCTGTTCAGTTCACCATCTCTGCCGATCTCGCACTCGCACTGCCATGGCCAGCATTCTAGCACTGCCTAACTAGCTCACCCAATGCTAGAGCCGCCCTTGCACCAGGGTCAGCTCTACTGTGCTACCCAGGCACAGTGTAGGACCTGCTCTCCTGCTCAGGCACAGTGTAGGACCTGTTCTGCCAAGGCACAGGGTAGGACCTGCTTTCCAGCGTACTTCAGCTGGTCATGGGTGGGGCCGCCTCTTGATCTCATGATCATGGGATTGGAGCTTGATTGTCTTTCTTCTACCTGTCCCAGTCCGACGGGGTTGGGGCTGGCCTCTTAATTATTATTATTATTTTTTTAGTAGTACACTGTAAATGGACATGTGTCAACGATGAACTTGCCTATTCCATACTCTTGAGATAGAATCTTCAAAATCCCATTTGCTTGGACTATGTTTATCTTTCGAACATCAGCTCTCGTAGAATGAACCCTTTTTTTATATTTATTTATGGTGCGTGCGTGCGTGCGTGCGTGCGTGCGTGCGTGTGTGTGTGTGTGTGTGTGTGTGTGTGTGTGTTGGGATGCAGAGTACATGTGCCATAGCGTGTGAATGAGGGTCAAAAGACAACTTGCAGGAGTCCGTTCTTTCCTTTCAGGTGAGCCTCGGGGATTGCCTCAGGGTGATAAGCCTATTGACAAGTACTTTCACCTGCTGAGCATCTCAACGACCCAGAATGTGGTCATGAATCCCAATAGCAGACTGATCACACATTTATACCTGGAAACTGAGTTTAAAATGTATATGCATTTAATGTACATGCATGTAAATGTTCTGTCACCATCCGTGCACCGAGGCATCTCATTGGAAACACAGCCCACGGAGGAAATAGGGACCATTGTAGACCTTTGGGAGCTATGGACCCTTAGTAAGTGATTTTTGGAGGAGGAAGCGGGTAGACTTTCCAATCTGGAAGAGTGTTCACTGGGCCCATGTCAATGATGGTAATGGACTGCAGGTAATCTCTAGTAACAGTTTGCAGTGTGGTACTGTGGCTGGAATCTGAGATCTGTACATTGTGCAGAGGACCTCGTTTAGACCTATGCAGGTCCTGCGTGTGCTGCATCAGCCTCTGGTGAGCTCAGACGGGCTTGGACCATGTCGACTTAGAGGGCTTTGTTTCCTGGAGTCCTCCGTCCTTTCTGGCTTTTATATTCTTTCAGCTTCCTCTTTCTCTGGGTTTCCTGAGCTCCGAGGAAAGAGATTTGAAGGAGATAAACGGTTTAGGACTGAGTGTTTTACTCTCTTTTTAATGTCTGGCTATGGCCTCTGTATTTGTTCTTATGCTGCAGGAGGAAGGAACTCTGGTGATGACTGAGCAGGGCAATGATGATCTTTGTGGGTCTGGGATACCCCATGAAGGGCCCTCCACCAGGCTCAAGCTTTGCAAACATGGGGCTGGCAGGTTTCATCCTTTCTTCTTCCCTTTCCTTTGCAAAACCATTAGATTACATCCCTAAAGCTAGCAGCCCCTAAGGCCTATTCCACTGTTTGTCTGATGACTCATTTCTGAGATTGACCTCCAAGGTCTAACTATCAAAATACCAAGGTCCAGCAATCAAAAGTCAGTATTTGGCTGTACCAACTAACCTGTCATTTAGGACTTTCCAACTTACCCTAACATAGACTCCCCCTGTTTTTCCTCTTAAAAACCTGTTCTTGCAACAATACCGCCTGTCTGCTTTTGCCCAATTCAGAGGCAACCCCAACCCCCGATTGTTTTTCCAGGGAATACATCTGCTTTTTGCTGAGAACTTGGTGTCTGGGTGTGTTCTCTACCAACTCTGAGGGGACCCTTACTAGTTCCATCCATTTATCTGCAAATTTCATGATGTCACTTTTATATGAAACATTGAATTTATTGATCTTTGGGGGGAATAAGATACATGTCATGTATTATAACCGAGCATTAATCTTGTCACTTTGACATCATTAGCTGGTTCATTTTCATGGCACAGCTCTTTCTGCTCAGATTTAAGAGAAAGGCTTTCTGAAAAGCTTACGAATCCTTTCTGTATATTTATAAAAGCTCTGTTCATTCTGTTGACTTTTTCATCATTCATAACGTTTATCTTAAAGATTAGTAGTAAACTGAATTTTGCCTTGCTTTTAGCCTTGGAGGTATTTTTGGCTCGAGAGGTGAAATATATACCTGGACTTCTGTCCTTTATATTTGTTCTTGGGCATTGTCAAACTTCGGGGAATTCATGTGGCTGCTCATTTCTGAGCTCCCAGTGACATCATCCTCAAACTCAAAACGCAGGAAGTATGGTGCCATTATTTTACCAGTGAATAGTACTCCACCTTGCAAATGTGACACATTTTCCTTATTTGTTCTTCTGTTGAGAGACATCTAGGTTGTTTCCAATTGCTCACTATTAGGAACAGAGCAACAACAAACACAGCTGAGTAAGTGTCTCTGTAGCAGGATGAAACGTCCTTGCCTTATACGACTTTGATGGCATAGTTTTTTGTTTTATCTTTTTTTTTTTTTTAAGATTTTTTTTAATCTTTATTAACTTGAGTATTTCTTATTTACATTTTGTTATTTCCTTTCCCGGTTTCCAGGCCAACATCCCCCTAACCCCTACCCCTCCCCTTCTATATAGGTGTTCCCCTCCCCATCCTTCCCCATTACCGCCCTTCCCCCAACAGTCACGTTCACTGGGGGTTCAGTCTTGGCAGGACCAAGGGCTTCCCCTTCCACTGGTGCTCTTACTAGGCTATTATTGCTACCTATGAGGTTGGAGCCCAGGGTCAGTCCATGTATAGTCTTTGGGTAGTAGCTTAGTCCCTGGAAGCTCTGGTTCAGAAACTTTTTTTTTTTTTTATTAACTTGAGTAATTCTTATATACATTTCGCGTGTTATTCCCTTTCCCGGTATCCGGGCAAACATCCCCCTCCCCCCTCCCCTTCCTTATGGGTGTTCCCCTCCCAACCCTCCCCCCATTGCCGCCCTACCCCCAACAGTCTAGTTCACTGGGGGTTCAGTCTTAGCAGGACCCAGGGCTTCCCCTTCCACTGGTGCTCTTACTAGGATATTCATTGCTACCTATGAGGTCAGAGTCCAGGGTCAGTCCATGGATAGTCTTTAGGTAGTGGCTTAGTCCCTGGAAGCTCTGGTGGCTTGGCATTGTTGTACATATGGGGTCTCGAGCCCCTTCAAGCTCTTCCAGTTCTTTCTCTGATTCCTTCAACGGGGGTCCTATTATCAGTTCAGTGGTTTGCTGCTGGCATTCGCCTCTGTATTTGCTGTATTCTGGCTGTGTCTCTCAGGAGCAATCTACATCCAGGAATTGAAGGTGGGGGTCCATCTTTTCCTGAGTAACCCCTTACCTCAGTAGACATGGTGATTGAAATGGTGGATCTCTAGCTTGACTGGGTTTGCTTCCTCTTTTTCATGCTACTGGGGGTTTCTGGATTCAGTTGATATTGTAGTGGGAAGATGGAAGCCCCGGGGAGGCTGAAGTTTGGCTATCACTTTCTGGCCGAGCAACTCCATTAGCTTTACTTTCCTGTGTTCTTATGAACATGTTGGAGTAGTGAGCCACAAGAGGACCACCTCCCAGAGTTCCAGACAGGGGGTGGGAGAAGGAAGAACTCTTGTTCCAATTGTTCATTTTGTCATGGTTTTAGTCTGGGGAGAGAATCAGGAACATACATTTCCTGGTGTTTGTTATCTTAATGCTTTCAGTAGCTTCAGGCTATAAAGAATGAATTTATCTTCTGATTTAAATTATCTTTTCTATCACAGTTTTATGGCTCTCTTATCTACACCATAGGAAATATTCTGTATCAAGCTGATATATGAAATGGGGACAAAAGAAATTTAGACTTTCAGGGGGACAGAGGAGGGTAATAGGTTGTGTGAATCTGATCAAACACATCATTCTTATGTATGAAATTATCATTGTAGAACTCATTTGGGCAATTAATACACACTAGTAAAATCTGAGAAAAAAGATTAAACTTTGTAACTGGTTATATTACTTCAAAATATTATCAATTGTTATCTCTCTTCATTCCTTTTGTTTACTCCAATTTGTTTTGAACAGATATATGTAATGTGGGTAAGTGTTTGTGTATTCACATACACTTGGATGCTGGAGGTCAACATTCACCATCTTTTATCACTTTTCACCTCATTTTTTGAATAGGACTCTCACTAAACTTAGACCTCAATGATTGGGTAACTGGCGGCTTTTGAGCCCCAGGGTCCCACCTGTTTACACCTCTAATCACAGGGATTACAGGTACACAAGTTAATTACCATCATGTGTCGCAGTGCCTGGCTTTCATGTGGATGCTAAAGAACCTAGTAAGAAGTCAAAACAGGACTGAACTTTTTCTAGTTGCAGAAAATAAGGGAATGCAAAACAAGACAAACTAATTCCCAAACCCCCACAGTGACTCTGTGTGTGTGTGTGTGTGTGTGTGTGTGTGTGTGTGTGTGTGTGTAGATCAAAGGAGTACAGAAGGCAGTTCTCAGTGGCAAAAGGTGAAATAAGTAACACAATAAGATGATGCTAGATGGTTATTTCATTTAGAAAATGAACATAGGTGTGGCTGCCTGAGGTGGTTTGAATATGTTTGGCCCAGGGACTGGTGTGTGTGGCCTTGTTGGAGGAAGTGTGTCACTTTGGGGATGGGCTTTAAGACCCTCCTCCTAGCTACCTGCAAGCCAATCTTCTTCTGTTTGACTTTGGAACAAGATGTGGAACTCTCAGCTCCTCCAGTGTATGTCTGCCTACACACTGCCATGCTTCCCACCATGCTGATAATAGATTAAACAATTAAATGTTGTCCTTTATAAGAGTTGCCTCGGCCATCGTGTCTCTTCACAGCAATGGAAACCCTAAGACTCTGCCAATAAACTAATGACCAAATAAGTAAGTAAATTTGAGGCTTCAAACATTTCTAATACAGAAAAATCCCAAGTAATTCATGTACCTGTTCTCCCCCCGCCCCCATAAATGAGAGGCTTAGCTTGCTACTTAGTAAGTGTGAGACATATATTGTGACTTCTTTCTAAAGAATGAATTCTGGGAAAGGGGAGAGAGTAA
Source organism: Rattus norvegicus (assembly GCF_021556685.1). NCBI lineage: Eukaryota > Metazoa > Chordata > Mammalia > Rodentia > Muridae > Rattus > Rattus norvegicus. Next base: position 159,047,288 of record NC_141534.1, on the reverse strand, counting down.
CAAGGACACACGACTAAGGTTAATATCAGTAGTGACAAATCACTGTATCCTTATGGAATGAGGGTACAGTAATATCTCTGTGGTCTTCTTGGCCCTAATGCATAACCCCAGACCAATCAATGAGAAAAACATCACAAAACCTCAGATGGGGCATTCTTTAAAATACTGTACCTGTGTTCTGCAAAACTCCCAGGGCCATTAAAAGAAGAGAAATGTCATAGCCAAATGGAGCCTGAGAAGACAGGCAGACCAAATGCCATATGGTGTCTGGAGTAGAATCCAAAATGAGGCCAAGGTGAAAGTGAAGAAAATTTAGATTCTAGCTGATAGTAGGCCTGTATCAGATCACTACTTGTGACAAGACATTGACATCGGAGGGAACCAGATCTGGGGCATGGGGATTCTCTGTAGTGTTTTTGGTATTGTTTTTCAATTTATCTTCTAAGCTCAAATTATTCTGCAATATTTAAAAATGTGGCAAGGTAGAAAAAAGGCCCAATAAATTATAATAATTTTTTGTCTTCTTCATGTGATAGTGATAGCTATGCATATTTCCTTAAGTCGATAAGCCTTTTCATATACTGTGTGGTGGTGACAAGGGACATAGCATTGATGAAACAACTAATACCGCTGGCAATCTGTGCCTAGCCCAGAGTTATTTGTGAACTTCTCTGTCTCCTTATTTATTGTCTTTCTCTATCCTCATCTTTGCATAACAGGATAGAAAGACTCCCTTCTGGATACACTCTAAGAGGCCTTCCATTCTTACCTCCGGATACCTCTGCTCTAGTTTGTGGCATTTGAAAAGCTGGTTCCTACATGAGTGATTGCTAAGAGGGCCTTTCCAGAAATACTGTTGCTTTTTGACAGAACAGTGCTTTTCCTGAGACATGGGGGAAGATGATCCAGGGAGCTGACAGATGGCCGTGTGCCTCTCCATTGGGCTGGCTTTCTGGCGCTTTCCTTGTAATTGTTGTTCTCTGGATTGGATCACTGTTGACATTCACCATGCCTGCCTGGCACAGTATTGTAAGGACAACGAGCTGGAGGAGCCAAAGCCAGGCTATCTCATCCCTGTCACCAGCAGGCATTCTAGGGAGAGTTACTGCTTTGCCAGCTTCCATCTTCACACCTAGGCACAAACGCAAACACCTTTCTCTCTCACAAGACTATTTTGAGGACCAGGGAACATAAAATATGGAGGATAAAGTCCTGTTGAATGTTGCTTTTGTGTTGCATGATTTCCTGCTCTTCTCCAGTTAGCTCTCCGAGGCAGATGATATTATTGCATTCTGTTTGAATAGGAAACTTTGTCTTTGGGGTATTAGTCCAAATCCGGTATAGAGTGCAGCCAGGATTTGAACTCATGTCTCTTATTTCTAGCCTGGGGCTCGCTTGTAGTACTGTATGTTGTACTGTCACTTGACCATCCTTTGAGGCTCATGTCAAGGACTACTTTCTCAGTTGGTGGTACAGTGACAATAATCAACCATGGGCTTTAACTCCATGTCAAGCCAGTGAATAATTTTTATGCTCAGTATATGGTTGCTATAGCTCCTCACTCCCATCTCAGTGTGACCTTTGCAGTATGGGAGCAGCAGAGACAGGCTTCCCGCTTCACTGGTCTCTAAGTCTTAGGATGTTACCAAAGGGCTCGTTATGTGTTTCAGTTCTTCTATTTCTTTACTGCTCCTTCCATGGTTACAGTTAGAAAGTCAGTTCTGCAGTGTAAGAAAATATTTTTCCCAGTGTCCTTTTCTTCACAGCTATTAGTTCAGAATAAGTATGTTACAAATTTTAGCATATAAGGAGTCACTGAGAAATCCTGTCACAGTGCAGACTGATCTCCGATACGTTTTAGGTGGTGCTAATGACTCCAGTTTCAGAACAGTTTCGGGGCAGTTGATAGTCTGTCTAGTTGTGAGTTTATAGGACTGGTGGACCCGCCCTCTGCTGCAGAAACCTGTGTGAGCAGCAAACAGAGGAATGGAGCACACAGTGCCTGGGATCCCAGATAAGGCAGGCACCCTGTCCCACTCTGCATGAACTCTTTTCAAATGGAATGTGATGGCAAGACTGAAGTCCCCAGGCCACGAGTCATAGCACACTCTGTGTCCGCTAGATTATAGTGTGATAAGGAAACTGACTTTGGCAAGCCGGGACGCAGGGTGACATTAGAATTCTCTGGTTTGTGTCAAGCTGTTGGCTGAGACACACCTTCAGTGATATCACAGCAGCTGTTATGTTGTCCAGTCTTGTTCTCTGTCACACCCTGTAATTCAGTGTGATGCATTCCTCCTGAACTTGGGAAGAATTCGGAGCCACACTGGCTCTGGCAAAAGCCTCACTGAGTGTGATGTGATTAATCAAGGAGCACTTGGCTCTTACTTGTGAGCTCCAATTCCGAGAACATGGCTGATATCAAATAACTAGAGTTTATCCTATAGGATACCAACCTACGACAGGCATATTGCACGAATTTTCCCTCCCAACAATCATTCATTGTAACATGTAAAATGTCTCATAGTAGAAGTTGATGGCAAAATACAAGGACATAATTGTCTTTATCCATGAGCTCCATATTCTCGTTTTCCTTAAGCACAGAGTTTAAATTCCCCCTTAGGTCTTGAGGGGTTTTTACTGCCGTTTAGTTTGAAATCTCATTAATAGTCTTTCCCAAGTAATCAGTTGTCAGCACCTTTCAGAGCAGAGCTTTCAAACTGTGGTAGCGGCTGTAACATGGTTTTGGCTGCTGCTCTATGTTGGTTGAGAGCGGGTGTCAGCTTCAGGGCTTCATGCACTTGTTAGGTTTCCTTCCTTAGCATTTGAGCTCTGCAGCCTATGAAAGGGGCATGCTTCCACTTGCTCCAGAGCACTCTCTTTTTATACAGCCAAAGGGACATCTGTCCATGCCAAAGGGTTTCCCTTGAGTCCACGAGGGTTGGGTAAAAACAGAACATTGAGATTTACAAGTGGAGATGTCTGGTCATCCAGCACTCCACAGGAAAGGGAAGTTTGTGGAAACAGCCATCTGCCAGATCTGCACTCAGAACTCTTCGGCCCTGCTTGCAACTGAGACCAGAAGGCATCTGTAGAAGCTAAAGGTTCTTGTCGCCATGGGCTTGGGGTTATCCATCTCTGGACTTATCCTCAGTAATTGTAGCTGGTTCCTTGCCACAGAGGGTATGCCCACCAACAACTGTGTGCTTGATAGCCTAATTCAGATGGTACATGTTCCTGGCCAGGTCTTCCCTTCCTTAGAACTACTTTGTCTCCCTCTAGATATAGTGGCAGGGTAGTTTTAAGTTTTTTAAATCACAATCGTTCCTTGGTTTCAGGTTTCAAGGATACCAGAGTCTCGAAAAGTTCCCACTCCAAGATGCCATTTAGCTATGACATAGCATTCCGAGATCACTGGAAGTTTTTTTCCAGTTGCTTGCCTATTCCGCAGTGGAGTTTACTGCCACATCATATCCTTCAACCGTGGTCTTGCCCTGTGGCCTGGACTGCTAGTTCGTTTTCTCCAGGCCTTCCCAGCTTACCTGTGGTGAAGGCTTCAGCGCTTCCTCCCCTTCAGCTCCTCAAACTGTAGTCGCATTTTTCTGTGGGCCTGTTTCTGTGTGCTTTCCACTGTCATCTCTTTGTAATGCCTGATGCTCTTGCCCCTTCTCCATTTAGAATGAAGTCTGTTTTTTGTTACCCTAACTCTACCAGCAAAGCCACAGATGCAGCTTCTAAAGTGTCTGACCCGAGACTCATTCTGGTTGTGATAAAAATTCTTTTGATCATTTATGAATTGAGATTTCCCCCACTATATCTTCTTGTGAAAGGCAGCTATTCAGATCTTAAGATCATTTAGCAACTGTATTTGTATTTTTTTAATTGTTGATTTTTTGAGTTCCTTATATAATTTGGATATGTTGAATCCTTGAATAGCACACGAATATTTCCCACCATTTTTTTTTCTTTTGCTGCACAGAACTGTCTGAGCTTGGCATAATCTCATTTAAGTATCTTTGCTTTTCCCTATGCAAAAGGGAAAAGATGGATCCTGTCTTGAAAAAATTGTCTTACACCAATATATTGAAGTGTTTCAAACTAAGTATCCTCCTAATAGTTTTATAATTTCATGCTTTGGGTTGAATTCTTTGATGCATTTGAGCTTATTTTGTATGTAGAGGATAAAAAGTTCCAATGTAATTGCCCTAAATACATGGATCCACTTTTGGCAGTTCCCTAGCTCAAAGACCTGATCTGTTCTCTACTGTCTATTGGACTTTGTCAAAAACCAGTTGAGAGGTTGGTGGGATGGCTTATGACTAATGTTGCTGCCAACACTGGTAACTTGAATTAGATCTCTGGAAATCACATGGTAAATAAGGACCACAGTTTGTCCTCCAACCTCTAAATGTACACCATGGAACCTACACACGAGTGCAAACAAATATAACAAAATAAAAAGAAATGTGTATTAAAATAAAAAGATCAGTTGTGTAAATATGGATTGATTTCTGCATTCTCCCTTCTGTTTCATGTGACTGTCTTTATGTGAACACCAAGATATTATAGTTACTATAACCTTGAAGTATTTTTTTAAGATATTTTTTTAATGTGAGTACATTGTCACACTCTTCAGGCACATCAGAAGAGGGCATTGGACCCCATTACCAATGCTTGAGCCACCATGTGGTTGCTGGGAATTGAACTCAGGACCTCTGGAAGAGCAGTCAGTGCTTTTAAACACTGAGCCATCTCTCCAGCTTGAAGTATTTTTTATTGGATTTTTTTTTTATTTACAGCTTGGCAAAGTGGCATACATGTGTAACCCCAGAACATAGGAGGCTGAGGCAGGAGGCTTGCTACAGGTTTGCAGCCGTCATGCAGTTATATACTGAGTACCAGGTCAGTCAGGGCTGCATCACAAGATCCTATCTGTAGCAAAAAGGGAGGGAAGGGGGATTGATTGAGTCACTTTTCTACAGAAGTTCAAGGTTCCTCACTTGTATAAGCAATGGAGCAAACTGCTAGCTGGTGAGAGACAGTTCCCAGATGCCAAGGTCACCTTTCCCAGATGCCAAGGTCACCCTTCCCAGATGCCAAGGTCACCCTTCCCAGATGCCAAGGTCACCCTTCCCAGATGCCAAGGTCACCCTTCCCAGATGATGCCAAGGTCACCCTTCCCAGATGATGCCAAGGTCACCCTTCCCAGATGATGCCAAGGTCACCCTTCCCAGATGATGCCAAGGTCACCCTTCCCAGATGCCAAGGTCACCCTTCCCAGATGCCAAGGTCACCCTTCCCAGATGCCAAGGTCACCCTTCCCAGATGCCAAGGTCACCCTTCCCAGATGATGCCAAGGTCACCCTTCCCAGATGCCAAGGTCACCCTTCCCAGATGCCAAGGTCACCCTTCCCAGGTGCCAAGGTCACCCTTCCCAGATGCCAAGGTCACCCTTCCCAGATGATGCCAAGGTCACCCTTCCCAGGTGCCAAGGTCACCCTTCCCAGATGATGCCAAGGTCACCCTTCCCAGATGCCAAGGTCACCCTTCCCAGATGATGCCAAGGTCACCCTTCCCAGGTGCCAAGGTCACCCTTCCCAGATGCCAAGGTCACCCTTCCCAGATGATGCCAAGGTCACCCTTCCCAGATGCCAAGGTCACCCTTCCCAGATGATGCCAAGGTCACCCTTCCTAGTTTTTATGTGCTCTCTGATTTGTCCCAGAGTTCCTAAATTACAGGCCTAGGGTGGAAATTATATTCCATCCTACACACAGACTTCTCTGTGTAATTTGCTTTATTTTTTACAGTAGCATGTAAATAGGTCAGGTTTAGGTAAATGTTTATTTTTTTTTGACTAAAAATACAAGGAATGGTAACGATAAGTAATTAAATACTGCTCCTTCTTTGGAAATCCTTTTCTTTGAAAATTTTACTTTTAATAAGTTTGAATTTATTAACATTGTGCATATAAATGCATGATGTGTGTGTGTGTGTGTGTGTGTGTGTGTGTGTGTGTGTGTGTGTGTGTGTGTAATTATGCTTCAGCGTAATTGAAGAGGTCAAAAGGAAACTCTCGGAAGTTTGTTCTTTCTTCCTGCCTTACATGGATTCCAGGGACAGAACTCAGGTGGCTAGGTTTGTGTGATGAACACCTTTGTCCACTGAGCCACCTAGTCAGTCCTAATCGGAAAATTTTAGTTGTACAACCAACCGCAAGGTAGCTTTTGAATGGGATGCTGGCCTGAGTTCGTTCGTTCTTTCTCTCTTTCTCTCTCTCTTTCTTTCTTTCTTTCTTTCTTCCTTTCTTTCTTTCTTTCTTTCTTTCTTTCTTTCTTTCTTTCTTTCTTCCTTTCTTTAGAGATAGGGTTCACTATGTAGCTCTGGCTGCTCTGGAATTGTCCATATAGATGAGTGTGACCTCAAACTCATAGAGATCCACCTGCCTCTGTCTCCAAAGGACTGGGATTAAAGGACATGCATCACCCCCTCCCCCCAGGCTAAATACTCTAATTTTTACTGATTTGTCTGGCTCCAGTTTTATACACAGCACACTTTTCTACAAGTTTACACTTCTAATTCATTAGATTGTTTGCTTTTTATGAGTGACACCTTATTCTTAGTAATCGTTCCACAGATTACACTTGTCACAAAGCCCATTCACCAGGAAGTTCTGATGCAGCCCCTAGACTGGAGGAAGCTCTCCACTAGGATTGTCAAGGAAGTTTCTTCAAATAATCTCTCCCTAAATTACTTTCAAGTCTGACCTCAGGACCATGGTCATTTTCTTTAATAGTTTGTGGTTTGAATTTTGACAACCTAAAATCTATGGAGAATAAAGTTAATCAAACTGTTTCCATAGTTTCATGGAATCTGCTCTTCTCACTTCCTGAGATTCAAGTCCACACTAAGGAACTTTTCATTATTTGCTTTTGAGGGTCACAAGGAATTTCAAAAGTTTAATTATTAAATTATAAATTATAATTAAACTCTTAAAATTCCTTGAGGTCTTCAAAAGCTTCCTTGAAAATAAAAATACTTTCTCCCTTTCTTCTCCTTTCAGTTGGAGGTAGATTTTGATGCTAGAGGGAATCCTGGTTTGTGTGTTTAACTCCTGATAGGGTTTGTGCATGCAACATGCACAAACAGGCCTTAAAGAACAGAAGTTTACCTGATCAGTTATTCAGAACTGAGAAGATAGGGCAGAAAGAAACTGGTACTCAACCTGGGACTTAGTTTTTTGACCTTGAACATCAAGATTTGTTGTAAACCATTCGTTCCTTGCAGGTTACTGTAAAAGGCAACCACAGCCAATCATATTGAGTTCCTTCCATTTTCAGTGAGTATATGGGAGCAAAGGGGAGATGGTGATTACAGAGAGCTCACCTTACACAACTGCTTCTGGGTTGGCTATGGACACAGAAGGAAGATTCTGCGGGGGCCGTATTGGACAGAACTCCCAGAAAGTGAGGAAAAGATGGTCTTTGTCATGCCAAAAGTTTACCAGGAGCTGGACACTAAACTCAGAGATCAGATTATCCTTTATTTCTCTTTGTTAGCAAAGTTCCCTGAATCATTCTAACTTTGTCTTAAGTATGCTAAGGGGAATTAGGGACAGAGCCTAGATCTGACACTTGAGTCATGGGGTTTGAAGGGAGAGAGAGGTCAGTTTAATGATGGTGTTGCCTCTGAGATGTCCCTAAGAAAGGTGAGTTGCAGGGGGCTGGTACTACAAGTCCCACCTGTCTTGACCAGGGTAAGACACCCTTCCCTTTGGAGACGGTGTCTGGTTATATCAAGAAAGCTGGTATTTCCCTTGACAGATCTTTCTTGGTTTTGGGCCTTGGTTGGTCTGTGTACCTGCTAACACACAGGTCTTACTTGTAGTTAAGCCTGTTTAGGTTCAGAGATCCTAAACACTTCTAGTTTTCGAGACTTCTAGAGAGATCACGATGTGAAAATGAAATAGGGTACAAAAATCAGGGGCGCCTCCTCCAGCTGTTTTCTTCTGAATTGACACTTATCATCAAAATTAGTCTGGCTTTTATGGAGAATAACATTAATAGTAAAGCAGGCAAGGCTACGTGAATGTCAATGGTAATAGGATTCCTGCCATCAGAGGTTTGCACTGTTCTGGTCTTACAGCCTCAATGCGTTCAAGTGGAAAGCTCTGTTTACCCCGAATTGCACCATTCAATACCCCCCGCCCCCGATGGGTCACGGGGATGACCAGGATAGTATGGTCAATTGAGCTGGATTCCGGAATCGGTGTTCCAATCAGTGATAACATATTACATGTCATACTTGAGAGTGACTGCATTGATGTAAACATTTTTACCCTTTTCCTGGGAGGAATTTGTTTCGGATCTTCAGCTTTAATACCTGCGTTACCTAAATGCCAAGAGGACAGTATGTTTAAACCAAAGAATTTACCACACTGATTCCTTCACCTTGCAGCTTTGATATGCTCGGTTTGCTGGTGCTGGTTTATTTGGTGACCCTAGGGTGTATAATGATATTGTGTCTCCAAATTAGGCCTTTCTTTGTGCCTTAAGTATGAGATAAAGAAAAAAAACTGTATTCTTAGCCTTTTCTGATATTGGGAATTTTTTCTTCATCTAGAGGCATGTCTTAGAAAGCCTAACTTTTAATACCTTTTAATACATTATTCATTCCTGGAAAAAAATCTGATTAAAAGGAAAGATGTTAATCAAATATTTAAAAATATGCAAATGCAGTGCTGTCAGTTCCTCTCAGCAGTGCCAACATTTTCCAGCGCAAAAATATTCTGACTACATTTTTGCTTTGAAATCAGACATAATGGATAAAAATAGAAATGAGTGATTCTCTTACAAAATGACACAATTATGCTTTTGGAGAATATAATTTTGCTATAAAGTAGAAATTGTTTTAATATTTATATAAGAAAACCACGGCATGTTTATAATAAACACTCTATCAGGCATTTTTACAATGCGGCCTCCACCAACATCTGGAAACGCAAAAAATATTCATGGACACACGGAGTATGAAATATACATCTTGATTTTATAATCGTGTGTGCTTTATTTTTTACACAAATGGAATGGAAGTGTTGAATATTTACACTTAACAGGAGTGTAAGCTGTGCAGTGTCTCTGTAAACTCCAGCCAGGCAAGGAGTAATTCCCCCTCCCTCCTTCCCTCCCCTCCCATCCTGCATTACAGCTTGATGGAGAAGCATCCTGTCAGAGAGAAGCACAAAATTGTCATAGTAAAAGGATCTAATGGGTACAACCTGGTGCACTCAGAAGTTAAGATACACTTAGGAAACACAAATTTGAAAAGAAGAAAAGTTCGCCATCCCATTGGGAGTCAACCTCGCCACTTAGCTGTCTGTCCTTGTGAGCTGCAAGGGAGAAACTACTCTTTCAGCTGATCTTAGTCTAAATTCACTGCCTGCCTTAGCTTGTCTCCAGCTGCTACAATAAACTGCACAGCTGTACGAGAAATGGTTTCTGAAGCACAGGTTTCAGTGAGGAAGAATATTTACAGACTGAAGTGTGTATGTGTTTCCAACCACATTGAATCTTACCTCAGGTAATGTGTATACGTGGTATGCATACCATGTATACCATACCCTTAAATAATTAATGCATATCCACAGAATTCTCTATGGAGTTTCCTGGAAAATCAGTTGTCACAGGAGGTACTCCACATGCTTTAAGGGAACTGATGTCTCCCCAGGAGTGACTCATTAGTATAATAAATTTAGCCTTAGTCCTTGACTTAAATGCTTTTTTTTTCTTTTGTAGGAATTTTAGGCAGGACCAAGACAGGAAAAAAAAAAAAGATGTCATTTCGCTAGCAAGTCCATTCAGTCTCACCAGAGCAATCGCCAGCTGAAAAGCAGAGGGGCTTCACATGGAAACGGGAAAAAGAATATAGAGGGAAAAATCTCTCTCCAAACCAGGGCGGTGTCATGGCTTCAATGAGGTTCATTAGAATAGTTGTTGGGGCCAGAGTTTGCCTCTGTGGAAAGGAAGCATCCTCAGCCTGGGCGGTGCTGGGAGTGAGTTAGGTGCCGGGGCCCACAGCTCCTGCATCAGCACTGCTGGGGCAGTGGTGCAGACTGGCTCCAGGTGAGGGCCTCACTCAGCTTTGTTTTCTGGGCTGAGTAAATAAATGGTGACCCCAAGTATTTGTGTCATTAGTCCACTGTGTGGACTTGCTGTCTGAATCAGCCGTGTGCCCTTTATAGGACAGGAAAACTAAGGAGCCGGATGTACTGATGACCAGAACTGTGTGAGATGAGAGAGGAGGGAGGGAGGGCATGTCTGGGAGGAGGAGGAGTAAGGGGAACAGGAGATGGAGAAAGGAGAGAGGGACAGAAAAAGACAGACAGAGGAAAGAGAGGGAGGGGCAAGTTCAACAACCCAGGAAGGATAAAAAGAGAAGGTCAAAATGGCAGATGATGAGAGGAGATGAGGAGGAAAACTGAGGAGGAGAAAGAGATGAGAGCCAGAGGTGTACAGAGCATCCGTTGACTCTGTCCTGAAGGGCTGGCAGTAGGGTCTAAGACAGCTCACAGAGGCACCCGAGTGTAGCTTCATCTAGATGGGTTTGCAAAGTGGATAGAGCCAACCCCTGAATTTGGGTCTGGGAGAAAGGGCCTTCAAAGAATAGGCCATCCTATCTCATGGAAAAGAGCAATATGCAAATGCCTCAGCAATAATTGGCTGACAGGTGGGATTTCGGTTTTGGTAAAGCTGAGACCCCCATGGTGCTACACATTGTACCAGAGCATGAAAAATAGCACCAGTGACACGATCTGGCACTTTTCCGAAAGGGCCCAGCATGTGAAGGTGACACTGTGCCCCCAGCGAGCCTTCAGATTGGAGAGAGCTCCGGACAAAGTTTGCAGTGTTAGCACCAATCTGGCCCAAGGCTCCAGGTGCATTTGCACCAGATGTGATCTGGGTGACTTTCATGCCATTTCCCTATATGTCATTGGATTTGCTGCAAAATACACCAGTTCTTTGGAGCCATAGAGACCTCAACATTGGGAAGAGCAGGACGACACAACAAAATGGATGAGTGAATTCTATAGGAAAAGACCCTCTCACCAAGGTGCTTGGTGATTCATCAAGCAAATATATATGTATTTATATTTATATAAATCTACATAAAAAATCAGTGCTAATGCTAATCCGGAAGCATCTATACTGGGAAAATAAATAATTGTATTACTACAAAACCAGTGGTTTGTGGTTCAATTTGATTGTACTCAGCCACAGCAATACTATCAAATGGAAAGCACGTCACACAACTAGAGAAAACATCTACTCATTAATGACAGTCCTCTAAGGTAAATGGTTGCATGCTCAGTGGAGAAACCAAAGAAGTTATCATGGTGGCCTATAAAGAGAGCTGGGATCAGGAATGGCATTCTAGTGGCAGAAAACTTCTGAGAGCTATATTGATGGAAGTTGGCCGTGACCTGAAACTGGTGAGTTGCAGACGTGGACACATCTTTTAGCGTTTTTGAGCCCTCTAAGGCTATCTCTAGAAAACTGAGGGAAAAAGATACACGTGGCTGCTTGGTACCTCTTCGTTTGGCAAAGGCAGCCTCAAGACTCTAGGTAGATGCTTACTTTTTGCAATTAAATGTTTGTTTTGGTGACTGCAACTGGGCAGACGATGGTATTTCGTAAAAGATGAATGACCCTTGATTTTGGAAAGAGACTCTCAGTTTTAAGCTCTGATGTTCTAACTTAGAAGAAGCCCCATCACTCTGATGGCTCTGTCTTTTGTTCTTGTACTCCAGCCTATGTGCTGGTTGACTGCACAGTGTGGCAGGATCCCTGCCAGGTCTTGATGTACCCCAGAAATAAGGCGATGGGGCTTAATCCGGGCATGCATAGAACCCAGACATGAGTGGTTATTAATAACACTAAAAAGTCTCTCTCAAAACACCTTGGGCAGAACCAGGGCTGACGACAGCATCAGCGCTAAAGTGGGAAGCTAACTCTTGTGTTTCAGCTTATAGGCTCTGGGAGGTTTCTCTTTTAAAATCATTATTAGTATAATTGTTAGAAAAATAAACTTGGTCCAGGTGCAGCCCTAAGGAAGGCAATTCAATTGGTTGAGCTCAAAGCCATAAATTGTCCTTTTCTTGCGGTTCTCTTTGCCCTATATACTGAAACAAAGTGCGTCCCTCATCACTCCCAACTAGATAACTTCTCTTTTTTCTCTTCCTTAGAGAAATAGTGCATCTCAGGACAGATCTTCCCCTGTAATGCCAACTTGGACTGTTACAAAACACTTCAATTGCTCTGTGAAACAAAGAAAAGATAATTCTAATGACTTATGGTTTGCCAGAATACTGAATAGTTCTTGAACTGTATACAAGTAGCTAGGAACAAAGTTATTTGACTATCTGCGTGGTTGGCTCAGGCTACTTAACTAGAGGAAAGCAATCTTTCCCTTTCGATTATTTGCATGAGTTTGTCTCTGAAAAGCCATGGGCTTAAAGAATTGTAACAAAAATCTCGTCCAAAAATATTCATGAGGGCAACTTACTAAGGAGCAAGTTCCATAAGAGTGTATCGCTAGTGTGCTAGTGTGCATGGCCGTGGGGAGAGGGGTGAAGGGGAAGTCTTTGTCAGACCTGGAGGGAACTCAGATGCTCTGAATGGATCATTGGCGACAAAAGGGAGAGTGCAGCCTCAAAGTCTTAAATTTGATCACCTGCTGAGAGTGCGGACATTCAGTCTTTCAATGTTTCTGTTAGTCTTTACAAAATATTTCACAAAACTTTTTAACCTATAGAAATTCATTTCTATACATTTAATATATTTATTGTATAAATTATTCTCATCTTTAGTGCCTTCTTTCAGCTTATAAATGGCAAAATAGACAATTGACAGTCCTAAAGCTAGGCCAGGTGGAACCCCCTTCAGTAACGTTAGTCCTCCACACACGGCACGCTGGTCTTTGCACATGCCAGCCAAGGAAACTAAGTAATCATCCTCCCCTGATGGTATGTCATCTCCAAAGGGACTCCTTTCTGTTTTCCCTATTTCCTTTGCTTGTTAAGAAATCAAAGGATGTGCATAGTTATAAAATTCAAAGTGTACCAATTACAGAGGTTGGTAAAGGGTAGATTGGTGAGGTTCGAGTGCTGGCAACTTTTCTTAAAGCAAACACAGAGAGCTCAGCAGCTAAATCAGCTCTGGACATCTGCTGGGGTGAGAAGGCTGCCCGTCTCTAGGGCAGAGAGCCCATCAGAGGTTCATCCCTACACCTGGCACTTTGAGCAAACCCAAGCCTTCCTGCATACTGCTATGTCTCTTCCGTCCCACCCTTCGGCCCCTCTGTTTCCTTCATGGCTTCACACAGTTTGTGTTGTACATTCATAAGGATTCACATTGACTGCAAAAACATAAATGCAACAAAAACATAAAAGCCTCCAAGTGTTATATTATATATATTTTGTTCTTCTAAATGCTCTTCTGTCGTTGTCAGAGGTGCAGTAGCTAATTTATAACTTCTCCTTTGAGGGAATCCAGATGAAAGGTCCAGACTGCTCTTCAATAACAAGCTTGCATTGGTTGTAAATATCTTCTAAGGTATCTCCTTGGACAATAGCTGTTGCAGAGACAAAAATAGCAAGAGTTAGGAGGCATTGCCTTGGGGGTGAGGACTGTGATCTCTCACCTAACCGAAATCAGTGACAGACACCAGGAGTTAATGTCCCCTTTAAGTGGGGGGGAAAATGCAGGGTGCTTACACAAGAACGGTCACCTCAGTAGTGCTTAAAATATTCTTTCCCTGCCCTAGGTTAGTAATAAATGCGTCCCAATCTTAGCGCTTTCTGTGTTTGTTCACAACTCTAGCAAAAAAGTGTTTGTTTCATGGATGGCTGCTCTTGAGCCAGGCACTGGAGCAGAACACACAGCAGTTTCAGACTGAGCTTCCCTGTTTGGCTGTAGAGCTTCTAAACTTTATGAAGGCTGAAATTCAGGTCTCATAGATATGGAAATAATAAGAGGTTTGAAGGACAAGCTTAGTTCACCCAGAAACACCAGTTATTTTGTAAAGAAAGATTTTTATCTCATAGAATATTTAAACTATGAATACCTGATAAGGAACATAAATAAGAGGAGATATAAATCACTAAGTTGTAAATTACTAAGACACGTGGCTCTCAGTGGAGAATTGAACACAGTTTTTTTTTTCCTTCAATAAATGCTCTCTTGGAGTTGGGTTTCCCAAACTCATCAGCCCCATCCGTATGCCACCAAGACTTCAAGACGAATTATTATTGAAGTAGAGTTGACATCACAATCTTCAGATCACACTATAGTAATCTACCTATGAGTGCAAACTATGAGCCAAATGGTTATTATTTCGATCTAATTTTCTCACCTGCAAACTGAACTTGGGTCCTCTAGAGTAGCAAGTGTTCCTAACTGCTGAGCTATCTCTCCAGCCCTCAGATTTTCCCCACCTGAATGCTCTTTTAAAATCACTCATGTTACTAAAAGACACCTTAATGTGAGCTTTAGTAAAAATAATTACACAGTGCCTTGCTCGTGGTGCCTTTGGTATTCAAAGCAACTGCAACAATATCTCATTTCATGCCAGTAATTTATGAGGGAAGTCGCTGTTATTTTGAAGGATGCTGGGATCAAACTTTGAGCCTTATGAAAGCCACTCTGCCCTACACCCCAGACTCAAGTACCTTGTTATCAATCACTGAGAATCTGCTGTTAGAAAAATTCCCCCAAGACTGGTTTCTCTCTGGATTTTATCAGTCTTTCATCAGAGGAGAGAAGGAGAGGGAACTCAGGACATCCACAAGAAATTCATATTCCCCACAATATCTTGTTGCCAAAGACATTGTTAAAAAAAAATCAAAGCTATTATTGGTCTTGAAACGTCTCCAAGTGGGTTTGTCTCATGCTGCTGATTGAGGAGATAGTTCTGGAGGTCTTCAAGGTAGAGGCTGCAGGATAGTAACTATTGTAGACACTACCTGTTTTGAGCCTTAAAACATTCATTTTCAAGTTTTCTGAAAATATCAGGGAGACAGTTTAATGAGGTAGCATGTCTAAGATCTCCTTAATAGCAGGAGATAGATCAGGGCATTTGCCACTCATGGTTTAGGACCAGTGGAGAACCAGGAATGAGAGAGGAGAGAATCCAGAGCTCTAAACCAAATGGGCAAGGCAGACAAGGGTATAAGCAATGGAACGATTTGGGATCTAGCTTTCCCAGGCATGGAGCCTATGCCTGGTATAGCACCAAGACATCTATCTTTTCTTCTAGTACCAGGGAGTTGAGGAAACTTACCTGTAAAATATTCTCCAAATTCTTGTTCTAGCTTAATTGCCCGGTCATAGGTTTTCTTGGCTTGTTCCTCCGTTAGACGCTTATTCATCTCCCTGAGAAAATGAGGGTTTGATATTAGGACACAAAGAGAATATAACAAGTTTCCGAAATTTTAAAATGAACCCTGTAGGAAGCATAGTTTAATCCTAGTAGCTGTCAAGGCTTCATTTTGAACTCGTTGGTGAAACCATTTCAGCCACTGAGGGTCACTTGCTAGGGTGCCCACTCTCCTCTCAGCTGAATGTGCAGCACAGGATTAAAGTAGAACCTGTCCTCTTGTCATCTGTGACCTCTGTTTGCTTCCCTGCAGTCCCTAGAGCAGGACTATAAACGTCCTTTCCAGCAGGCCCCAGTGTATTTAAATGGAGTGCTTATGTGTCTCTTGAGGTTACACCTCATCAGAACAGACTGCTCCGCAACAACTTCTTTGTTGTATTTCTAAACCTAAACTTCCTTTGTTTGGCTTTGAGTAGGTTTCAACATCTCTAAAATATATGTAGGACATGACATGAAGACAGCATTCCAGAAGTGATCAGCCGGAGGAAAGATGAGCATATATTTGGGTTTATTAGGTAGCACTATACCAAGAGCACTGGCCTTGGTTATACTCAAGAGTATAACCTTATAAAAGGGTTAATTTCTTGCCTGCATTCCTCTTAATGTCTACTGTCCACCTTCCATGCGAGTCTGGTGAGCAGAAACCCTCAGAGCTTCTGGAGTATTATACAGAGTAGAGCAGATCCCTGAGGGGTTCTGTAGCTCTAACTACTCAACTTGTACAGACGTCGAGTCATGGCCATAGTGACGAGAACTCTAGACTTCCTGTTCTTATGAACAAATGACAGCAAATGTGTCTGCTAGGGGACTGAACTACAGTGGATGCAGAATCACTGAAAAGTGCTGGGACCACAATATTTTCAAATATGACTATAATCGAGCAACTTAGTCAAATGGTGAGCTAGGAGAGAGGAGCTTGGTATAGAAGGATCTCTAACGTAGGGTGTAGGGTACCGTCAGAAAAAAGGAATCGCCTCTAATGTTTAATGGCATTCTAGGCTAAATGTGGTTGACAGCAGTCAGTTGACTATTTCTAAATGGTTAATAGGGATTTGGCATGATCTCAGGAATGATTCAAAATGATGGATATTTGAGGAGTCTGATCTGTCCATTACATTTTGTATTTATGAATCAAACTACTATACCATATCCCGTCAATACATAGAATTACTATTTGTAAATTGTAATGTATTTAAAGGGTAAAAACCAAAAAGAAAATTTGATGGCTGCTTGATATTTGCTCAGATAGGAAAATGGACTATAAAGGAATTATGCCATGATTGTCTTTTCTATTAGTCTGGTTTCTCACTAATTATATAGAAGAATGTTGTTTGATCATATGGTAACTACCTAACCTAGTCTCAAGGACAAGAAGGTGGGAGGAAAATGGACATTTTTCTAATTCTCTCTAACATGAAATTGATTCCCATTCTCATATTGGTATTATTCTCCCATAGCCTCTAGGCACTAAGGGTAGAGGTTCAACCAAACGAATAGACATTTTGATTGCCTGGTTAGGTTATGGTTAGGTTTTGATTGCCTGGTTAGGTTGCCTGGTAAGGTACATTTCTGAAGGTGTCAGGGCCTTGTGTGCCACTTGGACACAAGAGATCCAGTTTTGGAACCCCTAGGCTTAGTCAATCCCTTTCCTTGTGCAAGTTATGGGGGCTTGAAATGGAGAGGGGTCTTCCTTAAGGTTGTCTATAAAGTAATCAGAGTTCTAGAGTAAGAAATTGAGCCCCTTCCCACAACTACAGCCTACCAAATCGTATTATACCAAAGTTTAGTATCTTTTGAAACACAGCTATGTAAAGAAAGAAGTCGGACATGGATTTGGATGATACTGAGAACTGAAGTACAAAGTAAGTATTTCCGTGTTCCTGCACCTTTGTTGCTATAAATAGTCTCATTGTATTTCTCAGAGTTCATACCTAAGCCTCAGGTTCTTTGAGGGAGAAGCCTATGGTTTGTTCATTAGCATATGACATCAGCTTGATTCAATAGCTGTCAAATGAGTGGATGACTAAATGGTGAATGAGGGAAATAAATATGGTTATGGCATAGATGCAAGTAGGGGTACACACAATGCATCATGGGTACAAAGCCATAAAAGACCATTGGTGGGAATAGGATGCATGGACACAGGAAAGCTTCTCATTCCTATGGGGTAGGCACAGAAGTCAGGAGGCAGCATATTATGAAAATATCTTTCATATATGCCCTTGAATTTATGTTCCTCCTAAGAGGCAGCTGTGTGCTTGCTAATCAGCTCTGTGGATGATGCACAGGAGAGGTAATGTGTGTGATGGTGTGTCACTGTCTCGTTGTGACAGCCGCTATGCTTTTGTTCCAGCTGACCGAGCTTTGCTCCTTCCTGGGGAATGGGCAATTCAAGGCAGCATTGCTCCTGAAGTAAAATCCCGAGGAAAGAGTGAGCCATAAACAACAGCCGTTAGTAATGAGATTATAGAAGGCTGAGTGTCATCACCACAGCAGTGCAGATCCATGGATATGGCTGAAACACATTATGCCAAAGACACTGTCCTCACTGTGGCATCCAGCCTTTGGCATGCTTACTCTTCCTTGGTGATAAGTGCCTGTGACAGGGCCCTAAGGCAGAACTACATGAATCATCTGGTAGTTATGGAAGAAGTTGATCTTCCATTGAGCACCAGATGGGCTGTCTCCCAGCGTCACACTGGACTAAGGGTGTGCCACTGCTCTTGGTCCCTCAGGCTTTCCTATGCTAGGAAGTCATCCGTCCCTTGTGTGTTTATGATGTGGACTAATTTCTATTTCTGAAATGAGCTTTTATGAGGCTATTCCCAAGAGCCAAGCACCACTTTTCTCCTCTTAAGGTTAACATTGCATAGCTTTGTATGGCGGTCTACAGATTATAAATCACTTTTACATAATGGCATTGTGGTCACTTAACTAATTTGTGTGAAATACCCCTCACAGAAGAAGTTTAATGTGTGCCGTTGGAGTAACAACAAGAGCACTATTTCATCATCTGTACACATTTTCTATGTGATAATTGGGGTTAATGTTCTTCATGGTTGCTTCCTAGTTTCTGCCTTGGCAAAAACTCTTGTCTACTTTACTTGTGGGGATATACTCTGTTCTTAGGATACAACTCTGGTGATTTCCCCAGAGATAGACTACGTGTTTGAAGTTTATCATCGCAGCTGCCATTCTAACTAATGTGGTTCAATTTGCAGCTTTGTCCTCAGAGGAGAGCAAACAGGTAACTGATATACTCAGGAAACAATGGCTTTCATCTCTGGGAATAAGTACCTTCTATTTTTACCATTTTTCCATAAGCGTTGTTTTCCAGTGTGTTGTGCATGGTTCAGCCCAACAACATTCTCTTAAGGCCTGTGTTTGCCTCTCCTGGAGGCAGTGCTGAAGCCAGGCTCTTGTAGCAGAGGCACTGACCTCGTCTCTGGCTTTCTCCAGGAAGTTGCTTATGTGTTTTATGAGGATAAGATTGAATTAGTGATTCATAAAAAGTAACCCTGTGTATTTTGCAATAATAATGTTATCTTCTGAGCACTTACTGTATAATAAGGACTAAATGAGCCCCTGTGACATTGTTCAACCTTGGGAAGCTCAAGCAACTTGTGCTAAGGTTATATGAAGGATCATTGGTTAAAAAATCCAGCTGGCCTTACTGTCCACTTTCCATGTCTCTGATTGTGGCCTCTTTGCTCTGCTACCTTACCTACAGTAGTCTCACTGCTGTATGGAAACTGTCTAGATGGGCGTTCGGTTAGATCATGAACATCTGCCTAAATTTGCTTACTGGATTTGAAGAGAAGTATTTTACTAGACCTTTGGAAATGCTTTGAAACAACATCAGATCCATGCACTTCCCTCCATGCATTTCCCATGCTTATGTATTTGCACAGATGTGGAGATGATGAATTAAGGGTATAGTCATGTCACTAGGGAAGGCTCTGTGAAGAACAGGGTCTGCATATCATAAGGTAGAGTCAGAATTCTATTAAAGGTAGTGTAGAATGTCAATGGAAAAATTCTGAAATATTTGTACCCTTTATAAAAACAAAACATAACACATTTAAAGATTTACCTGTGAAACTGTTCTCAAAGTTAAGAAACAATACAAAGATGATAGTCCTCTGTGATTGGTAAAAATTAAAACCAAAGCTAAAATAACTGCCCAATCCCTCCATAAACCTCTTAGACCAAATAAAGCTGCCAACAAATAGAAAATGTAAAGATGAAAACAATTCATAAAGTAGCAAAGAGTTATTGACTCAAAACATTAAATATATATTGAATTAAATATATAATATTTAATAATATATAAAATATAAATGTCATTATTAATAACACGTATAACATATTTACAACAATATATAATATTTAACAATATAAGATAATATAAATATAAAGTAATATAATGTAAAATAATATTTTATAATTTTATATATATTAAAAGAGGAAAATGCTAATGATCGACACTGCCATTCCTATCTGAAAGCCTTTATGACAAACTGCTGTGGCTTGCTGTGTACTCAGAGCAGGGAGCTAGATGAGGATTTATCCTCTACTTACATCAGAGGTTCCAGAGACTTGGGCTTTATGAAGATAGCAATGGGATAGAGCTGGGCAACTTGTAACCGCTTAATAGCATTTCCCGATACATCAAGTATACAGTGTTTGCCCTGGTAGAAAGATAAGAAAAATACCTTAAAGATATCAAGAAAAATGGCCAGTGTTCAATGAAATAAAATACCGCATGTTTTAGAGAGAGGTATGAAGTGTTGGGTTTCTAAAGACTGGGAAAAAAAAATCCCACTTGAGTGAATAATTTGAAGTGCAAAGTAGGTATTACTGACTGTTTTACAGGAGAAAATACTAAGCTTTAGCAATATTGATGATATTGACCAACAACCCCAAATTCACTAGTAGGAAGACCGAAGCTCAGCTTTTGAGCTTGGGCGGAACTGGTTGAGTAAACATCTCATCATTTTAACCAGTGTTAGATCTGGAAGGATGGTGATCACAGGAGCTTTTAGCAATTCTCTACATTTGCTCAGTGCTTATGTGCACTCTGTCTTAGCTTATGTGCACTCTGTCTTGATACGTACACGACAGAAGGCGGACACAGAAGCATTCCCTTCAGTTTTATGTGGTTCAATGTCTACTCTTTCAGTGAGTATTACAGTGGTTTGTTAACAGATCAAAGCCTCCTCCTTTATAACACACCTCATTTAACTTGGCTTCCAAAGCCGCGGATGCTTGGTGCCGGGAGCTACTTCATAAAATATTTCTGGGAAAATACAATGATTTGCCACATCTCATTCTACCTCCCGGGGAGAAATGGCCTTATTATTTTGAGGCTAAGAGAAGTTTACACAAGATAAAAGGCATGTTTATGTAGATAGGCACAGTCCTAAGTCAGTAGTACATGGAAAATGCATGTTGTCTGTATAAGAGGAAGAGTGCAGCGGATGCTTGAATGCTTATGGGAAACACACCAGGATGCTTCATGCCTCATCGCTGAGTTAATAAAGCTGAGGTTGCTGGCTGTGAAGCACACTGGTTACAGGAAAGGTGAAACGCAGTTCCACTATGCACTAGACAGCATTCTTCTCAGTCAACACCGGCGGTGCTTACATGTCCAAAGAGGAAAACAGATGCATCCTTCTAGGTTACTTACTAGAAACAGTCCTTATAACGCGATAGACTGCCTGCTGGGAAGATGAATCTAGAGATATTCTAGTGTATTCTCAGACATTAAACTTCCTAATCTTGATATGTTTGTGAAAGACATCAATTCTATCTATTAACAGGGTTCAACGTGGTATTCCTATATATGCTTACTGTGTGTACTGATCAAGCCAAGAAAACTCTTTCTACCCTCTCCTAAACAAACAGGTTTCTTGGTTTTTAGTAATTACTATTCTTTGAGGTCAATATTGTTTAACATATGAGAATGAATATGTAGAACATGTCTTAGTGTGAATAGCTTGGGTCACCAATGTAACATTGTTCCATTCATTTTGCTGCAGATGATAGGTTATCTATCTATCTATCTATCTATCTATCTATCTATCTATCTATCTATCTATCTATCTATCTTAGACTTTCTTTATTCATTTGCTTCATACACCTAGGTTGATTCTATGTCTTAGTCATTAATATCATTGCCATAAGTACCATAGACCTGGAAAAATTTCTTTGATATGCTGAATCTATCTATATCTTTTGAATATGTAGCCAACAGTAGGACAGATAGTTCAGGTAGCTCTAGTTTTAGTTTTCAAGATTCACTGTTTTAATTAAGTGTATGCATGTGAGTTCGTGTAGGCTACGTGCACACCTTTAGGTGCTGGCAGAGGTCAGAGGCACTGGATCCCCTGCAGCTGGAGTTATGGTTGCCTGACAGTTATAGGTGCTGGGAACCACATTCAGGTCAGCAAGAGCTGGTAGTACTCCTAACTGCCATCTCTCCAGGCCCTGGCTTTAGGCTTGAAGTTTTACTCTAATGATGGCTATGCTAGCTCTCATTTTCCCTACAAAATACCAGCATTTCTTTGCCTTTTTATCCTCATAGCACTTTCTTTGCTGTGTACAAACTTTTTAGTTTGAGGTAACCCCATCTATCCATTAAAAAACGTTTTCTGGGTGGTTAAGGCCTGATCCAATACCTTGAAGTCCTTTTTATCCCCTAGCAGTTAAGGAATTTCTGGTCTCTCATTTAGCTCCACAGTCTACGCTGACAGGATTTATGTATAGGATGAAATGAAGTCAAGTGTCAGAATTTTGCACAAAGGAATCCAGTTTAAAAAGTATCCTACATTGAATAAACTCTCTCTTTCTTCAGACTTTTGGGTATTTTTATTGAGAACAGTTGGCTGTCTATGTGTTGGTTTGTTTCAGCAAACCTAGCCTGTTCTAATGGTCTGTGTGTCTGATATTCGATCTTAATCAAAATCATTGTTGCTCTAATTAATCTGGCTGTACGCTATCTCTTGAATTTAGGAATTGGAATGTTGGTTCCTTTTTTTTAGGTGCTGGTGTTTTTTTTTTTTTTTCTTTTCTTATGCATGTGCTTCCATATAAATTTTAGGATTAAATTACTTCAAGCTTTGTGAAGAATCATTCATATTTTGATAGGGATTGTACTATATTGAGACTTTGGGCTATATATTATTTCCTCCTCTTGTTGCTCTAATAAAATAGCAGGCCGAAGCAAATTATAGGAGGAAGGATGCAAGCCGTTATGGCGGAGGAGTCATGGTGGCTGGAGCAGGAAGCAGCTGGCCATAGATAGGAAACAGAGAGAGGTGAATGCTGGGGTTCAGCCTTTTCTCCTTCTATTCAGTCTGGGACACCATGGAACAATGCACACACTTAAGGTTGTTCTTCCACATCAATTAACCTGGTCTGAATAATCTTCTTGCAGACAGACATGCCTGGAGATTTGTTGCTATGGTGATTCTAAATTCCATCAAATTGGTACTCAAGATTACTGAGGATGGGTAGTGTGGACATTGTAGCAATATTAATTTTTCTAGTCCACAACCATATGTCTTACCATTTTTATGACTCTTCAATATATTTTGATCATATTCAACCCTTTTATTCTCCTTGTCCCACTCCAATGGCCAATGAATCTCTTTCCTCTTCCCAACATACCTCTTTCACTTAGTGAGTTTAAATAGGGCTGATTATAGGAGCATAGGTGAAGTGGTATTTGTGTGAGCAGGGGAAACTTACCAGTGGCTACGGCACTGCTATTGTACTTGAGCCTCACTCGTGTCTCTACTGCCATTGCACCAGAGCCAGGCTTATAAAAGTGAGCCCTCTGACACATGTAGAGTGTGTATATCTCTGTTGACTACATAGTGACGTTCTCTGTCTCTCCTTACCAGGACCCTCCCCATGTGGTCCAGGCTGTCTCTGAACTTTCAATAGCGTTTAAAGTCTGAGGATACAGCGGGCATCACCACACCTGGCTGTGCCTCTTCTTAGGTTTTGTTTTTATCTTATTTGGCTTCTGTGAAGCTAGTCTAATGGCCACGAATACCTCAGTGATTCTTGGTCTTGCTGGGTATCCATTTCCCTTTCTCCTCTAAAGGCTATTCTTGCTAGGTACAGCTTTTTAATTCTAGACTTGGGCTATCTCACTGTGCTCCTTTTTACATGATAGAATTTTTGTTGAGAAATCTGTGGTTAGTCTCCGATAATCATATTGCCATTTTTTTGTAGCAGCTTAAAAATTGCTGTACTTTTGGTATCCTGCATGTAGTGTTCTGCAGTAACATTGTATTTTACTCATTCTTATTTCAGGGCCCTAAAAGCCTCCTACTATTTTGTGTGTGTGGTTTTCTTCTCTCGTTTTTCTGTGTCCTGAAGCTTTTTCTCTCCTTAACCTTTGTGTGCTTTTCTGACTGCGGCCAAACAAACAAACACAAAATCCATGCCTTGCTGTTTATATAATCTTAATCCATTTTATCTAATTGGTTGTTGAGGCTATCAATTGCAATTTTTTTAAGTTTTAAAAATTATTTTATATATATGAGTTTTTGCCTGCTAAGCAATAGGTTGCTCCTCTGGTATTATCAATGATATTTCTATTAAAGATCTGGGGCATCTCTGGCTCTCTGGTAATGAGATTCTAAAGTATTTTTCCACTGACCAGTGGTGTAAGCCTAGGTGCTGCATGGAGGGAGGGGATAGCATAATGCAGGCCACCCTTCGTGTTGTTTCTGCCAGTCTCCATGAGGTATAGTGGTGGGTAGGAGTGTGATCAGTGTGCATGAGGTAGCAGGAATCATGGTGCTCTTCACTTTGGCCTAAGTCATGGTGTCTGCCCAGGAGCAGGACCTTAGCCAGAGTCGATGATGTCACAGCTGGGGCTTTGGTTGTTGTCTTTCTCCTTCAGCTCTAGTCCTGCCTAGGAATGAGGATGAGGTGGACATCTCTGGCAAAGGTTTTTCTTTGGTGCTCCTACCCTTGGTTGCCTATGGACACATTGACAGCTATGTCAGAATTTTTCAAGCACCACTTGGTGCCTGCCTTTTAGTCTTGGCCCCTGCATGAAGCCACACATGATACAGGACATCTCCTAAGAAGAGAACCAATTCACTCCCTGCCTATCTATGTCTTAAATACTCATTTCTTACAGTGTTGGTTATTCAGGAGGCTTAGGTCACAGCCACTCTGCTGGGTTAAACTGAATTCACAAGCCAGCTATCCTTAAATTGGTAGAATGGATGATTGGTAGAAGGGTTTCAAGAAAGGAGAAAATACGATTTTTCTGACTTCTAGAGGCATCCAAATTCATACAGAACCTCTTTTCCCTAGGTGGCCTCTGTCTCTGGCATGTCTGGTGCCTTCTGGGGAAATACAGGAAATCCTTTCTTAAAACAAGGCTACTGTATAGATCTGGGTTTGTTTATCTAAAAGGAATTTTCCAGTAGGCAGAATCGCCAGCATCTCCACTGCAGGGTTTGCTGAGCAGCTCTTTTCATCTCTTACTCCTGGCAGGAGGACAACTCCTCTCTGCACACCCTGGCTTTGGAGATGCTCTTGGTGAGACATCTTTTTTTTCTTTCATGCTGTTTTCCCAGGTCTATGAATCTTCCATGGGTCTCTCTTTCTGATTTCCAGTTTTCTCTTACCCCACTCCTCTTAAAAACAGAACCATATACCTATTATGTTGGGTCTCCGTGGAGGAAGTGAGTTGTTGAATTCATCAGTATATCAGAAAGAAGGTAACATCAAAGGCAGGGGTCACATTGAGTCAAACAGACAGACAATTGTTCTCCTCCTGTGGATTATTCATATGCCGTTACAGGAGAGAGGCTCTATGTATGAGCAGATCTTAAAGGCACAGCAAAGTGGGTTCCTATCCTAGATTCCCTTCAATATTCTCCTCTTTTCCATGCTTCTGATATTGTCAAGAAGGAGACTGTAGTATTAATACCCCTTCAAAGTTAAAATTTCTGGCAACCTGACCGGACCACTCTCCCATGAATCTCCCTTCTACCATGCTAAGTTTTCAGAGGAAAAACAAACTCAGCCTATCTAGGCAAATATGAGTAGCAAAGATCTCTTAATACGTAAGTTCAGTCTTATTAATCTTGGTCAGATAGTAAGCCAAGAACTAATGAATTCCCCATAATCTGCAGGCTGTTAATGTCTTTGGGTTAATGGTTGTCCTCTGTTCCCTTCATCTGCAAGTCAGTCAGAATATTTTATTTTATATTAAAGAATAATGACATTGCTTTAAGGTAATTCTCTGCATGGACATTAATTTGTAATGAAGAAGGAGCAAAGACCAGAGCAGTTTGCTACCAGAAATCTTTAGGGGAGTCATGAGAGGATTGGCAAACGTACCCTTTCTGCTACAAATCTCACAGACTGCACACTGGTTCCATATAAATTGTCATTGTACTGGCCGGCTTCTATAAATTTGTGCTCTTGGATATCTTTCTCCATTTGTTCTCTAGAAATGACAAAGTGATAGTCTCTGCCGTCGACTTCGTAGTCACGCTTTGGCCTCGTAGTATCTTTATGAGAGAAGAAACAATGAAATTGAGACACACTTAGAGTAAGACACATTTTTCCAGGTGGTATTTTCTCTACTCATCCTTTACCACAAATACATGGATATACGTCATCTGTAATACGATGGGCCACAGCCATGAGTCACAGCCTTACTGTTTCAGATAAGCAATGATATAACAGGACAAAATACAAGAGATGACTTGTTTCAGGTGTCAGACAACAGACAAGGCACAGCTGTAATTATAAGGGATGAACGCTGTGAGGGCAAATCTCTTCCCCTTTGCCTCAGTGCTGTGTCTAAGTGGAGAGTCCAGAGGCCGCTTAGTGTTAGAAGATACTGAAATTCATATGAAATTGGGCATTTGGTGTAGCAGAAAGAGCCATGTATCAGAAGGCTTGAGGCCCATCTTCACAGCTCTAAAAGCAAGTTGCAAGTACAACATGCTGATCTGCCAGTACATTATTGTTTTCTAAAAACAAAATACTCTGTAAAGGAAGGCAACGCAATCCATACTCAGCAAGACAGCACTACACCTGAGGGTAAGCCTATACACATGCAATTCTATCCCTCGGGATTCAGAAGCAAGGTCATGAGTTCCAGACCAGTAGGGTCTACACAGTGAGATCCTGTCTCCATATAAGCACTGCTTCAAAACATGTAGCACTACAGGACACATAAATAGATTATGAAAGACACAAGAAAGTGTGGCATGTGATTATGAATATGTTTAGGGGCTTACATTTATGTATAGTAAGAGAATCATTGTTCAGGTGGGACCAAAAGTCAGCAAATCTAACAATTTTATGTTAATATTTTGTTAAGATAAAGGGGAAGTAGCTATGTAGCTTTCAAAAGTTAATGTATATTCAACCTTCAAATAGTTTTTTCTAAATATTTGTCTTAAAATTGATCAAAAGGTAAAAAAATATATTCGCTATAGTAATTTATAACATAATTATATTTTATCATAGCCCATTATATCAAAAAGGAAAGGAAACATAAAAGGCCTATCATTTTTGGTGAATATAATTATTTTAAATTATTATATAACAACTTAGACTTAAAGACTTAAATACATGAAAAAATGTATTGGAAGGAAGAATGATTTTATTTCTGGGTATTATGTGGGATTATGTATACTTTTCAGTTTTTTTGGCTAACTTTAAAAAATCCTGTATAATCAATATGTACTTATAAACATAGAACAGTGCAATTAATGAAAGAAAAACAGGAAAAGAAAATGGAAAGTGTGGGCAGGGCGGAAGGGCATGTGCAATAACATTCAAGTTCCTCTCATTTAGTTCTCTCAAAAATGGTAGCTCAGACAGGCAGATGCTATAAACAGGCTTCTACTCACCCCTTCCCAACTAAAGACAATGTTGTGTGTGTGTGTGTGTGTGTGTGTGTGTGTGTGTGTATGCTATATAGTACATAATATATAATATATCCTATATAGTAATACACACACACAGACACACAGACACACAGACACAGACACAGACACACAGACACACACACACACACACACACACACACACACACACACACACACACACACCTTGATAACCTGGGACTATCAAAACACAAGGGCAAGACTGTTTGGCTTGAGGACTGGCCTACTATGCACTAAGTCATTCAGAGACAATTTCAATGTGTGCTTTTGCTTCTTATTATCCCTACAGATGCTGCAGTGGTATTTCCATCAATCTTGGAGAACTCACTGAAGCTTATAAATAATAGCTTGTTGTTTCAAGTGGTAGGAGAGGTTTCAGGAGGTCTTGTTATCTTTTGGGGATGAAGGTCAGCTCTTATCAACAGAAAACAATACCTGTGACAGCCCAGGTGAAAAGTGCTAGGTGGATACATGAAATCTGGTGCTCAGACACTGGGTAACTGGTGACTTATGAATCACACCAGAGATACTTCTTAAAGGGACAGGATTGTATGTGATTATCCACCAAGGATTCCAGCTTTAGCTCACAGGAAACAAAGGTGATACTTACGAGGCACACAGGAGCCAAATTTATCAGGAAATTCAGATATCAAGTCATCATTGATTCGATCCTTCATGGGGCCCAGGATAATCACTGGTCGGGTGTAGTTTACTATAGACGGAGAAAGGAAGATGCAGTTGAGGGGGGAGATTTAAAACCCTGCAATGAGGGTGCAGGCCTGTACTTCTGCAGAAGTGAATCTTCATGGCAAACTGCCAACAACTGAGACGTGCTAAGGCCTTAACCCGGGGTAAATTACCCATAAAGCCCTGCATGCAGAAATGCATGTTTAGCCCTCAGGATGGTGACTCTCCTGCTTTCTGGAATTTACTAACAAAGGATAAAGCAGCTGCAGCAGCTGCCAGTGGAAAGGAGCAGGAGTTTTGCTTCTTTTGGATTTTAACTATCCCGAGTCAAAACACGTAGATTTAGGGAGTTTTCAACCATTGTTTAAAGTCATTGTTACTAATAGACACTTCACTGTCTGCACTCCATTGGGGGCTTCCTGATTCCTTTGTGTTTTAGAAGGTATTTTAAGTCTATTCGGTGGAACTTCCTATCTGATGCTTCAGTTTTCTCTGCAACCTCTCTATAAATCATCATCAGCCTCTGTATAAACGTCTCCAGAGAGATAGACTCAGACTCCCGGAGCAGTGTGCAGGTTGCTTGCCTCTGAGGTCTGCTAGGAAAACTGGGTTGGCAGCAGCTGCCCTGAGCTGCTCCCTGTCAGCCCTCCAGCTCAGGCCCTTAAGTGACTCGGACATATGCCTTCTTGAGACCACTGCAGGACTCCTCTGCCCTCCTGGGAGCTGTTGCTGGGCCTGGGCCTGAGTATTAAGCAGAGTTTGGTGTCCCTGTCATAACCTGGAAATCAGGAACACGGTCATGCCAGGGAAACTTACTTTCCTGCCTCGTGACAGGTTCATAGGAAAGAATGAGATCTTCTTGTCCTCCTGAGAAGAAAAGAAAGGAAAATTACAGTTGACAAACAACCAGCCACACTGAGTTATCGTTCTTGCTCTGAAACCCAGGAAATGCACAGTTGAGGATTAATTCTCCTTGTGCTCTCTCCTTGAACCATTCAAAACTCCCCCCCACCCCCCATCTTCATAAAAGTCTAGTGTCTAGTTATCGCACAGTCATAGCTCTGTGTGATACTGGGCTGCTTGCTCTCGGCAGTGGGGCAATGATCTGAGAGAGTGCTTTTTATCTGACATTAGAAACGAGAGCCGTGCCTCCACACCAAGCATTCCAAATAAAGCCACTCAGGAAAGGGTCTGTCCAATAATTTCAAGCTACCTCACAAGAATTTCTGATTTCTTTTAATTAATCTCCTGTTTTGTTTTCCTAAGGATGTGGTCCAAAAGCAAGTGTCTATTTCATTTAAGACATAGAAACTTTGTCAGAATATTATTACAGGATGCTAGAGGTTTAGTCTAACACTGAGTTACCAGCAACCTGTCCTTGGTCAGTTAAATCGGATTCAGCAGTAGGCCCTGCTTCCAGTCCTGGCCTCTGCTCTGACTTGAGAGGTCTGTCCAAGGCTATTACGATTGCTGCTACCTCATGTCTCGAAGCTTCCGGATGGGAACCAAGGGCAGCAATGCTTTTCCAGCATTTGTTGCAAGTCCTCTGCTTCAGGGTTGGCCTTGAGTCAACTTTGGCACTAGTTTTAAATCAAATATATACGCCAGATCAACTAGTTGGTCAGGGGTTGTTTAACTCAACTGCAAATCCCAAATGTTCCGCTCCTATATTTGTCTTAGGTTTAGTGTTGGCTAATCTTTGGTGTGAGGGTAGGTTGGGGATGTTGAAAACAGTTCAGTATCTGTTGGAGGTGGTTTCGGATGGGAGGTTGTCTTTTCCAAGGCCAAAAGACAGTAAATCTCACTGCTTTATACTATACTGCAGAGTCTATAGGTTGACCATCCCAGATACATTTAGTCTGCCAATCTGAGTTTCTCTTCTATAGCTCCAGCACCGGGGGGAAGTGAGCTGTTTTCACAGAAGGTGGTAACTTCGGATGGTTTTGATGCCTGCAGCTGATTTAATCAGTTCTTATGATATGGTAGTGGTTGTAGAATAGAGGTCTTCTATGGAGTCTTGGTAGCGGTAGAAAATGGCTGCCAACTTACGTCATGTTTTATATCTCCCTTGAAGAGGACTTGCTATTGGGATTGACACTGCTAGGCCACCCTACATCCTGAAGGGACGGTAAGACTCAATGTCTGTCCTAAGTGGCACATGTCCACACCTGCCCTGGAAGTGCTTAGGTAGCATCCTTCTGTCTGAGAAAAGGAGCCAGTGTGGGACGATTCAGAATTTTGTGTATTCCAGGAAAGAATGATTGCCTGCAAATAAATTAAACAACACAAAATCTGAGTTCAGACGGGGAAAAAAAGTGGCTGACGTTAAAGCCCAAGTCTTCTGATCTGGGGATGCATCGCCATTCACAAGATGGTGGAGAAAAAGTCGGAGGGAGGGTAGCATGCTTCCTTAATGGGGGCAATGGACTCCAACTTTATAGGGAAGGTTTGGAAACTATCAGGAGAATTCTGACAGTGAGATAAAGGTTCAGGTGGGAGGTGGTCATCATCAGAGTCTGTCCTCTACACTGGTTTTTCTATGAGCACAAAGGCAAAGCCTCATCCATCACTGTGACTCCAGCACCTAAAAGATGACAGAGAACTCATGTCGTGATTTCCGTTGTGAAAAACAAGATGAGTAACGGGTGCTGAGAAAGGCTCGGCTCTGCATGTCTATGAATACGATCACTTCCCTTTGGGAAATACAGTTTCCTCTAAATAACCATAGCACGTCATGCTTCTATTTGAATCTCTTTCCAGCCGTGTTGCAGATCACCCCGATGGGATCTTCCGAATACAAATTTTAAATAACATCTGATGTCAGTCCGTATCGTATGTGATTCAGGAAACCAGGACAAGCGCAGCTTTTCTTTCAGGCGAGAATTGTTTGTCCGCTCTTTTGTGGTCGGTATGTTTCCTATGGAAGGAACTGGCTTTCATTCAGAGCTGTAGTACTGGCAGGTAATACTGCAATTCTCTGTGCATCCCAACTGCTATGGCCCTGTGCAAGCAGGTACTATGTGTGCATGGGAAGCTCTTGGAGAAGCTGTGAGGTTGAGGTTCTAGAAGAGTTGTGAATTCAGCACCTTATGCCGGTTTCTAAGCTCCAGTAACAAAAGAAGTAGAAAAGAACCAGAATGCAAAGGGCAAATCCTAAGGCAACGAAGAGAGAAAAATGCACTTCTCCATGTCATTCTCAGGGGCATTGCTTTACTATTACTGACTTTTTGTTTCCACAAAATTTCTTGGATAGTTGGTACTCTGGTGACCCATTTTTCAGGTGGAGAAGCTGAGGTTCAAGCCTTCCATGAGGCCCATTTGCTCAGCTATTAAGTGGTGGCCAAGATTTAAATCCACATTTGTTTTTCTCTGTTGAGTGTATCATAGTGTCTCAGGAGGGTGGGACATGTAGACTTATCCACGGGACACACTAGAGCTTGCAGGGCACAAAGGGCATGGGGCCACGGAAAAGGCAGAGTCACAGAGAGACCTGAAGAGGTCTGAAGAAGTTCACCTGTAAACACCAGCGCTTCTGCTTTCTCTTCCCCTCTGTTGGGACAACATCTCCATAGCCATCCTTAGTTAGGTTCTCTCTCTCTTTCTCCTCACAAGAGTTTGGCACTTAGAATAACAGCTGGCAAAAGGTACAAACTATTCTCGGTCTTGTTTTGGCAACTTTGTGGTTGGCAGTGGGCAAGCAGCACAGTCTGTGGGTTTGCAGCTCTCAGACACTTGGCAGAGTTGTTTCCCAACAGAACCCTGCACAGCACTGGGTATGTGTATCAGGAGCCTGCCGCAGCGAGGCATGGCTAGAGCAAGACCTTGGCCCTCTTTCCTGAGAGAAAAAAGAAGCTTCTGTTCTTCTGGGGTTTTGGAAATAAGAAATCGAGGAGGGGGTGGGGCTGGCGCTGTCAATGCTGGGTATAACGTTCTAAACGTACTACTTAGTGCTCACACCTGATGGCTGTTAAGACTCAGTCTGCTTCCCAGGGTCTGAGAATGTTAGCACCAGGACATGTCAGGGTAGCAAGTATGGAGCCCATAGTGGTGTTCCTCCATTCTGTGCCCTCAGTGGGAATCATACAGCAGTCACTGCCTGAAGTGTGGCCACAAAAATATTTTATGCTTATTTCTTATTTTTTTCTTTTTTATATTAGTCTGGGTGTTTGGCCTGCATGCATGTCTATGCATTCTTGCATGCCTGGTGTCTGTGGAGGCTAGAAAAGTTCCTCTTGGAATTAGAATTATAGAGTATTGTGTGTCTCCATGTGTGTACTGGGAATCAACTCAGATCATCTGGAGGAATAGCCAGTATTCTTAACTGAGGAGTCATCTCTCTTGCTCTCTATAAAAGTCTTCAAGCAGCTACTTTCAATTGGCTACCATTGACACCTTGATTTGCATCTAGTTGTTAGCTTGGTGTCTCCACAGGATAGCCAGAAGATTAAATTACTCAACTAAGAGGAAGCCCTTAAACTCAGGCTTAGTATACAGTTAACATTGGAAGCAGGTCTCGCCTTACTAGTCTGATGAGTAGCACAGAATGGTTGCAAAGTATTGGCTTAAAGAAGTTGCGTGCGAGTCAGGATCACAAACTTCAGGGCTATCACTTACTGGTGAGGCACACTAGTTGCCTTCTGTGCAAAGTAGGCTGCCAAGGTAAGACCTCCCTAGTAATAGTGTCATTGCGGTAGGCAAAAGAGATAATCAAGAGGAAAGAACTAAAACCAGCCATGGGCAATGCTTGTGAAAAGTGGAGTGGCATAGAAAGTATGGGGGTCAGGACTACCAACCTTTGCAGAAAAGACTTGGGTCTTCTTATCTCTGAGACTACACTCAGGCCATTTCCTCAAGATCCTCATTGGGAATAACCTAACTTAACTGATGAATACCGATGAGCAAGAAGGATGATTGTCAACACCCATACATCCATTTTGTGTAAAGAGCTTGATGGAGTTTTGAGAAGGTGGGTCATTAGCCGTGCAAGTTTGCCTGGTGCTGATAATAGCCGTTTGGTGTTCACTGCCTCCAGATACAAGGACAATCGAAAGGTATACACAGAGAGCCATGATCCTTAACTTTACTACTTTGTTGGTAGACAGAAATATGGAACCATCCAATACTTAAGGTTTTGAAGTGGCATTTGTATAATTAGGCAATATGCATGTTAATGAGTTAACAGTTTAGCTGCTACTCAATATAGTTGTACTTGGGAAAGTAATGCTTGACTTGGTGCAGCAGATGTCCGAATTATACTTTACAAGTGGAGGCCGTAGATATGCATGTGCCGGGCTGTGCGTCTGCAGAACACAGCGTGAATGGGGCTTTGTGCACTGTGCAGTAGCCTTGGACGATTTCATAAAGCCATTCTGTCTCCAGATTGAACAGTTTTCATATTGGCAAAGAGTCTTTCTGCAATTGTTTACTGCCATTCATGAGACATAAAAGTCTCGGCTATAGCAAAAGCCAGAAATTCAGTAGAAAAATACAGTCTATTTCGATATCAAAGTTGCCTCTTCCTGGAACACATGTCTTGGCCATGCCTCTGCCTTTTCGTCCTGGCACTGCCCCTCGAAGGAAGTTCCTCTCTCCCTTTTGACAAGTGCTCTTCTTTTCCAAGTGAAGCACATAAGTCACTTCCGGTCTGGAAGTAGTGTTGCTGCACTGCTCGTCTTGGAGTGGCATTCCTGTTTATTTATTGTACTCTCTCTCCCAGTACGTGTGCATTGAGATCCAGGCTTGATCAGTGTTCATATTGGTTTTTATGGTGCCGAGAAAGGCAACCTTGCATGCAGAAGCTGTCAAATGATGTGCTGACTGTTCCTTCTAACTTTGGAGGGAATCTTGCATGCTCGAGCCTCTGTAATTTGACATGCTGAATGGAATGATTCTACTTGATGTGGTACCAGATGTCTGAGTTATGTTTTAGAAGTGAAGGCTCGTAGGCAGACATCTTCCTTACTAACATAATGATTCCAACTCCACTCCTTCAATAAATATTTGTGTGTAGCTATAATTTGGGAGAATAAAGAATAATTGTCATCATGGCTCGTCACCCCAACAGCTTGAAGCTAGGGCTTAAATTTTAAATTCTATTGGCTTAGTGGCTCTGGAAAAAAAATTCTAAAACTGTAATTTCCCAAAGAGAAGGTTGTTACTATAGGGACTCCCCATAAAGAGGACTGAAGGACAAGGCATGCTCTTCTCCCTTTCTATGGCTGTGTGCTAAACGGGGACAAAGTTTTTGAAAACTAAAAACCAAGGAAATTAGTGTTAGTGGTCTTCATGAAACCACACCAGTGAGCCATATTTCTCCCTGTGAAAAATCAGGAGTGGCTCATGGAGTCAGAGAGAAGCTTTGGCTCTTCCCTTTTTGCTAGTTTCTGAATTGAAAAAAATCAATGAGAAATGGGAAAGGCAATTTTTCTTCATCCTAACATTGGGTTAAGCATTGGAGTAGGAAGATTGCAATCATGTTGAGCACAAGAACTCTGAATCCTTCCACCAGCGAGGAATAACGTTTTCATCAATATGACAATTATGCAACTTTAATATTCTGCCTGGGCATCTTGTCTCAAGTTTGTCATTTCAGCCTTTGGTCCATGTCACCTTCCTTATCTGATCCCTATCATTACCTGACATCTGTCTCTAGTGTATATGTTTTCTACTGGCCACCGGGCTCCTTCAAAACCCTTTTCCATCTCCAGATCATACGTATAAACCAGCACTCCGCCTCCAAAGGCATGGTTTTATAATACATCATACTATAGCGGGGTGGACACAGATGTCCCAAACAATTCTACTTTTCAATTAGTATTCAAGCAGAAGACAATACCAATTTCTGCATTGGCATTTATATCTTTGGCTCATGTATCAGGTCTGCAGTTTTTCTGATACTCTTTCCAACTGTTTTTTGGGTAACCCATTTTGCTAAGAAGTGCAAGTTAATATTAAAAACATAAGGACCCCACTGCTAATAGGTACTTGTATTAGTCACCAAAGACCAGTAAGTAGGCAGCAGGAAACCGTGAGGGCTGGTTAGAAGGATGTGCTTGTTCGTTGGTGAATATTTCCATACACTAAGCAAATGGCTTGAGGTGACCAGAGAACATTTTAAAGTAGTACCTACCTTTTCGGTTATGTTTAGTGACCTAAAAAGTTTTAAAAATTCTTTCAGCATTAGATGAAGCACTTTCATCAACTCCCCAACCATTCCTTAGATTTGTTATGTGTCTTGAAATATTAATGAAGGAGAAAGTGATACAAGAGACCCAATTTAAAGGATCACTGTGAGCTAGAAATATTTCTGTTTCAGGAGCAGAAGGGAAGAGGCCAAAGAAGAACAGAATCATGACTTTCTCTCCTCCAAGGAGGTTACATTGATTTCAGCTGATCAGATGTCAAGATCATCCACCATGGGGGTCTCAGTCAGTTGAGGTTGGAATTGGTATTAGAAAATCTGCGCCTGCGTGCACACATCATATTAGGGTTCACAGGTGGTGCCTGTGTCGTCTGTATCTTTCCACATCAAATGCTGATTTTGTTTCAAGCCATTTGCTTTGGTGAAGGATGACAAAAAAACAAAACAACAACAACAACAAAAAAAAAGGCAGCGAAATGACTACCACAGGCGATAGGGGCAACCGCAAAGAAAAGAACCACAAGCCCAAGCAGTAACTTACGGCAGCTACTTTCGCTATCGCTGGCATTAGAAGAGACGTGTTCTGCAAGGACAGCACAGCAAATTAAAGAAGGATCAAGCGTCAGAGAGCAGCCAGAACGGAAAGGACACACCCATGCAAAGCTATTGGAAATGTAAGCAAAGGCAAGTGAAAGGCCGTGGAAGAGATCGCACCAGCAGAATCCAGATAAGAGAAAGATGAAAACTTTATTGCCAGTTTACTCGATACCACTGTTTCTCAGCAAGTAGAAGAAAGTACCTCTTAGTATCAAACAGTAG
This sequence comes from Rattus norvegicus, assembly GCF_021556685.1. NCBI lineage: Eukaryota > Metazoa > Chordata > Mammalia > Rodentia > Muridae > Rattus > Rattus norvegicus. The sequence continues at coordinate 159,011,269 of NC_141534.1, read as the reverse complement.
CAACCCAAGTGACACTCTTTCAATAAATACTATGACACATCCATCCATAGAGTGGTATTGGGAAGGACAGTGTGTGTCCACTGCTGTGTAGGCGATTTCCTGGGTCTCTGTTTTAGCCCTTAATTATCTTGAAGGGAGACTGCATTTACCAGGTGATCCCTGGAGTCCCTTTGGTTTTATTTTCTGTTTAGATACTTTGCAAGTAAATCCTCAGGTCTAAAAGGGATTCTTGAAGCGCTTTCCTGCTCCAGTGAGTAAAAAATATGGAAGGAAACAATAAGTCCTTGAGAAATCTTTCCTGACTTAGTTTTTATTCTACAATCCTTGCTGGAATAGCTATTAAATTCTGGGAGAATGGAGCAGACAGAAGATAAATGGGCCTGATACCCAGTGCAGGATCTGGCATGAGTTATGTTCAGTTCCTCCCGAAGGACTTGGTTAACATAACAGAGGTATGTATATTGTTGTTCAGCTGATGAGTTGGTCATGTGTAACTGATGAACTTCATATGTCCACAGCACCAAAAGGATATATATGCAACCACTTGACTTTGACTATTTGGGAATATTTAAGAAAGAGAAAAGGAAGGCACATTTTTCTCTAACAGCAAAAGAGTGCTTTAAAATGCTTTGATGGATACATTTTTGCTGCTGAGGGGATTGACTCTATAGCACACACCACTCCTCTCTGTGTGACGTTATGGACAGAGCTGTGAAGTTAACTTGGGCACATATTTAACAAGTCCAAGGACTCATGAGAAAGGGGATGCTATGAGCCTGTGAAAGGCTGCTCCCTGTCCCCGAGCGCACAGTGAGATACTCACTGGTAATGGAGGGCACCTTCCTCGGACATTCTTATCTTACCTACTGTGAAATTGTGATGCAGGGCATACCTGATTTTTTTTTCTTTTAAATCTGTTCCGTTTTTTAAAAAGTAAGCAAGCATCTGGACATTCTGGATTCAACAGGGCATCGCGTATTTTTTTTATTAGCATTATGCTAAAACAATCCTTTTCCCTTCCACATTGAGAGCGTGTAAGTTCCCATTGGCGGTGCTTGATGTCGTCCAGATGATGCTAACATCGGTGTTTAAATTTCACACCACATTCTCTATACTATTTCAGAGATAAAGTTTTCATCTTTAAGGAGAGCAGCACTCGACCAGATTTTGATTGCTACAGCTACACGTTTAAAACAGGCCAGTGAGAGTCAAAATGTGAACCCTGAGAGGCAGGCATCATTGACAATGCACAGGCTTATGTAAACAGCCCTTCAACGTGAAATCCAACGCGTTGGCAGCTTGCTTTACAAAATGAAATGGACAACTAAGAATGTCTCCTGTATTACATTAAGACAAGCAAAGCAAAATTGAATATGTGATTCATTTGCAAAAGATACACCATTCTGTTCCTATTCCACTGGTGGTTCTAGAGTGGGGTTAGGATTAAGAAAAACCATAATCACAGCATAGGATTGATTATGAGACATAGATACCTGTTCTTAATTGCTAAGTGCAACGAGACATAGACCAAAGACATGAATAAGTAGAAAATGTAAAGGTCTAATATATCTTATTTTTCATTTCGTACTACAAGACAAAGCCCTGACAGCATAATGTAGCTGGTAACTCACTGATAGGAAAAGGCATTAATGTTTATCTAAAACTATCATACAAACGGTTCAAGCAGGACCACTGCAAGTCAGAGAAAGAGAAATCAGTCAAGTTAATAACAAAGAATTAAGGCTTGGATAGGTTAATATTTACTTTTTTTTTGAGAATGCATGTTGCTTTTTACTAGAAAACAGCTCCTTTATTAGTAGCAAAGTATAGCTCAACTATAGAGTCGGGCAAGGTCATTATATCTTTCCACTGCTGAAAGGCAGAAGAAAGAACATAAGGTATATTTCTACTTTGCCATTCTGGAACACTTAGCTCGCCCTTTCTTTGCAACATGGTCTCTTGCTCTGTGAGACCAAGTTGGTGGCTGAGCAAGAGATGCCATGATGGACATCCAGACCATGCCGGCCATTGTCACGCCATCAGAAAGGGGAGGCGCTAAATGCAGCAGGAGTTAGACTGCCTGACACACTTTGCTTTTAAATGCTGACATGCAGAACAAAATGACTGAAAATTATTTTGTAGGAGCATTCACAGCTAGGTAACAAATGAAACTTGTATCGTGTGCATGCTAGGAATGGAAGGCCCTCAAGAAAAGGAACAAAAGCCAAACTCAAAAGGAAAGGAAAGGAAAAGTTAACAGTGACCATTCCTGGAAACTTACTCAGAGTCTTTGTTCCATAACCGTCGTCACCTAATCCGGGGATGTCCTGCATGGAAGTCCCCAGAGAGAGCAATGAGAGAGGAAGAACAGCCACGGAAGAGGAAGGCAGAAGTCAGTGGAATTGAAATGGATACTACCATGACGGACCGTGTTGCCCAAGCAGTCTGGATCCTACCCTCTTATCTTCAGAAATAATGTTCACCCCAAACTCCCTGAGCTGAGAAATAAAAGGAAAATTTTGACTTGTGAATTGAAGCTAGAGATTGTGGGAAGAGAAATTAGAAAAAAAAATCAGTGAATGGAATTTTGTTCACTGTCAAAGAATGTCCTCACTCCAAATTTCACAACGAATTCTGCATCCACCAATACAAGCTCCCTTCTCAGCATGCCTTGAATGGCTTCCCAGAGGGTGAGAGGGTGCGAATTCAGCGAGCTGGAATCCGAGACAAAATACATACGTGGTGAATGTAATCCAATATGTCAAGGCAGAAAAGAATTTGTCTCAAACCTTAGGGTGTTGTATGATCAAATCAAGCCTGTTTCTGGTCACAAAGAAATGCTGGTTAGAATTGAACCCAGCTTTTTCAAGGTCCTTTTCAGTTCTTTGTGCAAAACACAGCCCTAGGAAGGGAAGGATCCAGACTGCAATCAAACACTGGTCACAGTAGTAAAACCTGCCTGCCTGCCTGCCATGTTGTTTGTCTAGGTGTGTGGTGTGGGAGAGCCTGTTATGAGTGATGCCCTGGAAGATTTTTTTTTTCTTGTGTTGCATGTGGCATTATCTTCGAGAATCTACTTACGTTCAGGATCACTGGTTTCCTGCTCACTCTGCTCCTTGTTCTTGTAGAATGGGAATTTTCGTGAAAAGATGAAGCTCTTTTTACGCTTGTCATTGAATGACTGTGAAGGAGAAAAGGCATGGGGCAAAAACAGGGGACGTCTAATTGTTGTCACACTCATGCTGACAAAACAACTAGTTTGTAAAAGCACAGAGAGCTGTAGTGAGGCAAGTGGACACACTGCAAAGGTGCTGGAGGACTCGAAAGGCAGACTTGATTTTCAAGGAGTGCCAAGCCTTGATAATGACACCTGGGGGACATGGGTTTACAGTCACAACGGTCTTTGTGGATGAGTGGTGACAGCGGTGTCTTAGGGTGGGGGATTCAGACTCTTTATCCTAGTTTAGCAGCTGGACAAGTAACTGAGTCTCTCTGAACGTCTGAACCTTCATCTGCAAGTCAGCGCCCTTCTTAGGCGTCAAGAGCACATGAGGCAGTGTCAACGCAAAACACTATACACTTCCCGTTTTATCGTCAGACACAAAATGACTATAGGAAAAATAGTTTTTCTTCTCATTGTCTAGGTGATTTAGTATTAAATTTGAATTATTTCAGCTTGAATTAAAAGTACAAAAGGAAGCATATAGATTTATGGTACATGGTAATTATAGTGTAGTATTTTAATTTGAAAGATAATTTAGCCCCACGTTCTTATTACAGACTGGATTGAGAGGCACAGAGAGGTTGAGTCCAATGCTAGTATCAAAGTTTGTTGGTGACAGCCAGCAGGCAATCAACAGGAAGCTGCTGACATGGTATTTACTTGGTAATCACCCAAGCATGGGAGAAATGACAGTCACCATCTACATTTTGGTAAGGGGCAAAATATAAGCATGAATACTGAATATCATTAGAGTACAAGCTGTCTATTAGTTAAGAGGTCTGAATTAAAATAATATATATACATATATACTACAGTTATTAAAATGTGTTCACTCAATTGATTAGCACATGCCTGTTCAGTAGATTTTAAGAAAATATTTAATTTATTACATGGTGACTGTTGGTACACAAATGCTTTGTGGGGCTATTGTGAAGTGTCTTATTAACTTCATCTTCTATAATGTTTCAAAAATGTCCCACCAGTCTGATTAACATCCACACTCTACTGATTTGAATCTTTGAATCTTTTAGCTTCTGAAAAACACTAGAAAAAATCTCCACAGAACAATTTTTTGTTGTTGTTGTTGTTGTTGCAGCATAGGTTTTAAGTGGATTGCCAACAACAATGTGAAAAGGGCTATTTTAACCCAGGGTTAGCACTGGCCACTGGTGGGAAAAAAGATGGAGCCAGAGAGGTGACAGCTTGGAGGAAATTAGTACTTGTTGTTTGAGAGATGAGCATTTTGACCCAATGGTGGGGTGTAGTCATGTGCCCATATTATTAGTTAGAAGCTCAACCAAGCCCCCTCCCCTAATATATATCTTGTGGTCCTCTGATCTTCTTCATTCAGAAAACACTGGCATACTGAAATGTCTTTCACCGGAGTCAGAGGAGCTTAATTTTATGCCAGATCAGGAAAAGGTTTATCTTTTATTTTAAAGCACTGCTTTCTTGGAACTTAAGTCTGCAGACAGCACCTGTATTTAATGACGTTTTCATCTAACTTGTAATTGAGACCTGTCAACCACAGACAAGGCTGGGAAGTGCCCCATGTTTCCTTAAAGGAACATTGTGGACTCTTGCATCACTCCAGTGTCATGCTACTTTTACATGTCAAGCATATTTAAATTCCAGTAACTGAAAGTAAAAGAAAAATATCATGTAAGAATTAATGGCATGTGATGCTGTGTGTTAGACACACATTCTCTTCAACATTACAGGGGGCGTTCCATGCAAAACAGTTGGGAATTCTCATGCCAATACAAAATGGGGCCAAGAGGAGAGAAGCCTGGGTGTAAGCACATAGACACACACAGACGGAGAATGCGGGGGTTTCTGGGACCCCAAGAGGTGCTGCATGCAAACCACATCATTTTTAATGGTTTCATGGGTCAAAGGAAAATGAAAAAGGTGTCGCCTTGATTAATTCTTTCATGTTTTAAAGCAAGGAATGTAACGTGTTAACATTTCCCAAGTATGAAAATGTTGTGTTTCATGAGTTCTCTGACCAGACATAATAATAATACTGAACACCACACTTTTTTAAAAGGACAGAAAATACCTGATACTCCAGAATTAAAATTATATAACAGTATTATGAGCAAATGCACTTTGATTCCTTTCTGCGTGACATGGAAGGTACTGGACCCCTTCATGGTCATGCTTTCTTACATGTATGGACACAAAATCAAATCACAATTCCAGCTCACAAAGATTTCAATGCACTTAGGAACTTAACTGTTTTGACTTATGATAGATTATATATGGCTTATGAGGCTATTCTTTATTTTTTCTAGACATATATATAGCACCAGTGCCTTGTCTCCACTGTAATTATTCCTTTTAATAGAGAAGAGGAGCTAATCTGCTCCACAAGTGCTGGGTGAACATAGTAAATTAGCACTTCTGCTATTTATACAGCATATGGCTGTAAAGTAAAGGCAGGTTTCCAGCTCCAGTAACAATTGTACTTGATCAGTGCTGTCTTGTCTACATTATGGCATCTTCAATCCCCATGTATCATTTTCAAGGAGAAAATATGATTAGAAATTTGGAAAATACCAATCAAGTATGGCATGGGGTAAGTTGGCATCAGAAAGAATTCTAAGCAAACATTTGAATCTATTGAGCACTGAATTACCAGGCTTAGTTCGAAGGCATCACACGTGTAGAGCTATTGGCAACCTTGATAAATCCTGCCTCATCACCATCCCTGTATGTGCTTGAATGGTGAGCTGTTAGGTCAGGAATTCAATTGGCTGCAAATGTCATTGTTCTTGTGAGTACCAATTTCTGCAAGCCTTGCCTTCAAGTTTATATTTAAAATCACGAGCAATTGACTATTGCAAATCATACAACATATTCTGTTATTCCTGGGCAGTAGTGCCTGGTCACTGTTTAGGCCACCACATGTTACTAGACTCAATACTATCTCTTTTGGTTATTTTGGTATTTCTGTTTTCTTTTCTTCCTCCACCCCCTGTATTTCATGCAGTTGAGGGTTCAAACCCACTCTCATTTTTATGATGTTGTAAAAAACAAGTAATTTCCACGAGACACGTTAGACATAGCAATTTAAAACAATTTGCTTATAAGTGGCTAGTTAATAGGGAAGTAACTGAATGGCTGTATAAAGCTTAGGTAATGAGGTATGGAGAGTAGGAAGTGACATTTGATGGGTATGGATTTATTTTAGGGTAAAGTTGAGATTGTGGTGATAGTTACATAATTCTATGAATACATCAGGGAGCACAAAATTGTGTACTTTAAGGTCATCTAACTAATGTAAATTATATCCAAATAAGGCCATTTATAAAAGGAATCCTACCCCCAACCTGAAAGGAAACAATCATAGCTGGTTTCTCCTGATAGGTAATATGTTTCTCCACTTGGTGTAAATATGCTATGTCTTTAATTGGATGCTTTCCAACCCTTGTACTCCATCACGGATGTGCACATAGACATCTACAGATGTTTTTGTTTATCTGATTATGTTGTGTGTCGGTTAAGTGAATACCTTTCATGTTGTGACAGACATTGCAATACTCATGTCAGGAGTCAGCACCTCTTTGGTTGTCACTCAGAAGTCTCCTGGTTGGTAGGTCCATTGGCATGAAACTCCCTGGCTTCACACCACCATAGAATGCTTTGATAAGTTTTAGCATAATATAAAATACATTATTCATAAGGAAGAAAGCGAAAACTCAAAACCTCTCTTCTCTCACTTAAATCCCATGTTCTTAGAGATGGACTTATGCTTTGTATTCAGGAAACCTGAGAAGGAGGGACTCATTGTTTTCCTCTTATCTGCCAGTTACTCAGCTTCTGTAGCTCCATAATGTCACCTTTGTGGGTAATGGTGTGCTCTGTTGGAGTTTAAACTTGTACAGGGTTCAAGTGTGCTTTTTCTGTGGCTCCTCTTTTTTTATGTTATAATTTTTATAATTTTATAATTTTTATAAGTCCCTATTTTCTCTTAGTTGGAAAAGCTCATTGGGCAGCACTTTGTATTCTGTAGCTTATTTTCATGCAGAAAAAATATAAAACAAAATATATTAAAGAATAAGTAATAATGTGACCAAGAAGACTTAAGTCAAAAACCAAAGTTCGGATCTCAGATCAAGAATCCGGAGCACAGAAAAGTACCCATTCGGAAGTCCTATGGCTCCTGATGGAAGAACAAAACGTCACTGTGAAGGGGTCCTGGGAAGTTCAGCACAAAACTAAACTGCGATGAACATGGATATGTACAAACCCACAGGTTCCATGATCAGTTGACAGACACAATTTGATTTTTTCATGGTAATTTGATTTCTTTATAAAGATACAATCATTAATATTTGAAGTTTGTGAAACTCTGAAAGACAAATAGCCTGGCTTCTTCAACATAAATATTGCATTAAGCAACCCAAGCAAACAAATATTTAAAGGGAAATTTGCAAATTAGAAAGACAAGTCACATCAATGATTTATCATGTAGACTTCATTTGTGTTCTGGTTCAAACAAATTATAATACAAAACAACAACAACAACAACAACATTTGTAGTGCACTATGAATCTAGAAGAAAAGGAGGAGGAAGAGGTGAGGGAGGAGGAAGGAGGAGGGAGGAGGGACTATGGACAGGTTGCTCAATGGTAAAGGCACTTGCCATGAGATAATAAAACTCTGTCAACCTGAGCTTTACCCCTAGATCCCATGTAAAGGTGGAAAGAGAGACTCTGCAAAGTTTTGTGCCAATCAGTGGTCGTTAATTTTTATGTGGCCATGCTGTATTGAATTAGGGAACAGTTTGAGACCCTGGATTACCTCACAGCATATGAGTGCAACAGAGTAATCCGTGCATTCTAAAGGCAGAACTGTCAAGGGTACAGACATTGTCTTGGGAGGCATATTGTGATATGGATATAACAACAGTAAACCATTGAACACTGAACAAATGGATAAATTCAGGCATGCTGGGAACAAGGGTTGCTGTGGTCAAGGGTAGGATGGTTGAAAGGAAAAGATCTTTAAAAGTCTTAATTCATTCTCCAAAGAACCCGTGGATGTGAAAATAACCTTGTAGTCAAAAGTGTAGCTAGCACCCACCCTGCAAAATAGGATAAATGTTGTTGGAATGGAAACAACACTGGAACAAACTACATTAATTATGATATGTGCTTAATTGTGCTGTGTGCAAAGGATATCAAAGCCAAACCCATATAATATGGACAATGGTCAAAAGGAATTTGAGAGAAAATTTGTAATGCCATGGAGGTTATAGGGACTTAATTAAAGGCAGGGGAAATGAAAGGCTTTTCTTTAGAGGAGAATCTGCAGAGAATGATAAAATAGAAATCAATATTCTGAAACTGCCATCATAAGAGAAAATTCATTCAAGAGCCCTATCAGTGTTTGCAAGACTGTGAGAAAACAGGGCAGTCATCTCTTCACATATTATTTAATTATGAGAGTAGCAAGAAATAGCTGTATAGTGGAGCAAAATCAACTGTCAGGCAGATGTGTTTCCCGAAGGCAAGTATTGAAAAGTATACAAAGCCATGCAGTATTTCTTTCCTAAAGGGGACAACTCACACTGGAGGTGAAGAACCAGTCATTTCCTAACTAAAATATATCCTCTTAAGATATGTCAGTGTGATGACAGCGTAAAAAGGGGAGCAACTGTGCCAGAATGGGGCAAGTGAAACAAAGTGTGGCCCTGGATCAGAAAGGAAACAAATGGATAATTTCTACAACGATCTCTCAATGTAGTTCAGGGGACTATATAGATGGGTATAAAATTTTTGAGTATAAGGGATTTATAATTCTCTTTTTGATCTTTTAATGTTCAAAAATTTTCATAAGGCCGCTTTTAAAAAGATGAATAGTATTTAACATAGCACAAATAAAATAAACGTTACTAGTGACTGCATGGGGGGGCAATTCTTCTTATACCTTTTCTTTGCTTTTTTCCTTTTGTTAGACTCAAAGTAGTAGGACAGGAAGTAAAGCAGACAAGGAAAGAAGAGGAAAACATGTTCCTTATGAGTTCTGGGACCAAGTGGGGCACCAAACAGGCTTCATTATTCATGAATATGTGGCAGCTGATGTTCTGTGCCCTGAAAGGACAAAGTTCTCAGCACTCATTGCTTAAGAAAGAATAAAAAAAAAATCACAAGATCCATATTCTAAAAATGGCTGTGAAAATGTCATCTTAAATGAGTTCTCTGCTACTCTTCTCTGCTTACATTATTTCTGGGTCTGGCTTGGTCATGCTAAGTAACAATGTGTTGCATAGGGCAATAGTTCAGAGAGCAAGCCTCGAGTAGTATAGCAAAGGGCTGCCTGAATCGTATACTGGACTTTATGGGTACTCTGGTACACACTACATAAAAAGGATGTCTTCATTCTGGGGTCCAAGTCATCTGCATCAGGGATATCCTATCTTCCCAAAGACATGGAAAATTGTTCTCCATCATCCTATATGCTTATCAAGCTACTTCAATCCTCATAGCAATATTGGATTCTTTTCTTTTGAACACACTCTAATCATGCATTAAATCTTATGCTTTGTCCCTGTAGTAGATGCTAATGAACTCTACCCTGCGGGTCAGTCTGACCCACTATGTGATTCTGTACATGGAATGCTTATTGGTGCAAGTCATGGTCACTAACTCCAGAGGTGCCAAGATAAATTCTAAAATGTGCATATTTGGTGTTTTACAGAAGAAAAAAAATCAATCTAGTGATCATCTAAACTGCTCTTCTTAGAGTCACCAATGAACTCTAGAAGTCCAGTTCAGAGCTGTTCTCAGGTCTCATGTCTCCACCCCCCTTTTAAGTTTAAGTCTACCCATTAGACAAGATTCATCCCATTTCTCTCCCTGAAGCACTTGGTTGGTGACTGCTGGTACACATTTATGTTTTCATTACTTACTTCCCAATGAAACTCTTTATCATAGTCCCTTCTAGATCTTTCTTACCTTTCAGTCTCTAACATTTGGAAGGGACATATGCTCAAGTCTTGATCTCCCCCCGACCCTTCTCTCTCATCCTTCTCATTCCCTCTCCACACATGTTCTGTAATGGATCTATGATGCGGATGGTCGAGCATATCTAAATTGACCTCCAACTGCATTTCTTCCATGAACTCCACATTCATATACACTTGCCGTCTATCATCTCTGTCTCATCAACAACCTTCAAACCGCTTGACCAAGTCCTGCCCATCTTCTACAGAATTCTTCTAGAATTATCATTGATTCTAAAGCATCAGTTTTGTTGGATGATCTGTGCTATATACAAAAGAATATATGACTGAAGCTAAACTGAGAGGGACAAGATGACAGAATATGCGTTCCCAGCACTCACTCAGTTCTCAAAACAAGTATGTATGTAACTGCAGTTTGAGCTGGGTGACTGGAGGGAAAACTCTAGAAATCAGTAAGAAAGACACTGACTCCTTCGAATAGAAGTAAGACAAGAGTATATTCAAAGAAAACAAAACACCAGCCACCTGGTTCCACAGTAAGGGAGGGGTAGAGTGGAGGTAGGGGTGTGTGTGTGTGTGTGTGTGTGTGTGTGTGTGTGTGTAGGGGGGTAGGGATAGCTTCCCTTTGCACGGAGAAGGGTGAAAGAGAATTTCAGGGTTAACTCCAGTAGCATCTAGATTGGCAACCTGCAACACCCCAATGCTGCGACCCTTTCCTCTATGGAGTGGTGACCCCCAACCATCAAATGATTTTCCTTGCTACTTCATAACTGTAATTTCTCTACTGTTATGAATCATAGTATAAATATTTTTCGATACAGACATTTGCAAAAGGGTTGTAACCCACAGGTTGAGAACTTCTAATCTAGATGATAATAATTCTAGCCATCAGGAAGTCCCACAATTCCCTGTACTTAGATAAGTACTCTGAACTTTGTTCAGCATTCTTTTGGCGTCCCCCAGGGAACACTCTGGGTTCTGTAGCCAGGATCCATCTTAAGAAATGAGCCACCGTCTGAATTTGTACTGGGTAGGGGCCAGAACACCCAGTGTATTCCCATTTATGAGATTCCAAACATTTCATTTTTCACTGGTGTGGACAAAGATATTTTGCAAACATAAATTGACCCAAATGAGTAGCCTAAGCCTGCTCACTGCCCTGCACTGTGTGGAATGGGGGGTGCTATGCTCATGAAGCAGGCAGTGGAAACCATAGTGTTCCTTCATCCCCATCAATGGCTCTGGAGTGAGATATGTTGGAACAGACATATGCACCTATCTTCAGCTCTGAATTTCTCATGAGTCTGTGCATGGCCATAGTGAAACCCATAATCTTGTACAATGAATCTACGCTAATTAAATATTTTACTTTTTTAAAAATGAGAAAAGGTATAAATTATGTAGCCCACATTGGCCTCAGTTTTGTGACCCTCTTTACCATACCCTACTGTCTTGTGCCACCACAACTGCCTAAATAATTTCAAATATTTTTTTAAAATCTATGTGTTTAGCTGGTTAGTGATGGCCCATGCCTTTAATTTTAATACCAAGCACTCAGGAGGCAGAGGCAGAGGCAGGTGGATTTCTGTGAGTTTGATGCTAGCCTGGTCTACAGAACAAATTCCACAACAGTCAGGGCTACATAGAGAAACCCTGTTTTAAAAACAAGCAAAAGTACAACTTAATGTACTTTTGTGTCTATGTCGAGTGTAAGTCGTGTGGGTTGGTACCCACAGAGGCCAGAAGAGGGCACTGGATACTCTGGAGCAGGAGTTACAGGCATCTGAGCTGCTCAGTATGGGTGCTAACAACTGAACTCTGACCTTCTGGAAGAACAAGAAAGGCTCTAAACATCTGAGGCACTTATCCAGCTTCACTGATGAAACTGAAATTAAAAAAGGAATTAAAGAATAACTTAAAAGAAGGAATATAAAAAGTCTTAATGAGATTTAAGACAGTACACATAAGCAATTGAATGGAATTGGAAAGAATCAGACTATAAAGGAGAATTGTGGCACAGCAGTAGAAAGATTTTTTTTTTAAATAAAAGAGCCAAATAGAAATCTTAGAAGAGAAGATTTCAGTAAAAGTAAAAATATGGTTGAGAGGCTAAAGAACAGGCTAAGAAAAACATTTACACTAAACCAGGTCATTGGAAATGTTCTAGTCACACAGAAAAGAGAACACATTTAAGACCTCAGGGACCTCATCGAATAAAGGACGACCTCTGCTTTTGGAATTCTCAAGGAGAGAAGAGTAACTGAAGCTACAGGAAATAAATACAGGAAGGCTCACAAATTGAGGAGAGACAGACATTCATGTACAGCAGAATTAATATGACAGTGAACAGAGATAAACATACACATTCCTTACCTTGGAGACAGTTAAATGGTAGAGGGTTTTCCTAGTGGGCATGTGGCCCTGAGTTTATATATAGCAAGATGCAATGACACACATATGCACACACACACACACACACACACACACACACACACACACACACACACACACACACACACACAAAAGTCTCTAAGTGCCAAGTGACATGGCTATCCCCATCAGACTAACAGCAGATTTCCCAACAGAAACTCTCCAGCCCAGGCAGGAATGGACAGAGTCAGCATTCTAAGTGATGAAGGCAAGTACTCCTAGGAGTGTAGAATCCAGTGGAACCATCATCTGGAAATGATCCGAAAGCAAGTTCCACAACACTTTTATTTCCATATCTTTTAGATTTAGAGCATGATAAAGATTCAATTTTACAGAATGAACACATAAACTACAGTGTTGATGGGGGGGTGTCCCCTCTGACGCATGGGGGAAAATTTTTGAGAATGGCAAAACACAACAACACATCAGTAAAGACTCGCTAGAAAGAGGCAGTAACAGAAAAGTAGTACCTTAAGGACTAATGCATTTCTCTTCAGTGAGTGTCTCCTATTTTCGCTTTCCCCATATATTTTATCTTGTGATTTTTACGCTCAACGATCTGAGTTATTCTTAGATGCCTTTTATTACTGTTAATAAAAATGAGATGGCTTGTAGAAGCTGCATTTTCAGCGAGGACTCGATTTTGGAAAAGTTATAAAGATTTTAATAGCATCCATAATGCCGATAAAATGAGCCATTTAATTTATCTTTTTAAATGTTCTCCCCCAAGCTTGCTGTCTTTCCCAATTAAAAGGACAATTTGCTCAAAAACACCTTTTGTGCTGGGCTTGGGGGTGGGTTGGTCTGTAAAGTATTTACCTCCAAAGGCTAAGGATCTTGATCCCAAACCTCAAGTCCAGATTTCGGAGTTGGTGTGGGGGGAACTGGTTATGGTGGCACATGTTTATAATCCCAGTGTTGAGGAGATGGAAACAGGCAGGCTCCTGGGCTTCCTGCACCGAGCCTAATCTATGAGGTTCAGGCCACTGAGACATCCAGTCTGAAGGAACAAGGTGGGCAGCACCCAATGGACAGTGGGGGCCAGTGATCACTGTGTGCGCACAGCATGTATATCTGTACACACTCGGACATGTAAAACATTCCAAAAACATCTTTTCCTGCCAGAAACTCAGACAAAATAATAGAACAAAATATCTGTTATCAGTGGAAAGCAGATCTATTTTTTCAACTTAATTATAGTGGCAATATAATTTAAAATCTTGGTTTAATTTACTATTTTTACATGTGTGGCCCTAAGAATTTTTGTTTGCTTGTTTGCTTCTTTGTTTTTTTTTTTCTTTTAGAATAAGTTTTTTTTTTTATTATTAACTTGAGTATTTCTTATATACATTTCGAGTGTTATTCCCTTTCCCAGTTTCCGGGCAAACATCACCCTCCCCCCTCCCCTTTCTTATCGGTGTTCCCCTCCCCACCCTCCCCCCATTGTCCCCCTCCCCCCAACAGTCTAGTTCACTGGGGGTTCAGTCTTAGCAGGACCCAGGGCTTCCCCTTCCACTGGTGATCTTACTAGGATATTCATTGCTATCTATGAGGTCAGAGTCCAGGGTCAGTCCATGTATAGTCTTTAGGTAGTGGCTTAGTCCCTGGAAGCTCTGGTTGCTTGGCATTGTTGTACATATGGGGTCTCGAGCCCCTTCAAGCTCTTCCAGTTCTTTCTCTGATTCCTTCAACCGGGGTCCTATTCTCAGTTCAGCGGTTTGCTGCTGGTATTCGCCTCTGTATTTGCTGTATTCTGGCTGTGTCTCTCAGGAGCGATCTACATCCGGCTCCTGTCGGTCTGCACTTCTTTGCTTCATCCATCTTGTCTAATTGGATGGCTGTATATGCATGGGCCACATGTGGGGCAGACTCTGAATGGGTGTTCCTTCAGTCTCTGTTTTAATCTTTGCCTCTCTCTTCCCTGCCAAGGGTATTCTTGTTCCCCTTTTAAAGAAGGAGTGAACCATTCACATTTTGATCATCTGTCTTGAGTTTCATTTGTTCTAGGCATTTAGGGTAATTCAAGCATTTGGGCTAATAGCCACTTATCAGTGAGTGCATACCATGTATGTCTTTCTGTGTTTGGGTTAGCTCACTCAGGATGATATTTTCCAGTTCCAGCCATTTGCCTACGAATTTCATAAAGTCGTTGTTTTTGATAGCTGAGTAATATTCCATTGTGTAGATGTACCACATTTTCTGTATCCATTCCTCTGTTGAAGGGCATCTGGGTTCTTTCCAGCTTCTGGCTATTATAAATAAGGCTGCAATGAACATAGTGGAGCATGTGTCTTTTTTATATGTTGGGGCATCTTTTGGGTATATGCCCAAGAGAGGTATAGCTGGATCCTCAGGCAGTTCAATGTCCAATTTTCTGAGGATCCTCCAGACTGATTTCCAGAATGGTTGTACCAGCTTGCAATCCCACCAACAATGGAGGAGTGTTCCTCTTTTTCCACATCCTCGCCAGCATCTGTTGTCCCCTGAGTTTTTGATCTTAGCCATTCTCACTGGTGTGAGGTGAAATCTCAGGGTTGTTTTGATTTGCATTTCCCTTATGACTAAAGATGGTGAACATTTCTTTAGGTGTTTCTCAGCCATTCGGCATTCCTCAGCTGTGAATTCTTTGTTTAGCTCTGAGCCCCATTTTTTAATAGGGTTATTTGTTTCCCTGTGGTCTAACTTCTTGAGTTCTTTGTATATTTTGGATATAAGGCCTCTATCTGTTGTAGGATTGATAAAGATCTTTTCCCAATCTGTTGGTTGCCGTTTTGTCCTAACCACAGTGTCCTTTGCCTTACAGAAGCTTTGCAGTTTTATGAGATCCCATTTGTCAATTCTTGATCTTAGAGCGTAAGCCATTGGTGTTTTGTTCAGGAAATTTTTTCCAGTGCCCATGTGTTCCAGATGCTTCCCTAGTTTTTCTTCTATTAGTTTGAGTGTGTCTGCTTTGATGTGGAGGTCCTTGAACCACTTGGACTTAAGCTTTGTACAGGGTGATAAGCATGGATCGATCTGCATTCTTCTACATGTTGACCTCCAGTTGAACCAGCACCATTTGCTGAAAATGCTATCTTTTTCCATTGGATGGTTTTGGCTCCTTTGTCAAAAATCAAGTGACCATAGGTGTGTGGGTTCATTTCTGGGTCTTCAATTCTATTCCATTGGTCTATCTGTCTGTCTCTGCACCAATACCATGCAGTTTTTATCACTATTGCTCTGTAATACTGCTTGAGTTCAGGGATAGTGATTCCCCCTGAAGTCCTTTCATTGTTGAGGATAGCTTTAGCTATCCTGGGTTTTTTGTTATTCCAGATGAATTTGCAAATTGTTCTGTCTAACTCTTTGAAGAATTGGATTGGTATTTTGATGGGGATTGCATTGAATCTGTAGATTGCTTTTGGTAAAATGGCCATTTTTACTATATTAATCCTGCCAATCCATGAGCATGGGAGATCTTTCCATCTTCTGAGGTCTTCTTCAATTTCCTTCTTCAGTGTCTTGAAGTTCTTATTGTACAGATCTTTTACTTGCTTTGTTAAAGTCACTCCGAGGTACTTTATATTATTTGGGTCTATTATGAAGGGTGTCGTTTCCCTAATTTCTTTCTCGGCTTGTTTCTCTTTTGTATAGAGGAAGGCAACTGATTTATTTGAGTTAATTTTATACCCAGCCACTTTGCTGAAGTTGTTTATCAGCTTTAGTAGTTCTCTGGTGGAACTTTTGGGATCACTTAAATATACTATCATGTCATCTGCAAATAGTGATATTCTGACCTCTTCTTTTCCGATCTGTATCCCCTTGACCTCCTTTTGTTGTCTGATTGCTCTGGCTAGAACTTCAAGAACTATATTGAATAAGTAGGGAGAGAGTGGGCAGCCTTGTCTAGTCCCTGATTTTAGTGGGATTGCTTCAAGTTTCTCTCCATTAGTTTAATGTTAGCAACTGGTTTGCTGTATATGGCTTTTACCATGTTCACGTATGGGCCTTGAATTCCTATTCTTTCCAGGACTTTTATCATGAAGGGGTGTTGAATTTTGTCAAATGCTTTCTCAGCATCTAATGAAATGATCATGTGGTTTTCTTCTTTCAGTTTGTTTATATAATGGATCACGTTGATGGTTTTCCATATATTAAACCATCCCTGCATGCCTGGGATGAAGCCTACTTGATCATGGTGGATGATTGTTTTGATGTGCTCTTGGATTCGGTTTGCCAGAATTTTGTTGAGTATTTTTGCGTCAATATTCATAAGGGAAATTGGTCTGAAGTTCTCTTTCTTTGTTGTGTCTTTGTGTGGTTTAGGTATAAGAGTAATTGTGGCTTCGTAGAAGGTATTCGGTAGTGCTCCATCTGTTTCAATTTTGTGGAATAGTTTGGATAATATTGGTATGAGGTCTTCTATGAAGGTTTGATAGAATTCTGCACTAAACCCGTCTGGACCTGGGCTCTTTTTGGTTGGGAGACCTTTAATGACTGCTTCTATTTCCTTAGGAGTTATGGGGTTGTTTAACTGGTTTATCTGTTCCTGATTTAACTTCGGTACCTGGTATCTGTCTAGGAAATTGTCCATTTCCTGAAGATTTTCAAGTTTTGTTGAATATAGGTTTTTGTAGTAAGATCTGATGATTTTTTGAATTTCCTCTGAATCTGTTGTTATGTCTCCCTTTTCATTTCTGATTTTGTTAATTTGGACGCACTCTCTGTGTCCTCTCGTTAGTCTGGCTAAGGGTTTATCTATCTTGTTGATTTTCTCAGAGAACCAACTTTTGGTTCTGTTGATTCTTTCTATGGTCCTTTTTGTTTCTACTTGGTTGATTTCAGCTCTGAGTTTGATTATTTCCTGCCTTCTACTCCTCCTGGGTGTATTTGCTTCTTTTTGTTCTAGATCTTTTAGGTGTGCTGTCAAGCTGCTGACATATGCTCTTTCCTGTTTCTTTCTGCAGGCACTCAGCGCTATGAGTTTTCCTCTTAGCACAGCTTTCATTGTGTCCCATAAGTTTGGGTATGTTGTACCTTCATTTTCATTAAATTCTAAAAAGTTTTTAATTTCTTTCTTTATTTCTTCCTTGACCAGGTTATCATTGAGTAGAGCATTGTTCAATTTCCAAGTATATGTGGACATTCTTCCTTGACTGTTATTGAAGACCAGTTTTAGGCCGTGGTGGTCCGATAGCACGCATGGGATTATTTCTATCTTTTTGTACCTGTTGAGGCCCGTTTTTTGACCAATTATATGGTCAATTTTGGAGAAAGTACCATGAGGAGCTGAGAAGAAGGTATATCCTTTTGCTTTAGGATAGAATGTTCTATAAATATCCGTTAGGTCCATGTGGCTCATGACTTCTCTTAGTCTGTCTACATCTCTGTTTAATTTCTGTTTCCATGATCTGTCCATTGATGAGAGTGGGGTGTTGAAATCTCCCACTATTATTGTGTGAGGTCCAATGTGTGTTTTGAGCTTTAGTAAGGTTTCTTTTACATATGTAGGTGCCCTTGTATTTGGGGCATAGATATTTAGGATTGAGAGTTCATCTTGGTGGATTTTTCCTTTGATGAATATGTAGTGTCCTTCCTTATCTTTTTTGATGACTTTTAGTTGAAAATTGATTTTATTTGATATTAGAATGGCTACTCCAGCTTGCTTCTTCTGACCATTTGCTTGGAAAGTTGTTTTCCAGCCTTTCATTCTGAGGTAGTGTCTGTCTTTGTCTCTGAGGTGTGTTTCCTGTAGGCAGCAGAATGCAGGGTCCTCGTTGCGTATCCAGTTTGTTAATCTATTTCTTTTTATTGGGGAGTTGAGGCCATTGATGTTGAGAGATATTAAGGAATAGTGGTTATTGCTTCCCGTTATATTCATATTTGGATGTGAGGTTATGTTTGTGTGCTTTCATTCTCTTTGTTTTGTTGCCAAGACGATTAGTTTCTTGCTTCTTCTAGGTTATAGCTTGCCTCCTTATGTTGGGCTTTACCATTTATTATCCTTTGTAGTGCTGGATTTGTAGAAAGATATTGTGTAAATTTGGTTTTGTCATGGAATATCTTGGTTTCTCCATCTATGTTAATTGAGAGTTTTGCAGGATACAGTAACCTGGGCTGGCATTTGTGTTCTCTTAGGGTCTGTATGATATCAGTCCAGGATCTTCTGGCCTTCATAGTTTCTGGCGAGAAGTCTGGTGTGATTCTGATAGGTCTGCCTTTATATATTACTTGACCTTTTTCCCTTACTGCTTTTAACATTCTTTCTTTATTTTGTGCATTTGGTGTTTTGACTATTATGTGACGGGAGGTGTTTCTTTTCTGATCCAATCTATTTGGAGTTCTGTAGGCATCTTGTATGCCTATGGGTATCTCTTTTTTTAGGTTAGGGAAGTTTTCTTCTATGATTTTGTTGAAGATATTTACTGGTCCTTTGATCTGGGAGTCTTCAGTCTCTTCTATACCTATTATCCTTAGGTTTGATCTTCTCATTGAGTCCTGGATTTCCTGTATGTTTTGGACCAGTAGCTTTTTCCGCTTTACATTATCTTTGACAGTTGAGTCAATGATTTCTATGGAATCTTCTGCTCCTGAGATTCTCTCTTCCATCTCTTGAATTCTGTTGGTGAGGCTTGTATCTACAGCTCCTTGTCTCTTCTTTTGGTTTTCTATATCCAGGGTTGTTTCCATGTGTTCTTTCTTGATTGCTTCTATTTCCATTTTTAATTCCTTCAACTGTTTGATTGTGTTTTCCTGGAATTCTTTCAGGGATTTTTGCGATTCCTCTCTGTAGGCTTCTACTTGTTTATTAATGTTTTCCTGTGTTTCCCTAAGTGTGTTCATGTCTTTCTTGAAGTCCTCCAGCATCATGATCAGATATGATTTTGAAACTAGATCTTGCTTTTCTGGTGTGTTTGGATATTCCATGTTTGTTTTGGTGGGAGAATTGGGCTCCGATGATGGCATGTAGTCTTGGTTTCTGTTGCTTGGGTTCCTGCGCTTGCCTCTCGCCATCAGATTATCTCTAGTGTTACTTTGTTCTGCTATTTCTGACAGTGGCTAGACTGTCCTATAAGCCTGTGTGTCAGGAGTGCTGTAGACCTATTTTCCTGTCTTTCAGTCAGTTATGGGGACAGAGTGTTCTGCTTTCGGGCGTGTAGTTTTTCCTCTCTACAGGTCTTCAGCTGTTCCTGTGGGCCTGTGTCTTGAGTTCACCAGGCAGCTTTCTTGCAGCAGACAAGTTGGTCTTACCTGTGGTCCCGAGGCTCAAGTTTGCTCGCGGGGTACTGCCCAAGGGCTCTCTGTGGCGGCAGCAACCAGGAAGACCTGTGCCGCCCCTTCCGGGAGCTTCAGTGCACCAGGGTTCCAGATGGTCTTTGGCTTTTTCCTCTGGCGTCCGAGATGTGTGTGCAGGGAGCAGTCTCTTCTGGTTTCCCAGGCTTGTCTGCCTCTCTGAAGGTTTAGCTCTCCCTCCCACGGGATTTGGGTGCAGAGAACTGTTTATCCGGTCTGTTTCTTTCAGGTTCCGGTGGTGTCTCAGGCAGGTGTCCTGCCGCTCCTGGGCCGTCCCCCACGGGAGCCCAGAGGCCTTATACAGTTTCCTCTTGGGCCAGGGATGTGGGCAGGGGTGGGCAGTGTTGGTGGTCTCTTCCGCTCTGCAGCCTCAGGAGTGCCCACCTGATCAGGCGGTTGGGTCTCTTTCCCACAGGGTCTGGGAGCAGAGAGCTGCTGCGGGCCCGGGATCCGCGGGCGTGGGACCTCCGGCAAGCACAGGACGTGCCTGGTCCTAGATGAACTCTGCCTCTGTGTGTCCCGATCTCACCAGGCAGCTTTCTTGCAGCAGACAAGTTGGTCTTACCTGTGGTCCCGAGGCTCAAGTTTGCTCGCGGGGTGCTGCCCAAGGGCTCTCTGCCTGCTTCTTTGTTTTTTGAGACAGGGTTTCTCTGTGTAGCTCTGGCTGTCCTGGAACTCATTCTGTAGACCAGACTGTCCTCAATCTCAGAGATCTGTCTGACTCTGCCTCCTAAGAGCTGAGATTAAAGGGATATACCACCGCCGCCTCCAACTGGACTTAGGATTGTTATTTAATTTCTGAGCTTCAGATGTAGATACTTAAATATGATCAAAAGTATATCAAATGTATCAAAAGTATAACACTAAGTCAAGCCCTATGAGGCAGAGCTAAGAACAGTAATAGGGACAGAGTCTGTTTGCACACCTTTAGAGAGCTTCTGTAAGCATCAATTTAAATGAATTAATGAAATGGAATTCACAATGCAAGTATTTGGGAACCTTTCGAAGGTATAGTTTGCAAATAAAAATCCCTTAGTCAATCAAGAGGTCAAAGGGGAAATTACCAGAGAGAGGAAAATGCTTCTTAATGAATGGTTACTTTTCCAGAGTACCCAGGTTTCGATTCCTGGAACTAATGCGGTGGCCCACAATCATCCATAATGCCAGCCCCTGATGATCCAACATGCTATTCTGGCCTCTAGAGAAACTGCACAGATGTGGTGTATAGTCATACATGTAAACAATAGCCACACACAGTAAAAATGATAAAATTGTTCCTAAAACGAATGAGGCCTTGTTTGGGTGTAATCCCAGCGCTTGAAAGGCTGATCAAAGAGGATTATGAGTTCAAAGTCAGCCCGAGCTATATAGTAAAACTGTCTTTAAAGAATTTTACAGATCCTATAGAAAATTTTAAAAATGTGTATCACTTAGATGACACAGACAAGCCAGGCAAGGTTTTAGGAAGACATGAACTGACAAAACCCTGGGGCTCTAAATACATCAGCAACACATAGGGGGTTGGAAAAAGTAATGATAAAAAAATGATTCACACCAATTGGTTTTGATGTTTATTCTATGGACTATAATGTCTTTAAGAAGAGTGTATACTAATGTAAGTTTTCTAAATGTTAGAAGATAAAACATTTCCAAGCACACTCCAAGTCCTATCTCCCAGAGGCCAGAAGTAGATAGGAATATCACAAAGAAAGATGGCTACAAGCCAATGAGCCTCATCATTGTGACAACATAATATTTTACCCAGTTAATTTACCACAGCTACCTTAGACATTCCTGTGCTCCCAGACACCTGTCTTCCTTTCCATTGCAATGAAGGTAACATTCATGACATTTTAAATTACTTTCTTAGGAGAGATTCCTATAGTTGAATTCTTGAATTAAACATTATGGATAGTTTAACATTAAAACAATATGACACATGGCCAGATAGCTTTCAAGTGATCTGTGCTGACTGACGTTTTCCCTGTAACACTTATTCACACTCTTAATTTGCAACCGGTCCAGTGATGGATCCTGTCCCCCCCCACCACCCGCCCTTCAACATCCTCGTGTGCTCCTAATTACCTTATTATAATGTAGGGTGTTTATGGAAGAGGATTTCCAGTGAAGGGTTTGTGAGTGAAGGGTAAGCTTTACTCAGACACTTGATGAAAGAGTGCTGGCACATCTGACAGTGCCATCTAGTCATCATCTAGTAATGTTTGAAAGCCAATTATGTCTTAGAAAAGCTGAAACTTCTACCATTTTTCAAATCTTAGGGTAGGACACGGTGAACTATATTAAAATAATATATGTGCAGTTTGGGACATCAAATTTTAGACATACTGAACCAATTGATCAAGCAATATTTCTGAGTGCATGGCAGCACTGTTAACCCACAGGAAGCTTTGTTCCAACTGTACAGTCAGGCATTCTTGAAATGCCCTAGAAACTCTCCCAAGAAATTTAAAAACAGATTTATTTTTCTGTGTGTCTGTGTGTGTGTGTGTGTGTGTGCCTGAGGAGGCTGAAGAGGGTGTCAGAGCTTCTGGAGTTGGAACTGTGACCTTCCTTTGGGCTGGGAACCCATGTGCTCTTTAAGAGCAGCAAGTGCTCTTAACAGCTCCCCTGACTCCTCATACCTTGCTTCATTTTGTTTGATCTCTCTCTCTCTCTCTCTCCCTCCCTCCCTCCCTCCCTCCCTCCCTCCCTCCCTCCCTCCTCCTTCTCTTTGTGGTGGTGGTAAAGAGGATGCTAAGATCGTGTAGATCGACTGGCAAACTCAGCTGAATGTGTGTTTGTTATGAAAACTGGCTGCGGCCTCTGCCCTCACTAGTTGAGAAATTATCAGAGAAGCAAATACTGTGCTGTCATCCCATGCTGTTTACCACACCTAAGGTTCTTCAAAGATCCTCTGCCTGTGACTTCAACCTTGATGTGGCTATAGGGTCATAGGTAGAATTTTGGGAAGGAATATAACTGACTTCTCTAGAGTTTGTTGGAACTGATGGAACTTTTGTCCAGAATGGGGTGACTCATTCACTCATTTTGTTTATATACTAATGATATTAAATTATGAATAAACACAATTCATTTTTTTCTTACAAAACAAAATATGCCACGTCTTCTACTGAGCGCTTAAGAGTTTGACCTTCACTTAAATATTCATAATTGTAACTAATAATAAAACTAGGAAGTATCCTGATGATGTGTCATTTGCTTGGGAAATTTATAGATCACTTCCAAGAGGAAATTGCCAATTTCTGTAACTCCAGTTGGTTGCTTTATAATTCTTTAATGATCCAGCACTTTATCATTCTATCTCTCAATATTACAGCTTATGCAACAACCCACAGATTCAGAAACAAAACAAAATGGAACAAAGGCTTAAAACTTTCTCTTTCTTACTGTTTTCTTTTCCAAGAGTCTCATCAATAGGAAACATGGAGATTATCTTTAAATTGCCATGCTAGATTTGAAAACAGGGTTCATAGTAGATATTGGTCATAGTGCTCTTTATTTTATTTTGAAAGATTTATTTAAATTTTAGGTAGATGTGTGTTTGTGTATTTACCTGTGTGCAGGTATAAAAACACATGTGCAGGTGCCCACAGAGGCCAAAATAGGGTGCAGCTGAAGTTACAAATGGCTGTGAGACATTCAATATGGCTGCTGGGAGTCGAACTTAGGTCCTCTGGAAGAGCAGCAAGCACTCTTACCCACACTGCTAATTCTTGATTTCAATGTTAAGTCTACTGCCATTTGTTATAGTTTCAAGCTTCTTGCCAGGGTCTAAAATGCTAAGTCTGCAGTGGCTGTTAGCATCTGTCCACTGGCCACAGGACGGAACAGCATTTATCATTCTCAAATTCTGAAGCCACATTCCAAGTCAAATAAAAACAATTGCATTTTGTTTTGCTATTCTTCAAAGGACTTGACAATTGAGGGAGTCCTTTTATTGCTATGATCTAGAGTCTGAGAAATAAGCTAATAAAATACTTAAAAATAAATAAGGTATTTAAAAAACAGCGTGTGTTTATGTGTGCGGTATCTGTTCACGGAGGCCAAAAGCCAGCATTGGATCCCCAGGGACTGGAGGTACAAGCAGTTGTGAGCACCTACGATGGGTGGGAATTGAAACCAGGTCTTCCAAACAGCAGCAGAGCCATCTCTCTAGCTCCTAAACTACATTTTTAAATAAAAAAGTGTGTGTGTGTGTGTGTGTGTGTGTGTGTGTGTGTGTGTGTGGTGTGTACATATATATGTACTGGGCAATGGTTCTAGCCCTCACCACTAGTACTTATTAAATCCTTCCCCACTTGGCATCTGCATTTCTAAATGTCCTTCAATCATTCTAAGTGTTTTCTACCTATCAGCTCCTTCCTATTAAATAACTACAAACTGGGTTTACCTTTTATATCAAAGTTTAAAGATGGGGAGCTGAAGGAACTGACATAGGGAAAGGCTGGGTCCTCATCCCAGGGTCCACACATTTAGGAATCTTAGTCACATCTAGCTTTGGTTTTTTCTGAAGTCGCTGGTTATTTCCTCTGCACTCACAGGCAGAGGCACTGGGATACGATATGAACCAGTTCAGAGAGGGAGCTTTACCTAAGGTTGACCATCTAGCATGAGGTTAACAGGCACATATTCAGGTAATAAATGCTGCGGCTGTTCTGAAGATAGATGCCTGGTCCTGGTCCGGCCCCGAACCCTCCTAATTATAAGTGCTTATGAAAGTCATTTCCTGTTCCCAGCCTTAGCTCCCTCCTTGTCTTACAGTAAACTAGTGAGACAACTTCTTTTATAGCATTTAGAATCCTCACTGTGAAGATGTTTCTTCTTTCCTCTCTGTCGCTCCTCTTTCTCCTGCTTCTGCTTTCTCTCCCTCCTTTCTACACGCAGAGGAGAAAGGCAGGCAGCCTCACTCTCTGGACGGATGATGCCTCCCTTTCAGGAGCTGACAGATACATTTCATTTCCCGACTTGGACATTTGATTTCACCTCCAGTTCAATGTGTGAGAGATCACTATACAACACTGGTGACCCAGGGGTGACCGAAGGCAAGCCAGGAAAAGCTAAGCACAACAACTGAAGTGCTTTTCCAATAATGCAAAGTCTGATTGAATAATTCTCATTTGAATAATTCTTATTTCCTGCTTGAATGGAAGGGAGAGGAACTTACAAATAGAGGCAGATTCATCCTGCAGCTTCTGGCCCTCAGCCAATAACTACTAGACAGAATGAGACCCAGAGATTAGGACTCCCACTAAGGATTCACTTAGGTGGCAGGTGAGCTAAGAGGTGGGAGAGCATTGGTTGCTACTTTGGGCTCTTTGATGTAGTCCACACAGAATCTTTCATCTGAACACCTCCTTTTAGGTGTCATAGTTTATCTTTGACTGGATTACATTTTCTCAGGCCAGTCAGGAGGGGTGCATCATGTTCACAAAGAGGGAACATCTGAGTAGTCTGAGGGCTTCTCAGCACTTCACTGTTTTCTTAAATACAGAAAAATTAAATATTGCGCGCTCATCTTTGAAGAGTAGAAGATAAAAGAATGGATTTGGATTTCTTTTCGTTTTTTAGACTGTAGGAAAAAAAAAGCAAGGAAAACATGTACCCACATGTCAAGACAATAAAATGCTCTTGGAGCCTCCAGTCTGCCTTCTGCGAACACACCAGTCCTGTGTGTGCTTGTCGCACAGCCTGACAGGCTGATTCTTATATCTGTACCAGTCATTGGGTGAGTGACACTGTAAATCAAATGTCACTTTAAATCCAGAGACAAAACAGTATTATTTTTCCCTCAAATGCTCGGGAAGAGAGCTTTGTACCTTGTTTGGATACAGTATTCCAACATCCATTTCATTCCACCTTTGGGGGAATATATATGAGGTGCTTAGCACATGTGCCTGTAAATAGAACTATAAAACAAATTATCAAGTTTCAGATCAAGCAATGAGGAATTCACACCCAAATAGAAGCAACTTCATTTGAATGGATTAAGAGAACACGGTGCACATGTAGCATGGGATTTTAGTCAGCAATAATGAAGAATGAAATTGTGTTCCCTGAAGGAGAATGGCAGAAACTGGATAGCATCATGCTAAGCAAATTAAGTCAGTCTTACAGTCATACTCATTACTTTAAGGTCCTAGAGATGTGGGGTATCCATATCGCCTTTGACTACTGTAGTGGTAGATATAGTCAAGCACGAAGGGCTCTGTAATCATGTGAACTCAATCAACTATAATTGTTCCATTGACTTGCCAGATACCATAGTTAGGCTTCCAATTGGAAAGAGGGAATAGTGGAAAAAGAAAGAAGGGAAGAAGGAATATGAAAACTCACCCTTAATTAGGCTAGCTATTGTTAAATGGGATGGGGCTAACTTTGTTTACAACCAATACAGGACATGGATGGTAAAAAGGAGACTTTTAAGGGTGAGGAAGGGAAAAAGGTAGAGAACAAAAGAGGGTAATACCATTGGAAGGGGTGCATAGAATTGGATTATAAATGCATTTATAGAAATATCAAACTCAACCTATTGCTCTGTTCATTAACACATACCAAGTAGAGATTGCTAAAGTAGATACTGAGACCATAAAGTGATCGGTTTCCAGTGTGAAATAATTGCTTGCACAGAGATGCATACAAAAGACAGAATAGGTAGAGGATGGAGGTTAGGAAGACTCAGAAACATGTTTTAGGTGAGAATTAATGAGTAACTGAGGGATTGCCACAGAGAACTGACAAGAGAAGACCATCTTAAAGAACAAAGGCCTACTAATGATGGTGTGCAAAGGTACCTCTTGGCCTCCGTCCTTCCCCACCCCGCATGAAGGAGGAGTGGTGAGAAGCTATGCAGAGGGAGTAGAGCACAGAGGAATGGTGGAAAGAATCAGAAGATTCTATCAGTTACAAATGGCCCCATAGATGTTTACTTCTGTTGAAGGAAGAAGCAATGGGCGAAGGGCTCTCTCTGTTTTTCTATAGAATCATGCACAGGGTTCAGAAACTATATCCTTCTACCAGTAACTTAGAGTTCTTAGAGCTTAAGTCCTGGGGAAGAATTCTGAATCTGACAGGAGAATTGCAGAATCTATTCTAAAAGTCTGTGCACATTTATCTACTTACTGTGAGATGACACAAAGCTGTAAGTAACAAGAATGAGATTAAAGGTAAGTGGGTGAGAGCTTATTCTCAGGACTTTTCCAATCTCTGAAGATTTAGGATAGGAAGGTCAGTGTGGGCGGGGCTGCAGTGTGGGCAGGGCGGCACAGGAATGCTGCTTCAGGCAGACACCTGCAGGTACAGCTTAGAGAATATAGCTGTGCAGACACAATGAGGCTAGACCATCAAAGGCGACTTTAGAGACACAGACACATACAAAGCAAGCAGTGGCAGAGGGAACAGAAGTCTGATGAGTCTTCGATTTCTCTTAGCAGCTAGAGCCTGCTAGGTTCCTTCCTAGGAGCTGGGTAAATAACCAGGAGTGAGACCTAGAAGTGACCTGGCCATGGCAAAGGAGTATGTTAAGTATACCATATATTAAGTATACATTCACCTTAGAGAACCATGTATGAGAGACCTACGCCTTCCCTATCACTTGCAGGTCCCAAAGATACTGTCACAGCAACCTCAACAAAGACACAAGAAGAAAATTGAGTTTTCTAACTATTACTAATCAGATGACCTTGAATTTTATTATGATACATAAATATATACATATAGTATATGAACTGACTTTAAATTTATAGGTAAGAGGTATAAGCACTTTGGTATTTGTACAGAAATGGACATTTACATGTGTTTGGATGACATAAACACAGCAAGATACAGTTAACACTGGAGGTAGGGGGACTGTCTAGAAAGATAGTTTTCTATAAGAGCCATCCTGATGTATTTCCGGCCTCATGGGGTCATGATAATTTAATGAGGAAAGTCTTATTCATGACAAAATGTTTGCCTTATAAGTCACCTTTGATAAATGCCAGTTGTATTCTTATTACATTTCAGAAACAACACTAGCCAGGGTGGGATTCTTTAATAGCCTAATGTGGCTTAGATTTTGGGGTCACTTCAGGTGGTGAAAAATTTTCCTTTAGCAGGTATCCCCCTGAGTAGCAATCATAGCTCTGCATGGGTATATACAACGGAACTCGTGTTCTTGCTTCTCCCACGGCAGTTGGGAGTTAATCATCATGAATAAAAAGCGACTGGGTTTATTACACACATTGAGCTAATGCTTTGCATTTACTAAAGTGCTTCTTCTTTGTGGGAACTGAACGTAAGCCAGTCAGAGAAGGGAATATTTCACCTTGGGGGCTGTCCAAGAAAAAACATTCATCCCCGCTCTCCCTGCAAAAAACCTCAACTAATGTTTCAAATTTTGAAATGTAAATGTATAAAATAACCAATAAAAAAAGAAAAGAAAAGAGTGGGAGGGAAAAAAATCTTTACAAACTGTTTATGAAGTTGTAAAAGCATCAAAGGCAGGTGACACCTTTTGCTTCTTTTCCTTCTGGAGGGCCCTGGCTTTCACTGACAAAGCTTGTGGTGGGCTGGACAGCAACTAGTGGTTGTCATCCAACGTTCCCACCTTTGTCAGTGATGGAAACCACATAATTCTCATGGCTAGCAAAGTGGGAGTGGTCCCCAAAACTTCCCCAGTGGTGCCCATGTATATCAATTGGCCTTGGTGAACAGAAACATAGTTATCACTACACCCCCACCTCCCCAGGTCATGATGCGTTTTCAATGGTTTGGTGTCTTAGCCCTTGATAGTATCTCTATGGGACTTAAGTTACCATTCGGAGGTACATAGAAAATACAATTAAGAGTAAGTTAGACATAAATAGTTTTGACTTGACTTTATATTATGACTCTGTAGGTTAATATAGTTCATCTTCAATAAAGCAAATTTACCCTTTTACACATTGCACTTTTGGAAAAGTAACTGGCATGCCTCAGATGACCTAACTGATGGGAGAGCTGGCGGCTCACACTGGATTTGCTGACTACCCAGAAGCAGTAACTCATATGCTGAGAGTGACAACTTCCAAGGAAACATAAACCCAGACCATCTGATGTTTGCCAAGAGCAAATGCAAAGTAGTCTCACCTAGAATAGTAGTGGACCTTGAAAACTACTGTTATGTAAATAAGATGGTAATCTAAATAAATATTCATATGCCTCTAAAGGGCAGCCCTGCTGAGCGACTGCAGATACGTTATTCATTCTTCCAACCCTGCCTTCTTATCTGCGAGGTGGATAAGGAACCAAAGGGTTTCTTTGGTGTTGCTTTGTATTGTTTTTTCTTTTTAAAGATATTCTATTATCCAGGAAAAATGGATTTATCACAACCATCTTGATAGGCAAGCACTGGTTTTAATGTCATAAAGTTTGTTTTGTAAAAAAAAGAAATGTATTTATTCTGATCTCGGTTGGCATTCAGTGGTTATTGTAGTATCACTTATAAGGTGATGACAGCACACTGCTTTACCCAACACTAGTGGAGTGTGGGGGTTTGACTGAAAATAGGATCCTAGGGAGTGGCACTATTAGGCATGGTCTTGTTGGAGGAAGTGTGACATTGGAGGTGGGCTTTAAGGTTTCAAAAGCTCATGCCAAGCCAGGTCCAGTCTCTCTCTCTCTCTCTCTCTCTCTCTCTCTCTCTCTCTCTCTCTCTCTCTCTCTCTCCCTCTCCCTCTCTCTCTCTCTCTCTCTCTCTCTCTCTCTCTCTCTCTCTCTCTCTCTCCTTGCTGCCTGACTATCCAAACATAGAGCTCTCAGCCCCTTCTCCGGCACCATGTCTTTCTGTGTGCTGCCACACTTCCTTCCATGATGATAATGAGCTCAACCTCTGAACAGTAAGTCAGTCCCAATTAAATGTCCTTTAAAAGAGTTCTGTGGTCATGCGTTCTCTTCTCAGCAATAAAACTATAACTAAGACAGCCAGTGACTTCAATTAGCAGAATTTTAAGGTATAAATATGGGTTGATACTTGACAGGTTTAACCTTCAAGTAAACAGACAACTTTAATTTCTAATGTAGGTTCTGCCAAGTCACTCTCTCTTCTGTTATCCTAGAGGGCATAGTTACTTTGCATGGTTTACATATCTTTTACTTTATACATGATCATAGGTGACATGTTTTACAGTCTGCTCAACATCTTTGCCACATAGTCTTCCCTCCATTGCCATGATAGATATGACCACAGTTACTTTTAGTGTGATCCATTCCAGTGCCCTTCTCCAGGGGTCTCATTCCTCTATTCATTCCCACTACTCAACCTGTACTCCCACCAAAAGGCAATTTCTCTTTACACAAAGGATTATTGGTTCTTCTGTCTGAATAATGTGGCTGGGTCTGCCCTCTAAGTCTTAGGGAAAGCTTCCTCAGACTCCTTACACTAATACTCAATATCCTGGCTACAGGCTACATTTATACTCCCCTTTCTCCTCATGGGTTCCTGTATGTGCTCTAGACAGAGTAATCCTTAGTGATTACCAGACAGATGCCTCTTCCATTTTTTGCGTCTACTGTTTGCCAGGTATGAAAATACACGAACTCTACAGTTGTGGAAATCTTGCTCAGAACTCATAGACTCTCCTACGCTGTTAGCTCCTCGGGACACTTATTCAGCTGCTCTCACTCAGAGAGGCCCCTTCCCACCAAGGCTCTTCACGGTGTAGGACAAACACATTTTTCACCTTGCATTTAGTGGTGCTCATGTACTTCCAGGGAAGTTCTGGGAAGGTGGTGGCAGGTCTGGGAAGGTTAGTGACCAGGGCAGTATTTTGTACAGACAGAAACTTCAAAAGCTATTTATTGAAATGAAAGGTAATCATATACAGAAGGAGAGCATTCCCTCTAAATCAGTGGTTCTCAACCTGTGGGTTATGACCCTTTGGGAAGTCAAACAACCCTTTCATAGAGGTTGTCAAAGATGATTGGGAAAAAAAACACAGATATTTATGTAAAATTTCATAACAGAAGCACAATTATACTTGTGAAATAGCAATGAAAATAATTTTATCGTTGGAGGTCACCACATGAGGAACTGTGTTAAAGGATTGTAACATTAGGAAGGTTTGAGAACACCTGTTCTATAAAGGTGACAAGAAATTGGTTAATTTTCCATTCATGGGTGATGTTAAAAAGTATATGTACAGTCCCTTTGTAATGTACCTGACTTTTCTTCGAAAACATTGTTCTTTATTCTTACACTAGTTGACTGATAGTAACTAAGTGTGTGTGTGTGTGTGTGTGTGTGTGTGTGTGTGTGTGTTGGGGGGTACTTGTATACATGATATTGGTACATGCCACTTGTCCGTGTGGAAGCCAGAGCAAGACACTAAGTATCCTCCTCTATTGCTGGGGATTCAAATTCAGGTCCTTGTTTAGAGCAGATGCTCTTCCTGATGGAACCAGTTCCCTAGTCTTTACATTATTTAATTCAATAATTATTGACATACTAACCGCATACTAGAATAGCTCAATATAAGGTTCCCCACCACGGTCAATAGATCAACCCCACCCCTATTAACAACATACTGGAGGAAGCTACTCTTGAAAGTCTTTTCAGATATCACATGAACTGTAATTAACAACAACAAACCACGTCCACCAACACAAACAGGGTACAGATTAAAAAACAATGCAAAGAAAACAGGCAAGATCTGGGTTTCTGAGCTGGCTCAGAGTGTAGCACTGCCTTCTGACACAACGGATGATTTGAATTCGATGGTCAGGACCCACCCACATGGTAGAAGGAAAGGCTTGACCTCTAAAGCTGTGCTTGACAGCTCTGAGTGAGTCATAGCATGCACAATACACATAAATAAAGTAAAGCACAGTACAAGGGCAATATGACTATTTTTACTTGCTGGGACTCTGTCTGTAATTACTATTGTAAGGAGGCTGTGTGACTGAACAGTCAGTTCAGAATCTTTTTCCTTTCTGTACCAGTGGTTCTAGCTTTGGCAGAGGGAACCCCTCATGGTCCAGAGGATGGCTCCAGGCCTTCTGCCATGAGTCAGGTTCACTGAATCCTCACAATGAATCAGAGTTTACACATGAATGACTCCCAAAGTAGAACTGGGGTTGAGCCAAGTTTTCTGAACAATACTTAATATTGTGAATTAGTAGTAGAAAGTTTAACAATGAATGGTTCATGCTCTCATTTGATAAAACTGCAACTTGGTATTCACATAACTGCAAATTACACTTCTATTTATATTACTTTAGTTTTAGCATCACTAATTGAATGGGTAGAATCCTGTTATTGGGTGGGACCCTGCTATGCTCCCCACTAGCTCTATGAGCTTGGTGAGTTGTCTCCTTTCTAAAGTTCAGTTTTTTCCCCCTGAAATGGGCCCACTAACTGTATTTAACTCACAGTTATTGTAAATAGCAAATAAACAGTACTTATGAAGATAATCCATAGCAGGGCAGGAAGCGGAAAACACCTTGTTTATGAGCATGACCTTGGGCTCGATCTTCTGGAGTAAAAAAAAAAAAAAAAGAACTACCCTTTATTAAAAAAGGAAGTTAAGAGATGTTCAGTGTATGGAAAGTCCTTCTCTCCCTGCAACCATAGGTCAAAACTAGGCCTCGTGCAAGGAGTACAGGAAGAAGTGGGGGCAACCTTGCCTTCCTTTCCGTCCTTGTAAAGGGAATGTAAGCCTATGGGGTGAGTACTGGTTGCTGTAGTAGCATCTGTGGGATGTGTGTGAGGTATGTGGACATATGTGGGGGGTGGGAAAGTGGTACCTGGATGCCTCTAGGATTGTCACACAGTATCTTTTCTAATATGGTTCTCATTTTAATGTATGATGTAACAATGAAAGATATTGGTCACTCTGATCTCAAGCCTCTCTACTACACCTGTGTGTGTGTGTGTGTGTGTGTGTGTGTGTATGTGTGTGTGTGTGTGTGTGTGTGTGTGTGTGTGTGTGTGTGTGTGTGTGTGACTTGCATTTCATCATGCCCGGTGGCGTCTTTGAGAAGCTTGTTTAAATACAACATTGAGCCACCATCCCCAGAGAATCTGATTCCTCCTGCCCATCTCCTGAGCTGTGTCTAGGCATGCTCATTTTAAATATAAGCCTTGGTTGATTTTGTCGACACTGAAGGCTACTTTACTGCCCCTGATCCACTAGTAGATATTTTATGGTTACTTTTCTCATAGCTTCACTGTGGATCTAGGTCAGGCTGTCTCCATTGCCCCCCGCCTCATCACTGGAATGGACTCTTGGTCTCTTCATGACCTGGTTCATGACTCCTTTGCTTTCTCTTCTGTCACCCCAGCCTTTGTGCTGAAATGACATCAGTCATTTTGGCTTTTGTAGATATATAGGGCCATGTCCTGTCTTACATACTATCATTTTCACCTATATAATTCTTTCGCACCTGGTTACTTTTGCTGTTCCTTTGATACTCATTTTGGCCATTTTTTTCTTTTGACCTCCAAAAGAGGCTTTAGTATTTCTGAGTTTAGATAATACCCTGTGCTTACCTCTCATGCAGGAATTGCTTGATTCTGTTCATTACTCACACATAGAATGATTCATAATTCCTGAAGGTAGGCGCCATGTCTTATTGATAACTGTACTTCAGTTCCCTAAATCACTACCTGACTCTAGGTATAGCTTCAAGATGAATCTGTTAAACTGAAAAGCTAAAACATATCCTGAGAAGCAACAGCATGAGAAGGGGATACAGCAGAACTAACAAACATGTCTTTGATGTTTAGATTATCCAACTCTTAAAGCTTAATCAACTGAATGAAAGCAACATCAAATTTGAAACACTTTAAATATTTTCACATTTTTTAAATTTGTTTTCTTTCCTTGGGGATGAAGTTGGCTAAATACATTCAAATGCCAACATACACAATTATAAAATAGGGATGAAATGTGTGTGTGTGTGTGTGTGTGTGTGTGTGTGTGTGTGTGTGTGTGTCTACACATGTGTGCAGTAGATACTATTTTTCAGTTATATATTGTACTATATTTGGAATATAAGGTTTCAGACTAAGTTGGATATTTCAATAGCAATTTTTTAGGCTCAAGATGGAACTCCATAGAACAAAATGCACATGCAGAAAAAATACATTAGAAACATAACTTATTCTTCATGCCATTCCGATGAGCTGTCTGGAGGGGGAACTCCCCAACCTGTTGAGCTGCCTGTAGGATGTGCAGTGAACTCGTGAACTTGTTTTCCAGATTTTGCAAACTGCCAACCATGCTAGGGTGGGCTTCTAGTGATGTAGCTGCCTGTGAGTCATTTCTGCTCCTGTACGTTACCCCTCACACATACTTCTATGAGATATGGCAATTAAACTTGTAGGCTCACCAAGCTGGGCTTTGGTGGTAACCTTACATTGGTCTGTCATTGGTTTCTTATCTGAGTGAGTAGATATTTGGTTGTTTGTAGATTATTCATGGCTTCGCAGGAATAGTGTCACCCAACACTCTGTGAGAGCCACCTGGAGAAGCCATTCCCACTTTATGAGATAATTATCTGTGTGTGAATTGGGAAGGTCTTAGTTGACAGACGAGCTTGAAGTTTAAAAAAAATGTAATTATTGTGTTCTAAAAGAGCATGATTTAGCAACACTACTCAGGCTGGGAACCTTCCTCTTTATGTTTATGCAAGATGAAATGTCTGCTTAATCTATATTGCACCCTGGGAAAGAAGAGAAGGAGAAATGTCAGAGTCAGGAAAACCTGTTAAGAAGCTTCGAGAGGGTCTAGGATGAAAAGCAATGACAACCACCAAAGACAGTCTTTTTCTCAATCTTTTTAACTTTGAGAAAAATCATGTCTTTCTCTATTCCCACAGGGTAATATGGCTGATGACTTTTCTTTCATCCCCTCTACCTGACTCTCTAGTCCATCTAAATGACATCTGAGCCTCTTAACCTCTCTTCTATGCACAGATTGGCTCCATGAAGGTCTATTCATCTATTTTGCTGGAGTTTGTGTGGGCTATTCATAATTCATCTCTGAAAATGTTACTTAAAACCCGTGACAAAAATCAATTCTTCTAACTCACGCTGGTAAAGCAAATATAATTCCCATTTTGCTAACAGAACCATCGAATTGCTTTTATGATAAATGGTACAATCGCCAGCTCTGCTATTAGCAATCTTGGGCTACATGATAAGTTCCAAGAATCAATATGGTCAAATAGTTTCTCAGTGCTGATGCCAGTTTGATTCAGGGACACTGCTGTCACCAGCTTCTTTGAGGCATCATTCTGCCTATCCTTTCTCACTTAGCATCTGCTACTAGGATCCCAAGGCCTTGCCAAAGGCAGCTGTTATCAGGAAGCACAAGAACAGACCTTCACAGATGATAATCTTCTTTGATTATTTCTTAGACATTATTTCTGTTTTCCCTCTTCTCTTGCTTTTAGTTCAGATTTTCAGAGTTCCATACTTAGGATACTGCCCTTTCTCAAAGGCCTCCCATCATCCACGTCCAAACTGCCCTCCCAGTGCCCTCTGGGGTTGCTCCTTTCCTGTCATGTAAACACACTGCATGGAGTAATCAGCATGTGTCATGCAGACAACATGCTAGGTGCTGAGGCATGAATAAACACAGGTTCACATCCTTGCCTTCAAGCCTCACAGCACAGGCAAGCACAATACAGGAACACTCGGCACAAGCTCAGAAAAAACTACTAGATCTGCCTTGGTCACCGGCCCACAATTGTTCATTTTCTACAGGATAAAATACAAGCTTCCCAAAAGATTTAAGTCATCAGAATTATCTTTCTCCTTCTGAGCCCCTTTATTCTCCTCTTAATAAAGTGTCTTTTGCAGTGAAGCAACTGCACTTTACTTCCTGCCTGACCGGTGGCCTGCTCCTACCTGCCTTGCATGTGTTATAAATCCCATTGATCCCTTTAAGGCTGGCAACTCAAATTCTCTGGGTTTGTAACCAAGAATTCCATTTCCTTTGTCCTTAAGAGTAAGATCTCTGGTCTTTCCTGGGTTATGGACTATGACTTCCTTCCTGTAGGAACTAATTCTCTCCCTGAGAACATCTGCTTCTCTGGGCCAGCTGTTAGGGTGGAGATTTATTTCTCCATATTATCTCACACTGCATATCTGATGACTGACAAAACATGTTAACCAATACCCAGGCCCTCACTTTATTCTCCCAGGCCACTGTAGCGGAAGGATGTAGCCCTTAGCTTACTTCAGAAATACACACCTCAAAGGAAAAGAAAACCAGTTTTCCTCTTTCTAGATTTAAATTTCTGCTTGAGTTAAGTTTGTGACAAAACTAAACTGAACTCAATTTTCTTCTTCATTTTTCTAACTGCGCATGTGTGACGTGTCTCAATGGGAAAGAGCCATTACTGCATGCTATAGTAAACAGATAACGAGCTTTGGGATCAGCCAGACATGAGTTAGATTTACTTTTCTAAAACTTTAAGTTTACCAGGGAGTAAATGACTTCCTTTGGAATTTTGTAGTGGTGTTTAACATTTTATAGAAACTGGATTGTTGCCAATTATACTCCTACTACTTTGTGTGTATGCAGTTTCAATTGAGAGAAGGTGTGCTAACATGTGGCAGCCAGATGCCAGCTCACATTCCCTTTTTTGTACACTCTAGGATCCACAGGATGCCCAGGGAAGGGTGCAGCCATAGCAGGCAGAATTTCTCACCACAGTCTACATACATGTTTTTTTGAGATAGAAATTCCATCTTATGAAATTCTTATGAAATTATGAATTCTTATGAAAAAATGGTAAAAGATGAGTTATTACAGACCGCATGCTGGTTCTCACTCTCACCTAGTCTGCCTCCTAGCCTAGACTGACTGAGTACTAGGGGTTTACGTGCCCCTGCTTCTTAAGTGCAGGGATTATAAATACTTGCTATCATGCCTGGTTTTATATGGATTTGGGGGATCCAACCTGGATTCTCATGCTGATGCAATGAGCACTTCAGCAATTGAGCTGTCTGCAGCTTCCTACACTTTTCAGAGCACCTACCTACCCTCGTCTTTCTATCCCAGAAGGAGGAAAAGCAGGACTAGCTACTATTTCCATTCTAGTTTAGACCTTAGGAGAGGTTTAAGGTGCAAGTGGGACAGCTATGAACAGACACACTTACCACACCTTGCTGACACTCTTCAGTAAGGATACAGACACTGCTCTACATCCTTGCCTGCATGCGTTTCTCTTCTTTAGTTATAGGAATTTAACAAGAACAACGAAGTCCAGCAAGTAATCATTCTGTCTAATACAGTGCAGCTTGCTTGCCCTTGAAACTTACTCATTTTTAAAGACCTCTCAACAAGTAACAGAATGACAGGTTAGGAAAGTAATGAAAAACATTGCAAGAACAATGAAAGAAATTAAGGGGTGAGGTTTACATCAAGTTTACATAAAGGATAGTCTGAATGAAACTCAAAAGGAACTTCACGGACATTCCCAGGTGGAACTTGACTCCCCTGAGACTGGCAGTCCTGAGATGGCTCTCAAAAGGCTCATCCTGACAGATGATTGTTTGCAGCATAGCAGTCAAGGTGGCCTGGAATTATCCATGCTATTGCTATAATAGCACATTCCTCTACACATTCAGACATAGAATTGGGAAGTGCAGCATGGCAAGACAGCATGTTCGTATTTACAGAGGTTATAACTCAAAAGTTCTGTCTGAACTTTTATATGAGCCTTTTGATCTTCCCTGTCATCCCTCTTTGCTGCAACTGCCTCTAAACCTCCCTGGTCTACTGTGCCTGATGCACTTGATTCTCCTTAAGTTCAACTGTGAAATGTGTTTGCTTTTGCCAGTATGCACAACTATCTCCTGATTAAATTCTAAGATCCTGTTCAAACATCACCTCTTTTAACCCTGCTTTTGCTCTGTGATTGCTAATATTAATGATCAACTTGACTCGATTTAAAAAGGTATACCTGTGAGGGATTATTTATATCAGGGTAGTCTTTGAGCAAGACTGTGAGGGATTATCTTAATTAATGGAGATCTGAAAACCTGCCTACAATGGGTGTCACCACTCCCTAGGCTAGGATCCTGAAGTGTATGAAAAGGAAAGTTGCTGAGCACCAGCTTCCATCTCGCTCTGCTTCCTGAATGGAGATTTAATGTGAACAGCCACCTCAAGCTCACGCCATCATAGACTGTTGCCATAACAGTCTATGTGACTCCAAATATGCCTTTCCTCCATTAAGTTGCTTTTGTATGGGTATTTTATCACAGTGACATAAAATTAAGACATTGGCCTAGGTATAAATGATTCAGCAATGGAAAAGACATGTTAGGTTGACAAAAATCACCTGATTTTAAACCTTACTCTTAGACCTTCCTTTCTAATTGTGGGATCTTGGACAAACTTGGGCAGTTTTGCTGAGGCTAAGTCT
The DNA here is from genome assembly GCF_021556685.1 of Rattus norvegicus. Classification (NCBI taxonomy): domain Eukaryota; kingdom Metazoa; phylum Chordata; class Mammalia; order Rodentia; family Muridae; genus Rattus; species Rattus norvegicus. Next base: position 158,972,954 of record NC_141534.1, on the reverse strand, counting down.
ACTGATTTTTAAACAGAAATCTACAGTTTGCAAAAGTTAAGGGATGATCCCCGTGGTGCTGTACAATTATTTTCTTGACTCCAATTGTCTTTGGGAACTCACTGAGTTATCTTGCCCTTGTTGGTTGCCTCATAAGGTGCCTTAAACAATATCTCATGCTTTGTAGCACTTAATGGTACTTTAATCAATATCCAGTTCTGGAAAAGTGACTCAAGTACTAGCAAGCCAGTTAAAGTTTAAATTCTATGAAGTGTTCACTGGTCACTCCTAGGTTGCACAAGTCCATCGTCTGTATTCAATACAGGTAGGTATTTAATTAAAATTCTCTGTTATTTATCATCTGTATGCAGGAAATAAATAGGATATCTATTATTACATTCTCATCAGGAATCAATAAAAATATCTACCATTTTGAAGGCTGGAGAAATGGCTCAGTGGTTGGGAGAACTGGCTGATCTTCCAGAAGATCAATTTCCAGCACCCACATGGTAGTTTACAATCCTCTATAACTCCAATTCTAGAGGATCTGACAAATATGTGAGTAAAACACCAATGCACATAGAGTAAAAAATAAAAAAAAACACTAAATTTTTTTCTACCAGTTTTGTATTAAAGTGACTGTTTTAAAGGACTCTATACCATGATGTCATAGACCACATGTACAGATGAACTTCTATTTCACCTAAATATTTTGGCAAAGTAAAATATTATGTCACTGGACTTTTCAATAATAATTCTAGTTAATATATAAAAGACAACATTGTGGCAACACCTATTGACCATAACTTGTAGTATATACCCTTTCCTCTACCAAGTCACATTTGAAAGAAAAAAAATTAAGGAGTGTGAAGAGAAAAAGAATAGGATGTCAAAAGGTAGGAGGAGTTATTTCACAACACAGCAACAAGACATTTATATTAGTATGGCCCTCAGTGGGAAGGTGAGATAAATTCAACATGACACTGAAGAGGAGAGCTGGAATAGGAAAGGGGAGGGGTTTGGTGAATACCCTTACCACTAACTGACATTTGCAGAGCACCAGTGTGTCCTCAGCAGCTCCCAGTGAGCACCCTGCTTACAGCAGGAAGAGAACCTGAGAATCTTAGTATCAGTGGGACCCAGAAAAAGCCTGACTAGTATGGGCAAGAGTGTCAAGTCTCCAGACTAACAGGCCTAGGAGTGACCAGAGAACTAGAATTGTCTTTTTGATAACTCTATAAGTTATATTAAAGACAGTAAAGTTATAGCCAATGTCATCCTGAAGGGTAAGAGAACTAAACTCCTTACTCTCTGAGAGTAAAAAAGAGACTGGCATTTGAACTCCCCTCTCTTTTGATACTTCTATCATTTTATTAGAGATTCTGACCAGGAGAATTAAGTAGGAAACAAACAAACAAACAAACAAAAAACAAAGAAAAGTAAAGACAACATTGAAGAGAAAAAATAAAACTCTTCTTTTACATATGATGTATCTTCTATATAAGAAATTTTGAGAAATTCACTAAAACTGTCAAAACTATAAATGTTATAAAATATAAAGTCTACATGAAGTGATAACTGTATTTCTATACATTTGCCATAAGTGATCTTAAATAAAATTAAGCAAACAATTTACATACAAAGAAACACAGTTGGAATTTGGTGCCTCTCCATGAACAAAACTAATTCAAAATTGGTTGACACTTTAACATAAGAGTTATAACTATAGGGTTGGGGATTTGGCACAGTGGAAGAGGGCTTGCCTAGTAAGCGCAAGGCCCTGGGTTCGGTCCCCAGCTCCGAAAAAAAAAAGAGTTATAACTATAACCTTCCTGCAAGAAATACAACATAAACCTCAATGACCTTGGATTTGACAATGCTTCTATAGACACTGCATTAAAAAAGCAACAAAAGAAAAATAGATTGGAAAACAACCAAAACAAAAGTCTTTGTATCTCAAAGAACATTGTCAAGAGAATAGGATGAGAACAGAGAAAACTGGAAAAAAAGTATTAGGAAGGCATTTATCTGGAAAGCCTTTGAAGACAGAGTGCAGGACTAGTGAGATGCCCCAGTAGTTAAAGTGCTTGCCACAAAATCAAGAAGACCAGAGTTCAGATCTTCAGAATCCATGTAACTGCTTGCTGGGTGTGGCTGCCTGCCTGTAATTCCAGCCTTGGAAGGTAGAGACAGGATCCCCTTGGAAGGTAGAGACAGGATCAAGCTGGCTAGCAAGACTAGTGGTATTGGTGAGTTACAGGTTTGATTGGAAGACACCGCATCAAAGGTGAAAGAGCAATGGCAGATTTCTGACAATAATCAGCCACACTTATCCCCATATACACCTTACCACTTACTTGTCCCCTACCCCTATCTCCCTACCCCACATCCACACAATAGACACATACACACGAATAAGTGAAGAAAAAGGTTTTATAACCACCCCCAGGATATATGGAGAGACCCTACAACCCAGTAACAATAATGCCAAGAAAATTCCAACTTACAAAGAGACTGAATCTGAGTAGACGTCTCTCAGAAAAGATAGACCAGTAAGCACATGAAAAGAAACTCACCAGCTCCACTGATTAGGAAATACAAATCAAAACCACAGTAACAATACACAGTAACAGGGACCAAGATGTATTTTTAAAAGGCATATAATAGCAAGAGTTGTTCATCATGTGAAGAAATCATAGCACACATATACTGACGATAGAAATGGGAAACGTTTAGGCACTATATAAAGCCATCATAAAGTTCCGAAAATGTGCAGTGCAGAGCCATCATATTGCTGAAGGGATCAGTAATTTTACTGCACTATGTAATCAATGAAAGTAAAAACATGTCCATATCAAAATCTTAATATAAATGTTCATGGTAGCATTATCCACAGTAAATAGTGGAAAGATCACAGATGTCTGTCAACTGATGAATGGATATGCTAAATGTGGTATGTTTGCACAATGGAATTTTATATGCCAAAAAAGGAAATGAAGTACTTCTTTATTCATGCAACGTTATAAAAGCAACTTGAAAAAATAGTGCGGTATGGAGTTAGAAGTCCATTTATATGAATTAATGAATTAATTACCTGCATATGTATAAGACACAAAATAGGTTATTGACTATGGTTAGGTGGGGAAGGGAGGCTGGAGAATGGGAAATGATTGATAACCTTTACAGGATTCTTTTATGAAGTGATGAAATTTCCCAGGCTGACTGTGGCAATGACTGCCCAACTCTACATTTAAGTGGGAGAGTTATATGATATGATAGTGAAGTAAATGCTATTAAAGCTGGGATCGAGAAGAAATGTACATGTGAGTGTTAAGCGTGATAGGATTTTGTTGTTGATTCTTTCCTATGTCTGTCACAACAATCTACGTATTCACTTAAATAACCCATGTCTATATTTCTGTGATGACAGTCTTAACTGTATCATGTGAATCAAACTAGATACATTTTTAGTTGAGCCAATACTGTTGATGAAAGGGGACCTTTTAGAACATTTATAGAAAACACCTAAACTATGTTTCATCATCCTCATTATAGTCAACATATCAGTTTTGTTATCACTGGCTTTGTCCCTAGTAATTAATATATTTATAATAAGCCCACTTGATCAGAAATGACATTACTTTTAGCAACACATTTGTGGCAGTTCTCTTTTGTCTATTGGTGCTATTATTTCTTTGCTATAAAAAGCCCAAATTTTAATTATCACTCAATCTAAGGCAACTGAGAGAACAGAATGTCTCTATCAATTTGTACCTACCCCTTTGGAATCAATCACACCAGGTTTTGCATTGAACTTCACTGTCTTCAATCGGGCACGCTCCTTTCTTTCCACCCTAATGAAAATCAAAAACAGTCAATTAAGTGACAAGGCATTTATAATTAAGTTCCTTATTCAGTAAAGAACACTTCTTCCTCTCATCTGTACGACTCAAATAAAATTTGGTCTAAAATTGTTTATTTCCTTTGGTAAAAGTAGTTTAAAAAACCTTAGGAAAAAGTATCTAAGCTTCTAATATGTCCCCAGAAATTTTTGTCCTACATGCATGGAGAGTATTTGGAAGTAACAGAGAAAATCATTATTGAAGGGCTTAATGAATCAACCAGAACCTATTTCAGGAAATCACAGCCCAGGAAAACCAATACCTAGAGTGGAACAAACAAACCATTTCTGTTCCCCACTATGCTTCCATTAAAGAACATCATTACACAGTCAGCTCCATTTAGTAACCAATATGTTACATGTAATCTCAAAGGTCCCTTCAAGGAATCTAATGTCCTTCTGTCATTCCTGTAGCATTATTATCTCACGTTCCACTTAATGAGCATTTGTCATGTTCTTAACCAAGAATATAGGAACAAAGAAAATAAAAAAATTAAAGCATGATTGTAACAGGCATTTATCATGATAGGCTCTTAGCGAGGACAGAAAGCCAGACAAATATTCCTAACAGCCTCGGGGGATGTGTGTGAGTGTGAAGAGAGAGAGAGAGAGAGAGAGAGAGAGAGAGAGAGAGAGAGAGAGAGAGAGAGAGAGAGCTGCTGTGGCTCTTTGAAGGAGATGTCAACTAATCTGAAACTAGAAGGATGGGAAAGAGCTTGTCAGTAGGATAAAGTTAGCATGTATTCAAGTTCCTAACCAGCTAGGTGCCTGAAAGATGGTGCCATGGTCCATACAGGATGAGGCAAGGCTAGTGAAATTGTAGGGTTCCATAGGGCATTGGGCCAGGTGTATGGTACATGCCTGAAACCTACCACTTAGAAGGAAGAGACAACAGGACAATGGATTCAAGGGCATCATCAGATATATGAATTCAAGGCTAGCCTGACCTACATGAAATCACAAAATGAGTCAGAAAAAAATATAGCTGGAGCAATAGCTCTGTTGATAAAGTGCTTGTCTTTTGAGCTAAAGGACCTTAGTTTGAAGCCATGTAAAAAGACAGGCATGGGGCGGGAGTCGGGGCATGAGTTTATAATCCTAGAAGGGACAGAGACAGCTGAATTCCATTCCTAGGGCAGATCAGCTAGTTTTTTCAGCCTGCCTTGTGAACTCCAGGCCAGTAAAAGACCCACCTTAAGAGGGGGGCATAAGAAATGACACCCATGGGGTTGGGGATTTAGCTCAGTGGTAGAGCGCTTGCCTAGCAAGTGCAAGGCCCTGGGTTTGGTCCCCAGCTCCAAAAAAAAAGAAAAAAAAAAACAAATGACACCCATGACTTTATGTACACATGCAGCCATACACCTATGTACATCTACATAAACATGAACTCCTCTTTTTCTCCCACTGAGCCGCTCAAGGACTTGGGTAGTAATAACAAAGCATAAATGAGGAAGGTGGTATAATCAATTGAAGACTTTAATGATTTCTTTTTATTTATGTGTATATGTATGTGTGTGCATGAAGTCATGCTCATGTGCATGCAGGGGCTTGTAGAAAGCTCAAAGAGGGTATTGGGTTCCCCAGAGTTGGAGTTACTTGTATTCATGAACTGCTAGACATGGGTACTGGAGCCTGAGCCCTGGTTGTCTGCAAAGCAGCAAACTCTCTTCACCATGGAGTTACCTCTGTAGCCCTTCAAATGAGTGATTTAAGAATAGGATCTTGGTGCAGTGGAGAGCAATTCTGGAGGGGAAGGAAAAAGAGGAGACTGGGATCTGCTGAGAAGCTGTTTCCATGAACTAGGCAATATCAATAAAGAATAGGAAAGGATGATTGGGAGAAGAAAGCAAGGGCTCGAGAAACACCAGGAAGTAAAATTTGAGCTGTTTCCATTTGAAGGTAGAGTTGAGGAAGAGGAATCTAAATATTTCCTTGACTTTTCTAAGTCTGTACAGGAAACCATTGTTTTTATTTCCTGCTGCTCACAATACTGGATTTGATCTCTTATGTAAGTTACATCTTGACTTCCTTCTTTAAAACATTTCATATTTAATATGCAAGGTGCATGTAACAGTAGAATATTATTGCAGGTCCACAGTGGATGACCAGTGAACAAAAATATTACTTGGTAGGCTGCTGTGACATGATTCTGTTTAAATTTGGCTTTAATCCCATTTTTTTCTTTCTGAGGAAAGAAAAGAGCAAGTGAGAGAAAAATAATCCTGGATCTATACAAAGTTAATGGTTTATGAAGTCGAAGCTATTCTTAGCTGTGTAATTAACAGCAGGCTACTTCCTAACTGAGAGCTCTTTTGTGTTTCCAACTGCAACATTGAATATCTGGGTTTCTATAGTTACAGAATAAAGTTTCAGAATGCATTTATTCCACTGGCAGCATAGAATATTTGAGTGAAAAGAACTGAACAAAAATGTTCACATCTAACATCAGTTATTAAAGCAATATATTCCATGTAGAGAAACCTGTGCTGAGAGTAGCTCCCTGCACCCACACAACACCCCAGAGCATGGAATGAAGGGCTTTAGAGAAACTGCCAAGGGGAAGAAGCTTATTGAGAAGAGTCACAAAATAAGTCTTTTTAGTCTCTTTCACTCTAGAAATTACTCAGGTAATTCTTATTAACCTCTTTAGATTTTCCTAAAACAGTTGTTAGAGACTTTAGCTTTATTCTGGCTTCTTTGCATTAAATCTGCTAATTATGGGGAGCATGTAGAGAATATATAGTTATTTGATTAGAGCACGTAAATAAATTCTGCAAAAGCTCACAGAACCCACAAGCACACATGACACAAGGCTCAGGACAGTGCTCTGTCCTGAGGATTATCTGGGAGAACAGTTCCATTTCCTCACAGACTTCTGAGGCTATCCTTTGGCTCTTCTGAGTGAATGACCTTACGTCTAGCTTTAATGGAGGTCATCATTGAACTCTTTAAAGGTGTACAAGCAATATAGTCAGACATGCACACACATGTGCATGCATTTATCTAACAATTACTATGCTTGGTTTACCTTTTGAATTGAAAATAAGATTTTTCATATAATGTATTATGATTATGGTTTCCCTTCTCCCAAGTACTCCCATTTCCCCACTCACCCCAAATCACACTTTTCTCTAATTAGAAGGTAAATAAAAAACAAACCAGAATGGGAACAAACAAACAAACAAACAAACAACAGAAACCCTTAGCACAGGTAAGAGAAAAAAAAGACAAGGCTAGCACATTAAGGAGACATGCTTGGGCTCTCTCATGAAGGAGATTAGAACATCTTCTTTCTTACTTTGGTAGGAAGTATTGTGCATTATGGGAATATAAACTATGGCTAAGGTTTTAATATGCAGTTGCTAATGGTTTTCATTCTTATTTGAACCATCTTGCTTGGTCCTCTGTTAACTCAGCAACATAAGTCCTGTCAAACCCATTTTTGTGGCTTTCAAAGCTGAGGTTTGATGCATGGCAGACTAGATGGTGATGCAACCAGTTTGCTCTTGCTCCAACAGCTGATACTGCTGTCTGCCCATAACCATGCTTTTGGGGAAACAAAACTCAAAGACTTGTCCTGTCTACTTTACTCATTGGAAATTCTCAACAAATACGAGGGTTTGAATGAGTGATACAGAGTTGACAAGCTGATATATAGACCCTAGAGGCCTAGGCTGAATTTCCCCACAAATGCTATGTCCCACTCCCCCCCACCATATCCATTGTCAAAATATTTTGAATAATATGAATTATACACAACCAGACCTAATCATATAACCAGTAAGGAAGTACCATACTATGACAGGCTAGCCTCATATTCAGAATAAATTTGCTTTAGTCACAGAAAACAGTTTAACTAAATGCTCTTTTGCTAGCATAGCATAGCATAGCATAGCATAGCATAGCATAGCATAGCATAGCATAGCATAGCATAGCATAGCATAGCATAGCACAGCACAGCACAGCACGCCTGAAACAATTCTTTTTCAACACACCAGAAACCACAGTGGCTATCCATCACAAAAAATTGGCCCCATAAGTTCTCTGCAAATGTGGAAATGGCTGTAGGTTAATTTTTTCTTCCTTGCCTTAGCCTTTCTGTATTCGCCAAGTTCTTCCTGGGACATAGTGACTCACTTACTCCTCAAACAAGAGCTAAGGCTGCGAGATGGGCTTTAAACAGTACGGCATTCTTTTCTTTGGCACCAAATGCTCAAGATCTGGCAACTGGAAAGCAATCCTCATTTGAGTCTATACCAAATTTCGAAAGTTGTGCTTGGCAGTTTATCTATTTTATCTATAACTTAAACTTATGATACCTCATGACTTAACACAGAGTTGAGCACATAGTCCATGTAAATCAACAAGGATATGAATCTGTTGAATGACTGACTGACTGACTGACTGAGTGAATGACTGAATGAATGAATGAATGAAGTCTCCAGCAGGGTATTAGCTATGGGCATGAAGTGGTTTGCCAAGCAAGCTGTGCTTCCTAGTAAAAGCTCATCATTTCACCACCTTTTCTATCAACAAGTTAACGGCAGGAGAGATGGCTCAGTGGTCAAGAGCACTGACTGCTCTTCTACTGAACACCTAGGCATGTGGCAACTCACAAATGCCTGTAACTTCAGTCCCAGGGGCCTCCATGGGAAATAGGCACACACAGATATACAAAACATTATCCGCTCTAGTTATTTTATTCCTTTGGAAAGGAGAGTACATTAAGGCTTGAAGATCTTTGTTGAAGGAACTAACTGCTGGATCTGTCAGTATAGACCCAACAGTGGTGAAACCACTACTATATGTTCCCTCTCACACTTGGACTCGATCACTTAATTAGATTGTTTAAGCAGATATAATCCTCCCCACCTACTCTTGTTGCTGACCAAGCACTAGCAACATGAACTGGATGGCAAAACTTGAGCAAATCCATTCTGATATCTAGCATCTCTAGATAGCACCAAATGTCTATGCTATAACAAGCCTTTTGTCCAACAACTCTCTGGTATTTTCAGGTTCTGGCAAAACATAACTGGAGCACTGGACAGGAGGAACAAGATCTGTTCCTAGGGTTTCCTATGTCCCTGTTGCTTAGGCCTTATCCACTTGAGTGGGCCTGTGAGGTACAGGTGAGTAAAGTTTCTAATAAATGTTAGACATGGGTTGTAGTCAATAATTAATTAATGGCCTTTTAGATTCACAGAGTGTGAGCCAACTCCTGCCTTGGCTACTTATAACCATGTGATGTCAGCAACCAGAGACTCTATGCTAAAAGCCCAGACTGAAGTCACACACACACACACACACACACACACACACACACACACACACACACACACACACACACACCTTGGCTTTAGGTTTCTTATTGTTTCTACTTGCTGAATCTTGACTTAAAACAGACATTTTAGGGTGGCTTTTCATGTTGGCCAATTGAGAATAGTAAAGAAACTGCAAAGAGTTACAGCAGAGGCTAAATGAGATCATGTAAGGTGAGTGTTTAATCTGGGTGCAATTAGACTCATGATGTAAGGCTATTCAGAAGTGTCACTAAAGCCACTTGGACCACCATTCTCTGTTTCCTCCTCACCTTGTAAAAGGGAGGCAACACATGCTTTACATGTTTGCTACAACTGTGGACCCTGCCAGGTAAGCTGGAGGCATGAGTTTTTTTCTGAGGGCATTCCTAAATGTGGGCCTCTAATGGTTTGAGTGGAAACCTCCTCACATAGGCTAATGGGTTGGAGCACATGCTGCAAGGCTGTGGAATCTCTTAGAGATGGGGCCTTGCTCCAGGTGAAGGGCTGCATGGGCAGGGCTCAGGGCTTATAGTGTAGGTCTGGTTCTAACCAGAGTCCTGCCTCTGCTTTCTCATTTTACCCAGATGTGACAGGCAATTGCTTTATATTTCCATACCAGAGAAACCCCACTGTCATGTTATTACAGCTGTACTGAACTATACCTCCTTAAACTGTGAACCAGGCTGTAAGTTGTGTGTGTTGATTATTCTGCTACAGGGATGAGAAAAAAATTAAGTGGCCTAAGCCTGATGCCCTGTAGGAATAAGGAGAGCTGAAACTCTGACAGTTGCTCACAGAGGTATATGAAAGCTGTGTGTTCAAATCCTGGCTTAGCCCCTTGCTATCAATGTGATTCTGCCAGGGTGCTTGGGTTATCTGAATTTCCTTTCTATAACTTGAAAGTACCTTAGAACAGTGCTCTTAGTACAGTGGGAAGGCATTCAATCTTGCTACCAGAGAGACCTGGGCTCATTAGCTGGTAAATACATTTACTTCTTGGACCTCCAGTTTCACCACGAGGCTTCTAGCACTGTGAAGATTAAATTGAAGTCATATGTTTGAAAGTATCTGGTATGATAAAGAATGCTATTAATGTTTCCACCAAAGCTTTTATTGAAATTTAATCAACATTGCATTAATAAATAGAGCAGGTGGAACACTCAAGGGGTGACTGTGTTATGAGTATTCTGCTTTCACAAATGTATTAATCCACTTAAGAATGAAAACTAATAGACTAATAGGTTTCTGAGAGAATGGGCTTGTTGTAAGAGACAATGGGGGTGGAATTTATGTGCTTTCCTTATCATAAGACACCCTATATTATCTTAGGATTTTTAGAGGCATCATAAGTAAGACCTTCAACATATGTGGCCACTTGACCTGTGCTGTCAGACTTCCAGAAACATGAGCTAAATAAATAAGTCTATATAATTTATAACTAAGAAAATCAGCTGTACTGAATTATATAAACAACAAAGGTTACAACATATGGTCATAGCTATAATGAGAAAGAATCCATTCTCCAGTCTATTGCTTTTGTTCTTTGTTTGGTATCTATATAATGGAGGTCTTTTGAATGATGAGATCTTGGCAGTGTTTGTATAATACTCATAGTATGCCTGGCACATAGACATACTCTAAAGAATGCTAACTGAATTGAATTGTATCAACTCTTTATCACTGTACATTTCTTAGGCAAAGCCATAGGAGTCAAGATGCCATGGGCTGCCCTCAAATCTCAGCTCTGCCACTTACAAGACCAGCAATCTCAGGCAGGCCAATAGCTTCTTTGGGTTGTGGCTCTCACTAATATGAGGGGCATAAGAATGGTACCTTATCCACAGAGTTTAACGAGACTTGAACATATCAAAAACCACAAAGGGCTTCACACCAGGTCTGACATGCCATAAGAGTATTTTATACATGTATTTATTCCTTATCAAAAGGAAGACTGACAGCATTCATTTTATTTGCCTTATAGTTGCACTGAATGACTAAGCAGAGCCATCAAAAGAGACATCTTTGTAAAGGGTAAAGTCATGCACTGTTGCTATCCACACCAACTCTCTCTACACTCTACGTGAACTCTGCAGGCAGGTGAGAAAAGAGCTAATTATTTGAAACATCTGTCGGTTGAATATATTTATTTAGATTTTAGAAATTATTATATGCACATGAGTACAGGTTCTTGGGGAGAATAGAGACAGCAGATCCTACTGGAACTGGAGTAAATGGGGGATTGATCCCGGGCCACTGATTGTGGGTGCTGGGAACAGAAATATCAAACTTGGATCCTCTGCAAGAGCAGTGCATGTCCTCGACTGCTGAGTCATCTCATATTGATTTAAATGGCATGAGAATTAACATATGAGGGCTCTTTAAGAGGTAGAAGTATTTGTGATTTTGACTTTCCTTCTTATATTTTCTAAAGTTATTTTTATACAGTGAGAAATCACTAGTTAAATAGTACATAAAATAAAACATTTTGACAAAATTAAAATCCTACAAAAATACTCAAATTTTATAATAAAATAAATACAAATTTTTTACATTGTGCAACACATATCTTGAAGGTAGGAGACCTATATTTATTATGCAAAGGAATGCAAGTAATCATGAACCTAGGAGAACCTGAACAAACGTTTTCAGGCCAGCTCTTGTATGACTGTAAAGATGGCTTCTTTAAGAAAAAAGATGGCTTTTGTCGAAATGTGTAAAAGCTAATTCAAGGATGATCACAGTAAGCGGAAAATTGTTTCAGAGAGGGCTGTTCTTTGAGGTAAGTGATGAGCTCTTGAATGAACGAATCATTATTGACATGACGGCGAAAATTGCTGAAGCTGGGGTTGGAAAGCACTGGACTAGTACTTGCTTCAACCCTCCTGTCTAAAGCTTCAATCCCTTCTATGTCTTCCTGGGTAGACTGGAGCAATTTCCATGAGAAGAATCATTTCTTTAAAATAAGCTGAAATCTATTTCTGACACAGATTTCATTCCTCCACTCTGCTTCTGTCCTTGGGGCCAACTGAACATGATGGCTTTTCCCAAGGACAGCTTTGTCGAACTGCATCTGAGCAACCCTGGACACATGTTGCCTTGACATGAAAATGCACAAAGTAGTGTTCAGAATCGCTGTTTTAGTGCTACATGAACTCCTTGGATTAAAAGGATGATGTGTGATGTTGCCCTTGATGAAAGCTAACTCTCCCTTCCCTAGCAGCCACCGCCTGTCAATACCTCCTCAGGTAGGGGTAGGAACTCATGGGTCCCTTCCCCACCTATGCTGGGATGCTGACCAACCTTTGATGTGCTATAGTCAGTTTTGTTTCTTAGGCCATGTCTTGTGCCATAAGGACACACAGGAGAAGGGAAGTTCTTGGTAGTAGTGGTTAGAAGTTGCTAGGAGATATGGAGGAATTAGCTTTTCTGAGGAACATTTCTGCCCTTCAAAAACAGTTGAGGAAGCATTTCAAGGAGAAAGGCTTGATATGCTTAAGAAATACATAGATTTAAAATCTGAGCAACTAAAGGGAGTGCTGGTAGGGGGAACAGGATTAACAACAGTAAAAGATGTCTGTCCACAAGGCTATAGAACAGCTCAGATGCCAAGCATCTGGGTAGAAAGTTGCCTTCTACATTTGACCTTCTGTAAGTATTTGCATGAATGCTGACCCAAGGGCATCAGTGTATTCAGTACTGTGAATGGGCCTGCGGGCACATAAGCACAGCCTTTGCCTATAGCTGCCAGGAGCATCATCTAAGCAGTTCTTCCTTTCTCCCTCTATGCCTCATCATACTCACCAATTTTGGTAAAATCTTAAAACGTAGAGAATGACAATTTTTGTATTCTTGTCACCTGTCACCACTGACAATTTTCCTGTAGAATGCTTATTGCATTTAGACAGTTATTCTGTATGCATCTTGCCAGCCTCTCCTGCCTGCATTTCCACTCCCTAGACAGCTAACACACACACTCTTTCCCCAGCTCTCTTTTGCCCCCTTCCTCCCATGCACACATACTTGCTCTGATACACAGAAGGGATCCTTACCTCCGTTTGCTGGGAATGACTCCCATCTCCTCGCTGTCCCCATCTAGTATGACCCTTCTGGCTTGCCACCACTCATCATCAGAGGCATTGATGACATGAAGGATGTCTCCATATTTAAAACTAAGTCCTTGGCTAGGCAGTCCACTGTCCTTGCTCTTGTCATAGTCAAACATGGCTCTGAAAGAAAAGAAAAACGATAGTGTGGTTACAACACCGATGACACCGATTTAAAGTACACACTTTTGAATTCCAACTCTTACCCCAAGACTCCATCATCTCCTACATGGTTTCCTGGATTGTGCTACACAATTTTCATTTTCAATTTTATTTTGTGGGGGGCCACATACCGAGGTTACTTCTTGCTTTTCCTTGCTAGTTGTAGGGACAGCCTATAGGTCCCTATTATTAGCATCAGCTTCCTTATTTTTTGGAGACCATCATGTATTACAAGGTGTTAATGAGAAATTAGACCTTCAATTTATTACTCAATTGAGATATTTTCCTTCCTACCAGAAGGAAATGGAAAATAAAGAAAATGAAGAAAAACATGGCTATCTTTAAGACCTTTGTTGTAATAAAATCTCTTCAATGTAATAGCTTATAGATTTCTTCCTTTATACTAGAGAAAAGTGATAAGAATGTAAAACATCTATCTGGAGTGACTGACTTCCCCCAACAAATGGAATATTGAGTTATCTACCACTGATCCTGGGTGCTTTGAAGGGGTCACTGTAATGACCTAAATACGTGTTTAAAATGTAAAAGCGAAAAATGTATATACAGAAGAAAATCCTTTGGACAACACAACAGCTCTTCTTACTTCCATAAACCCCAGGCCCGCCTCATCATCACACTTACTGCTCTGAGTTGTAATCCTTTGTTGTCATGGAAGAGGTTTGGTGGAACCGTTGCTAGGCCCAATGTACTGCGATTCCTAAGCCTGGTTCAGTATCAGAATGGGAAGCAGGATCAAACCCGTGAATGGAGTAGCTGAAGTCATGAGGATGTGACAGTTTATTTCAAGTATTATCCTGTAAAGTTGTTGATATATGCCCCCACATCTCAAAGCCATCACCACACACAGTAAGTTTGCCCAGAAGAAGCAGGTGCTTTCTACCACTCCCCTGTGAATTCCTTTCACTCTGCTCCGAGGCTCTTTATATCCTAACCACCGTGCATGTAAATCGGATTTGGGGAGTGGAATTTTCTAAAGTCATTAGGGCCAACCCTGGCTCTTTTCCTTTCTTCCCCTTCTTCTCTGTCAGAGAAATGTCACATCTGCTGCCATGGTAACCAAAAAGGGCTGAAGACAGCATTTAACTCTCAAATATCATAGGAGTCAAATTACTTACAATACAGCCATTTCCAGTATCCCTAAGTGATGTAATTTGGAGAGAGTTTTCTGGTCCGAGTGCCCAGAATAAATTGTTTCTTCCTTGACCATCTGCATCTTTCCTATCAACGACTCACACTAAGCCCCAGCCCAGAAAAGTAGGGGTGGGTAAGGACAGACAGCACTCCTGCTGATGGCAATTCATTGTGTGATGACACAGAAATCAATTAACATTCCAGAGCCAAATGTGTTTCAATGCACAATTACCGTCCCATAATAGAAACACGGGCAGCATCCAGCAGTGGTAGGTGCTGTGCGGCAGAACAAAGTGTAATGGTGAAGAACTACTACCTAAGCCACGCCCTGTTTTCACTGTGCCTTAGAAGTCCTACAGCTGGTTGTTGAGGCAAGTTACTTAATCTCTCAGAGGCTGTAGTTGCTCATAATATGATATACGATGATGGGTGTGGCCTCCATTACTGGTCTGTGTGGGTAAGCGTGCACAATAGAGCCTGGCTTGCCCTGGCTAATGAAGCATGAGCTACTTTCCACTTTAGAGTGGATTCCAACAACATTCCAGTCTACAGACTGCACTTTGTGGACAAAAAGAAAAGAAGGTTAACATACTTGTCTTGAGACAATTGTCGTTAAAAGGCCCTTGGCAAGGGTGTCCTTCAGCTGATATTTAGGAATTTGGATTTTGTAATGATTCCCACTAGTTTTGGCCTAGTATTTCATGTATGTACTCTGTACCAACATTATCACTTAGACGGAAAATCCCTGTGCTCTGCTCCAGGCAGCACAAATCATCCATTCTGGATCTCCAATCATCTACCCAGAAGACAACACCTAAGTCTCATTGTCACAAGTGGATACCAGATGAAATAGGCATGGCCATGTGCCTCTGAAGAGAAAGGCTCTTGTACTTCATTTGCTGCAGAACTGCTCTTACTGATTTTATTTTGTAATTTTTTTCTATTAAAAAAATGAATCAAAGTTACAAGTGTCTTGGGAAATTCCAACATACATGTTATAGATAACACACATTTTCACACAGACTATCATATCCATGACTCCATTCATCCTTGTAAAGTTTCTACAAATAGTAGAAACTTTTTTTTCAGAGGAGGGAAGCCTAAGGACTGGCCTCAGCATAAATAGCTCAGCGGCAGCAATGCAGGGCAGTTTGGGATCCAGACCCAGTGTCTGGCTTGGTGCCTCTATCCCGTCACTTACTCAGCCTAGGAAGAGGTTGAGGTGGTGGTGGTGACTATGTAAGGACAACAATAGAAGCAACAACAACCACCCCAACTTAGCCTGGAGGTTTGTAATAAACATAAAAGTAAAAATTAGTGATCTCACCTTATATATAGAAAGGAAAGGACAAGTGAACTTGTCCCAGATCACTTATGTACCCATGTTGGTTAGTACCACCTGACTGACTCCAAACCCGACTTTTGTGTCCCTTTCATTTTAAAGCTCACTTTCTCAGCCTGCTGCCTGTGACCATGACCTAACAGGGCCAATGACTTCAGATTTCTCCTTCAAGTCGGACTTCCTCATTATCTATAGATTTCTGAAGCTCCCCCATTTGTTAATGCTTATCACAGAATTCCTCTTTCTGAAAGTACTGCTTGCTGGCTTAGCAACAGGTCTCAAGCTTGGGGGACAGAGATAAGAAAGGGAAGCCCTCATTGGGCAGTCAAGAAGACAGGGTTAGACTGTCTGAACTTGGTGGTCCTCAAGCTTATTGAAACCGTAAAGTAACATCAACTACCTGTAAGAAGTGGGGTGAGGATTAACAAACACACAAAGTGGCACAGTATCTTGATACCAGAGAGTGCCCAACAATGTAATTCAGAGCCCTATGGCTTCTAGAATATGCTTGGGTCACACCCATGGCAGCATCTATCTTCTTTACTGTGTGCAAAGACATCTTTTTTTTTTTTTAACTTGAGTATTTCTTATTTACATTTCGAATGTTATTCCCTTTCCCGGTTTCCGGGCAAACGACCCCTTAATCCCTCCCCCTCCCCCTCTATATGGGTGTTCCCCTCCCTACCCTCCCCCCATTGCCACCCTCCCCCCAACAGTTCACTGGGGGTTCAGTCTTAGCAGGACCCAGGGCTTCCCCTTCCACTGGTGCTCTTACTAGGATATTCATTGCTACCTATGAGGTCAGAGTCCAGGGTCAGTCCATGTATAGTCTTTAGGTAGTGGTTTAGTCCCTGGAAGCTCTGGTTGCTTGGCATTGTTGTACATATGGGGTCTCGAGCCCCTTCAAGCTCTTCCAGTTCTTTCTCTGATTCCTTCAATGGGGGTCCTATTCTCAGTTCAGTGGTTTGCTGCTGGCATTCGCCTCTGTATTTGCTGTATTCTGGCTGTGTCTCTCAGGAGAGATCTACATCTGTCTCCTGTCGGCCTGCACTTCTTTGCTTCATCCATCTTGTCTAATTGGATGGCTGTATATGTATGGGCCACATGTGGGACAGGTCCTGAATGGGTGTTCCTTCTGCCTCTGTTTTAATCTGTGCAAAGACATCTTAAGTGCCCCTCTCTGGCCTCTGGACCCAACTTAACATAAGGGCAAAGCAGAGCCTCAACACATATCTCTGGAAGTGCTCTAGGCCACCACAGAAAGCCCCCTTCCTCACACATCGGTATCGCCGTATGTGATGAGTAAGGATGTGGAGATTATTCCCAGCAGTCCTCACCGGGTGAAATACTGGCTCTACAGTGTGCCATCCATTCCTGAGAGTATCCAAGAGGGAGTGTCCTGCCTCTGCCTGAGGCAGTAGCTGCCCTGGCTGAGGAACCCAGCTTGGTGCTATTTCCATGTGCTCTGTTTATCTTGGCCAATCTGCCCCGCTAGGATTATAATGAATCTGGCTTTTCTGGTTCCTAAAACCCAGCAGCTGACACATTTCAGCTTATGTCTCCTTGGATATTATGGATCCCCACTTCTGGGAAAAATGCTACAACGCCCTGTCACCTAATTTAAGAAGCGATAAGCTGTTTTTAATTTGCTTTATGTGCTAATTCATCACAACAGCCTTTATAAAATACCATTAAGACTCACACTTGCACCCAGGGAGCTTTTTAACAAGTCCATTAAGTCGAGTGGAATTTTACACAAATAACGCAATGGCTTTCTCATCCCCCCTGCCTTTCCTGAACTGCAATGTGTGGTGCCTCTTTGCCAACTGGGAAAGCCTAGTAAAGAAAGAGGGAAGCTGCTGCTTGCTCATGCCTGTGGCTGCATATGGTAGCTGCAAAATATAAGGCCACCCAATTGCACAGGGCGTATGAAGTGTCCAACTGAATTCTAGGGCATTTTCTCTTCCGTGACCTGCTTAAGTTACTAGGTAGACAAGACTGCACATGTGCAGCCTTAGAGTTTTAGGAATACATGATAAGATTGGTGTTTAGAGCTCGTTATCCCTAAGGAACCTGTGATTTGGTGACAATGTTTATATTGGCACCATGGATTAGGTTTGAGAGTTATCAGCAGTCCAATGGGTGCACATTCAGTTCTTACCGCTACTTTGGCGCATACATGTTAGCCTCTGATTATTGATGAGGATACAAAGTCATAAAATATAAGTAAAATATCCAGTGTCAGAAGATATACCAGGGATGTGTAGAGGGAAGATGAGGACTTTAAATCTAAGACACAATGTGAATGTCCCACTGTACCAACCCATGAGCTCTTTCTTCTACAACCAACCCCCATCCAAGCACTTACTCTTTCTCTTAGAGCTTATATCTTGATAATATTTAACAATCATGGGCCTTGTCAGCACTGATGTGTTCTATGCTGGTGAGAATTCTGAGCCGTCTCTTTCGAGGGAGGATAGCAGAGAATGGTGAAGACCGTTAGAAGCAGTGCCCGAAATGTGAAGAAAAAAATTATTTGCTGTGACTTTTGATTGTAAAGGATGTGGCAGAAAGAATAATGTCCCTAACCTAATGTACAAAATGACTATAACTTGATCTCCCCATCTCTGTGAATATGATACACTAAATGGCAAAGATACTTGTAGATATGGTTAAGTTGAAGGTCTTAACTTGGGGAGATCTCCCTAGATTACCTGAGCATTCGCAATTTAACTGCATGAGCCTTTACTGGTGGGAGAGCAAAGTATAGGAGCAGACCATAAAGATATAATGTAAATAGGTGACTCTGTTAAGGAATTGGATTCTGTCAACAAACAAGACAAATGGAAAGCAGATACTCTCCAACAACCTCCATAGTGGGTACAATCTACTGACAGCTTTCTTTGATTCTCTGTGACCTATGGAACTATAAGACATTTCTGTTGTTTAAAATTATTAGATGTAGAATAAATTGTTGTGGTGGTGACACAAAACTAGTATCTATTTTGGTGCCAGACACAGTGTATTCTATAACAAATACCAAGGAACAGCTTTGAAATTGGACCCTGGGAAGAGGCTCTAAGAATGCTGTGATACACCAGTGAGAATGGCTAAGATCAAAAACTCAGATGACAGCAGATGCTGGCGAGGATGCGGAAAAAGAGGAACACTCCTCCATTGTTGGTGGGATTGCAGACTGGTACCACCATTCAGAAATCAGTCTGGAGGTTCCTCAGGAAATTGGACATTGAACTGCCTGAGGATCCAGCTATACCTCTCTTGGGCATATACCCAAAAGATGCCCCAACATATAAAAAAGACACGTGCTCCACTATGTTCATCGCAGCCTTATTTATAATAGCCAGAAGCTGGAAAGAACCCAGATGCCCTTAAACAGAGGAATGGATACAGAAAATGTGGTACATCTACACAATGGAATATTACTCAGCTATCAAAAACAATGACTTTATGAAATTTGTAGGCAAATGGTTGGAACTGGAAAATATCATCCTGAGTGAGCTAACCCAATCACAGAAAGACATACATGGTATGCACTCATTGATAAGTGGCTATTAGCCCAAATGCTTGAATTACCCTAGATGCCTAGAACAAATGAAACTCAAGATGGATGATCAAAATGTGAATGGTTCACTCCTTCTTTAAAAGGGGAATAAGAATACCCGTGGCAGGGAATAGAGAGGCAAAGATTAAAACAGAGACTGAAGGAACACCCATTCAGAGCCTGCCCCACATGTGGCCCATACATATACAGCCATCCAATTAGATAAGATGGATGAAGCAAAGAAGTGCAGGCCGACAGGAGACAGATGTAGATCTCTCCTGAGAGACACAGCCAGAATACAGCAAATACAGAGGCGAATGCCAGCAGCAAACCACTGAACTGAGAACGGGACCCCCGTTGAAGGAATCAGAGAAAGAACTGGAAGAGCTTGAAGGGGCTCGAGACCCCTTATGAACAACAATGCCAAGCAACCAGAGCTTCCAGGGACTAAGCCACTACCTAAAGACTATACATGGACTGACCCTGGACTCTGACCTCATAGGTAGCAATGAATATCCTAGTAAGAGCACCAGTGGAAGGGGAAGCCCTGGGTCCTGCTAAGACTGAACCCCCAGTGAACTAGATTATTGGGGGGAGGGTGGCAATGGGGGGAGGCTGGGGAGGGGGACACCCATAAAGAAGGGGAGGGGGAGGGATTAGGGGGATGTTTGCCCGGAGACCGGGAAAGGGAATGTATATGAGAAATACTCAAGTTAATAAAAAAAAAAAAAGAATGCTGTATGCTGTGATACGTGGTTAAAAAAAAAAGCCTACATTACCTTAGCAAATACCAGAAAAAATGAAGATAGTAAGATGAGCCGTGAAACTTCACAGACTTCCCTGTCTATAGGTTTAGAGCATGTGGGGTATGAGCCCATGTTACTGCCAACTAGGAAATGGAAAAATGTATTAGTGGGATAGGGTCATACAATTATGGAAAGTGAATCAATAGAAAGCAGAAGGTAGATTATGGGAGGGAGAAAAATGGTTCCCTCTCCTCAAAATGTCCATGTATTCGTCTCTAGAACAGTGGTTCTCAACCTGTGGATCATGACCCCTCACAGGGATCATATATCAGACACCATGCATGTCAGATATTTTCAATCTACAACAAAATTTCAGTTATGAGGCAGCAGCAAAAATAATTTTATGGTAAAAATAATTTTATAACATGAGGAACTGTATTTAAGGGTGGCAGCGTTAAGAAGGTTGAGAACTACCGCTCTGGAGACTTCTGTGACATAAAGGACATACAGATGTGCCTACAATCCAGAAAGGTACACACTTGAGCTACCTGGGTACTATCAGCCTGAACACCTGAGTCTTTAAAAGTGAAAGAGGCAGCAACTTGGCGCTGATAGAGATTGATATGAGGACCGAAGTAAGGGCACGGACTTGGAAGAAGAGAATTTGTTACAGTAGGAATGTAGGAGATTAAAAGCAGCATCATTTGATTGTAGGCCAGGGAGTCAGGACAGTTTACCTGTCTGAGGGTCCTATCACCCATTACTGATTACTTGGAAATAAAAACAATTATTAAGGAATGCCAATAACCTTCTGAATACCTAGTATGGCTTCGTTATAGGCAGAGTAGTTTTGCTTTATGTAATTTCATTAACACAAACTTACAGATGATTATTTTTATAGTTTAATTCTTAGGAAACCTTATGAAACCAACATCTGTTTTGCTTAATTAGGAAGCCAAAGCATAGAGGCAGCAGACCTTTTTGTCCTCTAAAGCTGCAAAGCATTCTGCCCTTGACTGCTTTGGGGCAGCTTACATTAAAAGCCTACACTGGGAGTGACTTCAAGTCAGTCGCTCCAGCCTGAGCAGAGACCCAGGGAAAGCATTTATAAATGAAGGAGTGAGTCAGTACTGCCTTCTGTGCTGTGAACTTGTTTGGGCTGGAGAAGCATTTGTTTCCATGACAACTTTAAGGCTCAAAAAAACAGGGTGCTGCAACTTGATTTCCTCAGTCCTGTGAAATTCAGGCCTCTGCTTGATTAGGGGTCTGTCTCTCTCTCACCTTTCTGTGCAACAAGAGAAAGAACTAAACCAACGATTATATAAAGTCTGCCTACTCTGCTCATCTCCATGGATGTGCTCCATTTTAAACATTAAGGCAAGTCGCTGTGGAGAGTGCCAACACCTTATAAATAAAGAGACACATTCAGGTCAGTCCACTTTTTTTTCCAAAGGCTGACATGAGGAAATTATTGGGGGTAATTTGAGTTTCAAATTATTTACAAAATGGAGTCAATCACATCTGCATATCATGTATTTGCAGGAATTCAGTGAGAATCTTTAGAAATACCTTAGGACAACAGTTCCTTTACTTCACCTCTACCCTGTTAAGGGGAGTGAATGGCTATTTCTTAATTACATAAAGGGTGATTTGAGATGGCATCTTTTTAATGTGATATAAAAAAAACATACATAGTAAATTTTCTCAAAATGCGTTCCCTCGGGTGTGTGGGGAAGAAAGCTAGACTGAAGCAGAAAGACATGACCTTTAGTTGCTCTCATTTTAAAAATCAGAAACTGCCATCTGTTTTGTTTCCATCTTTAACACTCATTTTCTTACTCATGCACATAACGAAGAGTGTTTAAAACATATAGGGCATCCTGGAAGTGGAATTGAGGGCAGGGGGACAGGATTTAAACACAGTCCCACTTTAAAACCTTTCTAACTTAACTACTTCGTGTTATAGCTTACATATCATCAAGAAGATGGGGAAGAAGAAGATGAAGAAAAGGAAGAAGAGGATGAGGATGAGGAGAAAGAGAAGGAAGAGATAGAAAAGGAAGAAGAGGAGAGGGAGAAAGAAGAAGAGGATGAGGAGGAGGAGAAAGAGAAGGAAGAGATAGAAAAGGAAGAAGAGGAGAGGGAGAAAGAAGAAGAGGAGGAGGAGGAGGAAGAGGAGGAGGAGGAAACGACTCAATAACTCAAGGTATTTGTCCTGTTTTAATCTTTTGTCCCACAAGACAATTTGAAGAAACAAGGTAGTTTTCCATGCAATTAATGTTAATGCTCAACTCATAGGGCTGTGCTTGTGTTGCAGGGATCAATTAGCCTCATGCCACTTCCTCTTTTGAGTTAGCCGGCTTTCCATCACCAAAAAACATACTCAAGAAAAACAACTTAAAGGGGAAGGTTAGTGTTCACTAAGAGTTTCTAAGATTTTAGTCTATAGTAATCTGGTTCCATCACTGTGGGATTGTATTAAGACAGAACATCAACACTAAGATCACATAGTGGAGAAAAGTTGCCATTTCACGGTATCCAGGAACACCACAGAGACCATCTAAAGAAATGCTCTGAGACAATTTTCGGGCATAACTCTAGTGACTTCCAGCCCCTGAAATGCCCAGCTTTTACTAGAAATGCATTTCCATTATTATTCCATTGATGAATTTATCCATCTCATGATCCAAAAGTCATACCTCCAAGCACTCCTATGTAGAGGACCAGACCCTTTTTGAAAGATTCCTTTGGATCAAAATGATAAAATTCTTAAGCCTCAGATTTTTTCTTCTGCCCTCTCATTGCAATTTTTAGCCTTTGCATATTCTTGATTATATAAACTCAGGGTCAGGAGGTTTCACATTCATCCAGTTTCAAAGCAGTTGATCAGTAGAAGCAGTTTGCTTTAAACATCAATTTTCACAGGGAAATTCCAAGAATTCCTTAGCTTTCTCTAAAACAACATTGTCCTCTAAGCAGCTAGAAACAACAGGCAAGGGGGATCAGAATGGTAACCAGCATGGACTGGCCTGTCTTTCTATAGAAGTCATGAGGAATTATGCACCATTACTGCCTTTCAAGTAGAAACACATTGTCTCATGGTAAAGGGAGATATATGGTCCTTATATTACTTCAAATATGTTGAGGTTCATGATGTATAGTCTTGTGGGTAAGTTTTCCTGTCCAGGAGATTTATCCTAGGTAGCCATTTATTTCCTCATCTACTTTAATATACACATGCATTTAATGAAGAGGAGGTGGTACCTACAAGCAAACCAGTCTTCATGCTTGGAAACAAATTCATCCCTGTCAATCCTTACAAAGAGTTGGTTACCTAAGATGACAGTGCTTATTAAGTTATGACCAAGTACTGTACTGTAGTAAGCTTTACACATGACAGGCCTAGGTGTTTAATTGTCTGTGACACAAAAATGAAGGCATTATTCCATTGTTATAGAAGGGAAATTTTATGACGAGTCAGCCTAGGCCATTAAATCATTCGAACCTCACAAGGCATGTACGAGCTCATATACAAGGTTCTGAGAAGATTGGGAAAACACCAATTTCTGCTGTAGCCAGAAATCAGGCAGCTATTGTCAGGACTGAAGATAGAACTAATTGGGCCCTGAAGTCCTTACAGGCTAAGCCTCCCTGTAGTTGTCACATTTTGATTATAATTTAGACACCATCATTGTTTTCAGGAGTGACAACCATCTATTTTTCTCTCCCCTCTTAGGGTCTCCAGTGCTACTGATTTCCTCAGGGATACAGAGTGAACATATTTCTCATGCATGGGGTCCTGCTCGTTGATCATTTCAGACACCTTATTATCAACATCTTCAGGAATTGGGCCCTCTCCCGCCTGCCTTCTCTCTCAAGGTGTCCTGGAACCTGTCAGATTAATTTTCACTACAGGCCTGAATGACAAGTCTCCCAACTCCATCACAGGGAGGTATAAACAGACTTGAACCTACCCAAGGGTAGAGTTCATTGGACCACGGTGGATGGTATTTCAGTTTTCAGGGTTGGGAGCGGCTATAGAGCACAGTCATCCTAAAATCTCTATTGTTTAACTCTCAAATACCATCAGCTGGAGCTTCATAAACTAAAGTGTGGGGAAGGGGAACGTGGATAGTGTGAAGTGTTCTTATATTCTGGTCTCATGTATTAGACCGAGGTTCTTTCACTCATGGAGAGACTTCAAGGGGCTGACATAGCCCCAGATGTAGCCCTTTCTTTCTGGCCTGTGCTAAAAAGGGAGGCCAAGTTTTCACATTCCCTGTCAGAGTACCACTCTCACCAATTTAAAAGTTTGGAATGGAGAAATAGAAGAAGTATTTCTGTAACATGCATCACCAGAACTGACTGAGCAATTAACATTTAAGCATTTAAGTCAATATCTGGGCAATTTATAAGGAAACAGAGACATCAGAGCCTTGAATTCAAATATTACCTTTCTTATTTTAAGCAGTAGTGTAATGTTAAGCAAATCACTGAACCTTATATACTCAAGCTTATGGAAATACACAGCAAAGGACAAACACCTATGCTCAAAGGGCCCTATAAAATGACGTGAAAGCTTCCAGTTGTGAGTCTGTGCTCAATATTTAATAATCGATTTAGACTATTACTTGCTAACTGGAGCATCAACAAGGCATTTGATTATGTTATTGATGACTGTTTACTGACTAGTAAGATGATGTGGTGTATAAAGTTCATTTTCCCCAAGAATTCATGAAATATGGAAGAAAGAATCCAAGAACATTTGATATGAATGTTCTGAATCCTTAGTTCCAAATTGTAGTGGATTTTGGAATAAGTAACAGAATGTTCATACTTCACAGTGTTAGGTTGCTGGCCAACCTTTCAACGTTTCCTGGTATTGGGCTTGTTATTCTGTTTGTCATTTTTTTTCCCCTCCAGAAAACCAGATGGGAGACACAGGCTTCATTTTGACAGAAGAAACCCTCGAGTTAGGCAACCTTTCCCCTCACACCTCCCATGTGATTTTCAGGCTTCCTTTGTCACCTATGAACAGGGCAGACCGAGAGGACACACTGCTCCCATCCTCACCCAGGCGAGCACCCTGAGTTCAGAACATAAGCAAGGTTCCATGTATGAAAACAAGATGAAGTTGAATATTAAGTGTAACATTATTTGGGATTTATCTCCCAAGTACCTCAGGCATGGCTGCCTTTTCTGAGAATTCAGAAATGAAGAATCAGCTTGATTCCAGCCCTTGGAAACTTATGTAAGGCAGAGAGGGTAGGTAATGAGGTGCATTCATTTGGCTACTTGGTCATTCAGCAAATGTTGGGCACTTATGAAACAATGACGGTCTGGGTGCCTGAGATACATAAGGAAAGAAAACCATTAAAAATCGTGGCCTAACAGAATTTACATTTTAATGAGAGGAGATAGGCAAAACAGTACACACACACACACACACACACACACACACACCACACACACACACACACACACACACACCACAAAAGTAGGCAAAAGGTGAGAAAATTATAAGTTTGTAATTGCTGTGAAAAGGATGAAGATAGAACAGGAAGCTTGGGTCAGCACTATGGGGGGTGACGGCATGGTGGCAGTGACACTTCCATTTTAGATTAAGGTCAAGCTGTGACTTCCTTGATGTCAAAGTCAAGGCTTGAAAGAGGCACAGGAATGGGTCATGTGGGCATCTGAGGAGACAGTGCCCTGATGAAGCAGAGCAGTCAGGACCTGGATACAGTTCCAACTGAACCCAGCAGACTATGTCAGAAGAGCATAAGTGAAAAGCAGGAACTCCTCTTGGATGCTCACTAAGAACCTTTGAGGGAAGGGACCGCTATCCTTTCTCGGCAGAAAAGTGATCGCAGGTCTTCTAGCCCTACTCTACAAGGTGGTCAGGCTCAGGCATGGAACTCCATGGGGAGAGTCTGCAGTGAGAGTGACCTTACATTCCTGAGGACTTGGCCCTTTTCTCTTGGACACTTGCAGTCTTCCCCACTCATATGGGCTTGGCCATCAAACACCCCCTTTCGTTTACTCAGATACCTTGCCACAACTTGAACAGCTATTGTAGACTTCTTTTATTCTATTAGTCAATATTTTTTAACATTGTGAAGAAGTAGAAGCACTGATGCTTTATAAATAGGGTTTATATATACATCTATCTATTATATGTGTGTTTAAATCATTCAGCAATTTTCAGTCAATTCAGACACTCATAACTTTCTGTAGAAACCTTCCTGCATCTGGCTGTCCAGGAAACACAGTTTCTTCCCCACTCTTGGTGAAAGTGCCATTCTGCACGTTAATTTACTATTGCTGTTCTGGCCTCCACTTCAGTTCCCCTGCCTGCCGATGTTTTTTCCTTTTAGAATCTTCTCTTAGGGGTTTGAGGAGCAGTTCCACTCATCCTGTAGTCTTCCGCAAAAGGAAGGGGTGAATTTAATTTAAGTCAGAGCCCAACCAGTATGACCTTGGGAAAATTACTTCATTTCCTTGGGTCTCCTGTGGGTCCCTTCTCTTTAAGTGGGAGTAAAAGATGCCAGTATTTTTACATTCATTTTCCTACTCTTGTTTGCTTTAACACCTGAAGTGAGGTCGTTTAACCATCAATATCATCTTATGATTTAACTGAGAGAATTTTGCTGTTTTTGGTAACACATAAGATGAATACAACTATCGGGGACAACCTCCATTCAGTGATCATGGGAGAGATCCTCTCTTAGGTTATAATGCTTAATGCGTGCTTGTGCGCACACACACACACACACACACACACACACACACACACACACACACGCATGCATGCTGCTCTTGTGCTTATAAGATAAGGTGGCTTATCACTTAGTCACTTCATTATATCTTCTTCATGTACTTATATTTCTTATACTTAATTTTTGGAAGCCGCTAGACTCTAGACTCTTTTCCCAGTGACTTCAAAAGTGCTGAAGAGTTGAGAGGCCCAAACAGGTGGTCTGAGTTTTGCTCAGTAAGAGCTTTATGTATCTACTCTAGTCAACTGGATGCAATTTTTATAGGAAATGTCTCCAGCTTTCCAAATAACTCAGAAATTTAAAGAGAAACAAAGACTAATAAAATTCAGAAAATTAGTGTCTATACATTTATAATTTATGTAAACATCATTAGTATGTTCCCAGTAGCAGACTATTTTAACTTTAGTACTGATAGGGTGAAATCATGTCCCCAGAGTCAGTCATCCACCCATTCTTTTAGTAATACATTGACCACTATGCATTCTGGAACAGAGTAATGGAAAATGGCAGTAGAGACTGGAAGTTCTTCCCAGTTCTGCTGCTCACCTGCTCTGGAGCTGTGGCAAAGGCCTTTAAAATTCTGTTTCCTGTTCTCTCAATTACAAGTTAATTCTTTATACTAGACAATGCTGGTGCTGAGGAACTCGGGTAGTATTCACACCAGGAACTTGGTGTACAGACACATGGTACAGCTGCAAGAATAGTATGGACAGGTCCAGGCAACTGTGCTAAAACTCAGCTGTTGGAGAACAGAACAATGATTCATTCCTAGTTTTTATTGTTTAAATATTGATTCATGTAACAGCTCTCTGGTTCCTATGAAATGCCAGATCTGGGGCTCATGATTCTAGTAGCAGTAAAAGCCAGGGGAACTCAGGGCAGAACAAAGGATGATGTTTTCTTTCCATGGGAGAAAGGAATCAGACCACCCAGTGTTGTGGCTGTGAAGGCAGCTAATGTAATTTTTAGATGCTGGAAGCCACATGATCATGCTTTCAAAGTTATCCAGCTAACACCCACGAAGTGTCGAGTATAATGCCAGGTGTTGGGGGGCAATATGGAGGTGAATAAAAAACCACAAAAACCAATGCCATTATGAATTTTACGGGGTTGGCAGTTGCAGAAAAATAATTATCAGTATGATGCTTCATAAAAAACAAATGGATAAAGATTGTATGAATATGTGTGTGTGTGTGTGTGTGTGTGTGTGTGTGTGTGTGTGTGTGTGTGTGCCAGAGAGAAATGAACTCCACTCTAGGTGAGGCAATGTGGGTTGGTGTGACTCAAGTTCACATGGCCAGGACTAGTGGAGGTTCAGATACTTGCTTTGGCACTCTCTACATAATTTATGTGCAAGTCTCAAAGTTTTAGTGCCAGAATAAACCACTGCCTTTTCTTCAAAAAAACATTTCTAGAAACAACATCTGAAATGCTGACTGAACAGAGGGAAAGATAACTTCTGGCCTGTTTTCACTTCTAGTGCTCAGAAACCGTAAGGCCCCCTACAATTAATTCTGGCTGGTATTAAATCAAAGCTAAAAACTTTCATGCCAGAGACTCCGCTTCCAGATACTTGAAGTGATGAACCTTTCTTTTATTGATGCCATCCCATCTCCAAGCCCATTTGGAATCCCAAAGATGTCTATTGGTTTTTAAAATAAAAACCCAAGAGAAAGTCTACTTGAAATGGTTTTTGAAGAATTCGACAAGGGCTTCATGAGGCCGCTGGAGAAATGCTGGGTGTGTCGAGTTCGAGGTACAGGAATCCGAAGGACGGAAGCGTGTGGTCCTCTCAGTGGGAGAGTGCACAGCCACTCAACAGAGATCAATTCAGGAAGTGTGTGTGTGCTCTGAGAAGGGTCCTTTCTGTTGAGAGGCGATTGTGCTGAGGAAAAGAGGTAGTTTCTTGGAAGAAGAGACGTCTTATTAGAAATCTGTCACATTCTTAGGGACTAAGAGATAGGTTTGGGGAGGAAGCCACAGCACATCATCTGGTGTGCATGTACAAGGACTGACAGAAACTTGACAGATGATTGGTTCTACCGAAGAGGTGAATGAATGAGAGAGCTCTACTTAGAGTTTTCCCATGTTAGTCACGACTCAGAGTGATTAAGTCTCAAGTGGAAAGCTACCAGGAAGTTGGGCCATCAGCTCGGACAGAAGTGAGAAAATTGGACAGGAAAACATAAGAGGAACTGGACTCTGCTAACTGTTCCTAGCAAAGTCTACATCCAGTGGCACACAAGCTGGAGTAGTGCTAGAGATGTCTAGATGAATAGGCAGAGGTGAGAAGCATTCAGACTGCCAGACTGACCCCTGGCTGGGGGCCTTAGGACTAGAAAGGTTCACAACTGTAATCATCAGTTCCCAAAGTGAAGCCAGGATTTCTATTCTCTGCTTTGCAGTCTGCTATCACACAGTGATCAGAACAACTGTCTGCAAACAGCCACGGAGCTGGCCTCTGTCCATTACACATTCTCCATGTACTTTGTATTCTGACCCGGGCCCCAGAAGTTAGTAAGGACTGTGGCCTTATCTTACATAATGTGCTGAAGTTAAAGGCAGAAGGTAGCAGTGCACTTCCACTCACTTTATAAAGCTAGTTGGTGAGATACTACTGCAAGCAGATCAAGTATATTTAGCGTTTGATAGATAGCACGGTAGAAGCTTTTAGGATCTGTAGAGAAAACTAAGGCTTGTCCTTAGACATTCCAAGTTACTTTTAATTTTGTTCAAAGGTTATTTTGTAAATGTTGCAAAGAAATATTCAGTGTCTCCAGTCTGCATTCTCAGATCCACGTAGCCACATGCTTCCTGTCTTGAAGCAAAGATTAAAAACATGGAGAAATGCAGGTGTCTAGCCATTGAGTTTTACATATACAATAATAAGCTATAGAATTAATAGGTACGGTAAAGTCCAGATTTTCACTAAATTTTCCAAAAAGGAAGCTGCATTTTGAAGAACGGCCATTTATAGGGCTGGGTACGGTGGTACATGTCTTTAATAGCAGCATTTGGGAGGCAGAAGCAATTGGATCTCAACTTCTAGCCTGGTGTCCATAAATGAGTTCCAGGTCAGCCAAGGCTACACACTGAGAATCTGTCTGAAAAATAAATAAGTAAAATTTTTAAACATGCACTTACTGACTGGTAATTTGAGGGCAGGGAGAATTTTCTTTTGCAGACTTGTGAACATCTGAAGGGAAAAGCCCTGTTGTTAAGTTAATCAAGACGGCCAGTTCAGCAAGGAGGAGTTCTTGCCTACAGGCTGAGATCAATTCCAGCAAGCAGGGATATTCACAAGGGGCCCTTTTCAATTTCATTTAATCAGTTAGAGAAGATGGAGTAACCAACTCTGAGTGGGTAAGGATATCTACAAGATCGCCAGACAAATATGTATCTGAGAAGTAATTTACTTAATAATCCACAGAGATACACGTTATGACCACTCTAAATCATGTCTCACTGTGGTCTTTTGCTTGAACAAAATCTCCCACCGGGAGCGATTACATGCATCTTTGAGTCTATCTTTCAATACTTGATACATTTAATAAGTCTGGTGGGTTTAAATGGTTTCAATCATGTTTTTCTTCCTTTTAATATTTTTTATAAGTGAAAATACGTTAAGGCTTTTTTTTCCTTTTTCGGGTAGCTGTGTCCCGGTGTATTCACTGTTAATATGGGATCAGGAAGTAGAGCAACTGAGGAAGGAACGCAGTCTGAAACGTAGTGTTGGTTACCACTAGAATAGGCATTTCACAGAGGTCAGCACTGAATAGTAAAAGCACTGTGGATTTGGTATTATTTTCTTCACTTTACAAAATAGGAAAAGATAGCCACATTATGACATTTGAGCATAGGCACATACTAGGTAAGTTGCAGAACTGAACCCGAATCCTGCTCTGCTTTTCTCTTGTGCCTTTCTCAATGTAACTCCGCCTCTGAGAAGTGTCTTTTCTCCAGAAGAGAACCATCACATCCTTAGCCTTATGCAGTGGTTGATTAATCCTAAGACTTCTATTTTCAAATCAATATCCCATCGTTCAGCATACACAAATTAACCACCTTCTAAGTGCAAAAGACCAGTGCTGATGGGAGTGATACAACCTGGACGGCTGTGGCCATTAGTACAGGTTAGTCTAGTGTGGAGGATACCATACAAAGCACAGGACAAGGACACACTGGGAAGTGTGCATAAGGCTGGGATGAGCCACAGGCTGGGGAAATCAAGTGGCAGAGGAACACTAACTCCAACTGTGAAGGGGCAGAGAGGTGGCCTTCGGGGAAAGTCTTGAGGAATGCATCCAACTTGGTTAGAGAAATTAAGTAAACTAAGAGCAGCAGAGGCCAGGCACATAGAAGGCAAAGGTACTTAGCTGTAAGAGAATGCTGTGGGATTAGGGATTGATGCATTGTCTGTGACCTCTAGGGCTTGGTGGATTTAGGCAGGATGAGTGTGGCTGTCAAAGCCGACGGAAGTCAGCATATGCAGCAGCCAAAAACATTGTACACTAAACGGGCATTACTTGCCCAACTTCACTGCTCCTGTGTGTGTCAGGGCAGAATTGATATTTCTTTACATATGGGGTTTGTTAAACACCCTCTGATTTGGCGTTACTAGAGAACTCAAAGAGGTGGCTAGAAATTAAAATCTGTCTAAACAGCATGTTGGGCCTAGAGACAGACTTACATTATTAGTCCAGTGGTGAAGCCATGATTTGCCTTCTATCGTTCTATTTTAAAGGAACCTCAAGGGTTTAGCATTGCTATGGTTACCATCCCATGTGTCTTTTATAGATTTCCCTTCTCTATTTTTAAAAATCAAGGTATATTCTGAGGACTGTACTTTGACACCTAAAATGCAACTGGTTGTGGTAAATGGTAAAGGGAAGAGGCCCCATTCTACCACCAGCGTCTTGACTCTTAGTGAAACCCGGATGACTGACACTCCAGCATTGTTGTTCGATGCAGAGGATAACAGAACCTGCCCTAGGAAAGGCAGATCAATGCGCTTAGGGAGGTCTAGAGCTTCCTGATGGATCTGTTGCACTGGCCCACTAGCTATGAGCAGCTCGCCACAACGTATGACAAGAGAAAGAAACTTCATGTTTAAGTCACTGCTACTTTAGCCTTTTCTTACATAACTTAACATACCCACTTTAGGAATAGGATAAGATCTGAAGAAATTGCCCAAAGTACAGTAAACATAAAGCGGGAGACTACACTTTATCAGAGGATTTAAGGGCTTAAACAAAAGTCTCATTATTAAAGAGGAAATTAAACTACAGTGGAATTACTTGCCATGATCACAGAGAAATAATGGTTTTGATAGCATCCCCATTTCGAGTCTGATCACCGACTCCTTCAGGGATACGAAATGCAGGGCTTTCTGCCTTTGAATAATTGTGCTCTCCACAAGTCATTTACAAATTTGCTCTTAAAAACAACCACCACCTTCTCCTTAGGTTTTAATAACAAGTTGTTATTGAAAGATTTCTGCTCTTTTTTGGTGTTGCTATCTTGCCCTAAATTTGATTTGTTAAAAAGAAAAAAAATGCAACAAGTTATCTCCCTTAAGGCTGTGCTTGAAGGCCACTGTCAATCATAATGCAATGTCTTTCTGACACCTTTAGTTCAGAAACTTCAGGACAGGTGGAATATGGCAAGAAGACGAGCCCACAGAGGTGGGCTGGGAATCAGAGTAATCATCTAAACAATAATGACCACCTCACGGGGTTCATGCTGTGTCAGGTCCACCAGCCCATATCATTTCTGTTCTTTTAGGAAACTAAGGCTTAGAATGGTGAAGTGATTTCCTCTATCCTGGTCATGTAACCTGAGGCTTTAGCTGATGGCCACATCTGAGATGTCAATCTGTGGCTCTTATGTAATAATTTCTCAGCATATGAAGCCAACAAAGAGAACAGAGGGGGTGAAACTCCAGAATTTTCTCTTCTTTTTCAGTCAGCAGGGACAGAGGGGACTGGAGTGGGAAGAGGGTGAGGATAGTAGGTGTGTCACACAAGCCAAGAGGAAGCACTGTCCACAGTGGGGGTTGGCTTAACCAAATGCTGGGTTAAAAGGATCTCTGGTACCTTGGAATGCTGCGAAGGGAGTCAGACAAATTGAGTGAAAACTTAATGCTTCAAGGGAGCAGGGACACCAGTTTAAACAGGCTAACTCCCTAGGAACAGTCTTTCAAATATCCCCACCTCACCCCCACTTTCCCTTGAGAGACCTGAACTAGTTAAGGTCACAGCTTTTGGTTAGGGCACTTTGGACATGGTAGCTGCTTAATCCTTACTTGTTCCTACCTTTGCAATCACCCGTAATTGTTACGAATGTGGACCTGGATACCAGTGCCTAGCATTTTCATCTGCAGCCCCTATAAAACACACATCAATTTTCAAAGGTCTACTGGGAAATATGAGAAGCAAATCTGAGATCTGAAGTTTATGAACCCACGTGACAGGGATAAAAATTCACATTTCATTGAAACACATACGATAGATTGAACAAAATAACGCTAAGGCCACGTGAACTGCAAATGTGCTCCTCGTTGTGAAAGGGTCTCATCCCTGACACTGCCATCAAGGCCCTTTTGTATTTTGAGAATTCTCCTAAAAAGATGCTTTCACAAAAAAAAAAAAAAAGAGTTTAAATCAATTTTCTTACCCATTTTCTTCTTAGAAGCTTCTAGAGGCAAGTAACAATCAGGAATGACGGAGAACCTTTGCTTAGGTCAAGTGACATGTCCTTACATAGTTATGTGTTGTCCATTCACACCACCCTCATGTTATTTATCAGATTATCTTGTTTAAATCAAATAATTTTGCCAGTAAATATTTTTAAATCAAATTAACATGTAAGGAGCCCAACAATAATATTTAAGAGCATTAGAATTCTAAAAGCAGAAATCCATCTCCTCTACTTGCAATTGCCCAAATCTTTTCTCTATGCCAGTGGCTTTCAACCTTCTTAATGCTGTGACCCTTTGATATAGTTTCTCATGTTCTGGTGACCCCCCCCAAAAACATAGAATTATTTTGTTGCTACTTCATAACTGTAGTTTTGCTACTATTATCAATTGTAAAATAAATATCTGATATACTGGATATGCTAAGGTTGACCCCAAAATGGGTCATGACCAACAGGTTGAGAACTGTTGTTCTAGAACATTCTTTCTTACTCTGAACCAATGCCTTAATTTTAGATACAGACTGTAAACTCACTTGCCTCCTGCATGTTAACTATCCAAATACTTACATAACACCAAGGACTAATAATTGATGCTTTCAATATCAAAAGATTCCCACTCTCTCCATGGAATTCCATGGCATCACAAAGGTTTGCCAGTTCTTCAAAACTCTCTGTCTGATTAAAGGTTTTGTGGGTCATCTATTTCTTAAACAGATGCCTAGGATTTGAATGCTCCTTTACTCCTATTTTTCAATTGAGTAATGTGCTAGTTTATTCTAATCAATAAGTCATTTTCACCTCTGCTTTTAAGGGAAAAAGGTACAATATTAGAATCAATTTATAATTATAAGTAATTGTTGTTTTTCTTATAGCAGTGATTGCAAAAGGCAATTCCAAAGTAATGACTATGTCTTATAATAGGTATTTTTAAAAACTCAATTAAAAAGGATTTAAATCAATTTTAGATTCAGGTCTTAGGCATCTGTGTCATCAGCTAAGCAAGAGATGTGGCTACAATATCCCTTACACTGAGCTCATCAACCTCTAAGAGGTCTAATAATTTAGCTGGTATGAATATGACTCAGAGACAGTACAGAAGTCCTTTCATTCTCATATCAAAGTGTATTTGATACTGAAACTAGCCTAGTGAATGGCAAACCTTCCTTCCTCTTTTATAGAACATACACTTTCTCAAACCCCTCAGATACACACACATAATTAAAGTCTCTATTCCTTGAAAATATCAGCTTCTGAATACCAAGGAAAAAAAATCTAATAAATGTGACATGCCGAAGATAACATTTTATTGAGAATAGTAGGTAATTTTCAGTGAATAGAAATTTTATTATTAATTCCAACCTCATCTTTTGTTAAAGAACAGGAACCCTTTATTTGTACTAGGAAGATAGTACCCTGTCATGATGCACATTAGGTGCATTTGAGTGGACAATGGATGGAGGCTTGCTCCTCGATATAAGATAATTAAATAGGGTGGTCCTGGAGAATCATAGTTAACTAGATACAGCATTTAGAAGCACAGAGCAAAGTGGAAATAGTATAAGCTCTAATATAGTTAGATTTGGACTGAATTGTATCTTTATTCTTTATTTGGTTTGTGAACCTGTGAGTCTCAAGTTTTCTACATTTAAAATAATACTAAAACATATTCATGAGGTCATTGTGTATTTATACACACACGTGGATGCACACGCATGTACGTACACACACAAACACACACACACACACACACACACACACACTAAAGCTGATGTATATAACAAACTTGCTAGATGTCTCAATTTCAAACTTCAGACTTTACAACTCATCTAGGCAAGCCCACCCATCACCACATGGTTTTGTAGGCAGTTAGGAAATTAAGGACAGAGTAATAGGGAAAGTACTTGAAGCAAGTGAAGCTCATACAGAAGTCTTTCATAGACACAGCTTGTTGTGGTTTGAATGAGAAATGTTTCCCATAGGCTCAAGTAGTGGAATAATTTATCTCCAGATGCTGTGCATTTGCACGATAAAATACCAGAGAGAAGAGAGATGCATAGAAAGAAATTTCTGGAATTATTACTCTTCAATATTCAGCAGAGTACTAATTGAGGGGTGTGTGTTTGTGTGTGTCTGAGAACTACCAGAAGACAATGAAAAGAACCAGTTTAAAGGAGTGGCATTGCCACAGTTAGAAGCAACGCTAGTTCTCAGTAGCTGTACAACAGCAGCAGCGACAATGACATCATCATCAACAACAACAACCTCCTCACACTTTATAGGCACCAAATAGCACAGTCACAAAGCTCTTGCCTCAGCAGTGAAACATAATTACCCACAGACTAAATGCTGCTCTGGTCCAAAAAACAAACAACAACAATTAAAAAAAAAACCTCTTAAAAGTAAGACTTGAAAAGATCAGACATTTTCCAAATGTCTAGAATACAGTTCAATATGTATGTGAACATAGAGTATCTATTGCCCCTCATCCAAAAAAAAAATTCCCAAATTCACAGTGACTGGCATTAAATCAGAGATTACCAGGCATGCTCAGAAGTATAAAACCAGAACCAATAAGAAGGAGAAAAAGTTAGCCAATCAAAAACTAATCTGAAAAAGGCATGAGTGTGAAAATTATCAGAAAAGAGGATTAAGACACTTCTGCAAATGATTTTTAGATGGTTAATATGTTAAAAATAACATAAAATTAATTTAAAAAGAAACTAATTGAACTTTTAATGACAAAAACTATACCAGCTATAAAGATATGTGGAATTAATGGTGAATTGGATATTTCAGAGAACATTTTAGTGAACACAGAGAAATATGCAAAAGAATAGTGAAAATCACTTGTAAAACGATCGTTTGTAAAATATAGCCATGGCAATATTAAGATGGCTACCAAGTGGTTTAACAATCTCCTATACTTGAAATAAATCTAAAATACATGCCACCACAAATAAAGGGGGAAATGACAGAAATACCAGTGGTCTGTAAGACATTTTAGATAGCTGAAAATTATATATATACATATATATATAATCAAATAATAAAAGAGGAGGTCAGAGAGAAGGTGGAAAAAGTATTTGAAGCAATTGCTAATAATTTTCCAAGTTTTATTGAAAACATGAAGTTTTAGATTTAAAAGTCTCAATACCACAAATTACAAGAATATATCTCTGTACATAAATGTAAATGCCTGTATACACACATAGCAATGGGGGATGACATTACTCAAGCTGGAAGGACAGGAACTACTTTGCAAGGCTCTAACTCTACACACGACATCATAGTACTTGGTTATGCTAGACTGGATATGTTAAGCATGTACACTAGCTCCAGTGTAACTGAGTAGCGACTACTACGATGGCAACAATGAACACAATTGCAGGGAGTAAGTTAACAAAGGAGGAGAGCTGCAGTCACAACAATTATCCAAGAAGTGACCCCAGTCACAAAGAGGGACAAAAACAATAGCAAGATATTTCAACTTAAACATAACTGCCCTGTCATATTTAATATAATGACATTAATTACAAGGCAGAGCTTTCAGAGTGGATGATGAAGATCAAATTGTATGAAAGTATGAGAAATATGCATTAAACATTGATGCAACTGAGTAAACATGAAAAGGATGCAGAAAGATACACCATGTTACCAGTAGTCAAAAGGAAACTGCAATGGCTATGTTTGATAACATGGAGGGAAAGAAGCATATTTTAGAGCACAGACTATTGCCCACTTCAAAGAAGATCATGTGATAATAGTAAAAATGAAATTTCAACAAGGGGATGTAACAGTTCTAAATTTTTCAATATGTAAAACCCCAAAATTATGGATGAAAAAAAAACCTTATAACTACGACTCAGTAACCTGACTGCATCTGGAGAGTGACTAGCTACCTCCAGAATAGGGTCACCCAAGTGCAAGGAAAAAGTTTGTCGATAAAACTTATACGAGGTAATAGGCTCGTGAGTGTGCTCAGAGTGATGATATATGTGCCTGGAATGGCATGGAACCTACTGGTTTGTACAATGAATACACATGCATGAAAAACTATCACAAAGTAAATCAAAGTTCACAGAGAAAGTTATGAAACCGGGTGTCATGTCATGCAAAGAAAATTCTCTGACCACACATGCATTTGGCAATAGAGCTGAGAACTGGCCAAGGCCTGTCTGGAGCCCAAATCTCTGCTTTCCTCTCTACAACCTTCCAGATCAGATTGTTCTCTAGTTGGTGTGTCTCCTGACATCTCCTACTTCACCCGTAACACATCTGACACGATAGGCGAGCAGCTTCCATTGTTGCCTTTCACAAAGCTTCAAGAACCAGAAGTTTTTTATGAGAGTGAACTGAAGCAATGTGCTGGGTAAACAGAAGTCTTAATGGAAGACAGCAGTCTAGACTGGGGATAGGACAGTAGTCAGTATCTTGAAGATTACAGATTTTTCTTCTTCTACACATTAATTCCAAGCCTGGAAAGGACTGCAGAAGCAGGCACAGCTGGATTTCTGCTCTACTTTCTCGTTTGCAGCTGCACTGTTGGATTTTTATGAAGGAGCCTCCTGACATGATCCACGCTTTAAGTATGCCCTCATGGCAACTTTGTTTCTGGAAACCGACATAGTGGATGACAGTAGGAGTATGTCACAGCCTCATGACTGTATCCAGATTGTCATTAAAACCAGGAAGGCTGTAATGCCAAT
The DNA here is from genome assembly GCF_021556685.1 of Rattus norvegicus. Taxonomy (NCBI): domain Eukaryota; kingdom Metazoa; phylum Chordata; class Mammalia; order Rodentia; family Muridae; genus Rattus; species Rattus norvegicus. The sequence continues at coordinate 158,934,520 of NC_141534.1, read as the reverse complement.
CATGTGCAGGATGTTTTTCTCAGATGTTACATGGGGCACGCATCTGAATAAGCATAGATAAAGATTTTAAAAAGTCATTTGAGCTCTCTCCTCCAACCGAGCAAGATGCCCAAAGGAAAGAAGGCCAAGGGGAAGAAGGTGGCTCTGGTCCCTGCCGTGGTCAAGAAACAGGAGGCCAAAAAGGTGGTCAATCCTTTGTTTGAGAAAAGGCCTAAGAACTTTGGCATTGGACAGGACATCTAGCCCAAAAGAGATCTCACATGCTTTGTCAAATGGCCTCGCTACATCAGGCTGCAGCGGCAAAGAGCCATCCTCTATAAGTGGCTCAAAGTACCTCCTGCCATCAACCAGTTCACCCAGGCTCTGAACAGGCAGACAGCGACTCAGCTGCTTAAGCTTGCCCACAAGTACAGGCCAGAGACAAAGCAGGAGAAGAAGCAAAGGCTGCTGGCCTGTGCTGAGAAGAAAGCTGCTGGCAAAGGGGACGTCCCAACTGAGAGACTGCCTGTCCTCTGAGTCTGCCAAGCAGGGGTCAATACAGTCACCACCTTGGTGGAGAACAAGAAGGCTCAGCTGGTGGTGATTGCCCATGATGTAGACCCCATTGAGCTGGTGGTTTTCCTGCCTGCCCTTTGTCGAAAGATGGGGGTGCCCTACTGCATCATCAAGGGAAAGGCCAGGGTGGGGCACCTGGTCCATAGGAAGACGTGCACCACTGTTGCCTTCACACAGGTTAACTCGGAAGACAAGGGTGCTCTGGCTAAGCTGGTGGAAGCTATTAGGACCAATTATAATGACAGATATGACGAGATCCACCGCCACTGGGGAGGCAATATCTTGAGTCCTAAATCTGTGGCTCGCATTGCCAAGCTGGAAAAGGCAAAGGCTAAAGAACTCACCACTAAACTGGGTTAAATGTACACTTAAGTTTTCTGTACATAAATATAATTACAAAGTTAAAAAAGTCATTTGATAAGTAACAGCAAAATGATTTTTAAAGACAATAAATATGCAAATGATGCTGAATAAGAATTTTCTTAGGATTTGTTAGTGGTTTGAAGAGTACCATTTATGCAAGTTTCAGTTGCCCTGTCGCATTTTCGATCTTGTATGTGTGGGGGGCATATACATGTATGTTCATCTGTCTTTGCCCTCGTATGAGGTGTCTTTTTCTATCACTATCTTGTTCCCTTGACCAGGTCTCCTACTAAAGCAGGAGTTTACTGCGTGGCTAAATTGACCGGCCAGCAGGCACAATCTATAGCTGACTTCTTACATAGGCTTTGAGTATCTGAACACAGGTTTTGATGCTTGCTCAAGAGTCTTACTTAAAAGTCATTTCCCCAGTGCATTTATTGATTTTATTTGTGTGTGTGTGTGTGTGTGTGTGTGTGTGTATGTTTGTGTAGGTGTTTGTGTGTTTATGTGTGTACTAATGTGCGTGAGTATCCTCATGCTGCATGTGCCTGAGTATGTGGATGTGTGCTTATATGCCCACATAGAAGTAAGTGCAGGAAAGCAGTCATCTTTCCTTCCCCTGTCAAGTTTTGACAATTGTCAGAGACAGGGTATCTCGCTAAACTCGATGTTTACAGTTTCAGCCAGTTTGGCTGGCCAAAAGGCTCTAGGGATCTGTGGTCTCTACCACCACAAGGTTGGAATTACAGGTATATGTAGCCACGCCCAGCTTGTGTGTGTGTGTGTGTGTGTGTGTGTGTGTGTGTGTGTTGTGGCATTGGGGATAGTCAAACTAAGACTCAGACTTCAGAGCAAGCAACCTTACCCACCAAGCCATCTCCCTAGACCAATCAATCTTCTTTGATGAGTTGTTACTAAAAGAACTATTTGCAACATCATTGTGCAGTGTCAGTAGAACTGGTATCTTTTCATTTCCCCCTTACTTTGTTTCCTGCCTTATTAACACATATGGCCATGGTTAAAATGTAAAAGGAAAGGAAGTGACTATATAAATATAATTTGTGATCTTTAAAACAAGCAACAAATGCCACAGCTAACAAGAAAACAGCTTGCTTCAGGCAGAAGGATAAGTCCAGATCAATAATTAATTAAGCAAAGATGTATGGAGTATTACTAGACCCAAAGGCTAACAAACAGGTCTGGATCTTGCCTAAATAAACAGAAGGCATAGTTCAACTGTCCTGTTATGAAGACAGACACACCATCATTTCTGTCCTTTTCTAGAAAGCCATGTTGGAAAGCAAGAAAATAAAAAGGCTGTCACAAACAAACAAACAAACAAACAGTCCTCACTTTATTAGTGGTACCACATTGGGAGACATATTTGCCTGCTCGGCATTACTACCCAGTCCCATCTCTAACTGTCCACATTAAGACTCCTCCTGGAATTGTACGGTTCTTACAAGCATCTAACCCAGGCCAATGCAATCAAAGACCCTTTCTTCTTCCTCTTTCTTTTCTTGCTCTTTTGCCCCTTTCTCTCTTCTGCCTATTTGATTCTGTGATTACTCTTTCCCACCCACACAAAGTGAGCAGTAGGCAACCTTTGCCCTGTGAAAAATGGTGAATAGGTAGAGTTTGGAAGCTTTGAGGTAAGTTTCCTAACATACGAACAAACCTGTTTATACTTAAAACTCCCTTTCCCCATATGAAGTTGAGTTAGGAGAATGCCAAGCCTTTAAGTTGTTCCTGGGTCAGTTTGCGAGTCTGACACCCAGCGCTAATCTTGAACCCTTGCTCAATGAGTTGTATACTCCTCCTAGTATGCATATGTGCTGAGCATTTCTTAAATTATCTGTAAGCAAATGGTCATGTCCAGTGTCCTGTGACAGTCCAGCTGAGAACTACGGTCTTTAAGAGTAGAGTCCTTCACCAGTCAGAAAGACTTGGGTTAGAGGGATGGAATAAACTCACTCTGCCAATCAAAGCCCTGTGTAAAGCAAGGTGTTTTCCTTTGGTGAAGAAATCATCTCCAATGAATGCCAAGGAAAAACATTATTTTAGCTGAAAATACATCAGAGCTCCTGTCAATTTAAATGAAGGTGTTCATTCATCATACAATGTTGACTTGCTTTGACGTGGGAAGAAATAAGTTATGATCTTAGAGGGACCATTCATGTTTATTCACAGTGGGTCTTGTCCCTAATTTAAATGGAAACGAAAAACGTATTTTGAACCAATACAGAGTTGAACCTGAGATGGGCCTCATTGTACACAGGAGGATGCCACTAATCAGAATGAAAGGAATCAACACAACAGCTATTTTTCTTTGTGAATCAACCTCCTTTACTGGTCCTAGTATTAAATCTAAGAGAAACAAGAGATGATGATGAATGCCTCTAATCCCATCATCGTGAAGCAGAAGCAAGATGATGTTGAGTGTGAGGCTGATCCTACCCTGTACCGTACAGAAAGTTCCAGATCATCCTGAACAAAACCCAACCTAACCCGACCAAATCGAATCTAGCCAAACCTAAACCACATGACGTCTCAGTGAACCATGGATCAAATCAGGTCCAAGGGTATTGTTTGCTTAGCTCCCATATTTGGTTCTGCTTTTCTTTTTGATGTTTTTAAAACTTGGAACTAGCTTTAGACCTTTTATCCTAGCATCTAAATTATAGCTTTGTGTGACAAACTGGTAATTGTGCCTCAGTTCTAAGATGGCATAAGTTTTGAAAATCAGACACCATCTTTTGTGATCCAACAAATAGGGATCAGATAGTAAGAAAATATATTTTCAGTTCAAATCTGCATACCTATAAGAAGAACTGCTTATCTCTGAAGTGTGGTACTTGATGTTGGTGGATGGGATAATGGTCTAAGATATTGTGGCTGCCCTCACAAAGAAAGAGTAATGCCCCTGGCCACCAGGAGAATTCTAAGTAGGTTTGTGGCCTTCACACCTCACCCCTGCATGGGTCATTCTCATCAAGGAGCAATATAATCACTCAATAATTATTTGCATTTATTGGATTTGCAAGTATGCTATGGGCTTTATTGTATGACAGCCTGTCTTCTTTTAGGTTTTTCAAACAAGGTATATTAAGAGTTAAGAAGAATGACATGTCTTCAAGGGGAAGGTTATGTCAGTAGTACTAAGGAAGCCTGTAGCTATGCTCAGTGTTGAGGGTTGTCCTAATACAGTATAGGCACATGGAAATAACTCAGTAGAGAAAACACTCCGGTCAGAGATTATTCCATACCATCCTCTCACTGTATTTTTCTGCTCTTGAGACAAGGTCTTAACTATGTGCGCCTCCAGCTTCCTGGAAGCTCGGATTACAGGCACATAGCATCACAACCCGCATATGCTGACAGTTCTGCTAACGTTTTTTAATCAATTCAGCAGAAGAGTCCTTTTTTATTTCTGCTTATCAGAGGAAGAGGTAAAGGTTCAAAGAGGCAAAGTGACTCATCTGTGTGTTGCAGCCCCAGTGTGGGGGGAAGTGAGGGTACCAAATGGGGAGATCTGATTCGGAAGCTCTTGCTCTCTTCACACTAATGCAGTTTGAAGCAGGAAATAGTGCAGAAGTTAATTTGCATGATCCTTCAACTGAGAGTTTCATTTTAGGAAAGGCATAGCAATTAAATAGGGATGACATTCCATTCTGTTCAAAAGCCATTTGTTGAGTCTGTGTTTGGTGTGAGAGAAGAAATATCCTTTGAATGTTAAATATTCAAAAGGAAAAGTCAGAAATTGTCTCTTTAATGTTTAAACATGTCATCCAGAATAGATCTGTCCCAGAGGGGACCACCCTGCCTGCAGTCTCTCTGTGCTGTCCCCTCCACTCACACACATCTTGTTAAAGGTCTACATTTAGATGGGACTTTCAGGACAGCCCATTTCTAAGCGTAGCCTAGTGCAGGAAGCAGCAGCCTCAGCTGTGACTTGCGGAGTTGGTTCTGGATCTTGATCCATCCCTGATTTTCATACTCTATGGCCCAGGCCAAAAATGGCTCTTCAACCATTCTGTTTTGGTTTTGTAGTGCTGGAGATTGAATATGGTTCTTGCTTGTGGTACACAGATTCTACTGCTGAGTCACACACACAGTCCTTCCTTCAGCCATCCTGATACTCAGTTTCTTTACACATAAAACAATGGACAAAAGAGCTTGAATTTAAAGCTAGTGTATAGTGGAAAAATGCGATGGCTGCTTCCTTGAATTGAAGGCAAACTTATCTTGCTTTCTTTTCTTGTAGATGTGATAAATGCTATAACAAGAGCAACTAGAGGGGGCAGTGTTTTCTTCTGTCTCACAATTTAAGGTATAGTTCAGGAGACCAGACCAGGAATGGTGCCGTGCACAAGAGGCAGATTTCTCTACTTCAGATACATAGCCAAGGTAATCTGTATCAGGTTTGCCCATTGGCCTATATCATAGGGAATTCCAGATTCTAACAATGTCAACCATCAAGGGCTTATTTAAATTGTAAATAATAGATTTCTCTAAAATAAGAACTCCTGACTACCCTCTTGAAGCACCAGTCCAATTGATAGGTTGACTGATAATGAATGCAACTATATACTGAAAAATAATTTCAAAAGCAAAAGCCTAACTTTGTAAGATCTGACATATTTCTGTTGGTTTGTTTTCTATAATCATCCTGAGGGCCAGGAAGTGTGTTTTGAAGAAAAAAAATTAGCCTTAACTTTCTAACCAATTTCTGAAACACTTACGAAGGACAGAATCAGGTGTGCTTTGTGGAAACACAGGGCATGAAGTAGAAGGGGTCTTTGTGCCCTGTCACAGACTTACACCCTCAGTACCTCTTGTTTCAATGTCAGAGTCAGAAGGGCAAGCAAGGTGTTATGCCCTCACTGTAACAGTAATAGTAGGAAGAGGTGAGGAGGAGCTTTAAGCAATAGAATTAGGATTGAAACAATTTTTTAAAAGTTTTTTTTTGTATATTGACGTTGGCTTACCAGTTAAGAGCATCGTCTGCTCATTCAGAAGAGTCAGATTTGATTCCCAGAATCCAGATCATGCCTCCTAATCCTCTGTAGTTTCAGTCCTAGGAGACCTGATACTCACTGCTGGCCTCTCTAGTCACCAAGCACACATATGATGCGCAAGCAAAACACCCATATGTATACAAATAAGTGAAAATTTGAAAAAAAGTAATAAAGATTAGGTCCATAGAAGATGGACTTTTTGACCTGGGCATCAAAAGCGTTAACAGTGAAGGCCCGGATATGGAGTATTAGAAGAGGCTGACAATGCCCTTAGTTCACAGTCACAGTCACACTGAGAAGCAGCTACACGGTTGAGCGATGTGTGATTTTTTCTATCTGTACATCCCAGAATGTCCTATTGATGATGTCATCCTATGATGTAGTGTAAATTATTTCTACCTAGTCATTTCCTATTTTAGTCATCAATAATCTTTGGTAACAGAGATCAGAGAGGAGAACAACAAAACTGAATTAGGCTGACATAAGACACAACACATGAGTGGCAGTTGGGTGTTTTTATAACCAAAAATAATACTCAACATGATATTCTCCATGAAGTTTTACAAATTGAAAGTGACATGGCATTCCACCAAGAAAATTTCTAAGCATTTACAACTAGTTTTTTGTTTTTTTGTTTTTTGTGGTTTTTTTTTTCTTTTTATTTTGGAGCTCTGGAGATAATTATCAAAACACACTGAAAGGAACAGAAGAGTCACTTAAGGCTCGAAGCCTCAAGGGATTATGGGAGCTCACAACAAAGACTAACTGCATGCCATGGAGATGAGGCTTTGAAACCTCAGCAAAGCCTGAGGGAAAAGGAGACAGACTGAACGAGGGTGTGTAAAGAAAGAAACCTGGGTAAGTTGAGGCCAACCATTCCAGAGAAATCAAAGGAGCTGCTGACAGGCACAAAAGGCTAGAGCGGGCATGGCGGCTGAAGTTTACCTGCATGCTTAGCAGCAGGCAGGAAAGCAGGAAGAAGCCATGCTCCAGACAGCCTTGCATGAAGGGAAGCCGTCCAGATCAGTCAGTGCCTTGGCTAGTCCAGGAATACAGTGGAACCAGCAGCTAGAAAACAACAGCCTGGGCTACCAATCTAATTAAATGCAATTTACAGTCAATGCTTCCCTTACCAAGTTAGGGGATGCTTTTCCCACATCTTGTTAAGAACTGGCTTGTAAAAGGAACACGTCCATCCTATCCTTCTAGTACAGCCCTGACCAAACTAGTGTGGGCTTGTACCCCTAGCACCTAACATTGTAGTGATTGTGGGATAAATTGCTGTACTTTTCTGTACCTTGGGTTTTTCTTATGAGGCAAAGTTACTTAAATATAACTGTTGTGTGAATCAAACAAAATCACTTGAGAAAAAGCATGTATATCCAGTCCTTGAATCTGTTATTTCCTTCATTTTCACTTATGTCTTCAAAGGACCTTGGTCCGAACTCAAAACAACTGTAGATATTTATCTAGTGCCAGACACAGGTCTAAGCCCTTTGCTTGTGGTGACGGCTTAATATGTACTCAGGACTATAGGCCACACACTATTTTCAGCCCTTTATTTCAGAAGAGAGAAGCTGAGACATGGAGGGGCTTAAAAGCTTCTTGTCTACGTTCTCAGACGTATAATGGATAACACAGGTGATGTAAGGCCGAGGGCAGAGGTCACCTGCCAAAGGGCCCTCTGATGCCCTTCTCAGAGCTACTTTCGTGAACACTTTACCCAGCAATGCTGCAGGGTTGACCTTTTCTGTTCCTAGTAAATTAGACGGTAGATGAAAAACAGCCCTGCTTTAATACCCCAGGTTCCTCTACATCAAGCTGTGTGGTTATGAATGAATTACCTTTATTTACTGAGGGTACAGAGTTATGAATCTTATGTCAGTTGACCTTTACAAAGCGTCTGATATGCAGCAAGTGACTCGAGGATGTGGATACATACACTGACGCACGCGCTCGATCACACACACACACACGCACACACACGTGCACACACACACACACACAAACACACACACACAAATCGACTGCTTGTAGTTTACTTTTGTTCTTCATGTTTGACTATAAACAGCCACTTCAGTTTTAAAGTCTCTCGACTTCTGTATAAAGTTCGCTGAATTTACAAGAAGTGGGGAACATGAATTGATATTTAATAGATATAATTGTAAAAGTCAGACAGAAACCTGCTACTGGCAAATATCAAGTGGATGTTTATCAACCCACAACATAAATTTGCCTAGCTATAAGAATAAAGATAGAAAACTCTTTAGGTCATAATGTACCCATCACTTGGGAAAGAAGTAAAATAATATCATATGTGGCTCTAGATAGCATGAGTAAGTTCCTATCACAAGGACTTAAAAGTGAATTACATAGAATTTTATGCCCAAAATAAACCTAAATATAACAGTACTTCAGTATTAAAAGGGGAAATTTGTGTATGTGTGTGTGTTTGGTTTTTAAAATAAGGCTCTTTTGTTTTGCTCGGTCTGGATAAAAATATCCATGAATGAGGCACAACACTGCAAACATCCACACGCTCGCTGGTTTCCTTATCAGAGGTCTGTGGTCCTTCTCCTGGGGTATAGCTACAGCTCTAGATGGTGAGTGACCCCCTGGAGCAGAAGCTGGCCTCAATTTTGCACAGGGTGGGGTGACAAGCAACCACAACTGTGCTAAGTGAAGTTTAAGATCATTCATTACTGCAGTATAGTCGGTCGCAGCCTGGTTAATGTAGTCAGGAGATGTAGTTTTATACTGTTCTGTAATTTACATAGATATTTTAGGTGCTTGGTCTTGTTGAAGCTGACAAGATGCCTAAAGAGCGTTTAATTGGTCCAGAAAGCATAACATTAGTAGCCATGTTTCCTTAGATTGTAGCAATCAAGGTTTCTATTAGATACAGAGAACAGAGATGCATCCTAGAAATAGGAACTAAGAGAAAGGAAGGATGAAGGGTAATTAGAAGAGGAATTAGTTTTCACTTATGTGTATGTATGTGTGTGGGGGTGGGGTAGGGAGGACACGTATTTGGATTAGATGTGGATAAGCTAACTCACGACCATATGCTTGGAAGCTTAGCAGAGTGGTTAGAATAACTGGTCAGAGAGCTTGCAGGATCTCTAGCCCCGCCAGCTAAATTGAGTACGACTGTTGGTGTTTGCTATGTTCTGAATAAGAAATGATATAAAGAGGGTCCCTACCTTGTTTTTCTCATCTTTAAGACTCTAAGGATCAAAGTTAGTGACTAAAATAATGTCCTTTAGAGGTTTCTTTTTCTTTATGTGGCCCGCGTGCATGTATGAACACCACACGCATGCCTGCTGCCTGCTGAGAAGAGGAAAACACGTCTGACCTAGAAGTGGAGGTGCAGATGGTTGTAAGCTGTGAGAGTATTGTGAACTGAACTAGGGTGCTTTGCAGGAGCAGCCAGTGCTCTTAACTGCTGTGCCCTCTCTTCAGCCCCAGTGACATAATTGTAGTGAGTACTACGGAACAAGTGGCTCTGTGTGTACAGACAGACTGAACGATACAGGCTGACTTGCTATAGCTCTTCTCACAATCACCTCAGTTGCTGGAGGCTGGAAATGCTATTACAAATGGGGTCCCTGGCTGAGCTCCAGCAAAGTGAATTATGTTGTAAATTTTTCTTGCTGATCTTCCTGCCTTTTCGAGATACCATCTAACTGAAACACATACTGCCTTAACACATCAAATACCATTAGGAGTATTTTATAGGAGAATCTAATACATAGAATGTTGCCAGGAGTTTCAAAGGAAACCACAATCTATTAATTTGCTGGCCCCTAATCTCAGAGCTAAGTCCTTGATTAGGGAGAGATGATGTTATTATAGGAAAATTATATGATAGCGTGTCATAATATTATTCAGGTTGATAGAAATTTTCAAACGTTAAGAGAAAAATTAATGAAGGCTTTAAAATGTATCAATTGATTTTTGATACTAGAGAACATGTCCTCAGCAGAGAAGTCTCAGCACAGCAGCTACGAAGTTAACTAGAATATTAGTTTGTGCCAGGCAACAAAGTCCAATAAAATATGCACACCAACAAGACTTAAGGGAAGGATCGCCTCCACTCACTGTTTACAAAAACAAACATTGTTGACTGTGATAACCCAAGTGGAAGAGGTCTCTTCCTCATTTCCAGGCAATAAATTAAGTTAGAGTTTAGTTGGTAAAGTGCCCGCTACTGTGATAGCATGCGGACCTGAGTTCAGTTCCCAGAACACAGGAAAAACGACAGCCAGGAGTGGCGGAATGCTTATTATCTTGGTGCTGGGGAGGTGGCGAAAGGCACATCGCTGGGATTCACTGACCATCCCAGTTTAGCCCATGTGGTGAGTGTAAGACCAGGGTGATGTCATGTCTCAAATAAAACTAAACCATGGCCAAACAAACAGACACAACAAACAGGAGTGGTTTTTTTTTTGTTTGCTTTACATAATATTCACAATACTTCAGACCCGAATTTAACGATCTTTGTTAGAAAATTTGATTCATTGTTTACATGTTTTAATCATACAACATTCTTTGTTCTCCTAACACACCATTTACCTACTCATTTCCACATATTTTACCTTGTTTTTGGAAGGAGAATTTTGCTCTTAGCTCAGCCTTGAACATGTGATCCTCTTGCCTTGACCTCCAAAGTTCCAGGAGTACAGACACGTACAGCACTTCACATTTTTAATTTCCAATATTATTTGTGCATTTTCTCTTGTTTATGCTCTTTTTCCTATCTAAAGTAAATGCCTTCCTTTCCTATCTGTTTTAGTTATCTTACAAAATCTCTTTTAAATGTTTATTCTTTTGAGAACACCTTCCACAAATGAAACCAATCTAAAATTCTAAGCTACATGGATTTATGTTCAAACTTTAGATTTTTCACTAGAATCAGATTCTCACTGGAGCTCATTGGGAATATATATACTTTCTCTTCTGAGTGAGATGATTCTGTGAGACCCAAGGCTGGGGACTTAGGATACTCAGTGTGAGTCCCGTGTCACTCATGTCTTGTATTAAACAATCACACCTAGAAATGAATGTTGTATGTGTGTGTTCACATATCTATCTATTATATTTTCAAAGACAAAATAAGATTGAATAACACAGATGAAAGCATGGTTTCTATGTCACGTGTTGGGGTAGTCAGACCACAAGCCTAAGTCACTTTATACGTCTGCTCATAATAAATGCCAGCAGAAGAAAATAAAAGGAATAGGGAAAATTTCCACTATTATCCAGAAACTCATAAAATAAACTCTGTACATAATATTTGACCTTTCATCATACTGACATTTTTTATGCTCATCTTCATAATATTCTCCAGAAGGCAAATATTATCACTCTCCTTTTGCAGTGACTGAGTTTGAAGCGGAGCACAATTGAATGGCCTGGCAGAGCTCAAAGAGCTGGAGTCTGAGGGGACCCAATTCACTGCTTGGCACTCCATCCTGAAGTTGTTGGTGTTAACTGGTATTAATGGTATTAACTGGTACCTTGTCCACCATTTCATGTTTCACAGGGACAAGATGGTGTGTTTAATTGCACATTTTTGAGAAAAGGGGTGCGGGGAATAACATCAACTGCTGCTGTTGGCAGCTTTGTCTGCTCCATGTGTGTGCTGTCTGTCCTCCTTGGTAGGTTTACTTTGAAGGTATCATCTTTTACTTATTTCCGTCAGAACTGTCTAAGACACTCCTGAGTAACAGTGAATGGGGAGAGAGTCCAAACATACACTGGAGTTTAGTGACGTGCATAAAACTCTTCATTTTAATGACAATGTGACTATTTCCTGTATCAGATCTGGCTTATAATTGTGGAGCTGGGCCTTGGTCTCCACATGGCTAACACTTCTAGACGTGTGCCTCTTAAGCATTTCCATTTAATCCAATGCTTGTGTGCATTTGGATTAAATGTCAAACTCCCAGTAGGACTACCTTGAGACTTAAATGGTGTGCCATACACACAAAGATAATTAAACATTACATATATAGCAACTTTTATATCTTCACATACAGTGAAACTCACTGATTAAAATTACATACTACTGTAAATGTGAGGTTCAGCCAGAACTTCTTATATGTTATACTCATCAAATTATCAGTCAGAAGACTCTAATTTACTCCTCTGAAGACACCTGGACATCATTCCTATCATTTATGGCGATATGAATCAGCCAGTGATGTCTTCAAGGCAACTGAGGTACATGAAGATCTCTGTCCCTGCTAAAATCAGCCACATGTGTGAAGGTCATGTGACCCCCCTTTGCTGGATTTCATCTGCCACATTTCCTCTATTTTCTCCAGAAATGGCTGAAATCCTTAGCTTAGAGTTAGGATTTCTGCCTGGGATTGCGGTGTCAGTGTAGGATGTTTTTCTATTTGTGGCATGGTCTCCAAGCCCTGTAGAGTACTGCATTTAGTAAAAATAAGTTTTCTAAAACAAAATCTCATCTCTTTAGCTCTTAGACTAAAAAAAGTCAAGCATAAACCCCCTGTAGGGAGTTTCAGCTTGTCTGTACATATGACACAAATGTGCACAAATGGCTCTGTGAGGTGGCTTCATCACCTCCAGTTTTCCCTCCTCCATTCCCTAACTCCTCACATCTAATCCCCAGTCATGCCGACTGTCTCCCCACAGTAGATTCCAGAAGGTCGCAGGGCTATCTGACACCTTGTTCATACTGCAGCCTTTGGTTGGGACAGTCAATCGTTCCTTCCTTTCCTGTGTCTCTGACCAACACCGTTCATTACAAACATTCTCAGCCATGTTAGGTTTGGGAGAAACCTATTTTGCCTGTCATTTCTGCACTGACCAGAAAGATGACAACTTTGTATGACACCATGGAGCCCTGGACAGATATTTCAAGGTGGTCACCTATGTACCTCCAATCTCCTCTAGACTTTGTGACTCTTGAGAACAAGATTTGTCCTCACTGATTAGTCCCAGACAAAGAGTATGTACGATATATTTGCTTCCCAATGAATTTAGAGTCCTATCAGTTTTGTGTTTCTCTATTAGGCTAAGTTTTGGTTGACAAAAATACAACACTTTTCTTGCAAACTCTTTTCTGTCTTCTTTTTTTCCTGTTACAACTTGATTTTACTTCATTAATGTATACAGTTAAGTCCCTAAATTTGACAGCCTATAGCTAATGGTGAGTTGAGAATGCTTTCTCTCAGTGTCTCCACAGAGGTGATCCAGACAGGTAGGGTCAGTCTCAGGCCAACCAAGGCATGACTCTCCACTAGAGGGAGCCTTACCATTGGGTCAATGATTCTGGAGCTCCTCTCACGCCAGTATCATATCCCATAAGCCTTTGGTATCTCTTTTCCTATTTCTAAGTTTCCTTTTTGCTGTGTCAATTTCAGTCACCTCCATAGCAGTAAGCATGAAGGGATTGATTTAGATGAGAATCCTTAAATGTGTTCCTTAAGAGAGACTATCATCAGGCTCTATCTTGCCTTCCAGATCAGATGGTCTGACAGTAACTATGAGGATTCTAGTTGCCTCCAGATCTGAGATGGGAGGAAGACTGCTGAGAACAATACAGCACCTTGTTGGTTTGGAAATTGGTAAAAGCATATCCTGTAGGTACCTCAAATGTTTGGTATACATTCCAATTATCATTTAGTGCAATCCAGATTGTGCTATGATTTATCTTAGAATTCTGTTACAGTCCCTGATGTCAGCACTGAAGAGTCATGGTTGAGTGTGGTAGTCTAGCACCAGCAAGATGCAGCACATAATGGGTGATGTCTAAAAGGTGTCTACTGAGGGAATGTTATGGAATAGTTGCATGTTGGAAGAACAGGACATGAAACATTTCTGATGTTACTTTGCAACCTTAATGCTATGCTTAAGAGTTTGGGATATTAAATTGGAGAAGTCACGATTTTCTGTAGCTGAATTTTTGCAGGCACTCTGTATATTGAACTCCCGTTAAATGTGAGCTGGAATGAAGGATTCTCTTTTTGTGTGAGCCAACTGATAGCTTCCCAGACAATTTGTTTTATTAACTGAGCTTGAGAACTATTGCTACAAATAAATACGGGCCATTGTCGATCATAAGAATACTGGTTTGATACCTGGCAACCCCGATTTCTCTGGCTCCTAGTGTCATGCATCGAGAACAGAACTGTCACTGCTTTTTGTGGACATGTCAGACCTGCCAGGGTTTTTTTTTCCTGGCAAGCCAGACTCCAATCTGCAAAGAGCTTTGTCACAGGGTGCTCTCTCCTGGGAAGACAGATGAGCACTGTGTTCAACTGCTGCAAAGTAGCAGAGAGATTAATGTCCTGCAGTAGGAATCAATCATGGCCAGAGGAAATGAACGGAGCACATTTCAGGATTTCAAATATCAGTCCTGGAGTTGAATGAGCCCTTTTGCTTTGTGTCTTCATTAATTTTCTTACAAACTATCCACAGCATTCTTATATTGCAGCCAATTACTTGGCGTGCCCCGGTAGGAAAATCTGGTTATTACGAAATATGTAATTGAGTTGACCCATGTCCTGACACAGCGCTGAGTGAAATGCGTGTGCCTTCATGCCCATTAGCCCTCTTGGGTCATTATTTTCCAGGAAAGCACAGCACTGTTCTCTCAGTAGGAGATGTACTAATGCTATGATAGCCAGCTGCTTGTGCTTGTGGAAAGTTACAACAGGGAAACAGGGATAGATGTGTGACAAAGACGTCATTTGTCCTAAGACTTCAACTAAGTTGTTTCTAACACTGGCTTCTTGTGGGAGAACATGTTAGTTCAAGAAACAGAGACGATAGGACAGAATGGGGAGAAGGGGGCCTGGGTGTTGCAAACTGAATCTGGGTTAAAAAGCAGCCCCTTGGCTCCTCTCTGCAAAGCTGGATAAATTGTCTACTTCATGGTGTTACAACAAAGAGCTTAGGAAGATGTTCGGGACATCATAGCAGACACGTAGCACTGATGACCAGCCGACTTAGCTTAGTGTTACATGTAATTCAATCTCACCTATTTAAAGGGAGACTGAAGCAACATGGTCTCTTAGTACACCGATTCTCCTTTCTTTGCATC
The DNA here is from genome assembly GCF_021556685.1 of Rattus norvegicus. NCBI lineage: Eukaryota > Metazoa > Chordata > Mammalia > Rodentia > Muridae > Rattus > Rattus norvegicus. The sequence goes on along the minus strand of NC_141534.1, from coordinate 158,919,508 downwards.
TTACTTTTCTGGACTGCAATGCAGGGGAACAAACCCAGAGCTTCATGCATGCCAGGGTGTATTGACAGCTGTGCAGCATCCCTCCCCACCCTATCCTGACAGGAAAAAAAAAAGTTTAAAGACAATACACTATTATATAGTGTCAATATTAACAGTGCCTTAGAATCTCTCTGGATGTTGTCTGCACCAACAGTTCTGTCCTTATCACTTTATTATCTATCTGGAGGTAACTAGAATCCTCATAGGCACGATCAGACCATCTGCTTTGGAACATAAGATAAAGTGTGCTGATAGTCTTTCTCTGATAGAACACATTTAAGGATTCTCATCTAAACCAGTCCCTCCGAGCTTACACCTCTGGAGGTAACTGAACTTGAAATAGGAAGTCCTCATGAATTAATGGCAAAATCCATTTATTATATTTATAGTGTTACCATACATAGGAGTACTATTAAGAACGTCTGGACTATATACACAATCATGCCCTGTGTATTGACCACACTTACTTCCTGGAGTCCATACTGTACTTGTTTTGGCTCATCACGTGGATATATATAGTAATTGCTCACCCAGTCTGTTAACTTTCTCAAATAATGTATTTTATATATCTTTTCTATGTTAGATTATCTTTCGATTTCATTAAACCTGGTGGCACAATGATCCTTTTACAGGTCTCTTAACCATACATACAAATATGTAAGGTACATATCCAATAAGTAAGTTGTTGGGTGGAACTTTGGTTTTAATAAATAATGTCAATCTGATTCCATAGTAGTTGTTACAGTAGAGGGACGTTCTGCCAGGTCTCTCTCCTTTCAAGCCCCTGATCTATTCGACTTAAGAATTTTATTAATTTAGTGAGTACGAAATGGTTTCTTATTACAGTTGAATTATCAACTCCTTGATTGTTAATTATCTGGAAGCACATTTTCATATGTCTACAAGCATTAGGCTATTTTCTCCCACATTTTTTTTAACGCCTCCAGTTATTTTCTCATAGGGCCTTCTGGAACTAACTGATCACCTTACAATTTCTGCACGTGGAATACTCCACATGGCACCTTCTGTCATCTATGGATGTGAGCAACATTTGCTTCCTCCCTGTTCACATCACACACACTTCAGAAATCCCAGATAGACGATCTGAAGGCTTTCAATCCTCTCAACTGGAGGCACTAGTAACTGAAAATACAGACTTCAAAATAAATAATTCATTATTGAGGCTCAGCAGAATTCTCTTCAGGAACAGCTCTGCACGCGTGCAGAATGTGCTCAAAGAGCTTATGAAACTAAATTAAAAACCAAACCTCAGCAGTGTGGCGAAGAAAGCTTTTATGTCAAGGCTTCAAATACACTAAAAACTTTATCTGCGCTAGTTTACTATACACACCATAGGATACTTCAAGCCACTTCCTTTATTCAAGAACATACCACACCAATGTCAAGTTCTTGTTACCACCCAGGCAAATGTTGCCAGGATCATCACTCAGTAGTTTCAAGTAGGATCTTGAAATAAATTTTCTGAGAATAATTTTTTTGTTCACTGAAATTATCTTGAAATCTTTTACCCCCTTTAACATAACTCTTTTGGAATCATAATCTGGACAACTCGTCTTTGGGTTTTTGAAGATCTACCCCACCCCTCACCTCACCACACACGTATACCTACTTCTCTCCTCACTAAATATTTCTTGGCACTGAAAATGTGCTCTATCAAAATTCTAGAAGCCATGCAGATGGCTCAGTGACTAAAATGCTTGCTATGCAAGCATGAAGACTTGAGTTTAAGTCTTTGGCACCAACATCAGAAGTCAGGTATGGCAGTATATGACTATGATTCAAGCACTGAGGGAGAGAGACAGGCAAGGATTCCAGGGACTTGGTAGGCAGATGGTTGGGAAAGCAGGGGACACCAGGCTTAACACAGACTCAAAATCTAAGGTCTAGAGTGAAACTCTCAGTAACGACCTCTGGTTGTCACACTCACCTGCTTGGTGAACATACTTACACATATACAATACACACACACACACACACACACACACACACACACACACACCACACACACACACTACCCAGATGGGAATTTTTATTATTATACATTTCCTCCAGTCTCATACAAAGGAATCTTAACATAAGCTATGGATGAAAGTGAGGTGTTACTGGCTGATGAGGATGTACCAGTGGAGGCACAGTGCGAAAGCAGAATTTGATGATGATTGCAGTCTGTATGTGTGGAGACAGGAAGTAAATGAAAACATCTCTACCTTCCCTATAATTTTGCTGTGAGCCTAAAACTGTTCTAAAAATACACTGTACTGAAAATTACAGATGGATTGATTTTTTTTAACTTTAAGAGGTGTTAAGTGAAATTTATGGGGAGTCATTGATTTGAGTGAGCCCCTGCTGTAGGCCCAAGAGACTGCTGTGTGCCATGCAGTGGATGAGAATTTTCAAGTGGAAAGCTTTCTAAGCCAGTCAGAAGGGCCCCAGCTCAGCTGAGTCAGCACCTTTAGGAGCCTCTGCTGACAGGAAGGTAGCTTTGACACGGCCTATCTGGTTTCATTGCCTGTACCTGCTTTCTTCAGCACCTTTCTACTTCTAAACCAACTGCTTCTGCCTAGCTCACTGGAGCACCTTTCCATGCATCTTTAGATGGAATGCTCCCTCGCTCAAAAATTGCTCATCAGAACCAGTCTGATCTTTGAACAAAATTTGTTAGCATTTTGTATTTTTAAAAAGGAGATGAACATTTGAAGATCCATTCAGGAATCCTGTTAAAGGGTATAGGGGAAAAAATGAATAGAAAGCAAGCAAGGAAAACACCAAAAACCAACCAACCAACCAACCAACCAACCAACCAATCAACCAACCAACCAATCAAAACCAACCAACCAACCAACCAACCAATCAAAACCAACCAACCAACCAAAACACAAAACTACAAACAGGAAGTTTCTGAGTAGTCTCTAAAGCAACAAGGATTGACAGCTAGAAAATGAACGCTCCAGAAAAGGCAGTAGTATTGAGTGTTTATCCATACCATGTTAACCCCATAGGAGCTCAATGAGCCTGAAGGACAACAGCCCTCATCACAGACCTTTTCCATAAAAGTAACAGACACAGTGGTTAGGAACCAGTTTAAAATCCCGCTACTTGCTAATGGTTGAGCTGCTGTTAAGTGGTGGGAAGCTTCTGTGGGCTGCTCTTGAGTCTCTCGTTTATAAGGAGTTCAAAGATCAGGCCAGAGAACAGACCACATTGTCATCACGGTAGATGATAAGCACTGTACTGTTGAGTTTGGGATTCGTTAATGTCCAGCAATGTGAGGGCCTTGTGACATTTCATGGCAGTCAGCACCCCCAGAGTCAATCCCTAAAAGGAAGCAAAAGCATGGTAGACCCACACAGGGCAGCGCACTTGCTGCCACTGTGCGTTGCCAGCCCATGAGCACTTAGCAGGCTCTGAGGGGTGATGGCACTGCAGTGACTCGAGCCTTGCAGACTCATTCTACAAAAGTGCCACTGGCACGGTGTTTCATGCCACTTAAAGAAAGTGCCACCCTACTTGGAAAACACAAGTACTTCTCTCCCTGTACTTAAAGATGTACGCAAACCTGAGACTGACAGAGTTTTGAGCTCTGTCACAACCAAAATAAATAAATAATGAAATAAATAAATAAATATGAAATAAATAATGAAATAATGAAATCAGTTCCCAGTAGAGAAACGTAAAGATCTGGCATAGTAAACAGAAAACAAAGGAACTAGTTCACATCCAGGTATAGAAGTCTATGGACACCCCGCTTTACTAAAGTAGAACGTATCCAGAACTATAACTCCACAAAAGGGCAAGAAGATCCAGAGGCACTGAAGGCCTTTCCATGACTATGGGCACCTCTCATTTCCCTTGAAATCAAAGAAAACAACTACACTGTTGGTCAGGAACAACAATCGGCCCTCCACAGCTGTCCGGCCTCTGTGGGGTTCACTTTGAGTTCCAGAAGCAGAGCTCTTCATGTTCATACACACACTCCTGCATCCTGGTCTCAGAATTCCCACCTGAAACCTTGTCAGTAAATACACTCGCAAAATATTGTCTAGAGCTCTATGGTACAGAGTGTCGGTGTCCAATAGTCATTCTTCTTACCTCTGGGCCACTGTAACAATTTGGGCAATGCCCTTAGAAAAGTATCTAGCTGCTTATTTAAAGCACATATCTAAAATTATCTAGTTACTTAAAATATTTACATATAACCTCACAGTAGACATCAGAAACAAGTGCATATTTCCTCAACATGTGTACAACAGTGTTTATAGCGGCTTTTTTCACAGTAGGCCCCAGTTGGAAATCATACAAGTGCTTTTCAACACAACAGTACATGGCGGAAGGTGAGAACTAACTTTGCATGATTGTCCTGTGACCACTTGTACTGTTGTGCTTATGCAACAGACCGATAGAGCAAGCTGTAAATTATAGTAAACTAATGAAATATAAGAAAATATGAAAGGCTCTTAAAAACATTATGTTTAGTTAAATAAGCCAGATATACAAGAAAAAAACCTGTTTAGGCTAATTCATATGAATAGGCTAATCTACAGAGTGAAGTTTAGAATAGTGGTTATCCTTCAGACGGGGGGTAAGGACTTGGATTGGCCCTGGGTACTGGAAAGTTCTGCATGGTGTGATTTTGTAGAAGTATGTTGTTACTAAAATCCACTGATCTGCGTATCTCATTATGTAATCACACATCAGCTAAATACACCAGGGCTGCCTTCAGAAATTACGGCTGGCTCTATCACAGCCCGAGGGAGTGTTGGCAGTGTTTTCTGCTACAACAGCAGGCTAATAGAAGGAGAGTTTCTTTCTTATTTATAGCTCTATGGTTATAATTTAAAATGTAACACACCATGTCGGAATTCTGTTATACAACCAAGGGTCCCTAATTAATTGGTTTTCTTTTCTTCCTCAACACAAGAGACTCCACAATTGCAGATAAGAATTCTGTACACATTCCCATTCTGAAGCGCCTGATGTTCAAGGAGCTCCTTTTCTGCCAACAGAGCAACAGCAGGCAGAGCAGCCAGCATATCCAAAGAGCTCTCTTTAAAGTGCAAGATTAAGACTAGGCATGGTATGTACACCTTTAATCTCCCTATTCGGAATGCAGAGGCAGGCGTATCTCTGTGTGATAGAGGCCAGCCTTGTCTCCATGGAGAGCTCTAGACTGGAGCTCCAGCTCTGTAGTGAGATCCTCTGTTAAAATAAACAGATAAATAAAACAATGAAAAAACATGAAACCTTTGCAAGTTCTACGTGTTTCGTCCTAATATTTATGTCACAGCATAGGAACGACGTCAGAGAAGAAAGTGACCAACAAGAAGAGGTTTCCCCTTGGTCCAATGTCTCCAAGGTTTACAGAGCCTACATCATAAGAACATAGGAAGCATCCTGATCCAGACGGTCCTCTATCCCAGACATGCCCTATTACCCCAACACACAAGTCTCAGATCAAAGATAACCACCTTGTGCCTGACATGCCCCAGCAGGGCCCAAGATACTTCCCTGTCCTTGGCCCAACAGGTTTATTGCTAATGAGAAATCTGGCTCTGCTGCTCTTTCCTGGCTCCTAGTGCAGTCGGAGCAGATGGAGGAGCCTTGGGAGCTGGAGGTGACAGAACGTTGAGCTTTTCCATTAAGCTGGCTTGATTTCTGGAGCCGCTCAGATGAAAGCGTACAAGCAACTACATTCAGGAAATCATTTAACAGTTGATATTAAGCCCCTAAATAGGAACGAGCTTTCCATTACTGGTAATACTGGGAGTGTCTAAGAGCACACGAAGCTCTTTGCATACACGCGTCAATTTCCTTACTCCCACTTTTATTCTCTGTGCCACCCTTGTGTTGAAGAAAAAAGAAAGAAAAAATCTGACATTTTAAATAGTTACTGGCACTGGAGCTAAACAAAGCCAAGAAACAAGAGAAGCTTGGAAGACAGAAATATAATCCATTTCTATTCCCAAAGAAAGAAAATCCTCATGAACTAGCTACGCTGGCGCCACAGGGTTTTCTATTAGATTTTTCCTAAGTTGACACTACCTCTTATGAGCAATAAAATTAGGTGTTATGGCCGAGGACTGCCACATGGACACTGGTTATATGTAACACTCTGTGAGTCGTGTTGTAAGCCATAAATCCTTAACCCCCTGGCAAAGCTGATCCCTTCAAAAGAGCTGCTGCTTTCCATGACACTGCATCCCCAATGTCTTAACAAAGTAGGTAGAAGATATACACAAACAGATATTTCCTCCAATCAGGTCTGATCTTCACCTGTTTCATTTTACTTGGTTATATGTGAGTTGTGCGTGAGTATGTGTATGTGTGTGAGGTACACTGGCCTGTGAGAACATGTGTGGAAATCAGAGCCTGACATTGGGATGACCTATTTAACTTTTTAAGCCTTCATTTTTGAGACAGGGTCTCTTATTAAACCTGCTTGCAATTTCGGCTCTTCTGGTTGGTCAGCAAGACCTACAGATCCACTTGTTTCTCTTCTTTAGCACTGGAGTTATGGGGGTGTGGCACTTTGGTCAGCCTTACATGTATAAACACACTGAGACATCTTCTCGGCCCCCATGCAGACATTTCAAACTTGGGGACAGTAGGTCCCCAAGACCTGGGTCTCTAGTCTCTACAACTCTCCTATGATACCAGATAATATGACTGAAAGTTAGTATCTGTCTGACCAAAAGAGATTTTAGAGATAGCATTGTCTTGCTTGTACAGTCTTTATGAAAAAAAAAAGACAGACAAACAGACAGACAGACAAACAGACAGACAGATGAGAGCCAGAAATGGAGGCACAGAGTCACATAGTACACAGTAACACACTGATCTGCACCAGCACAGGCAGTAGAATATGTCTCCTGTAAGGCATGACTGGGAATAGAGAAAAAGGAAATAGGTAAGTCATGAACCGCTGGAACATCCTGTTGGTTGCCTGGCACCCAAGCAAATAAGCTGAGAACTGAAGAGAATTCTGGGAAATGGCTACAATCCCTATACTGACTATGAAATAGTTATAAGTAAGGAGCCAGTGCTAGCAATAATGGATGTAATATTTATGACACACTTCTTGATTTTCTAGAAAAATGTCACATAACTTAATGTATAGTCTCACTTAATCCTTGTACCAATCTTTTGAGTTAATAATAATGTCAAGTATCTTTTATGTGCAGAATGCTGAATGCTATTGAGTATTTTATGAAGTGTGTGATTCACTTAAACAACACGAATGTGAAGTTGGTACTGTGGGTGTTCATAAGAGAAAGATGAGAAAACTAGGACTTACAGAGAATACATAGCTCTCCCCAAATCACTGGAGGACATAAATTAAAACCTAAACTCCTATCAAAGAACTCAAGTGTTTGTAGCTATCACTGTGCTGCCTTTCAATTTGGACTCCTTGAAAATTACTGAAAAGGGGCAGGGCATATGCTCAGCAGGTAAAGTGCTGAAACCACAAACATGAGGATCTGGGTTCAGATGCTGAGAATATACGTAAGCAAGCATGGGACCAATGCTTATAATCCTGCCCTGGACTGCAGGCAGTGACAGGAGGACTCCTGCAGACCATTTTCTAGCCAGCCTAGTCCAGGGACCTTCAGGATCAATGAGAGATCCCGTCTCAAAAGCTAAAGGTCAAGAGTGGATAAGGAAAAAAATCACAGAACCTCTTCTGGCATATACACATGCATGCACACACATATACATAATACAATATGCACAAACACACACATACATAACACACACACACATACAGACACACACACCTTCTCTGTCTCTCCCCCCAAGTACATGTACCATAGCACAACACAAAACATGAAACACTACACACATGCACCAAACCAATACACACACACCTCATAGACATACAGAAACATTGTAGCCAATATTCTTAGACTTTTATTTTCCTAAAAAAATAACAAGAACTAGGATAAAAATAAATAGTGAATAAAAACAATGCATCTAATGCATTTATGCTGCCAGATAGAGTAGATAACAATTTGGGCATTAGGAATTATACCTAGCCTTGGTTTTGACTGTAGTGTTTGTTTTCCATTCTATGTTTTATTACTACAGTGACCTTTGGATACAATAGGAGTTAGCTTTATCATACAAAGTGGGAGGGAGGGAGGGACAGAGGGAGAAAGTGATGAGAAAGGAGAATAAAAGGTACATGAGGGGGTCAATATTGGCCTTATGACCAAAGGAGGATTATATATTTGTTGCTTCTAGGATCCTATAGGAGAACATGCTATGTAATATTTTCACCACTGTAATTTAAAAATCAGTAGCCCTGGTAACCAAGTCTACTGGTGAAGCATGGTATTTAAAAATGGGGCGGCTCATCCCAGATAAGCTTTGTTCTTTCCTTTTGAGTTCCAAGGCATTATTTACATATGCTTGGCAGGAACACAAAATCTTTTCATTAAACAAGATTTTTTTTACATTTATCTGTGTATAAAAATAGAGGTATTGAATAAAACCATATCTTTTGTTGTTCCTGTTTCTTGGCTAAATTATTCGTTAGAAAAGCAAACAGTGAAACCTACTGGATAGCACCAAATAATCAATTTATCTAAAGGTTTATGTGTAGTTACATGTATGGTGTGTATGTATGCATGTATGGTATGTATATGTATTTGTGTGTGCATATGTGTGTATGTGCACATGCATGTGTATGGTGTATATATTCCTTTTTGGACTGCATTTGTGTGTGTGTGTGTGTGTGTGTGTGTGTGTGTGTGTGTGTGTGTGTTGGGGGTACATATGCAGAGATAAAAGGGCACCATTAGGTGTGGGTGTTGCTTTTCACCTTCTTTGGATCAGGTTTGCCTCCTGTTCTGTGTTGCTCGTGCCAGGCTGACTGGCCTGCAGATTCCCTTGCCATGTCTCAGAAGCTCTGGGACCACTACCAGTTTGTGTGCGTTCTGAGAATCTGGACTCAGGTGCAAGTGCTGCTGGATGCTTTACTCCTCAGTCACCTCAGCTCTAAAGGTTAATTCTGAGCACTTGGATAACACTCACTGCACTGACTTCTTCAGTGCCCTGTCCAACAGTGAGGCAAAGGCAGTGACTTCCTTCCACTTGCCTCAGAGATTTAATGGCTCTTCAAAGCCCCTTACTTTTGGTTTTCAGTTCTGAAAACTTTCTTTACATAGAGTAATTGACAAGTGGGAAGGAGGCATGCTTTGTGGAATAGCATGTAGCCATCAAAAGTATATATATATTATATATATATTATATATATATATAATATATATATAATCTTTTCTACAAGCATGGAAAATCTTAAGCCCAGGGAGTAGTCCCTTCGGGTTTTTATAGAGTTCAGGGCTATGCTTTTACATGGCAAGGTCTTACTCATCTACTCATCTATCATGGGTCCAGCCAGCCCTTCCTCCTCCCTAAAGGAAGATAGTTAGGTGTTTTCCATACACATAGTCAGGTCTGGGCATAATCTTGGCTCTTGCACTTGGGAGCTGAGTGATTTAGGGCCAGCTCCTCAGATTTGAGTCCAAATGTTCTTTCAAAATGGGATTAGTTATAATGTGTCCTTTTTCCATTGAAATAAAGGAATGTGCCCGATGGGTGGCCCACACCTGACAGATAATAAGCATTTAGATCATACTATTTCTACGTCAGACATGAGGCTCTCATGAGGTGACTCATGCAAGACTTCAAGTCTAATAACGGATGGAACCAAGACCTACCCCGTGAGCGTGGGAAACACAGGTGTTCGTTCGTAGTACAGGTGATCTTATTGATCACCCGCTTCCCATTTTGTGGGTCCAAAGTGTATGAAAGCAAACAGGCACATAAACTTTCAGTTAGACACTGTCACCAGAGTAGAAGTACTATAAGAACAGGGGTAGGGGAATGACTTGGCAACACTTCTTGGAAGGCATGGGGACTGACTTCAAGCAGACCTTTAGACAAGCAGAGAAGGTGGAGGACACAGTACACAGATTAAAGAAAGAGCCTGGACAAATGAAGGGAGAAACAAAGGTGCATGATGCTCTCTGGGCCTCCATCCAGGGACTTTAGGGAGTGGCAAAGGTAGGAAGAGGCGGAATCAAGATGGTTTCTTCACAACTAGGTTTCTAGGGGTTTTTGATTAGATGGACAAACTAAAGGGTTAAAATGGCTGAGAGTGAATCACACTTGAATTTCTGCCATTTTCACTTGGAATCAGAACATCCCTCCTACCAGGCAGACTGATCTGTTTCCATGCCAACCAATTGCTGAGGCTTGGAATAGGCTGGATGTAAAGTGTTGTCAGTGAAAAAGATGGAAGGGGGGAAAGGTCACGGTAAGGGTCAAATGGTGACTATAGATTGTCAGGGCAGTGTCTGTACTTACTGTACACTTGGCCATTGCCCCCACCACACACACACACTTTGACACTTTGATCCTTTGAGGTTCTGGATATTTTCAAAGGAACTTCATGTAATTCGAGAACTTTTAATCAACATTTCTGATTCACTAGAAATCAAATTATGAATGTCAGAAGTCTGATTCTTGAAGAATCTTCACAGCTATTCAACCATGTTTTATAATGTTATTTTAGCCCTGAACTAGGAGACTGTATTTTTGCCCAGTGTCAGCCACATGAAGCATCAGATTCAAGGTTGTTTTCCAAATTCTTGGTCAGGTACTGCTAAATGTTGTCCATATTGAGTCTGGCCAGGAGTCAGCCTTGGCATTAGCTGCAGGTTAGCACTAGGCTTCCAATAGAGAACTCTGAGATTTTTGGAACTACTGTCACCTTAAACATGAAATGAAGAAGCAAAAAGAGGGACAAGGGTAGATGGAGAGATGAGGGAAAGCAGGGACGAGAGTAAGGATTGGTTATTTAGTTTGCCTGTGTATTGGAACCACTTGCAGAGCTTTACAAACCACTGATATTGAGCCCCCTCCCCCCAAATTCATTCTAATATGTAGCCACTGGGATAAAGTAAAAAGATGCACTGAACAATAGGCCCAGAGCTTTTTGTTGGACCCTTTTCAGAAAAGAAAACCAGTGAGGACTAGGTAGGGCAGGGGAGAAGCTAGGGGTATGGCTTATCCTGGTAGTGGCTCTTTTTTCCAACGGAACAGCATTGTCCAAACTCAGTAGGCTAGTGAGGTAGATGTGGACGTCCTTGTGGGTTTGGTTTTGTTTGTTGTCTTTTTGATGAATGTGTGTGCCTACTTGCCTGTATATGCACCAGATGTGTGCAGGTGCTCATGGAGGCCAGAAGAGGGCACCAGATCCACTAGACCTGATGCTATCGGCAGTTGTAAGCCACCTAAGGTGGATGCAGAGAGCTTAACTCAGATTCTCCACAAGAGCAAGTACAGCAAGCACTCTGGACCACTGAGTCAAATCATCAAACCCCATCCTTGTATTTCTGATCGTCCCACATGCTCTTACACCCTACACGCTATATGATACTGGACTTAAAACCAGGGAGCAAACGTTAATTCTTAACTACCTTGAATCTCCCTTAATGTCTGGTATGTACAATATCAGCAATTGTTTCTAAAATGAAGAAAATATTTGAGGCAAACCTTGAAATGAATGCTAGAGACATGATTTTCATAAGCTTATCAGCACATTTTCAAGATGTCAGGAGAAGGGACCGGTAGAAATCTTTACTGAAAGGAGAATAAAAAGAAACACAGAAGAAAAAGGAAATTGAATGTCCTCTAATGAACTTAACAAGTGTTTTTGGAACTACTGTCTGTTCAGGCATGTGGGAGACCCTAGGAAAAACAGATTGAGACTCGGAGCAGAGGATTAAGTTCTAAAAGCACTGAGTGGCACTTCTATATTGATCTGTACAGAGTCCAGTATTTTAAGAAGTCCGTATGTCTTCCTTGGTATAATATGGCTGGCTCTGTGGCTTTAAAAAAAGTATAGCAAGAGCTATATTTTGGGTGAAGATGGGGAAGATCATTCAGTACCACACAGACTACTCTTAGCTTGAGATATCTGCCCTTTAGATTAAGGGAGTCGGTTATTATTTAAGATTAAATAAAAATGTTTGAGGCCAGCATGTGAATTCAAGAGAGCTGATTCTTGATAAGAATAGTTTATCACAGGCAGGGCTTTTTTCTTTTCTTTTTTTTCTTTTCTTTTCCTTCTTTTTTTTATCTTTATTAATTTGAGTATTTCTTATTTACATTTCGATTGTTATTCCCCTTCCCGGTTTCCGGGTCAACATCCCCCTAACCCCTCCCCCTACTCTTCTATATGGGTTTCCCCTCCCCATCCTCCCCCCATTGCCGCCCTCCCCCCAACAATCACGTTCACTGGGGGTTCAGTCTTGGCAGGACCAAGGGCTTCTCCTTCCACTGGTGCCTTGTTTCTTATTGAATGTCTTTGCGGTAATGTCTGGGTCATGTTGCTCTGGCTTGGTTGTACTAATGCTGTCGTTTTCCAATGTTAACAGTATTTTTAGGGGTGGGAGTGTAGCTCAGCCGTCGAGCATTTGCTTTGAAGCTAAGAGTTTAATGGATCCCAGAATGAGGGATAGAGTAGGTAATACAATCTCTTATTTCTGTAATTATTATTTTCCTACATATTATTGCATTAACTGAGCTAATATCTTACTTTGATCTCATATTAAATTTTAAAGAGAAATCAGCCTGTAATTTTTGTTCTTATAATTCTCTTGTAAAGTTTTGATATCAAGGTAATAACACTGGAAAATAAAAACCTACAAAATTTCCTTTCTTTAACTGCTTTTTAGGTATGTGTATAAAATGCATGGTGATTTACAAAAATTGCTATAAGCCTACGATTGTGTGTTTATTATTTTCATCTTCTCCCTAAAGCAGAGGCTCAGAAAGGGATTGCAGAAAAAGAAACGTTAGCGGCTGAGTCAGGATTGACTTCCATTTTATTATTATTATTATTTGGTTCCTTTTTTTTTCAAACAGGCCAAGAACTAGTAGTTCTTCCAGAAGGCTAGGATTTAGGTCTACATATCATTTCACTCCAAACCCCAGGCTTTGCTTGTTTATGTATTTGTTTGTTTATTTATTTATTGCTTGCCTATCCTACTATGTCCTGGACTAACAGGTGAGTGTCTGAGTGATTTGATATTCTAGACTTAGAGTTTAATTCTATAGATGTGTCTACTTTCTATAGGTAGGCAACACTCTTAAAGATGACCTTTCCCCTTTACTTCTAGAATCTAGAATACAAGGCTCCTCCATGGCTAATCTTATAAATATTTCAATTTTCCTGTGCACTCAGGATAACAGTCTACTAGCTTCACTTTTTTTAAAAAATTAGTTGTACCTGGATCCTGGAGGGCATATTTGATTCTTCTTTGCATCGCTGATATCCTGCATAACACTTTGTAATTAGCAGTCACCAAAACTGAGACAACTCAAATTCATACCCTGTCCACTGCATCTTACAATCTTGGAAGAAAATTCTAGTGCAGCCTCCTGTGCACGGCACTCCAGCAGGAAACACCTTTGCTGAGGAGCCATGGCTAAGGCAGGGTGGGACCTCTACCCTATGATTTCCATTGAAGCCAGCATAACTTCATTTTAATCTACTTGCTAAGGATCACCTTTGAGGAAGCGGCACATTCAGCAGCTAGCACAACTCATGACCAAGCATGAAATGAGATGCAACTAAGAACAAATAAGCCTGGAAATTAAGGCTAAGAGTAGAAATTCAGCACAGGTAAACCCAGGTTTGTATCACTTTTTTCCTTTTCCTTTGCTGTGTGAACACCAACAGTGATGTAAGCACCCTATTCTTGGTTTCATTAACTGCAAGACAGGAGTTTAGGGTATGATGTGGAAGTGGAAGGACCATGGTAGTAGTCGATCAAAACAGAAGAGATGGGGGAAAGAACTTTTAGAAATTTTAGGTATTTTGAGGAATAGTTATTACCCTATGAAGATCAGAAGGAGTATTCATTAGACACACTGCTTGGTAGGAATGCTTTCCTTTGTTCTGCACAGAGAAACTATACCTTTAGTGCAGGGTCTTGACTAAATAACAATAGAGTAATTTTCCTAATCATATATGATTGTTATTTTGATGATGAAAAATTCATTTGACTTTCAAAAAACATCACTGAAATGTATCAAATTATTAGCAGAAAGGTCTGGGATCCTGTCTTAGTGAAGGTTACTATTATTGCTATAAGGAAACACCATGACCAAAACCAAGTTGGGCAGGAAAGAGTTTATTAAGCTCCCACTTCCACATTGAAGTTCATCACTGAAGGAAGTCAGGACAGAATCCCAAGCAGGAAAGGAACCTGGAGGCAGGTGCTGATGCAGAGTCCATGGAGGACTTACTGACCTGCTTCCCATGACTTGCTCAGCCTACTTTCTTATAGAACCCAGGAATACCAGAGCAGGGGTGGCTTCACCTATAATGGACCAGGCCCTCCCACATCAATCACGACTTAAGAAAATATACTACAGACCTGCTTATAGTCTTACGGAAGTATTTTCTCAACTGAGACTCCTTCCTATCTGATGACTCTAGCTTGTGTCAAGTTGACATAGACCTAGCCAGCAGTTTCCCATTTTTAGAAAAGAATGGCATGAACTATAAGGAGTAAGAGAATTCAAAAGAGCTAGGTTGACTCATAAATCATAAAACAAATGCTTTCCAAAGATGTATAGCCTTTTAGAACCAAAGGATTCAGAATTAAATACTCTAGCCATTACAATGTTTACCTTAATTTCTAAACTCTAACATAAGATTTTAGATACAAAAGATATGGAGATTCTCCATTTAGTGTTCTCTCTCTCTCTCTCTCCCCCCCACCCCCCGTCTGTCTCTCCCCCCCCCCCGTCTGTCTCTCTCTCTCCACCCCACCCCCACTTGCCCTGGGGTTGTTTTTTTGAACATATAAGTTCTCAGCTACTGCTCCAGTGTCATGCCTACCTGTCTGCTGCCATGCTCCCTCACCATGATGATCACGGACTAACACACCGAAACTACCCTGAGTGACACAGAAAACGTGAAGCATCTGTTTATAATCTGGCCTCTCTCATGACTGATGCTTACTATATCACTAGGGGTACAGTATCCTGGGAGGAAGTAGTCTTCACCAGCAACAGAGGTAACTCAGCTGATATTTGGTCCCTTGACTCTTTGGAACATTCCAAATTGAGACAAATTACATCCATTGGAAATGACTAGTCCTCCTCTTGGGATGACTGAAGAACACCTACCATCAATGCCTTAAATGCCAAAGTCTCTGGCGGCCCCTTTATTGGTACGTCCTGTTTATAACTGAACAACTTACACTGCAATGATGAGTGCTGCCAGCTCTAACAAGTTCATGACTAGGATCAGAAATTAGGGCCGAAATTCACTTATTGTGGAAGAGCTACATTAAAAAAAAAAAAGCAAATGGGAAAGGATTGTACTGTTTTCTGAACAGTGCAGGCTCCTTCTCATTCAGCTTTCCTGCCTGGTGGATGAATACAGGTGTGGGGGTGAAGTGGGGAGGAGACCATTGTTTCACATCCTCTCTACTTCCTGGTCCATTTGACCCTCATTAACTATCTGTCCAGGTTAGAGCAACCCAGATAATCGGAATCAGAGGTCAGGTTATATCCCCGGATCTGAATCTCAATTTCAGGTAACTCTGTTTATACATCTATCTGCTTCTCAGCTGAAGAAATGAGCAGGAAAGATCACTGTCATGCATCAAATGTTTGCAGACAAACATGGTAAGGAGGGAGTAGAACATTTCTTTTGAGGCTGGGGAATAAGAGAGTTTGCCTAGCAACTATGAGGGCCCAGAGTTTACCTGCAACCCCACAAACAAATGAAATGAGCAGGGAACTGTAGCTTGAATAGAGTTTGTTCAAAGATGTGTTAGTTTGACCTTCGATCTTATCCTTCCATACAGTGAAATTCGCACTTTTTATAACCTTCTAGAGCATTTTTGAATCTATGGAGTTCATTTTTTTAAAGTCAAGTAGCTACTGACTTGCTACTTTTGAAAATTATATAAAACCAAGTGATTTCCTATCATTGTTTGTTATTTGATAAGGCATTATCAAGGGATGTTGTCAAGGAGAATAAAAACATTCCAGGAAAAAAAATGAAGATTCATCTAGTAAGGCTTTAAAAATATAAACATAAAATAGAGAACTTTCCCTGATGCTCAAATACCATTTTTTCCTCTTTGTATCAAAAACATATTTTCTTCTTTAAAATGGCAGCATTAATAAACATTCAACTAAAGTATGCATTGTTATTGACCTGTTGTTTTTCGGTTTCTTAATTGACCGAGTTGCTAATCCCATGTCAGGTGCCTGTCACGAATACTGATGTTTCTGGTAGGAGAAATCTGCACTGAAGACCATACTGAGGAAAAACCAGGCCAAACCCCAGCCCACCCAACTGGCACAAGTGACTCTCAAAGTCCTCTGAGACATTTTTAATAAAAAAATTTAATGCTGAGGACAAAGGTGATGCATCGGGTCCGGGAAGGAAGGGCATAGAAAGACTGTCACATACTGCCATTGTGATGTAAGGTAATGATGCCAATTAAAGTTTGGAAGCTTTATCTCCATGGAGGCAGCAGTCCAAATGCTATGGAAAGCTCCAAGAAGGTGGAGGTTTAAAGACTTCCGAGGACTAGGTGCCGGGAGAGAGCACTCCTACACGTCACAGGTAAGTTTATGGATGATCATATAAAGCACACTTTGAGGCAAATGGCAAAGCTTGGATCTTTGTTAACACTCCCAGTCTTGGTTTTTTTGCCATTGGCACCTGTTATGTTGCACACTAAAGAGAACACACAGTGCATCCTGCCCCAGGTGTCAGCACTTCTGTGAGTGTGTGAGCCACATTGCATGGGGGGCCCGTTCTTCCTGTGCTTTCACTGACTAGTGTTTTCATTTTCCACAGCACCTCAATACTGTTGAGGTAAGGACAAAAGTCAGACTGGGTGTCCTGTCACACAAAAAGAACAGTGTGTGAAAGGTGTCTGAACTGTGCTCTTTTATGGTGAGATATCCTGACTTCAGACTCCGGTTGGTAGAGGAGGCTCAGGAGACTTGTTGCAGTTGGTCTGAGAATATGTGCAAATGAGGAATATGTTCATGAGTTCACAGACTAGAGTATATGATCAAAAGTAACTGGGTAATGATCCATAGGCCCTCCAACCCTTAATGAAGCATGGGGAGTTCTATTAAAATCCATGAGCTACCCAACAAGATGTAGTTCAGTGGGAGTAGGAAGAGGGGCCGAAAGAGGTTAATGGTACCTATAATTGAGCAAACTGCATTAGGTATGCACAAAATTTTCAAAGACTTATTAATAAATAAAAATTTTAAAACTTATATACTAGGGGCTGGACAGATGGCTTAGGAGTTAAGAGCACTGGATGCTCTTCCAGTAGACCTAGATTTGATTCTCAACACTAATATGGTGGCCCCCAACCATCTGTATCTCCAGTTCCAAGAGATACAATGCCCTCTTTTGGTCTCCCTGGGCACCAGGCATGCACATGGTACACTGACATAACTGTAGGTAGAACACCTATATAATATAATAAGAATAAGAAAAAAAATAACAATCACAGTCATCACATATAAACTCATGTACTACTCGTTGGGCATGGTGACACAAATCTGTAACCTGTTCGTAATACTCAGGAAACTGAATCCAGAGGGTTGAGAATTTCAGTATAGTCTGGGCAACAGAGTGAGAACCTGTCTTAAAAAGACCCCAAACTCATGTAGTATGTATTTTGGCAATAAGCAAAACACAAGGCACCGATTAGAAAAGGACACGTGTTGGTGGTGAATTCACGAACTGGAAGAAATAGTTGACTTAGTCAAGCACTTGAGCACTCTGAGAAAAGAGGAGAGAGAACTTGGTGTTCTGAACTATCCATTTCTTCATCTGTAATAGCGTGGAAAGTAATATCCACATGTAGATGTGCTGTATTAAATAAAAATAAACATGTGAAAGCTGTTTATTCGAGCCATATGGCTCAGTGAATAAGGACACAGGACAGCATGCTCAGGTTCTCATAGGAGCTCCTATCTGACCTCGCCCGTTCTTCTCTCTGGTAGGTCTAATCACAACACTTGCTTCACGACAGCTGTGAACAGGAAGTAAAATAATGCATCCAAAGCACTTCAAAACCTACCTGGTATGCAGCAGGCAATTTCCTAGCTGTACTTTATTATGATTGCATTTGTGACTATTCATAACTGCTACTGTACTTACTGATTTATAATAAAATGGGAAATAGTTATTCTAAGCAATGATAAATACAGCTTTGTTGGTTAGTTGTGGTTTAAAAGGCTTCATCTGAGACAGTTTGAGAAGGCAGTTTTATTTGTTTGATCAGTGGAACATGGACCTTTTCTTTAAAGATTTGTTTATTATATCTATATGAGTATGTCTGCATATGTCTATGTATATGCATATGCATCTGTATAATGTGTGCGTATATGTGTACTTTGCCAATCAGGTGTCTCAGATCATAGAAAAAGCAGTCCCCTGAAACAGGCAGTTGTGAGCCATCCAACATGGGTGCTGACAACTAACCTGGTTGCTCTAGAAGAGAAACCAGTGTTCTTAATTTTAGTCAGTTCTCCTGCCCCAGAGACCTTTTCGGGTATCTGCAAGCTGTGAGGAAATCAAGTGAGAGTTTAGGTAAAGTTAACTTGTTCATTTTAATCATCAAGCACATGGACGACTCAACAATTTCCATGTGCCACACTGTAACGGTGTAGACTAAAATTATTGTCTTTAAGGAGTCAAGCAGAAGAGGGTCAGAGGAGCCATAGACAGGTAGAGATATGGAGTGAGCAGTGCATGTGGTCCAGCGAGCACTGAAGAGTATATGTTGGTTGATTGTTCTCTTTTGGTTGTGTGTGTACATGATGATGATGGTGGTGGTGGTGGTGGTGGTGGTGGTGGTAGTGATGATGATGATGGTGGTGGTGATGATGATGATGATGATGGTGATGATGATGATGATGAGTGTTTTACTTAAATGTATTGCTATGTACCATGAGTGCGCCTCTACCTGAGTGGTCAAAAGAGGGTATTAAATCTTTTGGTTCTCTATAATAGCAATGCATGCTCTTAACGAATCCAACTCTCCAGCCTCCTTGATCATCTTAATATTATGTTCTGTTTAATCACCATGTTCATTGCACTAAAAAACTCATTCAGTGGTCCAACGAGATAGCAGAGCAATTAAAAATGTCTGCTGCTGAGTCTGACAGTGGAGTTTGACTCTTGTGACACACATAAATGGAAAGAACTCCATGCGATATGCAAGTGCACACACACACACACACACGCACACACACACACACACACACACAGAGAGAGAGAGAGAGAGAGAGAGAGAGAGAGAGAGAGGGTTTAAAAAATTCATTGAAGGAATATTAAGTATGTATAATTCAAATACCAGAATTAATGACAACTGTCCTCCTTCACAGGTTTGCTTTGTAGTCTGTATGGTTCACAGCCGGGTCTGCAGTACAATATAGGTACTGCTGTTACCGAGATAACCAATTGCTCTGTGATAGGCTTTGAGGCTTGGTTGATAGCGGTCATTCATGCCAAGTAGTGTTAATCTGGTTATGGTGGCTTGAATAGGAAATGGCCCCCATAAGCTCATAGATTTGAATGCTTTGTCTCCAGGGGAGTGGCACTATCAGTTGTGGCCTTGTTGGAGTAGGGGTGACATTGTTGGAGGAAGTTTGTCACAGTAGGTTGGGCTTTTGGGTTTCAGAAGCTCAACCCAGACCCACTGTCACCCTCTTTTTCTGTTGCCAGATGTAGAACTGCATATCCAGATGTAGAACTCTCAGCTCCTTCTCCAGCACCATGTTTGCTTGTGTGCTGCCATGATGATAATGGATTGAACCTCTGAACTGTAAACCACTCCCAATTAAATATTGTCCTTTATAATAGTTTCCTTGGTCATGATGTCTCTTCACAGCAATGGAAACCTTAACTAAGACACTGTTCAAAAACCCACAATGAGGGAGGTCATTGATCCTGAATTGCTCGTGGCAGTGGAACTGAACACTGGTGTTTAGCTAAATTGACATAGTGTCAAACTGTCTTCTAAATATTTATGTTTTCATAAAATGCTACTCTCAGCCTTATATAAAGAAGCTTCTCTTTCTAGGAAGTAGTGATGAGCGCAGAGACTCATGACTGTTCAATGTGCCGAGAATAAGTGAGGAATGAGTGTTCAGTCCTAAAAAAGACACTCGTCCAATGCCTTCTAAGGATCAGGGAGGATTTCTAGAAGAGGAAGTAGAAAGTAAGAAAATATAGAAAGAAGGCTGAGAAATGCCATCTTCTGAGTAAGCCACAACCATTACAATAACGAACCCATTGCAGCTATGAATACCTGTGCTGGGTACATACAAGAACGGGCTTATCAACAGTTATCACCTAGGGAGGAGGCCTCAGGGGTCTTATATTCACTGCTGAGCTATTTGTTACTGATACAGTCAGAAAGAGATGACAGTTACTGCTTTCATCTGCGTTCCCTCTGGTGACCCTATCTTGGTCCAATGGACAGCTCCTATACAATGCTCACACAGATGGTTCTGGTGAAGCCAAACTACGTTACAAACGAAAACTAAAAATCACGAATCTGAGAAATAGATTAGTGGTGGTGGGTGGTGGTCAGAATGTGAAGAAGATGGGAGGCAGTAACCAGAAAGTCTTCTATACACATGGATATTGTCAAAGAACAAATGTAACACTCGTTTTTAAAAAGATAAATTGTGTATTTGCTTCATAAATTAAAGTGAGAGCTCTTTCTGCTTCTCTATGCCCTCTCTCAGTAATTCTTTCTTGTGAGAACTTGGAGTACCTCATCCCGCCTCTCTCTCTCTTAGACAGAACTACCTGCCCTGTAGAACTGGTATATTTTGCTCATCAAACCCAAGCATTTCCTCAGGAGAAAAGAGATTTCTAGCAATATGATTATTATGGGGTAAAAACCAAGAACCAAAATCTAGATTGATAGAATTACCTGAGGTTCTCAAGGACAGGGAAAAATGCCTTATTAATCTTGTTAATACCTGAGCCACAAGGAGGTGGTTAATGGCTCAGAAAAGCTTTAGTGGGAGGAATCAGTGAATACATAAATGACAGGCCAACCATCAATAACAGTAAATTATGAAGTCTGGATATGCCAGAAGGCTGGAGGGAAATGTGGTGCCATTGGAAAGGTCACCCAGGAGACTCTCCCTTTCCTACAGAGATCTAAAAATTGAAACCTTTTTAAAATGAGTGGAAAACTGATTTCAGGGGAAGGTGAAATAACAAAACAACAGCAACCCCCCCCCCACCCCCCGAATCTTCCTCTTTTCTATTTCAGGCATAAAATTGGCTGCTGAAACATAAAGTTCTTTGTTCTACAATTAAAGATACAATTAAAAATGCAAATGGCTGTAAGAGCAAGCATAATGAGTCTCAAAGTATAAATGAAGAATGAAAATGTATTCTCCATTAAAGGAAGTAAATTCTAAGTACGTACAGAAACAAGGGAACTTTCTTCTTACTTAATAAGTCCCGGAGGGTGAGCTCCTTCCAAGACATGGTTCAAAGTAATCCTAAGGGGCCTGTGAGAGAGGTAATGTCCATACTACAAATGAGACAGTCAAGATTGCAGCTGAGGGCTGTGGTTATACCTCAGTTTAGAGAGTATTTGTCTAGCATACAGAAGACCCCACATTTGACTCATAACACTACATAAATTGGGTATGATGATAGACTTCTAAAATTCCATCTCTTTGAGAAGATAAGGTAAAGGTAGCCCTCAACTGTATACTGAGTTCAAAGCCATTCTGGGCTATGTGAGGGTGTTTTAAAAAAATAAAGTCTGCAGTTAGTAAGTGTCTTAATTAGGATTAATATAATATTGCTGTGATGACACACCATGATCAAAAGCAACTGGGGAGCAGTATATTTGGTTTAAATACACTGCATTACAGTCCAATGAGGGAAGCCAAGGCAGGAATCCAAACTGGTGGGAACCTAGAGGCAGAGGCCAAGGAAGGATGCTAATCACTGGCTTGCTCCTCAAGACTTGCTCAGCCTGCCTTCTTAGAGAACCTAGGACCATCAGCTCAAGTATATATCACCTCCTAGTCTTATACAGGCATTTTGTCAACCCTGATCCCTCCTCTCAGATAACTCCAGCTTGTGTCAGGTTGACATAAAACTAGCCAGCATAATAAGCTACACACTTTGCCCTAAATGCCTTTCTTGAGAAATTAAATATATAAGGTAAAAGAAACACTAGTTTCATTACCGTGAATGTTAGCAGTGCTCCTACAGGGCCAACTTCAACTTGACTGCACTATAGTGTAAACAAAGACATAACTGGGGAAAGCAGTGGTGTATTTAGGCTGTTTATAAACCTCTTTGACTTTCAAATTTCCTTGAAAATTTCTCTTTTTAAGCACAGGGACAATAATTGTACCTGTCATAAAACCATTGTGAGGTTTAAAGGAAGTCAATAGTGGGGCTCCAGCACATAAATTCCTGAGTCCTTCATTATTGTAGCCCAAGTTGCCACCTGAATTTTGTCACGGATTTTCTACCTCTCCTCTGGACTTCCTGGTCAATAAATTCTATTCAGCCTGTTTAAGTGCTATAGGTCATATCATACCAAGTCTCTTCAAAGGTGTGTGTGTGTGTGTGTGTGTCTGTGTGTGTGTGCATCCCCATTTTTGTGTTACATGTGTGATATGTCCAGGCTTTTGGGTGTGTACTTGTGCACATAGGTGGCAGTCTGAGGTTGCCATTTGGTATCATCTTTGATAATTTTCCATTTTACCTTTTTTGAGATACTCTCTTTCACTGTGCTGGGACCTCGCCAAATAGCAAGCTAGCTATTGTCTAGTAATTGGCCAATGATCACGCAGGATCCTCGTGTCTCTGTGACCCCAGTGCTGGGGTTACAGATGCAGACTGCCATGCCTAGCATTTCATATGGGTGCTGGGGATGTGAAGACGCCGGCCTATTTGTGTGCTGAGTACTTTACTAACTCAGCCATCTTTTTAGCTTCTTCCCTGGAAGATTTTAAGAAAGAAAACTCACTCTTAATTCAGTGCTTTTAACTTCCTATTCTGCTGCATCATACTATATCATAATTCAATCAACTTCAGAGCATATTAATGTTGTTAAATAAGAATATAGAAGTCGAGAAATGAAGGTCATCATAAATATAAGCTAACACTGTGCCAAGGGCTCAACAGCAGTTCACACACAGCTGACTGCAACCTTTCACAAGGACAGTAGTAGAAGGCTGGAAGAAGGGAAAAATTTTTTGCCTTGTATCACAGTACATGAATGTCATGACCTCGCCTTATATCTTTTGATAAAATCCATTATCAGGTAAGGTTGGAAGTGACTGTGACACAAAAAACACGAGGTTCCAGGCTGGCCTCTGTACACTCTCTTCCCCACCATGACTAGTCACTGACCAATAGGTCCATGGAAGAGAGAGTAGATGTTTGTGCTGTTGTTCAAGGGAAAATGACTAGCACAGCAAAATCCTCTAGGTATGCAAAGTAATACTACAATATAGTATATCTGTCTCACCATAATTAATAATGTAGAAATGATAGTTCCTTCAAATAAAAGTTAATCAGAGCAAAGTATCCTGGATAGTATTTTTTTTTCCAAACCTGCCACTAAAGGAATATCCAGACACTGTCTTCTGGAAGAGAAAGGATAACTTTGCCAAGACCTTGTTCTTATCCCAGATTTTCTCTCTAACAAGCCTGTGTGTATATGTTAATTCTTTTATTAATTAGGCCCTAGATAAAATGAAGTCAGAGAGTTTGGGGGACAGATAAAGCAGGCCTTTGTCCTGATATTATTACAGCTTCCTGGAATCGCAGTACTGGCAGTCGATGCTTGCATCTTGAAGATACAGATGGACTTCTTGTCCCCAGTTGGTAATTAACTGTCAGCAGCTTGTTCAAATACTTTGGCTACATTTGCATAGGAAAGATAGATGCAGAGTTCGTCCATTTAATAAATATTTATTAAGGTACCTTTTTATACCAAGTATTAAAAAGTCAATAAAATGAAGAGACTAACTGGGATTTGTAGGCTGTTCTTCAATGATATGTTCACTTCAACCCTTCCTCTAAAGCTATTAAAATAGGTATATAATTCTAAGGTATGTGACACATCATTTATCAGGAAATGATCTTTCCAGTAATGATCTCCATAGTTGATAAACTACCAACATATTGACACTATGCAGGTTTGAGAGAAAGAACCTATGACTCTCCTTCACCTTGACATCCTTGACATCTGCTGGCACATTGGGTACCAATGCAAACAATATACGTATTGACTAGAAAAATCGAGACACAAGTAACTTGATGTGTAATGGTTGATATTGCCAACTTGACAGCATCCATAATCACCAGGAAGTTAAGCCTCTGAGCATGCCTGTGACAGATTATCATTAAGCTCTGAGCATGCCTGTGAGGGATTGTCTAGATTGAGTTTATTGATTGTAAACAGCATTACTCCATAGGCTAGGGTCCCAGGCTGGATAAAAATGAAAACGGTGGGTGAATAAGAACATTCATTACTTTTTGTTTCTGGGCTCTGGATGTAACATGACCATTAGGTCAAGTTCATTACTTGTAACAATATGTAATGATAATGAGCTGTACCTTAAAACTGTGAGTCAAAATAAACCCTTTCTTCCTGAGGTGTCCTATGTCAGGATACTTTATCACAGCCATAAGGCAGTCACCTTCTACACAAGGTATGGAAGCAATGGGGCAGGGGATAACTTTCAGTCTACTGGCCACATTATTCATAGACCATAAAACAAAAATTGCCATCTAAAGAAAAACTGTTCAGTACAGTAAAGAACAATCACAAAAGAAATAGTCTTTTGCATTCAAAACAGAATTGAAAGGGAGACGGAATCCACAAAGAAAGCAGAGTGGCAGTAGGAAAAATCATGGGAGTGTGTGCAGTGCTGATATCTGTGAATGTGGGACTGCTACTTGTCCATGCATTGCCTGGAGTTTGTGGCAAGTCTTACTAGGAAGTTAACAAAGCTGGGCATTCTGGGGCCAGAGAACTATGGCCTTATTTTCAGGTATCATGGTGTAGAGGACAGAAAGGAGCATAGGCCACCAGGAAACCTTGTCCTTTCTCTGCTGAAAGAATGCAGTGGAACAATTGGAGTGAGGTGGAGGGACATTTCACCTCGGTGCTAAGAAAACAATGCCTGTTCTCAACCAAGTCTACAGTCTCTGCCTGTGGGGACAGTGGACTGTACCAGGAAGCTTGGTAAGTTTGAGTGGGCCTGAGACCCCAGCACCCAAGTACCCACCTTAGATGGTAGACATCTCTCTGCTCCCTACTAGATTTCTGGTCCGGTATGTGACCATGGTCCCCATGTCAGTGATGTAGCCCCAAACATAGTTCTCCATGCTAATGAGGTATCTAGAGACCCTGAGGGTTTAGCCAGTAAACTCCCCTTCCCTTTCCAGACATTTAATCTCTGGTCCACCCTGAGAAGGTGGTATGCATCTACTTTCCACGATGAACAATCGAGAAACAGTTCGGAACCAAGGACTGTCTATTTCATCAAGAGTCACCATGGGGAGCATGGAGAAAGTCTTTGACTACAGAGCTGCAGCCTAAGTCTCCCGAAGAAGTCTGCTCCTTTATGCTCCCAGACAACTGCTGCTACAATCACAAATGAGCTAAGCTGGAGTTCCCACTCCCCTGGCCTCAGTCTTGTCTTCGTCCTCAGCCTGCGTGGGCCCCTAACTCCGTTCTCTATTCCTCAGGATCCAATTCCTCAAGACCCAGCAGCACCTGGATGTCCAGGAGTTTGGGAGCTCCCACTCCCTGGTTCATCATTGCAGGGGACCCCAACCCTTCGTTACCTGACTTCTCTGTGCAGTTGTCCAGCTGCTGTAACTGGATGCCCAGGAGTGAAGAAACATTAGCTTCACCTTCCCACATCTTAGACTGTGTTCCTACCCTCTGAGCAGTGTCTTTTTGTTTCCCTAAAGTCCAACATGCAATGACAGCAGTGGCATAGCCGCTTTTCATCACCCCAGCAGTGGGACGAAACGTGGACAGAAAATATGTTGAGACAGGCAGCCTTCGCAATAAATAATGATTATCAACTAAGATTTATAAATGTCTTTCAATATGCCATATATTTAAATTTAGTATTTTATTAAATGATCATAGTCACTTTATCATATACTATGCATGTTACCATTTCATTCCCATAGACAAAGAAACTAAGCCAAGGACGATGACTCTGATTTCTCTGTGGTCACAGAACTAGTGAGTGACAAGTCCATACTACAGAAGTATTTGTGTTTGACTGAATCCAACAACTGTGTCCCTAAATACTACTCCATGGCATCTTAAATAGGACCCAAAAGTCTGTTCCCATGTCAAGTCAAGCAGGGGAATCTGAAGAGAACCATTTCGCAGAATCTCTTTCTTTAACTCAAAGAAGGATGGATACTCCTGACAGGTGGGCTGAGATAATATTATAGAATAATAAAATATTTTTTAAAGCTACTTGATTGAAGAAAGCCTCATGACAGATATTTCCCTCTATTTCTACTTCCTCTCTTATGTCAATCACAACCCCCTTCCAAACTAGCTACAGTAGCAAGAGTTTGAGATCCCTGGGGTACTGCATTGCTAATGTAGGGAAGTGCATTTTCCTGCTTGACTGGGTACCAAGTTGTTGACCTGGAACTCTTCTGTATCTGTAAGCCATACATCATGATCCACTGAGGAGTTATTAAGTCAAGTCAGTCAGTTGTGACCATCACTGAGCAGAGAGGCTGATCACAAAGAATGGGAAACAATGATGTCTGCACTATACACAAGCAAAAGAGTACTGCTGAGTCCCGAAATTCCTTCCTCTCTAGGCATGCTTCTCTTTACAGGGCCATGAGAAAGAATGAATGCCCTTCATTCTATACGTCAAAATATTGAAACAGTCTCTCAAATATTGTGCATGAAGAAGCAGTCAAAACTCCAGAAGTTTCTCTGTCTAAATGTAGTGTCTGTTCCACTACATTTAACTGCTGTCCTGATTCCTACTAGATGGTGAGTTTCCTGTATGCAGAAGATGATTTTTGGCTGAGTCCTCTGTTCCCATTATGGGTTTAGGAGCAGAACAGATAGTTAAAAGATGCTCTATGACTGAGAGATAAGCGCAGCACTCAGAGCTCTGATTGTTAAACCCAAGTTCCTAGTAAAGACACTGGTTGCTTGCTGGAAGTCTCACTATCCTTTATTTATTTATTTTTCCGGAGCTGGGGACCGAACCCAGGGCCTTGTGCTTGCTAGGCAAGCACTCTACCACTGAGCTAAATCCCCAACCCTCTCACTATCCTTTATTAACAAATGGACATAGGGCAAAATTTTCTTCAATGTGACCTTTCACTCCCAAGTGATAGATACATGTATCTGTTTTTCTCTCTGAACTCCTGTCTTCTCCCAGTTATCTGAGTGTTTTTAATGCCTTAAAGGAAGTTTCTTCTCTAGACATCTGTGCTCTATGGGAATTAAAACCATCTGTCTCTGACCATAGTTCTCTTAGCAGCAAGGAAAGCCATGTTCTTTGTAAAGTTGCTTTTTACTGGCTGATGGGCAGAATGGGAGGACACCTATGAACAGATGAATTCAGTCACTCCACCTGTTTGCTCTTTTGCTCATGTGGACAGCTTTGATGACATGAAATAAACTCCACATTAGAGCAGCTCTGGGGATTAAGTACGTCTACTGGAGAACTACTAATGTACTTGCCTAATACGCTGAAAATTAGTGTCTTTAACACTTCGGTTTCCTTCATTTTTCTGTACTATGTTTGTAATCCAGGCTCTCTTACAGGCTATGTGAGAACTATACTGTTGGATTATATCCCCAGCCAACTTTATCTGTTGTTAAGACTTCAAATATAGACTTCCACAACACAGGAAACATAAAAGTCACAAAGCGCAAGCACATTGAATCACCCCTATACAATATGTAGAGAATTATGAGTGTCAATTGATTTTATTTGTATACTGCTCCCACATCACTCCAGTGAAATAATTGCAACTAGATTGAAAATCTTTTAAGCCAATTTAAAGCTCCGCTTGAGCCAGGTAGTGCCAGTTACTTTCCCTCATTTCAAGAGTTCAGGGAAGCAAAGTGCTACCACTTGGGAGGATCATGTTCACCAGAGGGATAAGGCCAGCTTCAGAAGGCTCCGGAGATGCTGCACCCTCCCGAACAGGGTGGGGTGTGTGTGTGTGTGTGTGTGTGTGTGTGTGTGTGTGTGTGTGTGTGTGTGTGTCTGTATAAAATTCTAAGACAAAGTAGAAATTATATGAACTAGGCAAATATTGAATTGTTTATCCTAGCTCAAAATTTTGTGAACTCTCTGATTTAGGTTTTTTTTTTTTTTACTTCTTGCAAATATATGGATAATATCAGGGAAAGCCTAGCCTAAACATATATTCCGTATGACCCTAAAGTGGTGTGCTTGAATTTCACCCCTCATTCATCTGCGTGTCCAATACAGCACTGGCCAGAAAAGACTGGCACCCACAGCTGAAATATATTCATTAGCTGGAACCTATGAACTAAGATGGCGGGAGATGGAACAAAGTGGGCAGAAATGTAGGCCTGGTGGGAGAGTCGACTGTCATAGCAGCTGTGGGATTCCCAGGCAAATGTGTTTGCTTCCTGGTCCTCAGAGCAGACCTTGTAATGACTAAGGTTCCTTCTGGCATTTAGAGTAAGGTAAGCAAGACAAGTAAAATAATACTCCAAGATGTCACTTGCAGGCCAGAAAGACACACTCATTACTTTATACTTCTATAGTCAAGAAACCCTGCTACTCGTTTATTTTGAGAGAGTGAGTAGTTGATGTTCTAAAATAAACACAGACAAATTTGGTACAGTTCCTGTAGGCATGCTCCAGATATGGCAAGTGTCTCCGGGGACATTTTTGGTAAGGACTCTGTTTGGGCTCTGCTAGTCCATTTTTACATCCTCTCTTCCTTTGTTGGTCTGTTTTACTCATTGTGTGAGAACAAGGCTAGGAGCCCTTAGAGTTCTTGTTCTAGGGTCTTACTGTGCTTGGCCTTTATTTCCTCTACTACTCTGTCTCTCAGACTCATTTAGATACTAAGGCCGGCTCTGTAGGTATGACAGGTTGGAATTTTAGAAGACCAAATACAAGATTTCAATATTAAAGAGATTTTTTTCTGGGAAATTTCATATGGAAGTATGTTTAAGTCTCACTAAAGAATGTGCTTTTAAAATGATCTATCAGTTTAACTTTCCAATTTTCTTTTATATTACATTTTTGTTTACCACTTCTCAGCATGAAGATTTGACTCTAATCGGTAATACTTTCAAATATGTCTTGATTTTATGTATCATAGCCTTTGATTTAATTTTCTACAACTTAAAAACTTTTAACCTATTCCTCTTCATCAAATTTTTTCTACTGCATTAACAACCATCATTAACTCCATTTTTAATAACATCAACATTGATGATTTTCCTCTGCAGTTTGAGTCTATAAAGTCATTTAGTTGACTGATTTGCCTGGGTACTCTTTTTTTTTTCTTTTTTCTTTTTTTCGGAGCTGGGGACCGAACCCAAGGCCTTGCGCTTGCTAGGCAAGCGCTCTACCACTGAGCCAAATCCCCAACCCCCTGCCTGGGTACTCTTACCTAAACTTTTTTTTTCCTGTTTGCTACCCCAAAGTAAAACATTGGATTTTTCAAAATAATTTTTATTATGAATACTAGTGATTATAACGCAAGTATTGAGAAGAAAAATAGATACAAATTGACTTAACTTATATTTCATTTGTGATGCCACTATAAGACATTTTCTGAGGTAGTTCTCCATGTTTCCTTCCATGGACAATAACATACTTCAAAAAAAAATCTAGAATACAGTTGGCAGATTAACAATATGTCTGTTAGATTGATCTGTCTGTCTGTCTGTCATCATCATATATCATGTTTTTTAAAGTCCAAGAGTCTTGAAGCATAGAAACTCTTCAGAATATACTGACATTCTATGATGGCCAGAACATCCAGCAAATTAAGGCCCCTGAGAACCTGCCAATTCTGAAATTGGTCTTTTATTTTCTTGTTGCCATGAATGATACACAAGAAAGCCAAAGTCAACTTTATAGACCTTTGGAATTCAGACAAGTCCAACTCACGTGCATCATTTAGCATATGTGTCACGGTGAGGAGATGTGGTCTTAGCTGCCAGGCTGATCCTGGACCAGAGCTGGCAGTGGACATATAAACAGTGAGGACTTGTTTCCTCCGAAGAGTACATACATTCATTCTGACCGCCATAGTCCCTCTAAGATGGAGATCATAGTTCAGTCCCCAGGACCCACATGGTAGAAGCATATTTACATGTGCATGTTTGTGGATACACACACACACACACACACACACACACACACACACACACACACCACATGCAGGAACACACTCACACATAGATGATATTTAGATGCAGTACAGGAGCTAGTATTAGGAAGTAGACCATGCTGTACTTGAGTACCTACAGACCTCACTCAAGGTTTCCACGAAGATAAAATGCTGACAGCCCTTTTCAAGTCACTCACTCTGTAGCCAAGGCTAGTATGGAACTTACTACACTTTCCAGTTGCTCTTAATCTTGTGGTAGTCTCCATGCCTCCATTTCGTTTGAGTTACCACACCGGGCTAATTAATATGTTTCAGATAGTCGGGAAATAAACTATTATGGTCTGAGAAACAACTGGTATTGCGATTCTACTGAAGAAAAAGTATTTCCACCAGAACATTCAGGAAAACAAGCAATACATATAACTATTGGACAGAACAGCTGATTGCTAATAAATACTTATGAGCTGACATACTCTCACCCTGGAAGTTCAGGAAATACTAAGGAATAGTTTCTCCCAAGACCGACTGCAAGCAAATATCTAGAGTTTCAGTTATTAATTCACCCAATGTTACACTTTAATATTTTAATATTTTTAATATTATCAAGGAATAATTTGAGAGTTGGATATGGTGTATATACTTGTGTTTCTAATACCAGAAAGTTCTAGAATTTGTTAACTTGAGCTACATAGACAGACCCCCCTCTTTTCATCTTTTTCAAGAGAAAAAAATTGAAAACATAAGATTCGTTAAGAGTTTTGACCTAATAACATTTTAAGAATTATGTGGAAATGGTTAAATGCAAGCCCTTTGAGCAGAAGTGCATGATGAACATGGGCCAATTGGAACATAGGAATGACATTTTTAAGCCAGTAGTTCAGAACTAGTTCATCCTATTCAAGAATGTTCTGATGCCTACCTGACATACAGGGAGCGTTTCTGATTGGTTCGAAGGGACCCGGACCCGGAACTCATGCTGTGGTTCATCATCTGCTCTCGTAGGTCATGGATTTTGGCCTCGAATCGAGCGTAATCTGAGAATGAGGAAAAAGATGGTAAGTTTGGTTCTGTGCCTTTGGAGAGTCAGACGCGCTGTAAAGACAAGGTTACTGACCACCATTATTGTTAATTCCTTACCCAGTACTAGGCAGATGCTCAACTTCAGAACAGTAGGTCTGCTTACTAGTGCTTTTTACTCACAGATTCACAGGAAGAAAAGGACCCCGACATTCCCAACTTGTGAGACGTTTAAGATTCCATACAACCCTTACTTAGTTTCCTGTTTCTCAAAACTATGGCACATCATCATAACTAGGATACTGAAATGGACACGATCTA
The DNA here is from genome assembly GCF_021556685.1 of Rattus norvegicus. NCBI lineage: Eukaryota > Metazoa > Chordata > Mammalia > Rodentia > Muridae > Rattus > Rattus norvegicus. The sequence goes on along the minus strand of NC_141534.1, from coordinate 158,887,641 downwards.
TTAATTTCAATCAGATTTTCTCAGTTCCACTTCTACTCAAGTATGTTTGTGTGTGAAAGAGAGAAAAAAGATAAAGAGGGAGAGACAGAGACAAAGAGACAGAGAGACAGAACAACAGAGAGACACAGAGGAACAGAAAGAGATGAGATAGAGAGGTAGACAGAAAAAGAGTGATAGACACATATTAAGAAAGAGGCCTTTAATGTAGTCCTAGCTAATCTAAACCTTGTGTAGACCAGGCTGGCCTCTGCCTCTGAGTGCTGGCATTAACAGTGTGTGACCACTCCAGTTGTTCACGAACACATTTAAAACTGATTTGATTTCCAATTCAGTGTACAGCTTTCATGAGAACAAAGATAACTAAATCAATGTAATAAAAGTTATTTTCCTAGAGTGTTCCAAATTATTTTTATAAAGGATTTATATGTTTTTATTTATCTGTGTATGTATGACTATATATGAATACACACTGTGGTTATCTGGAAATTCAGCAAGTGATCTTAAGTGCTGGGCCATCTCTCTAGCCTTGTGTTTCAAACACTGTATAATTAAGAAGTTCTAGGAAGAACTTTTTTTTTTTAATTTCATGTTGCACGTATTGATAATTGTGAGATGGCTTTACCTAAAAGCCTTGGCAACAGCTAACAGAATACTAAGTTCGGAATGTAAAACACAAATGTCCGTGCTCTGAAGATTAAAAAGGCACGTAATAGTTGGTTTAGTTATTTTTGGTGCTGAAGTCCATTCTGGAATTACCATGATTTGGCAGACTTTGTGCTAATAATTCATCCTTAAATGGCTAAATAAGCAAAATATAGACTTAATCAAATAGTTCATCTAAAATCTATCGACTTTACTGTAAAACACTGTACTTCATTCCAAGGGAAAACTAAAGAGCACTATTGTCAGCAGATTTACCCCATCTGAGCTAGCTGTGTTTTTTTGCTCTCCAGAAGGATCAACTAATACTTATAATGGATCACACCGTATCCAGTGCACACTGGGCTTTGTGGGCATCTCTTTGCTCAGTCATAAAATGAAGCCTAGAGATATCATGAAAGCCCCAACTACAGAAACACACAAGAGAGATGGAAAGGCCTCAGATTTCTTTCTTACAGATGTTCTTCCCCAAATGCTTATTGGGAATACATGTGAGTATGTATGTTAGCACATGATCACACACACACACACACACACACACACACACACACACACACACAAACTCACTCATTCAATCTATGGATTGGGCTAATTTTTTTTCTCCCTTTTAAATGTGTAACATGGATGGCTAGTTTCTTTCCACCAAATCTATAAACATGATTTTCCTTAATTACATTCTTTATTTACATTCTTTATTACATTGTTTATTTAACTAGCCCCATGTCTTTAGGTTTTAGGTCTGTGCTGCTTTTCATGATGTAAATAAGTATCTTATTGTATGTGTGGTTTTTTTTAGAATAAATCGCTATGGCACCACAATTAAAGGTACTGGTCAATACGTTACATAACAGTCCTACAGTCCCCATGTTTTTATGTTTTCAAAATAGATCTTTTTATATAACTCAGGCTGCCATGGGACTTGCTGTGTATATGTAGCACAGTCTGCCTTGAACTTGTGTTCTTCCTATCTCAGTCTTCTCCGTGCTAGAATTATAGGAATGTATTTCCACATTGTAGAGAAAAAGCAAACAAAAACATAAAAGAAAACAACAAGAAAACCAGTCGTTGATTTGTTTGGGGACACAGAGTGGGAACTTCCAGCTTCCTCAGATCCATGTCCTATGACTACTCTCTGAAGCTTAAGCATCAGCCGTGAATGTCACTCCATCTCCTGGAGACACAGGACTCTGCTTCACAACCAGAGAGACTTGAAAGATGAAAAACCATCTACAAGCAGCACCTCACCTGTGAGCTACATTACTACCTCTACCAATCACAGCACTGCCCCATCACAGCACTGTACCAATCATAGCCCTGCCTCTACCAATCACAGCACTACCCCATCGCAGCACTACCTCTACCAATCAGCACTGCCTCTATCACAGCACTGTACCAATCACAGCCCTGCCTCTACCAATCACAGCACTGCCCCATCACAGCACTGCCTCTGCCAATCACAGCACTGCCCCATCACAGCACTGCCTCTGCCAATCACAGCACTGCCCCATCACAGCACTGCCTCTGCCAATCACAGCACTGCCCCATCACAGCACTGCCTCTGCCAATCACAGCACTGCCCCATCACAGCACTGCCTCTGCCAATCACAGCACTGCCCCATCGCAGCACTGTATTAACCATAGCACTGTAACAATCACAGCACGGCCTATATCACCTCATTGATCATTAGACACTCTCTCACAGCCTCTTGCCATTATTTGTGTGGTTATCCTATTCCATTGGTCTGAGCCTCTTAGGACAAGCCCATGTCTCATTGGCGAAATTCTGTATTTATGACGTGCAATCTGAGAGTCCAGAGAAAGTTAATAAGAGGTACAGAGCACCTTTTCGAAATGACTGATCAGTGAATAGGGAATGAGACAAATCACTAGATAAACCTGGTTATCAAATAGCTGTGAGTAAAGGAGTTGCCAATTCTCAATAGTATTTGCAAGAGAGGGAAAGGGGCACACATATATATCTACATTTCCAAAAGCAAGGGCTTCAGTTCAAACTTTTTGTTGTTGTTGTTAAATTACCACCACTGCCAAGCCACTTTGCTGTTTTTATTGCTCTCTAGGCTCGTCAACTCACTCACGCCATGCACTGAAAACTGTTCTGACACTTAACTTACACACAATTAAGAACATCAATAGACTCTCTCTAAGGGTCTCATTAGGATCACACTACTACAACATGTATTATGACAGGATACTTGCCTTAATAATAAAGCTCATTTGCATTGCTCCATGGCTCATTAGATACCCTGAATACTTTCCGCCATATTCTAATACTTATGCCCTCCTCTGTAGCTCATAACTTATACTGCCTTTGCCTTATCTAGCATCTATCCTATTCTTGCCTGAGCAGTTTAACCCTCAGCTCAATCACGAAACTTGTATTCAAAGGTACTTACCTTTTACCTTTTGGAAGCAAAAACAGAGGCTCACATAATTTAGCCAGTGTATAAACGATAGGTTTACAGATACAAATGGAGCGGGGGAAGTTGCATGCTTTCAAATTCATAGAGATACACCAAGCTTATAGTTAGAAAGGCTTTAGAAATAAACTAAACACCTTTGCAGACTGTGAGATTCCGAAGTTGATGTCTTATCAAAAAGTATTGAAAATCCACTCACCAAGCTAAAACACAAACAGCTAATACACCCACTCTTATCAACCCAATTTCTTCCTTAACTGCTTCCCCCCTGACTCTGTTCTTTCCCCTGGAGTATTTTTCAGACAAGTTGCTAACACACTTGATTTCAAACCTTTCAAACATTCAACTGAGATTTTGAAAACATTCTAATCTTTACACCATCTAGCTTGGAGCACGTCCGAACCTGAGTGGATTTCGCTTGCAGAATATGAGATTACAAGGATGTGAAGTATGATAATGCTAACGTAGGGCTCTACAGTAAGAAAGCAACACTCTCTCCCAGACCTGGTGAGAGAGAGACCCAACTGCCTGGTCAGGTGGGCACTCCTGAGGCTGCAGAGCGGAAGAGACCACCAACACTGCTCACCCCTGCCCACATCCCTGGCCCAAGAGGAAACTGTATAAGGCCTCTGGGCTCCCGTGGGGGAGGGCCCAGGAGCGGCAGGACTTCTGCGCCTGAGACACCGCCGGAACCTGAAAGAAACAGACCGGATAAACAGTTCTCTGCACCCAAATCCCGTGGGAGGGAGAGCTAAACCTTCAGAGAGGCAGACAAGCCTGGGAAACCAGAAGAGACTGCTCCCTGCACACACATCTCGGACGCCAGAGGAAAAAGCCAAAGACCATCTGGAACCCTGGTGCACTGAAGCTCCCGGAAGGGGCGGCACAGGTCTTCCTGGTTGCTGCCGCTGCAGAGAGCCCCTGGGCAGCACCCCACGAGCGAACCTGAGCTTCAGGACCACAGGTAAGACCAAATTTTCTGCTGCAAGAAAGCTGCCTGGTGAACTCAAGACACAGGCCCACAGGAACAGCTGAAGACCTGTAGAGAGGAAAAACTACACGCCGGAAAGCAGAACACACTGTCCCCATAACTGACTGAAAGAGAGGAAAACAGGTCTACAGCACTCCTGACACACAGGCTTATAGGTCAGTCTAGCCACTGTCAGAAATAGCAGAACAAAGTAACACTAGAGATAATCTGATGGCGAGAGGCAAGCGCAGGAACCCAAGCAACAGAAACCAAGACTGCATGCCATCATCGGAGCCCAATTCTCCCGCCAAAACAAACATGGAATATCCAAACACACCAGAAAAGCAAGATCTAGTTTCAAAATCATATTTGATCATGATGCTGGAGGACTTCAAGAAAGACATGAACACACTTAGGGAAACACAGGAAATCATTAATAAACAAGTAGAGGCCTACAGAGAGGAATGGCAAAAATCCCTGAAAGAATTCCAGGAAAACACAATCAAACAGATGAAGGAATTAAAAATGGAAATAGAAGCAATCAAGAAAGAACACATGGAAACAACCCTGGATATAGAAAACCAAAAGAAGAGACAAGGAGCTGTAGATACAAGCTTCACCAACAGAATACAAGAGATGGAAGAGAGAATCTCAGGAGCAGAAGATTCCATAGAAATCATTGACTCAACTGTCAAAGATAATGTAAAGCGGAAAAAGCTACTGGTCCAAAACATACAGGAAATCCAGGACTCAATGAGAAGATCAAACCTAAGGATAATAGGTATAGAAGAGAGTGAAGACTCCCAGCTCAAAGGACCAGTAAATATCTTCAACAAAATCATAGAAGAAAACTTCCCTAACCTAAAAAAAGAGATACCCATAGGCATACAAGAAGCCTACAGAACTCCAAATAGATTGGACCAGAAAAGAAACACCTCCCGTCACATAATTGTCAAAACACCAAACGCACAAAATAAAGAAAGAATATTAAAAGCAGTAAGGGAAAAAGGTCAAGTAACATATAAAGGGAGACCTATCAGAATCACACCAGACTTCTCGCCAGAAACTATGAAGGCCAGAAGATCCTGGACTGATGTCATACAGACCCTAAGAGAACACAAATGCCAGCCCAGGTTACTGTATCCAGCAAAACTCTCAATTAACATTGATGGAGAAACCAAGATATTCCATGACAAAACCAAATTTACACAATATCTTTCTACAAATCCAGCACTACAAAGGATAATAAATGGTAAAGCCCAACATAAGGAGGCAAGCTATACCCTAGAAGAAGCAAGAAACTAATCGTCTTGGCAACAAAACAACGAGAATGAAAGCACACAAACATAACCTCACATCCAAATATGAATATAAAGGGAAACAATAATCACTATTCCTTAATATCTCTCAATATCAATGGCCTCAACTCCCCAATAAAAAGACATAGATTAACAAACTGGATACGCAACGAGGACCCTGCATTCTGCTGCCTACAGGAAACACACCTCAGAGACAAAGACAGACACTACCTCAGAGTGAAAGGCTGGAAAACAACTTTCCAAGCAAATGGTCAGAAGAAGCAAGCTGGAGTAGCCATTCTAATATCAAATAAAATCAATTTCCAACTAAAAGTCATCAAAAAAGATAAGGAAGGACACTTCATATTCATCAAAGGAAAAATCCACCAAGATGAACTCTCAATCCTAAATATCTATGCCCCAAATACAAGGGCACCTACATACGTAAAAGAAACCTTACTAAAGCTCAAAACACACATTGCACCTCACACAATAATAGTGGGAGATTTCAACACCCCACTCTCATCAATGGACAGATCATGGAAACAGAAATTAAACAGTGATGTCGACAGACTAAGAGAAGTCATGAGCCAAATGGACTTAACGGATATTTATAGAACATTCTATCCTAAAGCAAAAGGATATACCTTCTTCTCAGCTCCTCATGGTACTTTCTCCAAAATTGACCATATAATTGGTCAAAAAACGGGCCTCAACAGGTACAGAAAGATAGAAATAATCCCATGCGTGCTATCGGACCACCACGGCCTAAAACTGGTCTTCAATAACAATAAGGGAAGAATGCCCACATATACGTGGAAATTGAACAATGCTCTACTCAATGATAACCTGGTCAAGGAAGAAATAAAGAAAGAAATTAAAAACTTTTTAGAATTTAATGAAAATGAAGATACAACATACTCAAACTTATGGGACACAATGAAAGCTGTGCTAAGAGGAAAACTCATAGCGCTGAGTGCCTGCAGAAAGAAACAGGAAAGAGTATATGTCAGCAGCTTGACAGCACACCTAAAAGCTCTAGAACAAAAAGAAGCAAATACACCCAGGAGGAGTAGAAGGCAGGAAATAATCAAACTCAGAGCTGAAATCAACCAAGTAGAAACAAAAAGGACCATAGAAAGAATCAACAGGACCAAAAGTTGGTTCTTTGAGAAAATCAACAAGATAGATAAACCCTTAGCCAGACTAACGAGAGGACACAGAGAGTGCGTCCAAATTAACAAAATCAGAAATGAAAAGGGAGACATAACTACAGATTCAGAGGAAATTCAAAAAATCATCAGATCTTACTATAAAAACCTATATTCAACAAAATTTGAAAATCTTCAGGAAATGGACAATTTCCTAGACAGATACCAGGTATCAAAGTTAAATCAGGAACAGATAAACCAGTTAAACAACCCCATAACTCCTAAGGAAATAGAAGCAGTCATTAAAGGTCTCCCAACCAAAAAGAGCCCAGGTCCAGATGGGTTTAGTGCAGAATTCTATCAAACCTTCATAGAAGACCTCATACCAATATTATCCAAACTATTCCACAAAATTGAAACAGATGGAGCCCTACCGAATTCCTTCTACGAATCTACAATTACTCTTATACCTAAACCACACAAAGACACAACAAAGAAAGAGAACTTCAGACCAATTTCCCTTATGAATATCGACGCAAAAATACTCAATAAAATTCTGGCAAACCGAATTCAAGAGCACATCAAAACAATCATCCACCATGATCAAGTAGGCTTCATCCCAGGCATGCAGGGATGGTTTAATATACGGAAAACCATCAACGTGATCCATTATATAAACAAACTGAAAGAACAGAACCACATGATCATTTCATTAGATGCTGAGAAAGCATTTGACAAAATTCAACACCCCTTCATGATAAAAGTCCTGGAAAGAATAGGAATTCAAGGCCCATACCTAAACATAGTAAAAGCCATATACAGCAAACCAGTTGCTAACATTAAACTAAATGGAGAGAAACTTGAAGCAATCCCACTAAAATCAGGGACTAGACAAGGCTGCCCACTCTCTCCCTACTTATTCAATATAGTTCTTGAAGTTCTAGCCAGAGCAATCAGACAACAAAAGGAGATCAAAGGGATACAGATCGGAAAAGAAGAGGTCAAAATATCACTATTTGCAGATGATATGATAGTATATTTAAGTGATCCCAAAAGTTCCACCAGAGAACTACTAAAGCTGATAAACAACTTCAGCAAAGTGGCTGGGTATAAAATTAACTCAAATAAATCAGTTGCCTTCCTCTATACAAAAGAGAAACAAGCCGAGAAAGAAATTAGGGAAACGACACCCTTCATAATAGACCCAAATAATATAAAGTACCTCGGTGTGACTTTAACCAAGCAAGTAAAAGATCTGTACAATAAGAACTTCAAGACACTGAAGAAAGAAATTGAAGAAGACCTCAGAAGATGGAAAGATCTCCCATGCTCATGGATTGGCAGGATTAATATAGTAAAAATGGCCATTTTACCAAAAGCAATCTACAGATTCAATGCAATCCCCATCAAAATACCAATCCAATTCTTCAAAGAGTTAGACAGAACAATTTGCAAATTCATCTGGAATAACAAAAAACCCAGGATAGCTAAAGCTATCCTCAACAATAAAAGGACTTCAGGGGGAATCACTATCCCTGAACTCAAGCAGTATTACAGAGCAATAGTGATAAAAACTGCATGGTATTGGTACAGAGACAGACAGATAGACCAATGGAATAGAATTGAAGACCCAGAAATGAACCCACACACCTATGGTCACTTGATTTTTGACAAAGGAGCCAAAACCATCCAATGGAAAAAAGATAGCATTTTCAGCAAATGGTGCTGGTTCAACTGGAGGGCAACATGTAGAAGAATGCAGATCGATCCATGCTTATCACCCTGTACAAAGCTTAAGTCCAAGTGGATCAAGGACCTCCACATCAAACCAGACACACTCAAACTAATAGAAGAAAAACTAGGGAAGCATCTGGAACACATGGGCACTGGAAAAAATTTCCTGAACAAAACACCAATGGCTTATGCTCTAAGATCAAGAATTGACAAATGGGATCTCATAAAACTGCAAAGCTTCTGTAAGGCAAAGGACACTGTGGTTAGGACAAAACGGCAACCAACAGATTGGGAAAAGATCTTTACCAACCCTACAACAGATAGAGGCCTTATATCCAAAATATACAAAGAACTCAAGAAGTTAGACCGCAGGGAAACAAATAACCCTATTAAAAAATGGGGTTCAGAGCTAAACAAAGAATTCACAGCCGAGGAATGCCGAATGGCTGAGAAACACCTAAAGAAATGTTCAACATCTTTAGTCATAAGGGAAATGCAAATCAAAACAACCCTGAGATTTCACCTCACACCAGTGAGAATGGCTAAGATCAAAAACTCAGGTGACAGCAGATGCTGGCGAGGATGTGGAGAAAGAGGAACACTCCTCCATTGTTGGTGGGATTGCAGACTGGTAAAACCATTCTGGAAATCAGTCTGGAGGTTCCTCAGAAAATTGGACATTGAACTGCCTGAGGATCCAGCTATACCTCTCTTGGGCATATACCCAAAAGATGCCTCAACATATAAAAGAGACACGTGCTCCACTATGTTCATCGCAGCCTTATTTATAATAGCCAGAAAATGGAAAGAACCCAGATGCCCTTCAACAGAGGAATGGATACAGAAAATGTGGTACATCTACACAATGGAATACTACTCAGCTATCAAAAACAACGAGTTTATGAAATTCGTAGGCAAATGGTTGGAACTGGAAAATATCATCCTGAGTGAACTAACCCAATCACAGAAAGACATACATGGTATGCACTCATTGATAAGTGGCTATTAGCCCAAATGCTTGAATTACCCTAGATCCCTAGAACAAACGAAACTCAAGACGGATGATCAAAATGTGAATGCTTCACTCCTTCTTTAAATGAGGAAAAAGAATACCCTTGGCAGGGAAGGGAGAGGCAAAGATTAAAACAGAGACTGAAGGAACACCCATTCAGAGCCTGTCCCACATTTGGCCCATACATATACAGCCACCCAATTGGACTAGATGGATGAAGCAAAGAAGTGCAGACCGACAGGAGCCGGATGTAGATCGCTCCTGAGAGACACAGCCAGAATACAGCAAATACAGAGGCGAATGCCAGCAGCAAACCACTGAACTGAGAATAGGTCCCCTATTGAAGGAATCAGAGAAAGAACTGGAAGAGCTTGAAGGGGCTCGAGACCCCAAAAGTACAACAATGCCAAGCAACCAGAGCTTCCAGGGACTAAGCCACTACCTAAAGACTATACATGGACTGACCCTGGACTCTGACCCCATAGGTAGCAATGAATATCCTAGTAAGAGCACCAGTGGAAGGGGAAGCCCTGGGTCCTGCTAAGACTGAACCCCCAGTGAACTAGTCTATGGGGGGAGGGCGGCAATGGTGGGAGGGTTGGGAGGGGAACACCCATAAGGAAGGGGAGGGGGGAGGGGGATGTTTGCCCGGAAACCGGGAAAGGGAATAACACTCGAAATGTATATAAGAAATACTCAAGTTAATAAAAAAAAAAAAAAAAAAAAAAAAAGAAAGCAACACTCTATCCTGCACTGCCTTGCTCAAAGGGCATCCAGTGAAGGCCAAAACTTTAAATCATTCCGTACTTCTTGTGCCTTTGAAACTAGCAAGAGAGCACTGAAAAGTAACTTTTAAGTGAAGTGCTCAGAAGGGAGTCAGGAAACACTGGCTTCAGTGAACTCTTTGTCCCCTCTGCATGAGAAGCTCAGGTACCTTTGTGTTTTTCCCCTATATTCTGAGACATCTGAAGTCAACTGTACATGAACTATGGGATAAACTATACAGAGGGAGGAAGGAGACCAGATGGTGAGGGTGGAGCAAGAAGAAACCGTAAACAAGACACAGTAATAACCATGATGGAAGGGCCACAGTGAGATCCACTATTTCGAATGCCAACTTAAAAAAAATTAAATTACATGAGCAAGCCTACCGAAGTGCCAGATGGAGTGGATAAAGCCGTCAGCAGAGGCAGTGACCATCAGTAGTACTTAGTGGGAGGGAAGAAGATTTGTTCCTAGAGCAGACACAGTGACTGTGAGGTTTTAGGGTTCAAAGGGAGCCCTTCTGAGCATGCTGCAGCAGTCAGATCAGTCAGTAGTAACTGAATGGAAGTCGTGCATGGGATTTTACTAAACTCATTTTTAAACAAAACTGTGTCGTACAGAAAATGGGCTTAGTGTATATGTCATATTAAAATTCACTAAGCATTTAAGATATTAATAAATCTGATTGTTTCTAATTGTACTTACTCATTTGACAGTTTAGGCTTTTTTCAATTTTGATGTGATGGTCAATTATATCAGAAAGCTTAAGATTTGGGATTTATAGATGCTTATTGACTTCTTGTCCTACCCATATACCGGCTATACATCATTGGGTAAGTCATTATCCACTTTTGGCTCAATTTTCTACAAGCAAAACGGCAACAATAATGGTGCCTATCTCAAGATATATTGGGAAGATTTCCATAGAGCTCATGAATCTGAACAACTGGCTGTTGGTAATGACCGCCATTCCTTGTTCTTATGTGCAATTCATAACCTCCTCTAGTTCATTACCCACAAACATTTTAGGTTCTGTCAAGTAGAATGGAAATAAGTCCATGTCTAAAACCCTCTAACTTAGCCTCTCCTTCCCTAGTGTAAAGTACGTGTACCAGGCCAGACAGGAATAAGCAAAAGGCAACCACAGTTTGGGATGCTTGGTCCCTTCTTGATAAAAGTTAAATGGCCCAGAAGATCCTCCTACAAATCCACAGTTACTTGGAGCTCAGAATGATGCTGGCCAATTCCAGTATTGCTACAGTTTTCTGCTATATTAGTGGCTTCATCTGTCAGCATTCTCTCAGCACTGACAGACACTCAGGAGGAGAGGTAAGAGGGTCTGCATCGCAGCACACACTACTCAGTGAGAGGGGGCTCTGCAGTGCTCTGATTTCCTTTGCAATTTGTCAAGGTTGAACAAGAAAACCCAGGATACAAAGGAGGAGTATTCTGCTTAATGTACCAGGTTTAATAGTGTCCAGATGCTTGCATACCTAACTCAAGACTGTGCTCTTTGAATCTGAGAGAAGGAAAGAACCTTGGCATAAGAAATGAGCACCCCCAAGTGAGCTGGGGGGTGGGGCAGCACATCCCTTTACAGTCTTGACTTCATGGAGCAGTCTTAACAACTGTCAGCTACCAGAAGAGACAGAGAGCAGAACAGAGTAGAACTCTAGGAGAGGAGGCCAGATTTCGGGATTAATCATGTCATTTACTAATAACGAGACCTTGGGAATTAACTAAGACTCAGCTAATTCGCCTGTACATTTTGAGGTTTACTTTTCCAACTGGTTTAGAGAATCAAATGAAATTTGATGTGAAACAGCTTAACTGTTATTCCCGTGGTGGGTCAGGACAAATGCATATCCAATCTTTAGTGGCACTGAGGTTGACAGTGGCATCCTTTTCCTGTTTATTCTAAGCATGGACACAGCTCAGAGAGGGACAGATAAAGCCACTGAAATGTATAGTAGGTTCTAGCCACAGAGGCTGCCTTCCTGCTGAGTTATCCATTCCAGCACTACACCGAAGCTACTTTGAAGAGCCCCCCTGAGATGTGCCTAAGGGTTTTTACACAGACAGACTTGTGAGAATCTCTTGGTGGTAGCTAAGCTAAGGGACTTGAGCTTCAGTGCCTCACCTGGTGGGACCTGGATACATGCCAGTGGTGTACAGTCGACTGAGGTCACACTATTACTTACTTAGACATGCCTGCTATTGTCATCAGGCCTCAGGAATGGTGTGCAGGAAGGGTCACTTCTAAGCACGACCTCAGATTACTGCTCCACAGGTACTTTCATTTGTTGTTGGGGCATCTTCCTTTTATTAGTTCCTCAATGTTTCTTCAGCATTGATAACAGGCCACATACAATGCTAACTACGAGGGTATCAAAGTCACTGGCTCTAATTCTCATTCTCCTGTGAATTGCAAAAGAGCACCTGCCGTTTTAGCTTCCTTTACATGTAAGGAGTAAGGAGAGCCTTTTTGATGGTAACCACTCCTGTATAAGCTCTCCTCTGCCTTGGAATAAGCTCGGGCAGTCAGCTCTAAGCTACTGCAGACAAACTGGGGCAAGTACAATCTCTATGAAAAGCCGCTGGTTATTTACAGTGTGAACAGAGAAACTAGAATTTCAAAGCAGTCTCCCGGAGGCAGAGTTTCTGGAGTCCTGGCTCTGAGAGGGTAGGAAAATCTCCCATCTGCTTAGAGATACTGTTTCCTCCTTTGGGAAAGAAGGAAAGCACCATTGCTCCTACACACTGCCATTCCGAACACCCGGCATGCTGAACTGCATTTTCACGGTTCTAGGCAGTATTGATTTTTAAAGGCACCAGCTATTGATCGTGCAGTTTTAAGCAAGTGAACAAAGGCTCATTCTGATAACCATAGCTGAAATGTATTTTTGCACAGACATGAACGTAAGTCTTGGCATCAATATATGATAAGGAATGATTTAGACTAGAAAAAAAATCTCAAAGGCATATATAACTGTGTGCTCTTTCCCTCTCTCTGCCTCCCTCTCCCTTCCCACTGTCCCTCTCTCTTCACTACACTCGCAAATAGTTATACATAAAGGAGAACATTGGTTGTACTTCACGTTCAAGAGTAATACATTGCCCAAACCCTTTTATATGATATAAAATTAATTTTATTTACTTGGAGCTCAAGACATATCCAACAGCCCCAATTTCACCACTGATTTCTTTAATTGCCCTGGGACTTGAAAGCCTGCTAGGCACAGAAGGGGACCAGCCACATTATGTTAGGCTGGAGAGATACTGTTAGAGCTTTGCATGCAAGTCACTTTACAAATACTGATGCCTGGAGAGCTGCTGTGCTGATGAACTACTTTTCTGTGATGGCTTCCTTCTTAGCTATACACTTGAATTTCTTCCTGCTGTCAAGAGAGCTGACCTATGGCCACTGGCAGGTCTTTGAGTGTGGAACTTCCCAGGTTGCCCTTTCTGCATAAAGAGTTTTCTAGCCTCTTACTTCAACCCTCAACTTAGTTTATTTTTCGGGCTGCCAACCAGATTCTGAGTTGAAAGAGAGACATGAAATTTTCCATTTCTTCACCCATCTCCCTCGTGTGTGTGTGTGTGTGTGTGTGTGTGTGTGTGTGTGTGTGTGTGTTAGAGATATAGAGATAGGAGAAATGGCAGAAACAGATGGAGACACAAATGTGAAGAGACTACAAATCAAGCTTGTCAGTATTCACTTTACATCAGAAATTCCAGGCAATCAGAAATTGTATATGTCTCTTGTAAGTCTCTAGTACTGAGCAACTCAGTCATGGATACCATGAGGGCAAGAATGAAGTCCCTTCTTTCTGTCCCTAACTCTGGACAGAGTACAGAACCCAGTTATGACTGGTAAAATGCTAACATGTTTATTGAATTTGATGAGCTGAGTGAAGACTAGGAAAAGAAAACTAATTCCCGACCTTGCCTATTATTGAAAGGATCAACCTTTTAGAACAAATTTCAACAACAAACTGAACTAAGGTTGTGTTTCATAACCCTGCTCTTGCTACCACCTACCATTTCCAAACAATATTGGGTATATTTACTGTGACTAGAATAGTTTTTCTCAGGGAAGCTTTCAGGCAAAAACTCAGGGATTCTTTAATGGGGGAAGTAAGTTTTCTAGGCAAACTACAGTCTGAAAACCCAACCAATTACTCCATATGGTACTGGCATAAGCTCTCAACATCCATTCCACCAGGTTTCATCTTGACTAAATGCAAGTTCTGCTTAGTGGAGACGGAAAGGCAGATTCCTAGCCTTCTTAGAAAACAGAGTTTGTGTGAGTTTATGGTTGCACACACCTTTAATCCCAGCCCTCAGGAGGCAGAGACAGGCAGATATCTAAATTTGAGATCAGCCTGGTTTACAGAGTGTGTTCCAGGATAGCCAGGACTGTTTACACAAAGAAACCCCAAGTCAAAAACAAACAAAACAACAAAAACAAAGACAAAAACCCCGAAAAACAAAAACAAAAAGAAAAAAGAAAAACAGAAAAATGAAGCGAAGTTTCATAGAAGCTTCTTGGAATTTAGAAACTCTATTTGTCCTAGTAATTGGAAATAGCACTCGGCACAGATTTTTGCTGTTAAAATGGGCTCTTTGGTAAAACTGACTTAAGTTTGAATCTTCAATGTATTTCTCATTCACGGTGTAGACTTTGCAACCTAGAGAGAGCTTGGTTTCCTTCTCAGTCTGCAAAGAGGGAAGGAGCACATGCTGAATCAGGTGGTCTGGAGGTAAGCATGATAGTTCATGTCTGACATAGTGTGGTCCCAGGACCTGAGTAGGTTCCTGATAAATGGGCAGACAGACAGGTGACACTGCAAAGCCCCCCTCCCCCGTTTTGTAGTCCTTCTCTATAACACGGAGCTAGTGCTGATGTTCGCTTACAATAAGAAGTGACTGTGAAAGTCAGACAAAGACACAAATTAAACACATGACAAATGAAACATCTCCTATCATTGTAGTCTTTTCTAAAATTCCTGACCCACCTACTAGAATATTTCCACCTCAATGTTGAAAATTCCTACCCAAAACTGGGGGTTTTAATTTTTGTCTTAACTGTGGAGATATGAGAGGAAACTGAAGGCCTCGGAAAGGGTTGAGGCCTCACTACATCTTGCCCAGATCTTGTCAATGGAGATTCTCTCTAAAGAATTTGTTGGCAGGGTGAGTGAAAGGCTCAGAGCAGGGAGGTAGAGGCTGTAGTTTGGGGGTGAGCTCATGGCCCATGATGTTTTGGGAGACATTGCCTTGTAGAGAGAATCTCTTATACACTGTGTGGAAGCGTCACCTGTCATTAAATTCTGATAGTTTATAAGCTGAGGCAGGAAATAGGAAGTGGAACATCCAGCAAAGAGAAACAAGGTTCTGAGAAAGAGTCAAGAGGTGGGATATTTCACACCAAACTTGGAGGATCAGATGAAACTGAGGAGAGGTAATTAGCATTATGGCAGACTTAGACTAGTGTAAATGGGATAACTGAGTTGCAATCTAGTGGAAAAGAGCCAAGTCTTATGGCTTAGGTATTTTATTGACATGTAATACTTAATACACAGTACATAAGAGACTCTTTCTACAGTGCCTTCTGACTTAAGAAACCACATAGGCTTTCCTTGGTACACACCAATTTCAAGTCTTTCATGGGGTTGTCCCTGCTCCTTTGTATACAAACCATGGTGTTTGGAGTGGGAATACTCTTGCTTCACCTTCCTATGTCCTATAATAATTATAAGTTAGATCTTACCCAGTAAAATGAGTAATAATCTTGCCAAATAGAAACAAGAGAGAAAGTAGGTCTTGCTGTAGATGTAATCAGGATTATTCAGTCTCCTTGAATGAGTCGAGAGACACAAATGTCTGTCTTTGTTTTTATGACATTAGAGTATCCCTTTATAGTATCTTGAGATGTATACTCACGCATTATCTGGAAGGGCAAGCTACCATCCCTATATAAAGAGAGATGAGAAAAACATAAAAGGAACATGGAAACACAGAGAGGCTAGCCAGTTCATTTGAGGTCACACAGCAAGCTCCCTGTATCATTCATTGATTCTACATTTTATTTTACAAATGACTGCCATTCTATCATTTGCTCCTGTCCACAGCTTTTCCAATGTAGATTAGGTACACTAAGTAACCATTTAGTAGTCAATTTCTGGTTATCTATCAAATTTATATCTATAGGGAATTCTATGGGTAGATTGGTAAGATAAAAATGAAAGAACCTTGTTTGGTTTTTTGAAATATGCCCCTCAAAATGAAAACTTTTTCAAATGTCATCAGGGTGATTTCGTGCTTAAGGCTTACAGTCAGTAGAAACCTGTGTATCATGACTGCTTTCATTGCTATAGGATTGCTGTTGGGGCTGACAGACAGGTTCATGCTGTGGCATGTCCACCTGGAAGGGACAGAAATGTTTCCAGGGTTGTGAGGAGATAGAGATGGTCAGGAGAGGGAACAGCTGCTCTTGCCCCTACCATTCCAGAAGCCTTGTAACAGAGTAGCCCAAGAACTCCCAACAGCAGCTGTGCAGGACAACATGAGAGACCAGACAAAAAGAGCCAAAGCATGGGATCTCATGAGAAACATAAATATAAAAACACTGTGTATATTTTCTTCCTTAGAAGCATGCCTGACCGGATGCTCTTGGCTCTATCATTTGAGCCCCGTGTTCTGCATAGTTACAGTAACACCTAGGATTAGTATCCCTGTCCAGTTAAGGAATGTGTATGAGAGTGCATACATATGTTAATTCATTACTACATTGCCTGAGTATCAATCTTGATAACCAACAGTGAACTAATGGCAAGAGGGTTGGCATACTCTAGGACTCTTTAATTCTATCTTCTAATGTGGAAGCTTTGCATGCGACCATCCTAGAATCAGGTCTAGACCAAAGTTTGAATACGGCTTTCAATTTGTGTTTATATGTGTATGAGTGTGGGCAGGTTCATAGGTGTGTAGATATATGTGCACATAGATATTGAGGTTGGAGGCCTTCAGGCACTTTCTGTCATGCTTTTTGAGACTAGGCCCTTATTGGCTTGAGACCTCCTAAGACAACTATATTGAATACCCATAGAGCTCTGAGGATCTGCTTCTCTCTGCCTCTTCAGTGCTGGGATTATAAGTATGTGCTATGTGCCAGGCTTTTTAATCTGGATCCAGGAAGATCAAGTGGGGGACCTTAAAACATGCCAGGAAGCTTGGTGGGTAGAGTGGGTTGAGACCCCAGAAACTCACACCTGAGTTGGTAGGCACCTCCCTGCTCCCTGTCAAATTCCTGGCCTGGATCACATGCCATACTTCCCATATAAGGAAATGTGACCTGTGATCACATAAGCCCAGAACAGACATCTCCATGCTCATGAAGTAACTACAGGCCCTGAGGGTTTAGCCAATAAGCTTCCCTTCCCAGACATTTCTCCCTGCAAAAGGTGTTTAATCTCAGGTCCACCCTGAGAAGTTGGTACTGTATGAATCCCTTTTTCATGATTAACAGTAATGAACAGTTTAGAGCCATGGACTTTCTCTTTCATCAAGATCCACCATGTGGAGCCATGGAGAAGGCATTTGACCATTCATTCATGACAAGTACTTTACTAACTTACCCATCTTCCCTATTTAGAATTCTTAACCACAGCAGAGCCAGAGGGCCCCTAATTCCCTCCCTTCCGAATCTTTGTATTGTTTCCCTGTCCCATTTCATCCCCTCAGATTTCTGTATTAGTTACTTTCAATTTGTTAATTACTATGAAAAAACACCTTGAGAAAGACAACTTTAGAGAAGTGTTTATTTGGGGCTTATAGTTTTGATGACAGAGTGACAGAACAAGTGAATCTTCACATTTTGATCAAAACATGGAGCAGAGAGAGTACTGGAAATTCATGAGTCTTTCCATCTTGAGTAACATACTTCCTCCAATGAGGCCACACTTCCTAATCGTTCCTAAACAGTTTCATCAACTGAGCCAAGTATTCAATGAGCCTATGGGGGCCATTCTCATTCAAACCATCAACGGATCCCTCCAAAGATACCAAGAATACTTCATCTATGAAAGATAGCAAAAATAGCTTCCCATCTCTGCCAGTCGACTTGTCTTCAACTGTCCTTCCTGAGATGCTGCATCAAGCTATGTTAGTGTCCTTCCTTCCTTCCTTCCTTCCTTCCTTCCTTCCTTCCTTCCTTTCTTCCTTCCTTCCTCCCTCCCTCCCTCCCTCCCTCCCTCCCTACCTTCCTCCCTCCCTTCCTTCCTTCCTTCCTTTCAACATAATGGATGCTTTTCCTTCATTCAACTATCAATAATAATTACTTATTACCTGCAAGGTGCATGATTGTGGTTGCAGCTTCTTTGGGAACTGATGAGGTAAGACTGCTGTTGTGACGCCCCACACTTACCTCAATAAGGAACCGACTTAGCTATCTTGAATATGTTGAGAATGGAATAAATATTACCAATTCCTGCATAGCTCTTACATTGCATTAAGTCTTTTTAATCTTCTATTGATGAAGAAAAATATTGTCCCAGGTCTGTATTGAGTACATTTACCCTGCGTCTTCTTTGTAAGGCAATCATTTTTTAATCATATGATCATCTAGCCAGATTCCCCTCGTTCCTAAGACCATCTTTTGTCTTTGAGATGTGTATGTTCCTATTTATTATCTTAATATTTCAAGTATGTTATAATATACAACTAGAAAAAAAATCTCATAATGGAAATTTACCCACAATCTCTAGACATATAAATAAGAACTAAATCAAATTTCTTTAGAGTAATTCACAGGAACCATGTCATGCTTAGTTTAGTTATTATCATTGCTTGGGAAAAATGCTTTAATTATTTCAACAAACCATTTCCTATAAAATGGTTAGCCTCATTTTTGACAAAAGATATTTAATAAAGTGAGAATGATACTAGGTGCATGTGAACATGAAATTACCATTCAAAACATTATCAAAATGTAATAATGTAACAATATACTCTTCCTTTCCCATTTTTTTTCTATTCTTTTTTTTTTCTGTTTTTTTTTCAGAGCTGGGGACCGAACCCAGGGCCTTGCGCTTGCTAGGCAAGCGCTCTACCACTGAGCCAAATCCCCAACCCCACCCTTTCCCATTTTTTTTACTTAGAATTTGAATTCTGAAACAAAGATATTACATAATCCCTGAATGCCTTTCAAAGACTGACATTTGTAATTTACCTGTCAAGTTTGTGGCAGAAAGACTAGACAGTGAATAAAAACACAGAAGCAATGTAGACACGTCTTTTGAACGTCCAGGTTAAAAGAAGAAAGTGAATCTGGTGTCAATGAAGAATGGACAGAATAAGGCAGTTTTGAATAAGGGATGCTGCTTATTAACTCTGTGACATATAAAGGACAATTCTATGTTCATTTAGGCTTGGAGTTTGGCTAAATGACGAATAGAAAGGAGATGTCACTTGAAGGTGGTAAGGAAAATAACCTAGAACAAATAACAAAGAAGACAATCAATTTAAAGGGACAACATCATTACGACCCAGGGGCCTTGTCTCAAGCTTTCATAATTACAGTGACAGGAAGTATGGGGGATGTAGCACTAGCAACTGAGAAGTTAGGAAACAAAAGATGTGTCTGTACTTAAGGACCAGTTGTCCTGCAGTGGTAGGTAAGGTTGGATAAAACAGACACCAATTATTCTGTCCTCTAGGTCCATGAGGATGGGGGGGGGGGATGAGGGAATAATAAAAGTAAGTACCTGTTAAAATTTACTTTTATTTACAAGCAAATAAAAACATGCTAGAGGAAACTTAATCCTGTCGAACTGAGTCAGGTAAAAGTATCTTTCCTCTTAATTAATAATTGAAAAGGAATCCCAAGCAAGCAGCCTCTGCAGGTGTGGGAGGACGTCCTATAATTGGAGCCAGTATGAGCCATGGGGGTGAGGATCAGAGAGGTGACTCAGAGCTT
This sequence comes from Rattus norvegicus, assembly GCF_021556685.1. Classification (NCBI taxonomy): domain Eukaryota; kingdom Metazoa; phylum Chordata; class Mammalia; order Rodentia; family Muridae; genus Rattus; species Rattus norvegicus. Next base: position 158,867,634 of record NC_141534.1, on the reverse strand, counting down.
GTGTCAATTATTTGCAGATTCTACAATGAAAAGCTAAGAATTCAGAAGATGCAGGATGACGGAAGCTCAACTCTTAGAGGCCATTTTAGCTCAGTTCCAGCTTACGTTTGTCGAGCTGTTTTCTTGCTGACAGTTTGTTTCCTTTAGTCTGGGATGGGAAAGTGTCTGTAGGACTTCTTGTGAAGGGTGCTTATGCTTACTACCCCAGAGGCACAGACCATATTTAAGCCACTAGTCAGTTGGAATCTGTAGATCAACACACAAATCTCTTTTTTTTAATACAGTCTGGCAAAGATGTTTAGAGTACCCTGGTTTAGAGTACATTAATAGATACACAAATACAGCAACAAATACAACCAAACCAAACCAAGCAAACCTCAACTCACCTCTCCTGTTCTGCTCCACAGGGAATGTAACTAGACACAGAAAGTCTCATTTTTCATTCACCAGGAAAAATGATGATGTTCAAAAGAACTCGTTCAGACAAGAATCAATTCTCTTTTTTTCTGAGACAGGGTTTCTCTGTATACCACAGGCTGTCCTGGAACTCACTCTGTCAGCCAGGCTAACCTCAATCTTAGCTCTCTCTGCCTCCTAAGCATCAGGATCAAAGGCACGCACCACCAAACACTTGGCTCAAAAGCCGATTTTCAACAAAACTCTAGTATTAATTTCCCAAATTGTTAAATTTCCCATTTTGAGCGCTTAGCTGAATCTCTTGTCTTATATCCTCTATAGCATAAATCATCTCTATTTAACAGATACCTCTCTTTAAAAGATCAGAAAAAAAAGTAGAGTAGGGGCTGATTTCTCCTGTTCTTCTTGACTTCAAGGGAAGCGTAACTTTTCCTCACCTATAATTTGCATCAGAGCCTTTCAGAGAGTTCACAGTGTATTCTGTCCATGCTTCCTCTCCTCACTTATCACCTTTTTTCCCCCTGTTGACCGTTTCCATCTTATCCCCAGGTACTGATGGCTCAAGCTTTCTCAGTCACCTCTAGTTCAAACTCTTTGCTACTGAAGGTGCATGGGATACCTGCTGATCACAGATATGAGCAGACTGAAGGGATCTTTCTTGGTGTCTCTCTGTCAAGGAGATCCCCTCAGAAGCGATGGTCTAGGCATAATCCAAAGACTTAACTGTTCAGGAGCTTTTTCTTTCCTCACAGTGTCCATTGACTAGACCCAGCCCCCGCTTCATGAATCTCTTTATGCACGTCACTTCCAGGGAGAAAAGAGCTTCCCTGAATTCCCTGCATTGTCTCTCTCTGGCTTCTCAGAATTCTTTTCGATTCTGTTTTGCTGGAAGGATGTCCTCAGATGTCTGGTGATCCTGGCTTATATAACCAAATTATAAATGAGGCACTTGGTCTAGGGTTATAGTTTAATGGTCGAGTGCTTGCTTGGTCAGCACATATGAGGACCTAAGTTCTCCAGTCTCTGGTACAAAGAGAGAGAGGGGCCGTGGAGGGGAGAGGAAGAGAAAAGAAATAACAAAAGACAAGAAGGAAAAAGAATGAGTCACTGAAATGTGGACTGGCAACTTTGTGTGGCTGGAGAAGGATCAGTGGTTAGGCTTGTTCTAAGACAGGTTTCCCCATGTCCAGATGTGGGAGACACGCTCATTTGCACAAGACTACATATGAAGGTCTCTGTCGTATGTTTGGTTTATTTTCTCTAGTATCTCTCAGAAGCATTTACTGCAGAGGCAATGTCTGGTTGTTGAATTATGAAAAAGAAGGAAAAGAATAAAATGGCTGTGGGGTTGTGTGGTCATGTACCCCAGTTCCCTGTGCACTGTTTTACTCTGTGTGAGGTCCCATCTGCAGAGACTCTCTGGTTCAGTGTTTCCCAAAGTGGAAACACTGACTTGCTGGAGGTGGGGATGACTGGCGGGTTGAGAAGGGAATGGTGGGCTCCAATTGTTCCTTATAAGGCATCTAGCAAATCTTAGTATTTTTAGTCACTACTTACAGCATTCTTCAAATGTCCAAGGCCTATGAGACCAGGATCCTGCAGTTCTCATAAGCCTCATGTTCCCAGATGCACTATGGCTTCTGTGCTGTCAGCACTGCTAGGCCACCTTCCAGTCAACCAATGGCTGTCTGGCTCCTAAAGCTTCCAAGGCTTTCCCCAAATCCTTTGTGTGCAGCACTGACCCAAATAGTTTTTGAACTCAGTTATTAGTATGGGTGGCATTTTAGAAAGGAAAGGAAATATAATCGGGCCCTTAACCTATCATCTTCAAGAATGAATTCCAAATTCATGTTAAGTTCTTAGTACCTTCAATCCTGGTGGGTCTGTGTCAGTCTGTCTTGTAAGACCAAATGCACCTGAGCTCTGCCATTATCAGTATGTATTCTCTTACCGAGCTTCTCAACAACTGCAACAGTGACCTCAAGAGGAGGGAAGCTGGGGTTCGTGTATTTTCAAAGTCTCATTGTATCTTCCCTAGAGCTTTCCTACCTTTCTAGAGAGACAGAATTGTTCCTTGAATCCATCTGTTCCCCTACTCTACATGTGCAGAAATAAAGGCTTATACTATTTAATTTCTGACTTCAAAGAATTTACTGGGGTTTTTTGCTTGTTGGTTGGTTTTTTGAACACAGGACAGGAAAGGTTCAGATATAATCACTGCACCGTGTCAGCACAGAGAGCACATGGCAGAGGCAACCCTGTGAACCTGCAAGGTACAAAGGAGGTGGCACTGGAGAGGAGATGACATCTAGACTTACCTGGAGATTAGGGAGCAATACGTGGAGGAGACTAGGCACGGGGATGATGGAAACACATGAAAGTGAAGGAACAGTATGTGGGGACAAAGGTTTATATCCCTACAGTCTCTGAACAGCAGAGATTTATTCCATCAAGAGGAAGTGCAGAGCAGAGGGGACTGAGTCATACTGTGACAGTACAACCCTATGTCGAAGTATGAGAGAAAATGGAGAACAGCCTCCTCTAATGAGGCCTTTGGCTTCTGAATTACCAAATTAAACTGAGGTAGTAGGAGCTCTTGGCTGTGTGAGAAACTTGATACTGGAACTCCTATGTTAGTGGGAAGATTTGGGAACAGGGAAGGGGTTATAATGTCTTCTACCACCTGCCAGAGACCCGTTGTCTCCATTAACAAGGTGAAGCTTCCTCTTGGAGTGCTGTGATGACTGTGTATATGTGATACTCTAGTTATATGATGTTAATACTGGGAGTTAGGGTAGAGAAAAACAGGAGCGTCGGGTGTGACCCTCTGAAACTATCTCTACAGTTTTTAACGGAGATGAATGATTTTTAAAAATCCACAAAAAAATCTACCCATATTAACAAGTAAGTATTTACATAGGTAAAAATCTGAGCAGAAATAAGTGAGGAGGGAAGGAGGAAGAGGAGAAAGAGGAGGGAACAAAGGAGTAACTTCTGAAAAAAAACTTCCCTCTTTATCTCCGTTTAGCATCATAATGAATTGAATTCAGTTTGCTCCTGAAGATCACGATAAAATTAAATTCAATTTGGATAGTCTCTTGGGTCTGTTAATCATTTGGATTAGAGGCCAGGCACACCACTGCCTGGACGGAAGTTGGACTGAGTGGGATATTTAAAGAAATATCCTGTATACTCAGGAAATATGGTGGATTTTAAAATGCACTCTAGATAGTGTTTGATCAGAATACACCAAGGAGCAAGGTCGATTTTTTTCAAAGGACATTTTGTTTTCTAGTTTCGCTGTCTGGTCTGATCAGTGGTAAACATAACATTTCACAACAGCTTCTATCTTCTCCTAGGTCTTACTTGTTTCTGCAGCTGGAAGAGAAGTGCTAAGACATTCCAAGGCACAGTTCAGAGGGCAATCTTGAAATCATGCAAATGAAGAGAATCATGACATGTAACTCAGGATGTAGAAATAGATGAAGAGAAAAAAGGTGCTGATGAGGGCTGGCTATATATTTGGGCCATGTGAAAGGCATGGGGTAGGAAAAACAAGCACAAATTTACTTGGCAAGATCTTTGGCCCTTGAGGGATATTTTGGGATTTGGGTTTTAGATTTAGAATACATGCGCTACAACATTTCATACCCAGCTCTTACACCTTTCTTGTTCTACTAGTTCACACTATTTAGAACATTCAAACACACACACACACACACACACACACACACACACACACACACACACACACACACAAACCAGTAGTCATATTTCCAGAGTTCCTTGGAAAACTGGCTCCCACTAGGTCCAGCCAATGGGAGGCACTGTTAGGAGCAGGAAATGAAGGAAGAGGGAGCAACAAGAGCTTCCTCCCTGCTTCTGAGGTATCACTTCCTTGTTTTCCTTCATGATTTCTATACATCGGACTTAATGTCTGTCTGTTCTGTTTCATATGCTAATAATAGAAACAAAGGTCTTGTGTATGTTACACAATTGCTCCATCAATAATTCATATCCTCAGCCCTTGGTTTAATACAAGATCTTCCACCTAGCCCAGGCTAGCCTCAAAGTCTTCATCTTGCCTTAGCTTTTGAGAGGTAGGAATATAGGCAAGTGTCAAAAGACATCTAGATGTGAAGGCATCCTGATGTGTTTTTGCTCTAGATTCCTTTGACTAGGACAGAGAGGGTAAGTTTTCTGACTTTAATGATCATTGAAGTATAAAGTATTACTTAGTAAAAATGTGAAGAAAGGCAGACAAGAGGATGTTAGCACCTACGGATGACTACATAAGCTTGTCCAAGTGCTAGTGTCAGTGTGATAGGGTTTGACTTCAATGCTGTGTACTTTGAATAATGTCCTCCAAGAATTTCTGTATCTTTATCTTAGGACCACAGACTGCTACTTAATATCACAAAAGGGATTTTGAAGGTAAGATTATGTTAAGGATGCAAGGTAGGGAGATTACAGCTGGGTCCTAAACGTAGTTAAATGGATCTAAATGGATCTATATGGGAAGTCGATAATGGAGCATGACATAAGACAATGGGAGGAAGAGGTTTCGGGGATGTGTAGAAGGGATCAGAAGCCAAGTGGTCAAGCAGGTGCCAGAGGCTAAAAACAAGCAGAGAAATGATCTCCCCTTTGTCTTAAGGGAATGCACTCTCTGCTGAGACCTCTATTTCAGCCTAGTGAAACTAATTTCAAACTCCTGATCTCCTCTCTGTAGCTGTAAACGATAAGACATTTGACTGTTCAATTCTGCACCACTCACTAGTGCAGCAGTGGGGTGCTAATACACTGCTCCCTCCCTTGTGGGTTTGAAAACTCCAAATTTAAGCTGTCAACAAAATCCATGCCTGAAATGAAATAATCATTTAGGGAACAAAGTTTCTCTTCTTCAGATCCATCCATACTCAGTCTTCTCATCCAAACTGAATGATGCCAGCGTCTCTTGGGTTTTGAGGGCTGCATTGTCATGGCTCCCTTCTTCCTGTAGAGTCCTACAGGGAGTGAGTGATCTTGGGAGGGATGCAATTTTTCTCCACCTCTTCATCCCAATTCAGGATAACTTTCTGGTCCTTTCCTTAGAATTGCTCCATGGGATTACATCAACACTCAATTTTGATTCTACCCAGTCCTATTCCCCTTTGCTAAACACCGATTCTGAATCATTCCATAATAAATTGCACATCTGCCAATCTCCTTCTGAATATGCTTTTCTCAGGAACTCAACCAGTAAAAGTGATGTATCTATATTTAGGCAAAGACTCTGCATGCTTGGCTTCTCTATATCTCTGCTAATAATAACTCAAAACAGTCTTCTATCATATATGAAAATTAAAAAGAAATAACTTAGAAAGCAAGGTCCTTTCATAAAAGAATGTGGCCATACACAATCTCACTCTCAACTGGGGTCATGGTTAGAAGGTAAGGCAAGAAGTGGGGCAGGGAGGACGCATCATCAGGATGCAGCGGAGATTAGAAGTGAACAGTGGCCTGTACATGGAAGAAGCAGGTGCTAGTAAGACATCGCTAGGAACTTGATCCTGTTACTTCCTTATATAGATGCCATCATATCAGTTTTTAAAGTTGAAGAATATGAAACCTAAAGGAAAGAGCTGATTCAACCAGAGAATAGATGAGGCTAAGTCAGTTAAAATACCGAAGCCATGTGGCTAAGGATGCAGCTTGGATGGTAGGGTGATTGCTCAGCATGTGTATGACCTGGGATTGATTTTCAGAACCACATAAAATGGGTAGCCTCAGCACTTGGGAGGCAGAAGTATGGGGACTGTGGTTCAGCCAGTCATCAGAGCAAGTGTAGGCCAGTCAGTAACCCCTTTCCCCCACCTCTGCTCAAAAGAGTACAGAAGCCATGTCTCTAGAATATCTTTCTTCTAGCTCATGTTCAGTTAAAATGTGACTCCCCTCATCCAAGATTTATTTAATCACTGTGGACAGAAGCCTATCTTTCCTACCTGTAGATATCCCTAGCACTTAGTGACCAAGAAGAGTTATTAAACCAGATCCAGCAAATAATGAGGATTTTGTTCGAAGCCACCTGGGGCTGTATAGCAAGTTCAAAGCCATCTTGAGCTCCATACTGAAACCTTTCTCAACAAACAAACAAAAAAACAAAAAAACCCCAAAAACCCTACACCAACCAAACATCCATTTATCAGTCAGACAGCCATGAACGCACTCAATGTACTCTATGTCCATATAGGTAGGCCAGGTGTAGCACCCACCCTTTATATCGACAACCCTCTTTCCTTCCTTGACTTATGAGCTCTCTGCTGCTGTTGATAGTAAATCTTTTCCAGTCTCTCTCAGGTGCAGGTACTTATGCCTTCTTTATCATGCAGTATGCCTCACAGATATTCATATTGATACATACAATATACTTCGCATGTTTCTTTTACTTGTTTCCCTTTCTGGTCTGAAAATACATGGAAGAAAGCAGCAAGCCTTATTCAACAATTATGCGTGTTCAGCTCCTAGTTTAGGCACATACCACTCAATGCTTATAAGATATAATTGAACTGGATAAGACTCCCAAGTTTGAGGCCAAAAGAAATCTTAGCAGGTGCACCAGTGGCACATGCTTGCTACCAGGGTAAACAGGGGCAAACTGCTCAACCTTTCAAAACTGGAAAAGATGGCAAGAACAATCCCTTGTCTACTGTGAGGGCTAGTAAAATGATTCCAAATGAGGTCTGGCCTCCTCATGAAGCTGACAATTGTTGGACCCTTTCTTCGTAGTTTTCTAGTTATCCGTTCATTTGTTCTATGGAGATGCTGGGAATCACACCTAGGGCCTTACCCATGTTAGTTAAATGTTCTACCACTACATGTCCAATGCTTTTTGTTTTTAAATCAGGCAGGGCTGACAGAGCCATGAAAGCTCATGTAGGATAATTTAATACTTGTGATAATTCTTTCAGAGACTTGGTTTACTATCAGTAGCTGGTGCTGTTAACAACGGTAACGATGTATAAAGTAGAGTTAAATAAAAGAAAGCAGAAAGAGAAAGAGTGACCACTGGATTCATTTTATCGGATAGCTAAATGGAGAGAGAATGCATCAGGTAATAAAATTCATGATGTTAGTGGTTTTGAAGTAAAGGGCATCTAAAAGTGAGATATGTACTTCTTCCTTCCAAAAACACTTGAAGGATTTGATTATCTGATGGACTCACCCCTATATGGCTGAGAGAAACAACAATGCACTGTCTACCTGTGGCCATGCCTTCTGGAAACCATATGAAACTATGAAGTCAGCAGCATTTCAGAAAGCAAACAACAAGCCAATTGAAGTTGACATTTATCATTTAATTCAACTTGTATTGAACCAGATTTGGCCTTACACAAGATCTGAATTCATTGCAGGGAGATATTGGATCCTGATATAAATGCAGAATCACTGCAGTTTAGTCCAAGACGCTAAAGGCTTTCAGAAATGGTGCTGTATAAGATTGGTTTGAAATCTGTACCTTAGTTTGGAACTACCAAGCAGGGACTGCAGATGATGTAGGAGGGTATGTATCTGGCAACACACCACACTTGTTTTTCTTGACTATTTTGGGCAAAGAGAGAACTAAGCTCTGAAAACTATTCATTTAGAGACATGATTAAGAGGAACAGTGCTTGTGTACAGTTGAAGTGTAGCTACATGCTATCTGAGTGTGCTGTCTGTGAGTTTCTTTATGGTGTGATTATTCAGACCTAGCTTCATATCACAATAACCACTCCACTCCTCTGAACTTGTCATGTGCTTTCTTATAATCCTTTCAAAAGCTTTTATCTGCCATACCAATGTGAACATGAAGAAATATTGCCCAAGTCCAAAAACTTAAAGTTGATGGTAGCACAAAAAGAACCTTGATGGCATGACATTGCAGTGGTATCCTTTAGTCATGAACCTGACCAATGACCAGAAGACCAGGATTTACCATTCACTGTAGGCTTCATCATATACAAATGTGACGACAACCAAAAAATGGAGCAGTCCAATAGCCTGTGTAAAGGCCTCCTCTTCTTGTCATCTTTACAAATACAGACACAATCAAAATGGACTGTCTTTCAAATGCCAGGGACAACTCTCCTCCTTCCTCCTCAAGGCCACACCTAATATGCTTAGCCAGCATGCATCTTTTTTTTATTGCATCCCTTTTGATGAATTGTTCTTGTTCCTAAATTAAATATATCATATTTGTAAATCCCATCAGTCTATATTTTTGCACCTTTGAGCACTGTTGAGTATCTGTTACCATTCATGGCATGCCCTCCCATAAAATCCTATATGATATTCACCACATTTTTCATTTTTATCAGAAGTGGTATTTCTTTGGGATGCTGTCTTCAGAAAGAAATAAATATATTTTATTGTTGATAAAAATGGACATGTGCATGTAACAGTAAGGAAATAAGTTACATCTCATGTTTTCATCTCATGAATATTAGACTTCAGAATGTCCTGGGCATGGTAGCATGTGTCTATCCTCTCAGCATTTGGGAAGTGGAATTAATAATATTAATTCCATGAATATAACTGGTTGTCCACCAGAATGGGAGCTCTTAAGGTGGAGCCTGTTTCTTTGCCCCATACGCAGGTTGTTTCTCAGCTATGTGAAGGAGCCACCGTAGACTCTCCCATGTAATGAGATGAGAATTAGAGTTTCAGAGCTACTACAAATCCTTAGCCTGGCAGGCAAGGCTATTAAGATGTGCTTTCAGCTCCAATCTTTAGTCCCGCGGTCAGCTCCCCTCACAACAGTACAGTGGACCACATGTGCGGAAAGCAGACTCTGCTTTCACACTCACACTTCTTTGTGTCTGTTCTCCTTTTTCTGTCTCTCTCTTTCTCTTTTTTTATTAGATATTTTCTTTATTTACATTTCAATGCTATCCTCTTTCCCAGGTGCCCCTCCAGAAACCCCTATCCCATCCCCCCTCCCCCTGCTTCTATGAGGGTGCTCCTCCACCCACCCACCCATTTCCTCCTGCCTTCCTACCCTTGCATTCCCCTACACTGGGGGCATCAAGCCCTCATAGGACCAAGGGCCTCCCACTGATGCCCCACAAGGCCCATCCTCTGCAACATATGCAGCTGGAGCCATGGGTCCCTCCATGTGTACTCTTTGGTTAGTGGTTTATCCCTGGGAGCTCCGGGGTGTCTGGTTGGTTGATATTGTTGTCCTTCCTATGGGATTGCAAACCCCTTCAGCTCCTTCAGTCCTTTTTCTAACTCCTCCTTTGGGGACCCCATTCTCAATCCAATGGTTGGCTGTGAGCATCTGCTTCTGTATTTGTGAGGCTCTGGCAGAGCCTCTCAGGAGACAGCTATATGTCTTGACATCAGAACCGATCTTTGCAGCCCAGAACAACTACCACTTCTTCACAATACATCCTTGGTCTTCAGGCTCAGTGAAGCCATGGTGTTTCTGCTACACATTCGCCAAACAATCTGTGATGACAGCTATGCCCTGACTTGTATTTTTACAGTAATATGTCCCAAAGGGCACATCCTGTAAGGATATGAGATATTTCCTATTTATTCCTGTAAAATGTCTGGCATAGGATCTTGGATTCAGTGAGTGTTAAAAATTCCTGGATGAGTGGAAATTGATAATTGAATATGTGGTGGACTTTCCTTAGGGCATTGAGAATGAGGTTAGAGTATGCTGGAAACTAACAGATTTATGATAGGACAAGACTTGGATCCTAGAATTTGTAAGCACCTGGGGATAAGAATATAGGTAAGATATCTCGGAGGCTGACTAGACTGGGCCTGCATAAACAAACAAACAAACAAACAAACAAACAAACAAACACCACCAGCATCACCATCATTAACAGAAACCTACTACAAGCAACCACACAGATGTGCTGTGGTAGGTCTATATGAGCTGAGTGGCAACCTACATCCCAAGGTGACTTGATATATGGTACACGCTGAATAAAGATGTGCCCTCTTTGCTTCCCATCATCTACTCAGTGCTTCTCTTCACCCTGTCACCTGCCACCAAACTGTGCTGTAATGAGTGACTTTTCTGTCCCTCGCCACTGAGGACTAGAATATGAGCACCTTCTTCCATATTACTGCATTTCCAACTCGAGACATGTTTGCTGAATAGATGTAGAAAGTGAAAAGATGAGAAGTGGCGATAGCACCACACACCTGGCAGGACACTTGGCTTTTTATTGGAATCACAGTAGTGGCTCTGAGCATTATGGGAAAGATATTGTTTCTGGCTTTGTGGCAATATATGTTTATTCAGAAAAAGCTTAGCTCTGGTGTGATAGGAGGGCTTGTCAGAGTGAATATTCTGGGTCAGCTGGGACATGTTTTGAGAGCAGATGGTTAAATCCCATTTCTCTGCCCAGACCTCAGCAGTAATTGCTCTGGTAACTCTGGGAATTTATGGGTATGTGCACACAGCCATGTGAATTTAAAAGAAGCAATAACTTACATCGTCAGGAAAGTCCTAAGAGCTTTGATTTTTTTATCGTTCAATTCCTTAAAAAATTGACTTAAGATGTTTGTTATTACTTGAAAGTATAAAACAGCTCCCTGTGCCCATATACTCTGGTCTATTAGTTCACTGCCATTTTTTATTGCTAAAGCTTCATTCCTTAAATCCAGATCCTAAAGGCTTGAGTAACATGGCCTGATACAGTGTTTATTTCTGAGTCTTTGGCATGTAGTGATTTGGTACTGATCTGGGGCACTTGCCCTGGCATTTCATCAAAGGTGCTGAAACAGGATTTCCATAGACATTCTATAGCTACAACCTGAATTCAAAGAGACTGCTCCTTTGACCAGAACTGCTAAGACCACACAGGACAGGGACTTTCTTATGGCACTTGCTTCAGGGAGCTCTGCAATGCTAACAGATGGCTGGCAGAACACAGCCCTGATCAAGTCAGCAGGGTGACACTCATTAAGAGTCATCACTGAATCCATTCCCAGTAAAATCCCATTCCAATGAAATATCACTGTCAACAAATTGTCAGTCTGCTTGAATGAACGTTACTCCAGGGGACTATAACGCTAGGCCTGGTTGAAGCTGCATAGATAACCAGTACTCTCTTTGAGCCTCAGAGTCTTTTTGCCAATCATTTTCTGGATTGGTCCTGGTCAATCTTCCTTTCATCTCATCTCACCTCCATAGGTGGTGCAGGAAGCAAGGTCATTGACTTCCCTCTCAGATCTTGTCACTCCTTCGCCTGTCTACTTGTTCTCCCCGATGAGAAAGTCAAGGAGAACGAATGGTAGAGAACATAGGCACCTTGTCTCACTGGTCAAAAACCCTTCACCGTAGACATTCATTCATCCTTCTGCTTCAAGCACGTTGTTCTTTCAAAGAAAGTCAATCTCTCCATCTCCCTGCCCTGTCTTCCCTTTCTCTCCTTCCCCTCCATAATGGAACACATTGATCTTCTAATGCATCCTATTAAAACTACATTTGGTTGTATTTTAGATGCCATTAGTGAATCAAAATATTTCTGTGCGAACAGAGGGTCAGATGTAGATAACGCCAACCTTGGCTAGTGATGCTCAGGTCACCAAGCCCAGATTGCTGTGCATGACCTCAGAGTCATCCTGCATCACCACTGAATCCTCCTTTACCCTCATCAACAGGTAAAATTTTAACAGTTACATTTTCACACCTCCAGGTCTCTCTACAGGGCCCCTCTCCTATGTTGCCTCCTGGAGAGACTTCAGCCAAGGCACAAGCCTCCTCTAGTTAACGCAACAGGAAGCCTCAGTTGCCAAGCCTTGCTCTTTCACCTGTATTCCCATAGCCCTTTGTTGGAACACCTGCACTGTGAATTCTCTTGTTCTCTTGGTGATCTCCTGCTGCTACAATTGCAATGAAGGTGTGTTGAAGCCTAAATTTATGACCTGATATGAAGAGCCAATTGGGAGAATAAATAAAGACATCTCTTATTGATTCCCCCATCTCATTCACCCCATTATTAGGGATGAAGGGAGAAAGCATGTGTGAGGTGCCCTGTCTACATGAAAGGCTGGTACCCAGTAATTAGTGGCAGCCTGAGAATGCGACAGGAGTTCTAGTTCCTCCTTTACCACTAACCCTTTCCCCAAGCTTCCCGACACCATCTAAATTGAAGCTCTCCTTTCCCAGGGCTCCACTCTGCTTACCAGTTATTCATAAATCTAATCAATAAATGCTGGCTTGGTTTCACCATTATTCATAATAGATCATAGTTTCGTGTGTAGTTTTTTTTTCCTTCCATTTTTCTCAGTACAAAAAAATACCAGGCCAAGAGAACACCCATAGCTACCCATGGAACATAAATTCAGATTCTGTTCATGAATACACATACTGAGGAACACATGACTGCAGAAGAAAGATGTGACTGTTGTATGACATGGACAAGTTAGTTAACCTCTGTGAGGTACGGACAATAACCACTCCAGGTTAGGCTGCAGCACTTTTCAGGAAATACCCTAAGCCTCAGTGACAAGAAAACATCTGTATTCTCTTAATTACTGTTCAATCTTAAAGTACTTTCCTATTATTGATAGCTCATACCAAATCCTCAACAGAATTCAACTGGGCACTTCTTAAAAGTTTATAGTAAAAAAAACCTTTTTTTTACTGTGTGTGTGTGTGTGTGTGCCTGACTGCCATCTTGCCACTTCCACAGGAAGATTACATTTTTATTGTTTCTATTTTCTTACTAAGAATGCCAACACACACATTGAAGCCTCATTTTTTTTAAACAAAATCCAGTTTTACTGTTCTAATATGCATCTCCTAATGACATGGAAGGAGAAAAAAATCTTGCCAGAAATGATGGAGACAACCAACCATAATCATGTTAATTATATTCAACTGTCTGCAAAGAGGTCAAAGGTGAAGTCTGTTTTCTTCTTCAGAGATAATGATGTTATTCTTAGTAGCAACTCTATATTTCGTACTTGTAATGACATCATTGGACTTTGATTTTTTTTTATAAACTAAATGATTTTTAGTGCACTGTCTTGTCTGAAACAAAAGGTGAGATTAGATTTGTGAAATTCACCTTTGCCCAGTGTGACCCATCTTCCTTCTTACATCGTGCTGTATTGCTTGAAGGCTTCTCTTAACAGAGGACTTAGAAAAATACCTTCTCTCTTAGGAAGTCCTGAGACTGCACAGAATTCTCCAGCTTTCCATGTTTTATATGTCTTTCAGAAGGAGAGAGAGGGGGAAAGGAGAGAAGAAAGGAAAAGAAGACCCAGAGAAGGAGAGAAAGGAGGGAGGGAGAAAGGAAGAGGGAAAGAGGAGGGGGAGGGAGTGAAATCCTTAACTCACTTTAGTGCACACTAAATTGCAGGGTATGCAAAAGTCCTATTACTGTCTCTGCTCTGAGTACACACTTGAATCAGCCTCCTTTTGTGTCTATGTGAGGTGTGTTTTGGTGTTTCCTTTTCCCCCTACATTTTCACGTCTTTCATCCAGGAGATTCTTTCTCCCAGGTGCCACCAGGCTCTTTTCATTGAGCAAGCAATATGTTTGGATTCTCTGACAATCTTATCCATCCAGTTCCACACGCCAATGAGGACCTGTCTTTATGAATGACAACCCCCTGAAGTAAATGTCACCCTCAATTCATAGGTGGAGAGAGGAGAGGGTGAGTAAATGTGGATCTGAATTTAGTAATAGATTCTTGCTGCAGACCCCAGCCTTTACTTAACCCACACGACACAACACCATTTCTTTCAAACCCACCCAGTCATCTCTGTGTGTGGATCCACACAAAAGTCATGTTGTGATGGTGTTCATCCTTGCATACTGTACTTGTTTTACCAATAAACTGTGTAGTTATAGAAATGATTTCTAGTATGTGGATTATTTGATTGTATAGTATTTAGGGGATCATATCATGCCATACGACTCTCAGCATACCTATTTGAATATAGGCGTTTTACTTACTGAATTGTAAAGGGTAGGCTGCATCTCAGATTAAACATCAGCATAAACAGAGCCAGAAATTTATGTCCAGGTCAGTAGAAGAGTTTTCCAAGAGAAAACGCAAATCCACTACCACTCCCTTCTCTCCTTAGTCTACCGCTTTCCCTGAGCATGCTCAGTTTCACTCAGCTACCACTGCCACTTGACATCTGTCTTCACAGCAATGGTTTATAATTCGCAACTGCAATCTTCCTTCTGATGACCTTCAGACCTCTCAGCACCTTCAGAGAACTTGTAACTCCCCAGTCTTCATTCAAAAGGCACTGCAAACTGCCCCGTTTCCCAACTCAAAAATGCCAGCAGTAATCAGCTTTTAAAATTTGTGTCAAAGGTTCAATATGAAAGATAATAACATCAGTTGTACACAGTTTATTTAACTTCTGTAATATTTGGTATTGAAAACATTTTTCTACTTTGAAAGCTCTGGGATTTCACCTATTTTCAAACTTTCCACATTTTTAATCTCTTTTCAGTTTTGGAGGAGAAAGAGGTGGAAGGAGGGAGGGAAGGGGAGAGCTAGCGGATCCAGAGGGGCAGAGCTACCTAGGCCTTTGGAACCTAGACGATTCCATCATAAGCCTCAGACGCCTAACAGGGAGTTGCGGATTTTGGTATTTTACCTGCTGGGTTTCAGTCTTGCTTTGGATGAATCTTTGCTTTGTTTACCTTGGAATGTGAGCGTACACTCTGTGGCAGTAAGTAATGTGTTTTCCATGCTATAGGTCTCACAGTTAAGACATTACCTGAGTTTCAGAAGACGCTCTGCACTTAACACTTTAAAACAGTGTTAGACTTGTTTAAGAAGTATGGGCGATTTAAATAAAAAATCCATACTCCGGCTTTGCACAAAGTTAGTGTTTAGTGCAGGAAAGTCTTGAAGATTTGCTGGTTCTGAGGAGATTGCCCACTTAAATGCTACCTGGACAGTTAAATTGGACAGTGACCTTGAGGAAGTTGTTGAAATTGTTTTATCCTTGGAGCACAAATGTATTAAATGAGACCAACATGGTTATTAATCATGTGGCCATTTACAAAACTATAACCATTCATATATTATTCATACAACTCAATATAGTTATTAAGAGGTTAAATACAATGCACATGTGAAACATAAATATCCAGTTACTATTTAGAATGATAGTAAGAGCAGAATTAAAGCCGCAAAAAGGGAAGGACACTATAATGTGTTATTAGTGGGTAAATAAGTCAGTTTTTACTGTGTGCCAAGACAATCTGTATTTGTCATCACGATCCTCCTGATACAGTAGCAAGTTAAATTTTATTATTCAAAGTTTCAGGAGAGGAATTGGAAAGCAGAAGAGGAAAGCACTTGGACATTTACAGCTCTGTCAGGAGGCCCAGGCTCTGGCTACAAAACTTATGCCCACCTGCTGAGGCTCACAGCTTGGAGTACGGACAAAAGCAACCACAAGTGCTCAGGACACCTTCCAGTCCAAACTCTGATGGGCACTGCAGAGGTGCCTTGGTGCAGAGGTTACATGAGTCAGCACTGTTATTTCTGACTCACAGTGGGGAGCAAAGCAGGGTGACCTTCCTTTGGAAGCACTCATGCAAGTGATTGGCAAGCCCTCAGGACAAAGTGAATGAATCATTTGTATAGGTAAACGTATTAACACCTGCGTATCTTCCTTTAAGTTTAGGCAGGTAGTGTTTAAATCTCTAGAAGGGCATTAACATTCCGATGCACCTGTGTAAGGAGTCAGCAGGAAGGACTGCTGCTGTGGTCTTCAAAGATGGCCCACATTAACCAAATGAGAGATGATATGCTCTGAAGTAGGTCCAAATGAATTCAAGTTCAATGCAGATTGAACCAAATGCCTCTGACAGGTAAGCAATTAAAACTTGTCACCTAAGCTCTTTCCTATATAATCCCCAAATACTTTCTCTGATCAGAAATCTCCCAGAAGAGAGACAGGGCTGTAGCCTCTTAGACCAAAGTTTAAAGAAGGGAAATAGTTACTTCTAAGGAACCTGCTGTGTGTCTGACTCTCCTAAGGGTGTTAGTGCATTAACTCTTTCCGTCTTCCACAGCAAACTGTGAGCCACGAGGAGGACGACAACCTCTTCTAGTTTCCCTGTTCTTTCAGAACTGCTCCTGTCATGTTGGAGGTGATTGTTCTGGTTGCGGTTGCCTGTCTGTCAGTATCATTCCTTAACCCTGCAACCTCATGCTTTCTTTCCCTTGGCCTGAAGGGCTGGGAAGCCTGAGTGCTACAGTCTCAGAATCTCCTGTCAGCAGAGTCAAAGCTCATGTCCTTGCAACCGGAGTGACTTGTGTTGGGGATGTGAAAACAGACATGGCCTACTATCACCCGCTGTCACCATTGCTAGCATTTGTTACATTGCTTCAGACTCTATGCTTTCATATTTCCTAAGTGGGTCAATGTTTAATAATATTTGTTAAGCCGAGTAAACAAGCCCTTTATATAATGAGATTATTGTCCTTTCCCCATAGTTACAGAGCAGAAGCTTCCAGAGATGAGGCAGTAGAAAATCTCCTGTCCAGGTATCCGGACTGTTTTTCATCTCTGCTTTCGCTTTTTGTACTCAGCTCTGCCTTCAGGGGCTATAATCCCCAGCGTTCCTGGCCCAGTCTTATCTCTGTGGTGAAGCACTGTGTTCAGCTTTCCTCCTGCTGGTATACCCAACTGCAGTTGGAGCCACCCCCATAGATTGGAAGTATACATTAACTGTCAAAATAAGCAGCTTATTAAATATATACTAGACCTGTTGAGACTCCCTGTCAAAAATGTACCTTTGTCTGCAGTGTCCCTGAAGATCCAGTGTGGGGATGGCCCAGAGCTGAAGCTTACAGCGTACCGATTGAGGGAATAATTGAATTCAAGTTCACTGGTCTTGCTTGGCCACAAACCCATTTCCTGATCATATGCTCTGAATCATATGAGTCCAGAAACTGCTTGCGGGATGGTAATATCATTAAGCCTAACACCCATACCCTACACCTCATTTTTAATGCCTCCTAAGTCACCTTACAGGGCTGCTTCTTGTAATTGGGGTACCCTACTGTCAAGGGCACTGCAATTTCGGGGTAGAGACAAAATCTATCCCCACTTTTTAATTGATAAGATACCGGAAGCACTGAAAATTAGTGTACTTCTACTATGGTATAGTCAAAAATATCCAGAGAGTCAAACTAGACAGATCTAAGTCCTCGTGCCGACTCCTGCTTTAACAGCCTTGAACCTCAGCCACTTGTTTCTGTGTCCTCCATTTTCTCAGGTATATGAGGCAGCTCTAATTTGGTTGTGACCTCTGTCCTCCAAAGATCAAGTGGTGGAAATTTGGTCCTGGTGTTTAGTGTTCAGAGATAGTGAGACCTTAAGGGGACAGAAAGGACTTAATTGAAAATTTTGATATCATTGGAGGAATGTGTGGAGGGAAGCCCCTGGTACTCTGTGACTTCTGTGTCATGATGGAGGTCCCTGTCCCCTATGCCCACCTCCACCATGAAGCCCATCACAGCAGTCTAACTGATGCCAGTGTTCTTGAGCCTCCAGAACAATGAGCTAAACAAACTTTTCTTTATGAAATTATCCAGAAATAGGAGTTTGAGCTGAACAACATAAACTAGACCAATGCAACAGTGTGTGCCTTGGTAACTCTCTTACAGTCTATTACACAGCTACACTGGCACAGACAGGAAGTTTCTAGTTCAGCATTTGACCTGGGACATGAGCTCACTGAATGAAAATAGGGTTGCCAGCATAAACACCAAGTAAGGGTCTGTGTTTACACATGCTGTAATCCTGTAGGCTAGTCTGTACTTGTAAACAATGCTCTCCAGTCCCAAATCTGAAGCACTGGTGTAGAGGAACACCTAGAGCACATTTTCATAGTCACAGAGTACTACACAGAGAGCTTCTGTTACTGTAAATGTACATCTGTTGGAGATTTCATAGGCTTCATGGTGACTAAACCCTTGGGGTGGGAGGGGTGAAGACAACTGGTCCAGAGTAGACACTGCAGAACCATCATATCCCATTTTCCATAAAGAAGAGAACCAAAATTAAACCAACTAGAAGAATCTGGGGGTGGACAGGTAGTGCTGGGTGCCTTCTGCATGGGAAGGAAGGTAGTAGTTAAAGTTGCAGGAACGGATGAGGTCATGAGGAGTTCAGGATGAAATAGGAAAAAACTGAACTGCACTTGACCTCAGAAAACTTACGGTACTCAGCTCAGCTCTGCGAGTGGCATGAAGCAGATGTCCAGTGACTATTTGTTGAATTAACAAATTAGTATCAGGTTGAAGAGAACATTACCATTCTTTAAAAGGCTCACTCCTACTTGTTTTATTATCAAGACTCGTGCTTTCAATGACAATTGAAATCTGAGTTTCCTGCAGAATCTGGGTCTCTCCGTATTGAAAAATCTTCCCCTAAAAGCTCATCAAACTACCACCAAGATGTTAGGGGTATAGGTATGTATGTGTGCTTGTGCGTATGTGTGCGTGTGTGCGTGTGTGCGTGTGTGCGTGTGCGTGTGTTTGTGTCTGTGCCTGTGTGCTTGCCTGTGCGTGTACATGTGCATGTGTAGGAACTTGTACAGGCCATGAAATAATTCTGGATGTGTTCTTTAACTGTTCCCAATCTGAGATAGGGTCTCAGTGAACATGAAATTCATTGAGCAGCTGACTACTAAGTTTCTAGTCTTCTTCCATTTTGTTTTTGTTTTTGCTTTTTTATGTAGGTGTGGCCACACAACTCCCATTGTTGTGTCAGCCATCTCCTCAGTTCCTGAACACGGATATTTATTAAGCACTTAATGGAGTTCTGACAGGCTCTATGAATTTTCTCATCCTACTGGTGTACTTTAGCCCCAGTTAGACTTGGAAATTAGAGAACATGCTTCTTGTACGATTGAAAATTCTTCAGTATCCAGCAGGGTTCTTGAGCATAGTGATATCTTAATGAATAGAGATATTTAGTGTTAATTAACCAACTAGTATAAAGTCTTCTCAAAGAAGGCAGTGAAATGGAATGCACTGGAACCTTATAATGCTGTTTCCCAGTCTATTTTGTAGGAAAGAACTGGTGCTTGAAGAAGAAAGCATGTCAGGAACCAGGACAAGGGAGCTGAGCTCTGGTACAAGGTTTTACTGGGTCTATGGGAGAATCAGACCGGGGAGACAATATGCAGAGTTGGTTCTAGGAAAAGCAGAAATGTGTTTTCCTTCATTCCTCAACCGTATGTTCATTGTTATCTTATATCAAGTGCTGCTCTCAGTAATGGGGACAAAGGGTGGTGAGGCCACTGCATCTGGTCAGAAGGGCCTGACATTGTGTGGTAAAGTCCTCCTGAGTAGACGCTCAAGAAAAAGGCCTCAGCTACCACAGAGAACTATGACCTATGGGAAGGCAGGGCACAAAAAGCATGTGTACTTTTGCAGGCAAATTATCTCTTGGGTGTTCTGACACTGCTAAAGATAACCTAAGGGGTAAAACAGATGTCACACAAAGGTTAAACAGCTTAAAGGAAGCGATATGAGAGAAATAATTTTGGAACTGCAAACCTACCATTTCCTTTTATCTTTCAAATGGAATTATTGCAGAAACAATAATAAAGGCATTCACACCTCTACATACCCTAGACAAGGGGATGGCGATTGAATGTTTGTTTCTGCCCATCATTAGGCAAACTGCCTAAAAGGAAGTTAAAGGCTGCTACTGCTCTTCCGCCATGATCCTGTGGAAGTTCTGAGAAAATACAACTGTGTTTTCATTGGACTAGGAAGCTCTGAATTTCTCTATCAACTGTGGTGATTTGGGGGGTCAGGAAGCAGGTTTCAAGACAGCATTGCTCTGTGTAACAGTTTTTTGCTGTCCTGGAACTAGCTCTATAGGACAAGCTGGCCTCAGATTCAAAGAGGTCACCTGCCTCGGTGCTCAGACTAAAGGTGGGGGCCATCACTGCCAGGCTAACTGCATCAACTTTTAGAGTCAAAGACAATGAAGTGGCCCCTACAAAGGCACAAGAGAGCTGGAAGACATTGGAGAATTATTTACCTTTTTCCATAGGGGATTTTCTTAGGGATCCTCCACACTTGACCCGTGTCTCCTACATGATTTTATGAACGTTTCTGTCGAGACATATCCATATGTTCACTTGCACTGGTTTTCAGATTTGCTTCACATTGCTAGATGGCTACTACTTAAAGGTTTTCTTTGTCCTTAACAGAGTACTGAAATACTTTCAATTTTCCCCTATAAGACCTACTTCTGCCCTTTGCAGTATTGTAAAATAACTTTATGATCTTTCCTCTCCTCAAAAGTCTTTCCTGTACTTGAATGATGTCACTGTGGCTGCAGTTCTTAACAGAGTGGAACAGCCAGGACTGACTTGACTCATCTTAAGTTGATATGGTCTGCAGTCATTTTTACCTAAGCGGATATCTTTAGCCATAGATAACTGTAGCTAATGAAACTCCCTTCCACATATACTAAGTACAAGGCACTGCTGTGGGCTGAAAAGCAGTGATATTCAAGAGATGGTCCACGGTTTGCTCTAAGTATACATAGCTGGAAGATGCATAGTTCAAGGGCAGGGCATCTGTCTTCTGTTGACACCCCCATCCAGCTTCTAACTACAGCAAAGACACAGACATAGTGCTACACGCCTGTAATACCAGTAGTCAGAAGGAGCCTGAGCCAGGAGTTCAAGGCTACCCTATGCTACACGGCTAGAATCTGTCCCTCAAATTAGAAGGGAAAAAAAGAGGACAAACAACATGCTTTCATTCCTTTACTGTTTGCCTGTGATCAATGATTTTCGAGGTCCAAATATACAAGGAGACTAATCCAAACGAATTGACTATACTGACCATCTTTCAATTCCCTCCACAACCTGCCATTTGATAACAAAGATGTACTGTGCTTATGGGCATAAGTCAAGACAGTGAAGTAAAGATAGGAATAAAGAAAATTTTAAGGAAAAAAATTACGTTAAAAAAGTTTTTGTGTTTTGCCTTTGGTGGCGTTTAGATAACCTTTTCTTGGCATGTCCAATGAGTTTTCAAGGGCATTTTTCATTCCTTTGCCCTTTGAAATCGAATTATTGTCATTTAAAGGTGATCTGCCAGCACTGTCTTACCCACGCTTATTACAGCTGTCTAAAGATATGACATTCAGACTGATATGTGCTGCTGCTGGGTGCTGGCTTGATGTTAATGCATTTTCTGATTCCCTAGTAAGCAATTCCGTTTTCATTCCAATCAAACCAGATTTTTAGAATGAACTGTAGTTGCCCAGTCTCTAGCATCTGTCTGAAAATGGGCGGTTCCTTGTGATGTTCTCAAATCCCTGTTCCCTGATCATAAAGGCCTCCACACGGCAGTTGATCCTCAAAACGTACTCAGTTTGTTTAAGACTCTCAGGATCCATATGGGGAAAGTTTATTGTCTTCTTTTCAAAAATAATTAACCTCCCTCTAATTGGACCAAGGTCTACTATAGACATATACAGAAATCAAAGGAGGAAGGAAAGCAAGCCCGGGCCCTTTCTGTAGACATTTCACAGCCTCTAGAGGAAGTAAAGTTGGCAAAGGAATATACCAGAGTTTCTCTCATTTGGTGGAGTGCATTCTTCGAGTGCAGCAACCACCTTGTTTTAATTTTTACAACCGAATACAAGCAGGTACCGTGGCCAGCACTTATAATCAGCGCGTGAGAGGTGGACACAGGACGATCATGAGTATAAGGTTATCTTTAGCCATAGTACGATTGAGGCCAGTCTGAGTTATATAAACTCTATGCCAAACAAATCAGCCAACCAATAAACAAAACAAATAAATGGAAAGGAAAGCTCCCAAGCTGATATCCAGGGATGCAAAAATTGACACAGTAGTGGGCATTGAAGCAGGGCTGGCCTCATTTGAAACCAGGTAATATAGAGAGACTTCACATTCCTGACACTTTTCTCCATTCGTAGGGAAAATTTTTTCAATATAAAAAATTTTAAATGCTATTTGTGGGCTCCAGAATATACCTTGCTGCCTGACATCTCCATTTGTTTGTTTGTCCACTTGCTTATTGTGGGGTGTTTCTCATATCTGAGGTGTCCTGCTTTCTAAAACACTGGAAGATGCTCAGCGAAGTTGCTCTTGACCTCACTAAGCAGAAGTGAGCACACGGCCTGCTCCCAGCCCACCCGGGGTTATCTATATACTTTGTTAACCCTAAAATAATTGCATGCATACCCTTTGGCAATCAGGTGAATTACAAAAAGCTAGAGCTAAAGCAGTATGTATGTACCCTTGTCATTCTTTCTGACTGTGAGCTTGTAAAATTCATGACCCAGGGTTCATTCAACAACTAATCCCTGTTCCTAGGAGAAATCAGAAGATAGCATTTGCTTTCTGACTTCAGTAGAATTTACACCTAGCAAAGATTTCTTTATTTCCCAAACAAAGGTTTTCCTACAAAGTGTCTGATTAGAATATTTTCCAGTTCTGAATTTGTATTAATGGACCAGTTGATTCACTGAATACCTGCTATGTGCCAGTTGTAATGAGAGGTCTTGCAGAATAATGATATGTAAACAGACATGATCCTTTCTCTCACAGGCCCCTCCTCTTTACCAAAACTCACCCAAATTATCCATGTTTGCTAACTTACTACAAAATAATACTCTTGCCATTAGCAATAAAATTCCAATGTGGAGGGCCACAAGTGAAAACAAACTAATCCTGGTTCTTCTTTAGCTTGAAAATGTCTAAGGATACATGTTATGTCACGATGACCATGTACTTTCTATACTTATTTTTATATAAACGGTCATTTGCTACACATAAAATTAAGATTCATAAAACAAGACATCTGTTTACAAGCAGAATAGTCCTATGGGCCTTCAAACGTAGGCTTTAGTTAATGTAAAATAGATTTTTATGTTTTTTAGCCAGCACAAAAGATATAGCATTCAAGACCCAGCATTGTCTACATATTGAGTTCCAAAACAGTCAGGGCTACAAGGAGAGACTCTGTCTAAAACAACACCCCGAACCCAACAACATTAAAACCCCAAACAACAATAATAACACCCTGGAGGAGGGGCCGAAAGAATCTCATAGCTCTATTGTGTATCTTTCTTTTCACAGCCATGATGTTCAATTTGACTGGTGTGGTCAACCCAATTACCTATTAGAAGGAGATTATCCTGCTGATAAAAGAAACTGTGAGCTTCAGTGAAACATAGGGTAAACAGACATACAATGAACCTCTACATTCCCCAATAACCCTGCCAGGCTCTGTAGATACTTCTGCAGTTTCTGTGATTTGATCATCTCTGGGCTGGCACTAAGCATCACAAATAAATTGGATGCTTGCTGTAGTTGTGGGTCATGAAGCTCATAGAGGAAGGTGGATGGAGTTAGAGTGATCAACAGACACATACTAAGCATACACTCTGGGCTAGGCTCTGAACATATAGAAGTAAAAACATATCACACAAGGACAGCACTATCTGGGAAAACTATGCTTGCTGAGCCTTGGTATGCATAGCCCGTATCTGCAATTCAATATTAGGAATTGCATCTGGACTACAGAAAGAAACAAATTCCTTTGAGCTTGATTACAGTCACTTTTCATGAAGTTCTAAGATTATTTTGAAAAGTTATTTTGTTTTCATAGATGAAGAAATTTCATGAAAAAATAGAAAATTCAATCTGGTCTGTGAAACAGGTTCTCTGGGGGATGTTATAGGTATTTTTATGAACTCATCTTGCTAGATTATTCCCAAGTCAGTTACTAAGAATGCGGACGAATAGATGGATTCTTTTGTACTGTTAAAACACATACTGTTATAACACACAGGCTGGTATGGAGAGATGGCTCAGTGACTATGAGTAATTGTGAAGACTGAAGTTTGAATCCTTAGAGTCTACTTAAAGTTGAGTAGATGTGGCCAGTTATTTGTAATCCCAGGGCATGAGAAATGGAAACAACATGCTTTGAGTAGGCTGCCTTGCCAGAGTAGCCTAAATGGTCATGTCTGGGTTAACTGAGAGACTATTTCTCAATATACAAGATGGAGGATTGAGGAAGACATCTAAAGTCAACCTCAGATCTCTACATACATGTACACAAATAACCACACATGTGAATATTTACACACACCACATGTATATACACATATGCACACAAAGGAAAACTATACATGCAAAATGCTATTTGACAAATGACTTGGAAACATAAAACTATCCTTTCCAATACTACATGCTGTCATGAAGTACTTACTTTGATTAAAAGCTTCTTCAAACAGCAAATAGAGACTGATTTCAGAACTTCAGCATAGCTTGAATCAAAAACAAGACTCTTGACCAAAATAACCCTGAAAAACCCCCTCTAGCCTATTAATTCTGAAATTGCTCCTGGTACAAAATAAATACCTATAAAAGATCAAAAGATGGCCCTAAAACCATAGCAAGGAAACTCTGGTTATCTAAATGACCCTCATAGACTTATATGTTTGAATACTTGCTCTCCAGCTAGGGGAACTATTTGGGAAGGATTAGGAGGTGTGACTTTGTTGGAGTAAGTGTGGCTTTGTTTGAAGTGTGTCATTGTAAGTGAGCTTTGATGTTTCAAAAACCAGCCCTAAGCCCAAGCCCAGGCTCAGGCCCAGGTACAGGCTATCTTCCCTTTACATTTCAGTGTGGCTTTTAATGATGTTTAGTGTGTATCTCAAGACTTACTCAATTTTATGAGGGTAACAGTCTCAGGGTGTACCAATATGTGCATTTAATCTCAGGACAGATAGCATTCTCTCCCTCTTCCTCTTCGTCTCCGTCTCTGTCGCTCCCTCTCCCTTTTTGCCTATAGATTAGGATGGGCGTCTTAGCTACCTCTTTAGCACCATGAATGCTAAACACACGCCCTGCAGTGATGATAAAGGATTAACCCTCTAAACTGTAAGCAAGCCCTTAAATTAAATGCTTTTCATTTAAAGTAAAAATTTTCTTGGTCATGATGTTGCTTCACAGCAGTAGAATCATTAACTAAGACTCCCGTTACAGGGCATCTAATGCACTCTTCCAGCCCCCATGGATGCTAGACACATATGTGGTACACATACAAATTGCAGGTAAAATATTCATACATAGAAAATAGATTTAAAAAGTAGATTAAGGTAATCATCATGTTTCCCCATTGTTTGATTATATCACCATGTCATTTTTGTGTCTTATTCATTTGTCTTCTTATTGTCTCAACCTCAAACTTGGTACTTCCTATGTAAATCAAGCTGGACTCCTATTTCACCTGAGTCTGCCTCCCAAACGCTGGGATTAAAGCTGTACTATTTTACTTTTTAATCTCTAAAACTTTTGACAGGTACATTCATTGTAGAATGGCTACATCAAGCTATCATGTCTTGGGTGGATGGAGGGTCTTCATTTCTACAGGTTCCCCTGCCACATAAAATATGGATCAAATAAATGTTGTTAGCCTTTGTCCTGTTAACCTCTTTTGTAGACGTTGGTCATGCCTCTCATGATGAGTGTGGTATCAAACATTCCTGCTCTTCTACATTATACAACCTGACACAATGTGCAAGTCTGGTATCCACTCCTTTATCTGTTCAGTCTTCTGCCCAAAATTACCAAGTCCAATGAGAATTGACCCCATGGCCCATAGAAGGGCCACTAAAAGAGTCTCTGTCCTTCCTAGGAGCTCATGTGGACAACAGGACCCACAAATAAATAAAAGAATGGATGGATAGTTAGATAGCTAGATAGATAGCTAGATAATAGACAGATAGACAGACAGATAACAATAACCAGGTAATTATGAAAGGTTGAGATGAACACAGACACTAGGCCCAAGTGTGTGTGGTGAAAGAAAAGCCCAGCTGTGATGGGGAAGGCAAGAAGATTGCCTCCAGGGAGAAAACCCATCAACCAACAGACAAATGACACTTACACATTACTTTCTAGTCTCATTTAGAGCCCTACTCACTTTCTCTTTCTCGATGATATGATGGTATGTCAGTATCCATATCTAAAAAGTTAACTGGCTTATTTTCAGAAGAACTACACAATCCTACTATCACATCAAAAATACCACAGAAGTTGATCTAAAACCTCTAGTTGTCTTGCGAACATCATGATTTGTATTTTTGTATAGTTTGTCTGACTTCAAATAGATTAAGTTTCATTCTTTACAACTAGTTGATTTGTATTTTAAAATTCTCCTCTACATCTTTTGTTCCTTTGCTACATGTATTTTATTAAAGGATGAGTGGAGTGGGGCTGTTCTAGATGCTGGGCATACAAAGATAAATGAAATCAGACCTCTTGGCTTTCAAGAAATTCCATGTGGGGTATCTTAGGAGGAAAGGAGGTGTTTCTCATATACCTCACACAATTTTCCATCTAGTTTTTAATCATGGCAAGCTCATCGTTTTGTTGGGGGAAGCATATCCTGGAAGGAGGGCTGGAAAAGTTCCATTTGCTGTAGAATGATGAAGTCCTAATCTTGGTTTTTCCATTTTCATTTGAAGATGGCAAGAGATAATATATATGGGCTCTGTATTCTATTCCTTTGTGCATAATACCAAATGATGCAATGGTCAGGCGAATACTAATATTGGAAGATTGCATAATCAAATTGTCAGCCGTTTAGCTTGCACTCTGTATCACGGTGAGGCAATTGAAGTGTAA
Source organism: Rattus norvegicus (assembly GCF_021556685.1). NCBI lineage: Eukaryota > Metazoa > Chordata > Mammalia > Rodentia > Muridae > Rattus > Rattus norvegicus. The sequence goes on along the minus strand of NC_141534.1, from coordinate 158,840,534 downwards.
AATATTAAAAAAAATTGTTCCGTCATATTTTAAAATGATGTTCTTTATTGTTAGATGCCCACAAACTATCATTCAATAAAATATAATGAGCAGAGCGGCTAACATTTCTTAGAGTATGCTATTAATCAGTACAAGTTGAAAAGCACGTTCTCATATTCATTATGCTGGCATCTGCTACATTGCAGTGTCTGTACCAGGAAGTGGTGAATAATATGTGGACTGTCCTGACTCTTTCTAGCTATGGGCAAGTGTCATATCCCTACACCACTGCTTTGAGGGACACGTGAAGATGTTTGTCAAGTGCTTTGTATGAAGTGACAAACAGAACTAGAAAATTTGGGGAACTGAGGTGGCTTGATGGATATAGGTAGCTGCTGTGATGTGTAAGGATCTGAATTCAATACACATAAATGAGAAAACTATTTTCTCTGACAAAATTGTCCTCTGACTTACACACACACACACACACACACACACACACACACACACACACTCATACACTTACATTTTTTTAATTAGAAATGTTGTTATTATCTGTCAAATGACTAAAAACTGCAAAGCCTGACACTCCTGAGGTATCCATTTCTTATGCAATCCTTCCAGACAATCTTAAGCAACAGCCCCTTAATCATCTTTAAACAAACAAACATAAGAACCAGAGTTCAGATGCCCAGAACCACACAAATGTCAGGTAGCTGATTAGCCTGCCTAGAATTCCAACACTAAGAAGGTGGATATAGGGAGATCCATAGATCGAGCTGGCAAGGTAGACTAAGTCATACAAACTCTGGCTGGAATTGAGGGGCTCTGCCTCAATGAATAAGGTGAAAAGCAGTCAGGAAACACTCCTCACATCCACAAGAATGTGCACACCCTCATGCACACATACGCATGCAAAACAAGAGTGCTTCTCAAATCACCTTAGTGTTTCATTATACATTATTTCTACATCTGAATGTTGTTGTTATCATACCCAATTACAACTGTACTACTTAAAACATAAGGCAGACTTATACAATATTCATGCCTCTGTATTTAATAATCACAAGTACCCTGTATGAACTATGAATATATATATATATATATGAATATATATATATATATATTCATTCTAGTGGCTGGAGGGCCTGCAGTAGCAGGAAAAGGGACACTTGGAAGGTTCTACATAGAAGTTATTATCAAGCAGCATGCTTTGTACTTCACTATTTTAAGAACCAGAAGCACTGTACAATGCTGGAATGTGAATACTGGTCTCTGATCTTTTTCAGGCGCTGCCCCCAACTTACAGTAATTACCAAACATAAGAAATTTAGCCAAGAAACAGTTTAAGTGGCTGTCTCTTGACTTGTACAAGGAAGCTCTAGAGAAAGATAAAGAAGATGGTTTCAGGTTTATACCACAGGAAAGCAAGGCAATCCTGTGGGATAAAGTCAGACTTTTGACTGCTTAGGTGTGATGGGTTGGGCTTTGAAACAAACATTATCTATCACCCTTCCATAGTGTTGCATTTTGAGCTTTACTTGCAAGTGAACCTGAAAAGAAGACACCAGTATTCTGGAGAGTTCTGTCCATGTAGTCACTGAATCCTCCTCTAAGTTTTAGGGTCCTTGCTGATACAGCTGGATGTGGGACCTGTTACCTGCACCAGGCTGCTGATTTTCTGAGCAAATGGCAAGAAAATTGTCCTTTGGTTTTGTTTCCTGCCATTCCTGAGTGCTCTCTGAGCAGAGGCTAGACACGTGAATGAGTTTTTAGAAGCTTGGACACTAGGTAGGTAGACTGACAGCACCTCGAGAAGCCACAGCATTGAGGAATGCTTCTCCATGCTAGCAGGTTGAGAGCAATATGGAACTGGTTCCTACAGAAAGGAAACAGCCTTATAATACCTTATTTGTGAAGTGACCTGAAGGTGGCTCACTGAATTTGGAATCAGCAGTTTGGGTGGGAAACTGTTCCCAAGCCCACTTAAAGCAACTTTATCAAGAAAGCAAATTTACTTACTCAATGGGAAAAAAGATTGAGTATTGTCAAAAACAGAACTTATGAAATATATAAATTGTAAATACTGCAGAAGTCATAGTTAAGTCTGATTTTCTATGGAACATTTGTATTTGGACAAAAAATATTTCGCTCTGCTGTATGTCATTCTTAATATGATACACATCGTATGTGTGACCCGGCGAGTACTCCCATTCATCTTACAACACATTAACATCCTGAGTGTCGTGACACCAAAGTCCAAATGCATTTGAGCTACTGTGTGAGTTAGGAGCCATCTTTCTGTAGGTTTCATTAGAAGAGAAAGTGCAGTAATGACGAAGATGGTAACCAGCTCTAAAATACTGTCACTCTGAACCTTGGTACAAAAATGTTAAGGGTCACACTGAGTTGAGTCCAAACCTACATTTATACTGGGGGGGGCGGGAGGAAGGGGGAGAGATAGAATGAGAGGGAGAGGGAGAGGGAGAGGGAGGGAGGGAGAGAGAGAGAGAGAGAGAGAGAGAGAGAGAGAGAGAGAGAGAGGGAGGGAGAGGGAGAGGGAGAGGGAGAGGGAGAGAGAGCGAGCGAGCGCACATGAGAGTATTTGTCTACGGTAGTGGTAGTACGGTAGAGTCAAAGAGCCGGTTTTGGTGAAACTGATACTTTAGGTTTCTGCTCATTACATTTTGGGACAGATGGCTTCTGGCTGGTGAGTCTTGTAATAGTGCCAGGGTAACAGCTACCTGGACGATATCTGTGAACACAAAAAGATTTTGTTCTGTGCCTTGAAGCCTTTCTTTTTCTTTTATTTAAACTTTCATTGCTGGGGAGACAAACCTGGAGGTTTGTGTCTGCTAGGCAAGCACCTTGCCACAAACCTGCTTCTCAGCTTTCTCATCCTCATTCTCTGGAAAGTCCCTACTCATCCTGGATGTTGATTTATGGACATGAAGATCATATAATATAGTTGGACTTCACTATGCTAGACTGTACTGACTTGACAGGACATTTATTCATTAAGTGTTTTTCAACTAACCAGTTGTCTATCCCTCAAACCCATTGACAGCCTCTACCATCCCCACCAAACCTAAGTAGCAGCAACAGCTGAAAAATGTCATTTAGGGACTTGCAAAGTCCTCGGAAGGCTATCTTTATTCTAAATTTTAGAATGAGGCAAATAATTTGCTCTTGTGTTCAGAATAGATACAAACCAGCAGCCCATTCAAAGTGAATTCCTGGAAGCATTGACAAATTTGTTTTGGGCTGGATGTGACCATGTAACAAGCTGTCTGCGAGTCCTTGAAACAATCCTAGAACTATGAAGGGATAGAGCAAGACCAGCAGCAGAGCAAAACCAAAAGAAATGGGTTCCATGAAATCATTGCAAGCCACAGGTATGACCTCTTAAACATGGATCGACTGACTGTTGTACTTTTATGCCCTTTATTGAGCAAGTCAGTTTTAGTCATGGTTTTTGTTTGTTGCAACAGAAAGCAATGTGACCTGTTCATACGATGGTAGGGTAGGATGCTCCCATATAACTGCAGACTCACATAGCCATCCAGGCGTCACATTACAAGCTCCTCTGGGTTCAAGGATTCATATCTGTAGCTTTGCAATATTGTCACTTAGCAGCTCTTTTCTTTTCATATTTAGTTCCTATTTCATAAACACTTCATAACACACAATTAAGAAACCATATCAAATAAATGGCTTTATCGCTCAGGGCAGAGCACATCCCATTATCAACTATTTTGTACATTTTTAACATTGGACTTTACTCTCCTTAAAGAGTGTTTGCTCTTCTCAATATAGCATTAGTCACTTCTCAACTCATTTAATCTGCTTTTCCTCCCCTTCCCTAAGTACATAAATAATACATGTTATCAAAGTTTATATGACACATAAAGCTAAGATAAAAATAAGCAGCGCACCTCCATTCAATATTTGCCCTGTTAAGAGTCATCAGTGTAGAGCTCAAATGGCCAATTTTGTCTTTATTTCTTTATTTCCCTGTCCATCCCTATCACCATTTCTTCTAAGAAAAATAAATATAGTGTATAATGTTAGTCATCAGAACAATCATTTTATTTCTGTTTCATACTGAGTAGACATTTTAATCTAGATAACCTATGTGCTAAGGATTCATTGTACCATATTCTTGCATAGGAATGACGCTTAGCTACTGCCTGAATATGAGTTATAACATTGACTTTTCTTCAATAGCACAGAGAGAGAGGAATTCCAATATTAAGTGTATGGCCAAAAAAATAAAATAAAATAAATAAATAAAAAAGGAAAAAGAAAACCTTGTGAAAATAAACTACAAAAATAAAAGCAAAAATCACCTATGTTAATTGTTTGATAATTCTCACTGCATTAAGACACACACACACACACACACACACACACACACACACACACACACACACACACACACTTCCTTGTTTTGAATAATTACAGACATCTACTGCCTGGAACTGTTAACTGCTAAATCCTCCTGGGTGGGTCTTGGTTTCAATCACAACTGGAGATGAAAAGGAGAGATTGGGAATGAACCACTGACAAGAAGTGCAATAGTAGCCATTTGGCCACATGGAGCCGTGGAGCCTGGGTCTGGGTTCAAGCCAGTTTGTAAAATAAGGCTCCTTCTGGCCCTTTCTAATTGCACCCAGCCCCACTGGTTTAAAATCACAACTTCAAACTGCAGGCACACCTGAAATTTGCCATGGGTCCTCCAAGCAATCATGTCTTCCGAGGGCATAAAGGATAAGTGGAAGAGGGTTTTAATCCAGTTGGCCCCCAAATTGCCCGTCAGAGTAAATCTATGTCTCTGGATGTAAAGAAAAGCAATGCCTGTCCTTGATGGATCAAATTGTCGTTGATTCCAGAGTGGCATCTTAAAAGCTTTTAGTCTGACACTTTTACACCAGCTTCTTACTCAAGTGATTATTTGCTCACTTAATAGAGGGAAAGTTGAAAGCAAAAGCCAACAGAAGCTCCCGGCAAACCGACCCCTTGGAATGCTAGTACTACTCTGAAATATAAGGATTTTGCAGTTCAAGGCTGGGCTGTCCCCAGTATTTGGGGAGATACAGGACCACAATATAAACGGAGGCTCTTCCTGGACCAGCTGCTTTTCTCTTCCAGTTTCTCCCTTTATTATAAACTTTGGTTCCATACATAAGGACATCCAAGATGGGACTGACAATACCCTATCCCCTTGGCACACTTCCTACTGAAATGGGATTTTTCTTAGTTTCATCTCAATACTCTAAGAGCTGATTATGGAAGCACGTGCAGAAGGCATGCTGGGACCCTATTTACCCTGAATGTGGCTTCTAAAAAGGGAACTTTCCTGTAAGCAAATGGCCTTGCTGTTGGGCATTTTTCATTTCTTCCCTTCAATTTTGATAAATTTGTAAATTAGTTATATTTCTTTTTTTTTTTTTCTTTTTTTTTTTTTATTAACTTGAGTATTTCTTATATACATTTCGAGTGTTATTCCCTTTCCCGGTTTCCGGGCAAACATCCCCCTCCCCCCTCCCCTTCCTTATGGGTGTTCCCCTCCCAATCCTCCCCCCATTGCCGCCCTCCCCCCATAGACTAGTTCACTGGGGGTTCAGTCTTAGCAGGACCCAGGGCTTCCCCTTCCACTGGTGCTCTTACTAGGATATTCATTGCTACCTATGGGGTCAGAGTCCAGGGTCAGTCCATGTATAGTCTTTAGGTAGTGGCTTAGTCCCTGGAAGCTCTGGTTGCTTGGCATTGTTGTACTTTTGGGGTCTCGAGCCCCTTCAAGCTCTTCCAGTTCTTTCTCTGATTCCTTCAATAGGGGACCTATTCTCAGTTCAGTGGTTTGCTGCTGGCATTCGCCTCTATATTTGCTGTATTCTGGCTGTGTCTCTCAGGAGCGATCTACATCCGGCTCCTGTCGGTCTGCACTTCTTTGCTTCATCCATCTTGTCTAATTGGGTGGCTGTATATGTATGGGCCACATGTGGGGCAGGCTCTGAATGGGTGTTCCTTCAGTCTCTGTTTTAATCTTTGCCTCTCCCTTCCCTGCCAAGGGTATTCTTTTTCCTCATTTAAAGAAGGAGTGAAGCATTCACATTTTGATCATCCGTCTTGAGTTTCGTTTGTTCTAGGGATCTAGGGTAATTCAAGCATTTGGGCTAATAGCCACTTATCAATGAGTGCATACCATGTATGTCTTTCTGTGATTGGGTTAGCTCACTCAGGATGATATTTTCCAGTTCCAACCATTTGCCTACGAATTTCATAAACTCGTTGTTTTTGATAGCTGAGTAATATTCCATTGTGTAGATGTACCACATTTTCTGTATCCATTCCTCTGTTGAAGGGCATCTGGGTTCTTTCCAGCTTCTGGCTATTATAAATAAGGCTGCGATGAACATAGTGGAGCACGTGTCTCTTTTATATGTTGAGGCATCTTTTGGGTATATGCCCAAGAGAGGTATAGCTGGATCATCAGGCAGTTCAATGTCCAATTTTCTGAGGAACCTCCAGACTGATTTCCAGAATGGTTTTACCAGTCTGCAATCCCACCAACAATGGAGGAGTGTTCCTCTTTCTCCACATCCTCGCCAGCATCTGCTGTCATCTGAGTTTTTGATCTTAGCCAATCGCACTGGTGTGAGGTGAAATCTCAGGGTTGTTTTGATTTGCATTTCCCTTATGACTAAAGATGTTGAACATTTCTTTAGGTGTTTCTCAGCCATTCGGCATTCCTCAGCTGTGAATTCTTTGTTTAGCTCTGAACCCCATTTTTTAATAGGGTTATTTGTTTCCCTGCGGTCTAACTTCTTGAGTTCTTTGTATATTTTGGAAATAAGGCCTCTATCTGTTGTAGGATTGGTAAAGATCTTTTCCCAATCTGTTGGTTGCCGTTTTGTCCTAACCACAGTGTCCTTTGCCTTACAGAAGCTTTGCAGTTTTATGAGATCCCATTTGTCGATTCTTGATCTTAGAGCATAAGCCATTGGTGTTTTGTTCAGGAAATTTTTTCCAGTGCCCATGTGTTCCAGATGCTTCCCTAGTTTTTCTTCTATTAGTTTGAGTGTGTCTGGTTTGATGTGGAGGTCCTTGATCCACTTGGACTTAAGCTTTGTACAGGGTGATAAGGATGGATCGATCTGCATTCTTCTACATGTTGCCCTCCAGTTGAACCAGCACCATTTGCTGAAAATACTATCTTTTTTCCATTGGATGGTTTTGGCTCCTTTGTCAAAAATCAAGTGACCATAGGTGTGTGGGTTCATTTCTGGGTCTTCAATTCTATTCCATTGGTCTATCTGTCTGTCTCTGTACCAATACCATGCAGTTTTTATCACTATTGCTCTGTAATACTGCTTGAGTTCAGGGATAGTGATTCCCCCTGAAGTCCTTTTATTGTTGAGGATAGCTTTAGCTATCCTGGGTTTTTTGTTATTCCAGATGAATTTGCAAATTGTTCTGTCTAACTCTTTGAAGAATTGGGTTGGTATTTTGATGGGGATTGCATTGAATCTGTAGATTGCTTTTGGTAAAATGGCCATTTTTACCATATTAATCCTGCCAATCCATGAGCATGGGAGATCTTTCCATCTTCTGAGGTCTTCTTCAATTTCTTTCCTCAGTGCCTTGAAGTTCTTATTGTACAGATCTTTTACTTGCTTGGTTAAAGTCACACCGAGGTACTTTATATTATTTGGGTCTATTATGAAGGGTGTCGTTTCCCTAATTTCTTTCTCGGCTTGTTTCTCTTTTGTATAGAGGAAGGCAACTGATTTATTTGAGTTAATTTTATACCCAGCCACTTTGCTGAAGTTGTTTATCAGCTTTAGTAGTTCTCTGGTGGAACTTTTGGGATCACTTAAATATACTATCATGTCATCTGCAAATAGTGATATTTTGACCTCTTCTTTTCCGATCTGTATCCCTTTGATCTCCTTTTGTTGTCTGATTGCTCTGGCTAGAACTTCAAGAACTATATTGAATAAGTAGGGAGAGAGTGGGCAGCCTTGTCTAGTCCCTGATTTTAGTGGGATTGCTTCAAGTTTCTCTCCATTTAGTTTAATGTTAGCAACTGGTTTGCTGTATATGGCTTTTACTATGTTTAGGTATGGGCCTTGAATTCCTATTCTTTCCAGGACTTTTATCATGAAGGGGTGTTGAATTTTGTCAAATGCTTTCTCAGCATCTAATGAAATGATCATGTGGTTCTGTTCTTTCAGTTTGTTTATATAATGGATCACGTTGATGGTTTTCCGTATATTAAACCATCCCTGCATGCCTGGGATGAAGCCTACTTGATCATGGTGGATGATTGTTTTGATGTGCTCTTGAATTCGGTTTGCCAGAATTTTATTGAGTATTTTTGCGTCGATATTCATAAGGGAAATTGGTCTGAAGTTCTCTTTCTTTGTTGTGTCTTTGTGTGGTTTAGGTATAAGAGTAATTGTGGCTTCGTAGAAGGAATTCGGTAGGGCTCCATCTGTTTCAATTTTGTGGAATAGTTTGGATAATATTGGTATGAGGTCTTCTATGAAGGTTTGATAGAATTCTGCACTAAACCCGTCTGGACCTGGGCTCTTTTTGGTTGGGAGACCTTTAATGACTGCTTCTATTTCCTTAGGAGTTATGGGGTTGTTTAACTGGTTTATCTGTTCCTGATTTAACTTCGATACCTGGTATCTGTCTAGGAAATTGTCCATTTCCTGAAGATTTTCAAATTTTGTTGAATATAGGTTTTTATAGTAAGATCTGATGATTTTTTGAATTTCCTCCGAATCTGTAGTTATGTCTCCCTTTTCATTTCTGATTTTGTTAATTTGGACACACTCTCTGTGTCCTCTCGTTAGTCTGGCTAAGGGTTTATCTATCTTGTTGATTTTCTCAAAGAACCAACTTTTGGTTCTGTTGATTCTTTCTATGGTCCTTTTTGTTTCTACTTGGTTGATTTCAGCTCTGAGTTTGATTATTTCCTGCCTTCTACTCCTCCTGGGTGTATTTGCTTCTTTTTGTTCTAGAGCTTTTAGGTGTGCTGTCAAGCTGCTGACATATGCTCTTTCCTGTTTCTTTCTGCAGGCACTCAGCGCTATGAGTTTTCCTCTTAGCACAGCTTTCATTGTGTCCCATAAGTTTGAGTATGTTGTATCTTCATTTTCATTAAATTCTAAATAGTTATATTTCATACTTTGGTAAAGGCAGCAAAGTTGGTTTAAGGAAATGTGATCTTATTTGGTGAAGAAAAAAAAATGAGAGCAAACAAATTTTCCAAATTTCAAATTTTAAAATCAGCTCTCAAACTCTGATAGGGATTAAACATTCAAGTAAAAAAAAGTCAAAGCTATGGCCAAGGTCCAAAAAATGGAACCGTGTACAACTTAGCAAAATCTACTGTGTAAATCTGCACAAGGGTTAGAGTCTGGAATCAGAAAGGTGTGAGTCTGAATCCCAGGAATGCCAAATGCTATATTAAAACTTATCAATTTAGTAATATTTTGCTGAGTCCATCTCTAATTTCATTTCACCACTTGATTAAAAAACAAAAGCATCTACCAGGTAGGGCTGCGAGGATTATTAGAGGAGAAAATGCACAAAAGCTTGCAGCAAAAAAGGTCGGGACATCATAAATTACAGGACTCTTCTACTCCTGTGATTTCATGTGATGTTAGAGATAGGGCTGTGGCCTAATTGCTATTCGGCAGAGCCACTAAGAGCTATGATATGTTACTTGGCATCAGTGTATTCCCATGCTTCCTCCTCAAAAGGAAATTTAGTCTTTGAATATGAGGATTTGGGTACCATTCTAGAAATTAGGTAAAAGTGAACAGAAATGTAATAGCTGTCTTTTAATAAGTTTGTGAAGTAGAAATAAAAACAAATTATCAAGCTATTAGAAATAAATCTTTTAGAAACCAGAAAAAGCCATGATTTCCCTGTCTACTGTGTATATTTTCCCACAATTAACTTCCATCGCAATAAGCTAATAATATCTATCTATAAAACACAATTTATGGAAATTATGACTACCTTTTTATTTTACTAGGTGTACCTTTTGTGCCAAATACTATGTTCTGTGATTACTATACCCCATCCACTTGGCTGAAGGTCCCCACCTTTCTCCTGCTCCATTGTACAGATAAGGAGAGTGAGATGGACACTGTTAACACTTGTAGGAGACAGACCTCTCTTTTTCCATTTGTGCCTGCTTGGCTTTACCCTTTTCCTGTCTTCTAGAAGGAAATTCTGTATGTCACAAAGGTAATATTCATGTTTGCTACCTGGGCTTTTAATTAATTGTGCAGTGGGGATGAAAAAGCCACCCTGTACATACCTCGTTTTGCCAGCTAAGAAAAAACATCTCATGACAAATTGTTTGAGACACAGGATTTGTCTACGTGTGTCCTGTTTCTTTCTAGAACATTCTTGTCATAGTTTCGTCTTGCTGTAAAACCCTTCCTCACTGAGACAGGGTCTCGTGTAACTCAGGCTGACCTTCAACTAGCTACCCAGCAAAGGATAACCTTCGGCTTCCAGTTGTTGAGATTGCAGGTGTGCCCCACCATGCCGGGTCCATGCTGTTCTGGAGATCAACCCCAGGGCATGCTAAGCGAGCCCTCTGCCAGCCAAGCTGCATGCCAGCCCCTCTTGCTATAAATGTAATTGTGAATAACTCATGCTAAACTGTCTTTTGTTTTTATAAATAGAGCTCATCTTTTGTGGGTGGAAAAGATGGAAAAACCATCACTAGATGAGAAGAAACTCAGTTTCCTGAGTTTGGCACATTGCTTTATTTCTCTATAAAGGCACATGAGTTGAATCCCAGATATGGAATAATAAAGTCCGGATTCTGGCATGTCATTTTTTTTTAAGTGTCACAATAAAACTCACTGCATAATACATATCTCAAGGGTACTTCATAACTCTATTTTTCTTGGCAGTAAGGTAGACTCACACTTTTAGGAACCTTTAGCCATGTGTAGCGAGCTTTATAAAATGTCATGGGCTGGCTGCACCATTAAACACAGATGTTCATTTATATCTACAGTAATTTTCTAGATTTCCTACCTGGATCATGACTGTGAAAATCCAGAGGCTTTGAGCTGAACATAGACATTTTACAGACCCCTCCTGGGACACCTGATTGTAGATTGGAAACCAAGTCTCACGTTACACACCCTAAGTTGCCAACCACAACACATCACCCCTCTGCTCTTTAAGCAGAACTTTTTCGGAGAAACAGAAAAATATAGAAAGCCTATTTGTGGGGGAAATAAAGTATGGGAGGGAAACGTGTTGTGGAAAAAAAATACATTCTGTAACCTCAAATTTTCCAAGTCTTTTGGAGCATTCAGAAAGAATCCTGGGAGAGGAGCCTCAACTTTATGTGCAATGAGAGGGTTCAAGTGACCAAATCATTTATTAAGGAGAAGCAAGGAGAAAGCTAAGAAGTCAAATTTCCCGATGAAATAAAAAAAATCATGCATTTTCTTTGCAGAAGGATGCTAAAGCAAATTGACCTCCTTCAGGATAAAAGTATTTCTGTCGGTCCTATCTCTATCTAGAAAGGGAGAGCGCATTCAGTGTGCAAGGTAAACACTTCACCTAGACAATTAGGGATGAGAAGACCATAGCTTCTTGCAGGTCAAAGAAGGCGAGCATCAACAAGCCGGGCACACTTGAAACATTCGAGAAAATGTCTTTGCTATTCCTCTCCATATATAATATGCCATATGACACTACAGTTAAATCTGCTTCTCAAAAAAAAAAAAAAAGGTACACCAAGCTGTTGGTTTCTGAGAGATTTGAGCAGTGGCAAAACAACAGGACAGAAAACAGTGTGGAAGGAAAGACCTAGCAAGGACCACAGACCAGGAGTTAGCACACGTTCTGGGCATCCAGGAGCTGGAACCTGGATGCAGAGCAGCACATCCAGAGATCCACCGTACAGCTTCAGGTAGCAAGTAAGAACTGGAGCACACAGCCACAAGTTACACAGATCCGGGCCGGCATATCTTCTATATCTTTCTGTCCTGCGGGAATGACTCCGGCTCTCTCTCTCTCCATCAACAGGCACAACAAATGCAAATCCGCTCCCAGCCTAGCAAAATGCAAAGCCTACCACCATACTGTGATTTACAATAATCTCCACAATGCCAATTATTCACAGCCCCTCAGTTCCGTTCACACAAAAGATTGCAATTTGAATCTCGCCTTGCACAGGTTCAGCTTGGTCGGAGCCGGTAACCAGGCAAATGGTCTGTTTTAAGATTTACGGATCACTGGGGAGAGTCAGTTGGGGGTGGGGGGGAGGTGGAGATGGATAAATTGCCCTGGACAGACCTCGTTTTGGCAGCTAAGAAAAACAATTTTATGACAAAGAGACTTGTTCTTTTCAAAGCTCACCCAACAAATGAAACTGACAGAACGAAACCCGAGAAACTTTAGCAACCACGGAAGGCAGCCTTCCAAGGATCAAGGTAAATAATTGATCCCTCGGGTTCCGTTTCATCTTTTAAGCTATTTTGATCATTAAAGGGAAATTGTGGAATTTGTCAGAAGCCCAAACACTGAAACGCAGACTTCTGACAGCAAGTGCATATTCCAAGCTGCAGATATATTTGACAATCTTATTCAACAACAATTGGCTGTCAAGCCAGGAAACTTACCGAGCACAAAATTAGGGAACAAAGCAGGGAGGAGGCAGGAGACGCTGAAAGCAGCTTTTCCCGTTTCCTTGGTGCCAGATTCTCCTGTCTCCTGTCCGGTTCACACTTGCCTTGATAACTAAGACTCCGGCAGAACTCACTAGCGGAACCTGATGAATTATAAAACAGCCCCTCCTAGACGCTCATATTTTACATCACAGGGGGTGACCATGCAGCATCCTCAGTGGCTGGGTACATATATTTCCTTGTAACTCATCCTGAAGAAAATAACAGCTTCAGAGGCAGTGACAGTAATTGGTGTTTGGGATGTACCAGTACTAACCAATAGGATGCTTTCCCACCATCCATACAGCACTCTGTCTCCCAGCTCGTATTCCCCTATACCTCGTTAAGGTGGATCCACCCAAACCAGTGGGGAGAAGGCAAAAACAGCGAAGTGTGGAGAAGAGCCCTGCATCAGAGATCTATGCATGCATACAGAACTGTGCTGTTTGGGGTTTTTGTAATAGTTCTGTAAAGACTCAGCCCTGCAAGGGCATACAGTGCATCAAATACTTTCACTCTGATGAGTCAGTCTCTCAGTGACCAGGAAGGTTTCTGAACCACCAAATGCCCGAGATCAGATTCTAAGGAACTTTTGGTGCTTTTTGAATTTGGAGGAGACAAGTAATCCTAGTGATTAACAAGCCCATCCCCTCATTGTGTCTGTAAAGACACTGTGGCAAGAAAACATTAATGACTTGCCCAGGTCACATAGTTCATAATTCCTAAGGGTGACAGGAACTTGAACCTAAGCCCAGGTCTTTTGATATCAAACACAAAGTCTTTCTATCCTCCTCGGCTGACCCCAAGAATAGAAGCCACGAAAATTGTAAACCATGCAAATGAGAAAGGATATTATTAAACAAGAATTTTTAAAAGGAAGATTGTAGGTGAGCATCATGCTGGAGCCTTGTTTCCTATCTGACAGAGGTTTGTTCGATGTCGAAAGGTTTTTCAGGTATCAATTCCTCTAGAAAAGACATTTTGAATAATAATGGCAACCATTTATTGGGCACACATGCCGAACAGTTTTCTAAATGTTCAGCACGCACCAATTCATTTTATCTTTACACTGCTCCTATGAAGTGCATCCTAGGATTAAAAATACATTACAGATGAAAAACAAAAACAAAACAAAAAACCAAGATTCAGAGAGTAACCAACATTCTAGACAGAATCACACATCAACTACCCAGCAGAAATGGAGTCATTCCCTAGACTCCAGTTCAAAGCCCACACTCCCACATACCGTCCTACCATAGAAATCATTTGTGTTAAACTGCTCACAACCGATGGACAACAGGCACACTTATTGATGATCTTTTGCAGAAATAATAAGCCAGTGGTCAGTGATTAATTGGTTTTAAAAAGCTTCAGCTCTGCCAGTAACTGACTATATAAGCTGTTGTTTTATTTACAATAGATACTGCAAAAAATCAAGCAGAATATATCAGAAAAATAGTATCCATCCCTCCTTTTAAGAACATGTATTCACAGACTGGTACTATTGTTCCTACCACACTTCTATTATGAATATTTATGTGTGACTTTTCTTTTCTCCCAAGTATCTTTTAAATGTCAGTTGTTCTTTGCCAAATAGTCTTCCTGGGTGTTATGAAAGAACAGGGGGAAATCCAGAGACGTCTGGTATTCATGCTGCCAGGCACCACTAGGATGAAGGGTTTCTTGGGAGAATGGAAGACCACAGGGGCCTTGCTCAGGGATGCAAAATCAGTCCAGCAGCCTTTCTGTCTCTCAACTTCACCTCTTCCTTCTACTCCAATCTGCTAAGCTCACTAGATTCGTTCTACTTCATCTGATGAACTTGCCAGTCTAGGAAAGCGCACATCCAGTATGGTTCCTATCTATTCTGATGCTCCACTGATGTCTTTTGACCTTCTTTCAAATGAACATCTGTCACCAATCCCATACAAATTATGATTTTTGCACAGACCCATCATTTCCTGTCATTAAATCAAGGTGTGCCAGGGAGACAGGCATCTCTCATGTCCAACTCCTCTGAAGTCAACATAAATTATTATTGTCGCTATTAAAAACTGCTATCTGGGGGCTAAGAAAATGGCTCACCTGTTAAAGCAATTGCAGAGCAAGTATGAGAACCAGGTTTTGGATTCCCAGCGCCTGTGTAAACGCCAGATCAGTGCAGCAGCCCACCTGCAATTTGAGCTCTAAAGACAAGAGATTCCTCAGAGCAAGCAAGCTAGCCATTAGCTCTTCTGGTTAGCTTTAGATTCAGTTGTGAGACCTTGCTTTAATATGGGAAGTAATGAGGAAGGAAACTGACAGTACACACACACACACACACACACACACACACACACACACACACACACACACTGTGAATGTGCACACACACACATGCATACCATTCACTCCTACATAAGAGGAAAAGGAAACTGCTTTCTTTAGGTGGGGTACTGGTACACACCTATTATGCTTAGTACATGAGAGGTAGAAATGGGAATCTGACAAGTTCAAGGCCAACCTGTGCTACATAGCAACACCCTGTCTTTAAAAAAGGATGGGAGGGGGTTGGTGGGGAGATAAAAGGAAAAAGAAACTGGTGTCTTAAAGGTATGCAATCATCATTCCTTGCTTAACCCTCAGGGTTGGTTAAATCCTGGGGCTTTAGAGATGCTACCGTGCTATGTAGAATATGCAGGTCTATAATGACAGACTTTTTCAGCTCTCTAATTTCCAGAGAATGACTTTGAAGCCAATTTAATTTGATCAAACACAGACTACCCTCCCCTTTGATCACACACAGGCTACCCTCTCATTTTAAACATTCTCTAACTATCTAAGTGAAATATACTCAGTCAAGTGCATGCAAACATAAAGGCACCCATGCACATGTGAATGTGCACACACACAGACATGTACACCATTCACACATACACATGAGAGGGAAAAGACCTATTGTGGCTTGCCCCCCCACTTTCATGGCCATTCGTAATACTAAGCTCTGTAGAAGCAAACGTATGTACTATGACTGAGGGTGCGGGGAGACTTGAGCATGCAAGCTCACAAGCAAAGCCAGGTATAAACACCATGTGTAGCAAAGAGCAGTTGACAACTATGCTTTCAAGATCAGTAGCTGCTTTCTGTGTATGGAGGGAGGGTGCTTAGTCACCTATTGCCTGAAGTAGTTTGGTCCTTTCAATCATTGCCAGTCTTTTGACTTGCTATGATCCTCCCAAATCTCCCGGAAGTTACTCCTTTTCTTTTAAAATCACATTGGTTTATCTATTTTTGGTGCATGCCTGCCATGGTGCATGTCCCAAGGTTAGAGCACAGCCGCAGGGAGTCCACTCTCCTTCTACCATAAGGATCCTAGGGATTAAACTCATCACGTTTAGAGCAAGCGCCTCTACCTATTGGCCATCTTGGCAACTCCCCCCACCCCTATCATCCCCCCAGAAGCCATTTCTGTTTTGTCCATTCTCTCTATCACAGATTCTCCATTGGCCTAGCCCATGAAAAATTAACACAGGTGAGCATTTATAACTTCCATGTACTTCTTAGCCTCCCTTTGATGAGTAATCACAGCTTTGCACAAATTCATTACTACCTCATGTCGCCAATTACTCTCAGACATAATGAATTAATTAGAGCCTTACATTTACACAAATATGTATGCATATATATCTTTTTTTTTGTTTTTTTTTATTAACTTGAGTATTTCTTATATACATTGCATATATATCTTATATAACATTAGCGATGTTAATATTTCTTGGGTACTTAGCTGGTGATAAGCTAAACCCCACGTTTCTCACTTAACCCTTAACCTCACAATGCCTTTTTGAGGTCTACTGTATTGCCTCTGGTAGATGGGAACGCTCTGGCTAGAAAGAAGAGGTGGATCTATTCACACATGGCAGCCAGAATAACCAACAAAGGTTAGGGCTGAAGAGCCTATTTCTTACTGTTAGACCCATAGCTTGTAAGAAGTTGAAACAGCAGAGAATATAATGTATCCACTTGCTCACGTATATTCTTTCCTTGGGTGACTTTACTGTCATTGTACCATGAAGATTGCTCTTACTAAGGTAAATAATGACATCTTCAGTGAGAAAAGTCAATGGCAGCAGTAATCCTGTTTATGTGGCCTCTGCTAAGCACTCGTCAGCATCAATTTTCACCTTACTGTTAATCTTCCTTTTCCTTTGTTTCCTAGACTCTTTGATTTTTCTACATTATATGTGGATTCTACTTTTTAAATTGTGAGTGTGTGTGTGTGTGTGTGTGTGTGTGTGTGTTTGTGTATGCAGCACACATGCACATGTGCCTGAACACCATATTGAGGCATCATGTGTCTGTTACATCTGCCTTATTCCTCTAAGTCAAGGTCTCTCACTGAATCTGGAAATAGGCTAGTATCCAGTAAACACCAGTACAGTAATTCTCCTGTCTCTGTGTTCCACACTGGGGTTCCAGGTCTATGTGATCACACCCAGCCTTTTAACTTTAATAGTGGGAATTTAAACTTAGGTCCTCATGTTTGTGCTCGGACAACTGAATCATCTTTGCAGTACCCAATTGATCCATTATTCTAAATATTTTCAACTAGCCTTCTACATCCCAACCTCTCAAACGTACCCTACCACTTATCATTAGACCTCTTTGGCTGCAGTTAATCTTAAGGCCATACTGTCAAGGTTCAAATGATATTTGTGCCCACACTCCAAATTCTCATATCTACTATCCCTATCTAAGCTTGACTGTTTAAATTGACTGTTTAAAACCAAACTTCTAGTTTCCTCACCAAATATGCTCTATTTTCAGTATGTGTATTTTTGTGTATGCACATGTGTGTGCATGCATAGAGGCCAAAGGTCAACTCTGGGTATTATTCTCCAGGAGCCATGCACTGTTATTTATTTGTTTGTTTGTTTTTTGTTTGTTTGTTTAGGCAGGGTCTCCCTGATGAAGGCTAGGAGGGCTGACTAGCAAGCCTCAGGGATGTGTCTGTCTCTCCTTTCCCAGTATCAGGGTATCATATCTTGTTATTTCACATGGATTCTAAGGGTGAAACTAAGGTCTTCATGCTTGCATGGGAAGTGCACTTTATTATCCCCTCAACCACTCGGCGTGGAAGTTTTCAATCAATAATATAATCAGTTAGCTGTGCTTGGTCAAAAATCTCAAAGATATCTCTTCTTTTCTTACACTCCAAACCTTATTTGTCATCAAATGTTGTCTTTAAAATATATCTTGAACCTTTCCCACCTCCATTTCTATACTTCCCTTATTTATACCACCATCGTTGGAAGATTTCTTTGATGCCCTTCTGATCAACTTGCTTTAGCTAGTATCTCTCCTACAATCGTTTATCTATCCTGCAGCCAGAGTCAGGCCCTGCCCATCCTCTGCAGCTTCCCACAGTGCATCTCATTTCACTCAGGATCTGTTTATCCACTGCAGGTGGAAGTCTCTGGTTAAAAGTTCCTCGTCAGTGGAGAGACACAGATGCCCCACTTCCTCCTTTTACCTCTGCCTTCTTCCCAACCTGCCTGTTTTGTTTGTGATTGAACTTCAGAGTTTTGTACACTGCCTACCACATCATACTTATATTTATGATGTGAATGTACTTAAAGTCCTAACTTCAAAATGTCTTCGTTTTGATTTCAATTCCAGCACTTAGGAGGCAGAAACAAGCAGATATCTGAGTTTTTGGCCAGGTTATTCTATAAAGATCAAGTTCCAAGATAGCCAGGTTTATACAGAGAAACCCCATGTGCCAAAACCAACCAACCAACCAACCAACCAACCAACCAACCAACCAACCAACCAACCAACCAAATAGTCTTGGTTTCACATATTTCTACAAATTACTTTATTCTTGTAACAAAAATTTCAATTATAAATTTTATTAATTATTAGTTTCCTTAAAAAAACAATCATCTTGCACTTCTGTGGTGCGTTGCAAGCATTTCACAATTGTGCTTGCCACCTCTCCTGTTTGATTGGACAGAATTTCTCAAGAAAGGTTGTTACTGATTCAATTTTGTCCTCCTTTCAAATTTACATCTTTGAAGGCCTTACGAATAATACTTCAGTATGACTTCATTTCAAAATTCAACTGTTGAAGATTGTTAAGGTGAAGTCATACTGGAATAGGGTGAACTCTCAATCCAATGTGACTGTTCTTAGATATTAGCATGAACATAGTAAGAATACTGACTAAAGGCAACAATTACACTTCTAAAAAAATAAGAACTGGTGAGATCCAGGAGAAAATCCTGGACAGAATTTTTTTTTCTAGCCCCATTGGAAGAATAGCAATAGAAGAATGAGAAGAGAAGCCAGTGGCACCTTGATGACTACAGATTAACATGCTTCAATTTTGACAGGAAAGAATTAGTGGGCTGGGATTTAAAGCAAGATCTATATGACTTCGAACTCCATACACAGTAGCAGAGATTCCTAGACACCAATCCCTAATCTTCGTGGTCCAAAGAAGAATAAGAAAAATTCATTTTTCTTACTCAGAAAAGCAGGCCTTCTTTGGGTATAGAATTATGTCCTTCCTCCTGTTTGTCTTTCCTTCCTATGGCTTTTGCTATTATCTCTTTGTTTCTGAAATTGGTAGGGAGAAAGTTCATAAATCCGTTGAACTATAAGGGTTTATTTTCTGTAATGCTTTTACTCCATAAAATAAAAAATTCTGGGAACAGATGTTCTAATATTGTTCCTGTCATAAAACACATAAAAGAAAGCTCTTCATATATAGCCACGTTGGGGGATGGAAAGAGGAAAGTTGTGTTCTGAGTTAGCTAGAAAACCTCTGCTTTGTACAAAATATCACATTAATGGCTACAATGTTCTATCAGCAATAAATTAATCTACTGTGCTCCCATATGAAGGACATAACTAAAGTTAACAATATTTATTAACTCAGGCATTGTCTATCATGACACTCTCCTATCACTAATAAAGGTTTCCTGTTTTCTTTTTTTTTTTTTTAATTCTTGGCTTGTTTTTGATCTGATCCACTTTCTTTTGGGTTCAGGACCTGTGGGCTTGTGCAAATGTCTAAGGATTAAATGAGATCACTTCTGCTAAGTATCTAGAACACCATAAAAGCTCTTAGTAAATGCTAATTCTCTTCTAAGAAAGAGGTAAAGCTTTATACCCCCAGAAGGGAAATGGCTTTAGGATTAAAGAGATTCAGAGCCACTGGGTAATTCAGTGAGATTGGTCGGCGGCCCTGGAGAACGGAAGTGGACTTTACCCTTTTGCTGAGCATTCAGCAATCTACACAATGTCTGTAAAACTGGGGTAATCTGCTCTTAGGCATCCATGTTCACTAAATACACATGTATTTATAGAAACAACTATATATAACTCATCTATAACTAGTACAAATTCCACTGGGGTGTATGCATGTGTGTTCTCTTAGGTATCTGTTGGATGAAAATGAAAAAGCCTTCACATATAAGAGCTTTTTTTTTTTTAATTTTATCATTACTTGACCCATCTATTGCCCTAGGATTCTTAGAGAAAACAAACTTTAATGCATTCCTCTTCCCAAGTTTTATCTCAGATTCTCAGACAGTTAAAGAAATCTCTATGAGTATTTATAAAGAGCCTACCTGATATGTCTAGGCACTATATGATCACACTGAAAACTAGCAAAACAATGTAGTCAGCATCAGATTTTTTTTCTGCCCTAAGAAGCTACAGTTCAGGAAGTAAGAAAAGGGCAATAGGTAACTGTAGAGCTGCATAATGTATTATACGGACTTTATCTATGGTGAACAGCACCTAGTATAGCGTGTGACTGTGAAGTCATTATAACTTCTTGGAAAGTGAGATAGTTCATTAGTTCATTCTCTCTCTCTCTCTCTCTCTCTCTCTCTCTCTCTCTCTGTGTGTGTGTGTGTGTGTGTGTGTGTGTGTGTGTGGTGCCTGGTCTCTTAGTCTTTGTCTCTCTGTCTCTGGCAATGATGTCTATGTATGTATTATGTTGTATATGTGTTGTATGGTACATGCATATGAGTATGTGGAACATAGACCCACGGAGAAGCTAGAACAGGATTTCTGGTGTCTTCCTTGTAACTTATTCCCTACAGACAAGGTCTCTCACTGAGTTGGAAGCTGGGTATACATAGCTATGCTCAGTTTGTAACATGGGTGATAAAGATTTGAGGTCAGATCATACTTACAGTGCAAGCATTCATATCTATTGGATGGTATCTCCAGTGCCCTTTATACTGAATCTTAAATGGACATGGTCTGAATGTATCCTACAAAATTCATGTGTTGAAGACTTAACTCCAATGGCATAGCAGTAGGGTCTATTAAAGGGTGATTTACGAAGGCTCATAGAGGAATTAGTATCTGCATTGGAACAGTGGGTTCATGTCCAGAGGAAAAGCTTTGCCATAAAAGCCAGCTCAGCACTCTTATCAAGCAATTGCTTCTGCATGTTCAGACACAGCAGCAATGCCCTCCCCAGAGCCAAACCTCTGTTCCTGGACTCAAGACTTTAGAATCTTAAAAAGGAAGGTTGTTTGTTTGTTTGGTTTGGTTTTAAAGTATCTACTCTCAGGTATTAGTATCATTATATAAAATGGGCTAACGCCGATAAGGGGGGAAATGACCAGGATATGCTCTAGTTCCGAGGAGCTGGGGAGAGAGGTTTGATCAAGGAACTCTGGAAAAGTGAATCTTTTACTAGTTTAGTACTTAATAGCCTAGCTCTGGTTGATAAAAAACTAAACCAAACCAGCCAAACAAGCAAACATACAAATGAAACAACAAAACCCCGTAATTTAAGAGTTTAGGAGCGAGGGGCAGTAGTGGTCTTTGCCTTTATCTCATCACTTGGTAGAAATGGGCAGGCAGATGGATTTCTCTGAGTT
Source organism: Rattus norvegicus (assembly GCF_021556685.1). Taxonomy (NCBI): domain Eukaryota; kingdom Metazoa; phylum Chordata; class Mammalia; order Rodentia; family Muridae; genus Rattus; species Rattus norvegicus. Next base: position 158,818,945 of record NC_141534.1, on the reverse strand, counting down.
TGAGACCAGCCTAGTCTAGAGAGCTAGTTCCAGGACAGCTAGAGCTACCCAAAGACACCCTTTCTAGAAAAACCAAAGAGAAAGAAGAAGAGAATAAAAGTTTAGGAATATATATAAAAAATCCATTTTTATGAACTTTTTCAATGCAAGGAAGGCTGGAGCAGAAAATGTCAGATGTTTTATAGTTAGACAGTTCTGATTCATTCAAGCGACCTTTGCAGGCTGCTTAATGTCTCTGAATTGAACCCCACTTTCTTGTCTATAAAATGAGCATGGTACTATCTATCCTATTCTGCTGCTATATTGTTATGAAATTAAAGATGTACAGTATTTTGTTTCCTGTCTGCCCCAAAGTAGACACCAAAGTAAATGTCAATTCATGTGTGAATAATGTTTGTGCCCCTATAAAGAGCCTGTGGCATTCAAGTCAACTTCATTTTCTTCCTGGGATGTATATGTCTGTTTTCTCCCTAGGCCAGTGGTCTCAAAGCTTTGTCAATGTCATTATTTAAAACCATCTGACCACATACACATTGACTGAATTTTTATATGTATAAATTGGAAACCATACAACTATGTAAAACTATGATATGGTGTAGACACAATAATGCACATATATTGAGTTTTAAAGACTAACATAAAAAATTAATAAGAAGAAAATGTCCTAAGTGAAAACTCGCTTATAAAAAAGACCCAATTTCCTTTAGTACTGAGCAGCAGGTAGCACAGATCAATCATTGAAGAAATATTTATAGGCTAACGAGGCAACACTGAAACAGAAAGAAAAACCAAATTGGGTAGTTTATTAATGCCCCTAACTAACTGAACAAATTATTCCTATGTGTGGACTCCAAAGTAGAGGCCAAAGACGACCTGAGGTGCCATCTCTGCGGGTATTGACTATTTTGTTTCTAATTGTTGTTATTTTGAAGATTTTTTTGTTGTTGTTATTGGGAGGTTTTGTGGTTTTATTTTGAGTTTTGTTTGTTTGTTTGTTTGTTTGTTGAGAGGGTCTCTTTCAGGCCCCAGGCTTCCCAAGTAGGCTAGGTTGACCAGTTAGCAATCCCTAGGCATCTGTCGGTTTTGCATCCCCAGAGCCAAGTGCATGACACCATGCTCAGTTTTTTAAAATGTGGGTTCTGGGGAATCAAACTCATGTCCTCTAGCTAAGCCATTTTACCAGCCCCTGAACCAGTTAGTTTTAAATTTTAATGTACTCTTTATTTTTAATAATAGACGAATAAACAACCAAACTATAACTGACTCTCTTTCCAAAAGGCATTGGGAAATAGTGAAGTAAATTCCTATTTTGTAAAACAGGGCTAATAAGAATGATGGTAATTTGCTGAGCTTTGTGAAGAGACAGGCATTATGCTAATCATTTTCATACACTCTCCTTTGTCTTTGCAATGATCAGGATATCACATTGCATGTCCATAGAAGACATTGGACATGTTTTGGTTTATGTACTGCAAAGCATGGCCAATGGATCAAATCTGTTGTACTGTCTGCCATGGTACCATCTACAAGTCTCCATAATTTTCATAATTTATAAATGGTTGGGGAAAATTAAAATTACAATAATGTATTATTGCACATGGAAAATACATGATATTCACATGGCCTCATAGAAAAAGCTTTCTAGCAATGTATAAATCTTTTTTCATTTATGTTTCTCCTTTGGATGCTTATATACTACAATGACAAGGTTCACTATTTCAATAAAAGCATATTCTATGTACAACACAGTTCTGATCCTTTAAAAATGTTTGTTGGCTCGTGTATATGAATGGAGTCTTTTGGAATTATGCAGATTGTAGCTTGTACTGTTACAAGTCATACTCACAGCAACACTTCTTTTAAATGGAGGATCAAAGGGTTAAGTCACTTGTCCATAGACTTAGAAATAGCCAAGGCACTGGTTTACAGAAAACAATTTTAATACTGACATATGCCTGTGACCAGCCCTTTTCACTGATGGCCACTTCTTTCTACATAGCTTTGGCAGTCACGCCCAAGGTAATTTCCTCACTGTGTCATCTGTCTTCTCTGCTCTCACACTTTGCTTTTAATGTAACCGTGGCTGGCTCAGGCCAAGATTAGGTAGGGAAGATTCAATAAAACAGCAGCAGGATTTACTCATCCACATACCTTTCATCCTACTTCCTTGGGTCTCTCAAGTATGCATTTGGTTCCTGAATAGAAGGCTCTGATATCTCTGTCTGAGCAGATAGTGATGAAAGCAGACATGTGATGCTATGCTGGAAGCCTCATTATTGGCTCTTTGCCTACAGAAACTCAACCAGCTTATCTTGTTCCCAAGGAGCTTCAAACTTACACTGGCTCAGCTGGTTTCTTCCAGGTTCTCTAACAAGCTGCTCTGCCCAATTGAGATGAGAGGCTGATATGAGGCGTTTCATACCCGTTGGTCCCAGAGAATAGCTGGCTTCCTTTCTTCCTAATTCTCATTGTGTCACAGCTTCCTGGGGTCTCTCAGCCACTCCTGGATTGTCATCAGTTTACTGTAGATGGCGAATTACAATGGCATTTTTCTATCTGTGCACAGAATGTAATTTATAACCTAGTTATGGTGAGAGCTTTACTTCTACGCAAGCACAACTAACAATGCTGGCAGGCCATCAATTACATAAAGCTGTAAGATCAGGTTTCACATATGTTAACCTTAGTGAATGCTTCCCGCAAATGAGGTTTATTATTTCCATTTTAGAGAAGATGACACTGAGACGCCTGCAGGATTAAGCAGTGTACACCTGGAGAGTGAAGGGTTCAAGCATTAAACCTTGAGCTCTCTGACTCCTAAGTACCTTTGCTGTGAAGTCAGTTTCTTGCCATGACAGTTAGAAAGAAGCAGAAAGAGAAGGAAAAGGAGAAGGAGGAGGAGGAGGAGGAGGAGGAAGAGGAGGAGGAGGAGAAGGAAAAGGAGGAGAAAGAGGAGAAGGAGAAGGAGAAGGAGAAGGAGAAGGAAAATAGAAAAATTGGGATGTGCTAATATGCTTCAGTATTATCAGTTTCAAAAATGGGCAAGATTTAAATAAATTAGTAAATTATTTAAAGCAATGTAATCTTCAGCAAATTCATCTGTGAAATGTGAGCAACATATCTACCTTGCAGAGCTGTGAGAATTATATTAATTATATTAATTATATTAATGCAGACAGTATAAGCTGTCTCCTGAGAGGCTCTGCCAGAGCGTGACAAATACAGAGGCAAATGCTCTCAGCCAACCATTGAACTGAGAACAGGGTTCCCAATGGAGGAGTTAGAGAAAGGACTGAAGGAGGTGAAGGGGTTTGCAACCCCATAAAGACAACAATGCCAAGCAACCAGAGCTCTCAGGGACTAAACCACTACCCAAAGAGTACACATGGACAGACCCTTGGCTCCAGCTACATATATAGCAGAGGATGGCCTTGTTGGGCACCAATGGGAGAAACCCTTGGTCCTGCCAAGGCTGGACCCCCCGATATATGGGAATGTCGGGGGTGGGGGTGGCAGGAAGGGATGGGTAGTTGGGTGGGGGAACACCCTCATAGAAGAAGGGGGAGGGGAGATAGGATAGGGGGTTTATGGAAGGGGAAACTGGGAAAGGGGATAACATTTGAAATGTAATTAGTTGGGAAACTTAAAACCTCTCCATTGTTTTGAAAGGCTAATAAAATGATGTCAGTGGGGAAAAATATGCTTAGCAAAAGAAGTCCAGATGAACAGAAACTAGGTTGGTAATTTTGGGGGACTTGGGGTGAATACTGGGAGCCAATGAGGAATTACTAGCCGGCGAGAAGCTTACTTGGGGGTGATGAAAATGCTCTAAGATTGATTGTGGTGGTAGTTGCATAACTTTGAATATATTAAAAATCACTGAATTACATGCTTTAAAGGAATGAATTATATGTCATATGAAGTCACGACTAACATAAAGCACCTTTCCTAAATAGAGCACAAAGCCTTGTACAGAACAAGAGCTTTGTAGGTCTTGGTTTCTGTCATGGTGATCCTGAGCCAGACACTAGCTACTTTGCCAAACTGATGTACTTTTCCTTCCAGAGGTTAAAACTAGACCCCACCCTGGAAGTTGGGTGTGGCTATGTGTCTGAGCTTTGGCCAAGGGAATGTGAGCTCTGGCCCACGTGATAGAACAGAACAAATCTGTCCCATAAAAACATTCCCTTCCCAAGCCTCCAGGCTCTCTTTCCCTCCCAACTGATTCATGCAAATCAATCCTTTGCCCTTAAAAAAACCGCTGGAGATGGAGGAGCCATAGCAGCCATAGGGTAGGGAGGAAAAGCAAAGAAGTTCCTAAATTGTTAGGCATAAAATTGTCTACTGGGCAAAAGGACTGGTTTTAGGTTTTGACTGTGAGAAAGGAAGTTTTTGTTTTGTTCAAATCATTATTCCACTATGCATACATTATGATTAGTTTTAACCCTTCTGCTCTGAGGACAAATTGGATAGGGTGCCCTTGCTAGATTGGGGGTCCTGAGCAGATATCATAAAGGTTGCAGGCTAATTTAATTATGATTTTCCTAGAGATGGGCTGTCACTGGACACTTTTGAGAGAGAATGAAACTTTTAAATTACCTGTGCTAACCTGGGAACTGAGTTCTTGTTTTGCCCTCTAGCCCCTGTCGGTAAGGCCAAATGAACAGTGGGCATCATGCTATCAGACTGTGAGTGACAGCAGCAGCAGCAGGAGGAGGATGAGGTTGCAACAGGCAGCCTTAGTCTGCTGCTCCAGGCTTCTCTCCTACTGTCCTTCATGGAGAACACTGCACCATGACCTCGTCCCTTTGCTAAGAGGGAAAGCAATACAAATCAGAGACACCATCCAATTGGGTTATGTATAGTCCTTGCTAAGTGCTTTCTAAACTATTATCCATCATTCTTTAAATAAGGAAGGCCAAAAAAAAAAAGCTATTGTCCTTTCCAGTGAATAATGCCAAAATATTTGCTATTGTCTCTCCTTCTGAGGATCTGCTGTTAAAAGGAAGAGGTCTGAGTCATTCTTTAGAGAGGGTGAACAGAGGACGTGCAGCCAAAACCAAAAGGTGACAGAAAAGGGGAGTCAATCGTCTGGGTGAGTTTCTTAGGTTTCTGAGTCCATTCCTTTATTTAAGTGTGTCAGACTGAGCCTACAGCTGTGAGGAGCACTGGAGAGCAAAGGGAACGCAAAGTAGAGGTGCATCAGAATCTTATAAACAAAATAAGCACTGGTGAGTTCTTTTACAAAGCTTAATTTGTGGCAAGCCTGTCACCTAAGTATAATAACAATGAGTCCCATGTGAGAGGCAGGGAAACTGAGGCATGAAAGGCTGGATGATGCAGCATCCCTTTGGTCACATAGGTGGTAAATAACAGAGCTGGGCCTCGACCTGGTCCTGAGAAATGCTGAGTGACTTACTTCTCTAGGCACTTACGACTTCAGACCAGTGAGTGCATCACTGTCACAGACAATAGAGTTTCTGGAGAATCCAGAGATTCACAGTGTACCCAAAGTTAAAAGCCTGTTTTTGAGAAAGTGGATGTCCTACAAGGCTGTCTGCACTCAAATATCTTGAGTGACCAAAACACAAACACAACACATACACACACACAAACACACACACACACACACACAAACACACACACAAACACACACACACAAACACACACACAAACACGCACACACAAACACACACACACAAACACACACACAAACACACACACAAACACACACACACAAACACACACACACAAACAAACACACACACACCCAAACACACAGAGGCACACACAAACACATACATACACAAACACACACACACAAACACACACACACAAACACACACACACACACACACACAATTTTTTTCTACTAATAAAAGGAGGTTTAAAGAAGAAAGGCCGTTGTCCCAGGCTTAGAGACCAGACTGTCCAAAGAAAATTCATAATCCATTCATTGACTCAGACTCACAGACTTTGAAAATCAGATCATTTGAGGTAGAAATATGAACTTCCAGATAGAAAGTGTTAGATACTGAAAATATCTTCCCTTCCTCGGCACATCAGCATAAAAGAAGAAAAAGAAAAGAGTCTGGACTTCTTGCTTCGTTCTATTTGCCAGGCAGTTCCTTTTTCCTCTTTCACATTCTGGCCCCATTGTGTCTCTATTGCTCCTTAGTATGCTCTATTTAAGCCAGATGGGGCAGGAACATTTTAAAGCGAGTTTGGTAGCCCAAGGGACAGGCTCCATAAATGTATAAATAATGAACACTTCAGCAACTGGGAAATCAGGTGGGAATGAGTTTACCAAGTGATCTGGGAGAGCAGCTGAAGTCTATTCTGATAAAAGTTGGAATGTTAGAAGGTTCACATAATATGTAACCACACTTACTTCTCCTTAGTGTAAACCAGGGCCTAGTGAAGCCCTGACAAATGTTCTATGTCTCTCTCTGCTGGGCCTCACCAATATGCTCAGAGACTACTGGGGAGTCAGTGGATGTGCGGTGTGTTTGCCAGCTATAAAAGGGACAGTTTCAAGTGCTGATTCTCTCCTTCCTTTGAGCCTATGATCCACAAAGGCTTGATTTAAAAGAAACTGTAAGCTGAGTCAATTCTCTGGGAAGAGTTATAAAGATATACAAGAATCAGCCACAATGTAATAAGGTACTTCTTTGGCCTGATTTGGGATCAGGCTCTGGGAAAACCTGTACAGGGCCTAACCCCTGACCCGAAGAAGTTCATGGTTTCCTAGGGGAGCTATATATTCATAAATAAAATGGAGGAATTGTTACAGCTATGAACATAGAAGGATGTGCACAAGCTGTTCATTGATCAGCTCTGATGAGAGAGTAAAGGGGTGGAAAGAAGGCTGCTTATGGTTCAATAAAGGGGATTCCTTTTATACCTACCCCTAAATTCCCAAGGGATGTTAACCATCCAGAAGTGTGTGAGATATGGTCTGGATGGAGACAGCAGGATGAATGGAAACAATCCACAGTCACATAAAGCAACTTGAAGTCTGTGATGTGTGTGGTCATGAAGATGCTCATATTCAATGCTGACTCTGAGGGAAAGAAATTACAGGTAAGTCTCAGCAGCAAGAGGGTGGATCATCTGCTGAAGCATAGGTCACGGGACCCTATGCAGCAGCCGGGGAAGCTTCTGAAAGATGCTCAACAGTGTGAACAGGATCTGGTTCGCACTTTAAAAGATCACCTTGGTAACCATGTGGAGGATGGACTGGAGGTGTTAGAGAGAACAGTGAGGGGGCGGATGCAGCAGGCCAGGTGGGAGGGACGAGGCCTGGTCTTAAGCAGCACCAGTGTGGACTTAATGAGGAGGAGACAGATGTTCCAATGGGGAAAAACTGGGGTGGAAGTAATGAGAACTGGGTTCTGCTCCCAGCTTTTGTACAATATCCTTGTATGACCTTAGAGAAGCCCTTCTTTCCCTAGATCTTGCTTCCGTACTTGTCAGGTAAAAGAGAAACATGAGGAGGTACTGCATACATATATTTGGTGACTACTTCTTATTCACTAGGTAGGCCAACCCATCAGTGAATGTTCTAAGTCCTATATTAGCACTTTCTGATTATGTGTCTTGTGATGTTACGGACCTATGATGAGCTAGTAATGACTGAGATAGTATCTCTGTGCCCAGAAAAGTAAAGAGGTCACCAGTGATTCACTCAAGTCAACCAACACTGAGAAGGGGATTTTGTGTGAAGTACTCTGGTTGTGTCTGTCAGGGAGAAGAAACAGAGGTATAGGACATGGTTCCTGACATAAAAGGCTTGTCAATCACAAATGGAATAAAAGTGTTGTTATTGTGAGAGAGCTGCAAAGCACCAAGAGAATGCAAGGATAGAAGAGAACTTTAACCAGGTTTAAAAGGTAAATTCATCTTTGCTTTTGCCAGAGCAAACTGAAGTATAGTTGTCTTTTCCTCGGTTCACACCTGCTCAGAATCCCCTTCAAGATATTTGATGAAGCAGAGAGAGAGGTCGTTTACTTTAATACAGGATTGTTCTCTGGGTAAGGCTTTAGAGTAGGCATTCCTTGTAAGAACTAAACATGTTCTTTGCACTCCAAACAGTCAGTCAGTGGTGATGACACAGGGATTGTGGCAGACAGTAGAGAAGTTGGAATTCTAGAATTTCTCACTAACAAGCCAAAGTACTCTGAACAATGCCTAGCATACAACTTGGGCTCAGTAAATGCTCAACTGACATGCACACAATCAAAACGTTAGAGGAAATGAAGTCAAGTCAAACAAAACCAAAACACTTCAAATGTAATTAGCTAGAGAATACACTCAAGAAAACTCATTTTAATATAAGAGGTCATGAAGGATTTCCCAAACATTGACTTATAAGACAGATTTCTACAAGGTTTTAAAGGGCATACCCATAGTCTTGTAAAGCTGTGATATCTGGTTTGCTTCAAGACACATTTGGATGGCCAATTCAGCTCTTTAAGCCAAGGTGAGCTCAGTGTTTGATGTTTTCCTTAAGAAAAACTAATTTTCATTCCTTAAAATGCAACCAGCTGATTAGATTTTCAACATCAAATCTGAAAAGACCATACTTGGCAAAGGTGTTGCATCGAGAGAATTCCATGTCTTGTGAAGAGAGCAAAGACAATTCTACTGGGAACGTGCTGAACAATGTTGCTGACTTGGGAGGTGAGCTACTATATGGCAAAGGCTTTGAAATGGGTTGAGAGTGCTTCTAGGTTAACAATGCAGGTAGAAATAAAATAGCATGTACTGGATTGTGGTGCACTCATGAACAAAGGAGCCTTGGGTACTGATGTCTCAGCTGGAAAATATTATAAATATGTTCTTGAAAGGTCTTAGGCTAGTAAGGACTGGTCATACAAGATTTGGGATAGACTTAGCCCTGGGATTGTAAGCTTTATATTAGAGGCCAGCTAAGACGACCATATCACTGACCACCATTAGAAGTGGGGAGGTCGTAGTGAGACAGACATTTCTTCTAGAGGCTTTTGGTTACAGGATGACATGCTTGTCACCGAGGCTCTGTAATTCATTACTTGTTATTGGCTGGACAATCACCCTACCTCATTTAAGCATGGGTCCTGACTGTAAAGAATGCCAACAATAGGGATCGGTACATGGAAAGGCAGTGGGATAATGGATGTAAATGCCTTAGTACTGTGCCAGGCACACAACGAGCATGGCAACTATTACAAGTATAATTAGTTTTGCTGAAAAAGAAATGTTCTTTCCAAAATTGGCTAGAAATCATTTCAGACATGTATGAGACCGAAATAAAATGTATGGATGATGAATTTGCAGAAAAGGGAGTGGGTGTTTCATTTTAATATAATTGTGATGTGCTGAACTTCGCAGAATCTTCCATCAATCATGAGCACTGCTTATAGTAAAATTATTCTGTGAGTGAACTTGGACCTTATATACAAGGTTTTGCTAAGTATGTGCTGCGTTCATATGCCATCGGAGTGCACGCGTCTCTTCTGAATGCTTTGATAATACAAAGAGCACTAACCTGGAAGGACTTAATTTGAATGTCAGACATCACTTCATAGCTATAAACCCTGGTTATAAATGAAACAAAATATCAGCCTCGGTCTCCATGTCTGTATAGTACAAATAGTCACCACAATCAAGTCATTCACATGGTTTTTAAAGTGTTTTTGTGAGATTAAAATTTATTTCCTGAGTCCTTTTTTAATCTTGAGTCTTTTCCATAGTAAAATCCCCTTAGGCTGTACCTCCCAGTATGGCTGGGAGGCCATATAATGCTGTAGAGTCAGGGTATGCAGGCAAGAGTTCAGAGTCAGCCAGGTGGAATCAAGTGACCTGAGAGAAACAGAGAGTGGCTGAATGATCTCTCCAAACATCTGTTGCTCTTCCACAGGGAGGTCTTTGGCTAGGGGTGCATGAATGTCGAGTGGAGGTACAGTAGGAGCAGGATACATAATGTTGAATACACTAAATGTCAGAAACTTTGCGAACTATGGCCAAGCTACAACTTTCCAAAACTCATCACAAATCACTGCTTCTGAGTGTCTATGTGGAGCAGACACTGAGCAGACTACAACAAAGCAGACAGAGACAGAAGTCCAAATAGGTCACGGAAACAGAATCACATCCAAGTGAAAAGACAAGGCACACCACTCAGTTATGATCCAAGCAGATCCTACAAGATCCGGAGGAGGCACTCCAAGGTCAGATCTAAGAGGGAGCAGTAGAGAACTCCTGAGTGAATGCATGAGCCTCCCCCACCCCGTGTGTGTGTGTGTGTGTGTGTGTGTGTGTGTGTGTGTGTGTGTGTGGTGTGCATGTGTACATGTTAGCTTTTATGTCTTTGACAAATGAGCAGGTTTCTATAGCTCTCTGAATCAGAACTAAAGGACATAAAATAATTTATATGCTCTTACTTTATACAAAGAAGTTAATTAAGCCAGGTGGCGGTGGTGCATGCCTTTAATCCCAATGCTCAGGAGGCAAAGAAAGGCAGATCTCTGAGTTTGATGCTAGTCTGGTCTACAGAGTAAGTTCCAGGACAGCCAGAGACATACAGAGAAACCCTGTCTCAAAACAAACAAACACCCCCAAAACAACAAACAAACACCCCCAAAACCAACCAACCAACCAAACAAACAAAACAGAAAAAAAACAATCAAAAACCCAAAGAAGTTATTTAACTGCAGAGCCTGGTTTCATCTTCAGATCTGTAACAAGAAAGCTATGGTGGAGTGTTAGAGATGTTGCTCATAGTTGAAGGCCTGTCTAACAGATGTTAGGCCCTAGGCTTGATCCCAGGCAACAACAGGAAGAAGAAAATGCAAGTCACCACACAATTTCCACTGGACTAGTATATTCCTAAGACAGGAGATGCTTTCTACATAGTGTAATAAAGGTTCTCTAAGACACACCATTAAATGTAAAACAGTACACAAGATGCTCCTTTAATATAGAGGGGTTAAAAACTCTGCCTATGTATCACACACACACACACACACACACACACACACACACACACACACACACCTATAGGATGTGTTGCTTTTGCACAGGACATCCCAAGAATAGACTCCCCTAATCTAAATGAACATGAAGTAGATGAGAAAGAAAACTTCTCAAGCTTATAAAAACAAATGTTTAATATTTTAATGTTCAATAATAATTATTACTTATTTTATACCATGAAATTTTTTTGTTTTTGTTTATGATACTAGGGATTTAAACCTAGGGTCTCACATACGTTAGGCAAGTGCTCTGTCACTGAGCTACAGCACCATCCCTATGAGGTAGAGATAAATGCCATGCACTTCACTAGTCGAGCACGTAGCTAGTAAACATTCCGAATGTATTTGTGGACATTGTCTTTTTACTACACAAAGGCCAAAGAGAGCTGGAGACAAGGTCCAGGTGGCTGCTGGGCTCATATTGAGGCTTAAGGAGGAGAGGCACCATGAGACTTTCTGAATTCTCCTTGGGTCACTTTACCAGGGGCTCTGGCAAAAATGGAGCCAAAAGTAAAGGTGGAGCCTTTTGCCCAAAAGACCTAGCACAGAGGAAAGAACTGTAACTCCAGCATAGACCTGGCCAGACCATGATTCCAAGAGTGAGAATTGACTGAAAAGGTGAGGACGCCTTAGAGCAAAATGGAAAAGTGATGACAGACAGCGGGGACGTGCTCTTTTTGTGTACTCTGCATTTACAGGGACTTCAATGCCTTTAAAATGCATATTTTGATAGAGTAATTGGAAAATGCCAAATGGATTGAGAATTATTAAAATACACGAATGAATAGAACCTCTTATAGTTAAAAATGTTTTTTTTTCATAAAAGGCTTTAAAGTTAAAAAGATAGAAAATTGGGATTCCTGAGTATTTAGGTATTGTAATCCAAACAATTGTTTTCACATTCCTATTTTACCGAGAGTAACAGTAAGTAGCTGATAAAGACTCTTAATTCTTATTAGCTATTTTAGAATTTAAACATCAGCTTTTGTATTGCAGAAAAGTAGTCTTTAGGGCCCTTTAGGAGGAACAGTGCACAGCAGGACGTCTTAACTTTGCTATATACTTCTTTCAGGCTCTTTGAAGGGAATGAGCAAGAACTTCTCTTGTTTAGCCACCAGACTGTTAGCTATGGTTAAAATTTCCAGCTTACAAGGCAGACAGGTCGGAGCACAAATTCTGTCAATCATTAGTTGAGTAACTTGGGGTAAGTTACTTGACCCTGTTGAACTTCAGTCTTCCCATTGGCAAAATCGGGATAAATATAAAACTTCCCTACTAGGGAAGCAATAGAGATCAGAATGTTTTGAAGATCTTGACAATGCTTGGGACCCAGTAGATGTGTTGTTAAGGTGAGAGACTATCTATATTACCTGTCACTCAAGCTTCTTTAGAGAGTGGTTATGTTAGGCTAAGCTCAGAACAGACAAAGAAAACCAGAGAGAGTGAGACAGTGTGCAGAAAAGCCTTCTTAACCCAAGGTGGGGAGATGAACAAAAAAGGCAACATGGCCCTGGGGTTATTATAACAAAGGTCTGAGCAAGTACTGTCTGGTACATAAAGGGTGTTGCTAAGTCTGCTCCAGGGATAGCACAGGGATTCATGAGCTGCTTGTGTTCAGTACAGGGCATGGGATGTGTATATTAAAGGCCCTTAGGAGAAAAGCACCACACAGGCGCAGGCACAAGAAAGAAGAGGCCCCGTGAAGAGGGGCGAATGTCTGTACAGCTGGGCCTTAGCACATTATTGGGGCAGACTCTTAGCAGGGCCAGGGGTCACATCACACAGGGCCCATGAGACATGGAAAGTCTCTGTGATTTGGTGTGTTTAACAAGCCAACTTGGAAACTAGAAATTTATAGATAGCCAGCATCGCTCTGACATGGGAATGTCCTGAGGGTGGGAGGGTTATTTTTGTGATGGAAAGTTATGCTACTTCCTTGACAGGGATCATGAGAGACTTCTGAAAGGGTGTCTTGCTTGAATTTGCCGGAACTTAACCATCTTTGCAATGTTGGTGTTGACTCTCAAGTTAGCACAGGATCTGTCAGGAACTACTCTATCCTCATTAAAACAAACAAACATTTTAAATAGATACTTCATCTGAATGCCAAAGGCAGACAGAGATAGTACCGGCTTAAAGCTTTCTTTTTTTTTTTAAATAGAGTATGGTAAAATGGAGGTGATGTCTTCTACCTGACAAAGGTGAGAACTGAAGTTCTTTTTTTTTTTTTCCTGTACATTTGTGAATTTTCTTTGTCTACAAAGAGAATTCAGTTTTGGATTTCTCTTCTGGGGCGTGGAGTCTATGGGATAAGTAATAGGATCTATTTCAAAGGATGGCACGGTTCTTCGATAGTGGCAGTCAGTAAAGGAGGTTATCTGGAGGGTAGCCTTAGAGAGAGAAATCTGAAGGAAGCTGGGCATGAATAAGGGCACACAGTTTGTACTGCTCTGTACAATGCCCGTGCTGGGATAGACTCTGTGTGAGCTGCAATTTCTCTGTGTTGAAATGAAGCTGGAGATCCTCTGATCTTGACTTAACAAGCATCCCCTCCTGCCATCCCATCCTGTCCCCTTCTTTTCGGGAGCACAGATGAAAATTTCCTTAGGAGCCTGTGCGTCTCTTCATCAGTCAACAATCACCAAGGCATTACCTTTTAGAAGTTTCAAGTTATTTCAGGTCTGTTGACCAGGGACAGAAAGAGCTGCTGTAAGACGAAGTTTACTAAATTTAAGCAGTAAAAAAATAAGTCATGCAGACAGTCCTAGAAGGATTGGCAGACGGAAAGCAAATGCATTCTGTTGGAAAGGAATTTGACCCCTTCCCAAATGCACTATAGATAGTAACGGTATAGCACACTGGTTCAGCCTGTCTAAATGCTTCATTCTTTACTCGCATCAGTACTGTTCACGTATCTCACAGACAAGCTTGAATTCTCATGTGGCCCTTAGCAAACCGCATGCTCTTGCCTTTTAACCTCCTATCTTTAACTGTAGCTGGGCGGCAAAGGCAAACTGTTTTAAATCCAGCATTAGGGGGGCAGAAACAGGTGGATCTGTGAGTTTGAGGCCAGCCTGGTCTAGAGTGAGTTCGAGGACAACCAGGGTTATACGCGTGCGTGCGAACACACACACACACACACACACACACACACACACACACACACACAGCAGCCCCCCAAAAACAAACAAAACCCCCCTGTCTTAAAAACACAAAAAAACAAAAACAAGAAAAGATTTCACAGGCATAACTCCTAGTTATCCATAGAAGATACTGTCTTCTTTTTAATATGATGGAAATGAGGAGGGGTCTATGACAATTAAATAACGTAGAAGTTGTATGTCCTACTCATTTCCAGTAGCTTATTTTTAATGCACACAATTAAAAGATGTACAGGTCTCCTGGAAATGAAATCCCTGTGGAAAAAATAAGACTTAAAAGCTTATGAAAATGCATGCACATTCTTAAAAAAATTATCTCTAATGCCTTACAGGCAAAGGAAAACAGGTTTGTAGCCAATGTATAATCTAGCATGATTTTTTTTATCAATTTTTAAAAGCCAACAAAAAATTTCACTTATAATTTATTTAAAAATATTTATTCCTCTATTTCGTGTCAGGTGTTCCTCTAGGCACCAAGGATGTGGAAGTTCTTTTAAGTAGGACTGGAGACAGCTCATTTCCCTTGTTGGGTGTAAAGCAGTGGATAGGTGAACACTTGGCAAGGGTGCTATAAAAAGAATCCCGTGTGTGACATAATGCTCTGCAGTCATCTCTCACCCTGCAAATCCGTTTTGCCACCCCTAACTCCTGTTCCACCATCCTCTGGAGAGCAGAGTCTGATTGAAAGGCTGTCAGGAAGTTATTCAACTATTTACATATGATGGGCCACTTTGAGCAGCAATGTCAGGCAGGCATGAAGAGGCACGATTAAGGAAGGAGAGAAAGGTACAAGATGTACCACGAGCTGTGTATCCCTGTGGGAAACTGGGTCTCATTCCCTTGGGACCTCTGAGGAGCATACATCAAGCAACTCAGAATTTCCCCTTCAAGGGATGAGAAGGAGAGCCACTGCACTTATATCCTTTAGTCCCATGCCCTCCCTGCTTATTATAAGAGTTGCCACACACGGAGCTGATTCCCGTGTACTTCCAGTTTGTGCATACCAAGGTGGTGAGTAGACTCTTGGACAGAGTGGAACTATAGGTGTGGCAGCTGAGGCAAAGTGATGTCTGGTTAGACCTGCATGAGGTTGGTTGCTGCAGTAATGTCTTGAGTGAGTTTGGCAGAAAAACAACAACAACAACAAAAACAAAATAACCAAACAACCAAACAACTAACCAAGCAAACAACAACAGCAACAACTGCCCTCCCCCCAACAAAAACCCAAAAGCAAAAACCAAAAACTGAAAGGTTGAATGTCAACTAAAAGGTTGACCTCATGGTTAAGATCCGTAAGCCATAAGGCAGTACAGTAACTATTATGAGTTATAAACATGGAGTCATAAATGTATGTAGTGTGTATACATGTATTTTATCACATAATTCTCAAAGCAAACTATGTGACATAGATCATAGTTTGACGTCAATCTTAAACACAATGAAATCACTCTTTAGAATCTAGTGATCTGTCTGAGGCACACAGAGATGGGGCTGAAGTTCTGGCTCCAAGCCATTTGTGTCCAAATGTTTCCCAAATGGACTAGGTAAACAGGGGTAAACAAGTTCTCACTCGTTCTGAGCACTTCCTAGTTTTGCATCTGTTTTTGACCAGAGTGTGAACCTAGAAGGTAGAAACTGCCACATATATCCATTTTCTAGCAGTGTGTAGCATATGGCAAGTGTTCAATACTTTTGAGACTTGTTCAGTATCTTCCTTCACCGGGATGAGGGATCCACTCCAAGATGCTAAGAAGAAACATGATTATCGTATAATCTTCATATCCAAGTACTCAATATGTGGTTCAATTAATCTTTGTTTTTCCTAAGAGAATGGAAGTTTCCAGAAGGCAGAAGATATTAGAAAAAAAATGTTGGTTTTATATCAGGAGCCTGGCCTATTTGTATAGGCCCTTGAACAAATTATGTACTAATTTTTCTAAGCTACAGGCTTATTGTCTGTGAAAAATTACAGAGATGTTAATTGTACTCTGATATCAGAGACTTGGGAAGGAGTGTCAAAACATCACTATCAGATATGGCTCAGAGGAAACGTGACAAGCAGCAGCCATTATTTCATTATTGGTAACGCTCTAGTTTTAAGACTTTTAGTTTCCTCAAACACCTGTACAGACTCATTCACTGAGATAAGAGCATACATATGATTAAAAGTTTAAAAATTTGGGGTCTTTAATCCCAGAACTCCAGAGAGAGAGGCAGATCTCGCACGAGTTCAGACCTGAGTGAGTGTAGTGTAGACCAGCAAGCCTGGTCTACAGAGGGAGTTCTAGGACAGCCAGAGCTACACAGAGAAACTCTCTCTTGAAAAACCAAACCAAATCAAACCAGAAACAAACCAAACATAAAACACACACACACACACACACACACACACACACACACACACACACACACACACACAGAGCAACAACAAAAACCTTTTGTTTTCAATTTTGTTTTTTTGTTTTTTTTTCTGGTCAGAAGTTTCTGGTCTGCTTATTGGTGAGGCCCAAGTGTAACTCTCCCTTGTTTTTGATGATCTAAAATTGTTTAATTCATAATTATCTTTTGTTCTTATTCTAGACATATGTTTTCCTCAAGGCACTTAGTTACTATTACTACAATCTAACCTTAAAATGTGAAGACTTAAGGATCTATTTTAGAAGCATGATTTGGTAGGATAAGAAACTAGGAAAACTGAATAATTGAAGGTCAGGACCCCAGGCTATGAGGGAGTAGTGGACTTACGGTTTGAACTACAGTGGACCCAGTCTTACTCAGCTCTCATCACCCTGGCACAGGAGCTGGCCTTTCCCTCAGGGCCATTGTGTAAGATGAGGCTGCTCGTGCCCATTTCTCTGATCTTTACCTAACGGTTTATTAGGAAAGTAGCGGATTGCTTGGAATGCAGTATATACTCAATCAATCACATTACTTCCCTTTCCTTCCTATCCAATATCACTCATTCACTCAGCGACCCAATGTCCTAATATAGATCATGCAACTCTTTATCAATGATTTTCCTGAAAGGAAAAAAAATGTTTCAAATCAGAGTGTCTAGAGCCAATTTTTTAAAAAAATGTTTTTTAACGAGATTGCTCGTAAAGCACCAAAGCTCATTGTAAAAGTTCAGCTCAACCACAGCTAG
The DNA here is from genome assembly GCF_021556685.1 of Rattus norvegicus. NCBI lineage: Eukaryota > Metazoa > Chordata > Mammalia > Rodentia > Muridae > Rattus > Rattus norvegicus. Next base: position 158,801,624 of record NC_141534.1, on the reverse strand, counting down.
TATTTTCTGACCAATTCACTGGGCAGACTAGAAGATGAAGAGGACTGTGTTACTGGGCATCATTATAATTATTATCCTGGTGTTAGTAATATTATTCAGGCTTCCCATGATGCTTAGTGACCGAGAGGTAAGTCGGGAGTTTAATTTAGCTTTCTGAGCATCTGTAGGCTTTGTTCTCAGCACAGAACATTCAGTTATGTAATTGTCTTGGCTTCTGTTACTGAAGATGAACCCCAACTCTTCAATTAACCACTGGCACTCTGGTCTTCAGAGGCTGAGCCTGGATTGGATTTCCCACAAGTCACTTGGAATGCAAGGCTGATACCTAAGTTCCCTAGAGAGTTGTCAAGAAAGAGAAGGTCCGAAGCTAAGCAGGCAGCCACTGAGAGGACAGACTAAATATTGGGCTAGCTTTTTCCTCCAAGGGTTTTTCTACTTCTTCCCTTTTGCTCTCTGTGATGGCTTGAAGATGTTGCCTGTATTCTTGGGTATCTAAATACTTGGCCCCCAATCTCCCCCGCAAACTCCCCAGAATACTCTCTCTGATTCTTCTTTGGCATCTGGGATGTGACCTCTCAGCTGCTAGACCATTATCACACTTCCTGGCCATGACGGTGATGGACTCTTAACCTGGATTCTAAGTCAAAAATGAACCCTTACTTCTATACATTACCTTGGTAACAGTGTTTTATCAGAGTAATAGAAAAGTGACGGAGACACTGCCTATATCATACTAGACTGTCCTGTTCCCCTTTCTAATCCCAGTTTGGCATTTGGAAAAGCCACATTTGCAAGAATGTGTTAAAGAGGAAAATATCACAGAATGAAAATGGGGTTTGCGATAATACATAGAGCCAGAAAGATGGCTCAGCAGTTAAGAGCACTGATTGTGTTTCCAAGGGACCGAGGTTCAGTTCCCAGCACCTCTATAGTGGCTCACAACCATCTGTAACTTCAGGTTCAAGGAATACAACTCCCTCATTTGGCCTCAATGGGCACTGCATGTAAGCAGTGCAGATATGAGTGGACGGATGTGAATGACACATGGAGCTGACACTTTAACCTTAACATGTACGTATGCTTTAGAAACACAGAATAAAGGCATTGGATGGAGAGAAAATGCAATCAGAGACTAATGCAGCCCATAGTTTATAGAATCTATTTCTGTTTGCAGTTGTGAGTAGAATGACTGAGTCTTCCAAGCAGCATAGCACTCGTTCGTATAAGTACTGTGACACAGATGTCACCCATCTTAGTCTTTTAAGTTTTTTTTCAATAATGATGAAAATCTGCCTGAGTCATTTCATATCAATACATTCCAATAATAAGACAAACATGTGCCCCAACACTGTAAACAGAACCAAAATAAATCCAAAATATATTATTAGATAATAAAGTCTTAAATGCCGGTCATTATCATTTGTAGTACTAATAAACACAGCTAATAACTATAGATACAAATGTGGGCCACAGTCTTTAATAAATATGTAACAGGAACTATCTCCTATACTCTATGATTCTATTTTGATGAAAACATGAGTCGATGCTTAGATTATGTCATATGACTTACATCCCATGTGCTTACCTGAGTGTAATATCACAGCCTCCCCTGACATTCTTTCTTATACTGTGCATTCAAAATTAACTATATAGACTTTCTCCTTGCCTTGTGCACACGTCGAGAACTAGACAAAAAAGTACGAAACTCAGCAGCCTTGGGGTGATAGTTAGTTGGATGGGTACTTGCAGTGCAAGCATGAAGGCTTGGACTTGGTTCCCTAAGAACTCCTTTCAAAAAGAAAGAAAGCTGGGTGTGGTAGCACATTCTGGTAATTACAGCACTTGGAAGGCTGAGAAAGCAGAAACCAGAGAATCCCTGAAACTCGCAGGTCAACCAGCCCAGTTGTTGAGTTACTAGTCTTAAACAATGGGCTGGATAGAACTTGAGGATTAGCAACCAAGTATATCCTCTGGCCTAGACACAGATACACACACACACACACACACACACACACACACACACACACACACACACCACACAGAGACTCTCTCTCTCTCTCTCTCTCTCACACACACACACACACACACACACACATACACTCATATATATACATACACATAAAGAGTATGACCACTCACAGGCCAGACTATCACCTATAAACTTTGGTATAAACCACGAACTGTGGATGCTATGACCTCTCTGGTTAGCAGAGGCACCACTCTGCCTAGATGCTTAGATGACTACCTTTTCAAGTCTCTCCTTTGGATGCCTCTGTGGCCTCATTTACCACAGAAGGAAGTCTTCCCAGGTAACTGGATGACGTCTCTCTCTGACTTGACATTGTGAGTCATTTGACTGTCATCCTGCAGCAGGCATATGGTGCAGATCAAGCTCACCCTGTGGGAGTCCTGCAAGTTTCCTGGTGTATTTTGTACTTACTCTGAAGCGATTGTATTTGACACCCAGGGCTGACTAATATCTGCATGTGACCAAGATAAGCACCCTGCTCCCACCTTTTAGAATTGTGAACGAAGTTATAGGCAGAAAAACAGAGTTGCCATTAAGATGAAGGTCATCCTGCAAATACCATGTCTAGACTAGTCAGAGAGGGCAGACTATGAGAAGGGCCATTCTATTGTCAGGCTTTGTGCAAGGGTTTCCAGGGAGCTTTGCTTTGTGGGCAAGTCAGCATATGCACTGAGCACAGGGTCCCCAATGAAGGAGTTAGAGAAAGGACTGAAGGAGCTGAAGGGGTTTGCAATACCATAGGAAGAGCAACAATAGCAACCAACCAGATCCTCCCCCCAACACCCAGAGCTCCAAGGGACTAAATTACCAACCAAAGAGTACACAAAGAGGGACCCATGGATCTAGCCACATATGTAACAGAGGATGGACTTGTCAGACATCAATGGGAGGAGAGGTCCTTGGTCCTGTGAAAGCTTAATGTCCCAGTGTAGAGAATTGCCAGGGTGGGGAGGCAGGAGTGGGTGGGTGAATGGGGGAGCATCCTCATAGAAGCAAGGGAAGAGAAGATGGGATAGAGGGTTTCCAGAGGAGAAACAAGGGAAGGGGATAACGTTTGAAATGTAAATAAATAAAATATCCAATAAAAAAAATCTTCGAAGCTCAAGTTCCTCCCAGAGCTACAGAGGATCCCGTGTGATGGTCCAGCATATAACAAGCCCGTTCTTACTTTCGAGCTGGGGTTTGGCTAGCCCTCTGCTGCTGCTCTTGATCAGAGTGCCATGCCTGGTGTTATGGCCACAGCAGTCATGGTGAACTCAAACAGATTCTGTGAACCAGAATGTCTGGGTTCATATACCTGTCCCTATGGGAGTTGTCACTGGGGTTATCAAGACAGAAAGAATTGGGAAAACTAACTGCCTTCCAGAATAAGAATATACTGTTACAAAGGAACTGTGGCCCTAGAAAAATATAATTGGAAGTAAAGACCCTGGCTCCATCACAGAATGCTCACATTTAAAATTTTACAGAAAAGCACAAAAGTGTCTATTATTTTAAAAATAATTTTGTTCATCAAATATTTGATTTGAAACTGGATTAACATTTTATGTTACTAATAACTAGATAAAATAGATTACTATTTACAAATGGTTTCGTACTTTTTCCATGCTAGTTTTAAAATAAACAAACACACACACACACACACACACACACACACACACACACACACACACACACACACGTATAAAAACCTAAACTATCTTCTTACAGATAAGGACTCTGGCCCAGAGAGCTCTTTGGTCTCATCCTCACAGAACAATCTGAACCTGGTAGTTTTATTATTGCAGACAAAAAGTTCTCCTGTAAAGCACACTGTCCCTCAGTGGAGACACACAGAAAGCCAATTTAAGTTGAAGTAGTCAGAAAAATCAGAGATAAAACAGAGCTTATAAGAATTGAAATGGTAGGAAACTGTGCTGCAGAGGAGTGGAAGGCCATCGGAGGGAAATGCTTGGGGATGGGCAGGAGAAAGCTTTTCAGTGAAGGAAGAAGGAAATACTGAAATGCAGCATTCACATCCTCACATAATAGCTGGAAGACAGAGAGGGAGAGCAATCAGATGAGAGGAACCAGATGGCAGAAGGGCTCCATGAGCTGGGCTGGCGCACTGGTCTGTTTGGCAACTCAAAGACTGGCTTAGGAATGTGTTTTCAGAATTTAGATATCCTAGTTTTGTTCATTACGTTTTAGCAGCGGTTCTAATATACACTGGGAAATATGATTTTAAAAAGAGAGAAACGACAAGCTTCACAAGGCATAGTTTTGAAAACTTTCTATGGCACTATGGTGCTTATACCATCTGTACATCTGTAATTCTGCACCTGTCTCAGCCAACCGCTGGCCGTGTCCCAGGAGACCTGACATCACTGTTTTCTGACTAGGGCATAGAGTAAGTGCCAGCAGTTATGAAAGTGCAAAGATGAGGGGAGCATTGGCTCAAGTTGCATGCATTTTTCAGGCAGCCATTGGTTGGATGCTTCACCTTTCGAGTAGCAAGTTGCTGAGGTAGGCTGAAAGCACACTTTTAGTTAAGTAACAAGCTACAGGTCACACACTCAAACCAATTTGTTCCTAAAAACATATTCTTAACAAAGCATGTGATTGTGTACGTGACAGAAACAAGAAAGGAACTATTAATTTTTTTTAAAAAGTAACAGTTTAATGTTATATAAGATTAAGAAAAAGAATGTCTGAGCATGGTGGTGCACACTTGCAATTCTAGCACTCAGGAGGGTAAGACAGGAGAATCTAGGATCTAGACTGGCCTGGACTGAATAGGAAGGAAGGAAGGGACTGAGATGGGGAGGGATTTATGATGGGAGAAACATTGAATAAACAGAAAAGGAACTAAGGCAGACATGTACAGCAAACAGGGAGAAAAGAAACAGAAGAATAAAAGAATGGAATAGATAAAAACTACCGTGAGTAGACAATTTACTGAGGCTTGCCACATTTTTCCTATTATCTACATTAATAATTGTCTAACTACGTAATACTCATTAAACCTACTTCAGAGATAAAGAAACTAACACTACTAGGGATCAAGTAATATGTACACGGTGACAAGAATGATAAGTAACAGATGTGGGATTTGAACACTGAATCTTCTCATCTCCTAGGAGACTGCAGTGACCATCACTCAAACCCTATAGCAGACAAACTTCTCTAACATTAGTACTTCATCACTTGAAAAGTGGGGTATCCGCTATAAAATAACTGTATACAAGTTCATCTGTTAGCAGCTATCAATTTGGGAGAAATTTGAAAAGCATCAGTTAACTCACTGTTGAAAGTCAGAAGCCTAACTCTTGCCCTCTGTGACTGAGTTCAAACACTGAAATGTCTCATGAATTCTTGGTATTATGGACAAGAAATTCTCAAACTCACTGGATTCACTGGTTTTGTGTGTCAAACTGATATAAGCTAGAGTCATCAGAGAGAAAGGAGCCTCAGTTGAGAAAATGCCTCCATGGGGTACAGATGTAAGAAGAAAATTCTTAGTGATCAATAAAGGAGGGCCCATCCTATTGTGGGTGGTGACATTCTTGGATGGTAGTCCTGCATTCTTTAAGAAAGTAGGCTGAGCAAGCTATGTGAAGCAGGCCAGTAAGCAGCACCCCTCCATGACCTCTACATCAGTTCCTGCCTCTAGATCCTGCCTGCCCTGCTTGACTTTCTGTCCTGAATTCCTTTGGTGATGGACAGCAGTGGGGAAGTATAAGGTGAATAAACCCTTCTCTCTCCAACTTGCATTTTGGTCATGATGTATCACAGCAACAGAAAGTCTAACTAAGACACTCACCATGTATCAGTTACTTCAAAGACTACAATATTTCCTACGCATATGTCCAACTGACCATTTAGTGCATGCTATGCTTTGACTAAATCACCTCATCATTGAGATCATCTTTAGCAATAGAGCCTAAAAGTACAAACTACTTTCAGGTAGGTGATCCCGAGAACTGCCACCTGTCACTGGTACTGCACACTGCCCAGGACAATGAGAGAAGTCACATGTTGGGTTACAGCTACCTTTCAATAATGCTTGTCCCTATCTTTAAGACTGCCCTCCGTCTAATCCATTCTGGTCATGGAAAAAAACATTTTTTCCCTAATGTTGAAACAGATACTGTCTTACTCAAAACCACTTAACTGGTCTTAGTGCCTTCACACATCACACTCCAACTGAATATAAGATCCTTCTGTGATGAGGGTCCTCTCTGACTACCAGGTTCCCTCAGATACCTGTGGAAGCTCCAGCCTGTGGAACTACTCTCTCTTCACAGAAAGACTGAGAGTCTGGGCACTCTCCTTCTTTCCTAACCATTGTTCATTCTGTCCACTCTGCACGGCTGAGTTCTTGATCCTTCACAGCTCAGCCTGGCCTCGCATCTTGCGGAGCCTTCTTTGGCCATCTTTTCAAGGATAGGTTAGGATTTTTTTCCTGGCAGATGAGTAAAAAAATACCCCTTTTGTTATTTGTTTGTTTTGCTTGTTTTTTGAGACAGGGTAGCCCTGGCTGTCCTGGAACTCACTCTGTAGACCAGGCTGGCCTTGAACGCAGAGATCTGCCTGCTTCTGCCTCCCAAGTGGTGAGATTAAAGGCATGAGTCACCACTACCCTTAATGATCTTTTAACCAAAGTCTAGACAGAGACCCTGCCTGATTTTACTCTGACATTTGGCACAGTTCCTGGCATGTGAAATCACAGGTGCTTATTGAAGATTTTCTTAACCCTCCGTGAAGGTCTCAGTTCTGAAAGCTGGGGACATGGGGCTTTTTTATTTGTTTCCCTATTTGTCTTATGTGTTTTCAGAAGAAAAGCACATACCAACAAATTCCCAGTCAAATCTCCAAGCACAGAGACAGGAGAAGGGGAAGAACAGAATTGGGGGAATTGATTGCAATACATAAGACATCCTGGCATCAGGACTTCTTTCCCTTGTGCCCTGGCTTTTTCTTCTACCTATTCTGTGAAATCAATACCGGCTATCCAGCTTTTTGTTTTTATATATCCCTCTGGTAAGTTTTATAAGGAATCGATGACAAAAGCTGAGTGTTTCTTGCTTTAGATTTTCATATGTAGCGCTGAATATCTGAATTCAACATTTATGGATTCAACCAAACTTGTATTGAAACTATCAGGAAGAGGAGAATTGTTTTAAATGCATGCAGACATTATTCCGTGTTGTTATTCCTTAAAGAAAATAACATGGCAACTATTTACATAGTATTCGCATTGTATTAGGTATTGGTAAGCAATCTGAAAATGATTTAGGAGTCCATGGGAAGGGCTGGAGTGAATGCTCAGCAGTTAAGATCCCTTGCTGCTTTTGGAAAAGACCTGGGTTAAGCTTGCAGCACCTACACGGCAGCTCATAACACTGTAACTGTAACTGCAGAAACCAGTTCCTCTTCTGAGCTTCATAGGCTCCTGCATGGTGCACAGACATACACTTGGGCACACACATATATGCATGAAATTAAACAAATAGATTTTTTAAAAAGACGTATTTAAGTAGATAAAAGAAGTGTGGAGGTTCCTAAAAGTCAACACAAAACAAACTGTATGTGTGTTTACTGTTTATGCAAAATATATGAAGAGATATCAAAGAGATATCTGTGTGTCCTTTTTTAACAGCACTATTAATAAAAGTTAAGATGTGGAAATTAGCCTAGGTGTTTATCAACACCTGAATGGATAAAGAAAACATACAAAGGCATATCCAGCCACAAAGATGGAATCCTGCCACTTGCTGCAAAAGCTGGAGGGTAGTATGTCGAATACAATAACTCACACACAGTAAGGCAAGTACCACATGTTCTCTCATATGTGAAAGGCTAAAAATGGCAACTCAGATATAGAGCAGTGACTGCTAACAGTTCTGAGAGATAAGGGAGATGGTGACTATCAGGAGGCTGGATTTCATCAGTGCACACAGTTTGCACACATACAATATTCGTATTTTAAAAAGACACCGAAAAGAATGTATAGCAGAGTATGCACAAGCTACATGAGAACACTGTGCTCCTTGTAAAAGTGACCTGAGCATCTGCAAAACTGACGGAGGGGCGGGGTCACAGAGCCCATCCTCTGTGGGTCTCAAGAGGTGCTTGATTTTAATATGACCGATATATAATGGCCATGCTTGAATGCGCATGAGTTGTTGTCTGTCCTTTCCAAGTGATCTTTAAGGACACCAGAATATTTGGTCACACCCATTTTTCAGTCAGAAACCTGAACACTGAGAAGTCAGGCACGGGTGATTTTGTTTTGATCAGAGGGCAGAACACTTTGGAAAATGTCTGCTTCTTTTTCTAGTTCTGCTTTCGTCCTTTGAGCACAGTGCCGACTTCTCACACACTTCTTTGGATACCATATTGTTTGATAACGAGGTTTGCTTTTCCTACTGGACTTTGAGCCTCTTGTTAAGAGGACCTAGGTCTCACTTTTTTTCTCCCTAATTTAGAATCCAATATTTGCAGGCAAACAACAAAGCATTACTGATATATTTGTACAAGTTTCATGGCTACTGTGCCAATCATGTCCTTAGGTTTACTGTCAAGGAAACATCCTCATTGTGTCATTTATTAGAGAGAAATCTCAGCTTCAAAAGAAACAAATATTTTCTAATAACCATCGCCTCTCCCCTTTTGCTTCTATTAATCCTAGGCTCCACTTAAGTATCTTCAGTACCTTGTAGCTCTCATCTTTTCATGGAAGTGTAAAGTAACCCTCAATAGCAAAAAGACACCCCCTTTTATGTTACAGAAGAACACAATTTGCACACAGTTGGTCCCGACAATGACACCACCAGAGTGACAAGTAAATGCCATGCATTTCCACCAGGTTTAGATAAATCAGGTTTTGGCTTTTATTTCTGTAGTTGAAAGGCTAACTTAAATGTATTTTTTCACATGAACAAGCTCTCCTAGAAATAAATGCAATGCCAAATGGTCTGGGAACGAATGGGTTACTGACTGCACATCTCACAAGAGGCAGCAGGAGGTTTCATGGGGGCTTAGTCACGGGGTTCCATAGTAACACCCAGGGAATGAACAGAGAGGGAAAAGCAAAAATAAAAACAAAATCAACAGTTCAATTAGAGCAGACGGAGAAAAACACTGCATAAGCTAATTGATTATAGCTATTGTGACAGCTGATTACAGTGTCTGCCTGTAAAAACACAGGGGCGAAACCACAAAAACCCTCCTGGCACTGTTTGGCTGCCTTCACGAAATATCCTTCAAATGGATGATGTCATATAATTTGGCCCATTCTGGTAACAGAGTGAACCCATTGATGTGGCACTATAGAGGTAGGTCTGCTCTGCTGAACACAAAAAACTAGACAGCTTGACTGCCTGTGGTTTGGGATGTCCTAGGCTAGCCTGGTATGATGTCACAGGACTCTAACAGCAGAATCTTTGGGATAATGACTTCATAGTTAGAGACATTCCGGTGCCTACTGACCCAATGTTACAAGGAAGCATCCATGTCCAGGTGTTTCTTAGGGTGTGATTATCAGTTTGAGCTCAAACCCTCTCCCAAATTCCCTCTGGTATACATTCTGTTTAAGGAAATAAGACAAATACATCACTAAGCTTTGGGAGGACAGAGAAAGCATAAACAGAAAACGACAATGCAGCAAGGTAAACCCTGAGAGCTCTCTGGGGACATGGCCGAAAAGGGCAACTCACTACAAGCAACTAGGGGCAACAAGTCTTTGCAAATAAGTCTAGAACTGGACATCTAAAGCTATGTTTGTCAGACATACACAGAACACAGCACAGAAGCTGATGCAGATTCAATTCTTAATAAAGAACTGTATTACAATTCCCAACAGGAGGCACTTTCAATGCTGTGGACCAGAGGCACTGTGTGCTGAGCAAGAAACACTGTGCCAAGAAGGATCTATGTTCTGGAGATATGCTCTATGGCTCGGTAGGTCGTGGTAATGCACTGCTCATTTTAGCAAGGTGACTGTTGACAGAGCAGTCCTGAGAGTGTATCGAGAACTGGTGAGGAGGTGAGGTCTAGGAGACCCTTTGGGCAGCTGTTATAAAAACTGAGTCAAGATAAGTAGGGCTATCCTCAAAGATGCTATTACTCAGGGACTCAGAGCAGGACATGGTGGTACGCATCTTCAGTTCTGGTACTCTGGACGCAGAGACAGGTGATCTCTGTGAAATTGAAGCTAGTTTCAGGGCAGGCAAAGCTACACAGTGAGACATGTCTCATAAAACTAAATATTTAAAAAAAAAAGAATCAGGACAAATCATGTTCTAACACACCAGAGAGTCAACGTTGGGCCTTCAAAACTAGCCACTCTTTAGAAGAGTAAGAATGATGTTACTACCTGACGAATACAGTCAGCAGTAGGTTTGATCTTAGACTCTGGCACATACAGGCACCAAAGCAGTAGTTTTTAGCTTGGCCTGTACCTTGCTTGGGAATTAGAAAAGGCAGATGTTCAAACTTTTCCCCTGACCTAGTAAATCAGAATCCCTGGGAGGAGTTGCATTTCTTAAATGCTGCCCTCATATTCAGAACAGAGGACCTTGATCTACATTACAGTCACACAAGTACTGAAGTCTATGACTTGAATGCAAAATGTTGTGTCCCCATCCCCTGTTTCCCCAAAGTATTAAAGACTTGTTTTCTACCAGGTTGTGCTATTGAGAGATAGTTGGATCATGACCATATCAATGGCTATTAGAAGGGAGGATTTAGCTGGAGAATGTAGGTTATGAGGACAATTAAGAGTGCTTGCTGCTCTTGCAGAGGACCCCAGTTTGATTCCCAGCATCCATATTGGGTGACACACAACTGTCTGTGACTCCAGCTCCTGGGGATCTGACACTGTCTTTTGGCTTCCATTAGGTACATGCATGTTCATAATGCACATCATGTGTGCACACATATACCCTCTGCCCCACATACACAAATAAAAATAGTAAAAGCAAAGTTGTAAAAGAATGTATCTTGACTGTTGACATTTCTCCTCCTCCTCTTGTCTGCTTCCTGGTTCCCATGGAGTAAGCATCTCTCCTCCAGTACATCCATCATCACGCTTGTCTTGCCACAGCCCCAGAAACAGGGAAACTAACTGATTGTGAAACGAAACTTCTACAACTGTAAGTCAAAATAACCATTTTCTCTGGTAAGATGATTTTCTCTGGTATCTTGTAATGGAAACTGATTATCACAATGGCCTTTAATTGTTTTCTCAAAACACTTTACATATATACATCCACATAGGAACACACTGAAACAGATATAGTATTACAGTACAAGAAGCCCCTGCAGCAAGCTGACCTTTCCAGAGAAGGAATCTATCAACAGAGGAAGAGTGAATCTGGCTACCACATGTTTTTAGTGTCTTGATCCCTCAAGTTATGAAAATGTCTTTTCATACACCCACCCAAAGGGGAGATTCCAAAAGAATGTGATGGAGTGATTCTCCAGGATCCAAAACAATGCAAATCCATACTCATCCAATGACGTCAATAAGGACTTAGGAGAAAAACAGTTTCTAGCCTTAATCCTCCACAAAGTGACTGAGTAAATTTCTCTCAGCCTCCATATATGAATCATACTCTACAGAATGTGGTCAAGACCATCTTAGTGCAGCCACTGAGGTTCCCTGAGCTCCAGAAAGAGTGCTAGGACTAGAGAGGCAGATGGCTGCTGGCTGCATGGCCATGCCTCTTCAAGGAGGAGAACCACGCTGGGGTAATGCCTGAGGTGCTGAGAGGCAAAATAACCCATGTGCTTGCTGTGCAGGCCAGCCAGAAGAAGCACGAAAGCAGAAATGAGATGTTTCAATCAAGTTTGAAGAATTTTCTAAGAACTCAGAGGTGAAAGAGTGTGTTTGCCTTAAGGAGGAAGAGGAGAAGGAGGAAAAGGAGGAAGAAGAAAGAAAAGGAAGAGGAGGAAAAGGAGGAAGAAAAGGAAGAAGAAGAATAGGAGGAGAAGGAGGAAAGGGAGGAGGAGAAGGAGGAGGAAGTGAAGGGAAGAAAGACTTTAAAAGACATGACGAAAGTGGATAAAAGTACTAATCATGCAAGTCTGACAACCTGAATGTGATCGCATGATCCCAAAAACCCACACAAGAAGTCAGCTTTGATGGGCCCCAACTGTAACCCCAGCATGCCTATGGTGAGGTGGAAGGTGGAGACAGAGGAATGGTTTTTAAATCTCATAGGCCACCTAGCCTGGAGTACACGGCACAGCAGCAAAAGAGACCCTATCTCAACAAGGTAAAGGTGAGAACTGACTCCTGAGAAATGCTCTACGACCTCTACGTGCATGCTGTCCCACACACTCACCCACACTCTCACACACACAACTAAAATGAACTAAATTTAAAAGCCTTATACCCCCCCCTTCAAAAGAGATGAAGTTTCTCTGGGCTCTCAAGGTGCTCAAGAGCTTCCTATCCACTTTTGTTCTGAGCATTGTCCCCAAACTGAAGGACAACATCCCAGGCTGCCAGCTGTGCAGGACTGGTAGGTGGATAAGCACTACAGACATCAGGGAGCCTGATGAACTGAGAAGACTCCTAGGCTGCAGGAAAAGTGGCAAGAGGATCCTGTACCATCAGAGCTAAAAGAAAAACTGGTGTGGCAAGGAAGGTAGAAGGCAAGGCTACAGAGGGCAAGGAGCAGGAGGGTGAAGGGGCCGAAGGAGATTGAAATGGGTTCCAGAACATTGGTTTTTTGTTTTGCTTATTCGATTTCTGTTTTTCTTTTATCGCCTGATAAAACCTCCTTATGTCATATACAAATCAGTTGAAATGCAAGTGTTTTAAACACTTTAAACAAAAGTGTTGAAATGCAAGGCTGTGTGGAGTTTGTTTTGAAAATATACAAGATGCTTGCTTCTTGGTAATAGTCAATATATTGTCAATTACGTCATTAGATAACCTCTTCTGGATGGAATTTTCAATAACCACCAACTGCACGCTATAGAGCAGACGCTTTCGGCTTCCGTGGCCACTTAAAGCATGTTCTTGCTGGTGCACAGCATGTGATAGCTTTCTACAGGGACGGTAGCTGTTTCCACTCCAGTGTCTCTGCTGTGCTGTGTATGAAGTATTTGTTTAATTTTCTGAATTCTGTAATTTTGAAAGGAAACGGTTGTGACTGAGACTGTTTTGTTGACACTGGTGAATGCTTCTAACACGCAAATTCTATCAAGTAAACAAGACCGTCATCTACCTGCACCGGTGTCGGTAGCTACACTCTTTTCTACTTACGCCTGTACGTAATGTACGTACGGTCTGTACGAGATGTTACTTTATAGGCATGGCTGGTCTGTCTTGGTCAAGCTTCTCAAAAGCACCAGGAAAGAATCACAGCAGGCTGTAATGCCCCCTCCCCCACCTTATGCTCAGCAGACACTAAATTAAATAACTTAGGAAAGTTCAGAGCTAAGGACGCACAGACCCCAGCCTGAACCCATGGCCAACAAAAGCAGCTCGTGCAGTCACTATACAGCGGTTGCCTCCTGGCCTCACATCCACAGCCCATCCTAGAATGAAAGCTCTCTGAACTCAAGAGACTACTGTAAAACTTGGCTTCATCTTTAAGTCTATTATCAGCCATCCAAAGCTGCTTGTTTTTGTTGTTATTTGAGGCGAGACTTCGACTTCACGTAGCTCAAACTGGTCTCAAACTCACCATGTGGCCAAGGATTATGTTGATCTCCTGGTCCTCCTTCCTCCTGAGTATTGGGGTGGCAATCATGTACCACCACCGTGCCTGAGTTACAAGATGCTGGGGTTGCACCTTGATATGAACCTATCAAATCTATTACCTGGGCTACATTCCCAATCCTTCATTATCATTGTAGTTTGTGTTACTGGGTTTCAGAATGAGCAAAGGAAAGTCAGGGCAGCCTGTCTCATTCAAGACACTCATATTCAGAGTTCTGGAAAATGGACTGCCTCTCACGAAGGAGACATTCAAGGAGTCTACTTTGCCAATGGCATATACCCCACTCCCAGGAAAAGAAACCAGTCCAAACAGGATGCATGCTATAGCATCTCTCTGTGGGTTTAGTGAGATTAGATACTTTCAGATGTGGAAGACTGAGCAGTGAACCAGTGTCAGATAAGATAAGGAAGACAGCAGCTGGGCCTGGGCCATCAGCATATGAAACAGGAGTTCAATGACTTGCCCCAGTGGGACTTCAAAAGAGATGCTCTTATCAAGTATTCTGAGGTCTTGGGAAATGCAGCAAAGCTATCAGGGATAGGTTCTGTAAAACTCAGATTTATGTGTGTGTGTGTGTGTGTGTGTGTGTGTGTGTGTGTGTGTGTAAGCTCACCCACTTGCAGGTACTTACTATTTAACAACTGCAGACACATTTAAGTTTGTAGGACTCTACTATGCATGGATTTCCCAACTCAGGGTTTAGTTAATCCCAGTTCCTCACAATACTATTCAAGGGTCAGCTACAGAAGTGTATTAATTATGAGTGAGTGTTTAAAACAAAAACTTGCGCCTAGCACTTTGGTTCATCAAGTACTACTTAAAACAACAGGAGTATCATGATTGCTGACTCAGCAGCCAATTGCGTCCCAGCTTACTGATTACTGAATACCCGTTATTCGGTTCATATAGGAAAAAAAAATTACCAAAAACGTATGCTTTGCTTCCAACACAACATTTTTTTTAAATAACTAGCTGTGAGAGAGATTGTACTAAGCGAAATGGAGCGTTGCACCGTGGGAGTGTGAGATTCATAAAGACAATGGATTACTGAAGATGCAGCTGATCATGGGGATGCTGATGAGGAACTGCTAAAGACACAACTGACCGTAGAAATGCTTTTTGGGAAGGCCCAGCTTGTTTGGCTTTGAACTGGTGGGAGGAAAAGGGGGGAGGGAATGTGGATGGGGGACAAAAGACTGAGGCACAAATTTTATATACTAAAGCACACCTGGTTCTCCCAGCATCCCTCAGTGCCTACCTGGTATATCCTGCCCCCAATCTTGAACTTTCCAGCCCAGGAGTGGGTTGCCCTTCCCCCAGAGGCTCCTCCCTGTGTAATGCACACAGTTTGCTGGCTCTTTTGTCTCTGTCTCTGTCTCTCTCTCTCTGTTTCTCTTTCTCCCCTTCCCCGTCCCTTCTCCTCTCTCCCACTCCCTCCCTTCCTCCTTCTCTATTCCTCTCTCTTCTCGTTCTCTCTCCCTCTTATCACCCCTCTCCTCCTCTTCTCTACTCTTCTCCCTCTACGCAAGTGCCCTTTCTCTCTTTCTCTTCCTTCCCTACCCACCCCAACTCCCCCTGAGCACTTTGCTGGCCTCGGTCAGCAGTGAATTCACCAGTCCAAGAGCAGCTTTCCAATAAACCTGCCTTTAATCTAATCTAATCTGATTTGACTTGGCTTATTTCACCGGTGGCAGAGACGTGACCTATCACAGCTATACATCTGGAGGAACTCAGTCAACACAAACGTCGAACCATGAGGAAAGTGATCAGGATGAAAGGGCCGTAGGGTTCCTTAGGGAAATGCCATCACTTGGAATTAAAGGAACTGCTCCAGACGATTCTAACACGGAGAATATAAAGAAGGAAAAGGTTGCAAACTGACCAGGATGTTGAGAACAGTGTGATGCCGAGATGCAAAAAAACACGTGCTTGGCCATAGGCTCCATGGGCAACCAGAAGGAACAGGGACGTACTGAAGTACACTGCTGTCCGAAAGCTGAACCACTTTTGATATTTCTAGTATTTTAAACAATGTACCAAGAAAATGACAATTTTACTTTTTTTTGCAGTGTTCTATATATTTAAAAACAACAGCTTTTGATGAGTAAGCAAACAAACCCAGAACATCATAGTTCTGCCAATGAAAATTACAATGCATTTCCGTGGTCACGAGCACCAAGAATGAGAAGACAGGGCCCAACAGTTCATCTGTCTGCCCATCCCCTGTTCCTCCCTCCCCACACCAGGCTCTGTGGTCTGTCACATTAATGTTCAACACCTGTGATTAACTGTCCTCCCTTAAAAACGGTGCTTCGCTCAGGGCACCCATACAGAATTTCGCAGAGCTGTGGGAAGGGGTTTGATGAGGACTGGTACAGAGAGAAGAAAAGCCATACTGTCAGAGATAAGCTCCCTCAAGTCTGAGGAAAATCCTCTCTCCTGCCCAGCAAGTCTGCTCTCTCACCCCAGGGGAGGGTGAGGAGACTTGGGCTGGTTCTAAAACAGGTTACTAACTGCTCAGCTGTTATGCCAGATGCAAATTAACTACCATCAGAATGCAGAGACACAGGTTAAGGCTCCCTCTTAAAAGATTACACACACACACACACACACACACACACACACACACACACACACACACACACACAGACACACACACACACAGAAACTAGATGTGTTAACAAGTGCTCCTCTTAGCCATCTTGTGTGAATGGAATATTGGATGCAAACGTCCAAGTCTCCAAAGCCACGGAAATGCTTCACTTCTGGAGCTGTGCGTGGAACATGGGGGTACAGGAAATACACAGCCAGCTTTCTGAGCAGGCAGTGGTGCGAAGCCACCTGTATCAGAACCATCTAATATGTTACTATTTCTCCGTCCTAAAACATATTTGACTTTTTGTTTATGCTCTTTCCAGAGAGAGTGGGGGTGATGAGCCTGGAACGTGGCTACCCTTTGAAACACAGCTGTTAGGAGGTAGAAGTCTCTCCTTGGGACACCCTCTCTATCCTCCCATCTCAAAATTAAATAAGTTTATCCCAGAAAGACCAGCTGCCCAGCCCCACACTTGGACTCGAGTTTTGCTCTGTTTGGCAGTCATGAGGTTTTTACACAGGAGGTTTCTTTAGATTCTCACAAATCTACAAACTACGTTATCGTTTTGCAGTTAAGGTTGAGTTGGAATGAGGTGGGTTTCCAAGACGAGCTGGGATTGGAACACAGGTAGGATGACATGAAGGGACATTTTTAACTCCTAAGCTAGGATCAATTGCTGTCTGCAGATCTTAACCATAAAGTCCGAAATAATAGGATACCACCATGCTGTTCGGTATCCTAGAATCTAACTTTTCGCACATAACTGCTGTATTTAAATAACCACACAGAGCAGACACTGTCTCCATTTCACAGATAAAGCTGAAGGCAGTACAGTTCAGCGATTTCTCAGAGTTGCATTAGTTGATCACAGGTAACAGCAAGATTCAGCATTCAAGTCTATCTGGTTCTTTCAGACAAGTGAGACTGCCTTTCTGCAACACAACTAGCTTGTCTCCTAAGGAGGATCTGACTCCACTTAAACAGACAAGAAACAAGCAGCCGCTCTGAAATCAGCATGGACCCAGGCGTTTCTGGAACCTGTTTAAATCTGCTGCTAAAGTTTCACATTCTTAAACACCAAGTCCCCCTCCCTTACTCGCGCGCGCACGTACACACACACACACACACACACACACACACACACACACACCCCTGTTCACACACACACACACACACACACACACACACACACACACACAAGCCTGTTCACACACACAGCGAGACTTACTGTGAAGAGACCACTGGTGAAGCAAACTCCCCCACAGTGGTTTGGGGGCTGTTGTGTTGAGACGGAGGAGGAACTTCAGGGACTGTTGCTTTCTCAGAACACAGACGGCAACAGACAGGATCACAGAGAAGCAGCAGCTGCAGCAGATGCCTGCACGCAGCAAATGCTGAGAAATGGGAAGGGCTGCTGTTCTGGGAAGGAAAGGAGGGGGTACTGCTGTGCTCTTTGCATCTCAGTGGCAGTCGTACCCTCAACCGGGTCTGTCAGGAGCAAAATGTCTGAGGAAAGCAGCTCGGATCCCACACCAGAGAGCCCTAGACAGTTTCAGTGGGTTTCAGCATAGCAGGCAGCTGATGTCAAACTCTGCTGAGTGACGGTTCCCTCGCCGTGCAGCTTCACGGCGGTGGGCGTGGAGACTCCACCCGGCCGCACACACCTGACACTCCGGAGCTGGCCAAAGCCTTTTAGGAGTGCAGCGGGTGGGGCCACCCTCCCACTGTCGCCACAGAGCTGGTTTGAGATGTTTTGCAACAGGAGGAAAGGACCAGTTTCAGAAATGGAAAGACTCTCTTTTGCTAGCAAGTGGGCTTATAAGTGAGAAACTAGTTACCTCCTAGGTGTTAAAGGTCCACTCCCCTCCTCTGTCCATCCGGTCCCTTTTGCTTCTTCTTCTTCTCAGAAGGAAAAATCCTCGGGGCGGGGGGGGGGGGGGGGGGGAGAAAGAGAGAGAGAGGGGGGGGTTTAACCCCCTAATCCCAGCTCACCTCCTAGGACTCTGGCTGTTTTTGAAATTCTAATACTGAAGTGTGGGGAGCTGTCTGTCCCCTTTTAGAATGGACACGGTAATAAACATTCCTGAGCTAGTGTTAATTGGTCACCTGGATGACAGGAACCTGAGGGTCCCCTCAGCCAGGAATGCCTGCTTCCATCAGCCTGAAGTGAGTAGGGCATTCAAAAGAGAGGAAAGTGGAACTTCATTCATTTCATCCGTTTTCTGTGAGAAAACCGTGTCGCCAAACTAAAAGAATCCATCAACCTGAGATTTTAATTCACTCCCTTCTTTCGGTTTGAAGTAAGCCATCCAATGCCAGTTCAATACCCCGTTGTTCCTACCTTTTCTCTGTATTTGTTGTTGTTCCTTCCTAAAAGCATTTTCAAACCATGCTTTATAAAGAATTTGTGTTTTGACTGTACAGTTTATGCATCTTTTGAAGTCTAGAGTAGTCATGCAATGATTGATTGAGCGTCTAGTAAGTACAGCCAGACCCCTCCCCCACAAACACCCCTAACAACACACACACACACACACACACACACACACTCACACACACACACACTCATACACACACACACACACACACACACACACTGAGCACTGGTACAATCCAGTTGAATGTGGCCCTGCTTTCCTGCCCTCTCTGTTGCTACTCAAATCAGATGTTGTGGTCACCATGGTGACACCACCCACCTGTTCTCTCTCTTTTATTTATAAAACTTAAAGTGGACTGTGTCGGTTAATTTTTTTTTTTTAAAGTGAAGACTGAAACAGTTCAATCAAACTTCCCTGACAAATGAAGTAATTTCATATAAATATTTTATTTAAAACAATTCTAAATGTGTTAGTTTAGACATAATGTATCAGAAAAACACAACTGACAATTAAAATCTGTTTAATACTTAGGGACTAAACACCCCAAGCATTCTTGGGGATAAAATAAGGTTTAGTTTCTACTAACTGATCTTAACCAAGTGACTGAGTGATAAGATCCATGGCTCTGGAGCCTCCAGGGCTATTCCTAGGGTGAGCAAATCATTCTGGACTTGGGGTTGTAGAGCTCTGTGTACATTTCCCTTATTACACACAAAGAGATTTGGAGTAAAAACAGTTAAGAAAAACAAGCTTCTTTCTTTTGAAAAATGGTTTGCTTTGCAGCCTCATGCATTTCTATATTGGACTTCAGCCATTTTCATACCCCTCCCCCACCTTTCATTCATTCTGTTTCCTCTCCCACTGGGACCGTCGCAAAAAGTCCCACCCCTCCATCCATGTCTTCTTTGGGACTTTACTGAGCCCGGGGCGGTAGATTAGCCACTGCAGCAAGAAAACCACTTGTTGGGAGTTCTTCGCTCTGGTGTGCATTTTGGACTCAAAACATGGGTGGCTGTAGGTGTATGAATTTATTGCTAGACCTTTATTCCATTGATCATGTGTCTGGTGTTGTGCCAGTGCCATGCCCTTGATGATGACGATGATGATGACGATGATGATGATGATGATGATGATGACGACGGCAACGACGATGACGGTGACGACGATGATGATGGGCCTGAGTATCAGTTACAGGGTCAATAAGTACTGAAACACCAACAGTACTGTGCATATTAGCATATAAATTACGGTGGGTACAGATATAGAAATAGAGAGGATGAGGAAAACATCACAGTGGGATTAGTGATCAGCATTAGGTGGCTAGATAAGAAGTAGAGAAGGGAAGACATACATTAAATGGTAGAAGTGAAGGAAAAAAGTTGGGAGGGGGCAGGATGTGGGAGTTTAGTTAAAGGTAGACTGAAAAGAGATGGGGAAGGATATGTACTGAAATAACATCATCTCAGAAGGTTGAGTCACAGAGACTCTAAACTAGGGCAGCCTGTGTTCTTTTGAGAGAGGAAAAAGATGGGTGATAGGGTATGAGGAGGGAAGGGGGGTGTGACTAGTGAGGGACCAAGGTAACCTGCTGCAATGATCTTAGATATTAAATAAGAAAAAGCTGTAGACTGTGCGGGACAGTAAGAGTTGGATAGAGAGTGGGAGTGGGGGCATGCTGACAACTGACCAACTCCCTTACCTGGTGATGGTCAGAGTCTCATTGCAGTCTCAAATAGCAATTGGGAATTGAGGTATGAGTGTGCCCCATATCCTCAAATGGTCAACCAGAGCTGGCATGAAAAGTATGAGTATCAATGTGTGTGTGTGTGTGTGTGTGTGTGTGTGTGTGTATGCGCGCACACACACACACACACACACACACACACACACACACACACACACACACACAAAACACACGCAAGCTTCTTTAAAGCAGTGTTACCTCCAATCATAGTTCTTGATGCTGTGGGAACATGCTAAAAGCTGACACAAACAGGGTGTAGAAAGCTAATGAATTCCTGCAGAAGGATGGAGGCTATACAATTACAGACCTATGGATTGATTTTCTCTGGTAAGCTCAAGTTATTTGACCACCATTATGAAATCAGTTAACTACAAGTAAGAGTTGATCTCTAGGGCAGGTCAGTTATTGTAGATTGCATGTCAAGCTGCCTTAAAAAGAAACACAGCAGTCAAGCGCTTTTATTACAAAGCGCTTCTCTTGAGGCATTCTGACAGCATTGCCCCCTTTGGCTCTCATAAAACACTAATGAACCCTCCAGATTAAACCCTCCCCTGACCACTCATGTATATATCACTTAAGACAGGCATCTTGCTGCTTCCCAATCACTAACATGAATGGAAAAGATGCAGTTAGATGTGGTTGTGGTTTTCTGTAATCCCAAGATGGGAGAATAAAACAGGAAGTTTGAGGTCATTCTTCATTAGCCTGACAGAAGCAAGAGGAGGAGGAGGAGGAGGAGGAGGAGGAGGAGGAGGAGGAGGAGGAGGAATGAAACTCACAAAATAGTTATGCTATATTGCAAGTAACTCTCGCTAGCTCCATTACTTGAGTGGAGAACTTCTATTTTTCTAGCATGTGGGGACCAAGACTGGATGTTTCCTCCTTTTCTTGAGCTTGGGATTCCGAATTGTTTTTAACGAAGTAACAACAGTAGCTCCCACTTTCAATCAGAATAGGCAGATTTTCATAGCCACCGCATAGAGAATCTCAGGCAACCCAATCAGCAAGTCAAACTACTCCCTGGAGACAGATTTAGCGGGTGAGATGCAGAGTCCTCTGAAGAGGTGGAATGCCGCAGTAATTGCCAGATCACAGCCATCATGGGGAAAGGTCTTTTCCCACCTTCCAGGGTGAACGTGGTTTACAGGAACTAGTTTACAGTAAGCTTCAGTGAGAACATTGGTCCTATAACTGATGTAAATTCTGGAAGCCAGGATCACTCAGTGGCTTCTCTTCCTTTCTTCTCTGCTGGTTGCCTTTTACTTCAAGATGCCCTCAGGATTTCCTTGTAGATCTTCAAAGTCCTTCACTTCCTCTTGGATTCAGAAATCTTTCAGAATCTACTATTTTATTATTTTATTTTATTATTTTATTTTATGAGGCTGAGTGTCACTATGTCTTCTTGGCTGGTCTAGAAGTTACTGTGTCCAGGCTGACCTTGAATTCACAGAGATTGCTTGCTCTGCCTCTGGAGTGCTGGAATTAAAGGTGTGTGCTACCATGCCTAGCCCAGAATTCACTGCTTTTCATGCCAAGTAGGATGAAAATGATGGAGGAGGCAGAGTGATGAGCTATAAAAACGTTGCTCTGAATTAAAGCTTCAGACTGGGGAATATGGAGACTTGGTTTAAAACCTACCTTTGCCAAATTCAGCTGGGTAATTTTAGTCAAATCATTTTTTTTTCAATCTGTCAAACTTTATATTTAAGGGAATCAAGAAACAGAAAATGTTCTGGAAAGTTTAAAGTTTACTATGAATGGCAAATATCACAGAAGCATTGATTAGCTAAAGTAATACTGTAGACTAGAGGTTTTGGACAAACTAATAAATATTAAAAGAACATGGAGCCTTTGATCAAGTCTACCTAGTTATATCAATCTAGGTAAGAAATTTCAGCTTGAACCTCAATTCTCTAGTCAATAAACACCCAATCCCACCATCCTACCTCCAGTGTGCTTCTCTGCTCCATCCAGATCTTTCTGATGTCACTGGTGTCATGCAGGCCCTCTCTCAATGTGCCTCCTGTCTACTACTTTACTTTCCTTGCATGTCAGAAGCATTTTTCCAAAACTGCTCCTTTGGTCTTGTATCCCCTCTGCTGGACTTCCTTACTGATTACCTATTAACTACAGCACCAAGCCCTGGTTCTCAGTCAAGAACACCTACAAACTTACAAACTTGATATACAGAGAAGATGACATCTGCTCTTACCATCCTCTTGGAAAACACAAGGATGCCATACTGACGACTTTTTCTTTGTTTAGACAGTTCATTTATTCTTATAATACATACTCAAACACTGCTGCTTCTGGGAGTTCTTCTGAACTTCCCAACTCAAATTAAGTCTCACCTTCTGATTCCCACAGTATCCCCAGCAACATTTATCACAGTACCCTGGGATACTTGGGATCCTTCTTTGGCTGAAGGCATCACTAATGTAACTCTCTAACATTTTTTGGCAACTTGGTTTTAATAAGCACTGAAGAGACATTTCTGATTGTGCACAAGTATTTCATAGAAAAGTTTCACAGGTGAAACATACATATTATTTTCATATGTACTTAAAATATGCTTAATAGCAACCAATGAGCAAATTGTTAGGGGTTATTGATTTGTCATTCAAATTAATGTCTTACTAGCATTTATTGAGAGCTTTAATTTGGCATGGCTCTGGAAAGTTAGGTGCCATATGGCATTTGGTTACATTACCAAATGTTTTTATTTTTTCTATTGAAATTATTTTATTATTATTCTTCCTATACCTTAAAACACTTACTAGTTAGCCAGATATCCAAGATCAGCTTCATGTGACAATATACACCTGCTCTGGAAGGCATTTTTCTCCCTCAGAAGCAAAGTCTTTTGGAGACGTGGCAATTTTCGGAATTCTTAGGAAGATAGACTGTCAATCAGACTGGACTGGCAAGCGGCTTTGTAGTCTTCAGTGACAGCATCAGACACATGATTCCTCTCTACAGACTGCACCGATTAATAAATAAAACAAGGACCTCAACAATGAAAGCCTACTCTCTATGATTTATTACTTTTTTCATTGCATCTACTTTTAACAATGAGGCTGCTCTCCAAAGTGTCTGTTTATTCCTTAACATATTTCTTCAACAAATAAAAAGTCATAAAAAAATCATCTAAACTTGAATGACACCTTTGTTTATTTCAAAATATACAAAGAAGATGGCACTGTAAGGGTGACTCAGGGTGCAGAGAAGTAATGTCAATGTAACCCAGTGCCGGCTAACTTCTTCCCTATGGACAGTCTCCAAACATCTGGGTAGGACAGAATTTGGGACACCATGGTAGCACAATTTGAAAATATCTACATAAGCCAAGAGGCAAAAATAGCTCATCTGCAAGCTATTATCATTTTCTTAGGAGAAACAAAGTGTGTGCACACGATCTCCACTTCTCTAATTAAGTGATAGGCCACAGTGCAATGCAACAGTCACATCTGCGTGGATGAAAGCAAACCAGTGAGCTCAGCAAAGCCGTGCTTCTGAGCTAGAAGTTTAGAAGAGATGCTATAATCTACTGAAGTTTCTTTACGTCCTAGGTTCAGGATTGGAGGTTGTTAATGAAAGTCTTTTATTAGGTGAATTATTATGGCATTATCTTTTACTATAGTCTCATGGTTGCCTAAGAAACGCACACATAATCATAAAGGAGAATCAGATGGAGGAGAAGAAAACCAGAGACAAAAACCCGAGAAATTTAGTTTTGAGAAAGTTGCTTGGGTCTATGTTTTTAAACCATGCTTTGAGGAATGGCACAAAACTTCCTACCCCTTCAAGTTCAGTTTCTCTCCCTTTCTTTAAAATACATAAGTCATGTTTTCTACTTGAGATGCATCTCAAGTATCAATATGTTCAGCTGCAAAGAACAAATGTGTGTAATGTCAGGAGACTGTTGCCGTCTGAGTATGAAATGTGCCCTGAGGCCTGATGATCAGCTGGTGGAGCTAATCACCGAGAAGCAGCCATATCATGACAGCTGTGACCTAATCAATGGACTATCCATACCAATCATCTCTAACACACTGCATGAATTCCTTGTTTGGCTTTTTAAGGTCAATTACTTACCTTTCATGGGTAATTGTTTTCATATGTAATTAAAAGATGCTGACTAATAACTGTTGAGTGAATTAAGGGTTATTAAATTGTTATTTCAATTAATGTCTTACTAGTGTCTAATGAGGACTTTGATTTGGCATTGTAATGGAAGGTTAGGTGCCATATGGTATTTGGCTATGTTGCCAAATGCTTTTATTGTTAGTATTTTTAATTTTTAATTATTTTATTATTATTCACCCAATTCAAAACACTTGCCAATTGGCCAGATGGCCAAGGTCAATTTTAGGTGACACTATACACCTGTTCTGGAAGGCATTTTTCAGGTACCAAAGTCTTTTGGAGAGTTGGTGGCACTATTGGAAGATGATAGAAGCTTTACAGGTGGGGTCCTATTGGATGAAGTTGGTCACCACATTGGAAGAATGTGCTCTTGGGGGCTATACTTTGTCTCTGCTCCTTTTCTGTCTGTCACCCCTTGTCTTCCATAAGGTGAGTCATTGGATTGCACCATGGGCTCCCCATCTAACAAGATTTTCTGCTTTACCTTGTACAAGCCCAGAATCAACTGAGTTGAGCCCCCATGAGCTAAAACCTCTCAAAATCTGAGTCAAAGAAATATTGTTCCCCTCAAATTGTTCAAATGTTTTGTAATAGCAATGAGGATCTGAGCAATACGCAAAGGTTGAAAATGTATAAAACCTGGAATTGTATTCTTGGCCCATTGATAATTAACTCTACATAACTGGTAAGAATAAGATAACAAATGAATTAATAATTACACATATGACTTAGTATGAATTGGATGTGGAGGTTTCAAGCAATATTTCGATTGATTCAATTAGCA
Source organism: Rattus norvegicus (assembly GCF_021556685.1). Classification (NCBI taxonomy): domain Eukaryota; kingdom Metazoa; phylum Chordata; class Mammalia; order Rodentia; family Muridae; genus Rattus; species Rattus norvegicus. The sequence continues at coordinate 158,776,227 of NC_141534.1, read as the reverse complement.
TTCAAGAATTTGCCAAGTACATTATTCAAATAAGGTTATCTTTCTATTCATTTGCTATAAATGTTATCATTTACATTTACAAACTCACAACAACCTCCTTTCTTACGGAGTTTATAGCATAACTGCTAGAGTCAGTGCTCATGAGCTGATCATGTGCCATTCATGCATATCAATTTAAAAATTGACTAGCTGTGTTGTAGAGGGCATACTGAAAGTTAAACCTAGGCTTTCTGCGTGCTAGCAAGCACTCTACCATGAAGATGCATTCCTATATCCCTACCATGAAGATACAGTCCTACCTCTTTTTTTTTTTTTGTTCTGGAGACAGATACCCACTAAAATGCCTAAGTTGGGCTTGAACTTGCAATCCTTCTGCTTCAGCGTCCTCAGCAATCAGGATTATAGGTTTGTAACACAATGTCTAGCTGAGTAGCTTTTAATTCAGTCTTGCTTCTCTTGGTCTTACAGTCAGTCTTTCTTTGGTCATGTAACCTAATCTTTCAAAGCACAACTATCTCCATGAGTAAGGAAGGATTTAGAAGTTTGTTCTGTCTGCACCACAGGGCTGTGATGCAGCCTGTGTGATATGAATCCTAGGTTTTGTTCAACTTGCATGTGATGCAAATGTCTCCCAAAGTATCTAGATTTCATATTTGTACTTTTACAGATATAGATATAATATAGACTACCACCCTCCTCTCTCTGTCTCTCTGTCTCTGTCTCTGTCTCTGTCTCTGTCTGTCTGTCTGCCTGTCTGAACTCCCCTTCCTCGTCTTCTTTTTCTTTACTTCCTCTTCATTTTCTTTTTACATTTTTTGAGTTAGGTTTTTATTATGTTGTTCAAGATGGCCTTACATGTAACATTCCTGCATCAGCTTCTTAGGTGCTGGGATTGTAAACATGTGCCACAACGCCTGCTTTTCTTCCTTACTTCCATGTTTGCCCCTTCCTGTTCTGTGTTTGCTTTTGTTAATATTCAAGGCCTTGACCTAGAAACTGGAGGTACTGAGAATGTGACATTAGATAGCTTGGGGAAAATAGTTCATTAGTTCATGATGATGGAAATTCCCTTTTTCTTGATTCTTCTATGAGTAAAAACAAAAAAATCTAGATCAAGTTCAGATTTCAAAGGTCTATGTTTTTCAGGAGTTTTAGATGTACCACCACAAATTATATACTACTGGCCTGTAATGCTGCCCAACTACCATTACTGTGTTTAACGAAACCCACGTTAGAAACTATTTACTATCAAAACTGATGGTGTAATTTCCAAAGTTAGAGTGCCTAGAGATGATGGGAAGTTAGCATACAGACAGAAAAGTTTTCTAAATGCTACATTTAAAAGAGGTCAGGCTTCTAACTAGAGAGTGTTTCCTAGAGACATGTAATAGTTACATATAGTCATTAAAATGTTTCTATATTATTTATTCATTTATTCTCTCTCTCTGTGTGTGTGTGTGTGTGTGTGTGTGTGTGTGTGTGTGTGTGTGTATGTGCGTGCACAAATATATACTGTAGCATTTATGTGGAAGTCTTGCAGGAGTCATCTCTCATTCCAGTACATGAGATTTAGAGATAAGACTCAAGTTATCAGGTTTGTAAACAAATGGAACCATCTTGCTGGCCTCTACTGGCATTTTTGTTTCTATGAAATGTACTTATCAAGAATATCCAATTAAGTTTGCTGTGCTTTGCTAGACAGACAAGCTGGGAAGTCATCCAAATTTCATCCTAATTTTCTGTGCCTCAACAGCAGGAGGTACAGTCAGACTGGGAAGCTGTACTTGGTGTGGAAGGGCATGGAATTCCACAGCATCAGTTATCATTAAAGCTGTCAGCAGCTTACTCACCCCTACAAAATTTGCCCTCCTCAGAGGTTCTGAATCCACCTAAATGCCTCAAAATCATATCCCTATTACCAAATCCTGCCAAACATATTACTTAAGCAGGTCTAAGCTCATCATTTTGTGTCTGGCATCATCTATCATATGAGCCATGAGAACAACCATATTGTTTTATTCCTATCCATTCCCATTGCGACTAGAGTGTACTTGGAATGTGTAAGTCCTACTTAAAATTCTTTAAAAGTTTTACAGTAGGGATGGCAATGATCTCCACATTTCCTGGAATGGGTGCACCTAAGGGGCAACATGAAACGAGAATGTTTTATACCACCTTTTCTCCTACGGGCAAAACCAGCACCTATTGTCTTTGACATATTGGCTGCTGATGGTGCTTCCACCTGTATGTGAGTTCTTTCTTCTGTCTAAGGATTGGAAGAATGAGGAAGAGAGAGAGAAAAGAGGATGTGAACAAAGCAGAAGAAGAAGCTTGTTGCTAATGCAGGTGGTGAGTCCAGTTGGAGCATGTTTTTTTTTTTTTCAAATGGACTTCTTTTAAAAAAAGTACAATTTATGTTCATTGGTGTTTTGCCTGCATGCATGTGTGTTGAGGGTTTCAGAAGCCCTGGAACTAGAGTTACAGACAGGTGTGAACTGCCATGTGGGTTCTGGAAATTGAACCCAAGTCCCCTGGAAGAGCAGCCAGTGATCTTAACTGATGAGCCTTTTTTTTTTTTTTAAGAAAAGGAAACATAGAAGAAAGGAAGACAAGAGAGGGGAGAAAGGAGGGGAAAAGAGGCAAAAGAGGGGAAAGGAGAGAGCTGGAAAAATAGCTTAGTGGTTAGAAACACCCTAGGATCTTTAAGAGGACCAGCGTTTGGTTCCCAGCACTGATTTTTAGTCTTGGACAACTGTCTAAAACTACAACTCCAAGGGACCTGATGCTCTCTTCTGGCTTTCATGGGCACAACCCCTCTCCTACATGCATGTGCTTATGCACATGTACATGTGTGCGCGCACACACACACACACAAATGGAATTAAAATAAATCTTTTAAAAAACAAGAGGAAGAAAAGAAATGGGAAGGAGAAAGGAAAGAGAAAAAAGAGAAAGAGAAGAGAAAAGGAGAAAAAAGGAAAAAGAAGAGTAATAACATGAACAAAAGACAACAAACCACTGCCTATATGGATAGAACTGAGGGGGAGTCAACTGGTCTACCTTGAAATTTGCCATTAGTAAATGAACTCTGTGCTAACAACTCTTCAACTTTACATTGTAATAGGAGGAGGAAGAAGGAATCAGGAGGAGAAGAGGAAGAAAGAGGAGGAAGGGAAGGAGATAAAGAAAAAACACCTAGAGAAACAGAGATAGAGAAACAGAGAGACATACATGAGAGGTTCAGAGAAGATTTTTGTTGTGGATTCCTGACAATATTTTACAATGAGCTGGAAAGTGACTATGGGAAGGTTTGCACTATGTGGAGACTCACTGGCTATATTATGTCAAAGCACTTAAAAGAAATGTTAAACTGAATATTAAATCATGCATTTTTATTTTACACAAGACTCTGAGTTTTATTGATCTATTGAGTGGATACGATTTTTCAGGCTGAGCTGTAGTGGCATACACCTTTGATCCTAGCCCTCAGTAGGCAAAGACAGGCAGATCTCTGAGTTTGAAGTCAGCCTGGTCTATAGAGCAAGTTTCAGGACACCCTGTCTCCAAACAAACAAACAAACAAACAAACAAACAAGATTTTTCAGAGTCAATCTACTTAGCAGATAAAGAAACATAAAGGCATTAATCACAACTGAGATATAAGTATCAATTCAAACCTTAAATCTTTTATTAAAGCATTCTTTTTAAAATGATGTTTTATTTATTTTATGTATAGGAGTGTTCTATCTGCATGGATAGCTGCATGACAGAAGAGGTCATCTAACCTCATTATAGATGGCTGTGGGCCACCAATGATTGTTAGGAATTGAACTGTAGACCTCTGGAAGACCAGCCAGTGTTCTTACTGCTGAACCATCTCTCCAGCCTAAATTTTTAAATCTTTTACAAGATCTATTTTTGACAGATTGCAGACCTAATCCTTAAATGTAAACAATAAAGTTTGTAAAATAAAATATAATTGTTTTATAATATCAAGGAAAGTGTTCACTGTCTTATGCTAAAATTAATTTACATTAATTTTTTTATTTAGAGCTGGAGACATGGCTCTGTGTTTAAGAGTCCACACTCCTCTTGCAGAGGAGTTCAATTCTCAGAACCCACATTAGGGCTCACAACTGCCTTAAATGCCAGCTCCAGGTGATCTAATACCCCTCTGATACCCTCCTGTACACACACACACACACACACACACACACACACACACACATAAACACTTAGATTTCTTTAAGAATTTAAAGAAAATTATTTTTAAGAAAAAATGTCTCTAAAGAAGAGTGAAAGTGTGGCCCAAAATAATATACAAGTAATATATAAAGAACTGTTCCAGAACAAATAAATACTTTTGTTTCAATGGATATATGCCAATTATTCAATGTATTAGTCAAGTACCAGAAATAAATTTCAATGACAATCAAGAATACGATTTGTTATTTCATATAATGGGTCCTGTATAGCACTGAAAAGGAATGCACTATTGCCACACACCTAACAACATGGATGGTCTTCTCAAACACTAAGCTGACAAAAAGCTAGATGTGGCAGAATACATACTATACGATCATATCTACTTGAAGCATAATCAAACAAAATCTAATCAGTGGTGTTAGAATGTAGGATAGTGTTAATCTGTGGTAAAAAGGCTGGCTGGGAGATAAAGTAGTAGGTACTTTTCTATCTATATGAGTGTTGATTATGTGAATATCTTCACTATGCAATTACATGAGCTTTATGCTTTAGATATATACACTATTCTGCCTATATGCCACATTTTATTACAATTGATAAAAACTGGAAAATTAAATATACTCTCTCTTTTCCTCATATTACAAATGATACAATGATAATGAGAAAGTAACAACTGTGTGTGTGTATGTGTTGTGTGACGAGAGAAGGGGGTAGAGAGGGGGGAGGGGGAGTGAGAGTGGGAGAGAGGGGGAGAGGGAGAGGGAGACAATGTGTTTATGGATGTGTGAGTGTACATGTGCATTCACGAGGAGACCAAACAAAAAGGATTTCAAGTGTCTTCCTCTATCATTCTCCACCATATTGCCTTGGGAGAAAGTTTCTCACTAAACTGGAAGCTGTCCATTTCGGTTAGTCTGGTTGATCAGCAAGATCTTCGGATCCATCTGTCTCTGCCCTCCATGCTAGGATTACTGGCAGGTGCAGCCATGACTTGCTTTTTTGTAGGTGCTGAGGATTCAAACTCAAGCCCTCATCCTTATAGAGCAAGCATTATTTGTGGTTGAATCAACCTTTTTTTCATCACTTTTAATTAAGTCTATACATGTGTCTGTGTAGGGGTAGGCACAAGTGTGTGCAAGTAGCAGAGAATAGCAGAGACAGCTCCAGACTCCTCTAGAGCTGGAGTTACAGATGATTGTAAGCCACCCATCAAGGGTGCCTGGAATTGGAATCTGGTTCTCTTGAAGGGCAGGGCCTGCTCTTAACCACTGAGCCAGCTCTCCAGCCCCTAGCCTTTGGAAAACAGTTTTATAATGAGAACATTAATTTGAAATTTTTTTATATTGGTATGGTTTTGCTGTTCCAAAAATTTGTGTTTTATCTTTCTGCACACACACACACACACACACACACACACACACAGAGACAGACAGACAGACAGACAGACAGAGACAAAGACAGAGAGTCAAAGAAAGACAGAAAATGGGGCAGAATTTTTATATTGTTAGAAGTCTTTCAATGAGGAGTTTAGGTAGATTTTGAACTATTACTTAATTTTCTTAGCCAGGTATAGAAGCACACCCTTGTAGTCACAGTGGCAGAGGGGCTAAAGCAGGAGGATTACAAGTTTGAGAACAACTTAGACTACACAGCAAGACCTTGTCTAAAAATCATCATCGTCAGCAGCAGCAGCAGCAGTATCACCACCAGCACCATCATCAATCCTCTATAAAAACTTGGTTTAATACTTTATGGCATAGTGACGTGATTGATTCTTAATTTTCCATCATATAGCAACAGTTACTGTTTCTGGTCACTTGCATGTGTTAAGCACTTCTCCTTCAAAATGATCTTTAAATATTAATGTTACTTGATTCTCACAGTGATCTATGAGATAGCTTTCATTGTATTTTGATATTATAAGGAACATGTTCAAGATTATGCACCTAGAAATGGGTAGAATGCAGATTGTGCTGTGTGTACAACAAACAACTTCATACATGTATAGGAAGTGCTCACAATTTACTCACCAATTTTAAAAGGCTTCAGAATTTAAGAGTAAAACTCTACTACTTGCCACAACTTGGTCTCCTGATACTGTTGAGCCTCAATGATCTTAGTTTGGATGTTTAACTTCACCAGGAGCATCTGGGACCACTTCAGCAGTGTTCCCTAGAAAAGGCCTCACCTCTCTTCGACTACCAGGCAAATTCTTGTTCACTGTGGACATCTCAGGACAAGTTCTTTTTTCCCTTATATCACCAGACATTCCAGCCAGGGGAGTTCATCTCTGTTCCCCGAAACACACTGCTTTTTGGATGCTTAAAGCAGTATTGTCTCCCAGAACAGTGGCAAGTTCTGGTACTTAAAAACAAACAAACAAACAAACAAACAAGCAAACCAACCAACCAACCAACCAACCATCCATCCAACCAACCAAACAACCATCCAACCAACCAACCAACCAACCAACCAACCAACCAACCAACCAACCATCCATCCATCCAACCAACCAACCAACCAACCAACCAACCAACCAACCAACCAATCAACCAACCATCCAACCAACCAACCAACCTCTGCCTCCCAGTGTCTCATACCTGAAAACAGTAGAAACAACATAAATATAGTTCTGAATAAGGTAGGGAAATAGTGTATTCTGGGGTAGATTTTAGCTACTTTTACTATGCAGACACATGCGCACACACAGGCACAAGTACACACACTGTATAACAAGTAAGATGATAGACATGTTAGTTTAATTACCTATATTGATCATTTCACGATTTTTGTCTATGAATAGCAAAATATGTTGTGTACTTTAATCACAAATGGCCTAAAGAATATTTAAAGGAAATACAGATTTCAAAGAAAAAAAAACTCTAGAGAAAAATTACATTTTAGAAGAGAGAGTTTAATTTTCACATCCAAGATTCTGTGGTTTGCTTTAGAGGAAAGGACTGTTACCAGGTGTAGAGCATCCACTATGCTCCCAGGGCTCTATGAACAACTTGTATTGCTTTTTACAACCATGCACTTTGGACTCTTTATTTCCTCCTCTAATAAAAACTTCCTCTGGTTTATTTTCTCGGTGGCCTTCCTGAAGGCACAAATGAATAGCTGTCACTAGATGAATAGTACATCAAGTCTTCCTGAAATACCTTTCATTATGGCTCTTAGAAGACGCTGTCTATATTGTGATTTTTATAGCAAACTTAGAAGTAATATTTTTTTCTCTTGGAGGGTCAATCCCCTTCATGGCCCATTAGACCATTAAATTAAGATTTAACATATCTTTATTCCACTGGACACTCAGAAATTAGAAGTAACTAGACGTATCTCCATTAATGTCTTTCAAATGCCATATAATATAGTGGGAAATATAAGAAGGAACACAAAAAAAAAGCATCATGTTGTGGGTCTCTATGGTGATGAAATTAATGTTAGTCGATAATTATATCTTTGAATATTCTAATAATTGTTAAAAAGAAATAGATCTTGGGGAAGCAAGAAGGAGGTTGATGGAAGAAGAGGGGGAGGAGGGAGAATGGCACCAAGGAAGTCTGCAAAAGCCATAAGGAATCGTAATTTATTTACCTAAAATTCATGTAATACATAACAGTATATATATATAATATCTATATGTATATTTTAATAAAGCATTGCTTAAAGTTTATTTATTCTTATTTTATGTTCATTAGTTTACATGGATATCTGTGTGAGAGTACTGGACCTCTGGAACTGGAGTTACAGACTGTTGTGAACTACTATATGGGTGTTGGGAATTAAATCCAGGTTCACTGGAAGAGCAGCCAGTGCTTTTAACCACTGAGCCATTTCACCATCCCCTATATGTATTTCTTTTTAAATGCATTCATCTGATTTGATCTGGCAATACTCCTTCCAGGAGTATTTACACTATTACTCATTACATTATTTCTATTGATAAACCCCAAGTAATGGTTTGAATGAGAATGGTGCCATAGACCCATATATTTGAATTCTTGGTCACCAGTTGGAACCATTTGGGAAAGATTAGGAGGTATGGCCTTGTTGAAGGCTTCGGAGTTTCAAAAGCCCACACAAGGCTCAGTGTCTCCTTCTGCCTAAGGATCAGGGTGTAAAGCTCTCAGCTACTGCCTCCGGCACCGTGCCTGCCCATCGGCTTGTCTGCCATGACGATTGCAGACTAATCCTCTAAAACTGTAAGCAAGTGCATAATTAAATGTTTTCTTTTGTAAGAGTTGCTTTGATCATGGTGTCTCTATATAACAATAGAAGTGTAATTAAAACACCCTAGAACTTATATTACGAAACATGAGATAGTCATTTGTGTTGTAACTTGGCAACGTGTAAAGTTCTAAGAAGGATCATGATCAACATGGACTATAAAAAGTGTCTCACTTTAATGAAATTCTGTAATTGCTAATTGCTCTCTTGTATTCACTATGTGACCAATCCATATCTATTTATGAATTTATACCAGGTTCAATTTGCTATTGAAGATGAGGGTAATAGGTTACCGCAAGTATATGATGCAAATATAATAATCTAATTAATTTATCTAGGCCATGTTCACCTCAGAGCTTTGCAATAATGTTTTCAAAGGTTTTTTCTCAGAGCATTAATGTGCCATGTTGTCTGCCTTCCCCATCTGCTTTGATGATATATATTTTGTAAATAGTTTTATGATTTTCAGTTATGAGACAGCAGAGAAGTATTAGATATTACATAAAAGGCAAAATATTAGCCATTACAGAAGTGGTATGTGTAAGTAGGTATCTCTACATTATTTAAATCTGCCTGATTTAAATTCTGTCCTCTGCTTACATAGTATGTGACCATGAGCAGGCTATTTAGCTGCCTACTACTTCAGTTTTCTCACATATGAACTGGAAATAAAAATAGCATGTACCTCTTAGGAATGTTCTTGTGACTGTGAGAATGAAAATAGGCAGAATATGTGGAAACCATTGGTGTTTAATAGTAAGTTTTGCAGAGTTTATTTATCGTAATCCACTTATTCATCTATGGAATTGCCTTATCACCATGAAATGAAGCACTATGCTTCCTGGGCTCTCCTGGGAATGCACTTCAAAATGCAGACTAGGTTTACACATGTACACGCTATTTTACAGGATCTAGAAAGCGTAAGTTAGAAACAGAATGTCTTCTTTTCCCTTTCTGCTGCGAGTAAAGATTAACCAGAGTTGAATGTTAAGAAGCAATGTAGTTGTCGGAGAGGATATAAAAACTGCCTTCAAGCCTCTTTCCCATTATATATAGATTTAAGTATGGTGTTATGCATTTTTCAAGGGTGCATTATTTTCTTTGATCCAATGTCAGGTTCTTAACACCCACTCCTTCAGTGCTTTGGTGAAATTACATTTAGTTCCCTGAATTACATTTTCCCCCTCAAACTACACTAAGATGGTTTCTGTTTCAAACTAGCACTCTGAATGAATCACATAGCAACCTGTGGTCCCACGCACCAATACATAGAACTCCAAGCCCAGTACTGTGCTATAATGAATCTAATTTGTGAGGTATTATTTTTTCGGTAAAATATATTAACTTACTTCCTATGGTCAACGAAGAAATCAATATCACCTCTACTTGGTATCAAAAGAAATCACAACACTCACACACACACTCTCTCTCATATGCACACAACCAAATACATAGGTATGTTTCCTGGTAACTTTCTTACAACACAGGGTAATTTGACAGTACAGCCTGGATTCAGGTAGTTTAATACTGATGCATAGAAAGTTATCTTTAGAGGTCTAGAAACCTTAAAATAAGGCTTCTTGTTTCTGACCCACTATTATTTTTTTATTTAGTAGTTAGAAATGCCAACAGAGAAGATGCCCTGTGCATGTTTATGACGTACTCCTTTTGGGACTCTGGGACACCTGTTTGACATCAAGGCTAGGTATAAACAAAGCTTTCAATCAGTTGTTTAGTCCACCTCCACAGCAGGCGAAACTGCTAAGTCAGCTGCCCAGACCTGCCTTGTAGCCATCAGATTTCATTATGAGGTAAAATGATTAATTTCCAGGGGAAATTATGGTGAAGGAAAACTAATTAATTTCTTGTCCTTAGGATTTTCATCTAGGCTGCCTTCATACCAACTGTTACACATACCTGTTGCTCAAAATTAGTAGGAGCAACTGGCAATACTAACCTCAGCCCCCAAACTCTGACTGAACTTCTCTATTTCCCGCACTTCTTGATCAACTGGCCTCCCAATCCTGAGGCTTTTTAGAGCATTAAATCTATGCGTACATTCTCAGTGTTTTTGAGGCTCACTGAAGGATAAAATCCCAGTCAAATACCAACAGGGCAAGTTTAGTTGATTGTCTTTACATGGCAAGAAGTGTATAAATTTTGAAAATGAAACCTAAATCTGTGCAATACTATCTTTGACAATTAATTAATTAATTAATTAACAGAATCTAGAGACTTCTGAGAGATGGACCCCTAGGAATGCCTGTAGACAGTTGTCTTGATCACGTGATTCCCTGCTGCTGGGGAAACCCATCCACTTATGAGTGCCAGCATTCCCAGACTGTATAAATGGAGAGACAGAACTGAGCAGCAGCATTCATTCTCCATTCTCCGTTTTCTGGCTTGGATACGCTGTGATGAGCTGCATCACCACCTTGCTGCTTTGACTTCCCTGTCATGATGGGCTGTAGCTGTGGGCCAGAAGAACCTTTTCTCTGGCGTTCGTTATATGTTGTCTCTGAACAAAATTAACAAACCTACATGGAGAGTTCCGTCCTCTTATTCTAGCACAGCTGTCTCACCATGTAGCCCTGGCTGTCTTAGAATGTGCTATGTAGTCTAAGCAGGTTGCAGACTCACAGAGATCTGCCTGCTTCTGCCTTCCAAGTGCTGGGATTAAATGCATGTGCTATTTACACCAGGTCCTCCTATATCTTCCAAGATCTTACCCTTATCAACAATTTCCTCATTTTGTCTTTAATCTCTCTGTCCTAACTCCTTCTGCTCTACACTTCAAGGTACTTAAGTATTTTCTTTCTTATAGTTTACAGGCTATAGCCCGTCATTGCTCTCATTCCCTTTATAACCAACTCCTAAGAATCTTATTTCTTAAAACTTGTGTCAGATGATATATCACTAATAAACACAATTTCTTAGAAGACTGGATTCCTATCTTCATGTTGACCACTTGACTGAAGAAACAACAGACATACTCATCTGGATGACTGCTTTCCAATCAAGCAGTCAAGAGATTTCTGAGTCTTTCACCTTCATAGGCATGAACAATGCATCAATACTGAGAAGTTTTGCTTTAGTTACCTTCAGCCAAGAAAGGAACAGGGCTAGTCATATTCCAAGGTTAAATACTTTCTTTGAACACTGTGGAAAAGTACAAAAGTAGTAGGGGGCCTGAGTCAGACCTGGCACATGGTAAGAGGAATACTCTACATGTAAGCACCCAGTATTGTATTGTAAGCTGAGAAAATAGCAATTCATTGTTAAATTAAATTACTATATGTTTAAAAATGAGATTTATTCATTTTACTGTGCATATTTGTATGTGCATCACTGTGTGCTAGGTTCCCACAGATGTTAGAAAAGGGCATTGCATCCTTTAAAACTGAAGTTAAAGATGAATGTTAAAGCCACCCATGTGGGGGCTGGGAATTGAACCCAGGACCTCTGCTAGAACAAATGGTCTTAACTATTGAGCTACCTCTCCATTCCTAACCTTGAAACTTTTAACTTAACTTGCTTTAGTATTTTTTATGTTTGATTAAATGGTATACATTGTCTATATGACTGTGTATGACTATAGATCATTGACAATGATTTTATGTCTAGATTCATTTATATAATATAAACAATCAAGGTAGCTCAAGAATGCTTTCCCTTTCTCATTTACAATATATTTTATGAGCACATATATTATACACTTATATTCCAGAATTTATTTTAACTATTAATATATTTGATTCTTTTAACAAAACTATAATATAGTTATCATTGTTACCCTCGCTCTGCTGAAGAGGAAACTGAGGAATAGATAGAGATTTGGTTGGTATTGCTAGGATGTAAATCTAGGTACTTTTGGCTCTAAAATCTGTCTCTGCTCAAATGGAATGCTGATTCATTAACCCAACAATTGAAAAATACATTAGGAAATACGATGTTGAAGGGATACAGACTATCTGCCTTTAGCTTTTACTTCTTATTTGAGTTTTTTTTTTCTTTCAGGATAAACATTACATCACTACAGACTCTGGTTATTTACTAACCTCTGACCTTTATTCTATTTTTATAAAGCATATACTCAACTGGACATTTTCACACATGTTGCAAAGACATGGGTTCAACAGAAGTTGAATTAGGTGGTATTTGTCTGTCCTGAATTTGTTTCCTATTCCAAAAATCTGTCTTTGGCTGTATATTATCTTCTACTTAATGGTCACTCTCCCTATTTCAGAAGGTCTTTGAATAGTAGCAGAAAGAGCAAAAACAAGGGACTGGGGAGATGGCTCAGTGGTTAAAAGCACTGACGGTTCTGCCAGAGGTCCTGAGTTCAATTCCCATGTGGTTACATGGTGACTCACAACCATCAGTAATGGGATCTGATGTCCTCTTCTGGTATGTCTGAAGACACATACAGTGCACTCATAAATAAATAAATCTTTGTGTGTAAAAGAGTCAGAGAGAGAGAGAGAGAGAGAGAGAGAGAGAGAGAGACAGAGACAGAGACAGAGACAGAGACAGAGAGAGAGATAGAGACAGATACAGAGACACAGAGATAGAGAAACAAGCCCACAAAGCTATTATGGTCAGATGTCAGTCACATATAGAGTCCAAAAGGCCAATAACTCCAGAAGGGATTTGACTATACCCAATGCCCAAGGGATAAGAACATATCATTAAAAAAATGTAATGTTGAAACTGATACAGAATAACACCTGCCTACATTTAGACATTAAATCTCCTTCCATTTCCTATACTATGTGAGGGAATGCTATCTTTTATGTACATGGTTTATGCTGGTGCAGCACTTCACCATAACGTTCATTCCCCAGCACTGCAGCAATTCCTGAACTGAGGATGGTTGTGAGGGTGGTTGGCCCTGGGGGTGGGGCAAGAGGTTACAAAGCTCAAGGTCATCTTCAGCTAGATAAGAGTTGAAGACCAACCTGGGCTACAAGAGATCTTTTCTCTACTTCCAAAACAAAACAAAAACAACCCAAGTTCAGAAGTAGCCATTCTTTTAGGTTCTATTCCAATCAAAATAAGGAAGATCAGGCTCATTTCTCTAAAACATTTTTTATCACTCTTGACTTTCTACTAAAACATTCTATATCTGTTTTGATAAACTATGTGAATTTTGGTTGGCTCTCAGGCAGATGGCTGTATGAAGGGCAATACTGACATGGCCTCTGTTGTGTTGTTGTATTGATTATCCAAGTAGATAAACTCTCCCAGATCCACGAATCTCCAGGTCCATTTATCAACCCACCATATGCTGTCTTTCTTTGAGTTTAAGCATTAACTGGGAGACACAAGCATCTTGAAAGAAGGATCTGAAATTCTTGGAAAAAGTCTAATGAGCTTTTAGGTTCAAATCTGACTATATACAGGGAGGTAGCATCATTTTCCTAGAAATGTGAATAAAAGAACATTCGCTGGGAGAAATTAGCAGAGATGTTCAAATACTCTATTACAGGTATGCATTATAAATAATGAATTTCATTCTAAAGAGAGAATGGCCATGAAGTATAACCCAATGAGACTGAAATAATTTTCTTTGCTTCCTCCTAAGAACTTATTGTTATTAAGAACAGTAAATGCCATGCGTCTAGCCACCTGTGATGCTGTGTAAACATAATTTGTATGTTTTTACTGTCCCAGAGAGGAACTGGTGGGTACTAAAGAAAAATCATGGACAAAATCAAAAGACATTACCAGAAAAAGTACCCAAGATTGTCTTTGTTCTGGTCCTTAATTAAAAAATGAAAAAAATCTTAAAGTACAAAGAAGCAGTCACTCTTGTCTAATGCAGCTTACTGGTACTTGGACATATGAGTAAAAGCCATTTAAAAAAAAAAAAGAATGTGCCAGAGGGTGGTAGCTCACGCCTTTAATCCCAGCACTAGGGAGACAGACACAGGCAGATCTCTGAGTTCTGAGTTCATGGCCAGCCTGGTCGACATAGTGAGTTCCAGAACAGCCAAGATTACACAGAGAAACTCTATCTCAGAAAAAAAAAACACTAAAAAACTAAAAAAACTTCTCTTCCTATGAGAAGACCAATATTTCTGTGGTTGGATTTGACAAATATATACCAGATTATTATCAAATACGTGAAGACTTTCTTTAACACTAGTAGTACTGTGTTATCTAGTACCATCAGGAACAGAGTCTTCTAGTTAATCCGATCTTAAGGTGAATAAGAATAATCACAGGCAGAATAGTAGGACTTTATGGTTAGACTCTCAAAATAGCTTTTTGACAGACTCCATTACTTAAACGATGTTTTTTTATTGTGTGTATATGTATGTGAGCAGGTTTACATGAGCCATGATTATGTATGAAGGTCAGAGGGTGATTCTTGGGAGTCAATTCTTTCTTGCCACACTGTGGGATCCAGGAATCAAACTCATCTTACCAGGCCTGCACACATATACCTCTATCCACCATCTTAATAGAGCAGCCTCTTTACTGTTACCCTCAGCCTTCAGGTGCCATAGGAACAACTTAAGTAAGTGTTCATTTGCATAACCATCTATTTCCATCTGCTCTACCTATAGAGCTTTCAAATGGTCTCTCACATGAATAAATGGGTCCATAAATGATCTCCTCAGCCTTCTCAGGAGAAAACTAAGAGTTGAATAAAAGTCAATCTTCTGACACTGAACTTAAAAAAAAGAATAAATAAAAAGGACATACTAAACATGATTTACTTTTTTTCAATAATGAGTTGAAAGGCACCTTTGGTTTTATTGTGCCTTGAAGCTATTTGACTTCTAGATAATGGCCTAGATATGAAGTAGACAGGTTCTGTTTGTGTATGCATTTAGCAAACTTATATTGGCCATCTCTAAGCATTATATAATTTACTAGGCAGTGGGGATTTAGGAGTGAGAAAGGGGGACAGATATTCTACTTTTGTTAAGAATTTGTGTTAATGAGAAAAGCAGATAAATATGTTAGTCAAATGAAATATGTTTCATAGTAACACAAGATAAGAATATAAGATAGGGAAGTGGGATAAAAATTTATGCATACTGTGGGAGCAGAAAGACACTGAGATGTTACTGGCTTTTCTTTTTCTTTTCTTTTTCTTATTGACAGGCTCATGTAGTCCAGGGCGGCCTCAAACTTGCCATGTAGTTGAGGATGACCTTCAACTTCTGGTGCTTCTGGTGCTACTCTACCTCTGTAGTGCTGAGATTAGAGTCATAAAATAAGACACCTCCAGGTGGTGCTGGAGAGTGAACCCAAGGCTCTGTGCATGCCTGACAAGCACTCTGCCAACTAAATGAGCCATACATCCAACCCAGAAGGTAATTTTTAGACATAGGTTTCAAGAGAGGTAGACTCTTTGGGAAAAGTCATTTCTGGCTAGGGACTTGTAAGAACAAAAGCTTTAAATGCGTCCACTGTTCTAAGGAATGCAGAGCGGTTTGGAGGAGTAGAACACAGCAGACAGAGGAAATGCAGCCAGAAAGCGAGGCAGACAGAAATGGAGGGCCAATTTTACAAGACCTGAGAGGCCAAGAGTGAGGACTTTGGTTTTAACTTTGAGTGGGGCAACAGTAGTTCCTTTAAAAAGAGAATAGAATTGTAACTTCTATTTGTGCAGAAAACAGGTTGAAGGAAGAAAAGTCATAATAGAGAAAGCCATTATGGGTTGATTGTAATGTCATAAGGACCAGCATGGGAGGCAAGGATGCTAAGACATTGTGAAACTCAGAATACAGATTTAAGAAGAAGGGGATGGCACATGACTATAGATCTTGGTTACAGTATGAGAACCAGAAAGAGAGAAGGCAAGAGTGACCATACATTTTTTCAGATAACGTTACTGAAAAATAACATTGTAGTTAAAGGGGAAAGATCATTACACTGATGGCCATGTGGAGTAGAAGCTTGTGAGTGCAGATGTAGAGAAGTTAATTACGCTTATGATGCCTGACATACATTCAGCTGAGAAAAGGACCATGAACATGAAGCTCATGTGGGAGGTTCAATGTTTGGACTCCAGAAAGCAAACCAAAAAGTCATTCACACAGAGATAGGACTTGACCTTATGAGTCTAAGACAAAGGGACAAGCCTAGGTGCTCCAAACTGAAAGGTTTAGTACTGACAGTAAACCTACATTTTTTTTTTTTGGCCTCTTTTCAGAAGGACAAATATAAGTATGGCCACCTGCGGCAGGTGAAACAGGTCTTTCTAGAAACAGTCCGGGCTGTTGACTGCTACTCCCAAGGAACTAAATGTGAGAATTGGGGTGTGGAGGTGAAGCTCATTTGTGACCTCTAGAATATACAGTTTTCAGTAAGAAAGGGAAAATGCCAACTTTCTTACAGGAAAATGGAATACCCTTTTATGTGAGTTTGGAATGCATTTCTAGCTTTTAAATATCAGGCTGGCTTAAATGCCAGATCTATTTGTTTGTAAGAAAATTTAAGTGATGTTGCCTGTCATTTTACATTTAAAGGATAAGTTCATGGTACAAGCATTCATCTCCTTTCACTTTATTTCAAAGAAGGCCATGTAAATAAAGGAGCTTTTAAAATATGGGTATTGTTAGAATAAACAAATTCGATAAATTTACTGCTAATAAAACATAATTGATATTTTGTTACATATCTACACAAATGATAAATTGAATGGGTGACTATGAAACTATAGAGTTGGTATGTTCATTGGGGCTGAAAGGGTTCTAGTGGATGAGATGCAGGAGCAAATAGAATTTACAGGAGTCAAATATGATGACCACTGTCGTGTCAATGAAATACTCTCATGTCTAAACATGAATAAGCGGCACACGTGACATTTTAATTGCAGATTTTAACTGTAAGAATCTACATAGTACATTTGAATTTGAAAATTAGGGGTAAAGAAAAAATACTTTGCGATTTTTTTCTCCAGACCCAAAAAACATTGTTTTTATTTTTCACAGTCTTAAAAACTCAGTAATCCATCCTGGATAAACTGATAGATCAACATTATGATTCAGAGTATTATTTTTGAAAACTAATTACATTTGTTATTTTATGTGCATTAGCATTTTGCCTGCCTATCTCTGTTTGTGCGAAGTGTCAGATCTTGGGGTTACCAACAGTTTTGAGTTGTCATGTGGGTGCTGAGATTTGAACCTGGGTCTCCTGGAAGAACATTTAGTGCTCTTAACCACTGATCTATCCGTCCAGTCCCCAGAATATTAATTTATAGGCCAGAAGGTCTGAGTTACTATAACCGATATGTAAGTAAACATGACAAGGCTAACTACCCAAACTCCAGGGTTGGTTACCAGACCTGTTTCATCAGGTTTGTGTCTTGGCAGAAGAAGGGCAGGCAGTGAGGCATAAGAAATGACTATGAGGTCACCATGCAGTAAAGCTTGAGGAAAGAGCAGAGCTATCTTGAAATATAGATTTCAGTGGTCAGTAGACTCTCTACAGTTAAAGCTTTATTTGACATCTTCCCTTCTGTTAAAAACTGCTGTGAGCCACTCCCCTTCAGTGTAAAATGCCAGGGTCGTGCTGTGTATATGTACATGTGCAGGTATACACATGTGTGCTAAGCAAGTACTCAACTGCTGAGCTTGAGCCCTCTTGGTTCTTATAAAAATTTTTTGAATTCACTTATTTTATGTGTATACACTGTTTGCCTACACGATTGTTTCTTTACCACATGCATGCCTGGTATTTGAGTGGGTCCGAAGAGGGCCTTGGAATTGGAGTTACAGAGGGTTGTGAACAGCTCTATGAATGCTGGGAAATGAACCTAGGTTCTCTGCAAGAGCAACAACTGAGCTATCTCCAGCACCATACCCCCCCACCCCTTCTCTCTCTCTCCTTTTGTTTTTTTACTTTTAGACAATGGCTCACTCTGTAGCCCAGGTTGTCCTCAAACTGCAATTTTCCTTCCTCCATTTTTCACACTTGGGACTAAAGTCATGAGTCACTGTATCCTTCAGTTAAAAAAAAATGAATCATTGTTTATTTCTTGCTTAATTCTTAATTCTCAGCTAATTATTTGGTTAACTTTACAAACTCTAGAGCTAAATGAATAGTTACAGCTATTACAGTGAAACACTTTGTGCTAACAATTTTAATGTCACTATGCCAAGAGCGAAATCTTAAGTGTATGAACCATGCCAGAACTAGCCTTATGGGGCCTGTCGCTGCCTGTGTGAGAAACATGTTACACAAGTATGAAATTATGTCATGCTCTTTGTATTAATGATGTCACATAGCCATTCCCCTAATATAATTGTATTATTTTGTAAACACTGCCAGTCATATTGATGTGCTTTGAAAGACAGAGGTATAATATGAACTAACCTTCATAGTTTCTATGTTAGAAACAAACGAAACAATAATAAAACATGTAGAGAAGTGGGCATGGTGGAAAAGACATGTAATCCTAGAATTGGGGAAAAGGAAGCAGAGTTATGAGGATGAAGCCAACGTGGGCTGCTCAGTAAGACCTTGAACGAATGAACAATGGAACAAATGAAACAAAATGTGGGGAGGGGCCAGTGTTTTCAAGTCTCTGAAGTCCACCTTCCTGTTTGAATCCCAGATTTCTCTCATAAAGGTTCATAACTGAGAAGGATATTTTGTATTTGCTATGTCTCAGTTTCTTAGCTTATAGATAACAATAACCTCACTGCTTCTTTCAAATATTAAATCAGACCAAAGATGCAAAATATTAGAACAATGTCTGACATAGTAGAAAGCACTTAGTACCTGTAATCCAGAAATGGTTTTAAGTAAATATATGAACAGAAAGAGCTTAGTGGTTTAGAGTACTTGTTTCTTTCACTAAGAACCCAGCTTCACTTCCCAGAACCCACATGATGGCTCACGACATCTGTAACTCCAGTTCCAGGGGATCTGATGCCGCCTTCTTCACTCCGAGGGCAGCAGGCACTCACATGGTGCACATACATGCATGTAAAGTAAAACATTCATATGCATAGAATTTAAAGATTTAAAAAGAATCATACAGGAACACTCTCATCTTTATTGTCACAATCTGTAGTATATTCTGAATTAAATTATGCATATAAAGTGCCTTTGTGGAGAATGTACTCTTGAGATCATAGCCTCCCACGGTCTTATTCATGAAATCCATATTCTACAAGTATTTTCCTACAAAATACTCAAATACTTATCTTGTTTACATATTTTACTGTTGAAGTACTAAGATAATCCACATTTTCCTCCTGAGAAAACTGGATGGAGACGTTAAACATCTTTCAGAGGGTGGCAGAGTAACTGAGAGAGCTGGAAATAAAATCCAGGTCAGTTGGCTTCTGCAGCTGGGTATTTTGTACTTCCTGTTACTGCCTCAGGTTTTACTGAATGAATGCCAGGAAACTTAGAGCATTTGAAGATTTGGTTGGACTCCAGAGTACAGTGTTAGGGAGAACCACTTTACAGTCAATGTGACCTTAAACGTGATGCACACACGAATGAGGATACTCAGAGGCAGAACAAGAAAGCCACTAGGAATATCATGGTAGGGATAACACTGTGTTTGGAAGATGGGCTTTTAAAAATAGAGGCTGAAGAGAAGGAGCCTTTCAAAGGTGAACAGACTTTAAACATGCATGCCTCATAGCCAGGGATTGGACTGCCTCCTTTGGCCTTAAAGTTAAGGACTATCTCTTGTAGGTTGATGTCGTTAGGCAGGTGAAGGCAGACACAAGATAAAGCGAGGCATGTTATTGGATGAGAAGGAAGGGAGGCAGGAACAGAAGTTTTAGAAGGAGAGTGAGAAGCAGAAGAGGAGACAACATGGATGCAGATGTAAACGATCCTCACCATCATCTCTACACAGATACAGGATGATACGAATATTTCTTGAGGGATGGATTTCTATAGGTCAATTTATCTTATCTAGGTAGGCGGTTTATATCTTTATCAATTGGTTGTGAGTTTATTGTGTGGATGTATTGTGGACTGAGAATTTAACATATAAATCTGATTGTTGGCTTGCAGTTTGTTGAGTCTTGAGTTTACCAGGTAGCTAGGACCAGAGAATTCATGGCTAGTAGAAAGCCGCTGGAAGAGATACTAACCAGAGATAGATTGTGGTCAGTTCCATATAGCCCTACAGGTGCTGGAACTAACTCTAAAGACCAGTGTGGAACAGCTCGTGGACTGCTTGGGTCTGAGAGTACTTGGGTGCGTCATGGGGCAGCTGAGATAAAAGTATCCCACAGTGCCATGTAGCCCCATGGGTGTTAGTGCTAGTGCAGTATAAAAGGTTTAGCCATTTTTTTTTTACCACAACAATCTCTTTCTTTATGATGAGTTGTAGGACTTGAGGGTTTCTGTAAGCATTTGCCTTCTCCCGTTCTTCCTTCTTCCCCAGGCTGTGATCTCCATATTACTTTTAAAGAGCCCCTCCCTTCCTTCCTTCCGTCTCAATATCTTGTATTTGCCTTGCCCCCTGCAACCAGATGGTTGCAAGAATACCAGCAAGAAAGCTGGTATTCAACTATCTGTCTTGCACTGGTCATCTTGTCCACTTGTCTCTGTGAGCTGGAATCAACACAGAGGAGGAAGATAACATCTCTGCCCACCAGACATGAGTTGTGTAGTTTAAGTTAGTCATTGGTTATATGGTGAAAGTCATCCAGAAAGTCTATGTTCAGATAAAAATTTACTGGCTGAAAAGTGTCTTCTCTTTCAGGGAAGAAAACTTTGAATCTCTTAATTAAAAAGTCTCCCCTCTCTCTGCCCGTCAACTCTGCCTACCACTTTTGGGTTGGTTAGTATTCTAAAGTTGGTACTTCTTTTAGTTATGCCCCAACCCTACAACTTCCTCAGTCCGGGTATAGTCCAGTCTCCATAGTCTGTTGTTATGTGTAATTTTCTTCTGGCCCTGTACTCTTTTCCTTGGTATATATCTTTCACCTGGTAGAAATCTGAACTCTTCTTTCCTCTCCCTTCCTGTCCACTAGTAGGCCAAATCACATGAGTCCTGAGTCTCTCAGGCACATTACCACTCCACACCCTGAAGATCTGTCCTCAGGTCAGCCATCTTGGATCATAGTTAAATTCCACTGGTTTCCCTAGCATTTCATCATGAAGTCATTCATGGATCATGTATGAAACTCAGCTCTGCCACTGAAGGGAGGGGTGATGTAAGACTGATGACTTAATTGTTAATCCACAGAATGAGGGGATTACAATTTTTGACCTCATCTGCTCTCCTTGAAGAGTAAATAAAATAAGTGTGTTTTGCTTAACCCAGTGATTGGCATACATCTTAAGCCCATAACAAAGGGATTAATACAAGTAATTTAAAAATTAAATATTACAATTTTAATCCTACTTCCACATGTTGTCATTTAGATTTTGATTATCTTTCTCTCTTTTATTCAGAATTCCTCTATTTTCCTATTACATTCATAATATCTTAGGATGTTTGTCATTTATAATACAATATTTTAACAATCAAATTAAATAGTGAGCTTCTATGATGACTTTTTATGCATGTATATTACTGCCCTTTGCTATAGCCATTCTCCCCATAACTTTCTTATGCAATAAATTTTTTAATCAATGTGACTATTGAACTTTTTTGGTAGAGAAGAAACTATAAAATACATGCTTTCAAAGAGTCTAAAGAAAGAAATTTTTAAAAAAGATTTACTTATTTTTTGGCATGACTATTTGCTTGCATGTAGACATACCCCACACTTGAAGTAAGGAGGCCAGGAAAGGGTATTAGATTTCTCATAATTGGAGTTACAGATGGCAGTGAGCTGCCATGTTTGTGCTAGGAATTGAATCCAAGTCATCTGGAAAGGTGCTTTCAAGCACTGAGACATTTCTCCAGGCCCAAGAAAGCATGCCTTAAAGGACACATTCATTGCTTTACACTGATTGATTGAAGTTCTGATTGATTCATCTATCCAACTGATAGCTGGGCATGTAATACATTCCAGATACAGGAGCACCAGAAAGATTCTGACCCAAAGGGGAAAATGTCATACATCATCATGACACAAAATAAAAGTCTGAAGCAACTGTATAGAAAAAGCACAAGCAAGTTCAGAGGAGAAAACGTTAGCAACCTGAAGCTTGGCAGAGGAAGAAGCCTTGAGGTGTCCTAGAAACTGACTGAAAACTAAGAGGGGAGAATGGGTGAGGCTATCTTCACAATGAAGGAGCATGTGTTAGCACAGGATTGCAAATGGAGCGGGCAAGTGCCCACAGTGAAAAGCAGTCCACATGGGGGCCTCTAAAAGCACTTTCCAAAGCTTGCTTGACAACCATGGGCTTTCTTTTAATTAACACCATTGTGGACTTGTGGGAGAGGTTAGCAAATGTGTTTGCTGTCCCGCTGTTTCTAATGATTTTTGGTTATGGGATTTCAATTTAGTGTGAGTTCTCGCCGTTCGATATATTCACTCACGCTGCTGTCTGTCAGCCTACCTGCTTCTATGAGACCTCACTTTAGTCTCTAGAGAAGTTCCTGTTGGGACAAAATCATGGAATGGTGGATGGACCCTTTTGGGTTTTGTCTTCAGAGTGGTTTTTAAACTGATCACTTTCTCTGCAGGAAACATACTGTGATGGTACATAATGTAGACCAACCATTGTTTCGCCTTTTTCCAAAAAAGACTATGGACTCCAGGAAGCATGCTCAGAACCCAGATTTGTAATTACCAGCTCAGTCCAGCTTTGTCCAAGATAGGGAAACAAAGAGGAAATTAGAAAGGAAGTCTCGAAGCTTCTTAAGATGTTTTAATAAATTATCACAGCATGGATAATGTCCAGTGTGATTCCTGATGTTTGGAGGGCAGAGACCATATCCTACCTTTCCCTCTGTGGGGTGGCACTTATTTACACAAAATCTGATGCACTGACAGAGGAATTTCTAATAGCTCAGTGGGTACCATCATTCGTATGTATCATGAGCCACCTTCTTGTGAGTTACTGAAGGTTAGTTAGCTAAAACCTCTGCATGAAGCAGGCAATTGTTTTCACAAGGCACAGTGATTGAAAACAAGGCCAAAACCAAAACACTGTGGCAAGTTTGAGAGTTGTGGTACCATTAAGAAAAGTCAATAAAATAAGGCCTCAAAGAGATTGAATGAGTTGGGTCACACCTTTGTATAGGAGAAAAACTGAGATTCAAACGCCAAATAATATGTTTCTTAGTTTTCTAGTGGCTTACTTTTCAAGTTCATTCTTGTTACATAGTCAGTCTCTATTCTTACCGTTTCCATCCATTGACCATCAAAACAAACAGAAAAGCAAATGTCTTCATGTAGAAGTCTCTCTATCCCAGTCCTTCCTCCCCATCTCTGTTTCCACCTCCATTTCCTAGCACAGTCTTTTGCCTGGACAATACTTCCCCTTCTGTGTAGGGTCTGTCTATTCCCTTCCACCCCAGCCTCTCCACTCATTTACACAACACACATGAAGGATCTTTTTAAAGCACTCTCGCTGTCTGATATCTTTTAATGCCTCTTTGTTCTTGGGATAAAGGGACTTTAAAGGTTTAAGTGGCTTTTCCCTTTCAGATTATACCAAATAATATTTGCTTGTTGACTTTTTAAGTCGCCATCCCTCTCAACCTTGCTCTGCATCCAAGAAATCTATACCCAAGGGTCATGCTTGTCTTCTGCCGGGTTTGGCAAGCAGAGAACATTAGTTGGAGGCCCAAAGAAGGGATGGGGCAAGAGTGGAAGTTTGTCCACTGGTTCCTCTGGCAGGATCTTGGCTTGGCAGGTGAACATTTTTGAGTCAAGAAATTGTTTCTTCCTCTTTTTGGCTTTTCCTGTGTCAGAAGGCTATCTGTTCCCTGTGGTTAACAGTTCTGAGTATCTCTTAGGTTTTATTATAATGGGCCCTTTTTGTAAGTAACCCTTTGTTTAAAATTTTCTTAAAGATTCACTTTAAATTTATGAGGTACTCCTTGTTAAGATTTTGGTGTTGCCTTGTGTGGTAGATGTAAACTTGGTCAATGCTCAACTTACTCTTAACTGTAATTACTCTAAAAGTGGTTACCTCTGAAACACATGGTCTTACCCATGCATCTGTAGAACTTGGTGTATGCTGCTCCGTCTGCTTGAACTTCCACCCCCTTTCAGAGGTTCCACTGATGCCGACTGGACCATTTAGGTCTTGACTTTAATTACTAACTTACCTGACCTCTTCCAACAATACAAACGATGATGCTACATGTCACCTGCTCTATCAACCCTGGAAGCTCATTGACTATGTGTCTCAAAATGGACATTGCCTTTGAGGCCTGGAGCTGGCCCACTTACCCTGACAAATACACTGTCTAGTACAGAGTCTAGAAGCAGCATCACTTATGTTTGAAGACTTTTTTATTTGAATATTATTATCGTTCTTTTCCAATTTTTACTTTGCAGAAAGCTTTCTCTGGTGTTTTCCTTGCCCCCAACTATGAAGTTATCACTATTGTTGGAGGGACACTGAGTAAGTAGCACAGAACAATGGAGAGCACACTCCTGTGCACACTGCTATACACATTCCTGTACACACTGCTGTACACAGTCCTATACACAGTTCTGTACACTGCTGAACACATTCCTGAACACACTGTTGTGCATACTCCTGTACACACTGCTGTACACAATCCTGTACTTACTGCTGTACACACTGTTGTACACACACCTGTAAACACTCCTATACTCACTGCTGTACATACTCCTGTACACACTGCTCCACACACTCCTGTACACTGCTGAACACACTCCTGTACACATTCCTGTAATACTGCTACATATATTTGTGTACACACTCCTGTACACACAGCTGTTCACTGCTGAGCACACTGCTGTACACAACTGCTGTACTTATTAAGGTGCAGATAGTTCCTTGCCTAACTCTCAGACCATTTAAGGGCTTAAGAAAAAGAAAGAAAAATGAAATACAAGAAGAAATGCTCTTTAAAGAAAAGATAGGAATTAAAACATTAGTAATTTTTGCTGAGTCACACATTCGAGATGGGACTTCAACCTATAGTTCAGGTAAGCTTGAGTTTACTATGTAGTCCAGGATGGTCTACACTGCTCTTCCTGCTTTAGCCTATGGAGTGCTAAATGCTATAAGTGTGTAGCACCATATCTGTCCCCTTGATCTTATATATAAAATTTCTCTGCTGCGTCAGACGTACAATCCTTCATTTCTGCTAATTTTCAAAAATCTACTTGCGACTGCCAAATCAAAAACTCACCTTAACATCCCACCATTCTCTTTTCTCCCTTTCCCTGCTTTTCTTTCTTCCCTTCATTCCATATCTCTCCCTTCATCTCTCCCTCCCTTGTCCCTCCCTCCCTCTCCCCTCTCTTTCTTTTCTTTCCCTCCCCTCCCCTCCCCTCTCTCCTTTCATTCTTACTTGTTTCAATTTTAGAGACAGAGTCTCACAGTGTAGCACTCAAATGCCGGGTGCCAGGATTACAGGTTACCATCTGTGCAGATGTTCTTAATACCCACCTGGGTCCTGCTAACAGCTTCCTGATGCTGGGACCACTGGGAAGACCATGCTGCAGCTGGATTATCCTGCTGAAATTTCAATACCCTGATGCAATTGCCACCATGAGCTACCAATTGCCTCATATTTGGCAATAAAGATTTTGTTGACTAGGTGCACAGACTCTGTGCTGCCCATCAGTTTGGGAATTACTCTGCTATTTGTGATGGTGACAACACACACAAAAGCATAAAGATAAGGATTACATATAAAAATGTCATGTCATAACTTCTGAGAAACTTTAAAGATACTGGTAAGGGTCTGTGATACAGTTTTGATTAGAAAAGTTAGCAGGCTTGATTGTCTGTTTGTTGTGTTTGTTCGTTGTTTGCTTGTTTGTTTTGATTTTGGTTTCCTGTTTTTACCTGCCAGTTTGACTTTTGAAACTGCCATCCCCCTGCTCACTCCTAATGGCAGAGGCCCCTAAATTGGGCTGTCACACCACTACCATGGAACATTAATTTTCACCTGGGTGTATCATAGACTTAAGTGCCACATTTTAGTAAGGTATTCTGTGAGCTAACACTTGGGATTGGGATTTTGATAAATTAGTTTGAATTGAGGGTATTTCTACAATAGCTTCATTCTCACACATACTTTAATTCTAAGTTGCTTTCTTGTTTGTAAATAAGAAGGATGCCATCCCTGTGAGTGCATACAAAGATGTCTACCACACTTATATCACATGTGACCCTTTGCTACGTGAATTCTCATGATCTCATCTCCATGAAGTGTATGTTTCAGACAGGTATGGTGACAACCCACTTTTAATTCCAGCACTCTGGAGATAAAAAAAACAAAAAACAAAAAATGGATATTTCATTCGTATTATTGCATTTCGCAGTTAAGGATGCATTTTACAGCTGACCAGTGGAATAGTAAGTAACAGTGCAGATGAGCTTATGGTGGATGAACTTAGGTTCAGAATTGATTATGCCAGGACCATTTCCCATTCCTTAAAAAATTCCCTTTATTTAGACTCATTGATTTGTACAACGTTGCTCTTGGTGTCATTCCTCTCATAACTTTTCAGGCTGATAACTCAGTTTTTAAAATACTGTGCATATGTATGTGACAGATTCCATGTTCTTATGAAGCAATTCCGTTTTGTAGGCATTGTACCTAGTCATGTTTCATATTGTTAGGTAAATCAACACTGGTCAAGAGATGGAGAAAACAAAACAAAACACATCTCTAATCATGGCGGATTCTGACTATGGTAGAATGAAACGGAAGCCCCTTCTCAGTAAATAGAACCATGTCTCATAGCAGTCTATTGAATAAAATAATTGTATTATGCTATAGCCAGAAATAACCAAACATTGGCTACCAGCTCTCATAAGACGAGTATAAAGCTGGGGGGTGGGGAGAAATTACAGGGTGGGTAGGTGATAATTGTGGGCCAGTGAAGGGGACAATTTTCAGCCCTGTCTTTCACAGTTCCTGAAATTAAAATTTGTTTATGTGCTGTATGGATGTTCAATCCATGACTGTGGCAGGAATGGATATATCTGAAAAAGCATCATATATAAGCAATATGAATGATTGATGCTGAAGAGGAATGGTGATTCCCCCAACCCCTGGTCATTGTTCCCAGGATCTGTGCACAGCAGAGTGGAAGTCTAATCTCAATGGTCTGGCCTTGGTAGTGAAGTTGGATTGGAGGTTCCATCTGTGTCAATGTTTAGAGCTTCTTATCTTCAAGGTCCTATTCTAAGAGCTTAATACATATCAACTCATTTAATCTTCACATCATTTTATAAGGTTATCTCAATTTTTCTAGTCAGGAGACTGCTACCTAGAGAGGGTAAGTACATTGCTGAAAATTTCACAGTTGATAAGTGACAGGTCTAGGATTCCATGCCAGGGAGTCTGGCTCCATAGCATGCTGTGGTCACTTATCCACAATGCCTCTATTCATTCAACAGTTGTTCTTTATTTTAGCCATTGCTTAGACAGTTCCTTTGAGGTCACGATGTATTTGGTCTGTCTCTGATTTGAGCGGTGAGAAATTCAGATCCAGGCTGCAGAAACTTAGGCTGGTAGGTGTTGGCAGGTGGAGAAGACATACATCCAAGATGTAAGTCACTTGGATAAAGTGCAGGCTTCTGGAAGAAGTCTTAACACTTTGCTCAAAATGTGTTTTCCATTATAGCATTAAAATGGCATCTTCCCTCCCCCTGCAACTCTGAGAACACAGACAACTGATATGAGGAAAAGGGGCTGATCTATTTCCTTCCTTCCTTCCTTCCTTCCTTCCTTCCTTCCTTCCTTCCTTCCTTCCTTCCTTCCTGTTTGTTTTTGGTTCTGGCACTGAAAAAAGAGTAGCCAAAGTAATGTCCTTAGGAAACCTTCCATAGCTGCATGTCAACCTACTTTCATACTCTTAGAATGAAAAGCTAACATCTCTATAAGATACAGCATCAAAAGAAAATTCTTTATATCTTTTAAATCACTGTTCAATGGGGAAGTTAATGAAAAATTATAGACACAGATTTGTATCATAAATGATCCTTTTGTTATAGTTTTTGTCTTTTAGAGGAGAAAGATTCACCTTTTAAAACTCTCTCTCTCCCTCTCTCTCTGCACTAGAATACATTCTCAACCTAAATTAAAGCTCTTATATTGTTGTTTAATATCTAGGCAGGAAAGTACCTTTTGCTTAGGACTTCCCTTTGAATATAGGTTAACAAAGTTCTCCCCAAAAAGTGTCCATTTGTGTATCAAAGGTCGTACTTGGACATTTCTCCTTTAGCCTTTAGCTGTAGTAGAGTTTGAAGGAAATGTCCTAAATGCAGATTAGAGTTCGGCTTGTGGAATAATCCATGAGGCAAGCGTGGAGGACTAATGATCCTTTTTCAGCTTTCACAAATGGGAGAACAAAGGTCTGTTCTTAGTGCCCAGCAAAAGGGTACCATAAGGGAAACGATAACGGTTTAAATGGCCTTCTCCAAATGCTTGGAGAGAAATCATTTCCTTACCTCACTAACAGAAGGCAAAGACATTGAAATCATCGCTTAAATATGGATAGTAAAGAGATGGGGTGTGCTTTTCTAGGGTGTAGTTTTGGGTAATGAATGAAAAACAGGTTCCTATAGACCCTTCAGTGCCTGGCACTACAATGTCCACGTTGTGTTCTGGACTTGGTGCGTTTTACTCAGATACTCAGATGCCGACAATCATTATTAACATGTTTTCTCCTCCTCAACAGCACGGCTATTAAGATTAGGCATGGGAGCCTTCACTTGCTTATTTTCATAATGAGTTATGAATTAAGCTTATCTGCCTTTGGTATTTCTTTTTGGCTCCACAATAATGTTGAATTAAATGTGTTCTTTCTTCTTATCTATTTGGAAAATGAGACTGTGTCTGTCTTTAATTCCATTGTGGAAAGTTGAGGAAAAACATATGTGCCTTGTAACTGCCAAGAAGAATATCTTTAGTAAACAAACCTTGCATTAATCTTTGTGAGTGCCCTGAGGTCACTATTAGCAATCTTTTTGACATGCTACAGTCTCTTAGGTTCAGATATACATATATATATATATATACACATGTATATATATATAGTATGTGTGTGCGTAGGAAAAATATATTTATATATTTAAATGCATATATTTAAAAATCTGATTCTTTTACCATCTTTACAAGTTCTCAACATTGTTATATTCTAATAGTTACTGCAATTATAACTCAATATATCATAAGTTATATTGTAAATAAATGTGTGCCTGCTACACTTCTAGTTGCATAGGCTATACACAAGCCAGTAGCATAGCAAAATCTGTCCCTGCTGTGGAATTTAATTTTCACTTGGGATAAGAGAGTCTATAGGCAGATAAACAGCAACAACAAAAATATTTAAAAAGGCAACTCTAGGTGGCAAACACCGTGAATACACTCATAAGGGCCATGAAGAAATTAAAACAGACCCCCATTGTGCCAAGAGAAATGGTGACTCAGCAGCAGA
The DNA here is from genome assembly GCF_021556685.1 of Rattus norvegicus. Taxonomy (NCBI): domain Eukaryota; kingdom Metazoa; phylum Chordata; class Mammalia; order Rodentia; family Muridae; genus Rattus; species Rattus norvegicus. The sequence continues at coordinate 158,746,294 of NC_141534.1, read as the reverse complement.
AACTCTGGCCTTCAAGTTTGCCTTCTGTATAATCTTGGGGAACATTATTTCCCTATATTGGATCTTAGTTTTATCCTCTCTAAAGCAGGGAGCAGAGGCTAGAGATATAACTCAGTAAGAGAGTGCCTCTCTAGCATACACAGTACCCTGGACATCGAATAAATGGGCATGGAACTCACTCTAAATTCCAGCACTCAGGAGGCAGAGGCAAGCGGATCAGAAGCTCAAGGGCAACCTTGGCTACTGAGAATCATTTTTTTACCAAAGAAAGGGGAGGGTCATAACTCTCATTTCATAGTTTATATTTAGGGCTTACAAGAATGAGAATGTTAGAATGTTTAGAATAATGTATGTCATATATATTATATATATGTATATATATGATACCTTAATATTTTAGTGTGATGTTGACCTCTTTTTGGAGATGAGAAATCTGAAGGTTACAGAAAGAAGCCAAATGACTTTGAGTAGGTTGTGCATCTGAAGGGATGTAGAAACATTGTCTTACAATCTGACCCTGTTTTCAAATATTCTTTTGTCTCTTCTTACAAGTCCTCCCCCCTCCTCCTCAAACACTTATTAAGGAAGCCCATTATAGCCATACTCTCTCATTGTTGTTAGAGATAATAAATATCTACTGACAGTAAGCCCTATCTGTCTCATTTTTCTGATATACATATTTTTTCTCTTACCCTCTCTTTGCTTTGCTATTACCTTGAGACAGACTTCATTTCCTCATACACATTTGGCATGACTTTGTTCAAGTAGAAATCACTAATTATCAAGCTGACACACAGCACTGGGGAATCTCATGCATTTTGCTCTCACAGTGGAGGCCTCTGCATCAGGGCCGAGAGCACCGGAGAGAATTTCCATTTGTGATGCCCCAGATTTCAGCCACTTAACTGAAATTCAAAATTGCTACTGTTTTTCCTTTTCATGACCTTTTCAGATGTCGTTTTTTTTCTCTCTCTCTCTAATCACAGTTCCATTTAGAACAGATGACATTCAGAAATCCGTACTTCAGTGGTAATCTGAATTCTTTTTATATCCAGTTTGAAACCCTAATCACTGCCCTCTTTCCTTCTATTGCTCAGACACTTGGTAGGTATTTTATTAAGCAACATCTTGCCAGATTTGAAAGTGCTTTCTCAGAGCCAAGGGGAGTTCTGGAGCAGGTCAGCAGCCCAGAGGAGATAGGCAGAGATTAAGTCACACAGATACAAGTTTAATAAGGCTTCCAAGGGAAGTGTCAAACCCAAGCGTTTCACTTCCATTAGTTGTGAGACTACAGCTTTTTACACCTTCCTAAAAAATGAGGGGTCTAGGTGAGGACACAGAGGGAGGTGGCTAAAACCTTGTTCTTGCTGGAAAATGTGTTGTCAAGGGGCCTGAGAGCCAACCTGGCCACTGTGGATTTTCACCTTGGCTTTCTAATTATCATGTAGCTTTTTTTTCTTTCAGATTTTTATTCCTTCATCTGAAAAATAAGGACATAACCATGTCCAATTATGTCGTATGAGGATTAAATGGCATAAGATAGTGGCTCCCAACCTGTGGGTCACATATATATCAGATATCCTGCATATCAGATTACGGTTTATAACAGTTAACAAAATTTCAGTTATGAAGTAGCAACAAAATAATTTTATGGTTGGGTCACCACAACACCAGTAACTGTTTTAAAGGGTCAGAGCATTAGGAAGGTTGAGAGTCACTAGCGTAAGACATACCACGATTTAGACATACCAGTGACTCCATAATGGCAATAGTTATTAGTGCCACATATTCATTTGCCATTGCTTTTGAACACTTCAAACTAGTTTATTTGACATGTGGACTATTGATGTTAGCGTAGAGCAGAACAGGTGGGGTTCCTTTTCAGTGCCCATTTGTTTCTCGCTTATTTTTATCTTTATTTTAAGGAACGAATTCAGCCTGTACACACAGTCCAACCTCTTTTTGTGATGCTCAGGTTTAAGAAAAAAGCATTGTTGACTTTCTTCTATCTGGGACCAAAGCAAACTGAGACCCAGATCAGAGCCTAGCTCACCCAGCATCAGAGAAGATCTCCCTTTAGTGGATGGATGTCAACACAGAGACCCTTAAATGGACAGCAGGCAGATATAATCGGTCTTATATAGAATGTTAGAGGGGATAGATGATATCAGGAAAACAGTGCCTTCCAGATCCAGCAGGACTGGCATACATATGAACTCAAATGGACTGTAGCAGCATGCACAGGGCCTGCGCAGTTCAATCCAGATGGGGGTGCAATGGGGAAAGGGAATGTGGGCATGGGTTCCATCCTTAACCAATAATCTATCTTCAATTGACATCTGCTTTCAGAAGAAAAATTAGTTTTCTTCAGTGGAGTCTCTAGGATATAGGCGCCACACTTCAGGACAGACTCCATGCCCAGTAGATGGCTGACACAAAATGTCACTGGTATTTTTTGTAGGCTTTTTGTCTTATATTCCTTTGTTAAGTAGGCTTTTTGTTTGTTTGTTTGTTTTTCGTTTTTGGTTTTTTGACCCACTGAGTGATAGAAGATGAGGCACCAGGCTGGTGAGATGACTCAGAAGACAAAGGTGCTTGCTGTGCAAACCTGAAGACCTTAGCTCAGGGTTTGAAGTCAGGTAAAGATGGGAGGAGATAACCACTTCCGTATGTGCTCCATATACATGTGCACCTCTCCTGCAGCTTAAAATTAAGAAGATGGGATTACAGAATGTGCCATGTGAGTGGTAATTTCGGTTCATTTGAGCACATCATGAAACAATAGACTGTAGCCAGGTAGAAGTGGTCAGAGGGGGCAGACATACATGTGATTTTGACCCAAAATACTAAAGAAATCCAAGCATGACAAACGAGGTGATGCTTGACAAATACATGCTTTTTTCTAAAAATTACTTTTCATTTTATTAACAAGATACTTAATATTTTATGTTCAGATATTATAATTACATATTCTTTTTTTTTAGGTTTTACTTTTTTTTTTTTTATTAACTTGAGTATTTCTTATATACATTTCGAGTGTTATTCCCTTTCCCGGTTTCCGGGCAAACATCCCCCTCCCCCCTCCCCTTTCTTATCGGTGTTCCCCTCCCCATCCTCCCCCATTGCCGCCCTCCCCCCAACAATCACATTCACTGGGGGTTCAGTCTTAGCAGGACCCAGGGCTTCCCCTTCCACTGGTGCTCTTACTAGGATATTCATTGCTACCTATGAGGTCAGAGTCCAGGGTCAGTCCATGTAGTCTTTAGGTAGTGGCTTAGTCCCTGGAAGCTCTGGTTGCTTGGCATTGTTGTTCATAAGGGGTCTCGAGCCCCTTCGAGCTCTTCCAGTTCTTTCTCTGATTCCTTCAACGGGGGTCCTATTCTCAGTTCAGTGGTTTGCTGCTGGCATTCGCCTCTGTGTTTGCTGTATTCTGGCTGTGTCTCTCAGGAGCGATCTACATCCGGCTCCTGTCGGCCTGCACGTCTTTGCTTCATCCATCTTGTCTAATTGGGTGGCTGTATATGTATGGGCCACATGTGGGGCAGGCTCTGAATGGGTGTTACTTCAGTCTCTGTTTTAATCTTTACCTCTCTATTCCCTGCCAAGGGTATTCTTGTTCCCCTTTTAAAGAAGGAGTGAAGAATTCACATTTTGATCATCCGTCTTGAGTTTCATTTGTTCTAGGCATCTAGGGTAATTCAAGCATTTGGGCTAATAATTTCATATTCTTAATAGCAAAATTCCACAATTTGGGGATCTCTGTAAATTTTGCTTCATATTTTTGTTTACAGAAAAAACAAAGATTAGAAGTGAGAAGGAAAAAGCTTGAATTGTAAAAAAAATTTAACTTCTCAGATAATAAAACACCTTCAAAAACATATTTGACCTTTCAATAAAGTTTTCACAAAATAAACAGCCAAAAGAGATTTAAAAATTTACTTTCTTACATATAATATATATTATATATATGATGTGTGTATATATGTATGCACGTGCATGTGCATGTGCATGTGTGTGTAGGGAAAATGTGTTTCTGATTTTTCCCATGTGTCCCCAGCCTTCCACATAATATTTTGCAAATCCTCATTTATTTGAATTTTGTTTTGTTTGTGTTTGGATGCTGGTAGGGCAGACACACCCTCTCTCACCTGCCATTACTGACAATAACAACTTGCCAGTTTCAGAGACAACCACATTACCTGTAGAGGGCCCTTTGTCTTTCCTGCACTGGCTGACAATGAGGAGTTGCCACAAAAACTGCCATTTCTCCTTTTGCTTATTGGATGCATCCCTGCCATGCATATCACTTATTTTTAAGAAATCCAATTTTTAAAAAGAGGATAGAAATAGTTAATGAGTCAGATCAAATGGAATATAACTGTTTACACTAAGAAGCCAGTGATTTTATAAGGTTATTTCTTAGTGACCTTAAACAACAGGAATTAAGAGAAGATTGTCACATAATACAGAAGGATTATCATAAGTACCATCATGTGAAGATATTTATTGAGTGAAACAAATTAACTTTTGTCCATGTTTTCAAGGGGCAAAGTTAACCTTGTTTCATATCCCTTTGGATCCCAGTGACCTCTTTAAAGGATATTAAATGTTTCATTTTTTTCTAGAAAGCCATAGCAATTAATGAAGAACAATTAAATGGAAGTTTCTTTTGGGATACTTGTACCCTTGGTAATTTATAGTACATTGGGTACTATGACAGTCATATTAAAGGAAAAATTTAATATTTAAACTGTTATTCTAATTTTAGAAAAAAATTATTTTTGTTCTGGTTAATATTTTGTTTTATTTAGTGTATTCCATACATAAAAAATTTCAAGGCCATTTTTTAGGTTCATTTGGATAAACCATTTTTTCAGCACTGTTTTTGTTTCTGTTTGAAACCACAGCAAAACTAGTAAGAGTGCTTTGTCTCAAAGTAACGTGCAGCAGCATCGGACTCATTCATGGAAGCATCGAATCAGTTCTACTAGAGCAACTTATTTTTAAAATCACTTGTATTTGATGTGTATGAGTGTTTTGCATGCATGAAAGCATGTGCAATTTTTCCATGCATGATACCATCAGAGGCCAGAAGAGGACCTCAGGTCACCTAGAGTGGGAGCTACAGACAGTTGTGAGTCACCATGGAAAGTGAATTCTGGTCCTCCGGAAGAACAGACAGAGCTTTTGATTGTTGAGGTACCTCTTCATCTCCAAGCAACTATTTTTTCATTCTGAAGATCAACATTTTCATTGTGGTGCTGGGAACCTGACCTTGAGGTTTGCACATGCTAGACTAGAGCTCTTAACACTACGCTCCTAGCTCTAAAGATCAATGATAAAGTTATAGATAACCAAGTTCAGAGCTGAGCAGTGTGGGGTCCACAATGCACACACACATGCCACAAGGAAGATAATTGCACTCTTAGGAATAGTCTACCCCATTCCATTCCGTGACCATTCTCACCAATTCTGCCAGTGGAGTGGAAGGTGAATCCACTCCTACCTACAGAAAGGCTGCCACTAACCTTAGGCTTCCCAGCTCATAATTGGTGACCTGTCTTTATGCCAATTTGTTACTGTGACTTTTCCCAGGCCCAAACTTCAAACTTAAGACTTCCAGACCTCCAAAGTTTTTGCTTTCTTTTTTGATTTTGCAACATGAAAAACAACTTCATTTAGGTCAGGCTAGCCTTAAATTCCTTTTCCTCCAACTGAATCTTCCGAGTGCTGGGATTACAGGTGTGTATCTTGAGGCCAACTGAATTAATGTATCTTTATTAAACCAACCTCTGATTCTAATGCTTTTATTATCTATTCCCTCTTAAATCTGTCTAATTTCTTCCTATTTTTTGACATCTTTGATTTATCAAACATTATTTATCATCTAGAATAGTGAGATTTCTTTTTTCAATTTCAATGACACATGGCCAACCATCATGTAAAACACTATCTCAGTACAATAAGGATCACATTTATTATTATTATTGTTATTATTATTTACATTTCTTTGCTGTGTTTGTGTCTATCTGTCTGTACTTGTATGCATATGGGTGTGTGTACCATAGCATAGGTGTAGAGGTTGGAGGGCAGTTTACAGAAGTCTGCTTTCTTCTTCTACTGTTGTGGCTCGCAGGGAACAAACTCATGTTTAAGTGTTGGTAGCAAGTACCTTTACCTACTGAGCTATTTTGCAAGCCCAAGAGTTAAGTTATTAGTGCTGCATGGAGAAGGAGAGAGAGAGAGAGAGAGAGAGAGAGAGAGAGAGAGAGAGAGAGAGAGAGAGATGAAAAAGAAAATTCATATAATTTTTATTGCATATTGTTATTGATGTATTGTTTTATTATTGTTTAGCTCTTTAGTACTCTCTGTGGTGTCAGACATTCATTAAAGATCTTGGAGAGTTAATATTCCAAAGATTGGTGATTCTGTAGTCTACTCTGACCCATAGAGTGCTTGCTGAACCATTCTCCATTTAGTTAGCAGAGACATCTGTTTGAGGAGCTAATCTGATCCCCCCATTCTGAGGTTTAACACATTTCAGTAACCTATCAATCATTTACCTTACATCTTGTGTGATGCACTATGCCCTCTATTCTGCCTTACATACTGTGTCTCTCCAGTATTCTCTGCCTTGCTTTCACTCCCTCATGTTCTGTGCCTTTCTTTCCCGTAGGCTTTGTCTCTTAGATCATTCTTCCTTGTCATGTATCATGCTGAACTTTGACAAGTTAACTCCTATGCACTCTGGAGCTAAGAGAGAGTATTAGAGCTTGCCTTCTTGAGCTTCCAGTCTTGGTCATGGAATTTCATTTGGTCTGGTTTTGCATACACCTGAGTCAACACTCAAGTTCTCTTCTGTTTCTATAGCATGCACAGAAGCTTCTGTACTTCATCAATGAGGTTTTATTTGACTAACTGAAGGTCCATTAGGGCAGTGACCATTCTACCTCTGATATACACGGCTGCCTTCCACTCATTGGAAATATTAAAGAATGTCAGCCAAAAGAAGATAAAATGAATACATTTTGCTGTGCTTCTACTTAATGTTCCCAGTATGCAAACAACTCTCTATTAATAAAAAAGTTATTCCTAGAAGGCAGAAATAATGCATCTCAACAAACAAAGTGGGGCTTAAGAAAATCATCATGAACTAAAGTAGTTTCGATACTCTTGCTTTTTACAGACTCAGCCAGCAGAATCAACAAGTCTGTCAGTAATCCTATTTGGATTAGCATTCTGTGAAGCATATTAAAGACGAACACTTTATCTTTCCAAGGCTTTGCTTTTCTATATTAATACTGCTGCTATTTATAATTGTGAGAATTCAAAATACCTCCAATATTTCAGCGTTCTATATACCTGATTTCCTGAAATAGAGTTTTCTCATATCACTCCATTTTAGCCTCAGCACATTTATTTTAAAGTACAAGAATTATAGGAATTATCAATTTATGAGCTTGATAAGCTTTTGCATACAGTAGGCCTACAACTAAGAGCTATGAACAATAAATTGTTAAATTAAAATTCCCTAAAGCACTTCTATTTGAATTAAACTTAGAACATAAAAAGCTCAAATCTTATTGAACACAGAGTAGCATATATATATATATATATATGCTTCCTTTTCTGTGAGTAAGTGAAAGCAGAATTTCTACATTTTTAAATGTATGAAATTAAAAAGAGGACATTTAGGAATTACCAGCTTACTATAATTTTTATTTTTCATTGATAACATGCTTAATTAGAAGAGGGTATAAATTAAATTTCATAGAACGTTGGCTCAAGAGTCCTAAAGATAATCTTGCTGTCGTTAGTTGTAGGCCAGAAGGGCTACATCTTATTGAATCTTAACCTCCCTACCACTTCCTTCAACTCCCTTTAAAAAAATCAATTTTTAACTGTAGGCTAATCAATGTTTGGAAAAATGGTGTGTCTTGAGCACGGGGTGGAGAAACATATGCTTTATTACTTGCTGCTAAATTAGGAAATTAGCTTAAGTAATAGGCTATTCAATCAGATGTCTTGGTCAACTCTACCTAACATCAAAGAAATGAACTTCATTTAACAGGTATTTTTTTCCTCCATTTTTATTATATTGGGCATTTCTTATTTACATTTCTTTTTTTCCCTCCATCTTTATTAAATTGGGTATTTCTTATTTACATTTCAATTGTTATTCCCTTTCCCGGCCAACATCCCCCTAACCCCTCCCCCTCCCCTTCTATATGGGTGTTCCTCTCCCCATTCTTCCCCCATTACTGCCCTCCCCCCAACAATCACGTTCACTGGGGGTTCAGTCTTGGCAGGACCAAGGGCTTCCCCTTCCACTGGTGCTCTTACTAGGCTATTCATTGTTACCTATGCAGTTGGAGCCCAGGGTCAGTCCATGTATAGTCTTTGGGTAGTGGCTTAGTCCCTGGAAGCTCTGGTTGGTTGACATTGTTGCTCATGTGGGGTCTCAAGCTCCTTCAAGCTCTTCCAGTCCTTTCTCTGAATCCTTCAACAGGGGTCCCTTAACAGGTATTTTAAATTCATCTGAGTTTGTACTCCTCTATTTTCTCCTGAAACATGAACTTATGCATAAAATTGGAGAGTGGGCCAATCAAAAATGTTTTCTTTTTTGTAATAGTATAGTAAGAAATGCTTTAAAAATCCTTTATTTCATGACAAAAAATGTGGTTACTGTAAGTGAGGGACTAAGTTTTAATATCATATGTCTTCAATGAATTAATATTGTACTAAAAATCCTTTATTTCCTTGTTTTTAAGTATCGCAAATGGTAGGTATGGATCTGAGGACTTTGGTTTTCAGAATATTTCCAGCAAGTAGATTATTTGGCTCCTTCTAGTATTGCATAATTTATGTTCATAGATGATAAGGGAATTCCCCTCCCTCCAATTAACGAAGATTTTAGTCCATTTCATGTGTTTGATATTTAACATTCCAAGAATAGACAATGAGGTCAGTGGAAACTTCTGAGTCAGAAAGTGATGCCTGCTTCTATTTTGACTGAATTGTTCTAGGTCCAGAGTGGCTTTTTGGCATAGGAAGTCAGACTCAGCATCATTAATCATTAAGGAATCGGTAGAGAATCCCTCACAAATATACACCCTCTGCATAGTCATATCCTGCCGGGCTACAAGTCAAATGAGGTTAAGGATGAAATAAAAAACAACTATGACTCCAGGAAAAGGACACATGGAGTGAAGGAGTAGGTTGGGAGAGGTTTTAGATGCTGGTGTGTTACCTGTTATTGTATGTATGCATATTGGGGGAATGGGAATCGACAGATAGAAATGTGGTTAAAGAGAAATACATTGCTAAGTAATATAAATTCTAGTGTCATGTAAAAAATTTCTCCTAGTAGTTTACTAAAATTATAATATTCCACTCCTCAATAAAGTCAAAGTTAATGTAACATATTTAGAATTGTATTATATTGGACATAATAGAGCATGATGAGGGATGGTTTAATGTATAGATGGCTAGATGGATGGAGAATGTGCAGGAATGAGTTACCGTGGAGAAGAGGACATTATAATAGATTGGAACTATTTAGTAAAGTATCAGTATTTCCAGTCTAGCATGCATTTTATACTAAAACAGTTGCTAATATTAGCAATAATAGACAAACAATGACAATGCCAGTTACAAGCTAGACATGAAAGTAAAGTGAGAAATCCTTCCCGTACTCTGAGGACTTTCTGACCCCTTTAAGTTCTTAGATTATCAGGCTGTTAGTGGCTTACGTTGAAGCACAGGCCACTGTCAGCAGCTATCCGTAGGCTGACGGAGCTTCCGTTCTACAGTGTGCTAAGCAACTTCTCGTCCTCACTTCTCAGTGCTTGCAGTTAAGATGCATAGAACTTCAGTTCATCCCTTTACTCTTATGCATTAGAAGCTATGGAATGAGGACAAAATGTCTGTGAGAAAACTTCAGATAATGGAGCTGATGGTGTCATATCATCTGCGATCAAGGATCCTATTTTTTTTATTTCAGTCTGAATTTAATATCTTCTAGATTCTTCTGAAAATATATCACTCACCTTATCCATTTGAAAAAATGCAAGAAAACAGGCTCATAAAGATGAAATCGCTTCCTTCTATTTCTTTAGGGGTTATGAAACAGTTTAGATGGTTTGTCTGATCCTGATTTAACTTTGGTACCTGGTATCTGTCTAAATTATTGTCCATTTCATCCAGATTTTCCAGTTTTGTTGAATATAGGCGTTTATGGTAGGATATGATTTTTTGTTTCCTCAGATTCTATTGTTATGTCTTCCATTTCATTTCTGATTTTGTTAATTTGTATACACTCTCTGTGTCCTCTCGTTAGTCTGGCTAAGGGTTTATCTGTTGATTTTCTCAAAGAACCAACTTTTGGTCCTGTTGATTCTTTCTATGGTCCTTTTTGTTTCTACTTGGTTGATTTCAGCTCTGAGTTTGATTATTTCCTGCCTTCTACTCCTCCTGGGTGTATTTGCTTCTTTTTGTTCTAGAGCTTTTAGGTGTGCTGTCAAGCTGCTGACATATGCTCTTTCCTGTTTCTTTCTGCAGGCACTCAGCGCTATGAGTTTTCCTCTTAGCACAGCTTTCATTGTGTCCCATCAGTTTAGGTATGTTGTGCCTTCATTTTTAATTAAATTCTAAAAAGTCTTTAGTTTTCTCCTTTATTTCTTCCTTGAATTGTTCAGGTTACATGTGTTTTGTTGTTTTTGTTGTTATTAAAGACCAACCTTAGTCTATGGTGATCTGATAGGATACATGGAATTGTTTCAATCTTCTTGTATCTGTTAAGGCCTGTTTTGTGACCAATTATATGGTCAATTTTAGAGAAGGTACCATGAGGTGCTGACAAGAAAGTATATTCTTTTGTTTTAGGATGAAATGTTCTATAGTTATCTGTTACATCCATTTGGTTCATAACTTCCATTAGGTTCACTGTGTCTCTGTTTAGTATCTGTTTCCATGATCTGTCCATTGATGAGAGTAGGGTGTTGCCAGAGGGGAAACCGGGAAAGGGAATTAACGTTTGAAATGTAAATAAAGAAAATATTCGATAAAAAATAAATTAAAAAAGATGAAATAGCACAAGGTCTGTACTAGGAAAAAGTGTTCCCTCCCTAGTCCAGAGTCTGTCTTATCTTAAACACTTTCTATGATTTGGTGTAATTTCTGACCAAGCTCTGCACCTCGATTTTGCCAGTCTTGCCTGGGAATTTAAGTTACAGTTATTTACCTTGGGATAACATTTTTATATGTCACAGCTGCTCTTTCATATGCTTAAACCTGTAGATACTTTGATTTAAAGAAAAGATTATACCTCACATTGTAAATACACCTTTTAAAACTGGCATATGTGCACAGATCTCTGAGAATCTTCAGGTACAGAACCTAATTTCAAGCCTCTATCAAGTGAATAGTCCCAGTAAGATCAGTTTCGCCCTATGACGAAAGATGTACATATTATTCCTTTGGAAGTAGCTTATGACTTAGGTGGTATGATCGATTATTTAAATGAGTTTCTGGGTTTTTTTTTAAAATAATAACTCACCCAAGAAGTTTTATAGTGATTCCTTAAGGATCTGACTTTGTCTTGGTGTATAAAGGTATCCAACAGGAAGAGATTTATTCTTAAGTCACCTCACTTTCCTGCTCTGTTCCTTCCCTTCAGGCCACACTCTAGCCTGACCATGTTCACTGTCTCACTACCTAGCAAAAACAGATATGAATGCTCTTGATGATCTATATTTAGGGGGAAGACATATGCACAGTAGACTGACACATGGGCTCCTGAAAACCCCTGAATTGAATACATCTCTGGCAAAACTATGGGATTAGGACCAATCATTGCATTGGCACACATCGGTAATAAAACCTGATGCTACAGCTTTATGGGACCTCCCAGTGCTTCGGGTAGAGGAATTGAACACAGTAGTGTCAAATGACAATGGTTTCATGGATCCAAGTACACTATAGAGCCACATTTCAAACAATAATATGAATACATCTGAGCGTCTTGGTAGATTACAGATTCCAGCCTGCTACGGTTGGGTTAATACTTGTCTATGTTGTTGGCCTTGTACCACATCTGTTAGAAGGATACTCCTATAATTCAGCACAGCTCCATACTTACTTAATAATTCCCTATCACTCCAATTTTTAATTCATATTCCTCTATGCTGCTTATCACCATCTGATACATTTTATAGTAGGGAAGACTTCTTTGGTTCACTGCTTTGTCATTTTCCTGGAACACAGGAGCATAGGAAGCATCCAGAGAAAGAAAAGGATATCGGTGAACTGAATCTGTAAGTGATACCATGACAGGCTGTCTCAATTTCATGGAACAAATTAGACTAATAAGTCTGTAGTTTTAATGTCAGGAATATAAGTATCCTATTGGAAAACAAAGGGTGGATGAAATCAGGCCCCTCCACTGTCTATGTAAGCAAACACTGTATGATTGCTGATAGGGACTTCCCCAGGGTCTTTCCTATCTAGTCTCCATGCAAGCCACACTGAGCCCCTCCAGTGTTTCCACAAAGCTCGGAGCTATCCCATTAGGGAGTATCAGCCTTTTCATAAGGAAGGTTTGGAACGTAGTTTCTTCCTTTTTGTACCTTAGCTGATAACTTTTACTGTTCACATAGTTCTTCAAATGAATGGTAGGTAGTTATTTCAATACCAATCAGTTTCTCATATTAAATTTAGTTACTATTATATATGAAAGGAACAGATATTGTAAAATTTGGCTTTGATCTCATGAGAATGTTTCGTAAAGTTCTTTTTGTTAAATGTATAATTAGACTATCATTAATGTTTGCAAATTTTATCAGTGGCATTAAAGTTAGTTTTTAGAAGTTGAAACAATACCAGAGCATTAAATCCTTTTTCTATGTTCCAAAACAATTGTGGATTTTCTGGAATGCAGGACAGAGGGGATTGCTAAAGTTGTTAGAGAAAAGTTCCAAAGGACACCATCTAAAAATTGTGAGCATGAAATGTCTAGGGATTTATTTAACATTTCTCTAATAATAATTCTCTAATAATTAAACATTTCTCTAATAATTTCAAAGTTCTAGGTCATTCTTCTATATCTGTTGAACAAATATTTCTTCAGTATTTACTGTTAATATTCATCAGCCAACACACTGGAAATATTTAATATTTCTTTGTTTTCTTTAAACAATTTTATACAATATATTTTGAGAATTTGGTGGTTTGCTTTGACCTCTGTATTGGACATGCTCTGGATGTGTCTCTCAGGAGAGATCTATATCCAGTCCCTTTCCACATGCATTTTTTAGCTTCGTCAATCTTATCTAATTTTGGTGGCTGTATATATATGGGCCACATGTGTGTCAGACTCTGAATGGCCGTTCCTTGAGTCGCTGCTCTAAACTTTGCTTCCATATTCCTTCCTATGAATATTTCCCCCCCTTTAAGAAGGAGTGGACGCATCTGCATTTTGGTCATCCTTCTTCTTGAGCTTCCTGTGGTCTGTAGATTGCATCTTGGATAATTTGAGCTGTTTGGCTAATATCCACTTATCAATGAGTGCATACCAAATGTATTTTTCTGTGATTGAGTAACCTCACTCAGGATGATATTTTCTAGTTCATTCCATTTGCCTATGAATTTCATGAAGTGATTGTTTTTGATAGCTGAGTAGAACTCCATTTTGTAGATGTACCACATTTTTTTAATCCATTCCTCTGTGGAAGGGCATCTGGGTTCTTTCCAGCTTCTGGCTATTGTAATAAGGCTGCTATGAACATAGTGGAGCATGTGTCTTTGTTGTATGTTGGAGCATCTTTTGGGTATATGCCCAAGAGAGGTACAGCTGGGTCCTCAGGTAGTGGAATATCCAATTTTCTGAGGAACCTCCAGACTGATTTCCAGAATGGTTGTACCAGTCTGCAATCCCACCAACAATGGAGGAGTGTTCCTCTTTCTCCACATCCTTGCCAGCATCTGCTGTCCCCTGAGTTTTTTTATCTTAGCCATTCTCTCTGGTGTGAGGTGAAATCTCAGGGTTGTTTTGATTTGTGTTTCCCTGATGACTAAGGATGTTGAACATTTCTTTAGATGCTTTCTTTCTATTTCACTAAGTCCTCACAGAGCCTTCTCACCTACCTACCCAGGCAACTTCATATTCTTTTTCTCCCCTTCTCTCTTTCTTTTTCTCTCTTTCTCTTCCTCTCTCTCTCTCTTTCTCAAAAAAAAAAAAAAGAAATGAAAGCAAAAAGAGACAATAAGACAAAAAAGGCGTACACACTCACACAAACAAGAAAAAAAACCCATCCTCCAAACAGTCTTTTTTGTGTTGGTCAATAACTCCTAGACACAGGGCCTGCTATGGAGTGTGGTTAATGTATCCAGTGACACAACATTGGCCAAAAACTGATTTTTCTTTTCCAGCAGTTAACAATTACAACTGGCTTTGTTTTTAGGGTTGGACTTCTTTTCATACTTTCAAGACAAGCCTCACCCTATAACTCACTGATAAAGTATATTCAAGCTCCTGTTGCGAGAATTAATAAAGGAGATGACACAAATGGCAGCCATCTCTTCTACACTTGAGTGGAGCATGGTGTAGATCACAGGAAGGGGCACAAGTATCTGAATACATGTCTGAGTTCAGAGAAAGAACTCACATGACCAAGCAGCTTAAAGGCAGACTCACTGTGGAGCATAAAGATCCCTTGGGTTGTAAGGAGTTTGTTGGAGTGGAGCACATGGGGTTTCGGAGAAGGAACCCACCAAATGAAGGAGTGGAAGCAGGGAAATCTGGGAGTAAATTTAGAAGCAGGGAATAGTTTTGTGCAATCAGGGAGCAATGAAAAGGATGAGACTGTGGACAATGGTAGGGTAAATAGTGTTGGTCAAGCGAGGCTGGCTGGAGAACCAAGATGAAGGGAATGAGCTCTGAGTGCAAGATCCTAAGGGTTCTGTCTTATAGAAAGATAATTCGGAAAGCAATGACAAACATCTAAAAAAAATCAAGGAAAGAGAAAGGATGAGGTACGTGGTGTGTGTGTGTGTGTGTGTGTGTGTGTGTGTGTGTGTGTGTGTGTGTGTGTGTTACTATGTTTTTAGGAGTGGTGTGGTAACTTCACAAAGTAAACCAGACAAAAGTTTTGGTTTTGCTTTTAAAATAAGAATCAGCTTCTCACGGTGCTTAATGGAATTGTTCCTAAGGGATCAGATATATGATAAAATGGGAAAAAAAAAGAAGACCACTGTGTTCTTATTGTTGTTCTTACTATTTTTCTAATTATTAGTGTAACACATATAAAATTTAAGGTGATCATATGACACAATTGAATTTAAGGAGATGGTAAAATATTACAGTCACCTTGAAATGGTATTTTGCATAATTGTCTAAACTGGCTTTAGTTTTATTATTTTGAGCCTCACACTGAAAAAGACAGTGCGGACAGGGTAATGTACACAGAAGGGACCATCCTCCTTTTAAACAGGACTGTGTATACACACAATCTGACTTGGTAGCACAAGACTCTCCAAAGAAGACATTTATTACACCTTAGAACAACTATATTTGAAAAATCCGTGCTAAGCACCATCATAATTCAACAGTTGGCATTTTGCTACACATTTTCCTTCAATAATCCTCTTTCTACCTTTAAACATAAAATAATCATTTTATTTGCTCAAGCAAGTAAAAATGAAGGTTTCCTTTGACTACCAACTACCTTAAGTGGAAACACAAGCACCGAGGTTTGTAAATACCTCTTTCAGTAATTTAGCAATATGATTTATAGAAGTATCTATGGTAGTACCTGGGAGACAGAGAGAGCAGAACACAGATATGATGTATGTTTGCATGGAACCAGGAATCTCGTAGTTCAGCAGGATATTCTTTCTTCCTCCTTTCTAAAATGCCTATCTTACCCTTTTTCAAGGTGTAGCTCCATTCCCACATTTCCACAATATGCTATTTTTTTTCTGTTTTATTATGGATCCTGCGGGTTTCTTCTTTTCTTGCCGTTTCAGAACTCTTTCATAATTCTTAGAGCTAGGGCCATTACCACAAATGTTGTTCATCGGGAACTGATTTCTCTTATGTATAATAGTTATTTCTCTTCAGCAAGGTGAAAAAATTACTTAGAAATGAATAACATGCAACATACGTGCGGTAGAAGACAAAATTTCCTGAGTATCAAAGAATGTTGAACAGGGCATACATCGCCTTCCCCGATAATAACTTGAAAGTGACTAAAAATGTATTTACTAGAAGCCTAGTTCTTTATTTTTGTCTCTGAGTGAGTGTGTGGATGGCCTTCATGTGCATGTGGATGTGCACATGTGTTGTGTGTGTGTACGTATGGGTGTGAGAGTAGCTACATACATACCGCTGAGTGCTAATAGAGGTGTAAGGAAAACTCAGGTGTCAGGCCTCAAGTTCTACTTTGAGCCAGTCTCTCTTGTTTTCAAGTGCATACATAAGGCTTGCCTGTGAACTTCTGTTAATTCTCCTGTCTCCATTTCCCATCTCACTGCAGAAGTTCTAGAATTGCAGATGTACACTACCAGGCCTGAGTTTACATAGATTCTGGGGATTCAAGATCACGTTCTCAAGTTCTCATGGCGAGGCAAGGTCTTTATCCAAAGTTTCATCTCCTCAGCCTAAAAACCTACTTCTTGACCACTCCAAAAGAAATGCAGTAACATTTCATCACTATCACAGAGGATACACTACTGACAGAAATGAAAGGGGCCCGCTAAGAATTCTCTAATGAAACCCCGCAGCATACTCTTCAATTCACTTGTTAATTTAAAAGTAAATTGTCGGTTATTTCCTTAAGCTGTTTTGCAATTTAAATGTCGTTATACAACCAAAACAAAAATCTAATCAATCTTTCATTCCAAACAACAGTTCACTTAAGGTTTGGCTGCGGATAAAGTTTACAAAAGGGAGAATAAAACTGATTGCTTCCCCTTTCTACTTCCTCATTTCCAACTGCCATAAAGCTGTGGCAAATTAGACCCATCCTGTGAATCAAGTCCTTGCATTGTTATTTTGAAAGACACTTTCGTTATTTGCAGGTTTCATGATGACCATCAATTGGTGTGATTTATAAGACACACCTTTAATAGGCCTCTTGATGAAGTATAGTCCATTATCTTACTGGAGTATAACGCTTAAATAAAATCAGGCTACAGCAGATTCTAGTGGAAGCATGGAAATTCATCCTGACAGAACCAGAACACGATTGTTTTCATTTTCTGTTTTATAATGGATACACTCCCTCCTCTTAGGAGAAAGAAATGCATCAATATTTAAGAAGCAAAAAGTCCTCTTAGCAGAATTTAGGGAGCCTGTGCTCATCTTCTGTCTCATCCCCACCCATCATTCATCCTTTCTTTACCAGCCCTGTGGGCATCTGGGACACAGGCTGACAGCAAAGTACATTTATTAAAATTTTGTTTAATTTGCTCACAAATCCTGATTCTAAAGTCAGGTACCAACAAAGCCAATTTGCCCAGACACACATGAAAGAAGGTGATTTATTTATTCTTTTATAGAACATGCTGTCCACCAATAATGATAAGACGTAGACTGCCACAGGCAAAGACCCATACTTCAACCTTCCACAGCACCCATGGTAAAATGAATCAATGAGGTATCATTTGAAAAGAACAAAGGAGTTCTTTATATCTGGCTCATGGAGCCTTTCCTTCACTACACTTTGTAATCTTATCTTTAGTTGTTAAATAGAGTCCTTTCCTAACAATTCACTTACATTTCTTCAAGAAGGAAGCCATATTCTTCTTTTCATGAAACAAGATGTATCTTTACCATTTTGTTTTTGTTTCACTTGCAGAGGACCATTACACACACACGACCACATACCTCTTCACATCCTAGTTGTGTCACCAAGGAGCATTTTAATCATAGAAACAGATGTTTAAATAGAGTTAATCCCATTTGGGATGTTACTCTAACAACAGTATCTCATCAAGTACCTGACTTCCTTCCTTCCTTCCTTCCTTCCTTCCTTCCTTCCTTCCTTCCTTCCTTCCTTCCCTTCCTTTCTTCCTTTCCTTCCTTCCTTCCTTTTTTACAGTTATTGATTTTAGAGAACTCTATAGTTGAAAATCGAGTAGAATGTCTAGAGACATTAGTGAGAATTAAGGTATTGCCTTGAGGACAGAAAAATCGTCTGCTTAACACATCTATTTCTAAAGAAGAAATTTCTCCTCCTCCTTACTTCCTAAGTCTAAATTGCTTTCACAGTATCCAGTGGTGACTAGATAAGGACATAAAGGAACAGAGCTGGTTTTGGCTTTTGGGGTATTTGAGTTCATTTGTTCATGTGAGTTTTCTAACTGCTTGATGTTCTGGAAGATTAGGAGCAACAACTTTTGTGAGATTTAGGGGACATTCATCATTAAGTTTCTATCACGAGTAGTTTAATAAAAATATTACTGATCTTGATCAAGATTAGCACTGAGAAGCAGCAATGTATCCACAAAGAGCCATTCTGTAACATTCAGAGCATGAGTTCTGGAACATTCAGAGTATGAGTTTGACTCACCTTCAGGTTGATATTGTGCTATGATTGTCACTGTCTGCCCAGCCCCCTTCAGTGCTGCAGCTGCCTGTTCATGAGATGCTCCTCGGAGATCGATACCATTCACCTAGAAGACAGATCAGACTTTTAGGCACAATATCTGTACACCAAAAGAAGAACAAAAGTTTTCCAAAATTAACAGGCTATCTAAAATTACTCCATGTTCCTCAAGATTTCTTCATTTGTTATTCAGGTGTTTCTTATTTCAGCAAGCTTCGTAGTCATGATTACTTTTAGAAAGCAAGGCCATGAAATTTCATCTTGTGTTTGTGGCACAGCCTAGCTAGGATGGAAATATTTTATCCATCCCGGTCCACAAGAGTTTCAGTGTGTGTACTGCTATGTTCCCATGGGTTTCCCGGATTTCTAGGGCAGATTGGCTTTACAACTAGAAGGGGAAATGATAATGAAGAGAGACACATGTAATGCCAACAGACAAGTATGTGCCGACAGATTCACATATTCAGATGACGTTCTGGGGAGACTGTATGGAATGGGCCTGGCTAGCTGCCAGATCCTTCTCTTTGGGTAAGTGCCTAATCCTGTCACGTGGAGCTTGGTGAGACAGCCTTGAGCTGTGTTCCAAAATAAACCCAACTGCCCCACTTCTCATGCACAATTCCATAATGAATTCTGACAAAATGAAATAGAGTGCCTGGAGTTTATTTTGCTGTCACTAACTCCCATTTTCGAGCCCATAGACCAGAAGAGAAGTGGAGCATCTATAAAACAGGCCCTGACCTCAGCCTGGAAGAATCAAATCACCAGCAAGTCAAGCCCAGTGAGAAGCAAAAGCTAAAGTCTTTCTCCAATCAATAGCGCCAATAAGCCATCAGGATATAATTGCCACTGAGGGGAGGGATGGTGGGTGAGGGCAAAGTAGAACAAGAAGCTTTCCTGACAGAAGTGAACATATACCGAGTCTAGTTTTCTAACCAATTCAGATGGTACCCTCACCCTGCTCCCCTTTATTCACAGGGCAGCATGCTATGCCCAAGAGAAGACTTCAAAGTTGATCAGCATATCCACATGTTCAAAACATTCTGCTTTGGCAATCTTCCTTAACAACAATTCTGAGAAGTTAAATGCAGGCCTGGTTTACTATTTTGGTTCCCTAGCTGGCTTGCCTCCTCTGTAATCTTCAAGTTGATGGCATTGCTTCCTCATAGTAACTCTGTTAAAGTATCGTCATTGATATCTAGAGTGTCTTTTGCCTGTCCTCTGGTTTTCTCTTCTGGTGAGCTTTCTTTTCCAAGCATTAACTATGCATTGGTTTTGAGAATCCCACTGTGCTACGCCTGTTGGGCAAGGCATTAAAAAGTGACTGTCTTATCTTCTCTCTGAGGCTGTTTTCTCTCATTTCAGAAGGAAGGAACAGTTAGGCCATTACGATCTAATGTGCCTATGATGGTAGGCACACCTGCATTCTTGGTCCCCAGCTGCTTGCACTGTTGGGGGACATTATGCAATGTTTAGGAGGTATAGTCTTGCTGGAAGAAATACATCACTAGAGACATACATCATTACAGACAGTCTTGGTGATTTTATAACCTCACCCTACTTCCTGCTCTCTTTGCTTCCTGTGTGTGGTTGAGATGTGACCACTCAGCCTCTTCCTCCTGTCACCTGACATGTCTCTGCTGCCATTGTGGACTTTCTCTCTAGAGTCATAAACCAAATGAACTTTATCCCCCCCTATAAGTTGCTTCAGGTTGAGGGATTTTATCACAGCAAAAAACCAACCAACCAACCAACCAAACAAACAACAACAACAACAACAACAACAACAACAACAACAACAACACCCTAACAACCTCTCTTTGATTGGAGAAATACCAAAGCTCCTCAAGAATAAAGAACAAGTCATTTTCAACACTGCCAATGATGCTAATGGGCCAGAAGTAGGATTATGGTAGCCAGAACTGCACACTATCAGGTGTCAATTTTTTTTAAATAGTTTCTTCTACTGTAAAACAACTAGCTCTTATTTAAAAATGGACATTACTAGAAAATATTTCCAAAAATTATACAAGAAAAAACTAAGTGAATTCTTACCATTTTCACTTCCATAGTTGGCCTCTTTACTGTCTTTTGGTCTGGAATTCACCCATGTAGAGCATTTGGCTATATCTGAATTTCTGTTGTTCTTGTTACATAAATACTTTATTACTTGTCTTTTAACTAATGAAATCAAATATTATGTATAAATATAACTTATTTTGGCTATCATTTAACAATGTAACCTAGGCATCTTTCATACAAGCTCATGTCACTTGAGTTTTTAATTGAAAGACTGTTCCTTGTAAAATGCTCTAGAATTGCTCAATGAGATTCTTACTGATGTTGTTAAAATTGGTTCCATTTTTCTTTAGTACATTTATGAATGTCTTCATGAAGGATAAATGCTCTGGACAGGGTCTTTGTAAGACAAAGGGTATATGGTTTTTAAATGTTGTTATTATATAATTAAACATCATTATTTATTTAACATTTAAATGATTAAAAAGGTAATCATCTTATTTATCAGATATGTTGATATACAAATGGAAGTAGTACAGATGCACAATACCATGTATCAAAATTAAATTGGTATAAAAACACAAAATAAATATTTTTCTACTGTTACTTCAAGAGCTATCTATTTGGGGGTTGAAAAGATGGCTCAATGGTCAAGACTATTGTTCTTGAAGAGGACCCAAGTTTGGTTCCCAGATTCAGATAGCATATAATCACCTCTAACTCCAGCTCCAAGGGATCTAATACACAGGGACACACACACAAATATAAATAAAAGTAAACATAAAATGTAATAATCTTGACGACTTCCTATATATAGTACACAGTACTTTGGCATGACTATAAACCAGTTATAAATATATGATTAAATGTTTATTATTTAGTATTTAATATACCATTATAACAAAGAATATTTAATAATAATATTTAAATGAGGGTATATTGTGTACATTGTATCATGTCTTGATTTTACTCAAAGAGCTTTCTGAGTTGATGTTAATGCTTTGAGACAGGTTCTGTCTGTGTAGTTCCTTAAACTCACTATATAGGCCAGGCTGGCCTCAAACTCATAGAAACCCTCCTGATTCATTTTCCAAGTGCTCAGACTAAAGGAGTATGCTACTCCAGCTAATCTCAGGGAATGTTCTTAGTTACATTTTACATACACGCATTGATTTCATTAATCTTAATGCTATATAAAGTCCTAGGATTTATCATGAACCATTTTATGTCACTAGTTCACAGTTAATGAACACACTGGTTCTTTAACACTTTGCTATTACAAACAATTCAATAATAAATACCAACTAATGGTAACTTGAATAAAGGCGATTTTGATAGTCATTGTAATGCTCCTGTAAAAATGGGGCATTCATTTATATTCCTACTAATAACATGATTTTGTATTTTTACACTAATTATTTGCACATACCCCAACATTTGACTTTTTCTATTTTGGTAAATAAACAATTATATTTTTAATTAGATTTCTTCAGTTATGAAGGTAAGTGTCTTTTATGCTAATTGGCTTTTAATTTACTTTTCCATAAAATGTATGATTCACTATATTTGCTGACTTTTTTGTTTAGTTTTTAAAGTTTTATCTGCATTTTTAAAATATTAATCTTCCCCTTTCAAACACATTTTACATTATGGAACATTATATTTTAAATTAGTGTGCTCTCTGTCATAGAGATAGTCACATTTATCATTTTCTTTCTTCTTCAAAAGCTTTAGACTTTTCTACTCTATTTTTAATTCCAAATGATCTAATACGTTTCCCTTATTCTCCTGTAATGTGATTATAGCTTTGATTTGGCTCTTTAAACTTATAAGAATCTACATCCTTGGTCTTTAATCTAGTGACAGCTCTTGTCAAACAATTTTATGTTTTGTGACAACAATGGTAGGTAAACATCCATTTTAAATGTGAGGGAAACACAAGGTCATAATATTCTGGGGCACAGAGAAGCTACCAGGAGGCATGAGGTAGTTTTCTGCAGGAAATACCACTGAGAAAAATACCTGAATAAGTTATTCAGATGAGAATGTAGAGACAGCAGTTTCCCAGAAGGATGCCAAAAACGAACTTCTATCAGCAGTAATAAAATCAAGGAATGACTTTTGTAGAATACTACTATCTTGAAATGAGAGTAGTGTCCACCCACAGATTTAACAAAATTATTAATTCTGAAAAAATACAAAGGGGTGGCCCAGTGGGAAAAGTTTACAGAACTGGTGCCAGGTTTCAATTAAAATAGTTAGATAAAGGCACAAAGGAATGTACAGCAAATCATTTCACAGTTAGGGGTCTAGGGAGAATATGGAAGAGAGGCTGCTGAGAAGAAACTGGGGCAGACTCCAAAGTAGCTCTCTTTTCTGGTTTTTCAGACAGACTATGGATAGTAAGGTGCACAGATGTAGTCCCACTGTTTTAAGGAAATGTAGAGGGATCTTGTCTTTTCTCTACAGTGGAGAAACGACTTCACTGTTCTGAAATGATGTAATAAGGTGAGCAGATATGCACGACTCTTCACGGACTTAGTCAGGCCACCAATGAGACACTGGGAAATGATGGTATGGAGGTCTGCCATCCCCTGGGCCTCTGGATTGTAAATTAAGTGATTCCATGATTAAAAAAAAAACTTCAAATGTGTTTTAGAATTAGTAAACTGTTTTCCCACCTCTCATTTTGTACTAAAGAAGGTGAGACATAAACAAACAAAATAATAAAAACACTCACATGTAGTTAGTGAATAAAGCAGGGAAATTACAGGCATTTCATAATCTAGAGTTTAGGCGTTCTGGGTTTCAAGCATGGGGTGCATAGAGGAAGTAAGGGAATGGCACGTGGAATCTTAATTGCTATGGAAAGTTTTGTTAGTAAGTGCCCAGGGCTCTACTGAAGCCTAGAACATTTCCCCTGTGTTTGGTAAGATGACCCTGGTAATGGTGAAGTCAGGATATAAGACCTAAGTGTTCAAAAATAAAATAGCCAGACAGGAAATGATGGTAATGTTGCAAATGCTATAAGATGAAGGCTTGAATTATGAACAACCAAATGGAATTGAGGATGAGACAGATACAGACTTCAGAAAAGAAACAGAGGGGGGATTGCTTCTGCAGCTGTCCTCAAGTGTTCTGAGATCCTTCCAGGGTTCAAACAGTATGTGTACTATTCATTAGATTAGAAATAGAAGGTAATAAAAATATTATAATTTTTAATTACTGGGCCTGACAGGGTGCCGTGATTTAAGAGAGTGACCCAAATTGAAAGTGAGTTGAGATGAGAGAGAATCCTGTATTTCATTTTGGAAATGTTACGTTTCCATTGGACATGTATGGCTCTTCAGGCTCCTGAAAGCTATATAGCAGGGGTTTAGAGAAATGGACAATGTTAATCATTATTTTTCTATTTACGTCTCCAGGGTCAGTACATGAGCACAGGAGAGCCGCATACACAAGGGGTTTGCTGTAGAAAGTAGCAATACTCAGATCACCCACTCCACAGAGCAGAATCAGGTTAGAAGAGTTATTATATGTAAAGCTCCTAGAACAGTGTCTGACACAAGCTTAGGACATACAGTTACCCTCTACTGTTGGTTCATTTCCAGTCATACATGAAGTGAGAGGGTGACCCGGGCTAGTCTAAACTACTCCAATAAAGGGCCAGTTAATTGACTAGGAGGAAGGCAGGGTAGTAGATCCTGAAAACGGAAGCACTGGACCCTGTAAATTTAGGCATCCCAAGTTGAAGTGGTATCTCACTGTAAGCCTATTCCACTGGGGTCATCCCCTCATCTCTCTGTGCCTTAGTTTCTTCATTGAGGGAGAGAGACTCATACTAAACGTCTGAGCTCCCTTCCAGTTTTTAATAAACAATCATACTCTATCCTCAGTATACATTTTGTTGACAACTTGAGAAAAACGGTTCACTCAGCTTTAAACTTTTGCATCACCCTAAAGCAAGTTTCAAAGTGAATGAACTATAAATTGCATGCGAAGTAGAAATTTCTAATTAAGCTCCCTGTTCCTCCTGGAGGCAGCAGCACTTGGCGGAGAGTGATAACACTTCTGACAGTAGCTGCCTGAGAACTTGGGACCAGAGTTCTGGAACACAGGGAAAATGAAAAATTGATATTGGATATTTACGTGTCTTAGAAGTTAAGCATTAACATTCCCTTTAAGTTTGGCTCACTGATGCAAAACGTGCAAATTTATATTTTAAAAAAGATTGAAAATTGTCTGAGCTTTGCCAAAGGCATCTGTAGAGGACTGATCACTTTGCAGTCTTTAACTGAAAATAATATCAGTCTAGTTACATAAACCCATCCTATGGGATAAAGCACAGGAAAGACCTTTCAGGATCCATGTACTTGGAATAATAACTATCTCAATGAAAGCAGAGAAGAAAAGGGTACCTGAGACCTCCTTGCCAATTACTGCACAGACCCATGATCTAGTCACTATCTGCAATGTCGATGAATTTGACTAGATGTTTATAAATCTCTTTTTTTAACCATATATTTTCATTTGGATACTGAAGATTTCAAACTTGTGCTCAAAATCAAACAATTTTCTCCTGAACCTAATTGTTTTTTTTCTTACTCTCAACAGATAACAATACCACATCCACCACTTGAGCTCCCCAGTAGAGAAGCTTCCTGCCTCCTCTCTCATCTCTTCCTGTAACCCATCAGCAGCTCTATTTAGTCTAGCTAGAAACCCTGTTACTCTTTGCCTGATCCACCCACCTTTGTCAGCCCAGCAGTTGTCCTTGGGATGTAGCAGGAGGCTGTGAATTTCTACTGTGTCTGGGACTGCCTCATGCCCACATTGTTTCCCTTTCACCGGCCAGCTATCATAAAGTTCACATAAAGTCCACACCTTTCCTTCCCTTACCATCTTCTCATTGGCTTCTTGTTCATTTGATTTGAGTAAATTCCAACTCCTGGCCTTGATCCCGGCCCATCCCTGTATTCCATTTCACACGACTCTGCTGTTTTCCCACAAGGACCTTTATTCTGTTTGGCCTCAGATTAAGGTTCCTTCCGCCTCTGGGTATCTGTGCCAGAGATTCGGTCATCTGAAATATCCTTCCGCCATTCTCTTATCTGGCCAGTTCTTTTCCTAATTCTCAGCTTACGTGCCAGTTTCTTAGAGCATTTTCCTCGTGCTCTCTCAAACTTAACCTCTTTGCCGTCTTGGAAAGACCGTGCTTTAATCTACAGAATTCAGACCTATTTGATAATTTACCTCATTTACACATCAAAAAAAATCTTCCCTTGAGTAAAAACTTCATCTCTTTGCCTCCATCCCCTTAATAGTTAAAGATATGTAAAGGCTAGGTAATAGTCCTTCAATTAATAAATGTTTATAACCATTAGATCACATAATTTTATGTAAATCATCAAATTTTATTTCACAATTAATTACATTTACTTATAATAAACCAAGTACTGGTAAGAGACTTTTCCATGACGCTGTCTTCCTGGGGGAGTACCGTAGGCATGGAAACAGAATCTTTGGGGGTGGGGCTTACTAATCTTCTGCAAAGCTTTATGATGATGGATGATCGGTCAGATGTGGCTGTCCCTGGTGATGTAGCTCTTTATATTCTGTATGATGAGGCAGAACTTCCTTAGCTGACAAACTGGTTTGGAGGGGGTGGGGCTCACCAGCTATGATGCAGTGGAAAAGCTCCAGATTTCCCCTTAACACACAGACGTGAGGGAGAATCTCTACACACGAGAACAGTGGTCTGTCATGTGCATCACAACCTCACTGTCATTCCAAGGTCATGCCCATCATTTGTTGGTTTCACGGGGGCGTCTGTGTGCATAGGTGGTATCCACGAGGGTACAACTACATAGGTTAGTAACTTTGGAAACACTACTGCCAAGAGTCCTCACACTTGGTCTTCCTCACACTGCCAGGCAAAGAATGAGTGAGACTTTACTGCTGTAAGATCCACTGCACCTATCATCTCCCAGCTCTCTTTTCAAAATTCCATTCTGGGTTAAAATGGGTGTGTTCCTTGAGACTGATTCTCTTAACTGGAGTAAAATTCAAAGCTATCTTTGGTGGATTCTGGTAATAATTTCATCTATGAATTTAATCATAATTGTCTTCTGAGTCACCTTCCAGCCCAGTTTAATTTTAAAAGAAAGAGACTGCCACAAAGTGCTTTATTCTTCCTCCAAAATTCTCTTTGGGTATGTATATGGTTTCTAGGTCGCTGACATGTTTTCACTAAATTAATCTTCTGCTAATGGCCATCAACAGGGAATTGAATAAACAGATTGTGAAATATTTACCTAGCAAAGAATAGACATTTATTTATGGCAACAGCATATACATCTAAGATTCTGAAATTGAAAAATGTCCATGACACATTGCTAAGTCAGAAGAAAGTTTTAGAAGGATATATATATATATGTAATATATATATTATAAGGATATATTATAAGTTTTAGAAGGATATATATATTATATATATAATTCTAATTTTCTCATAAAAATAAGCAGTAAGGATATATGGTGTTATAGAGAATTGGTTATGAGAAATCACATAACCAAATACTAGTAGATTCTGTAAAGTACTGTGGCTGGGTGGGGCAGAAATGCTTGTGATTCTTTTTAAAGCCTATAGTAAAGTCTGCATGATTTTTAAGCCATCACAGGTAACCAGCGCAAAATTAGAAATTATAGCATGAGGCAGTTTTAAGGACTGCAATTGACATTTGTGTTTCTTTAACCCCCAACATTATTTTCATATTATATTCCAATCCCAAATGAGCTTTGTTAAATTAAGTTGTCGAAATTACGCCCAAAATAGCAGAGAGATTTGAAAGCAGCAGAGAAGGTTCTTTCTACTTACCCTTGAGTATCATTTATTAGGCTCATTAATACAGTAATTAGGTTTTTCTAATCTCATTGTTTCATCTAAATGGGTACAAAGGCTTACAATCAGATTACATTTACCACTGCTGCCATTTTTGTGCTACCTTTTTATTTTGTTCTTATCTACTTTTCTACACGAGCCCTAAGTATTGATCCAGACCATCACAGTAGATTTCCTTTCCAATTTATTTTGTGCAGTTTCAAATAGCAGAAAACTCGGAGAATAGTGCACTGAAATCGCACAGAACTTCCATTAAGATCCAACAGTTCTTAAAGTTTTACATTTTTTTCTTCCTCTTTCTCTCTTTCTTTTTTTTTTTCTTTATTAACTTTAGTATTTCTCACTTACATTTTGATTGTTATTCCCTTTCCCGGTTTCCGGGCCAACATCCCCCTAACCCCTCCACCTCCCCTTCTTTTTTTTTTAATTGTTTTTATTAACTTGAGTATTTCTTATTTACATTTCGAGTGTTATTCCCTTTCCCTGTTTCTGGGCAAACATCCCCCTAACCTCTCCCCCTCCCCTTCCTTATGGGTGTTCCCCTCTCCATCCTCCCCCCATTGCCGCCCTCCCCCCAACAATCACGTTCACTGGGGGTTCAGTCTAGGCAGGACCAAGGGCTTCCCCTTCCACTGGTGCTCTTGCTAGGCTATTCATTGCTACCTATGAGGTTGGAGTTCAGGGTCAGTCCATGTCTTTCTTTAATTCTTACCCATCTTTCTGTTAGAACAGGGCGAGAGGTGAAGGGATAACACCACCATCAGCTTTTCTGAATAATTTGGACATGTCAGCAAGGCATCTCCTCGGCATAAAGATGCCTCAGTACACTCCTCGAGCCATGCTCTATCAAAGGAACCCAGAAAAACTAAAACTGGGTCGATGCTATATAATATAATGCATTTATTCAAATTTCCTAGGTTTTTTTCTTTAAGAATCTTTCAGGGATGTTTTAGTTAATGATTTATTTATTCCTATTGTATGTGCATTGGTGTTTTAGTAACATGTATGTCTGTGTGAGGGCATTCGGTCCCTTAGAACTGGGAGAGACAGTTGTGAACTGCCAGGTGGGTGCCGAGAACTGAACCTCTGGAAGAACAGCCAGTGCTCTTAGACACTGAGCCGTCTCTCCAGGCTTTGGTTTTTCTTTTCTTAAATCCAGAATTTTAGCACTATGTGTGAATTGCATGTGGTTTTTATTGTGAGTTGTTAGTCATTATTAATCTAGAGCATGAAATCACTTTTCTTTTAAATAGATTGACTTTTTAAAGAATGGCATCAGGCCAGATGTTTTGAACTGTCCCACAACTTGTGTTTACTTATTTGTCTGATGATAATTAAGGAAAAATTTTAGCACAATCTAAGCAGTGTTGTGTATGGCTGACTAAATTGCAAGCAGGAGCAGCCACATGTGTGGTTGACTCACTCTTTGTAATTTCCAGGTTGGTTACTTGTGTAAGGACTAAAACATCTCTTCACTTGAAAGATAACTTTTCTCTCTGTTGGTAGGAAATCCGAAGAGTCATTTTTTTTTGAAGTCACAGAGTCCTTTTCTTCAACATACTCTCCCAACTTTCCTCTTTTACTTCTGGAAATATCTATGGATAATACTTGTCTAGACATTATTTGATTGAGATTTGAAGATGGTGATTTTGTATTTTTCTATTTCTTGTGTAATCATTAGCTGATACTCTCGTGCAGAAAACTTTTTTCTTCTTATCCGAGTATCATCACAGGCTCAAACTTCTTGAACCTCCATGTTGTTATCAAATGCTTCCAATATCTGCTAATCTCCATCTCTTCTTTCTCTCATTGTTCTTTTCACAGCTTCAAGTTCTTATACCCTTGTAGCCACTTGGTATATCCTAGCCAGTCTACTTTTCTCCACATGTGAGTGTTCACATTATACGTGAGGCAGATGGTCCTCTTCTGTGGTTCTATTTGTAGGTCATATGCAAATATCTTTTCTTTTAAAAAGTACCATTTTGGGGCTGGCGGGATGGCTCCACGGTTGAGAGCACTGACTACTCTTCCAGAGGTCCCGAGTTCAATTCCCAGCAACCTCCTAGTGACTCACAACCATCTATCATAAGATCTGATGCCCTCTTCTGGTGGGTCTGAAGACAGCTACAGTGTACTCACATACATAAAACAAATAAAATATTAAAAAAAGGTATTATTTTGAAGATTTTATTTTATGTTATTTTATTATTTCATTTTATGTTTATAGGTATTTTGCCTGCATGCGTATCTGTGAGTCTACACATGAGCAATGACTGCAGAAGCCAGAAAAAATGAATTGGATTCCCTGGAACTGGAGTTACAACCATTGTGAGCCACTGTGTGAATACAGGGAACTGAACCCTAGCTCTTTACCAGAGCAACAAGTGCTCTTTAACTGTTGAGAAATTTCCCTGGCCCCAATTTATGTCTGTCTGTCTGTCTGTTTGTTTGTCTGTCTGTCTGTCTGTCTATAATTTTTATGTGTATAGGTATATGTCTGTGTGAGTTTATGGGCACCATATGCATTCAAAAACAGGCAGAGACCACCAGAGTGTGGTAGATTCCTGGATTTGGAGTTACAGGTAGTTTTGAGCCTCCATGTGGACCTAGGTACAGAGCTTAGTTCCTTTGCAATCGCAGTAAGTGTTCTTTACTGCTGAGTCATCTCTTCAGCTCTACGTGCAAATTTCATGTGCTTTTATTTCAGGCTTTCTATAATAAGGTGTTTGCTACAGCTCCTCACTCTCTTCAGATCATAGTGTTCTTTGACATGAGCAGTATTAGAGTTGGTCTTATCTAATCCTCTCGTGTCATAGGTATACCGATTCAGGCTCAGAGAATGAAATAGTTTGTCAGTGTCATTCACCATATTTGTGACACAGTCCAGATGGGAATTCTAGTATTTAGTGTTCTATACAACACAGCTCCATATCCCAAGCTAACCTTTTTTGCAGCTACTAACTTTGCGAACATCCTTATCCTGGCTTTACGTCCTGTGGCTCTCTTCCTGGTCTCTGCTCTGCTTCCCATCTCCTGAAGTTCCCTTGTGTCTTCATTTTCTCTCATGGCAAGGTTAAGTTGTACATTTACAGCTTTTCTGGTGAGCTGATGGTCAAGTGCTATTTCCATGGTCAGCAGCCTGGTAAGCTAACAGCATCACACAAAGCTTTCTCTTCCTTTAGTGCCTTATTACATTTTTGCAATAAAGATAATCCATAATATTAATAACAGTACTGGAAATTGTAGACATCTTTCTTTCTTAGCCTTCAGGTAACATTTGACAATTAATTGGACATATAATTCCTCTGTCTACACCCCTTCATCTACATACTTACACACATACGCACATACCCCTTCTATAGTTCTGTGTCTTATATGGCTTTATATGCAAAGCCTTATAAATTGTATGATTGTGTGATACTGCACAATCATTAAAAACCACACTATTTACCTCCAGATACAGTTATTGCTTAAAATGAGACATACTATATACCTTAGTCTATGATTTGCTTCCTTTATCTGTTATCTTCCTTATATATATAAATACCAGCCACTAGACTGTAATTATCATGACAGAAGGTTCTTAAATCGCTTTATGTTTCTTATAATGTGTGGAATGATACACACATTATAGTCACTATAAATTATTATTGAGGCTCAGTAGACTTATTTGAGACTAATCAGTGTCTTTCTTGACTCTGAGAGGTCTGAAGATCCATCAACTCTTACTTCCTCTGAAGAAGCATTATAAACTATGCTGCCAGTGACTCCGTGGTCAGTTCCATAGCTAATAATGTAGAGACAACAAGCTAGAGCAGAAGATGAGGTGAGGAGTATTTATAGGAGAGATATCCAGGAATCCAGAGAGAAGGCAACTGACTTTCCCCAGGGTGGGCAGAACTTCCTGTCAGAGCTGCCATACTGAATGTGTCATCCTTTGGGAAGTGCTAGATGAACAACCCAATACACAGCCTTAACTTGAAGAATCGGTGATTTTATAAAAGATTTCTGAGCACTAGGGGAATTAGAGGAAGCTTAGAAATGTTTCAAAACTCTAGAAAAGGCACAAAGAAATTCAGAAGAGCAGTGACTGCCCTCCCTCAGGAATCCTCTGGAAGCCTCCTCCTTTACCTTTTCCTCTGCTCTCTCAAGTGTTTATCAAGAGTTCCTAAAGCAGCCTTGGCTGTGCTCAGTATTTCAGAAGTCCCAAGTGTAAGCATCAGAAAATTTTCCATTTATTGAAGGTTTTTTTCCCTCCAGTCATTTAAATCTTTCATAATTACCAACCAATTCCCCCCTTTCCAGCCCTTCCAATTTAGCAAACAGAACGCAGCTCCCTACAGAGCACTACTCCCCAGTAAAGTCTGAGTTTCTGTGGCTAGTTGCTGGAGCTCTGGACATGAATAGACCTGTAAGACCACACTCATTTAGTTACCAAACAGGAAAGGATGTTCATTTCCAAGGTTCAGTCAGTTTTTAGAAGAAAGTAAACCTCCAGTAAATAATGAGTGAGGAGTATAGAGTAAGAAAGAGAGTAGGAAAGGAGAGAGGTAATGTGGAGGGAATGCATCTAGACTCCAGACAGATGCTTTTCATGTTGTTTTTTGTTTTGTTTTGTTTTTGTTTGTTTGGCTAGTTGGATTTCTTTGTTTTTTTTTTTTTTTAGTTTAGTTTAGTATTTTTTTTTGGACAGGTGTGTGTGTGTGTGTGTGTGTGTGTGTGTGTGTGTGTGTGTGTGTATAAACCTGGCTGCCCTGGAACTAGCTTTGTAGACCAGGCTGGCCTAGAACTCACAGAGATCTATGCCTCTGCCGTACCCCACCCACCCTCCACTGTGTGCTGGGATTAAGGGACTGAACCACCATGCAAAGAGCAAACGTGGGCTGGACCTAGGCCCCTGGAACATATGTAGCAGATGTGCAGCTTGGTTTACATGAGAGTCCCCTCTAACAACTGGACTGGGGGGTTGTCCCTACATCTGTTGCCTGCCTGAGGATCCCATTCTCCTAACTGGATCGCCTTATCTGTGGAAGAGGATGTGCCTAGTTTTGCAGTGACCTGATATGCCACAGCGGGATGATACTCATGGGGGATGCCCCTTCTCAGAGGACAGAAGGTGCTAATGGGGAAGGAGCCATGTGAGGGGAGATTTGAAGGAGGGGGCTATGATCAGGATGTAAAGTGATATAAATAAATTACTAAGAAAAGACGGCCTGTGACCAGAATTTCAATAGAGAAGGTGATTACTCATAAAGACAACACTAGTCCTCGTCTAAGCTGCTTTGTATTGCTAGTTCCTCCAAGGCCTCGACTAAAGACAACTTTCTTTGTATTGCTAGTTCCTCCAAGGCCTCGACTAAAGACAACTTTTACGACGAGGATGGCACAGAGTGTCAGCACATTTCCAAACTAGCAGTGGGGATTCGGGCTCCTACTGTGTGGCATACACAAGCTGTCCATTTCCCTACTACTCTGCCTCTGTCCTGTATTGTACCTGGTGCTTCCTGCCTCAGGCTTGGAGGTGGCACCTTGCCTCCAACAAATACCATCCCATCGTTGAACTAACTCCCTCCTCCATGCACAGGACTCCAGGATCTCTCAGCATATCAAGAAAGGATGTTAAAGAATAGCAATCCCAGCTCTTGCTAGTGTAGGTTGATACTGAGGGTAATGCTTTTCTGTCCACCAAAAAGTCCCACCAGCCATGTGGGAGTCCCGACTAGAGGACTGGCTTCCCTCAGAGGCAATGATTCAGTTGATGTGGCCACTTTGGAGCCTTGGCCATTATAGAAAGCACAATTTCCCAGTCTATCTTAACATCATTTTAATAACCTGATGACCAAGTTTGCACCTCCTGGTCCATCTCCCTCCTTAGACCATTGGTGAGTTTTGAGAAAGGCTGGCTTCAGAGACTGAGCATGCTCTGTCACACTAGTGAGGTCAGCCTGAACAGCATGGAGTCAGTACGGGCTGGGGCAGGGGAGCACAGGAGACTGTAGGAAACAGGAACCTGCAACTCTAAAGCTTCATCTACCATAATCCAGTTGTCAGCCCGAGAATAAAATAACTAACTCTTGTTACCGTCACTAGGAGTTTCCCAGGACCCAAAATATGACTCTGAATTTTTAAACTCTCACCTTTTTCTCTTTCCTTTTCCCACTGAGCAATTAAATGCAGCCATAATGATTTCTCTTTTGCAAACACATGGCACCTGGAAAAGTCACCACACCACTACTCTGCAAAGCTGGGAGTCCCTTCATTCTTGGGCACAGTTTTTCTTTGTTCTTCATTCCAGATGCCTCCCTGTCCTATAGTCAGAGTCTCACTTCTGCAGTCCTCTCCTGATCAGTGTGTCCTTGAGGGGCCACATTCACTCCCTCTGCCTCGCCTTTCCTCTGGCTGTCACAGTTGGCTCCCCTCCTCTTTTCGTGCTCTTGACTTTCTCCTCATAATCTTGGACTAATCTGTCTCCACCTTCCTCTCTGCTCTTCCCTAGCCGATTTGTCCTATTCTGTTGAGAGGGCAGACTGCAGCTGACCGTATTTACTACAGAATTTTTTAAGTTGCATTATCCAGTTGAAGCCTAAACTTAATGTGAAAGGTTTATGAAAATTCTTCTAATCCACAACTAAAACATGGAACTAGCTATCAAACAGGGACAGCTAGAGGAACTTGCTTTCCCTTATTGAAATAGCAAAACGATCCAAACTAGAGTTACAGAATGTTATCTCAGATGGTCCTGTTTATATATGATGCTCTGTGGCTTTGAGTCAAGGATATGTCTTAGACTGTTGTTGTTGTTTTGTTGTTGTTGTTGTTGTTGTTGTTGTTGTGTGTTTCTGTTTGTCTAGCACTCTGGAGAAAACACCTTGGGAATTTCTGGCCCCTAAAACTGCTTTTAGACACTTTTAAGTCCATTGCTGTCTAATGTAGAACCCTGATGCATATCAAAGAATGGACTGAATGTTCAGTCTGCTCCTTAACGTCATCATTATAAGTCGAAGGGTCTAGATTCCATGTTTTCCTTCCTTCCTACCTTTTATCTTTTGCCTAGTACCTTCTCTCCTTTGGATTTTGTGCATAGGTCAAGATTTTCATCTCGTCAGCTGCAGTCTGCCCCTTGCTTTATCTTTTGTCAGCCTCTGCTTTTCTTTTCTTTTCTGTTTTATTTTGTTTTGAAGTAGAATTCTGCTCTGTAGTCACACTGGCCTCAAAATCCCTTTGATTCAGCCACTCCCATGGAGGTTATCAATGTGTGTCAATACGCCCAGCTCTCTTTACTCTTAAAAAATACCATCGGAGTATTGTTAGGATTTTGGTGTGGCTCAAACAGTTGGGGGAGAAAGAACTGTAGGAACCAGAGAGGTCAAGAACACCAGGAGAACAGGGCTTACAGAATCAACGAAGCAGCATTCATAGGGGCTCACAGAGACTGAAGTGCCAATCATGGAACCCACGTGAGACTGTGATAAGTTCTCTGTGTACATGCTGTCATTCTTTAGCCTGGGAGGTTTGCGGAACTACTCACAATGGGAGTGTGGGGTCTCTATGGTTCTTTCACCTGCTCGTGGGACCTTTCTCCCCTACTGGGTTGCCTCATACAGCCTTGATATGAGGGTTTGTGCTCAGCCTTATTGTAAGTTGTTATGTTTATTGGGTTGATATCTCTGGGAAGCCTTCTCTTTTCTGAAGGAAATGGAAGGGCAGTGGATGTAGGGAGAGAGAAGGTTGAAGGGAAAAACTGGGAGGAAAGGGGAGGGGGAACTGTGGAAGGTATTTACTGTTTGAGAGAAGAATAAGTAATCAAAATTTTACAAGCTGCCTTTAAATAAAAAAAATTTTTGGTATGGATTTTAGCTAGAAAATTCAAGTTGAAGAAACACTTAAGGAAGGGAGAACTACATTTGGAGAAATGTGAAAACCTTGAATGTTATATTAAGTAAAAGTCATTATTCCTGCAGAACCTCCATTTACAAAGAATACATTATTTGTAAATATTGCCTTTCCAAAAGGTAGATATAATGAAAAAGTTAGGTTAGCAAGAAAAAGATGTAGTTTCTGCGTACTGTTTTAGTCAGGGTTTCTATTTCGGCACAAAACATCGTGAACAAGAAGCAAGTTGTGGAGGAAAGGGTTTATTCAGCTTACAGTGCCATATTGCTGTTCATCACCAAAGGAAGTCAGCACTAGAACTCAAGCAGGTCAGGAAGCAGGAGCTGATGCAGAGGCTGTGAGGGATGTTACTTACTGGCTTGCTTCCCCTGGCTTGCTCAGCTTGCTTTCTTATAGAACCTAGGACCACCAGCCCAGGGATGGCAGCACCCACAATGGGCCATGTCCTTCCCCCTTGCTCATTAGTTGAGAAAAATGCCTTACAGCTGGATCTCATGGTGGCATTTCGGCATTTCCTCAATTAAGGCTCCTTTCTCTGTGAAAATTCCAGCTTGTGTCAAGGTGTCACGTAAAACCAGTTAGTGCACATACATAGGAGGTGAATAAATATTCATGAAGCATTTATAACTCACCAACAAAATGTATAATTTACAACATATTTTCTAGAAAATGTGTATAGCTCTATCTCTTATATTTACTTAATTTTTTTTAACTTGTGATTTGGTCCTGTAAATTTCTTTTCAGAACACTGATTAACCCAAATGTTAGCAAACAGGGTTTGTTTTAAAGGCAAAACTGATATTTGCCCACTGTCTGACATCTGGAAGATCCTGGTGAATGTCAATTTCCATCAAATACTGTATGCAATGAGAACAGTAACTATTTCTCTAAAGGAAGTAAGTGATGTTGCAGTTTTTAAAACGCACACACATGCACTCATATACACATATACACACAACCGCGCACACACACAGTTGAAAAACAGAAGTCACTTAAGGTAACATGCTAATTTCGATTAGTCTTCTTATGTTATCACAGGCTTATATTACCCAGGGACAGGTCATTGACTGTGGCTCTACACTCTGTACCTTTTAGTTTTAGAATTTTGTGCCTTAGTCACTTTACTTATGAAATAAACAAAAATATTGTACAAGTTCCTCTGTAGTTAGAATGTTGCAGTCTAATCTTGCCTGGAAAGAATTATAAACCTCTTTTGCCTGCTTACATTGCAAAAACCTTGTATTTATTTACTTGATAATTGGTTCTAGTGGTACTTGTTTGATAAGAACAGGTTCTCTGCCATGTCTCAAGCTTGTACATATTTAAGAGACAGCCTTTACTCTTGAGGTGCTCATTGTCAACAAGAGAGTACCCTACTTTATAGGATTTCATTTCAAGAACTTAGATGTAGAAAATAAAAAAAATGTGCCTGAAAATAAATCAAACGATGAGCAATATCATGAATGAAAATCGGTACTGCATTTCCAAGAACTGGTTATCACTAGTCTATCTATATATCTATGTATCTCTCTAGCACGTATGCATGTATATATGTATGTGTGTGTGTGTGTGTGTGTGTGTGTATGCATGTATGTATGTATCTATTTATCTATCCATCCACCCATCCATCTACAGGGCAAAGGGAACTATATGATCTCTGTCCATAGCCTTACACTTTAGGATTTTAACTCTGTATGATGATGAGAATAGCTACTTCCAAAGGGGAGAAGGGCTATATTGAGACTAAGATATAAAAATTCATTCAACAAATGACAGTTATTCTTTTAACACATGGAATTTAAAAGTGTTTTTCCACAATCATCACCTCTAACCAACAGTTCTAGATCAAAGGAAGCATCTGTAATAATTCTACATATACAGATACATGGAAAACTATAGTCTCATGACAGCAACCATGAAACTGGAAATGCTTACCTAGAAAAATGCCAACTCTGTATCATTTAACCCAAACCCACTGCTGTTGGCCACTAAAAAGTCTTTTATTTCATTTTTAAAATATGAATAGAAGGCAAATTCTAAAAATTGTTCTTCAGGGGTATGCAGTTGCTAGACTAAAAAACCCAAAACATTATTTTGTGTGTAAAACTGATGACATTTGTTTCGTGAAGTCAAAATTTCCAACTAAATCTAGCTGGTTCTCCTTGCCAGAGTAGTTTCGGAAGGTGGGAATATGAGTTTAAGATGAAAAGTTTAGTCTTGGAACTATGGAGGTGACACTATACTCCTATTTTTTATCAGAGGTTAAGAAAAAGGACAAATTGGCACTGTAATAAAGGAACAACATTGAAACCGTGCTCTAAGGAGCTGAACCTTGCTCTGAGGCATACTCCAGGAAGTAGATCCAAGGAAGTCAGCACAGCACACACAGCAGTAATGCTGTTTCCCCCCAAAGCATATGTGGGAGAAGTGTAAAAGGATTTGCTTTGTGGGAGGAGAAGTGTTCAAAGTGATCGAAGAAAATTAAAACAGAGACAGGAAAATGGACCCTAAGGTACAGGTTTCCAAGTGAGCTTTTATCTAAAAAAACTTGCCATTAACACCATCTGCCTAAAGCTTTGGAACATCTCTTGGTTTGGTATTGTCTATGGGACTTTGTCAACTGCCACATTCTGCACAGCCTCCTTGTTTTAGAAAGTCCAATTCAAATTTCACTTGTATGATTCCTTCCAGTACAGAATATTTTCTTTTTTATTTATTTACTATTTGTTCGTGCACATGTATGTGTTTATATTTTATATTTATGTTATGTTTATAGGTTGTATGTGTTTATTTGTGTGGTCATGCTCATGTCAGAGGACAACTTGTGGGAATTGTTCTCTCTGTCTATGATGTGGGTCCTGGGATCCTGCTGGCTTGACTTGTCACAAGCACCTGAACCTTTGAGCCATCTTGGTGGCCCTATGACATTTTCTAGACAAATCTTTTTTTTTCTACTTTGTTTTTAACTGAGGAAAAGTGCTGTGCTTTAGTTTCTCCCAACTCCCTTCAGCCAAATGCTTTGTGTGTCTTTAGTGGTTGTGTGGGCCAAGAAACATATCTGAGCAGGCTGGGGAGATAGCTCAGTCAGTAAAGTGCTTGCTATGTAATTGAGAAAACCTGGATTCAATGCTAAGAGCCTGAGTAAACAGGTCAGTATGCACCTATAATCCCCCTGTGGTGGTTTGAATGAAAATAACCCCCATATGTTCATAGGGATTGGCATTGTTAGGAGGTGTGACCTTGTTGGAATAGGTGTGGCCTTGGAGGAAGCATCACTGGTGGTGGCTTTGAGGTTTCAAATGCTTAAGCTAGATCCAGTGTCTCATTTTTTTCCTTCCTGCTGCCTGCTGATCCAGATGTAGATCTCTAAGCTACTTCACCAGCACCATGTCTGCTTGCGTGTCATACTTCCTGCCACGATGACAATGGATTAATCCTCTGAACTGCAAGAAAGCCCCAAGTAGATGATTTCTTTTATAAGAGTTGCTGTGGTCATGGTGTTGCTTCACAACAATAGAAACCTCACCCCATGCCCCACAGCTGGGGACATTGCAGTCTCCAGCCTTGGTATATATATATATATATATACATATACATATATATATGTAATCACATGTAAATATACATACACATACACATGGTCTTATATGAACACACACACATACATACTTATACCTGAACATGCACATACACACACATACACACACACACACACACACACACAAACACACACGCACACTATATCTAAACACCTGACATGACCTCCAAAGCATTTAAATTCACATTTACTAATTGTCTACAATGCACCAGGTGCTGTATCATATATGAGGATTAGTAAGAGTCCAAGGTTTCCCATTAAAGACAGCATAACCTTATGTACTGGCTTTAGAGATGCCATGGAGCACTGTGTTCCTGCAAGGCCTCCTTTATGGTTACTGGGAACTGTAGTATCCCAGTAGTTAATTAAGATGACCTTAATTAGCCTTGGACTTAAGACCTAACACTGTTAAAACACTGATACAGGTAGTTGCGGTCACTTACCTTATTTAAGCCATTGTGAACCACTTCATCTGACTTCACTGAGAGAGGACAGAAAGAGTGTTGAGAATGTTAGATCCCTGGGTGCTACCCAGGAAAGAAGTAAAGTGAGAAAATGCACTGGAGGTCAGATTATGTGGTAGGACCCAGACCTTGTCACCAGGCTCAGATGAAGCATTTACTTGGAAACTGGAGACATTTGCTCTTAGAGCTGAGACAAGCTCAGCTTGTGGAACTATTAACTCTGAGGTAGCTGGTGTTGTTGCCAGAGAAGACTGACCACTGGACATTGGTTACTATGATGCAGATTACGTAGTCTTCCCCATAATACAATTAAAGCCTATAAGGATTGTTGAGTCAGGTCATTGGCTTTATTTTATAGATGAAGAGATACAGCAAAGACATATTCAAAGATTCCCACATCTAAGTAGTAGAGAAGCTGAGTTC
Organism: Rattus norvegicus; assembly: GCF_021556685.1. Taxonomy (NCBI): domain Eukaryota; kingdom Metazoa; phylum Chordata; class Mammalia; order Rodentia; family Muridae; genus Rattus; species Rattus norvegicus. The sequence goes on along the minus strand of NC_141534.1, from coordinate 158,706,391 downwards.
AAATTCTGCTCTGATTCAAACTTTCTTTTTACTCTTTGAAAATTAACGCAAAAATTCTAGTTACCATGGAGACCAAAAGGCAGGAATACTTTGTGGTAAGTTCTCCAGGCCCCTGTGGGTTACCTATTGGCTTCTACATGAGCAACTACAGCATTGTCAATGAGATTCTGTTGTGTATAGTATGTTTAGTGGAGTGAGCAGCAACACCAAGTCATCAATAGTCTAGGTGTGAAGCCTGAGCCCAAGTGATGTGTTGAAGATCGTTGGTGTTGCACGACAGAAACCTGATTCACAGCTTCTTCGATATCAGTGCCCCTTTGCTTCTGATTGTAGTTTTTAGTGCCAGTGCCGATGAGTTAGCATGCATTTCATAGCAAGGCCTGACAAATGTGTCAACAACCAAAATAATAGCCAACAATGACTAAACCCTTCCCTGTGTCAAATGAACCTAAACACAGTAGGCGCTGGTTTGGTCCTTTTTCCCAGAAGCCCTCTGGCCAGATACTTTCTCCCAGCATCCCTATAGGCCTTTCAACATGGTGGTGGTTATCAAGCCACCCGATTCCTGTAATGAAGATCTGAGTGTGCTGAGTGACACCCTGCACAGCCAATTTCTCAGCAAGTTCATACTTGAGTCATCGGAGTGAACTCAGAGGTGAAGACTCAGCAGCCCCACTGTCCCCATGGACACAGAGCATCTTGAACAGAGGAGACACTTCCCACATCTCCCAAGCTGAAGATAATGGTATTCCTGCATCCCGTTTGCTGGCTGCTCCATTAGGAGGTGCGGTGAGGACTGAACAGCAGCACGTGAGCTATAGGCCAACCTTTCTGAAGTTTGCAGGATGCAGCCATTAGAATTTATAATGCCTCCATCTTGTCTGCGTCCATAAGTAGAACACAAGGCTGTACCTGGTATATGCAGGCCTCATAGGGGCCACTAGGGGGCACTACTGCTGTTTACTTAAATCAAGGCAGTGAAAGGGTTTGGCCAGCCCTCTGTGAACCCTGAAGTTCAGGTTTTACAAACACATATCCTCTTCAGTGCTTGAATGCTCTGATTTCTGGAATTATTAGTTTAACTTCTGCCAAGTCAGATTCACTCTTACATCGCAGGCAGCAAACTTGGACCTCATGCCATCTAATTATTGTTCTGCTCTTCATTATTTGAAACACGCTATTTGAAATCCATCATTTAAAATACACCAGAGCCCAGACTGACTTCAAACTGATGCCAATCCTCCTGCTTCACCTTCCAAAGTATGGGGATTACAGATAGAATCCCATCTCACTGTGGCTGGTTCTTACTCCATTTTCTTCAGCCTTGGTTTAGTCCTTCCTCTTCAGGGATCTCGATTCTCTTTGACCTTTTATTATACTCTAACACTTCCTGTTTATGGTCTCTGGCTTCTTGATCCCTCTCTAAAAATATAGCAGCTAAAATGGCCCATAAACCTAGGCCTAGTGTAGCTGGCACAGAGAACAGAAGGATGCTCCAGGGCTACATGCCTATAGATAGCACTGAGATAGACCCTCGAGACAGCATCACCAGATGGCATCTTGTGGTCAGCAATATACCCTCTTCTCTCCATCTATCTGGTTGGGCAGGGGATGTGAAATACTTAATATAACTAAGAACTGGTTGAGTCTTTATAGGTACTTTAATTCCATACAGCCAAATACTCATTTAATGCCACCGAATCTGAATGATTTTGTTAGAAAATGGGAAAAGAATGTATTCCCTGGCGCTGTGGTAGGAGGCTTATGTGAGATAATATTTGCTGTGCTTGGAGATGTGATTATCACAGTTAATCTACGTTTTAATTTCACAGTAGAAAGGTAATTACAACTGTTAAACCCATAATCATGGAAACTCCAGCCCACAGGTCCTATAACTACTACAAACATAAGATTATCCATACACATTTTAATCAGAAAAGAGGGGAAAACATTTTACTCTTCTCTCGCCGCCCCAAAGGATGTTGAGTTTGAGTATGTTGCCCTCTAGTGACTGCTGTTATAAAAGACTACAGATGTTAGATACAACTCTAAATATTCCTCAATCCGGCTTGGGTACACACCTTGCTGTCAGTTGGCAACACTTAGAAAAATCAGTGACATGTACACCATACCCTTCTCACTCCATATGCATTTGGTGTGTGCAATTTTGGCCAACTATTATATTCTGAGGTCTTCATTCAGAATTTATTTACTTCATATAGTTATCTAACTGAATTTTACTCATTGCATTTATATGATATTCGTCATATGTATTGGTATGAATCAAGTGAACAGGAATGACATTTTCCAGATTACAGTCTAATGAGGGAAGTGGAGCACTAAACGTGAGTTTACACATTAATATGGCAAGCAGAGAGACTGGTTGGGGCATCGATTTAAGGGAGCTAACTAAGCTGGAGGCGTTTCTGTGCGTGCTGCTGTGATCCTGTGGGAATAGGGAGAGAAGACACTCAGTACGGAGTTCCTAAGAACTGAAGGATGAATGGAAGGCTTCTATTCTGGAGGAGAAACTGGGCATAGCAAGAAGATTTTAGACAAAGTGTAAAAGGTTAAATATGTCAGGTGATGAAGAAAGGAAAGCCTTTTATGGACGAGGCTGGTTGTGTACGAGAAAGTTACACATTAGACTTTATTTTGATGATTAGATTCTAACCACGGCCTCTGAAAAAGCACAGGCATATGCCTTCTGATTTAAACTTGCTTTAAAGATTTTATTAATTGAAGAGAAATCTAGTAACAAGTCTGCTTAAGCAGAAATGAATGACTGAGACATATTTAGTACATCCTTTTATCTCTCGGTTCTCTCTCATACACACAATCCTGGCACAGAGGGACTGGGAGGGCTCCATGAGTTGGACGTGATAACCTTTCACTTGGCAGAACTGTGAAAGGGTCAGGAGTCTGTGGTTCCACTGAACATCATGTGGACTCCATCTGCTTTTCCCACCCTTGTTTGGTTTAGTGCCTCAGTTCCTCAGCCTGGCATTCAAGATTCTTGATTAATCTTCTGTATCCCATGTCTGCACGCTCACACTGCTCCCACATCTTGAATGTGCTCTACCTTTTACATCTGCATAGGACCTCGTGTTTTCTGTTTGGATCTGACGAGTAGTGTCTCACTTCAGATTTATGGTGGGGAGCTAAGGAGCACACAGATCCTGCTTAGGTATTCCTGTGAGGTTTGTAGAAATGTCTTACATCTTCGTATTTTCCCTACAACCAAAAGAACCTTCTCAAAGAACTCAGAGAACATCTTGGGGATGTGACACATGGGTCAGTGATGGCTATATGCCATATGGCAATGTAACTCAGCCTCTATCAAGGTTTTTGTAGACAGAGATAGCTGATGAGTAAATTAAAAAAATAGAGTAGAATGTGATATTTGTCAAAAGAAATTCAGAGGGATGGGAGTTAGGGAACCAAAATTATACTATCTTAAGAGTGTGTCTTAGACTTTTCCCAGGAGGAAGAAACAACAACAACAACAACAACAACAACAACAACAACAACAACAACAACAACAACAAAACCACAGGCTACCCAAGTGGCCAAAATGGGAGTTAATTGTTTCTTGAGCAGTGATCATCAGGAAAATGACAGAAAGAAAATCTAAAACTCAGGAAAAGTGGAAAGAGGAGTATGGACAGCATGAGAAACTGTTCACTGAACGTCCACACTGAGGCGCCATCACTCGGCTTCACCCTTTGTTCGTGTGTGTGTGTGTGTGTGTGTGTGTATGTATGTATGTATGTATGTATGTATGTATGTATGTATGTTTTTACTTATTTATAGCTCTTGTAATAATGCCTAAGTACAGTCTGCTTACATAAGGTGCTCAGTGACCCAGAATCAAATTTATGGTAATTTGGAAAGATTTCCTAGCCTCGATTCCAGGCACAACGATCTCATACCTATTTACAGCTATAATCAGGATCTCCATTGATGAAGGCAACTCCCGCTTAACACAGAACAGGGAACAAAAGGAAACAAAAGGAAAGGAAGTGCTTCTCCTTCCTGGGTTCTATTGCAGTTGGAAGTAGGAGAATCCAATAGCTCTATACTGTTTAGTGTACTTTATTTTGCCTGTGAGACCTGAGAGATAAAGACACTAACTCTGTCTATAATTTGTTACACAGTGTCATTGATCCATCAAGAAGTTCTATCTCTAGGGGAGATATCGAACAAGAAATAAAAAGAAATTAAATGACATGGAAGATTGATTTCTCACTGGCTCCTGGCTTTCCCTCCTTCAGATAAGAACACACATTCAAGAAGGAGCCATCCTTTTTGAGGTTTCTCAAGAAACCACCAGTCTCAGCTTTCTGTCTTGTCTTCAGTGCTTTGTTTCAAAATAAGATGACCATTGAGCAGGACAGCACATGGCTGTAACCCCAGCACTAGGTACGTAGACGTAGGAGGATCGTGGGCTTTGGTTTTGTCTTTGAAGGCAGACTCTAATTAAAATTAGAGAAACAAACTATAAACTAATTCTACTTTCATGTTTTGATTTATCCTTTTTTGCACTGAATTATATATTTTAAATCTACCATTGTGGTAACAACTAATGTTAATAACATGACTAAAACCATTTAAATACAAAACCTCCTTCGTACAGTCTGTGCAAAATCTTTTGCTGCCATCTTGTGGATATTCAAGGAACAATAAACAGTTGCCATCTGTTTACTTCATTTCACTGGTGTGCTTGGTTCCTATGCCAGTTTATGAAAATAACTGGAAAAATATCTAAGAGAAGTACAATTCAACATGCAGGTTTCTGGTTGCTCCTGTTACATTGTAAGTATGACTTACTCTCTCCAAGCTTGGGCCTTTCAGGTAAAGTCATGATGATAGTGTTTTCCCTGACTGTCTCAGGTTGACTTGAGGACACAAATGGAAATGTGGCTTGGTGAGTCAGAAAGTACTAATTGGAACAGATACATGATCGTTGTCATCACACAGTGCACACTAGCAAAGGTGTCTCACAGGTAACAGGCTAGCTATCTTCAGGGAGACAGAAGATGGTCCACAGGTAGCAGGTTAAGTCTCTGTTCGAACAGGAGAGCTCAGGCTTTGACAACCACCTACGAGTGACCAGCATTAAGTTTCAAGCCCCAGGGGATCATCCAGGGGAGATTCTTATAGAAGGAATCCCTGAAAATAGTTTCACCTGGAGCAATGCTGGGGGCCTAGGATAGAGAAGGGAGTGTTTCCTTTCTTTTTTTTTTTTTTTTTTTTTTTACTTTTTTTTATTAACTTGAGTATTTCTTATATACATTTTGAGTGTTATTCCCTTTCCCGGTTTCCGGGCAGACATCCCCCTCCCCCCTCCCCTTCTTTATGGGTGTTCCCCTCCCAACCCTCCCCCCATTGCCGCCCTCCCCCCATAGACTAGTTCACTGGGGGTTCAGTCTTAGCAGGACCCAGGGCTTCCCCTTCCACTGGTGCTCTTACTAGGATATTCATTGCTTTCTAACAACTTCATTGATGAAATGCAGGGAGGTCTTGTCATGCCCTGAAACACAGCTGCCATTCCTGAAAAATGCTATGTCTGGGGCACAATCTAGGAGGCAACAATTCAGTTATTAATTCTTAGGGTTTTTGGCCTAATTAACTCCCTTCCCGAAGCCACACCTGAGCACAGGGGCTGTAGTGTGCCTCTTACTTGACTCAGATGATTGAAGAAAAATCTGAACGTTTTGGTTGAAGATTTCACAAGCAAACTTCTGAGGAAAGGCTCCTTCAGCTTCAAATTTGCACCAAATATGTAAGCTTGTACTCACATGCCTATGTGTTTCTCAAGCAGCTCAGGCTGCAGAGAAAAAAAATCACATAAAACTCCCCCCTTTTCAAAACAAAAAACAAATAAACAAAACTTCAAACTTTGGAGATACAAGGGAAGAGGAGGGTGACCATTTCTCCCAGTATCTGAATCCTACCTTAAGTCTTTTTATCTAACTTCTTCCACATAAGTAAAGCTTTCTTCATTGCACTTTTGATGTTCCTGACTTTAATAATTAGTCCTCCAGTGGATCATCTCACATACTGGTTTCCAGGAAACTATTCTTTGTCTTTATTTCTCTGCCTGCAATTTGATCTTTACAATTAAAATGTCATCACAAATGTTAACCAAGCCATGCTTCAAATATAATTTTTATTCCTCTCTCCCTGGTGTGGTTTATAATTTAATTAAAATATTCACTAAGCATCAGGAATTTCAGGTTAAGCAATTTTCAGCCCATGATTGTTTTGATTACAAATTAGTTTTTGACGTTATAATTTCAGAGCATGGACCTCCTGATGGGAGTTTCCATGGAAACAATGCAGACAGAATTTCCTGCCCATGAATAATTCTATCACCTAGAGGGGTTGTGCAGCTTCTGCCTAGACTTCTCCTCTTCTATCTAAGGCTTTCTTCATTTCTTTTGTATGCTATCCAAGATCTCCATGCTTTAAAAAAATAATTATTCTAGCAGAAGCCCTCTGTTCTACCTGAGGCCATGCTGGTATTCAGGAGCCCCAGATTGATGCCTAACTCAATTGTCAGAGAGGCTTCGTCCAGTAACTGTTGGAAGCAGATACAGATACTCACATCCAAACATTAGGCAGGGCTCGGGAGATTACTGATGAAGATGGAAAGAAAGGATTGTAGGAGGCATAGGTGTCAAGGACACCATAAAAAAAACCCTACAGAATCAACCAACTTAGGCTCATACGGGCTCACTGAGACTGGAAAACTGAACGAACAACCAGAGAAACTGAGTAGATTGGATGAAGGCCCTCTTCACATATATAAAACAGATGTGTTTATATATATTTTTGGTCTTCTTTTGGGATTCCTAATAGTGGGTATAGGGGCTGTCTCTTACTCTTTTGCCTGCTTTAAGGACCCCTTTTCTCCTAGATTGCCTTGTCCAGCCTTAATAAGAGGGGAGTGCCTAATCTTATTGCAACTTGATATGCCATACTTAGTTGATATCTCTGGGTCACCTGTCTTTTTCTAAAGGAAAATGAAGGAGGAGTGGATGGGGACACTGGGGAAGAAAGTGGGAGAGGAGCAAGAAGGGGAAATGGCTGTTGGGATGTAATATATGAGAAGAATAAATAAAAATTAAAAAAATACAAAAATAATTTAGTGTGTTTGTCTGTGTGTGTGTCAGGGGGAGGTTGGAGTCCTACTATGTGTGTCTAATGGACTGAACTCCCCGTCAGGTTTGGTTGTGGGTTTTACTTAGTGGGTCATTTCACTGGTTTCCTTCTTAAGTCCTTTAAGAATTTATCTTTATACCTCTTAACATCCCCCCAATGTAGGGTCCTAGAGAGAAAGATTCTGTTCCTCATCATTAAATCTTAAATCTTGGCATGAAATGCCAGACACTATTCAAGGCTTTGAAATATAGCAACAAACCATGGGGTCTCAAGTCCTGCATGGTTTATGGAAGGACAGTGTGATATGGTTTGAGTCCCTGGAATAGAGCCAGCAGGGTGTGAGCCTCCACAAGTGTTGCTAGTTGTTGGACCTGAGGCTTGTTTGTATAAAAAAAGTAAATATTTACTTCATTTTCCTCTTTAGGGAAATATTCTCTTGGCCAAGGTTAATGACTCCATGACAATTAGAAGCAGTATGAGTCTGGGAGGTGAGAATGGTCTAATGTCTTAGCAAAATGGTAAATGCTGAGACATTCAGGAAAGCCCTTAAGGCTGTGGGAAATAACTCTGAAAACATGAGTTCAAAATGTATAATTTCTCAACTATGCAAAATACAAAGATGTCATATGAATTATGTGAGGGCCTTCATGGACCTAAAAGAATAGAGTCAGCTCCACTGTGAGCCAGCTTGTTAGAAAGATATTAAGGAAGGTGGCGAAGAGATTTGGGAAGTGATCATCCCAGGGCAAGATCCCACCAGCTACATTTATTGCCTTAAAAAGGCAGACAGATTTCTGAGTTCACACTCAGCTTAGTACAGAGCTCATTTAGGTCCAGGCATGGTGGGAATGGTGATCTCAGAGCTGGATCCCATCCATCTAAACTTACTGTCTACTTACGGAGGCAGGCAGATCTCTGAACTCATTCGCAATGTTAAAAAATACTTGTCTTTTTCTATGAATCAAGGGACTAAGAGATGTTAAATCAAGGGACAGTCAAAAGGAAACCTGGAGTAAATGACTGAATTGATTTGTCATTAAAAAACTGGGTTTTGGAAAGAACTGCTTGGAGAGTGAACACAGCTCTTTTAGAATTTCTTTATAGCTCTTTTAGAATTTTTCTAACAGGATTTCTGACTTGGTCAGAAAATCCAAGGAATTTTTTCCCCAGCTGCTTTTTTTTTACTTTGGTTGGAAAGTCTTTGAGCTATATGGAGAGCTTTTAGAATTTTTTTCTAGCCCTAGAGAGCTGTCTCTGGCAGAGAGCTGTCTCAAACAGATCTATCTGGAAAGTTGTCTCAAGTAGAACACACACTGTCAGCTTGTACCCATGATTTGACTTTGAGTTGTTCTTTTGCCACTCTCAAACATTCTTTCCTCAGGACCTCTTTTCCAAGCAGAAGCTGGTTCTTGGCAATGGGATATTTGGTAAACCACGAATTATCAAATAAGATTGTAATTATACACAAAATATTTTTCACTTCTTCTGTATTCTATATCATAGTTACATAGTCTTTCCATTGCTGAATCAGCTCCATTATCATAAAGATGAAGCAATATGTTTGCAAAGCAAGGATCTCCAGACTTCCTGTCTAGAACCCAGGTGTGTTGATCTTACATCATCTAGAATCGAGGTATGTTGACATGCTGGGACTGGGGAGATACAGACAGACAGATATCCTGGACTTCCTGGATGATCAACTTGGCCTAATCAGAGAGTCTCAGGCTAGTGAGAAATCCTGTCTCAAAAATCAAGGTGGGCAGCACCTGAAGAGTGAAAGTTGAGACTGACCTCTGGTCTCCACACATGCCAGGGTACACTAACATCCGCACTTAAATATGAACCCACACCTATTCACTCACCCCTGTATACACACACAGCAGATGTATATTGACTGTCATTAACAGAGGATAATTAGATGAAAAGGCAGTGGAAACTTATGGAAAGATTGTAATTTGAAGAATTATGTGACTGAAATTGGAGTGGAAGTTTTAAAAAAGAAGAAGCACTGACTTTTAATTTGGGTAGACCAGTAGTCTTATTGTGTGGCCTTCAGCAAGTGGTGTAACCATTATGAATCTTAGAATTTAGATCTGCAAGACAATAATAGGCAAACTATGTCTTTTCCCAATATTTAGGACCATTTTGTCATCTTTCTAGTCCTTTTCTTTTTTTTCAGGCTTGGGTCATTGTAGATCACACTACAGAAGCAATTTCTTTTGTTTGAGAGGTAATTATGATTCGAAACACTGTAGGTCTGAAGTTCCTTTTGCGGAGCTTGGCAAGCCTGAAGATCTCAGATCTTTCTTGTTTTAAAACAGTCCAAGATGGGAAGGAAAACATCTCTGCCTCATTAGAGACACTGGATGGGGCAGATTTCTTTACCTTCATCATGGGCAGGGGCTGAGATCTAGCTACCATCCTATACCAGAGAAGGAAAGGAAGAGGGAGGATGAAATAGAGTTTTGCAGAACATTTTATCCTGAGTGCAAATGGCCCTTGGCGTGCTGCTGGAGCATTCTCAAGGGCCTGGAGCCTGCAGGGTTTCCTCCCTGGCCCCTGAACACTTCCTACAGCTTTCTAAGGTCCTATGACTTATTAGTTACTTCTCTAGCAAATTCATTTTTCTCATTATTGGCACTTTAAATTACCCATAGCTGGTAATATTTGCTTGGAGTCAAGAACTCTAGCAGGTAAATTCTCTATATGCAGGTTACCATCAGGACACTCAAGGGCAGAGCAGTACTGCTAAGCGTCTGGTAGTGACAGCAGAAAGCTAGTGCTTGGGTCAGTCTTCTATAAAATTGAAGTGATCATTTCGAAACATATCCTAAAGATCCAACAAAGGTGAGATGGTACCCACAGTAAGGGGTTTTGACCATGTAAACATGACACAAACGTAAGTGTTATTAAGTAGCAAGATTAACAAGAGGTAAAAACAAAGTGCAGCCAAGTGACTCCATTTTAATTGATGGCCACTCCTTCCCTCAAAGGAGAAATCTGTTAGTAAGCTTTGCCTTTTTTCTGGGATCAGCTATCATAGCACATTCTGAATGTCTTACCAAGAGGAATTATGTTGTGTAGAAACTGCTACTCATCTAAAGGACCTTTGTTGCTAAAAATAATTTATTTTTATTTTATGTACATTGGCAGTTTGCCTGCAGGTGTGAGTGGGTCAAATCTGTTGGAGCAGAAGTTATAGACAGTTGTGAGCTGCTACGTGGGTGCTGGTCATTGAACCCGGGACCTCTGGAAGAGCACCTAGTGTTCTTAACTACTGAGCCATCTCTCTAGCCCCTATCCACCCCACCCCCTTTAAAGAAGAGAGAATAAGCTATAAGCTAATTTAAAAAATCAAATGTTTAGTTACTTATGTAGCATAATGTTTATTTTTTTCCCTTGATTTATGGGATTTTTTCCTATTAGTCAACAGGATCTGTCCGAATTGGCAAAGACATTCCATTGGCTAGGAAGTTTAAAGCTTTGGGATAGTCTGAATCTTCAGGGTAGACAGGTCCAAGACATAGAGATCCAGTTAATACCACAGAGAGTTGATCTAGCTTTTCTAAGGGCCTTTGATGGCCTTGGTCCAAATCAATTAAGGGGACACAGAAGTAAATGAGAGGCTGTCTTGATCTTGATTAGAGGCTGTCTTGATCTTGAGTAATGCTTCCAAGGATCACAGTGCTTGGAAATATCTTGGAGTTCACAGGCACAAAGGCTTCCTAGGGGGCTCATACATCTCTTCATAAGTGATCTATGACGGTAGGCATCAAATATGTTTTCCCCCCAACAACTGAAATTTGAGTGTGGATAGCCTCTGACATAAGCGAAGTGCCACATTCAATTTCCTTTCTGAAGTTTTAAGTTGCAATAAGGGTATCAGTTTGAAATCAGAAGCAGTAGCAGTTCAAATACCATGGTCAGTGCCAATGTCTGTATGATCTCAGGTGCAGTATTGACTTTCTCTGAACCTTCAAGTCAACCAAGTGTTTGGGGACAATTCAAGAGACTGTGCAGTATTTAACACAGTGTGAAGGGAAGGTTCAACTGCTGTTCGGTGTTTTATCTCAGAGTCTCTGTTATTTCTTCTGCCTTTAGGCCCCTTTGTAGGAAAGCAGTCTCTTGTACCAATCTCCCCACGTCCTTACACTGGCACTTTCTATTAGCTTTCTATGCTGGAAATCAGCATGTGCCTGGTTTGTCAAGAGGCACTGCGCTCACCAAGGACATAAAGTACACTTTTATGTTCTGTTCTCAGCACTCAGTCACTTCATTCAATTAGTGGCTGCCCTATAAGGACTTTACAGTATAAATCTTATTTCTCCCAAAGCAAACACATGTGAGAGTTCTCTGAAGATTAGTTTAAGGCAGAATTTCCAAACCACATTTCACATGATAATCATCCATGTTCTAGTGGTGGGGGAGTCCTTAAATTCAAAAGGACTAGAAAACACTTTCATGGTCTCTATTTCTGTGGGTTTTCTCTGATTCACTGCTGGATCATGAACACTTTTCACCGTTGTGGTGTTATACATGCACATTGTAGAAATACCAGTTTGAGACCAAATAGTCCTAGTTTCCCTGAATTGAACGCCGGGCTTTACAAGGCTATTTACAGGGAGTCGTTCAGCAGGTATCCTGTGGGACACCTACCATAGGTTATGTTCATTGCTGTGCTATTTCCTGTGGCATCTTTTCACTGGACCTGCGTTATGTATGATAATGACACACTGAATAAGTGGCCTTAAGGGGTTTAACCAGAAAGTAGCAGTGTTAACATTGGTTCTCACTGCCCATTATGTTTCTTATGTTTTGTTGTCACTTGTGTGTTACACAGCTAAGATTCTATGCCAGAGAATGGTGGATGTTTATCTGAGGAAGCATGGTGAATCCAGTTTGCTTGTCTTTTTCTGGATAACAGAAGAACCTCAAAGCTCTTTGTCAGAGGAATTCTATAGCCATGAGAGCCTAGCACATTAGGTCTATTGCTTCTCATTGGATTTTTAGGATATGTCAAGAAATGATCACTTCCATTTTATAGAAGAAGAAACTGAAGTGACTTTCTAGCTTAGAGCTAGACTGACCCCAAGCACTAGCTTCCTGCTGTCACTATCAGATACTTTGGGTGCTGCTCTCTGCTATTGAGTGTCCCAAATGGTAGCCTGCATATAGGGCTCTTATTATGGTAGTTAAATGCTTCTTGACAGCTAGCAGGTAACTGTTGTTTTGAGCCTTCCTGTGTCACTCAGAACCCTGGCTTCCTGGAATCCAATACCTACTCATAATCCTGCAGTTGCGATATGGCAGTTGTATGGACTGACTGCAGGACTGAACCCAGACTAGAGGTATTTTTAGTAGCACACCAGCTGGAGGTGAAGGAAAAGCCAGGGTGGCAGAAGTGTGAGTGAGTATAGAGGAAGAAGTACACATGGCGTTATACTGGTGGGCTGAAGCCAGACACTTCACTACCTTGCATGCCACGTCAACACTTTAGCATCTGAGGACAACGGAAAGTCATAGGAAGGCTTTAGAGAAGGCAAGAAAGGTGGTGATGCAGTTTTTAAAAGACTGTCTTTTCCAGAGGCTAAAAGGTTGTATGTGACTGGGGCATCTGTATGCCCTTGGCAAACCATGGGAATAAAGGACTCTTAGGACAGAGCTGAACTGTTAGAAGTTACATGCTTATTTAAACGTCAGAGGTCATATGTCGTAAATTAATTCCTTAAATTTGTATGTTAACAGTATTTGGAAGTTGCCAGGCCTTTGGGAGGTAATTAGGATGGGATGAGGCTATCATGGTAGCATTAGTGTCTTTACAGAAGGAGGCATATATTTTGTAGGCTTGTACATTTGTGTATTCTTGCACAGATTGTAAACTTGCATATTTTGTATGCTCGTTTTGTGTTGTCATATGATGTTCTCTTTTCTGTTATAATGCAGCAGGAAGATTCCTCAGGAGTTGATGGCTTTGTGCTCCTGGATTTCCTAGGTTTAAGAACATGCCTAGTCCCCCTTTCTTTTTTTCTCAACAAAGCACTGAAACAAACAATAACAGAAAGAATTCTGTTTTTCCTTCTTCAGAAAGAATGTCCAAGAAGGTCACTGTGCTGGTTAATTTATTTTCCTGATGAATTTTCTAAAATCTGCCCCAAGAATACTTTAAGATGGTTCAATAATTGGAATTCTTTTCATAATGAATCTCTAAGAAATAAAATACATAAGGGAGAAATTAGAGAGAAAAGATCACCTATAACAGACATATGGGATTTAATCTAAGGTGATGACTTTTAAAAATTGTTCATTATCTTAACTACTTCAGAACTGTAGTTGTGATGGGGGTGGGGGAGGCAGGAATAAATGCCCACAGTGGAACCTGGCTAGCTGATGCTTTAAGTCGCCAGGCAGTATTCAGCTGATGTGCACACACTAAACACTAGATGGCAGCCACCATCCTGTGTCTGAATGGGGAGCAGCGAGAAGGAAATGACTTTCCTGTGAGTTGAAAGCAGAGAGAGGGGGGTTTACTGGAGAGATTGAAGGGGGCTAGAAAGATGGGGCAGGTAGAATAGGGGAGGGCAGTGGAGGAAGGGGGCAAGGAACAATGTGCCTTGGTGTAGCTGTGAGTGTCATGATCAAGCCCATTACATTGTATGGTAAATAAAAAGAATAGCAAAAAAGAATATAATAAATGAAAATAAATGGAAACTTTTAAATTGGCCACCCCACATTTCTCACCTTATTGTCCTCCAAGGTACTTGTTATATAAGGATTTCGTGGCTAAAGAAGTTTGTAAAAACTATTACTTTATCTGTATTCAGGATATCCTCCCCAAGGCACACTGGTACACAAACGTTTTGACAAGTTCTACAGTTGAAGACACATGGTGCTAAGTAACTATGGTAACAATGCACCACAACTATTTCATGAAACATTCTTTGAGGGAGATACAGATCTTGTGTAAACCCTGTCTGAAAGAAGGAATCATCCAAACCATATCAATTCCACCTTAGTCATGGTTATCTGATACTTTAAAAAACATCAGAAATATCTGTATCATGCACTTCTATGTTGAAGCTCAGGAAATATTATAGACAGAGGGCAGAAAGACTGAAAGATCCAGAAATTGGGAAGACTGATGGGAAATAGTGTCATCTAGCAGTGACTCTATCACATTCAGGAATCCACTGCAGCTGGCAGGGGCCACCCATAAAACCTGCACAAGATCAATCCAGTCATGGCTGCTGGGGGAGAGTCATTTTTCTGTAGGGATGGGTTTCTGGTAGGATGTCAATGCTCCAGTGGGTGGCCTAACATTATGACTATAGTTGGGTTATCTTTTTTTTTTAAAAGACAGAATAAAAGTAAGACAAGAAGTTTAGAGTGACTGGAATTGGTCTAGAAGAAGTAGGAGAAGAGGAGGGGTTGATTTGGTGAAAATATATTGTATACATGTAGCAGATCTCAGAAACTAAAAACAATTGTACTAAAATAAATCTTAATTTAGAGTTGTTACCAGTGATAGCAAAATTGAATGAAGATTTGCCATGTGAAATGTAACATTTTAAATGCTAGTCTGGGGGGTTGCGGGGGGAGAGTAAGAGAGAGGAGTAGGGAGAGAGGATGTAATGGTTATTCCTGTTTGTAAACTTGACTGTGTCTGGAATGAACTACAGCCCAGAATTGGAGGCTCGCCTGTGATCCAGATCTTGAGGCTAGAAGACACAAGTTTCTGATCTGGATCTTGGCATTGAGATCTTGAGGCATAGTGGTATGAACAGCTTAGACCCAGGCAAAGTAGTACATGCCTTTAATCACAGGAGACTAAGGCAAGGAGATATCTAAGTTCAAGGTCAGTCTGGACCAAACATGTCCCAGATCCAGGCATGGTGGCACACACCTTTAATCTGGGCCACACCTTCTGCTGGAAACCTACATAAGGACATTGGAAGAAGGAAGATTGGCTCTTTGAAACTTGGATTTATTAGCCAGCGTATCTGTTGGAATCCACAGAAGAGCAGCTGAAACAACTAGCCTTGTGGGACTGAGCAACTACCAGATTCTTGGTCTTCCAATTCACATCTGACCATTGTTGGGGAGTTGGACTACAGACTCATAATAAATTCCCTCAATATAGAAAGACATTCCATATTCTGTGACTCTAGAGAACCCTAATATAGAGGGAGAGGAAGAGACAGGGAGGAAGAGAGGGGAGATACAAAAGCTAGTACACTAGGGCTGTTCTACTGTAAGCCATTATCTAACACATTCCTAGGTAAAGTCTATAGTCTGCATGGTGGGGTTATTCTGGAGTGGATACTCTGCCCTTGATCCCAAGGACACTGTTTACTATGCCGCTCTCTTATCTGTGAAGAGTGCCTGAGAGTAAAATATACTCAAAACCCTCTTCCCTCCATCTGAACTTTCTAGGTTACTATTAACCTGAATAATTTGGAAATTAATCTTACATGACCCAGTGTCATGCACAGAGTTTTTGTTTAGCTTTGATTGTTAAGGGTTTCTTCTTTGTGTTTTCTGGGAATGCACCCCTTGCTCTTAGTGTCCAGTTTAAACTGTGCGTGTAAAGTTTGTATCTTTCACCTTCCATTATTGATAATTCTACTTTGTCATTTCCTTCCCATCTGTTATATCATCAGAGCTTCTAAACATTAATTTTTTCCTCTCCTAAGTACCCAAGAAAATCACAATATTTAACTTGAAGTTAGATACTTCCTATTGAAAGTTAGATAAACTCAAGCAAGCTAAAATGCAAAAAAAAGTTTCCTCTGTAATGGGAAATAATTTCCAGATAGTATTATCTGCCATTGAGTGCTTTTTTCAAACATTGTGAATAATAAAGAGTATACCATCAGATCTCCAGAGACTGTCATGTCCCATGAGTTGTAATTTTCAAGACTATAATTCTGGTTGGTTGCCGTGCTTGATTTGTGGTTCTAATATTAATATTAAACATATACATCTAATTTTAAATGCAGAAATAAATTTGATTTATCTTTTTTTGAATCAGCCACTATCTTAATTTCCTTGTATTGTGTAGAAGAAACAACAAAACCTATGGCTCCTTATGTCTCCTCCCTTGGTAGAAGTAGAGAATTTGATATCCCCTTCATTTTATCATCCTTAATCTGAGCATAATAATGCATGGTAAGGTTATAAGATTAAATCATCTATAAATATGGCCTGAACAAAAAGTACCCCACATATTATTGCTTTAGTTTCTAACCACAGCATGTAATCAGAGCAGTGAGCATCCAAGTAATGACTGTGTTCTGTTGGCAAAATCTTGAAGACTGCTGTATATTGAGAGGGCTCCTACTTTAGGTCAAGAGAAGTTAAGAGTCCAACTATATAGTCAGGAGTGATGGAGCTGAGGAAATCATTTATTCTTTCAGATTCTCCTTTCCAGTATGGAAAGTGGGAGAAACAGGAACCTACCATGACTGTTGGCATCTCCTTAAGGATGGACGCAGCTTAGTTCATGGGAGAGTATTTCTGTCTCAAAATGTGCTGTGTGATTGTGAGGAGATGACAGGATACCCACTGAGTACAGATTTCTTTTGGGATGATGGAGGATTTCAGAATTGGACTCCGAGGCTATAATGCCTGTTTTGCAAATTCTATGAAGCAGTCACTGTGCCAAATATTGAGAATAAAAACTCCTTTAAGACATGAAATTTGTCTTTCAGAAATCTTACCAGGAAATGAAGAAATAGTCATGTAAACCAATATAGACAATAAGCCCGAATAGCTACTTGGCATCTTGTATGTCATTTAAGAGAAAAAGATGTAGTTCAGTCCTTGGATGACAGAAACAACTCAGACTCAGCAGCCAGTGAGCTGCAAGCTCTTGGATGGCAGAGATATGAATATGTAGGGAAGCTGTGGTCACACACAAGGCTAGGCTATCCATGCAGAATCCTGGGTACTGTCTGAATTTAGGTTAACTGTTGTGAACTATTCTGAGAAACAATGTGTGTACGTGTGTGTGTGTTTGAGTGACAGGAGTATAAAGTATGGGGAGAGAAAGAAAGAGGCAGCGATAGAAATGGGGGACTATTTAATCATTTGTTTAAGGGATTGAAATAATGGCTAACAAATTAAGGTAGAAAATTCTTGGAAAATTTTATCTATAAATCATAGCTATAAAGTGAAAACATTTTTTCTGAGTACACAATGAAAACAAAAACTATTTGTTTTGTTGAGTTATGAACCATAATCCTCTGTAAGAACTAGAATCCACATATAATTCTCTATTATTTACATGATTATTAAAACTCTAATACGATTATAACCATTAGCAATGGGTTTAACCATCCACCACACTAGGGAGGGAGCCTTATATAGTGAAAGCAGTCAATAAATACAGGAACACCCAAAAGAAAGTAAAAGAAAGCAAGATAAAAGGAAAAGTAGAAGGAAGGAAGAAAGGACAGGCCAGGGAGGAAACTTTACTTATATTTTATAAATAGAAAATTAATTGTATATATATAAACTTGGTAAATTTTGACAGGCTACTCAATCTTGTGGAGCCTGATTCTCTTATACAAATATGGGGGAATACCTTTGGAAGTGAAAACTAATTTTATAGTTATGAAAGATGAAGTTCTCGAAGACTTTGTTACAACATAGTACCTATAGCTAATAATATTGTATACTTAATTCTTTTTGTAGTGTGTGTATGTGTGTGTGTGTGTGTGTGTGTGTGTGTGTGTGTGTGTAGACCAGAGGTTGGTTGACACTGGCTATTTTCCCATGTCATTCTTCCTAAAGACCTTCCTCTTTTACCTTCCAAGCACTGGGACTACAGGTATACACCATTATGCCCAGTTTTTCATATGAGTGCTGGGGAACTGGACTCAGGTCCTAGCACTTGCAAGCAAGCAGCTTACAGATTGAACCATTTCTCTAGCCTCATTAAAATTGTTTAATAGGCTCGATGTGATTTAAGTATGTTATAAGTGATAACACACAGATAAAGGACTAGTAGAGATGGTAGATATATTTATTATGGTACATTATGGTCAGAGATTCATAGAAATACATCCACTGCTAAACACATTAAGTTGCATACACTAAGTGGATACAGGTTTTTGTTTATCAGCTACCTTTGTAAAGTGACCTTAAACTTCACTTTAATAAACTTACTAGCAAATAATATATTCTTAAAAAGTTGTTACTGGTAATTCTTTCTTTTTTCTTTTAAATTTTAATATTTTTTTGCTGGTAATTCTTGAACTTAGGCAAATTCTTCCCCCGGCCCACATGTCACCCTTGTCACACCATGTGGCATTCTCTTATTTTTCTCATACATTTATATGCACCACATATAATTTGTGTGGTCACAAGTTCTGGGGCAATCGTATTTTAATAAGCAAGTAGTCTACCATTTAAATAAAGCTTGCTTCTCAGTGTTCTGCTGCATGCAGATACACATCACAATCTAAAAGAAGATGCCAGAACTTCCACATCTATCCAGGAGGAGTGACAAGCATCCTGTACCTATGAGCCATTTAAACTGCTGTGAAACATCTCCCTTTGTAATGAAAGTGATTTATTCATGGGCGATGCTAGATGTAGGTGGAAAGGACATTAAAGGGACATACTCACCGATAAGATCTGGTCTCCTCTCTGGAGCTCCCCACTCAGGTCTGCTGGTCCACCGGCCAGAATGAAGGATACAAAAATACCTTCTCCGTCTTCTCCACCCACAATGTTGAAGCCCAGGCCAGTGGAGCCTTTGTGAAGGACCACCTTTCGGGGCTCCCTGTAGAAACAAATGGAGAACACAGTTCATAGGGTGACCCTTCTCAGACTTTCAGATTCTGCTTGGTTTTTTTGTTTTTTGTTTTTTGTTTCTGTTTTTACTATGTTGTAATATGTGATACCACATGTTTACCACCTACTGCAATGACAGTGGCTTGCCATATTAAAATGAATTTGCAGATTATGAAAGCTCTCATAAGGGTTTATCTTACCTGAATAAGTTAAACCCTTATAGTTTACCTGAATTCTCATTACAACTATCAACATCTCATGTAACACCATTCCTGGAACACCAGTTTTTCTCTCTTAAAAAAAGACAAGAAAAGAGTTGGGGCTGGAGAGATGGCTCAGCAGTTAAGAGCACTAACTGTTCTTCTAGAGATCCTGAGTTCAATTCCCAGCAACTACATGTTGGCTCACAACCATCTGTAATGGGATTCGATGCCCTCTTCTGGTGTGTCTGAACACAGTGACAGTGTACTCATACATATAACATAAATAATTCTTTTTTTTAAAATTGTAATAGTATTCATCATAAAATAGTTACCAGAATGGAAAGGCTAAAAAATAAAGGAGAGATTTTGATGAGAGAGGAATCAGATTGAACCTTGCAGGTGGTAGAATGCCCTGGAATCTCTGAGTCACCAAGAGTATTTAAATGGAGAAGATTAACAAGTGATCACACATACTGTTGGGCTGCTGATGTGTTGGGAGGCAGGAAAATCACTTAGAGTGTATTTCAAGAAACCCAGGTGTGAAACAATGACAGCTGGAGGAAAGTTGACCACAGTGAGGATGAAAAGGAAGGACAGAGGAGCCTATGAAGAAGGGGCACGGTATTGGAGAGAGTGAAAGAGCTACTACTAAATAACTGGCAAAAAAGAAGGGCTGAGGGGATGAGCTAGATTAGACATTGTCTATTCTAGCTAATACTCACACACCCCTGTGCAGATATTCTGAGGCAAATGGAAACAAAGGTGAATTGAAGTTCCCCCCCGAAAACAAAAACTCAAAACCAACCAAACAAACAAATCAAAACCAAACAAACCACACCCGTGTTACAGATTCTGGAAGGTTGATTCATTTTTCTTCCTCTTCCTCCTCTTCTTCCTCCTCCCTCCATTCCTCCCTCTCTTTCTGGTCTCTGTTTCTCTGTCTCTGTCTCTGTCTCTGTCTCTCTCTGTCTCTCTGTTCGCTGTCCCCCCCCACCCCTGTTCTCTCTATGTTTCAGTGTTCATGGGTGTTCCAGTGACAAGCATGTGTGTAGAGGCTAGAGGTCATCAATCTCAGGTGACATTGCTAAGACACTGTCTGCTTAACCTCTTCAGGCAGTATTTCTCACTGACTTTGAACTCACTGCAAAGGTTAGACTGACTGGCTAGAGAGCCCCAGGCATTCAGCTGTCTCTGCCCACAGAGCTGAGATTACAAGTGTGTGCCATCATGCCTGAATTTTTTATGGATCCTGCAGTTTGAACTCAGGTCAGATGCTTGCTAAGACTCTCAAATTAGACATTTCTCCTGCCCCTAATTAAATTTTCTTTTAAAAATTATTATTATTTTTAATTATGATTTTATCTTGTGTGAATGTGTGTGCATATGTGTGTTTGTGTGTGCATGTACGTGTGCATGTGCATGTGTGTGTAGGCCAGAGACCAGCTTTGGGAAGTCAGTCATTTCAGTTTATTGTGGGTTCTAAGAATCAGCCTAACATCATCAGGTTAGTGCAAGTTAGTTAACTTATCAGCTGAAACATCTCACCAGCTTTCATTCAGTTTTCCTTAACATTAATTTAAAAATGTCTTCTGTCGGCCTAAGACAGATCAAGGAGCCTTTCTACCATCTACCTTTCTCTTCTAAACATCTTAGTTCCAATAACTAAAGTCCTTTTGTTTTCCTCTTAATGATATATGGATAGTAAGGAACCATCCAATATTTCTTTATGCTAATGATATGGAGAGTTTATTTGCAACCAGAAGTCCATGCTTAAAATGATATATCTATGTAGAACTTAATTATAAGCATGTAAAATGCACAACCCAGCTTTAACTAAAAATAGATATGGTATATAGTTCTAGGCAAATTGATATACATGCTTACTATACTATATAGTTATAATCTATAAATACTAGATAAGCACTAACTGTATCTTGGACTTTTCTAGGTGGGTGTGCTCTCAGAATGTTTCCAAATTACATGAAAATTCTTGCCCTGGTGGATTTATATTGTACTAATAAACCATAGACACAGTATCTGAATTTACTCTCTACTCTGTTAGAAATGCATATTTGGAGAAAAAGAGAAAGGTGAGTAATGTGGTTTGATATGTGGTAAGCCTAGGCTGTACACACCAAGGAGGAAATGTTTGTGGACACTGGTCATGTAGATACTCAAGAAAAGATTCTGTACCTGGAGGAGGAGCTAATAAGAACACCTTAGTGTGTGAAGGTTCTGATGTCACAGAACCAGGATATCAATGTGGCTAAACTGTGAGTCAATTCTGTATTAGCAAATATTGACTATCTTTTCTCATTTGAAGGTCCTGGTGTTCAGTGGGACAAGGCATTGTAGGTATTAAGTTGTAAGGTGCTAGATCCTGTAGATTTTTTCATCAGGAAGTTGATCTGTTTAGCATATGTATATTTATATTCAGTAATGCCTCCCCAGTACAGCATTTCCATTTATGACAACTGTGAAAGTCTGGGAGCTCAGTTCCCTAGCAGCAGGGGAGAAGTAAAGAAATTCACTTATTCTACCTCACTGCCAATGGCTGGGGCAGAAGCTCAGCTCCCATGTGGGTGCTGCTGGCACTACCAGGCAGGCAAGGGACTCTAAATGCTTTCTCTTTCTGTGATAAAATAACATGACAAAATACACGTAAGGAAGGGCGAGGGTAATTTCGTCTTACAGCTCCAGAGGGATAGAGTCCATAATGACAGGGAAGGTCTGGTAGCAGGAAAAAGGACACTCTTACATTCACGCACAGAAAGCACAGAGACAGAACAGGAAGCAAAGTGAAGTTATAAAGCTCAAATCCCACCCATATTGATATACTTCCCCCAAGCAAGACTCTACTTTACAAAAAAAAAAAACAAAAAAACCCTTTTATTAATTGTGAGTTTCACATCATGCATCCCAGTCTCATTCATCTCCCTGTCCCTTTGTTGCCCTTGCAACCTCCCACACAAAAGAAAATAAAGAACAACAACAACAAAAAAAAAAAATAGAAAACATCTTGTCATGGAAGCTGTAGTATGTCCTACAGTGTGTCCCACAGCATATTCCTGTCTATACATCTATACTTGCAAATGTTCGCTGCAATAAGTCATTGTTCTCATTTGGGGTCTCTGGCTTCTGCTATACTATCAATGTTTATTGTCACCAGGACTCTCTTGTTTATCCTGTTGTTGCCCATGACACACATGGATATCCCACAGCTTTAGGTCTGCAGGACAGGCCCTTAAACACACTTTTGCGGTTCATAGATGAGATAGATTTTGGGGTGGGCCAACTCAACACCCTAGATCTGGACTTGGGTGGTAGCTGATTTGGCCAGCCCACCAGCTCTCTGTTACCTGCCCCACTAGGGTTAGCTCTCTAGAACCACTTCTGCTAGCTTACCCACTGCCACCACCAGCTCTCACATCCTTGGGGACTCACTGTCATACTCTCAGGGCCGGTTCACCTGTGTCCCCATCACCAGGGCCAGCTGCACTGGGTTGCTCAGGTGAGGTACAAGACCTGATCTGAGTGCTGTAGCCAGTGAAGGGCGGGGACAGTTCTGTTCTCATGACCCCTCGGCCAGCTCTCCTGACTGTCATGGGCGATGAGGGAGTGCAGAGTATCGTCCCTGTGGCCATGCCTCTTCACTGCAGAGAGTGGTGGGGCAAGCTCTCTTATGACCTCAGGTGGGGCAAGGTCATGCTCATGAGCTCAGGGCCAGCTATCCTCACCCTGCCATCAGGGCCAGCTCGACTGTGCTGTCCAGGAGGGGTGCAGGACCTGCTCTCCCGAGTGTTGTTGCTCACAAAGGCTTTACTTCTTAAAAATCCCATAACCTCTTCAAACAGGACCACCAACTAGGGAGGAAGTGCTTAACTACATGAGCCTATGGGGGAAACCTCTCACTTGAATCACACAAAAGTAGCACAACTTTCCTCTTCATCTTTCTGCCTCAGCGATTCTGGGCAGGGTGGAAATTCAATTCTCATTCTATCTACTGACTTTAGTTCAGTGGAGGAAGGAAGAGGAGAGCTTGCTTATAATTGATTTTCCTGGTTGCTTGGTAGAAGTGTAGATAAGTTTACTTTTCTGGGAGACCCATGATAGCACGGGGGTGAGAGGCTTTATTCCTTTCACGTTTGGCTAAGGTAGGGCCAGGGCAGCATTATCAAATCTGCTCCTGGAAGTAACCCCTCACCTACACTCCTGTAAGTAATTCCAAATAAAACCAAGTTGGACTTTGGTAATATCTGTACTTTGTGAGTAGACTGGTATGTTGGGTCTCACCAGAAAAAGACTTGTCATGCAACAGATGTGTAGGAGGATCCAGCAGAACTTGGGGGAGGGAAAAGAATATGATTAAAATATATTGTATGAAAAAGTAAAAAAAAAAAATCACAGTCCTTCCTTGTTAACTCATCCTTCCCCCAGACCCTAGTCTAGAATAAAGGGTTGAATTTTGGGTTTTGGCTTGTTTGTGCCTGTTGGTCATTGTATAATGTAGGATCTCCAGTAGTTTATCTAGTACATAAAAGACGCAAGAAAACAAGGAAGGTCTCAGGAACTCATAGCTGCCCTTTCATGCCTTTTTTGAGGCAGTTTGCTTCTTCTTCACACTTCTTTCTAGAGATTTCTTTTTTAGAGATTTCTTGTTTGTTGGTTTTATCATGTTCAATGTTTATTTTAAATATGATTGTCTATTAAATGTGAGTGAAGATTAGAGAGGAATGATAGGTCCATGTGAAGGGACACTAGTCTGCTCAAGCATGTGGCTCTCGCAGGCCTTGCCCTTCTTCCCATTCCTCTGTCTTGCTGAAAACTAGTAGATTATATTCCTAAAGCTAGGCACCAAGGTCTATTTGACCTTTTCCTCCTTCTGAGGCTGACTACCAAGGTCCAGCTATTGAAGTATTGAAGTTCCACAACCAAAAGCCCCTTTGACTCAACTAGTTAATGTGCTCAATTAAAAATTAAACACCTCATCCCAGCATAGGGTTTCCCCCTTTACCTTTATAAACCAGTTAGTTTTCCTATGGGCCATGGCTGGCTGTCTCTTCTCCATCCAGAGGCAGTCCTTTGTTCTCTCAGGACAAATACCCCCTCTCCTCTCTCCCTTGTTTCCTTCTCCTCCTCCACCTTTTGTTCCTCTGGGGCAAATCAATCTCCTTTGTGTTGAGAACTTGGTCGTGGGGTATCCTGATAGTGGTCTCTTACGTATGTCAGTTATTCATTGCACATGCTGTGCTTTGCATATGTAACAGGAGTGTTGCATTTCAGGGAGGGTGCTAGCTCATACATCCTTCACTAGAATGTGTACTGGAGCCCAGGCATAAGCACTTCCTCAGCGCAGCAAGAGACTTGACAATCCAAAGGAACACAGAAAATGGCTATTGAGAGAATGGACACACTCCCACAGTGATTTAGGCCTTCACTTCAGATTACAATTATTTATGCAAATGTCTTTCCTCCTTTCTAGCATTTTAATTAGGGATTGAAAAATACATACACAACAGGGATGGTAATGACAGCCTAAGAAAGTGAAAAGGGCTGAAGAGGGATTATGGCACCTTTCATCTAAAGAGGACTGCAAATAGCTAACTACATGATGACTTCAAGGAGGATTTGTCTCATTTGAACACTGCCTTTGTCTCCAGGTTCTTTTAAAGATAAGCCAAGAATCTAGATTTTATGTAAAATTTCTAGCATTTTAAATCAACAAAGATAAAAAAACAAATAAAAGCACCATGCAGTTCCAACTCTACCCTTCTTTGTTATGGATCCAATTAGGGGTGCCAGTGTGAATGGCATGATGGGAAGTTTTATGACACATCAGGTACCTGTTTGGCATTGATGAGATTTGACATCTGGTAATTCTCTGTCCTTCTAAGCTGATTTAGGAGTCGATATTCAGTGCCAGTTCTACCCTTCCCTTTCAAGTTCTCTCACTCTGGGATAATTTCCCCTTTTGCTGTCCCTTTCCTTTATCTCCTTTTGTTCTTTTTACAATACAATTGCTGAAGTCTCATCCTCTTTGTGATGACTGGTCTCAACCATTTCAAGCCAGCATTCTCTTGTTTACATGTTTAGTGTCAAGGAATGACTCTGGATCTGATAACTGAATGTCTTGGATTTCTGTGAAGCATATTTTGTGTGAGCTACACAGCTTCCAGACTGGTATAATGTCCTGGGGTGTAATGGTAGTTAAACCTAGAATGATCAACAAATACTTGATAATTAAGTAAGTAAACCAACACACAAATTTACAAAGGATGCAAATATTTTTTTATACAGAGACACTGTCTCTTATTTGCTATTCTGTTCTTCTTCCAGAATGTAGATGGTCTCAAGACCATTATCAGCCATTATACACTGACAGTGGAACAAAATTCTAAACCCCCATTCTTTAGTCATGACTTGGTGCAGGTAACTTGACTGTGAACATCTGAAAGTCACTTCCATCAGATGTCCAATGCTCTACTGATCCGGACGGATAGAATAGTAGTAGAGAAAGTATTCTATCCATGTGGCTATCGCAATGCTTCTTATCCTGACTGGGTTTACATCTATAGTAATTAACTTGAGAGCAATGTCCGCACCATTAGTCTTTTGTCTTCAATACTTAGTATGGAATTAAGTGCTCTCTATTTGTTAATTGCAATTTTCATATTATATCTTGAACATGGACTCTGAAGGAGCTAGAATCTACTCCTGATAATATCAGCAGGTTTCGAAAGGACTCATGCAAATATATGTTTGATTTATCTAGCCAGTCTGTTAGTAAATAGACACTTCTGGAATTCCTATTCAATTAGGCACTGTGACTATAAATATTAAATAGCCTGAGGTCGGAAGGCTAATTGGAGAAAAACAAAGAACAAGAATACTGCTATGACAGAGACTTGAAAGCAATAAACTAATACAGATAAGAGTAAAGAATGAGTAATTGAAAGAGTTTATCCTTGTCTTACCATGACCCCTGCAAATGTGCTAAACTCATTTACACAGTGCTACCTTTTTCTTAATGCAAAAAAAGCCTCCTAGTTATCAAACCCCTGGGGTGCTGGGCAATTCAAAAAAAAAAAAAAGGCCAGTTTGTTCTGCTCTAAGATGTATCAGGTCACCTGCTAGGTGAAATCATGGGGGCACCCTAAGGTAGCTGGGAGTTTTGGGGAGAAGAGTACCATGTGATTTTTTCCTTTAATTCTACATGGTTCAAGTGGGTTCAGGATTCAAGGAAAAAATTACCACTTAAACCTGAAGGACTTATGTTGAGGACTTACCCTCCATAAGACTGTTATCCACTGTCTTTTAAAAACATGTATTTGTCTCTGTGATTCTCTGCTTCTGAAGCCTTCAGTGTACCTTCTGGATTGTCTACATGATAAATTTGTGTGACCCAAAAGTATAAACACTTTTAGATTTGTTGTTGCTGTTATGTTTTTGCTTGTACTTCTGGGATGTATCACAGACAGAGCACATTAAGAATCACACAACAGCTATGTTTCAGGAAAATCCAAGTGAAATGTTGAGGGGATGTGAGGCAGTGCTGTGATTCCACAAGGAGGGAACAGAAAGAAGCAGGACATTGTCCCCTGCAGCTCAGGTTCTGAGCTGGGTACTGCCAGGAATAATATATAGCTTGTAAGAAGCCATAAAATTCAGGTAAGATAATAAGAAAACTGGGGTGAGCGATGAGTCTGCCTGGCTCATAGGTGACAGGGGTCAGTTACTAAGGGATCTCCAGCACAGGGAGGCAGGTGTGTGCTTTAGTTCAGGCTCCATATTAAAAACACGAATAGACCATCGTAGTTGGTGTATTCATAGCACAGGAAGCAGGCTCAACTGGCTTTCCTAGCTAAATTGTAGCACCCATGAAGACTGTTAGCTGACCTAAACCCTCTCTCAGAGTTTAGGTTTACTAAGCCGTGTGCTCATTAAAAACTGTGTTCACATAGTGATTTTTCCTAATGGGACAGTGTGCTAATGAGCATACTCTGTTATCTTGAGAAGTCAAAATATTATTGTAAAATAAAAGTAAGAGTATAGCATGTGAATTTGCTTATCCCTGGATACACTGACAAAAAGTAAGTTTCAGAATGTGTAGACCTAAGGGCTAGATCATTGCCATGATGATCCAGGACAACTGCTATCCTCTTAGGTCATGTCTGCAGAGACAGTCTCTCTGAGCTCTCATTCCTATATTTCTTTACAAGCACAACTTTGCACATGTGAGCAGTGTTAGGGAGAAGAGACAGTGGTAGATTAAAGAAGTGTCTTTTTTTCACAATAGGAAAATGTGCATTAGCATAACTGTGAGGGCAAGCAGAGAGGGTGAGCCCGGGGAGGTCAACTGCAGCAAGCTTCAGAGCTCTTGAGAAATTAATTATTACTCATGTCACATAGTTTCATGAGCTGGGTCCTCAGAAGACTGCAGTACAACACATGCCACATATTCAAAGAACTAATTAGTGTGGTCAGTCAAAAAGCCAGTCAAGTGGAGAGAGAAATTTTGTTGAAGTGTTGTTGCAAGGACGTGCTAAAACAATACATTTGGATTTTGGCATTGTGGGTTGGAGATCTATGCTGGACTTGAGGTAAGCAACAGAGGATAGGCTAACTTCAGCCTTCCCTCTATTTCCTGTTGTGTTTTATATTTCTAACACTGTTGATTATTTTAAATGGTTATTTTGTTAAATAAAACTAAATGACATTTGTATAGTTAATTCTTGTGCTATAAAATTTCAAGTCCCCCAGGCTTGGTAAAAATATTGAAATACCATTTGAAAGTTTTACAAAAGTCATGGTATAAGCATAACTATTATTTGCCAGTTGGGATTGACTTTAATAACAGTTTTGTATATTATTCTGAAAGACAAGTACGTTTTATGAAGTGATTTTTAAAAACTTCTTTTGAGTCCGAGCCCTATGGAACAACAAAATTTCAGTCATCAGTGTGACATCCAGGCATTGCACTGGCTTCACTAAGAGCTTCAAGTTTTACAACTCTTAACTCTAATTTGGGAACATCATTTCATTGTAGACAAAGTTTAACCTGAACCCAGCTTTCTAGCTTTCTAGTTCAACATTAACCATTGGCTATTTCTGACACATTCCTTATTCTTACTTATTTAATAATCTGATTTTTACTCTACAGCCTAGAACTAGTGGCCTCCTCTCCCCATTTATTCCTCCTGAGCACTGGGGAATTTTCTCTGGAGAACAAAAACAGGATGAAGCTTAGTAATAAAGCTTTGTAGTTCAGTTTGCACATTTTCAGCCACACCACCCCACTCTGTACCAAATGTCTCTAGAAAAACTGACAATCTTTAGTATGTGTGTCCATGCTCGGCTTTGAACAAGACATCTCTGATCAATAGCTGTATGAAAAAGCTAGTGGAGAGAAAGGCAAACAGAATCTAAATGACTCCTAGTCCTAGCATTTCAAATACTTTCTTAATGAAAACAGGGGTCTTTCTACTTCTCAGTCCCAATTCTATTACAATATTGCATTTCAAGTATCTATGTGACTATGCTGCTGTTGGGGGATCATTTCTAAGAGAAGAGAGATGATGAATGGCTCCTCTTTTAGTTCCACTCTAAGGCATTCTGAAGTTACCAACTTTCCTCTTTACATCTCCACAGTAGAAGTTTCTGAGACAATAGAAATCGACTATGACTATCTTATCCAAAGTTGTAGTAATGTGCTATTAGAAGCATGTCTGGTATGACCAAGAAAATTTAACATCTTTTTAGTTATTCAGTCATTAATATTATATAATTCCAGGTACCTAGTTGCTGCTTAATTGACAGTGTAGACCTAGAGTCTTATTTTCTTTTTCTCATCAAAGGGAATGTATGTTTTCAATTCCAGTCTTTTGTCTCTGTTCTTTCTTAGTCTCCTTAAAAGATTTTTATCTGGTAAATTCCTATTGCTGAAGATACCAGGTACTTTGGAAACAAGACCTGGAGGACACAAGCTAGATCTCCCTTGAAAACCTCCTTCCTGAAGATGAGCTTTCATAGCACTGGAAGGTGCTATACAAGCTTACAAGAGAGAAGCAATCAAAAATTCCACCCCAGTTGTAGTGTGATCTACAAAACACAACAAGTAGCATGGCATGATAACCCCAAGGGTGAAGTAGTGGTACTCATATTTAGGTAGTAACCATTAGCTCTCTAATTGGAATTAAGGTCTGCTATACAGGAGGGAAATCATACCTGGTAGTGGAAACTTAGCCAGCTGCTTGGGGCTAGTGAAGTCGCTGATCTTGGCAGAGAGCTCTAACTGCCACTTTACTCAGCCCGCATACTTCCTAACTGCATTCTAAATATGTATCTTTATGCCCGCAGATAAATGTGACTCTCACCACTCATCAAAAGAAACTTCTTTTTGTAATAGACAGAGACAACTATAGAAAACTACAAGTGGTCATAGTGCAGAGAATGTATGACCATAAGATTTCCACTCCAGTTGCTGAATGTACAACACAACTCCTGTAGCCAAGGCTCAGGGAGCATTGCAGAAGAGGGACTAGGTAGACTTGAAGAGCCAGAGAACCGGGGAATCTGTTGGGAAATTGTGTCTCTGAGAAATTACAGGTAGATCTCACCAGTGATACTTAACAATACAGATGCCTAAATAAGACCTTGAAAAGTGTAATATCAACAAGCAGGCTACTATGAAAGGAGGATGTTTCGTAGGGAACCATCCATCAGATGCAATTACAGGCAACACAGGAATGCTGATAGAAGAATACACACCTCTCCCCAGGGAGGAGCATCTGAGTTAGTCATTCAATAATAAGTGATTAGTCCTAAAATCATATACATACAAGTCACACTAAGCAGACTGAATGGATTGTATGTGTACATTTTTATAGGTATGCAACAATAGCAAAGAAAAATCAGTTATGATTTCGAGTAGGAGCAAATTGGGGATTAGTTCATAGGAGGAAATAGAGAGAGGAAAAGGAAGATAAAGACATTTTAATTATATTTTGATATAAAGGTAAAATGAAGGTTAAAAAGATTCTTATTTGCCTTTCACAAAACTTAGGTCCTTGGCCACCTCCTCCATACTTCTTTCCTTGGAAGAACTTTTATTCTTCCTTAGACCCCAGTTTAAATGCGACTGCCACAACGCCATCCAAAGCAGCCCGAGCTTCATATTTTCTGTCATATTCTCCCATGTGCCTCATTCATGATGCTTGTCTCACAGTGAAGTATCTTTGTCAATGCTCATTACTTTGCCTGCTCCCCATCTCTGGCTGAGAGGTACTTTATTATAGAAGCATAGCAGCTCTCTTGTGCCCGACATGTATTGTGGACTTCATTGTTGAATGAACCAATAAATGTCTGGCCTTATCTTTTTCCATTACTGATGATTTGCTAATCCCTCTCACTCAGATCAGCATCATCCACATCAGATTTCCATGTGACTACTCTAGAATGAAATTACTGTCTTCCATGGAAACCGACTTTCCCCTTATCTTGGTTAATGATGTTGGTCCAATCTCACAAATCAGAAACTTCTGCATTTTGCCTCCCTCCTCTCACCCGGTACTGCTAATATCCAATGAATGCAATCTGTTTTCCCACTGAAATGCCTACTGACCCACTTTTGTATTGTTTTATTCAGTGCCTTATCGTGCAAACTTAGGTCTCTTTAAGGAGTCTTTAGCAAGGTTCTTTCTACCTCTGCTTAATCTTTGGACCCTCTACTCTGTATTGCTTCCAAAGAATTCTTTTTTAAAGATGAAAACAAATCTGGGTGTGGTAGTTCATGCTTGTAACCCCAGTATTCCTGAAAGTGGGAACCAGAGAATCAATACTTGAGGTGAGTCTCATTTACACAGCAAATCTGAGGTCAACCCAAGCTATATGAGGACTTTATCAGAAAAACAAAAACAACCAACCAATCAAAAACAAACAAACAAAAACAAAACAAGTCCCCGCCCCACAGACCAGTGGGTCGAAGACCATCAGAAAACAGTTATTTACATTATAATTCATAACGGTAGTACAATTATAGTTATGAAGTAGCAATGGGAATAACTTTATGGATGGGGGTCACCATAATATGAGGAACTGTATTAACTGGTTGCAGCATTAGGAAGGTTGAAAACCACTACCCTAGATTTACAAACATCTATGTCATCTTCCTTTTTGAAAGCATTCACGTCTACATTGCCTGTGGGACGATGGTGGTGGTGAAAACTCCTGTGGGATATTGCCTTAGGCTCTCCCACCTGCCTATCTCTCACCCAGCCACTGTGAACCAGCACTCCACTCTCTACCTCTAAGAGTCTGAGCTTTGTAGATTTCTCATAGCACTGATCATGTGTCATTTATCTCTATGCGCTTGGATTTTTCAGACATAAATAGCACAAAGTTCCAGATAGGTAGGATGAAGGATTCTGATGTTCTAATGCACAGCAAGATGACTGTAGTTGATAACATCACAGTGCTGAGCTAAAATAATTTTAAAGATACTCAGCTCAAAGAAATGATAAACCATTAAGATGACAGACAGATATGCAAACTACTCAGACTTGATAATCCCAGAATGTGTCATACATCGACTCTCACTAGGTTCTCTACAAATAGGTGTAAAATTTTTGTTAATTGAAAATAAAAGAACCCCTATGTGCTCCTTTTTTCTCCCCTTTTTATTAAATTGGGTATTTCTTATTTACATTTCCCAGTTTCCTGTCCATCAGCCTCCTAAGCCCTCCCCCTCCCCTTCATGAGTGTTCCCCTTCCCACCCCACCCCCCATTACCGCCCCCAACAATCCCCTACACTGGAGTTTCAAGAGAAATCAACTCTTGGTATTGTGCTTGAAGGTAGAAATATAATTATAAATGCAATTTAACTCCTGATGTCATGGTCTCTAACTATGAGGGTAGAAGATACATAGAAACAACAAATTATGCTATAATTACACCCATTATTCCACAGCATCTTAGATAGATACATTTTCTAACAGATAAGAGAGCACCAATTTGACACAGACTGTAAGTGGAAGGATGTTTCATGAATAAGGAAAGGCAGCTCAGAGAGAATAAATGGGGTTTGAGAAAAGGCACATTCTCACATGTGACTGGATTAAAGGATTACAGAGGGACTGTGGTGGAGCCCTGGAGGCAGAAGCAAGACCAGGAGAATGCCCTTGAATAATATAGAGACTCAATTATCAAGTCTCCAGAAAACAGAGCAGAGCTCTTCATTCAACCAATAGTGCCCACAAAAGCTGCCGGGACAGACCTGGCCGATGATGAGGCATAGAAAATGACATAAGACCTCTTTTTTGCTGAGATGTTTATGCTCTGAGTTGCCTGTTGATCTGTGCCTGTTCCTATAAGATATCTTTCAGTCTCAGCCCTTCAATAGCTCAGAATATAACAGATGAAGAAATAGAGTCAATTGTAAATATATTGGGTCATGCTGGAGTTGAGTGGTCTGCTTATCCAATCTGATTAGACTCCTTATGAGAAAACATCCAAGAAAAGTGAGATACACCAAACATGCTATGTAATGCGAGAAGTGACATGGGAACTACACATCTGCAAACCAAGATATATTTAAGATTGCCATCCATCCATCCATCATAATCTAGGAAGAGGCAGGGAAAGATTCCAACAACAGTTTCAGAGAGGTTATGGTTTTCTAACATTATCGTTTTAGACTGTAGTACTTAGAAATACGGAACAATCACTCTCTATTGTTTTAAGCACCTAGTGAGAGACAGTTTGTCACAGCACTGGAATCCAATCTGTTGACTTAAAGGTTAGCCAAACCAATGAACAGGAGGAAAGAGTGGAGGGGCAGGTTTCACTGGGCTTGAGCCAATTCCAGGCCTGTCAATTTAGACAGCTGTTCTGGAGTAAAAGGCAATTAATTTTACCTTTATTTTTGTAGCTACTAACTTGAAATATGTGTGCCCTTTGGTAGCTGTCACCCACCAGGTGCCTGGGCAATGGCTTAGTATTCAATGGCAAGGTTTCCAATAAACCTTGCTAATAGAATTTCAGAAGTTCCTACATACTTCAGGTATCTAAAGAAGAATTATTACAGAAAAAAATTGCAGAGCACTAACACGAATACATTCACTATAAGCTACAATGGAATGGATGTAATTCTCCCTCAGTGGTAAAATAGGAATGTACAAACATTCACTAACCACTAACCTTTGTTCATCCTTAGAACTTGTGTTTAGTGCATCGTTCAACTGCCTTCTCTGGGGATATTTACTTGTTGTCTTGTAAAAATGTCCTTGTAGCTTTTTCTTGCTGCAAGTTTTAATTTTTTAATAATTGAACAGAAATCTGTATATACCGAGTAGTTAACTCATGAATTTTCTAGTTCTTCCCCTTTCCTCATTAAGCAAAGCAGCTCCAGGTTATTGGTTCACATTCAGCCTTTTCCAATAGGGAAACTTCATTTCTCTCCTTGACCTACTTTTGCCCAACTGTCTACCTTTAGAACTGAAGTTGCCTCAAGCTTATCTTGGGTATGCCATTCCTAATTTCTTGGATCAATTTTCTGACTTAATATGTTGGCATTTTAGCATCAACCTTAGACACTGGCATGAACACAACACTTTCCTCTAACAAACATTCAGAGCCTCACGGTTCTGATACATAGAAATACTCTAAATGTTGATCTCATTAAAGCTCTTTGACTTTCATTAAATAACTGTCTTTTTCTCCAAAGGCCTGATTCTCCCTCCTTTGACCTTTTTTCCCATCTGTAATTGTAATTATAATTGCAATTCTATTTGTATTTCTTTGCATTGTAGTTGTAGTCCCTTCTGTATCCTTGGAGGGAGAATTCCTGTGCCTTTATTGGTATCTGAACATTCATTCTTTTTGCTTCTTAACGTTAGCTTTCCATTCCAATAGCAATTCCATTGCATCAGCCTCCTATCGTAACTACCATAGTAACCATACTTTATCTCTTAACTCACTGAATAAAGATCAATTGAGGAATACTATATTCCAGGAGTGCTCTATAATTCCAGGAAAGCTATAAAGCAGACAGTTTTTGCTTCCCAGAAGTTTATAATAAAGAGGTATGTGTATCAAAAGGCTAAGGCAGTAACCATTAAAATAACAATCATTTATTTGAAAACCTGAATTTTGACTCTTTGATCACTTAGTGTCTTATTCATGTTTTGAGCTGCATCTGACACAAGTGCATACTGCTGACAGGTATTTGTTGTGATAACAGCTCTTAGTAAACTTTCTCATATTGATCATAAAAAAATATCTACAAACTCCAACTCATGGTGAGCAACTCAAAACTTGCCTACTAAGAGGAAGGCAGAGATGCCTCTTCTACTACTGCTCTGTAGCACCAAGGCAAGTCTGCATAATTAAATAAGCTTAGAGAAGGAAATTGAGAGTTAACGGGCTTGTAAGGCAGGAATGAAACTGTCTTTGTTTATAGATGATGTAATTGTCTATATGGAAATTCCAAAGGAACGACAAAACTAACTCCAGCACTCCACTCAAATCAGAAACTACTTAGCAATTTCAACATGGTTTTTGGATACAAGATTAGCACATAAAACCCAATCATTTTCTCATCCGCTAGAAAAATAAGGAGAAATGGGAACCATAATGTCATTTTGCATCTATATTAATATGAAATACTTATGTTTAAATATATGGATATAAGTATAAAATTTTCATAAGCAAAACTATACAACTCTAATAAAAAACACAAAGAAGTAAATAAATGGAGGGGTTATTGTAGATTCATTAAGGATATTCAATACATTCTCATTTATTTTATTGCTTCAGTACAATCTCAACAAAAATTCCAGCAAGTTGTTTTGTGGATATAAACAAACCAATTCTAAAATTAATATGGAAATCTAGAAAAATACAGAGGAGTAAGAAAACACTGAAAAAAAGAATACAGTTGGAAGACTGATATCACTGATTCAAAGATTTACAAGAGGCTGAATCAATCAAGGCATTGTGATACTGGCCAAGAGTAAAGCCCAAAACAATGGAACTGAAGATGCCCAGAAATGCAGCAGAGGACAGGTTCATGGAAAAAGTTATCTACTTGATCAGAATATTTTATAAAATAATACTGGAAAAATAGGACAGGCACATACTAAAACCAAAAACCAAACCAGAATCACCATTCAGAAAAATTAACTTGGGCTGCAGAGATGGCTCAGTGGTTAAGCGCATTGACTGCTCTTCCAGAGATCCTGAGTTCAAATCCTAGCAACTGCATGGTGGCCCTAAACCATCTGTAACGAGATCTGATGCCCTCTTCTGGGG
This sequence comes from Rattus norvegicus, assembly GCF_021556685.1. Lineage (NCBI taxonomy): Eukaryota > Metazoa > Chordata > Mammalia > Rodentia > Muridae > Rattus > Rattus norvegicus. Next base: position 158,670,919 of record NC_141534.1, on the reverse strand, counting down.
TGTTTGAAGACAGCTACATTGTACTTATATATACTAAATAAATAAATGTTTAAAAAGAAAAATGAATTTAAAACAGAGTTAAATAAAAGATATAGTATACAACTTGTAGAAGAAGATAACATAATGAAAAATCTAATGGATATTGTGTTTGTCTATGATTTTTTGAGGTGCATGTTCAAAGGAATGATTTATGAAATAAATAATTGATCAGAAGACTTTATTAAAATAAAAGAGGCTCTACCAACTATAATGTGAGGAGAATGAAAAAGAGTAAAGTGTTACTATTTTACAATGGGTAGAACTAGAGGTCATTATATGCACTGAAATAAGGTGGCCACAGAAAGATAAGAACTGAATGATCACAACCACATGTGAACTATGGAAGGTTGACCTCATAGAAGTGGAGAGTAGAATGGCCATCACTAGAAAGCCACAGAAGTAGGGAGTCATGGGGAGTTAAACATCAGGTACAAAGTTAGAGTTTGATTGAATTAAGACTTTCTGGTATGCTATTACATATTAGTATCACCATAGATCTGTTTTGCTGAAATATACATGTTTAAGCTGATTTGAACATTATACAATATATTCATGAATGAAAGATTGAATGGTAAACTATTCATATTTCTTATTTTGTTTTCATGTCAGTTAGAAGGTTAGCAAAAAAAGGGGCATGAATCATATAACTTAAAATGAGCCAAAGACCTTAAGCAGCAAGCTATCCAGATGTTAGACAAGCGCATAAAAACATGCTGTGGAGAGGGAAATCTATGAATAAAGAGCTTTTCAAAAATGAAAGAATGATGTCTAACACCTTAAATGGTAATTAAATTATGAAATTATGAGCATAATTTATATGTTCATGATGCTGCACATTTGAGCTCATTTAGGAAATTCATTAAAACAACAATGGAATAGCATTATCTACCTAGTAGCATTTATAAAAGGCGAACACCACAGACACCAAGTGCTGGTAGAGATGTATATCAATAGATACTCCCTTCATGCACTGTTTGTCAGGGACGCAAAATGCCTCAGTTGCTTAGGAAAAGCTTCGGTGGTTTCCTATAGAACCAGGAATAGTTTTCTCACACAACTCATCAATTATGTTCATTGGTATTTATCCAAATAAACTAAAAACTTATGTCTAAATAAGGTCTATACAGAGATAGTTGTAGCAACTCTCTTTTGCCCCTTGAAGTAGATAGGCACTAAAATATCCTGCAGTCCATGAATGGATAAACTCTGGAATATATTGAACATGAGATGTTATTTAGCAGTAAAAAGGAATGAGCTTTTCAGCCATAAAAGGGAACAGAGAAAACTTAAATACATATTACTAAGTAAAAGAATTCAATATGAAAAAGTGGTATACTAAACTAGACCAAAAATATGTATGGCCTTCTGAGAAGTAAAAATTTTACAGACAAAAAAATAATCGGTTGTTGCCAGAGACCAGAACCATTTAAGGAAGTAAACTACACTTATTCCATGGTATTTTGTAGTGACTGGTTTCTGAAGCCCCTATTGACACTAAAATCTATGGATTCCCAGGTTCTTTACATAAAAGGAAAGATCACTTGAATGTTAATTATATAAGGTCTATGCATTTTGTATCATCTCTAGACTATTTTTAATACCAAATACAATGTAATGTCATGAAGGTAGTTGTGATACTATTGTTCATGGAATGACACGATTGCATAGCGTTAGTGTGACATAATTAAAAAAGGACTTATTTCCAATCTGAACTTAGTTGAATCTGTATATGAGGAATCTGAAATTTCAGAAGGCTGTCTGTACTCTGTGATGTCATTGATCATACGGACATGCTGTTATACATGTGTCTACATCCATGTGAGGTAAAACCCTGAAACAGAACATTAATTTAATGTGCAGACATTGAGTGAGATTGAGATATCTATAGGCAATGCAGGTCAACCACCTTTAACAATTGTGTCTCTTTTTATGGGATATGTTGGTAATTAGGCAGGCTGTACATATGTCAGGGCAAAGCATAGACTCTACCTTCTGCTGTAAACCCAACATTGGCCTGAATAAGTAAAGTATGCTAAACAGATGCATTTAATAAATATGAGTCCTTTCCCTTTATTCTTGTGTCTTCAACATTTGGTAAATACCTTGCACAAAGGTATGTGCTCAATGAATAATTTGGAAATTAATTTCCAAACATTATTCACATATCTATGCAAGTGAGTTGAATACAGAAGCACATTTAAATAAAGGAAGACTGTGGCACTGGAGATTGAAAATAGAGAGGACACCTAAAGGGTGACCAGATTTGATCTAACAAGATTGGACATATGCAACAAACATGCATGTGCATTTTCCAACCTGAACTCTCACATATATAAGGCTAACTTAGATCTCTCAAAAGCCCCACTTCCCAAAGATGGTCATGTGGAAGGGTCTCTGTGTTAGATAGGTATGTATATCATGAGGCCAGCACCATATTGAGCAGGGTGAATTCTTTACTTCTTTTTAAATAATTTCTCCCCTGAAAAACACTTCTTGTTCCCCATAACTACTCTTGTTCTAGTCAAAGAATCCCTATAGAATATTTTAAAAATTCTTTATTTATTTTAATCCATATATATATATACATATATATATATATATATATGAGTCTCTCTCTCTTTGTGTGTATTTATGCATGTGATTGCAGTATCTTCTTATATGCCTATCACAATCCAGGGTCTGATGTCTGTCCCCAGCACAAATAAAAAGGAAATGAGGTGGCTTACATCTATAGCAAGAATGAATGGAATTGGAGACAATTTGTCACTTAAGGTACAAGATTTGCCATTTTCTTCAGGTTAGTTTAGGAATAGAAACTTTTAACAAATGATATTACTTTATTAAACGGAGTCTGCTTGGGAGGCTGCTCAATGGCTGCAGAATAAGGTGGGATGTTAGAGCTGTGCATTCTAGCTCAGTGGTTCTCAACCTTCCTAACGCTACAACCTTTCATTACAATTCTTCATGGAGTGGTAAACCCTAACTTTAAAATTATTTCTATTGCTACTTCATAACTGTAATTTTGCTACTACTATTAATTATAATGTAAATATTTGTGTTTTCCAATGGTCTTATGTAAAAAGGTCATTCAATCCTCAAAAGGTCATGACCCATGGGTTGAGAAACATGGATCTAGAAGAGAGAGATGCACAAAATAAGGAGAATCCATTAAACTTTAAATTGAGTGATAGTTTTGATTATTAAATGCAACATTGATATCAATGTTCATAGTATTCCTTCAATGAGGAATTATTCTTTGCAAAATTTAGAAGGCTCTGGAGAGTATGGATATTTTTTATAGTTCCATGAGAATATTTTAAATTAATGCCTAGAAATAAAAAGGTCCAACTCTTGGCAGCAGCCACTGGGAGTATAGAACATCCATGTTTGAAGATGGTATTTATACATGGTTTTGTCTCCTATCACATGATCACCAACCAGACTTGTGTTTGGCAATGCTACACATTTTCCTCAAATCAACTTGTCTGCCTTTAGTCTTGAAATTACAGAGATAAATATCATTGAATATAGTCAATAGTTAAATTCCATCACCCACATTAGAATGCGAGCTACTCAGGAGCAGGAATTGGTGTTATGTCCATGATGACCTTCTCAAGGTCAATGTCTGAATTCAGCTGAATCAAGCTGAATGTCTGAAACATGATAGACATTCAACACGTTTTGTTAGGGATAATCTATCAAATCAATTACTTATTAGATGGATATCTCCTGCATATTTTTTTCTTTGAGTAGTAAGACTATATTATAAGCAGGAGATTTTTTATCAGATTGAGACATAGTAAATATTGATGACTTTCAGTGCAAAAATACACTTTGGTGGAGGAATCATCTGCCAGTCCTGAAGATCTTCAGAGAGATTAAGTAAAGATAAAGACTGCTGGCTTTTTCTTTGATAGCTGAGCAGCATCTGGGCTGTGTCAGAGAATATGGATGTGCTGTCTTATAATTGGCCAGGAGAAGGAAGTAAACAAAAGTCCTAATGGAATTTGAGAGTCTCTGGGGGATGAACAATAGATGCAGAGAAAAACACCAGATTTAGTTTGGATATATAAAGATGGATGTCTCAAGATGAACAATCAAGCTCAGGTTGACAAATGGTAGCCACATAAATTCTCTTTCATTCAGGAAATGTGTATAAAAATAGTAAGTAAAATAAAAGGAGAAGAAAGTTTATTGAGAGACTGGAGACGGAAGGGTAGAAAGTAGGATGATAGAGATGGGTAGGAAACAGCGGGGGCAGGAAGGATGTCAGCTCCAGTACACAGGTAGATAAACAGGAAAGGCATCAAGCAATGAGCAGAACAGCAGAACTGAGCTGGGAACTGAGATGGGAATGAGAAAATTCTGTCTTTGCAGCACACTGTCCTGATGAGCAACCACGAGTCTGCATCAGACAACGTTTCTGGAGGAGACAGCAGAACCAGAATGAGTCAGCTTCCTTATTACACACTCTAAATTGCAACTACTCCTATCCACGGTGCTCTAGTCTGTTTGTACTCAACTAAGTAATGTGCAATTGAGTGTCCAGCAACTAATTATAGTGCTTTCTTACTGTCTAGCTGTTGCCTATCTTCTTGTTCCCATGAAAACCTTGACTTCCTTATGAGGTCAGATCCTCTGCTACAGGTTTAGATTCTCAGGGCATCACAGTCCCTCCTCCCCTGTTTATAGAGCTTGGTACAGTACTAGCTTTCCATTGGTTTCTGTAATTGATCAATATTTCCTTTTCTGTGGTAGAATGAACACAGAGCTGACACTGTTCTTTCTTTCTCTCTTTCTTTCTTTTCTTTCTTTCTTTTCTTTCTTTCTTTCTTTCTTTCTTTCTTTCTTTCTTTCTCTCTTCCTTCCTTTCTTTCTTTCTTTAAAAAAAACCATTCTATTTCCAAGTGAATTTACTGAATAGCAGCATTATAAATAGACAAAAGTGTGTAAGAGCAGCCTTAATTCTGCAAGGACTCTATTAATAAAATTACAGTATTTGTAGGCGTATGTGGCATGAATCTAAAGAACAGGTTGGTCCTGTGGGTACATTAGGAGGCTTGAGACTGACAAATGTCACACTTTGAGCTACTAAACCCTGCCATTGAATAATGGTATATGTAGTCACTGTTGCCTAATAAGCCTGAAGCCTGTGACTTTCTGTGTTCCTCTTTGACTCATTGGTATATAACCAGTTCTCCAGTACTCTTTCAATCAGAGTCATATGTGATTCTGTTATTACTTGTTTACTATGTATTGATTAAGAGGGGTAATTTTCCAGTTGAATGTTTTAACTCACTGTTTTGGGTTTTCTTAATTGCATAATAATGAGGAGAAAGTTAATTTATAATTTACTCTGAGATCTTTATTAAACCAATTTATTAAAAATAAAAATTACTTCCAAGAAGATGTGCCTAGCGGTAGTAAGTAATCACATTAGTTCAGATTATGTGAGAAAATAAGAACTCTTTTCTAAAGAAAAATAATATTTTAGGCCAAACTCTCCTGTGGATTCTGTGGCATGCCCTCTTGACAGACGGCCACTGATTAACTCAGAGTCTCTCTCAGCATGAGAGGCCACTGAGCTGTCAGCCCAGCAGCTCCTAATAAACTTCTGACCTATGGCCTTTGACTTATCCCTGGTGCCACTGGATAAAACAGAAGCCAATAATGTAAAAGTAATATTTTTCTCCTTCTAATTTAGTGTCTTTTCAGGGGAACGAACCAAATTAGGAGTTAATTCTATTGGTATTAATCCTCTTATGAAATTTATTTTTTGACCTCAAAACCTCCCAAATCGTATTGATTTCCACGCTTTATTTAGAAGGCATCCACACTAGCCAAACTGTAATAAAACTTAGGTGTTTTGTCTTACAAATAAATAAATAAATAAATAAATAAATAAATAAATAAATAAATAAATAAATAAAAAAAAATCGTCTCTTTGTTCACAGTTGCTATGTCAACAGCAGATGGCGGTAGAAATCCAGGCCCCCTGAGAGCTTTAGCATCCGAGCTTGGAAAGTCCCTAAATATCTCCTCTCCGTGCAGTCACAGCACTTTTTAGCACTGCTGAATTCTGGGCACTCTGTGAAGTTTCCTGACACCTTTTGTATTGTCAGCTTTGTACGTGGAAAGAAAGATTACAGGGCCCAGGAAAGGATGTTTCTTTGGTTAGGAAAAAAAAAAAAAGCCCAACGGAAAGCAGGCAAAGGAAAATGAACTGAGGGCTCTGTAAGAGCAGAGGTGGAAACAGGAAACAGGAAAAGAAATGGAAATGTGGGCTGCAGGCAAAGATGGTGCCAGGATAAGATTCTCTGCCGCTCCTATGAAAGGCTTTAGGTTTAATCTCTGAAGATTCACCGACTGTCCCCCTTCCCCATTGAGTCCTTTCAATCTAGGGTCCTTAGCATGGTTAAGGCTAGAATTCCCACCCTGAAGCTTTTTAACTCCAGAGGTGGGTCTGTCCATATTGGAGATTTGTGTGTGAGTGTATTGGGGGTGGTGGTGGTGGTATTCAGTGTCTTCGAAACATTTTAAGCATTAACTATCTGCTCTTAGTTCCCTTAATTTTCTTATCTATTTTGTGAATACATTCTTCATGTGGCTGGATAAAGACATAAACAGGTGGGAGGCTAATGACGGTGTCATTAGCATACACTACTCTTGCAAGGGACTGGAATTCAGTTCCTAGCCTCCATTTGAGTTAGCCACAATCATCTGTAATCCCAGTTCCAGCTGTATCCTCTGCCGCTGGTCTTCATGGGTACCTGCACTCACATGCAGACACATATGCATATACACAATTAAAAACAAAGTTGACAGTTATATGTGGTATTCAGCTCTCTGTAGCATTTAAACACTGTAGGGATATACAGAAATCTCCATGTACCTCTCTGTTTTTAAGAAATTGCTAAACCTTTCTCTCCCACCCCCTTCCTCCCTTCTGCCCTTCTACCTCTATCTCTCCATCCATCAATTCCTCTCTTCTTGCACTCTTCTCTTTCTTTTAGATAACATACTACCATATAGCTATATGTGCTAGAATTGAAATATTTCCTGCTTTAGCCTCTGAGTGCTGGAATTACAGTTGGGAATCACAAGCCTGCACTTTCTGTGTAAACAATGGCTCCAATTCCTAATCACTGATCTTAGTAATTAACAACTTGAACAAGGCTTCTTCTTCAAATACAAAAGAATACCTCTGAACCTAGATCCATATGTCAGCAGGTTAGCCCCCTTTATTCACTACTGACATTGCTTTATGGGGTAAGAGTTGAGAAGTGTGCTGGAGGAAATTGCATCGGAAGCTGAATACGGATGTGGACTATTCTCCCAGTACATGGGTAAGGGTGACTGACGCTATCTGCCCCAGAGGGCTACATATTCCTCCACATGAAGAGCAATGGGCTCCTCAACATCTAGATTCCAGGCTCACAGGAATAGACTTCAAAGTCTAGAAGCAAAATGATCACTTCCAAAATGTCAGACAGTGGTTCTTAACATGTGGGTCATGACCCCTTTAGGGTCTGGCATCAATAGCAGGAGAAGCCCTTGGTCCTCTGAAGGCTTGTTTCTCCAGTAAAGGGGAATGCCTGGGTGTTGAGATGGGAGTGGGTAGGTGGGAGAGGGCGCATTCTCATAGAAGCACGGGGAGGGGGAATGGGAGAGGGGGAACCGGGAAAGTGGATAACATTTGAAATGTAAATACATAAAATATCCAAAAAAAAAAAAAGACACATTGGTGATATCTACAAGCTAGTCAGTCTGAAAGAGTACACTGCTTTTCTGTTGGTCACTTGTAGATTTAGTGACTTTGGAGAGAGTTTTGGTTGGGACCGGGTAGATTAACCATTTAACTCACAGTTTCTCCTTTACTGTTCCTAAAATTGCCCAATCCTCATTTCCTATATGCTTGTTATAAAGAGCAGATAACATCCCCCATATTAGCTCTTTCGCTTATGCAAATACACAGCTTAGACATTTTTTTTTCTATAGAATGCCTCTAGAATGACTGTGAAAGACTGTATGAAAAGGGATCTGTATCAGGTAGAGAACAGCTCTGAACAGCTGATGGTGCTTGTTAATCTTTGCAGCTCTGTCAAAACCCTCCTAGATTTTTCTATGTGACTTCCTTCTTCTTTCTGCAACCTCTTCCCACCATTCTCAGAATTCAGCTCACACCATCCCTTTCGAGAATCAAGCACATCAAAGGCAATTCCTATGCCCTTGTCTTGTTAATTCTACTGACTCCCCATATTGCTAAAGTCTGTTTATGCTGAGCTGCTTTGAAGTCTATTTTGTTGCTCCAATCAACTTTAGAATATTCTTTGGCCTTGCATATCTGTTATTATCATGTTCTGTCATTTGCAAGCATTATTAAAATGTTTAGCAAGGTTTTTATTCATGTTTATGAATAAAGTAGTATAAAAATTGACGGAGGGTGTCTGTATGTATATATATATATATACACATATATATGTATATATAAGCATATATATATATGCTTCTGTTTTATTTCTCCTCTTTTAGTTTCTCCCCAGAGTTCCTAGCAGAATCCCACACATGTGTTTGTTCATTCATTCATTTCTTCATTCATTCTTCATGGGCTGCTGTGTAGCCCAGGTCAGTCTAAAGACTTCTATTCGGCCTGGTGATCTGCCTGAATTATAAGGTTGTTTATTTTTTAATGACAGAGTTCAGTTATGTAAACTAATCTGAAATAGTCCATTAACTGACCACTCATGTGAAGGACTTTACCATGGAGGCCAACATGCAAATTAGCTCATACAGCTTCCCTGAAAGAGTGAGGAGTCTTCTTCTTCTTTTTTTTTTTTTCAGAAAAACGTTTTGGGGTTTGGTTTCAAAGGCTTGTCTTCACAGCTTTGTATGTACATATTTTGTACACACAAGGGTGTGGCTGATGACTGGCGGGTCTTTATTCACATTCTCAGACTCTGTTCGGCCTCCTCCTCATTCCCTAAGAACTTCTCCTAAAGGTCAGCCAGCACCTTCTGACTCAGCGTTTCACTAATGCAAAAACAAAGCTTATTAGGAAACTCTTCTTACAGGACGTCTCGAAAACAAGCATGCAAGGCAACATAAAAAGGGCTTTGCACCATGAGAAGCAAAGCTCTGGGGGAGCTTCAAAGGGGTCTAAATCTCAGTGGAGAGTCTTCTGACTGACTGGAGACTGTTCTGCTTTTGTTCTGGGCTCTTTTCTGCTGAGATTTACTCCCTCTGAGCTATAATTCCTTCCACACAGTGCTATTGAATAGTGATTAGTTTTTATGGGCGACCTTTCCGGAAAAACCACCTAGGAGATGTCATTTACGTAGAAAAGCATCCCTTATATCAATGTTTTTACTTTCTGATGTTTCAGTTACCCACAGTCAACCATGATTTGAAAGTAGCAATTGGAAGACTCCAGAAATAAATAATATTGAAGTTTTAATCTGTTCAACATTTGGAGTAGTTTAAGGGAATCTGCTGCATCTACTCAGGACACAGCACATCGCTTTTGTCCAGTGTAATCATTGTGTGTATGCTGCCTAACACGCAGTAGTACCTTAGGAGATGGCTGAATTATTAGATTGATCCCTGGTGCCACGGTAAGATGTTCAAGTAGTTTTTAATTAGTAATGGATCCCGAAGTACTAAAGTAGCCAAAAAGAAACCCGAAGCAGTGTTTTCTTTCTTTGAAGAGAACAATAGTGTTAAAGAAAGGGGAAAATGCCATATATTGAATTCATTAAGTTCTGTAGAATCCCCTATCCATGAAATTGTAAAGAAGGAAAAGAAATCCATGATAGTTTTACTGAAAAGACCTTGTCCACAGCGAATGCCAAGTACTCTGTTCAACTCGAAGAGGGTATAAATATGGGGTTTGGTTCTTTCTAAAGTTTCACTCATCCGCTGAGGGGTACTGGGACATAATGGTTATTTAAGTTGTGATGATTGGCTTTGGGGTCATTTAGTCCATAGTCCTATTCTCATAGGATCTACATCTGAGCTCCTCTGTCCTGCTTCCTCCACCAGTGCTCCTCATATGGCTTTCTGTGACATTTTGAAGTCAGCAGACCCATTGCACTGCTTTTTCAGTTTGGCATCATTACCTTTAAAATTCCCTTCCTTTTCTTTGATAGAGTCTCTGGAGGAAGAGGAGACCAAGGTGTGGACCGTGTCTTTCAAGGTGAGTTGGAAGCATGGAGCCCAGCTGGTAATGGGGATATTGTTCTGTCTTGTTGTTTTCAGTATAATTATAAATGATTTGATACTATTAAAAATAGCAGAGATTCTATGGTAAATGCTCAGTTAGCTTTTCTGTCTCCTTGGATCGAGTTAGCTGGAAAAAGAAACATCCCTGCTTACTTTATGTCATGTAAATAGAAACTTAGGTAAACATTATATGGCTGGTTGGTATTTTAAACTGCATTTCATTTAATAACTATTTTATATAGCTATTTTCATTTTATAAAAGCATTAGAAAGAAGTTTTAAAATAATTTGATTTCCAATTTTAGTTGATTCTCTACGCTAAGGAGTTTAATGCCTTAATGGAAAACCCGTTTAAGACTCATTGCTCTATTTAATACAGTTCTATATCAAATCTATGTGCTTAGTGGTAAGAATGATGTGCTATGCTATCTTGATATGGCAGCCTGCTGGGCATACATGGCATAGGCTATAGCATATAGCTGGGCACCGTGATACTCCCTTTTAAATGTTCAATTGATGCTAGATTATCTCAGAACCCAGAGGTATTTAATTATATTTATATATGTATTGTCTAGTTTTGTGTTTGAGATTATGAGCTCAGTGTACTCTTCAAATGTAATGAACTTACTCAAATCTGTTCTGCTTACTATTTTCATTTTCAGAGCATTTGGACTAAATGTGTATTCAGCTACTGGTAAGTTCTTGGTACTTTGCAGAAAGTTGGTGAATTCAATACGATTCTCCCCTTTGGCTGCTTCATCTTATCAGAGAATGAGAATTAGTGATTATGTCTATAGTGGAGTTCATTTAACTCAAGTGGAAAGAATGGTGAAGGCAAAGCAAAATGCTTATTAGGCAAACTGCTAATAAGCTTCTCTTAATAAAAAGAAAGAGAGGGGGTGGAAATAGCTTTAGAAGGATGCATCATTTAGCACTTGCAGAAGTCCCGTCTTTGTGTTTATAACCACAGCGTAGGAAGGTCCCACACTGAGCTCTGTGTCAAGAACACTCCATGAGAACACGGAGAAGTAAGACAAGTGGTAAAATAGATCTCCACACTGGCACCCCCACCACAAACAACATCTTCACTATGAGGAGTCATGAACAGAGACAACGGGGTCATTCAAAACAGGTTACTGGTTTTACATGACAGTGTCTAAAGTCAATGTCTTTCTTGTCTATTGTTTTTACTCTGGGACATCTTTGCTTTATATTACAGCCTAAATGTAGCAAATGAATTACATGACCTGTTTCCCCCTCCTTAATAAAGTCTTTTCACATCACATTATAGGGGACAGGTCTATCCAGTAGAGTCTGATACATTTTCAAATACAAACTGTTTTATTTTATGTAAGTGCCCATGAGAAGATTGCTTATGCCTCGGAGAAGCAAGAGTTAGAAGAGATAATTATCTCCTATGATTATTTTGGAAATAAAACCAGATGTGACAGATGAATAGAGAGGCTACTTGGCTATGTAGCCAGCCAGCCAGATATTGCTGGGCACCTAATAAACACACAGTCAATATCTGTGAACTGTTCTGTGAGGAAATATCCATGAACCGAGTTGCTAAACAGATATCCACTGAGATGTTTGCTCTCTGCTCATGAATTTTATATGTGGCTGAAAACAAAGCCAGGGTCCATCTTTCCCCTTCTCCCTTTTTTCTTCCCCCTACCACTCTGATGCTGATTGCATGAAGTACTCTGGGTCCACCACTACCCCATCAGACACACTGCCTGTACGGTATAATGATTATACCACATTTCCAGCACATATGAATATTTGTGTCACTCACATTCAATCTGCTGAAGGAAAGGTGAGATTTTATATCTGAATTGCAAATCTAGTTCCTGTTTTCCTGGCTGGCACACAGCATAAGCTTCATAAATAACTCTCAGGGTAGGGAAGAGGTACGGATAAGGGAAACAGAGGGGAAGAAAGAGGAGGGGAGAGGAAGAGGAGGAGAAGGATGAGGGAAGGAAGTGTGTGTGGGAGGAGAAAAGCATCTTTCTACAGTCCATGCTGTGTACTTTATTGTAAGAGAAAGCACTCTTTATTCTCTTACCCTTCCAGGGAGATGGCCCGTTGGAGAGTCACTGAGGGCTGACGAGTTGCAGTACTGTGCTGAGAATGACTGTAAAGACAAAGAAAAACAGAGTAAGAAAGGGACATTTATGTAAAATGCCTTTGTATATTTTAATAAATCTGTCAAAAATAACAGATATTGAAATATATGTAAGAAATTCAGTTGCTAGCTATAAGTAGACAAGTATACCAGAAAAAAAAAAACCAACACTCCTCTACATAAAGGGCAGTGTTCCCTTGTTACTGGGATTCAACATGAATTATCCTAGAGTAAGTCTTAAATGGTAGCTAAACATGACACGCAGCATAAAGCATAAATTTGAGTATGATGTTTTGTGTTTTTAAATAGTCTGAGAATTTCATAAATCCAGAGGCAGTGGATGCCTGTATTGAAGCAGTGTTTACCTGACATGACAGGGCCATTGCACACATGAACTCATAGTGACTGTGACTGCATGCACAAATCTTAGCATGGTTGGGGGAAGGGCCCATGAAGTTCCACCCTAGCTGAGAAGCTATTGACAACTCATGCCTACTAGGTAAGGAAGCATCATTCCCCCCTCCGCCCCCCAAGGTTTGGGCTCCTGAGAGGCTAGCCATGCATGACTCATGCATTTCTAGGCAGCACTAACTGGACTCAGGTGATTTTAAAAAAGAGGGAAATGTATCTTTTAAGCTGGAGAATTAAAAGACATCATTGTGCAAAGACTAATCTACAAATGAGAATAGTTTATTAATTCAACTATGCAACATTTATTGGTAAAATTAATCAGTCATTACTGATTACATTGTATTCAGGTGTTTGATAAATCTTGAAATGGTTGAATATCAGTCTTGAAATTTGACGTGATTCATTATTTTGTTTTGATTTCATATAGCGAGACTGATTTTGTATGTAAGTAGTCGAAATCAACATAATAGTTAGCACAAATGATCTTTTACATCAGCAAGTATCTTTCTGTTTTATATGCTTATGTCCTCTGTTTACTAAGCCTGTGGGTTGGACTGTTTAAAAGATAGAAAAATTGAGGGGAAAAGAGGTTTAGAGCTTGGTCAAGGTCATCCAATCAACATCTCTGTCTGAATTGCTATCCAGGCTGATTCTAAAGCCACTTCAATTAGATAGATGGAGAACCTTTTGTCTGAGAAAGGTACAACAGTAATCCCACAGAAAAACTATATCTGAAAGAATGTCATCTCTTACTAACATGTGCAGCTTACATCCTTACCAACTCCTCACACATCCATGTGCATTTCATATAATTTTATATATGCACACAGAACACACAGACACAGACACAGACACACACACACACACACACACACACACACACACACACAAAAGACTTCCTTTCATAGTATAATAGAAGCATTTTTGGCAATATCATTATTTTAGTTCAATATAATATTACTGTTCATATACATTTAGTCATTCTTGTAGTTAGATCACTAAAATATTTCTATTATTTTGATATTTTAAACAGTGCTGCAGTGACCATACTGATAACGACCTTACTTTTTTCTTTTGTTATGACTTATTCTAGATGAATTACTTCAAATGCAAACAGTTACTATGTTCTTCACTTATATTATAATGAACTCTTCAGAGCATAGAGTTTTTCTCTATACATACGTTCATACATATATACATGCATACATACATATCTGTTTACTAATTGCATTTAGTACTACTCTTATATACATATGTTTAAAAATGACCTTTAGGGGTTGGATAACTTATTAAGGAGGCTCATCCCTGAATATATCTGTGTAAGTTTCACCCCAATCTTAGAATCACTGACTATAACTTAAAAAAATAATTTATCTAGACGTGTGCATTTGTGTGCATGCATGTGTGTGTAAGAGCGATAGATAGAGATCGAGATAGATAGGTAGATAGATACATAGATAGAGGCAGCACATACGGAGTTCAGGGAACAACCTGAGATTGGTTCTTTCCTTCCACCATGTGGATTCTGGGAGGTTGAACTCTAGTTCCACTGAGCCCTCTTTTTATTTATTTATTTATTCATTCATTCTTTCATTCATTTATTATTTTTTCCACTGAGCCAACTTGCCAGCCCCCGACTTTACACTGAGCTTTCTCGACAGCGCCCCCAACTTCATAAGTTTAGTAGATAAAAAATTTAATAGATGGATTTACCACGAACATTTTTTAATTCTTGAGAATGCCAGATAACACTAAGTAGATACCATCTCTTCCTTGACATATACACATACAGTGTATTCTTATAACCAAGAAATTACAGGTAACTGCAGCCTGGCCTAAACTTTCTTCCTATATGTTTATTTGTGGTTTTATTTCTTTTGTGCCAACCATACAATTCTTTATATTTTTCTTCTAGTTGATTTGAAAGTACCAATAGTTCTTGGGTAAAGACCAATATAGGTTAGTAATCATGATTAATGGATAATTAGAATCCCTGATAACTTTGCCTTTATTGGCTCAGCCCACATAATTAAAACAAAGAAATGCCCAGTAGTTTCACTCTATCACCTCTGCATGACTACAATTCTCTCTAGAATCCACATCTACGTTTACAGGCTTAGTTCCACAACATGCAGCAGGACAGGAAAATGCTCAAGAGAAATTGATTCCTTGACACTACATATGTAATGTCAATCAATTCTTGGTAGAATGTAAATGTAAAACAAGCAGATGTTATATTCACAACATAGAATGATCCTTTTTCTCTAGAAAGACAGATATAGTGAATTATCAGATAGTCGAGACCCCAGATAGGAGTGGAGTTCTCTGTTTACAGACAGCATCTTGTGTGTAGGGGGTACTTGTACAGTGTGTGTAGGGGGTTCGTGAATAGTGTGTATAAGGGGTCACCTTGTACAGTGTGTGTAGGAGGTATGTCTAGGGTGAGACGCTGTTTGATGAAGATGAGAAGCATTTTAAATACAGAGACATCTTTCTTTTAGAATCAAATAGATACCATTCCCTCCATTTCTGGCCATGACACACAGTGGGTAGTCCTATGACTAAGAAGTCTCAGCTAACTGCAGCCTGGCCTTTGCACCTCCTGAGGCAATGAGGGGAGAAAGATGGAAAACTGAGAACAGGAAGAGAAAAAAAATAAACCATCCAGTCAGAAGAATAAAAATAGACCTTCCTGCTTTAATATTGGCGAGGTTAGGAGGGGGAATGGGTTTCATCTCTAAAATCCCCACCTACAGATAGCTGCCATCATCCTCATGGCATTAGCTTTCCTAGGGTAGCATCTTTCCTAATAAGAAGCATGGGATAGCCCTTCAGCACAGCTACTGTGGTTTTCACCTTGGCATCCATCTTTCCCACACAGGAACAACACCAACATGACATCTCAGCCTGGCTTGTTCACATCTCTGCTCTCCTACTAGGTCTCATGTGCTTTGAGAGCAGAGAGATGTGCTTACCCTCTCCTCAGTCCAGCCTAAGGTTGACACAGAAAAGATACTTCAGTGTCTGTCTGAGAGATGAATATCGTATGAACATCGTAACTAAGTTCCACTTACTTGAAAAACCCCACATTTATCTCTTTTAAAACTAGCAATGACCTTGAGAGCCAGGTATCTATTTATTTTTGACAGAAAGTAAATTAAGTCTTAGATCTTCCAGCTGGCTGATGGCAAAAATGGAAGTCAGGTTGTCTAACTCTGAAGCACTTGACCATATTGTCTAGAGGATGAAACCGTCAAAGCTGTGTGACCAGTCCACAATGAGGCCCTGGCATATTATGGTAGGAAATGCTGAAAACATTTTAAGAGATAGTAATACTTTTTATAAAAATGTCATTTTTTCATCATGTATGCCGAAATTTAACATCCAGGACTTTCCAGAATCATGTCTGTGCTCATCACTTGAAAAGAAAATTGAACTGTCTTACCCACACTACCTCTGTAGAAAGTTCTGGATACTACAGAGACTTTGAGTGACAACGGAGAGGAAGGATGAACTTGAGGAGGGTTCAGCACTGCTTTACCACACTGATCATGAGGACGAAGCCCCTGCGATCTTGCAGCATCAGCTTGTGGTATCAGCTCTGTGTTAACGTAGAAGGGCTGTGGTATTAAATATGGTGACTATGGGGAAAATCTTACTTAGACATTTCTTTGAATCCACATGCTAGGTAATTGCTCTGTCGCTGTGCACTGTGACCTGCCCTTGTCAATACAGTTTAAGGTGGAGAGAGCCCCCGTGTCTGTCTAAAGCATGTCATCTCTGAACAAAATTGAGCCAAAGCATCCACCATAGACTCTATTTCTTATGAATTCTGACTTTCCAGTGAGATTCCCAAGCTTTTGTTTATGAAAATGGCACTTGAATGGTACTAAGAAATGCACTGCTATCGCTAGCGTTCCATTTTAAAGCATCTGAATTGAAATTATTCTACTATACGTGAAACTTTAAGGACCTACCTGGAAGTTATAAATATCTGATTTTTCTTCTCCAAAGGAGATAATTGTAATGCCAGACAGATTAATTCTAATATTTTATAATATTCAAATACATTATTTTATAGAATATAGAATACTTAGGGCCTCTTGTAGGCACTCAGACTCAAACATCCACAGAGCTCCTCCCTCTTGTTTTTATATTTTGAATAGTGTCTCACTAAGTTGCCAGACTCTCCTGGAAATCACTTTGTAAGCTCAAGGAGGCCTTCAGATAGCCATCTCCTGTCTGTCTCCCAAGTTGCTGGAATTCCAGGCCTTTGCCACCAGGCCCAGCACAAAAAATTATTTCTGTCATAATTAAATAGTAACAATCAATAATCTTAACTGATTTGTAAAGTTTCATTCATCATTATAATATCTTCTGATATATATTCAATATTGTTGATTCCTTCACTTACATTTTGTTGATCTTTACCATCAGTTAACTGCATATATTTGATGTCTTAATATTTTCCTTATTTTCTATCTTCTTTTTCTCTATGTTTGTGTGCATATATTAAGTTGCAAAATGTCTTTACTAAGAATTCAACTAGTATTTCAGATAAACCTAATGAAACCATCACCCTTTTATTTCACAAAATTACTTATTCGTCCTTGTATTCTCCTACTGACGCTTGACAACTATTTTCCTGTACAACTAATTTGATTTGGATTATATTAAACAAATGTTAATTGGATCGTTATTAAATACTAAGATGTATTAGGTGCTTGAGATGACTCTTTACTTTCTCAACATTACATGTTCAGCAAATATCATATGATAAAATGATGATGCTTAAATGAGCTATTGCCCATGTCTACAAGGCTAACACTTGTCAATGAATCCCACAGGACTTAAGCTGTACTTAAAAGACTGAGCCATTAACTGAAAGTAGAGAGGGGAAATAAGTTATTGTGAGAACTGAGAAGACCTGGCTTAAGATTAGTCAGGGTCAAAACAGATAATAATGCTCTGGGAAGCTTGACTTTCTTGGCTTGGCAGAGGATGAGGGCAGGAAGGGGATGGGCAAACCATGAGAGCAATACCTTGGCAAATGTTTCAGACTTTACTAGCAATGGAAGGCTTTCCGAGGTTGGTAAAAGGGGAGGGTTAAAGTGGTGATAGTTATCATTCAGAAAGGTATATGTGTACCATGGAAGCAAGCTGCAGTCTGAGAAAACAAGAGGATACCATGGTGAGGGGACTAAGTACTCAAATATGTAGTGGGCGTTAAGAAAAGTGAACGAACTTGTTCAACACAATTAAAACAATTGTCTAGAAATGGGCTTGAGGGAGTTATACAGAAGGGAATAAACTTTGTGAAGTGTATATACATTTTGATAGGCAAATGTTTACATGGTTTAATATGGTACAATATGATGTTTTAATTAATGTACACTAAAGATCAGATCATGGTAATTAGCATAATGGTCACCTTAAACTTTTATCATTCTTATATGATGAATACATTAATACATCCTTTATTCTGAGCTTCTTTATATATATATATCTTTTTTTTTTTTTTTTTTTTGTCTTTTTTTTTTTTTATTAACTTGAGTATTTCTTATATACATTTCGAGTGTTATTCCCTTTCCCGGTTTCCGGGCAAACATCCCCCTCCCCCCTCCCCTTCCTTATGGGTGTTCCCCTCCCAACCCTCCCACCATTGCCGCCCTCCCCCCATAGACTAGTTCACTGGGGGTTCAGTCTTAGCAGGACCCAGGGCTTCCCCTTCCACTGGTGCTCTTACTAGGATATTCATTGCTACCTATGGGGTCAGAGTCCAGGGTCAGTCCATGTATAGTCTTTAGGTAGTGGCTTAGTCCCTGGAAGCTCTGGTTGCTTGGCATTGTTGTACTTTTGGGGTCTCGAGCCCCTTCAAGCTCTTCCAGTTCTTTCTCTGATTCCTTCAATAGGGGACCTATTCTCAGTTCAGTGGTTTGCTGCTGGCATTCGCCTCTGTATTTGCTGTATTCTGGCTGTGTCTCTCAGGAGCGATCTACATCCGGCTCCTGTCGGTCTGCACTTCTTTGCTTCATCCATCTAGTCCAATTGGGTGGCTGTATATGTATGGGCCAAATGTGGGACAGGCTCTGAATGGGTGTTCCTTCAGTCTCTGTTTTAATCTTTGCCTCTCCCTTCCCTGCCAAGGGTATTCTTTTTCCTCATTTAAAGAAGGAGTGAAGCATTCACATTTTGATCATCCGTCTTGAGTTTCGTTTGTTCTAGGGATCTAGGGTAATTCAAGCATTTGGGCTAATAGCCACTTATCAATGAGTGCATACCATGTATGTCTTTCTGTGATTGGGTTAGTTCACTCAGGATGATATTTTCCACTTCCAACCATTTGCCTACGAATTTCATAAACTCGTTGTTTTTGATAGCTGAGTAGTATTCCATTGTGTAGATGTACCACATTTTCTGTATCCATTCCTCTGTTGAAGGGCATCTGGGTTCTTTCCATTTTCTGGCTATTATAAATAAGGCTGCGATGAACATAGTGGAGCACGTGTCTCTTTTATATGTTGAGGCATCTTTTGGGTATATGCCCAAGAGAGGTATAGCTGGATCCTCAGGCAGTTCAATGTCCAATTTTCTGAGGAACCTCCAGACTGATTTCCAGAATGGTTTTACCAGTCTGCAATCCCACCAACAATGGAGGAGTGTTCCTCTTTCTCCACAACCTCGCCAGCATCTGCTGTCACCTGAGTTTTTGATCTTAGCCAATCGCACTGGTGTGAGGTGAAATCTCAGGGTTGTTTTGATTTGCATTTCCCTTATGACTAAAGATGTTGAACATTTCTTTAGGTGTTTCTCAGCCATTCGGCATTCCTCAGCTGTGAATTCTTTGTTTAGCTCTGAACCCCATTTTTTAATAGGGTTATTTGTTTCCCTGCGGTCTAACTTCTTGAGTTCTTTGTATATTTTGGATATAAGGCCTCTATCTGTTGTAGGGTTGGTAAAGATCTTTTCCCAATCTGTTGGTTGCCGTTTTGTCCTAACCACAGTGTCCTTTGCCTTACAGAAGCTTTGCAGTTTTATGAGATCCCATTTGTCAATTCTTGCTCTTAGAGCATAAGCCATTGGTGTTTTGTTCAGGAAGTTTTTTCCAGTGCCCATGTGTTCCAGATGCTTCCCTAGTTTTTCTTCTATTAGTTTGAGTGTGTCTGGTTTGATGTGGAGGTCCTTGATCCACTTTGACTTAAGCTTTGTACAGGGTGATAAGCATGGATCGATCTGCATTCTTCTACATGTTGCCCTCCAGTTGAACCAGCACCATTTGCTGAAAATGCTATCTTTTTTCCATTGGATGGTTTTGGCTCCTTTGTCAAAAATCAAGTGACCATAGGTGTGTGGGTTCATTTCTGGGTCTTCAATTCTATTCCATTGGTCTATCTGTCTGTCTCTGTACCAATACCATGCAGTTTTTATCACTATTGCTCTGTAATACTGCTTGAGTTCAGGGATAGTGATTCCCCCTGAAGTCCTTTTATTGTTGAGGATAGCTTTAGCTATCCTGGGTTTTTTGTTATTCCAGATGAATTTGCAAATTGTTCTGTCTAACTCTTTGAAGAATTGGATTGGTATTTTGATGGGGATTGCATTGAATCTGTAGATTGCTTTTGGTAAAATGGCCATTTTTACTATATTAATCCTGCCAATCCATGAGCATGGGAGATCTTTCCATCTTCTGAGGTCTTCTTCAATTTCTTTCTTCAGTGTCTTGAAGTTCTTATTGTACAGATCTTTTACTTGCTTGGTTAAAGTCACACCGAGGTACTTTATATTATTTGGGTCTATTATGAAGGGTGTCGTTTCCCTAATTTCTTTCTCGGCTTGTTTCTCTTTTGTATAGAGGAAGGCAACTGATTTATTTGAGTTAATTTTATACCCAGCCACTTTGCTGAAGTTGTTTATCAGCTTTAGTAGTTCTCTGGTGGAACTTTTGGGATCACTTAAATATACTATCATATCATCTGCAAATAGTGATATTTTGACCTCTTCTTTTCCGATCTGTATCCCTTTGATCTCCTTTTGTTGTCTGATTGCTCTGGCTAGAACTTCAAGAACTATATTGAATAAGTAGGGAGAGAGTGGGCAGCCTTGTCTAGTCCCTGATTTTAGTGGGATTGCTTCAAGTTTCTCTCCATTTAGTTTAATGTTAGCAACTGGTTTGCTGTATATGGCTTTTACTATGTTTAGGTATGGGCCTTGAATTCCTATTCTTTCCAGGACTTTTATCATGAAGGGGTGTTGAATTTTGTCAAATGCTTTCTCAGCATCTAATGAAATGATCATGTGGTTCTGTTCTTTCAGTTTGTTTATATAATGGATCACGTTGATGGTTTTCCGTATATTAAACCATCCCTGCATGCCTGGGATGAAGCCTACTTGATCATGGTGGATGATTGTTTTGATGTGCTCTTGAATTCGGTTTGCCAGAATTTTATTGAGTATTTTTGCGTCGATATTCATAAGGGAAATTGGTCTGAAGTTCTCTTTCTTTGTTGTGTCTTTGTGTGGTTTAGGTATAAGAGTAATTGTAGATTCGTAGAAGGAATTCGGTAGGGCTCCATCTGTTTCAATTTTGTGGAATAGTTTGGATAATATTGGTATGAGGTCTTCTATGAAGGTTTGATAGAATTCTGCACTAAACCCATCTGGACCTGGGCTCTTTTTGGTTGGGAGACCTTTAATGACTGCTTCTATTTCCTTAGGAGTTATGGGGTTGTTTAACTGGTTTATCTGTTCCTGATTTAACTTTGATACCTGGTATCTGTCTAGGAAATAGTCCATTTCCTGAAGATTTTCAAATGTTGTTGAATATAGGTTTTTATAGTAAGATCTGATGATTTTTTGAATTTCCTCTGAATCTGTAGTTATGTCTCCCTTTTCATTTCTGATTTTGTTAATTTGGACGCACTCTCTGTGTCCTCTCGTTAGTCTGGCTAAGGGTTTATCTATCTTGTTGATTTTCTCAAAGAACCAACTTTTGGTCCTGTTGATTCTTTCTATGGTCCTTTTTGTTTCTACTTGGTTGATTTCAGCTCTGAGTTTGATTATTTCCTGCCTTCTACTCCTCCTGGGTGTATTTGCTTCTTTTTGTTCTAGAGCTTTTAGGTGTGCTGTCAAGCTGCTGACATATGCTCTTTCCTGTTTCTTTCTGCAGGCACTCAGCGCTATGAGTTTTCCTCTTAGCACAGCTTTCATTGTGTCCCATAAGTTTGAGTATGTTGTATCTTCATTTTCATTAAATTCTAAAAAGTTTTTAATTTCTTTCTTTATTTCTTCCTTGACCAGGTTATCATTGAGTAGAGCATTGTTCAATTTCCACGTATATGTGGGCATTCTTCCCTTATTGTTATTGAAGACCAGTTTTAGGCCGTGGTGGTCCGATAGCACGCATGGGATTATTTCTATCTTTCTGTACCTGTTGAGGCCCGTTTTTTGACCAATTATATGGTCAATTTTGGAGAAAGTACCATGAGGAGCTGAGAAGAAGGTATATCCTTTTGCTTTAGGATAGAATGTTCTATAAATATCCGTTAAGTCCATTTGGCTCATGACTTCTCTTAGTCTGTCGACATCACTGTTTAATTTCTGTTTCCATGATCTGTCCATTGATGAGAGTGGGGTGTTGAAATCTCCCACTATTATTGTGTGAGGTGCAATGTGTGTTTTGAGCTTTAGTAAGGTTTCTTTTACATATGTAGGTGCCCTTGTATTTGGGGCATAGATATTTAGGATTGAGAGTTCATCTTGGTGGATTTTTCCTTTGATGAATATGAAGTGTCCTTCCTTATCTTTTTTGATGACTTTTAGTTGGAAATTGATTTTATTTGATATTAGAATGGCTACTCCAGCTTGCTTCTTCTGACCATTTGCTTGGAAAGTTGTTTTCCAGCCTTTCACTCTGAGGTAGTGTCTGTCTTTGTCTGTGAGGTGTGTTTCCTGTAGGCAGCAGAATGCAGGGTCCTCGTTGCGTATCCAGTTTGTTAATCTATGTCTTTTTATTGGGGAGTTGAGGCCATTGATATTGAGAGATATTAAGGAATAGTGATTATTGTTTCCCTTTATATTCATATTTGGATGTGAGGTTATGTTTGTGTGCTTTCATTCTCTTTGTTTTGTTGCCAAGACGATTAGTTTCTTGCTTCTTCTAGGGTATAGCTTGCCTCCTTATGTTGGGCTTTACCATTTATTATCCTTTGTAGTGCTGGATTTGTAGAAAGATATTGTGTAAATTTGGTTTTGTCATGGAATATCTTGGTTTCTCCATCAATGTTAATTGAGAGTTTTGCTGGATACAGTAACCTGGGCTGGCATTTGTGTTCTCTTAGGGTCTGTATGACATCAGTCCAGGATCTTCTGGCCTTCATAGTTTCTGGCGAGAAGTCTGGTGTGATTCTGATAGGTCTCCCTTTATATGTTACTTGACCTTTTTCCCTTACTGCTTTTAATATTCTTTCTTTATTTTGTGCGTTTGGTGTTTTGACAATTATGTGACGGGAGGTGTTTCTTTTCTGGTCCAATCTATTTGGAGTTCTGTAGGCTTCTTGTATGCCTATGGGTATCTCTTTTTTTAGGTTAGGGAAGTTTTCTTCTATGATTTTGTTGAAGATATTTACTGGTCCTTTGAGCTGGGAGTCTTCACTCTCTTCTATACCTATTATCCTTAGGTTTGATCTTCTCATTGAGTCCTGGATTTCCTGTATGTTTTGGACCAGTAGCTTTTTCCGCTTTACATTATCTTTGACAGTTGAGTCAATGATTTCTATGGAATCTTCTGCTCCTGAGATTCTCTCTTCCATCTCTTGTATTCTGTTGGTGAAGCTTGTATCTACAGCTCCTTGTCTCTTCTTTTGGTTTTCTATATCCAGGGTTGTTTCCATGTGTTCTTTCTTGATTGCTTCTATTTCCATTTTTAATTCCTTCATCTGTTTGATTGTGTTTTCCTGGAATTCTTTCAGGGATTTTTGCCATTCCTCTCTGTAGGCCTCTACTTGTTTATTAATGATTTCCTGTGTTTCCCTAAGTGTGTTCATGTCTTTCTTGAAGTCCTCCAGCATCATGATCAAATATGATTTTGAAACTAGATCTTGCTTTTCTGGTGTGTTTGGATATTCCATGTTTGTTTTGGCGGGAGAATTGGGCTCCGATGATGGCATGCAGTCTTGGTTTCTTTTGCTTGGGTTCCTGCGCTTGCCTCTCGCCATCAGATTATCTCTAGTGTTACTTTGTTCTGCTATTTCTGACAGTGGCTAGACTGACCTATAAGCCTGTGTGTCAGGAGTGCTGTAGACCTGTTTTCCTCTCTTTCAGTCAGTTATGGGGACAGTGTGTTCTGCTTTCCGGCGTGTAGTTTTTCCTCTCTACAGGTCTTCAGCTGTTCTTGTGGGCCTGTGTCTTTAGTTCACCAGGCAGCTTTCTTGCAGCAGAAAATTTGGTCTTACCTGTGGTCCCGAGGCTCAGGTTCGCTCGTGGGGTGCTGCCCAGGGGCTCTCTGCAGCGGCAGCAACCAGGAAGACCTGTGCCGCCCCTTCCGGGAGCTTCAGTGCACCAGGGTTCCAGATGGTCTTTGGCTTTTTCCTCTGGCGTCCGAGATGTGTGTGCAGGGAGCAGTCTCTTCTGGTTTCCCAGGCTTGTCTGCCTCTCTGAAGGTTTAGCTCTCCCTCCCACGGGATTTGGGTGCAGAGAACTGTTTATCCGGTCTGTTTCTTTCAGGTTCCGGCGGTGTCTCAGGCGCAGAAGTCCTGCCGCTCCTGGGCCCTCCCCTACGGGAACCCAGAGGCCTTATACAGTTTCCTCTTGGGCCAGGGATGTGGGCAGGGGTGAGCAGTGTTGGTGGTCTCTTCCGCTCTGCAGCCTCAGGAGTGCCCACCTGACCAGGCGGTTGGGTCTCTCTCTCACCGGGTCTGGGAGCAGAGAGCTGCTGCGGGCCGGGATCCGCGGGTGTGGGACTTCCGGTAAACACAGACCGTGCCTCCTAGAGAAATTCTGCTTCCGTGTCCCAAGCTCACCAGGCAGCTTTCTTGCAGCAGAAAATTTGGTCTTACCTGTGGTCCCGAGGCTCAGGTTCGCTCGTGGGGTGCTGCCCAGGGGCTCTCTGCAGCGGCAGCAACCAGGGAGACCTGTGCCGCCCCTTCCGGGAGCTTCAGTGCACCAGGGTTCCAGATAGTCTTTGGCTTTTTCCTCTGGAGTCCGAGATGTGTGTGCAGGGAGCAGTCTCTTCTGGTTTCCCAGGCTTGTCTGCCTCTCTGAAGGTTTAGCTCTCCCTCCCACGGGATTTGGGTGCAGAGAACTGTTTATCCGGTCTGTTTCTTTCAGGTTCCGGCGGTGTCTCAGGCGCAGAAGTCCTGCCGCTCCTGGGCCCTCCCGTACGGGAACCCAGAGGCCTTATACAGTTTCCTCTTGGGCCAGGGATGTGGGCAGGGGTGAGCAGTGTTGGTGGTCTCTTCCGCTCTGCAGCCTCAGGAGTGCCCACCTGACCAGGCGGTTGGGTCTCTCTCTCACCGGGTCTGGGAGCAGAGAGCTGCTGCTATATATATATATCTTATTATTAATGTTTTTACTTGACTCTGCCACAGAATATCAGAAATTTGTACATTTTTGGACTCCTAACATTGCATCCACTGACCAACCTTTTCTTACCTCCTACTTGGCCTCTGTAAATCACTCTCTATTTTCAATTTATATAATATCAACCTTTTTAGATTCCACAGATGAGTGAAGTATGTGTTATTCGCCTTCCTGGGCTTAGCTTCTTTCACTTAACAAGACATTCCACAGATTATCCCTACTGTGCCCAATAACAGAATTTAAAAAATTGTAATAGCTTGATAGTACTTTACTCTGAACACATTCCATATCCTGGCTATTATGAATCATGTCAATAAATAGAGAGTACTTATTGAACATCTTCCTTCAACACGCTGATTTTATTTCCTTTGTGTTATAGCGGGCAGTGAGACTGCTGGACTATGCAATAGTTTATCTTATTTATTTTAGTTACCTTCGTACCGTTCTCCAACGGCCACACTAATTACATCCCCAGCCGTAAAAAAATGCCTTTTGGTGAAGTTGCTCTGATCTATAGATTTTATTACAGTAGCTTGTGTGGGAGGACATTATTTCTTCTGAAAGATACATTTTCCTAGGTAGGTTTGTTTTTTTCCAGAGTATCACCATGGTTGTGCTGACATCTAGAACTTTCATGCTCATGACTAAAGTGCAGAAACAGACTGAACTGTAGTGTTCTCATATTGATTGGCAGGATCATGGCACTGTGAACAGAACCAAAATGGATGCACTAGGAAAGGAAAATAGATGCATGGCTAAACAGATGAAAATGTACAAGGTCAGCCCGATGTCCTCGTTTCACATGTGGGAAATATGATCTACGGTGCACCAGCTACAATGTTAAAAAGATCTCACAGGGAGACTATCTGTCCACTGCAGCCACCAAATGACTCAGACAGTCCTTGCATCATCTATTTCCACAAATAAGTATCCTACCACATTTTCTTCTTTCTTTATTTGGTAGTTTCAAGATTCCTAGTTACTTTAAATAATGTAAGCATTCTTTAGGAGGCTTACACGTTCCCTCTGATTTCTATTTCAGTTTGAGAGTCTAGAAATGAGCTCAGAGCTCCAGACAAAGTTGCCAGAAGATGCTAACTTCCTGCCATCTCAGTCTCCTCTTCCTGACAGTGGTGCCCAAGATAACACAGACGTAAAATATATCAAACTGTATTTTTAAGCTTAGGATCAGCCTAATCTTTGGCACAATTTTTATATCAAATGTGAAAAATAAAACTCTTGTGTCCATGTGCTGGACTTTTAGAAACCCAAGATGCTATGTCGAGTGTATCAGTGTTGATGTTTTCTAGTTTTTAAGATTATATTAGATCATCAATTCCGTTGATATTTATAGAACAGTTAAGATGTGTTGGCTGTTAATGAAAGTCCAATCTTTCACCTACTTTTCTACCATCAATGACTACAATAAGAAAACTTACTTCTGTAATTTAACCTGTTAATTCCAATAACAGCTAAGGACCATAGATTATGGTAAACCACCAGAGATCTGCATCCAATTGAGCAGTTCCCAAGTTTCCCTATGGAGTTATTTTGTTTATTTAGTATTTGGACAAGGTGTCTCTGTATCGATCTGGCTGTCCTTGAACTTACTCTGTAGACCAGACTGGCCTCGAACTCACAGAGATCAGCTTGCCTTTGCCTACCAAGTTCTAGGATTAAAGGCATGCACCAATACCACCACAAGCTGTTTTTTTACTAAGCAACTTTTAAACAGATATAGAATATATTTCTTCACTTAACAGTCAAGTACTTCCTATAATCATGTTTTCATTCTTAAATATCATAGAAGTGAAATATGATGTTAAAATACTTATATTTCCATCAAGGCTATGTTTATTAACCTAGAAAGACTCAGTTTCTCTTAATTTGGTATGTGTAAGTACAATGAATAGGTACAGTATTTATCTAGCATGTATAAAGACCCAGGTTCAATTCCTAAGACTACACGTAAAGGGAGGGAGGGAGAGATGAGAGAGAAAGAGTGAGAGAGGGAGACATTTAATTCTGCTGCAAATTTAAACCCTGAACTATAAGCTATCAGTAATGGGTTAAGGCTTTTTCCTCTTGAAATAATAAAAGTAAAGCATAATTTTGAAAAAAAAAACCTCATAAGCCCAGATTGCTGGCTTATAATTCAAACTGTTATGCCAAATATTTAAAAATAAGCAGGACTTAGATGTTAGGATGTTACAGAGGCTAACTAGTGAAGTTAAGCTTTAAAGACAAAATACGAATGAGTCACAAATGAATATTCAATTCCTGGACCATGGAATCTCCAACCTTTCCCACTGTGACCTCTTCATATTCTTCATTATTGCAATGTGAAAACAGTACAACAGTGGCCATCCTTAAATCCTTCTTACTATTGTAATACCGCAGGAGACCCTGAGAATATTCTTCATATGACTCTCTCATCACCAAGACAAATTCTGGTGAAAGCAATAACAACAACATCATTTTGTCCTCTAAAATAACCCAAATAGGTTATTACTGATTTTGAATCCTAAAGTACTAGCAGCACAATGTAGAGCTTTAGTAGAGGAAAACATGTTATATCCTCCTTTCCCCACCCTGTCTGTGGGTGTCTGCATGTATGCCATTTTTCTTGGTGTTTCTCATATACAAGTTTCATCTCAGAGTTATAAGCACCCATGCAGAATGGCACGAAGCCTATGCTTTCAGACCATTCTTTATTTTTTTTAAAACTTATTTTTGAGAATTTCATATATGAACTCTTGATACACATCATTTCTGCCTCCCCCTCTCCTCTCTCTAACTCTTCCTATGTTACTTTGACTCCCTCTCAAAACAACAACTAAAACAAAACCAACACGAGAGTGACGCATGATCGCATCAATACGGGAATGCTCACAAGGTTCCACAGCCTAGCCTTTAAGTGAAAAATAGAAAAATAATTTTAAATTTATAATGGCATATATCAAGTATTAGTTAGCTGCACAAATGTTACTATTTCACAAAGGAAACAGATTTTAGTTAGGAATTTTATAGAAAACATAGACAGTGTAATACACACCATGGATTAGAATATATACTATATTCTCTTTCTAACACACATACACACACACACACACACACACACACACACACACACATATGGCGAGTAGTTAGGGAACTAATTGTTATGACTGAGATATCATCTTTCATTCCACACACAAGACAATTATAATTTTCAAGGTTATATATTGTAGTTTTTGTTTTGTAACAGCATCTGGAAAGCTGTTGGGCAGAACAGGAAGGAGCTAAGGTCCAGAGGTGAGAAACATGGGGGGACTTTCCACTGTGTTGATGAGCTCAATGGCTGGATGGGTTACCCCGTTTTCCTTGGCTTATTATTTTTCTTTGGGGTGAATTGAGACAACTGTGAATGTTATCTGTCTTAGCTATTAGATGCAGCTCGGAGATCAGTATGGAGACAGAAGGAGCGTGGGCTTGGGATCAGTGGTCTCGGAGTAAGGATTTCTTTCCCAACCTTCCTTATTACGTATTTGATCACTTCAAAAATTGAACCTTCTTATCTCTCTCACTATCATCATTTGATGTAGATGATAGTAGTCTTTCACAAATCCCTCCATTATATGGGGGAGATTTTAGAGTACCATATTTAAAGAAAATTTTATAAAGTACAGGGCATGGGAACCAGGAAATGGAGAGTGTTTTCAAGGGAGGAGATCTGATTTGAAAATGTGGTGTCCATTTTTCCAAATCGTGTCCCACGGTAAACTTTTCTCCTATGGTGCTCACCCTAGGCAGATTCTGCACCACAGCGGTTCCCACTCTGTGTTTACACCGCTGACCCATGGCACCCTGAAAAACCTGAACAATAAAATAGACCCATGGCATCCAGCAAAATCATCCCATGTGACTATGTGTAGCCTGAGACAATAATAAAATAAAACCGATTAATAGAATCCCAAAATTCATCCAGTGTGAGTGTACGCAATGTGATCAACTAAAGTAAAACCAAACAATGTAAAATAAAATAGAAATGAAATGAAATTAAACAAAATAACACCAACATTAGAAATGAAAGAAAAGAAAATATGGTGTCTAGAACTAGAGATCTAACCCTGGAATAGTCATGGCTCTACACAAGGCAGGCATCACTCAAGCTAAGAAATACCATGCATACAGAGTCTGTAGGCTTCAACAGTAATTCCCAAGGTTTTGACAATAGCTCTATTTCCAGTTAAAATGTACTGGGCTACCATGGGACTTAAAATGGGAGGGAAAAGTGAGAATGACGTATTTGGGAAAATATGTCTAATCAAGTTTGTACACACAATATATGGTAAGATTTTGGGTAATATAAAGGTAGAGATAACTCATGAGATAGTTCAAAATATGAGTCTATTCTCCATAGACAGTTTTGGATGAAAAGCTTACATTTTGTAGTCAACAAAGACTGCATTTGAGGCCGTGAATGTTCCTAGACAGGCTATGATAAAATGGAGAACCAGGAGCTGAGACAGGTGCTTGGGAATAGCCAATGTTAAATGAAGAGAAGAGGAAGCCAAACTGGAAAGACTACTGAGGAGGGAGTAAAAGACAGAAGGAAAGCCTAGTGGTTAGGAGCCAGACAACCAGGAGAGAGCAATTTTGAGGAGGAGAAGTTTGATGAACAATTACTAATGACCTGTAAGAGCTTAAATATGAACCAGGGGAAAATGCATAAGCACAACTTGAATTCTCTCCTGTAGTTAAGCCAAAAATGATTTTAAGCTCCCTTTGAAGTTTAGGAAGATCTCTCTAGGCTCTCAGATCTTAAACAGCTAGAAAAGGCTTAACCACAGCCACGGGGCCATGAAAGAACACAGCTCCAAAGAAGACTGATACAGAGGCTCTCTGCCCCACCATTTCCAGTCATCACAGAACCTTTCTACAGGGTAAATGGGAAAATCGCCTCTCACACTGACAAACCAGCCTAGGTGTCGAGGTAAAAATAAATGGGGAGTTTGCTTTCCGTCATTTTGCTGGATTTTAATTTTAGTGAGGAACTGCCCTTCTTCTGCAATCTGTTTTCTCTATTGATTTTTCATGCAGACAGCTGGAACAGCCAAACAAATGAGAGCTATTTGGCTTGGTGAAATGTATTAGTCTATAGGTATTAGTCTCATGGAGAGCTCAGATGCTTAGTGGGAGGGGGCATTTTTCATTTGATAGCCATAGGTGAGTGTTCCTCGGGGGTCACTATGGAGCCATCATCATCGTGGTACTAAACACCAACATGCGTGGAAGCCCAAGTGTTTGACTTTCTCTGCTTAGCCACTACATTCCATGTGTGTCACAACTCTGCAGAGACACAACTCATGAGAACATGTGAAATGTCACAAATGTTTAAAATCAGACCTAGCTCTCTTACTGCTTTCCATTTCGTAAGACTTATAAGCAACTTCACAAGTCTCTGTCAGGTAGAGAACAAAGTCCAGATCAAAGTCCAGGCTTGAACATCTCTAGCCCACACCCTGCTTATCTAACAGCCAGTATTTATTTATTAGTGTCCATGTGCCTGATGCAATGAAGGAAGCTATACAGACTGAAAACTGGAGCTACAGTCTTCAAACACAATCTATTTTGGGAGACATTGACAACGTAGCTCAGCCATTACAGACATTTGCCTACTCCAGTTAATTCCCTGCCATCAGTTTTTGCCACCCTTTCCACAAACAGTGCCAATAACATAGCTTTAAATGCAAAGCTCTAAGCATCTTCAGTACTTTTCCACTTTCAATGACATTG
Source organism: Rattus norvegicus (assembly GCF_021556685.1). Classification (NCBI taxonomy): domain Eukaryota; kingdom Metazoa; phylum Chordata; class Mammalia; order Rodentia; family Muridae; genus Rattus; species Rattus norvegicus. Next base: position 158,639,770 of record NC_141534.1, on the reverse strand, counting down.
AAACCATAGCAACCAGCTCTACTGCCTCTGTTACAAAAATGGTTCTGTCTTGTCAGTGCTTCCATCCCAAGAGAAACACCATCTCTTAGTGAACCATTGGGCTAGACACCCTACTTTTCTAATATCTGTGTAGTCATTTACCGCAGTGACTTTTGAGGAGATGGATTTAAACCATGAAGGGAAGTCATGATTTGATCCCCTCAAAGGAAATACCCCAAAGTATCCTCATTATGGTTGGAATGCAACTCGTAGTTACCTCAAGGGTTGCATGAGATCCTGCAGCCACAGTCTGCCTTTGATCAGAACTCTGCACACTCTCTTCTGAGACATGGGTGCCTGAAATACTTCCCAACTCTGACATTCTCACTAGTCCTTCCTGCATAAGCTTCACATCCAGCTCTTCTCCTGGACATCTTCTTCCCTTTCAGGTGTCGGAAGAGAGGTTCCCTCTGAAAAGAAGCCCTCCTTCAGCTTCAAACTTTCATTCCTAACCCAGGTATTACATAGTCTCTTACATCCCTTTATATCACCATCACCTATGATCAATGGAAGTTAATTGTTTTGTGTCCTCTGGCTTATTTACCCATAGAGAGTATTCCTTTCCTTGAGTACATCAAGTTAAAGATCATACTTTTAGCACACACATGTATGTGTGTGCGTGTGTATAGATACATGTGCACATATGTATTTGTTTAAGTTTATATGTAGCAGGGGAGACCTTCAAGATTAGTATGTGCTCAAAAAACACAGAATTATTTCAGGCCATGATTGAACTCAAAGGTAATCACTTTAATATAACTTATTACAGCCTATGTATCTTGCTTTCTTAGACTCCTTTGTTTCCCAGAACCACTGTTTTTCAAAATACCTAAGAATAGCATGTTGGCTTTGCTGCGGAAGGAGCATCCAGCCATAACCCCAATGAGTAACTGTGTTCTTCAGAGTCTTGGCATTCCCTATTGTGCTCTTGTCATTGGTTATAAGTACCACAAATTGTTCCACCCACATCCAAATTATATCACAGCACATACTTACTCATACTTTACTCTGTAGATATTTATTAGCTTCTGAATACATGTAAGACAATAATCCATGCTGCCTGAAATCCACCATCACCACACTAAATGGTTTACTGTTTTTGTAGCATTCCACATTTTTTCACTGAACATTTCTGAATCTTCTAAAATTCGACAATGTGTTATGAGAGCCACAAACAAAAAGTGGCCAAGTGACAAGGAAGAGAAAAGGAAAAGGAAAAGAAGATATTTTTTTGTATCCCAGAAGTGTGCAGATAATTAGGAAAAAAAGGTGTTGGAATTTGCGTGTATGGGGACTAACTCTTTTTGAAAAGATTATACTTACTCTAATGTTTTGAGGAACTATTTTCGCTGACTGCTTGTGTTTTTGTTTTAGAGTTTCAGTAATCTGCTCAGATTATTTAGGAACAAGAATAACTTTAAAAATGTGTATATCAGAGGTTTACAATTTGTGTGTCATGACCCCTTTTGTGGGGACGTTGAAAGACCTTACACAGGGATTGCTGAAGCCCATAAGAAAACACAGATGTGAATGTTAGATTCATAACAGGAGAAAATTACAGTTATGGAGTGACAACAAAATAATTTTATGGTTGGGATCATCACAACACAAAAAACTGAATTAAAGGATCATGACATTAGGAAGGGTGGGAACTGCTGGTGAACTCCATCTACTAGGAATCATCACCCCTGTAAGAAGTTCTAGCTTTGTTTTGTTTTTAGAGGGGGTTCATGTGTGTGTGTGTGTGTGTGTGTGTGTGTGTGTGTGTGTGTGTGATTGGCTGTCCTGGAACTACTATCTCTGTAGACCAGGCTGGCCTCTAACTCACAGAGATCTTCTTGCCTCGGCCTCTTGAGTGCTGGGATTAAAGGATTGCACTACCACCCGGCTAATTTCCAGCTTAATGCCCTGGTAGAAATACTCTTTAGCTAAGTGCAACTTGTGAAAAAGAGTCATTTCTAAATATTTTGAAAGCACATCAGCCATGTTATCATGGTACTGGGTACTGACTTGTTTCTGGGTCCTTTTTGTGTGAGACTTGATAACTGGGCTACACTTCACCAGCAGAAGATACGGATTTGGAGGCTGAGTCTGTATTGCTCGTGTGTTACTGTTTACCCTTCCGGACATATCTCATACATAAAGAGATCTGTGAGAGCTTCCCTAACTTCTAAGCCGATTCCTCAGCACCTAGAAACGTCTGGAGCAAGGCATTTCCATATAGTACTAAATCACTATTTTAAACCCAGCTGTTTCTCTAACTAGATTTTGGGCATCTTGGTGACATCATGATTTATGTCTTACACATTACATCATCTCACTGTTTGCTAGCACGATCCCTGTCTGCTGAGGTGAACACCATGATGTCTGTCACCTTATTTTCACTGGACTTCAAAGGCAAGTATGTTCATTCTTATCAAGCAACACTTGAGGATTGCATATACTAAAACCAAATAGTAAGCATACAAGAAATCTTTGATCTGAACACAGCGATCAAAGGGTTTAATTAATGTACATTTTCTGTCAGATCTCAGTTTTATGACACAGGGGTAACAGACACGAGCGAGCAACCCACTCACTGCCACTGGAGAATACAATGGTGAACTTTAATCTTCAATAAAATATGCCCTGGGTTTTAATGTATGAAAATGACAATGAATTGATTCTGTTCTGCTCCAATAATCTTGTGTCTTATTGGAGACGTCTAAATGAAATGGAAGCCATAAAAATTACAGACATAAGTGAAGTAGGCAATGGGCCATAACAAGGTATTACAGACTTTACTGCTGTCCACAGTTGGGGCCCCTTAAACAAGGCCAAGAGTCATCAACGCAGCTGGGCATGAAATTACACAACCCTAATATGGCCACATGGAGAGACTCACTGTGATCACAGTCAGATATCATTTCAACACGGTTTGTGTAACATGAGTCACCCTCATTTGCTCGGGTTAAACAGAAAGGAAAAGAAGTAAGATAGTTTGACCTCTTAAACAAATATTCTTAAAGCGTTCTCTAGCTGGTTGTGACGGTCCATCTTCAGTGTCAACCTCACTACATTTAAGTCACCTAGGAAGATCTACCAGTGCACACACTGCTCCCAGAGAGATTTAGTTGAGGAAGATAAATATCATATAAATGTGGGTGATATCATCACAAGGGCAGGTGCATTGATCTGAATAAAAAAGAAAAAGAGGGAAGAACAAGGGAAATATCAGAATTTATTTCTCTGTGTCCAGGCTGTAGATGCAATGTCACCCACTACGTCTCACATTTGGCTTTTACATTTGGGAGCCACGTTTCTCACCATGCTTTCCTCTCTATGGTGGACTACGTCATCATGCTGTGAGCTTAAAATAAGGTCTTCCTCCCTTAAGGCGAATCTTCTTAGGCATTTTATCACATTGTTTGTAATGAAACAAATAAGCCACTGGTAGGCTTAAAACATTAATGAGTCTTAAGAAAATATACAGGCTGTGTGTGTGTGTGTGTGTGTGTGTGTGTGTGTGTGTGTGTGTGTGTGTTTGTATGTGATCCTTAGGTTTGAGAAGATGAGGCAGGAGAATCACAAATTTGAGGACAGTTTGGGCTACACAGTAAGAATCTGTCATACACAAACAAGGAAATAGAAAAGAAAAAAAAAAGACTCATATAAGACACAATTTCTAGGAACACAAAAGAAACCAGACAGCTGCCTGGGGCTGGCTGAGAAAGGAAAAGAAAGGAACTATAAATGGACCGATGGATTCTGACTGGAGATATAAAAATGCATTTTTTTTGTTTCTGGAATGTATAAACCACTGGATAAAGCTACTGAAACTCACTGAATTATATACCTGAAATGGATGTTTTAATTTAAAATATGGTTTGTAAAACTTCAAGAAAAGCATTTTAGAGAAGAATTTTAAAGCGTGAAAAGTACAGAGAAATAATTACCTTTTCTAGTGATAGGTCACAGAACAATTGCTGTGTCCCATTCTAGGATATTTCAAACATTTTTATTAGATTCTTCACAGCAGAAAGTGTCACCTTATTTATGAGATTGGTAATGATTCATGCTTGTTCATTGGCCACCAGGGGTCGCTGCTGCCCATCTGCTCAGAGTTCTCTGATGGGGTATTAACTAGCATGAGCATGATTCAGTTCCTGACCAAGCTTTACTCAATCCCTTGCATTGGGGCTATTGATGACTTATATTGGCTAGAGGTGAAGTTTGTAGTCAAGTAAATTATTGAGAAAGGAGCAAATGATAAAACTGATATGAAAAGAGTCGATTTATAGGTAATGAAATGAACTATCCTTCACATAACATCCTTTTAGAACTAAGAGTGTTTTTCAGTACCCTTTACTATCTACTGAATCTAAACAATTTGTAAGGTAAACCCATCAAATTCCAGACTAGGTCTTCAACTACAACATGAATATTTAACATTTGAATCACTTCAGACATTTTTTTTGAACCTCTATCCTTCAAATAAACTTTTAGTGTTAAATTGACTATTGAAATTATATTAATTATCACATTGGGTGAAAGAATCAGGTTTGGATAAAATAGAGGTGGAAGTATTCATATAATCAGTCTTTCATCTACAGAAGTTTACTATATATCTAACTGTGTCATGCATTCCCTAGAATATAGGAATAAAACTGACGAAAATAGCAAAGATCTCGTTCTCGTTGGATTGTATTATAGCTGCAAGTGGTGGAGTGAAAGCAAAATGATCATGAAAATATCTACTTCCTGTTTACAATTTACTATGTCAAATCTGTGACCACTCTAGGCCACAGGAAATTAGTAAGAGGCCAAGGGACAGGGGATTACAAAGGGGGAAGGGAGCTGGAATAAAGGGTTAAAGGAAATAAAGGTCCAGTAAGATTAAAGTGGGATGGGGAAGTGGAAGACAGGGTAGAGGAGGGTGTGTGGGGAAGGAAAAATAACATTAAGAACCTTTCAAAAAAGACATATAGAAAGGTACTACTGTAGAAGATTTCTAAGAGAGAGAGAGAGAGAGAGAGAGAGAGAGAGAGAGAGAGAGCGCCTAGTGCAATGAATGGTTGACTTCTTTAAGGGTTGTTGACCAGTGAGTTCCTAAGCTTATTGGTGTTGCTTTCGGTGATGTCCAAAACTTGATGGTAAGACACCACACACTTGAGTCATAGAACATGGAACAGACAATCAGGTAATGACCTGAAGCTTCATCTCTGCTGGTTAGTGTCTATGGTCTTGGTACATGTTATGCACATTAATGGAAGAGAAACGTAATCCTCAGTCATACCCAGCAGGGAGGTTGCTGCTTATAATAGTGACTGGCCCGCAAAACATGCCCACTAGTGTAATAGAGAGAGTAGTCGGCCACTTCCTGCTTGAAGTCCTTCTCTACAATCTAAAATCTAGACCTGGCACTGTTATCAAGGGTCAATAGGACCAATCAAGGTAATAGAACCTGGGGGAAAACCTCCTAATATTATTATGCTAAATAGACATAGTATTAAACCAATCCCTAGTGAACGGTCAGCATACTCTTCATCTGAAAAGCTATTTGTGGTAGATAATGGTTAACACAGACACACAAATGGCTAAAAGTGCAGAGAACAAGAGACTGCTGAATGTTCATCTCTGAAGGGAATGCATGTTCTACACAAACATATGCATATACTTTCTCCCAAGAATCACAGGGCAGACAGAGTATAAGAACCAAAGGAAACTGTGTCCTCTGGACATGCCAGAGCAGTTGTACACATGCGCTTATAGCAGTTGCAGCAGCATGCAGAAAACCTGAGCAAACCCAAGCCAGGCCACAACTCAACACGAAGAGAGGAGCTGAGCATGCAATCCCACCCTGTGCTTTGGAGCCATTGGCAAATAGCACCTTCTGAGAGCAGAAGAGACAGCTTTCTCTGAGAATCTAGCTCTTGGTAAGGTAATTTCCAGTGGAAGGCCACACATCCAAGAATATTTGGAATATGTAGATTGGTCTTGAAGTGGGAGGGAGGGACACAAACTGAGGTGGGTATGTAGGCAAGGTGGGTGTGGGAAGAGTTAGGGGAGAGGTGTAAATACAATTAAAACATGTTGTAGGAAAGTCTCAAAGAATTGATAAGCATTTGAAAAGTCAGTAACAGTTGTTCTCATCTAGTTTGTTGAAGTTCAAAGGCTGCTTCTAATTCCTCAGAATTCTCCCTATCTAAAGGACCCTAAAGACTGCCAATTGTTGAACAGTGACTACCTATGGATAGTACAGATGTACAAAAGCAAACAAAAAACCTTTATGGGGCTGAGGATGTGGCTCAGTTGGTAGAGTGCTTGATTAGGAGGCAGGAAGCCCTTGACTTTATCCCTAGCACTTCATAAACCAGGGTGATATTCCCCCATCTGTAAGTCCAATTCTGGGGAAGTGAAGACAGGAGGATCAGAAGTTCAAGCTTTAAAACTGAATCAAGTTTAGGTTTCAAAATATTGTCTAGGCATTGCATTAAGTAATAATGGTCTAAGGGCTGGAGAGATGGTTAAGGGATTAAGAGCACTGGCTTCTAAGCAGTCCTGAGTTCAATTCCCCGCAGCCACATAGTGGCTCGCAGCCACCTGAAATGGGTTCAGATGCCCTCTTCTGGTGTGTCTGAAGGCAGTAACTGTGTACTCATGTACAGAAAACAAAAAAATATTTTTAAAAAAGGATCTGTTCTAAAACGTAAGAATTTTAGGTTGAGTGTTAATAGTAAATGATCTCTATACACATTTATATATTACACACATATATAAATTTATTACAGATACTGAATATTTAAATATAAAATGTCTCCCTTAATATCTACATTTCTGTGGCTCTAAGAAGTCTATAAATGATTGATTTCCTCATGCTAAAAGAGCTTATGGAAAATTTTGTGCTTAAAATAGCAAATTATGATTTTGTTTCACATAGTCCATAAGACAGAAAATCAGGAAGATGATTTTACCATTCATCACGAGTCTACTGATGAGTTTTTTAAACAGTTTTCAGGAGCTTCTATTGACATTGCTCAGACACACAGTATTGACAGTGTTGCTTTCTTTTCTCACTTTGTCTCAGGACCACTTTGTATTAAATTCTGTATAAAAGTTCATGTCGTATATAAAATATTTCTCTCAATAATCTATTTAAAGCTTTATGTGATTTATATTTTTTTCAATTACTTTTACACAACTTACCTACTTCTATCTTAACTACATAAATCTTGTCTTTTTCAGATATTAATACCTTCCATATTTCTAGACCAACAAAAGGTTCCTCTCAGCTTTGGCTTTTCCTCAAGGAATACTTCCTTATTTCTTTTTATATCCTCATATATCCAGAAAAAATATGACTATAGCATAATATGGTTACTATTAACTACATTTCTTTTTTTAACAATCTTACCAAGTCTTGTAAATACACAAAAGAGCTTTTCTGCTTTGAGAGGTGAGGATTAAACAGCAACCATAACCAGTTGCCAGATGGGTGATTATTCACTGAGTGGGATATATTTTATCCACAGGATAGATGCGGGTCTTTTCAAGCTGAATCATTTGATGAAGTAGTGCCAAAGACAATGGTTTTTGAATAGATGACTGATTCTCGCTGTCAACTCTGGGCCAGGGAATTTGGGCATCAAGGGCAAATCTGTCACACCTGAGATGTTATGGGTAAATTAGCTGGAGTCATAGTCACTGCCTCGCTTCCACAGAAGCGCTACAGCACACCTGATCCCCATCTCAGATACTCTGTATTATTTGCATCCTCCAGGTTTGAAAGGTCAGTCATGTTGGACTTCCTCTTTCTCTGTCAGTTTCTAAGAGATCCTGGTTCTTCTTTTAGAATATGTTCATGTTGGTGTCTATCATGATGACCCTGACACTAATGTACAATAGAAGGCGTGGATGTACCTATCAGGACTTTTCCACAACGCTGCTGAGTGACCGTGCAATGTTAAACCGACTCTCAATGTCCATTCCCAACAGGTCTTGCTTTTGGAAAGGGGATTGGGGAAAAGAGGGGACAGTGTAGGGTGAGCATGAAGCAGGCTGGAATGTATGAGGACACTGGAGTTTGCTGTCTGGCAGGCTAGAGGAGATGAGCTTGGGAGGTGGAAGAGGACACTGAAGAGAACCTTAAACCACCAAATAAGGAGTGAAACAGAAATTCTGAGATGCCATCCATGAGATTTCTTTCCTAATGCTATGCTTCCCTGCCAATCAGGATACCACACACATATCTTACATATGATTACAGTACTTTCCACATGCCAAATCATATCCGTATTTCGCCACTTTTAACAGAAGCTATCTTATCATAGAAAATGCCACCAGCTTCCTATTCTCAGAGTCTAAGCCACAGCTCCTTGACTATAAAGGATGCTCAATGCCAGGAATTGATTTAATTTTATGACCATGGGCAATTCATTTGTCCTTTAATGAGTTTCCTTAGCAGTAAACAAGAGCTTTGCATTTGAACTTCTAGGACTCTCAGTAACGCTACGTAGTAAACTTTCTAATTAAAAATGTAAAATTACTTCCTAATCATTAAAATATGAACACTCATTTAAAATTGATTTTAAAATGAGTAGAACAAACCTCATTGGATTCATTTTTGTATGGAAACTCTTTGGAGGCAGAGATGCATGAACAATTTCTCTGATGTACTGCTTTCTGGTTTCTACCCCTGTGCTTCCTATCTGGATGGGAATTTCATTGAGGGCAATTCTTAACTGTTCTATGGATACTGTTCATTGATGCTCAGTCTCAAAAGACCAAACAAAACCAAAAACAAAGGACAAAGAACAAGCAAAACAAGCAAGCAGGTTTCTGGTAGAAGTCATATCTGTCATATGTACATTCTGAGCATTTTACATGTGCAACCAGACTGAGCACGCTGGATTCTTAGAACCACTCCCTAATGAATCCAGGCAAACAAGCAGGACACCATTTATCTTCCTCACCGAGATCTCAGAACCTCTTGTTTCAGTATAGTATAGTTATTTTACATTTTCTCTTTTCCTCCTTTAAAAAATTATTCAATTACACCCCAAGTGCTGCCCCTGTCTTGGTCCCTCCTTACTGCCTCTTTCCTCAGTCCCTCCTCCCCTTCTCCTCTGAGAGCGTGGGGCTCTGGCTATTCCCCAACCTTGGCCCATCAAGTTCCTGCCAGATTCCCCTCCCACTGAGGCCAGACAAGGCAGCCTGCTGGCAAATGGATATCACAGTCAGGCTACAGCTTTAGGGAAAGCCAATTAACTCTCATCTTAAAGTTAATGTTCCTTGATTATTAATCATTTCCAAACTTTGAAGCAAACCTAATCTTTTTCTCTCTCTCTCTTCTCCCTCTTCCTCTCTTCCTCTCTTTCTGTATGTGTCTCTCCCCCCTCTGTCTTTGTCTTTGTCTATCTATCTATCTATCTATCTATCTATCTATCTATCTATCTATCTTTTATTTTTACAGTCCAGTCATCGCCCCTCCTACCGTTCCTCATCCCATTTCTCCTCCCCATTATCTTCCTCCCAATGTCCTCCTAACACTAACCAGGCCTCCCCCACTCCTTGGGGCCTCAAGCCTCTTGAAAGCTAGGCACATCTCCACTGAGGCCAGACCAGGCAGTCTTCTGTTGTATATATGTTGGGGCCTCAGACCAGTTTGTGTATGAGGCCTGCTTGGTAGCTCAGTGTCTGAGAGATCTCAGGGGTCCGGGTTAGTTGAGACTGCTGGTCTTCCTCCTCCTCAGCTTCTCTGCCCTTTATTTAATTCAACCAGAGGGTCCTTGACTTCAGTCCAATGGTTGGGTGAAAGTATCTGCATTTGTCTCAGTCAGCTGCTAGTTGGGCTTCTTGGAGGACAACCATGCTAGGCTCATGACTGTAAGCACATCATAGCATCAGTAATTTTGTCAGGCTTTGGAGTATCCCCTTGGGATGGATCCTGGGGGGCGGGGGTAGTCACTGAACCGCCTTTTCCTCAGTCTCTTCCACTTTTGTCCCTGTCTTTGTTTTTTTGAGACAGGGTTTTTATGTGTAGCCCTGGATGTCCTGGAACTCACTCTGTAGACCAGGCTGGTCTTGAAGTTAGAGATGTGCCTACCTCTGTCTCCTAAGTGCTGGGATTAAAGGGGTGTAGTGCCCTGCCTGTCCAAACTGCTTATAATAGAACTGCCTGTTGACTCATTGTTCAATCATTTAAACATTAGTATTATAATATACAACAATGCAGCTTGGAAAAATTCTAAGCAATGCAACAATGGAATCAAAAGATGTGAAATTGTCTGACTTCCAATGAGCCTACTAACCTAGAATAATATTGCAAATATCAGATCTGGTCTTTTGACTCGTGAGTAATGATTTTGAAATGGTTTCTTATATTTCTTGCCTCTTTTCTAGAAGATGCACTGACTGTCTTTGTTCTGGACAATAATTTCAAGGATATTAGAGTAGTGGATAACCTTGAGAGATAGAGACAGTATCTGTGGAGTATAGAGTAGGCTCATTTACCGCTCATTACAAAAGATTCAGGTTCCCTCCATTAGGTGTTGTTTATTGCACTGGAACACACACAATTCACAAGCATCCCTAGTCTTCTCTGTGGTGTTGAATGAAATTGTTGACAATTTTGATATTCGGGCTATGATGTTAGTGTGAACAATAAAGCCTTTTGATCTAAGATATCAAGATTTGATCTCAAATCCTTTGTCACTGTTCATGATAGTATGGGAAGAGAACTGGTTAATTTGCAAGTAAAGTGAGCCCCAGAGATATGCACTCTCCTGTTTAAACCTGTTTAACCTGCTTTTAGTGGCATCTCATGCATTTAGGATCAAGGTTAGTAAGAACAATATCCCACATGACAATAATGGCTAACGCTTAATGTGTGGAAAATGATGCTGCATGCTGTATAATCCTCAAAATGATCCAACCTACATTATCTATTAATGCTAACTGAAGACAGAGATCTGTTTTGTTTGTTTGCTTGTTTGTTTGTTTTAGAAGAACCAGAGTCCTTTGTCAAAAGACATTAATTTTTGACCTCTGTTTTACTAATCTTTCATCTGCTTAAGACTCCTTTACAAAGCCTCTCCCGATTCCTCATTCTCATTCTCTGCAGGTTTTCTCTGTACCACCTATCACATTTTATGTTCACAGTAGGATTAGCTGAGGAACCCTGTCACAGTTTATCTTCGAGTGTCTTCCATCCTCACAGACTCACAGGCAAGGTATGAGGTGATTTTGTCCTTCAAAGCTTTTGGCAAGTAGATGCTGTGAATGCTCTGAGCTAATGACCATATGGATTAATGGAGGATATTCAAGAGGCTTCAAACAACTTAAAATCTTGTTTATATGGCGCTGTTTTCATTATCCCACAAACATTCAGTCATGCAGCTATTTTGCTTCAGTTAAAAAAAATACTAGATTTATATTACTAAAATAAATAAGACATGAGAGCTTGGTCTCCATGTGAATTTTTGGGGGTCATTTTCAGAGTCTGTAAAATGCCAGAAGAATTCTACAAAGCACAGCCTAGAGTAGGTGTTAATAACTATAGAGGCAGACATATTTACTATTGTCTTTCTTGGTATACTTTGTTGACCATTTACTGAAAGCAATATTATCTGAAATATTTTACTCTAATTGGTTGTCAATCTTTTCTACTTATTAAATATCCTAAATGCCCTAGTATCATTATCACCTTTTGAACGATTGTTGCCTTTAAACTTCAAAGCTCTAGTTAATCTTTGCCACAAGTCACTCATAAAATATCAACAAAGGCATACACAGCTGTGTGATAGATGGGGCGTGTCAAAAATTCTGATATGTAAATTTCTCCTTTAAAGAAGCAATTCAAGCAAGTTATATTATTTTGCAGCTTAAAACCTCAAACATGGCAATTGGAAATAGCTTTGTGAATGGCTGTGTGCTGTTAGAAGCAGATTCAAGTTTACATATTGCTAATGGGAAGGTTGCTATATTAGATAAAAATATTTAATAAAGATAAGCCATGTGCATAATTCTGGAGTCAGGGAACAGGAAAAAGCTTAATAGAACTTCTTACAACACTACAGAAGCAGCAAATTTCATAAAAAAATTGGTCACCAGGGAGGGACCCTACTCAGCCCAACTATTGGTTACCAATGGATCTTGGGGGCGGTGTTCATTGATTTCAGCTGTAGCCTCCTTTGGACTCCTCATGGTCAGATGATCCCGATTAAACTCAGTGGTTCTCAAAACACCACACAGCACAACACAGTAACAACAATAAAATCGTAACTTTGGGAAGAAGTAGGAGTAGTAAGAGTGGAGGTTTATAATAATGGGAATGTACCTTACACAAGAATGTGAAAGGCCAAACTAAAAGTTGTTTAAGAAGGTGATAATTCAATGACACATTAAAAAATATTTGCTTCTACTTTTAGAGAATGGCGTAGCATGAGTAGAATACAAATGGAAAGAATACCAACTTTTTGGATCAAGTTCTCACTTTATAGTAATGCAAGACACTTCCCATGTGGCCACTTGAAGTAAGCATTTTCTCCATTTTGCATACAAACTTCATTGGGCCTTAAAATCCCAAGGTCCTTGGATTAATGAACAAAGAAAGATGCTGGATGACAAATATACAAAACCAACAACCAATCAAACAGATTATTACAAATGACCTTGAAACAGTCCCTGTCAGTGGGCTCTAAAATCTGATCCCTAAACCACATCGTGAGGATTTGTCCTGTCTACACTGTCTACAAGGGCCTTAGAGTTTAGTAGTGACAAGCAAATGAATTGGTTCTCTCTCTCTCTCTCTCTCTCTCTCTCTCTCTCTCACACACACACACACACACATACACACACACACACACATTTATCTTTCTCTATCATATCATGTATCTATCTATCATACATATATATATACATATATAATGTGTGTGTGTACCTTTATATCATCTATTTATCATCTCTCCATATATGCTGTTCTTTTTCACCTTAAAGTATACACATGATATGCTTTTGTTAATTATTCAGAAAACTAAAAGTATAATATAAAAGATGCAAGAAAAATATGAAATTACCAAGAAGGAAGAGTCAGTTTTCACCAAGGCTTTCTAAAAATGAACCAGAAAAGGCTGCAAGGAAGAGGTGGGATTGAAGATCTTCTGTAGACGTTTTAGACATAAAGACTATGAGACAGTGTCAAGTGTGGGGAAACAGTTTAGGAAAGAAGGACGAAAAGACAATAGTAAAGTCATTCACCAGAGAACTACCGTGCCCTAGACACTGGAACATATTATGTATTGAACCCCACTTAACAACAGCAATTATGAGTAATACTTAATCGGTGACCAACAGTATACTCAGCATGTTGCATGTTATAGAGTAAGGAATGTAGGCGAAGTACAGTAATATTCACACATAGTAGAATATCTGAACCCAACTGAGAACATAAACTTGCAAGGATGTGGGACCTTTCTTTGGTTCACATTGAATGAATGACAATGGAGCTATATTGCAATCGGATGAGAATAATCTTGAAATACCTAGATACTTTCTTTAAGCCTCAATATTTAAGGATTACAAAAGTATATTGACTAGAAGAGATAATTCATAGCATGCTTGTGAAGATTAAAATAAAGAAATTAATGTTAGTAAAGTGTTGAATAACAGTCATTACGGTAATGATTATAATCTCTTCTTGACATTACAAATAAAGGAAGATTATGCTCAGAAGCGGCAAGAGGTTCCTAAAGAAGCCATGATCTACTTCATATTCATTTGTGGCCCTCTAGTTGTGTGTGATTCTATTCTATGATTTCAGTCGCGTTTCCTGCTGGCAGGCACTTCCAAATCACTAGAATTTGCCCGAAAGGTCAGGGTTTAAAAAAATTCCATAATCATTTGGGCTACTATTCCAAGCATAGTAAAATATTTACCCATGCAATAAGTATTTATTGAATTAACAATTACTATTCATGACTATTTTGTGTGGGTTATTGGACAGAGGAAGGCCCCAATGTGTAGCCACTTATTCTTGGTGGATTCTGTCTCCTTGTCTAATTGAGTAGTAGCTTGAAGAAACTAAAGGAAAAGCAAGATAGCACACAGTCATCGGCAGATTTAAGTTCAGACCATTGGAATGATGATTAAGTGAAAGCAGCATGACAATTGCCATTTCAGACCAGTTATTACCAAGTATTACATGACATAACCTTTACCAAATAGTTTCCCCTACCTAAGGCTCTTGCCCTGTGTGTAAAATGGGGAGTACTGAAACGTATGATTCCTGGAGCTCCTTTCAGTGCAAATACTTAAAGGTTCTATCTAGCTGCAAGGTGCTTCACTAGAGTAATTAGGGGAATGGATAGAATAATTCTTGGCAGTAAAATGAGTATCACTCTAGAACATACTGGGACTACTGTGATCAATACTGTCATCCACTGTCCACAGCTTTCCTGGCCTTCACATTTGTCAGCATATGAAATTAATATCCTCTGGATAAAAGCATGAATGGGCTATTATCAGGCAATGCTTAACATGGTAAAGCCGGGAACTTTATTGTCGTTAAAGACCAAAGAAAGAAAATTTTAGCTCTGCAGGTTTGTTGGGAATAATTGTGAATCTATGGTGCAAAGAAACAGAGATAGAAAATATCTGGAAAAACAGAGAATCATGCTGGACTATTCAGAATTCTACTCTGTCATTAATTGTTATGCTTCATCAAGGATTCCTGGGTGAGAGAAAAGGACTTTAATGCCTAAGAATAATATCACCTGAGAGCACAGCTGCGTCACAGCTTCATCTAGTCCAACTTTCTGTGAAGCATTTGAAGCAGGTCAGTACCACAGAAGCCTGCAAAGGCTCTCTGTGTTCCAGACAAGAAGCTTCTATGTCTCTATAGCTTGTTTTTGCTCTAAAAAGTGATCCACTGGCGAGTCTAATTAGGTTTGATACCTGCAGATGTGGGAGGTGTGACTAATTTTGCTGGGCTATAAAAATGGGACAAAGAATTGTATCTGAGTCCTTTGTTAGTCATTAAATTAAATGAACAGTTCAATAGTAAACTCAACAGAGCAAATCAACAAGGTGGATTACACACTATGTTGAAAAGTTGAGCAGAAAAGATGCCAAACAAATAGAACTTCAGTCACTAAGCAGCACACGGAGCAACCTGAGAAGTTAATGCGCATGGAAAAACTACACACATACTATAGGGCATGCGACCAGAAGAGGGCTCTGGCTCTAAGGCAGAGTTTTGGAGTTATCAGAATGATACACAAATGACCTCAGGGCAACATCATAAGAACCAAGAAAATCCTTGGCTTAACAGACATGTTTTCATCAATTTGACATTTTCTCCTTCCAAAGGGTTCAAGGACCTACAAGACAATGAACATCAAATGAGCACCAGTGGGAACTTGTTTTCCAGAAATTTTAAAATTTGCACTGCAAAGATTATAACAGGTGCACAGAGTAGTTATTTAAACTTAAAAAATGGTGTTTTTCATACACCTGCTTTGACAAAACATTTTAGTTATCATTGTTCTTCCTAACAGCTACTAGTATAGCAGTGGTCATTGAGAAAAGACATCATTGGGCATTCAAGTACCTATTATGTGTTTGGTACTACTTGGGGGCTAGGCAGGACACTACAGGTTGATATTAAGCAACTCTATTCAAAAGGATAATAATACAATAGTACAACGAGACAAGCTATAGAGACATAGAAGCTTCTTGTCTGGAACACAGAGAGCCTTTGCAGGCTTCCTTGGTACTGACCTGCATCAAATGCTTCACAGGAAGTTGGACTAGATGAAACTGTGATGCAGCTGTGCTCTCATGTGATATTATTCTTAGGCATTAAAGTCCTTTTCCCTCACCCAGGAATCCTTGATGAAGATTACAATGAAGGTATTACAATGAGACAGGACCACAGAAACTCATGATTGGGAAATAAAACAACACTCTGGAAATCAGTCTGGAGGTTCCTCAGAAAATTGGACATTGTAAAACCTGAGGACCCAGCTATACCATTTCTGGGCATATACCCAAAGATGCTCCAACATACAACAAAGACGCATGCTCCACTATGTTCATAGCAGCCTTATTTATAATAGCCAGAAGCTGGAAATAACCCAGATGCCCTTCAACAGAGGAATGGATACAGAGAATCTGGTACATCTACACAATGGAGTAATTACTCAGCTATCCAAAACAATGACTTCTTGAAATTCATAGGCAAATGGATGGAACTAGAAAATATCATCCTGGGGTTGGGGATTTAGCTCAGTGGTAGAGCACTTGCCTAGCAAGTGCAAGGCCCTGGGTTTGGTCCCCAGCTCTGAAAAAAAGAAAAAAGAAAAAAAAAAGAAAATATCATCCTGAGTGAGGTAACCCAATCACAAAATAACCACACATGGTATGCACTCACTGATAAGTGGATATTAGCCCCAAATCTCAAATTACCCAAGATACAATCCACCGATCACATGAAGCTCAAGAAGAAGGACGACCAAAGTGCAAATGCTTCAGTTTTTCTTAAAATGAGGAATAAAAGTATTTATAGGAGGAGATATGGATATAAAGTTTGGAGCAGAGACTGAATGAATGACTATTTAGAGCATGCTCCACCTGGGGATCCAACCCCCTGCCCCCCACACACAGAGCCACCAAACCTAGGCAATATTGATGAAGCCAAGACGTGCAGGCTGATAAGAGCCTGATATAGCTGTCTCTTGAGAGGCTCAGCCAGAGCAAGACAAATACAGAGGCGAATGCTAGCAGTAAACTATTGAACTGAGAAGGAGGTCCCCATTGGAGGAATTAGAGAAAAGATTGAAGGAGCTGAAGGGGCTTGCAACCTCATAAGAAGAACAACCAACCAGAGCTCCCAGGGACTAAACCACTACCCAAAGAGTACACATGGAGAGACCCATGACTCCAGCTGCATATGTAGCAGAGGATGGCCTTGTTGGGCACCAGTGGGAGGAGAAGCCATTGGTCCTGCCAAGGCTGGATCCCCCTAGTGTAGGGGAGGCTGGAAGTGGGGTTGGGAGGGGCAACACCCTTATAGAAGAAGAGGTAAGGGAATGGGACAGGAAACCGGGAAAGGGAATAACTTTTGAAATGTAAATAAAAAATCCAATAAAAAAGAAATGAAAAAAGAATAATCCGCAGGAAAAAATAAAACAAAACAGTCTTTCATTAAAGAATAAGAAACTGGTTTTAAGTGGACAAAACATAAGACACCTTCAGAGAACACAGGGAGTCAGAAAGGTAGGAATATTTGTGAAAGATCACAGAGGCAGCTAAAGCCTTGAGCTATGTTTTGGAACAGTATTAGAGCCAGGGCTGTTAGGGAAGCACAGGGAAAGTAGCCCATGGTGGAGGGACAGGGAAGAAAGTGAGCAGCAGAACACAGATGAAGTACAGGGACCTACATGAATGGAGAAGCCAGTTAATAACAGTGCAGAACAAAGGTGCAGGTTTAGTATATGAAAATTCTTTTCTTCTTCCTGTATTGCTTTCCCATGAGTTATTCTTTCCATTGCATTATACCTTCATATTAGCAAAACTTGAAGGGTAAAGCTATAATTTTCTCCTCCTGCGAACCTTGTCTTAGATTAAGTGTTTTGTTAATTGAAGCTTTTTTTTTTCACTTCTTTCTTGCATGTGTGATTTTTGCCTTTGTATTTTAGACCAGCTCCTCAGCATGTAAAGCACTACTGGGTGACATATAAGCATGCGGGTTTTACAACAAAATTATTCATTCTGTGCATTACTTTTTAATATTTATTTTATTTGTATGAGTACACTGTGGCTATCTTCAGACACACCAGAAGAAGGCATAGGATCCCATTACAGATGGTTGTGAGCCACCATGTGGTTGCTGGGAATTGAACTCAGGACCTCTGAAAGAGCAGCCTGTGCTCTTAACCGCTGAGCCATCTCTCTAGCCCCCATTCTGTGCATTATTGCTGGCTCATGTTGTCTCCAAAATTCTCAATTCCACTCTATAACTGGTTAACTTTATGATATTTAATAGTATGAAGTTATTAATCTACTTTACTATCCAGCAGTATGAAAGATAAGCCCCCTAAGCCCCTGAAATGCTCGGAGAGTTTTGTTCCTGTGTGTGCAATAAATTATGTACTAAGGCATCACTTCAGAAAGAAAAGCATGGGAACAACGTAACAGTCTTCCCGCCTGCTTCTAAAGGAAAGGCAAAAGTTTCTGTGAATTATGCAATTGTCAAACGTGTTTCCTTATTTGGGTTTTTATTTTTTTGAAAGTGTTCAGAGAGCTTGTTGATTTCTACTCAACACCTTCAAAATAAGCATCTTAGAGTGGCAAAAAGGAGAATTTAGCAAAACAGCAGCTATAGCAAAAGCACAAAGGCAAAAATCAAAATCGTGTTTTGCTTTTCTCTGTCACTTATGGAGGGGCTGATAGCAGATTAAGGCAAGTCTGTTCCATAGATACACGGGGGAGAAAAGAAAGAGAAACAAGATTCCACTCACATATGTGAAGTGTACTTTGTCAAATGGAGAGACAGGAAAAGTAATTTATGGTATTCTTGTGGAGGTTTGGTTTGCTGTGTGTTGTAGTGCTAAGTGTGGGCCCCCAAGACTTGGAGTCAGCACATAGACCCAAGGGATGCTATGTGACTCTGCCCCCAAGTTATTTTTTATTGGAAAATAAAGATGCCAACAGTCAATAACTGTGCAAGAGAGACATAAACAGGGTTTAAGATTCCTGGGTTTGGGGTCAGAGAAGAACCACAGGGAGAGAAAAAGGTGAAGGAGGATGCCGTGGGTTATGAGTCAAGAGAACATGGCCCTAAGGACTGGCAAATTGGAGTTAAGAGCAGCTCAGATGAAACATAGTAAGTAATAAGTTGAGTTATCAATAGGAAAGTAGATTCTAATGACAGAGAAGGTAGATATTATCAGCTCTCGTGGTGATTAAGGCTTATTGTAAATATAAAGGTTGTGTGTGTCTTTTATCTGGAAATGGATTGATCAAAAGTGGGGAAGAAACCATGAGTTGGGATTAAATAATTTCTACAATATACTGGAGATTCAATGTCTGGCAAAAACGTGGGGACTTTCTAGGATGAAGAAGGGCACAAAATGGTCAGGGAAAAGAAGTGTGGTGGAGAAGGAGGAGGAGAATGAACAAAGTATATGTATATAAATATATATTTATATACATATGATAACCATAATGAAACTCATTTCTTTGTAATCTCTAACTTTAGGTGGGAGTGGATGGCTGGGGGAGCACCTTCATAGAAGCATAGGGAGGGGGGACGGATATGGAGTTTGCAGAGAGGAGACCAGGAAAGGGGCTAATATTTGAAATGTAAGTAAATTAAATATCGAATAAAAAATAATCAAAACAACATTTTAGTCAACTTACTCATTTCAAAGGAGAAACATCAAAGTTAACAGTAAAACAACTTTATTACTGAATATGTATATACATATATATATGTATATATGTACATACATATATACATATATGTATGTATATATAGTGATTATTAAATTTATGAGTGAGTTGTAGCTAAAGTCTGTATTGCTTGGGTTTTTAATGTTGGTGGATTACAAAACCTAAATCCACAGACTTTTGGAAGGAGAGTGAGCTCAGAGAGAAAGATGTTGGCTGACTCTGTATGAAGGTAGTTGAAGGGAACAAACAGAGGTACCACAAGATCACTGTCTGCTCACTCCAGAAGACCCATGAGCACACAGCAACATGAACAATTTAAACACATTATTTTCAGACAGACAGGCTCTTTGGTCGAGCAAATGCTAGTCACCACTACAGTTTAAGCTTTACTGCCATGATTTCAGAAAGTAGCCTTTAAATTCAGAAAAAAGTTTAAATCTCATGGAGGCTTTTGTTTAATGGAGGATGGTGGGTAGCAACCATGTGAGAATGTGCTCATTCAGAGCTTCTTTTTTAATTTTGCCCAAAAGAAGTAGAAATTTGGCAATAAACAGTAGTTGTCTATGGATTTGGAGAAACATTGACCTAGAGAGCACTCACAAGTCCAGAAATGATATATAGGTTTGTTCAACCTGTTAGTCTGCATGTGGCCTTGGAGACAGAAGAATGAAGGCCAATGCATGTGTAGACAACATTATCATGTTGCAATATCTAAAGATTGAAAACCCTTAGGACAATATTGCAAAGTACGCTTGTAACTTTGTCTGAGGTTGGAGAAGAGCTAACTAAGGGTGCAATTTAAATATTGGAAAGCACAGTGCAAAAGTGGAAATAGTAAGGAAAGGGCTGTTTCCCAGTAGCTCTCTGTTTCATTTCAAATTAAATGCAGTCACTTGGCTCAGGTAATATTCTGCTGGGTATTAGTGTCTCCCGCCCCATTTTTCTTTCAGTGTGTATACTCCTTATCTCTTATTTTAATCATCACAATAAATTAACATAACTCCTTTAAAAATATCCTTTCAGCACCTGCTAGATAGGCTTCTAATTGTTTTCCTAACTGGTGTGCTTCTCTTCATAAGGTTGGGATTCCCTTCAGTGGAGGGCTATGCTGAATTTGTCTTTGTGTATATTATTAAATATAGGAACACGTAAGTGATTAGTTACTTAAAGG
This sequence comes from Rattus norvegicus, assembly GCF_021556685.1. Classification (NCBI taxonomy): domain Eukaryota; kingdom Metazoa; phylum Chordata; class Mammalia; order Rodentia; family Muridae; genus Rattus; species Rattus norvegicus. The sequence continues at coordinate 158,619,129 of NC_141534.1, read as the reverse complement.
AAGAATGCAAGGATTTAATGTTTGCTAGGCACATGGCTGGACACTAGGAATCGAGGAAGTGATCAAAACAGTCCTCCTATTCTAGTGGCTTATTGTCTAGGGGCAATGACAGATAAATGTAACAGCACCAATAAAATACTAAGGGCATCGCAAGACCTTCTTTTCTCAGCTGACAGCATAAGGGAAGTGTCTAGACCCAGCACAGAGGATGCATCCTTTGACTAGTGTTTCACTGATTACACATGTGGGTATGCTGGTGAATGCGACCTGGTATTGTTATGGCACGGGAAAGCTAAATCTGTTTGTGAAGAGAGGGAAAATAGAGTAAGAGGAGAAGCGTATCCACAGAGAGAGTCAGTGGGATGCTGTTTTTTTTATTGGGAAGTAACCGAAGTGCTCTAACAGAGAGACGTGGGAGATGGGAGAATGAGTCAGGACAGTGATACTGTCAATGCTTAGAACATATCACGTGAGCTGCAGTATGGGGTTTGGAGTGAAGGTTCATCAAGACTGCAGTGGAAACAAGGGGGAAACACTTCAGATGAGTGCTGATTCCAGCTGAAGCTATAATGGAGGCAATGTGGAAAAGATGTTGAACAATTTTTCAGGATGCTTAAAGACTTAGACATTAATTTGACATGATATATTAAGAGGGAAATGTCTGGAAGCTATAACTCGATCAGTGCTTGTCTTACAATGAATCAAGGTCTTTCTCCACAAAGGCTATGTGAGATACTCTTGACCTTATTATATGGACTAGCAACTTAGAGCAGAGTGATCATACAGCTAGTGCAGAGTGAAGTCAGGATTTAAACATCTGAACTCAGTCACATCCTCCTAAGTGTGATGCCACATTGTTAGTGATTACTAAGACAATGACTTTAATAGAAAACAATAATCTGGAAATCAAAAGTCATGACTGTTCTTTGTGATATATTATACAGTTAACAGTATAAAATATCTGCTGAGTAACTATATCTTCTGAGTATTTATGAATTGAATTGAAATCCAGGTAACGTGTAGTCACTGATAGGGAGCAGGCACAAAAGATTGTTGAAATCTAGTGACAGGCACACACTCCAATAGTGAGGATATGAAAAGTCAGAGGCAAAGCCATTGCTGAGTTAAATGGATGTGGAAGGGATAAAGAGAAAACATGTGAAGGAGTAGAGAAGAAAGAAAAGTCATAGACACAAAATAGACAATATACTCTTTAGTATGTGGATATGAAAAAGGGGGTGGGCTTGCAGGGATTGTGAGAAGCAAACATCAGAGATAAGCTTACACCAAGATAAAATATAAGGTTCACAATGTTCCCACTGGACTTAGAAACTGAAGTTTGGTGACTTGCAGAAATATATTTCTGAGGACTAATAAGAGTCTCGTGCTCTGAAGATCAAATGGAATACACAATGGGAGATGAGTCATCAAGTTAGAAGGAATCGCACGCATGTGTGTGTTATACATGCGAATGTATGTGTTGTGCAGGGTTAGTACTAGCAGGGCCCAAAGCTCACTATTTTGGTTAGGCTGCCTAACTGGTGATCTCTAGGCATCTGCCTGTCTCTGCTCTTTAATATTAAGGTCACAAGCATGGTGGTCATGTCTGGCTTTTTATTTGTGTGTGTGTGTGTGTGTGTGTGTGTGTGTGTGTGTGTTTCAAACCTATGTCCTTTATGCTTTCAGAGCAAGCCCTCTTATCCACCGAGCCAGTTCTTTAGCCCCACAGAATGCACCCCACTCTACCAACTATCTTTAGCAGTAAGCTGGGAGTACAGAAGGCCTAGCGTGTAGATTTTGTGTCAGGATTAGTAATTCTGTTTGCAGACTACTTAACAGAATGTAAGTACGTATTAAATGAAAACTATGTAATAGAATTTTTTAAAAATATAAAAAGTGTAAAAAGCATCAACCTTCTAAGTAACTTAACTCAATAATTTGTCAGAATAGGCACATCCTACAAACTCCTCTCTAGTTAAGTGAATTTATATTATTTTATTTGAGTATTTAAGGTCATGGGGCACAATCTTTACTCCATTATGGCTATATGAATTCATTAACATTTTAATGAAGTTTTTAACAGGTTATTGAACTATCTGCATAGTTCTATGGTTTAGAGTAGTTCTCTGATATTGTTGAGCTGACTATTTTCAAGGTTTCAAGAGCTTAGACATGATCTTTTGTTTGAAAATCCTTTCTGGCCATATTGTGTGTGACTTAAACATAACTTAATGCCCAAAGATGTAATATGAACTTTAGGTCTATTTGTAATACACTTCTCTTTTTCTTCCATTTATAGTGGGTGTGAGGAACATTAGCAGGGAATAGGATTCCTTCACTTTATCAAGTACTGACATTTGCTTAACATGCTGAGCAAATGTTCAGAATGACCGGCGCTGAAAATAAAGTCCGTTTGCACATCTTAATCTGTTCCTTTTCAATCCTCTAAGTTTGTAGAATTGATTTTTGTTTTATTACCCTTTACAGGGTCAATCAGAGTAGCTGAGAAGGTTCTGTCTACGTGCCCTCACTGTTCCTTTCAAACCTGAGGAGTGCACATTCAACGATCCAAATTCTGTAAGACATGTCAAAGGAATGCATGCATGGTAGGACCTCATTAGGTATGGTTGCCCATGAACATAACTTTAACAACAACAACAACAACAACAACAACAACAACAACAACAAGATGTCACTTTTTGCCATGACAAAAGATGAAGTCTGCTTTCTGTGGCCTGATTTAGAAATCATCCTCAAAGGATGAGGGATGGGATATGACCTGGCTGGAATATTCGCTTCCATCTACTGAGTCTTCTGTCTTCTGCCTGAGTGCAGACAGGCTTCCACCAAACATAAATTCTGCCTTTAAACCTTGAGATGGCCCAGTGACTCTGTGGGAGACACCATCCACTTGTATCTTACTCTGCTCACAGGTTACATGAGCAGCATGTGGTCTGCTTCTTACCCATAAGGAACTGACAGAAAGATAGCCTATAGAGCTATTATTCATATAGAACTATTATTCAAGGAGAAGTCGTTGGTTTATTTAGAAGGTTTTATGTAGTTAATTCATTGAGAAATAGTTATAAAAATAAATAAAAATATGTATTTATATATAGTGAAGTTTGCACACAGGATGAAAAGTATAAAATCTTGTCATTTGGACAATTCTTAAAGTTTACTATTCCTCTAGTCATTATGGGATAGAATTTCATGTGAAAGATCTGTAAATCATGTGCAAACTTTTTAGTAACCTTTTTTTGTTTTTGGACTCACCAAGAAAGTATCTGAAGACTGCCCAATAAGTGAGATGCATAGTCAGGGAGAATCTGAATGGGGAGCTAATGTAGCTGTCTACTCATTGACAGAAAGAATATTCCATGACTTTCTGTAATGGGATTTCATTATGGCAGGAGTAAGGGATAAATCAGAAGATAATTTTTAAAAGGATGCAAAGAAATCAACTCTAAGAAACAAAGCATGAAAGAGCTAGAATTGGGACCCCACGATGTATAAAAGGTTTCTAGCTAGATCTCCAGGGGATACCATCTATGATCAGCAGCTGGCTGATTCCTCACTGGGCAAGGAATTCTTTCCATCTATGTAATCTTAGTCAGTATTCCATCTCTCTTAAGGTACCTTCTGAAGTCTGGGACTGTAAAAGTAGATCATCTGAGTAAGAAAATGTCCTCAAAACTGAATGTTAATAATGCCCAACCAAAATAGCCTGTGCCTGTCTTGTGTATTTCCCTGCTGGAGAGGCAGTCTAGATGAGAGGCTGATTTTATGGGTCACAAGTATCCCAGAGGAGAGTTCCATTACTAAAATCAGGGCAGAGAATACGGTTGAGACAGGAACATAACTGCTCTAAAGGTTGAAGAAGCAAGAAAGGCCATTCCTTCTCCTTTGAGGCAAACCTCCTCGAGGACCAGCAGTCTCACCATCAGTCCAGGGGAATATAGGGATCTGTAGGAGGTAGTCTGGACTCCTGATTGACTGTGAAGTAGCTGTCCAGGATAGCAGGAATCTCTACCCAGTTAACCATTGTAAAAGATGGTGAGTGCCTCACTTTGTGGCTGTCAGATACGACATAGAATCTAGAAGTCTGGTTTAGGCAGGGTTCCAGCACAGACAAAGGTAGGAAAAGAATAGATGCAAACCTGAGGTAGCATCCTCTAAGGATCTAGACAGGGACAAACACCAAAAGTTAAGTAAGATGTTTGTAAGCAAGGAGAGCACTGTGGGAAAATATTGAAAAAAAAATGGTGGGTTACACTGTGGGAATAACTGAGATTATATATGAAGTCACCAAAGGGCATTGTAAGGAAAGAAGAAAAAAGTGCAGCAGTCTAGGAATTATAATAGAATTTGTTCAGGAGTTTGTGTATTACCACTTTCTCCCCTGCATCCCCTTTCTCATGATCAGGTTAACACACACCTGGCACTAACAGATTTCACTGATAGGAAAAATAGTACCTTCTTGAATAGCTGCTGCTCTGAGCTTGCAAGTGACAGGTAGAGAGAAAAACAGGCTATGATCTGACTTTAAGCTTCTACAACAGACTGCTGGATGCCAGAAACTCTTTGAATACAAACTATAGCATCAGGAGAAACCATACTAGACCCAAAATAAGTAGGAAGAAAAGAAGAGGAACATACACACACATATTTGCACATATGCACACATCAGCACACAAATATACAAACACACATATGTGTGTGCATGCACATACATATGCTAACACATGAACACATAGACAAACACACATGTATCCATGTGCACATGCATACACACATCTGTACACACACGTGTATATAGACACACACACTTGAAATAATACAAAATAAATATCTACATATTTTCCTTTTAACATGGATGGCTGTTGACACTATATACAGAAGACACCATGTTCATCCAGTCACTAAAGCGGAGAACAAGATTCAGTCGCATTCAGGTTAAGTATCTGAACATGCTCCAACTGAGTGTTTGAGACAGTTAGTGGTCTGGGACACAGTTCCCTGATCTGGAAAATATGAAGTTTGGAGTAAATTGCTTGGTCTAACCTCCATCTCTGAACTTATGTTAGCCTCTTTATCTTTTAAGCTATAAATTGCACATATATGTATTTTCACCATTGTGCCTGAGGCACAAAAAAGGGAAGCAGGACACTAAAATAACTTGAGAGAGATGGAAATGAAAATGATAACTAAGATCCCCCATCTATTACTCCAAAGCTGAGCTATATGTCCTCTTAAGAGGGGGTGTTCACAAGCAGCTCTCTGCTCCCAGACACCGTGGGAGAGAGACCTGACCGCCTGGTCAGGTGGGCACTCCTGAGGCTGCAGAGCGGAAGAGACCACCAACACTGCCCACCCCTGCCCATATCCCTGGCCCAAGAGGCAACTGTATAAGGCCTCTGGGTTCCCGTGGGGGAGGGCCCAGGAGTGGCAGGACCGCTGCCTCTGAGACACCGCAGCAACCTGAAGGAAACAGACCGGATAAACAGTTCTCTGCACCCAAATCACGTGGGAGGGAGAGCTAAACCCTCAGAGAGGCAGACATGCCTGGGAAACCAGAAGAGACTGCACTCTGCATACACATCTCGGACGCCAGAGGAAAACACCAAAGGCCATCTGGAACCCTGGTGCACTGAAGCTCCCAGAAACGGCGGCACAGATCTTCCTGGTTGCTGCTGCCGTGGAGAGCTCTTGGGCAGCACCCCGCGAGCAAACTTGAGCCTCGGGACCACAGGTAAGACCAACTTTTCTGCAGCAAGTGACCTGTCTGGTGAACTCAAGACACAGGCCCACAGGAACAGCTGAAGACCTGTAGAGAGGGAAAACTACACGCCCGAAAGCAGAACACTCTGTCGCCATAACAGGCTGAAAGAAAACAGGAAAACAGGTCTACAGCACTCCTGACACACAGGCTTATAGGGCAGTCTAGCCACTGTCAGAAATAGCAGAACAAAGTAACACTAGAGATAATCTGATGGCGAGAGGCAAGCGCAGGAACCCAAGCAACAGAAACCAAGACTACATGGCACCATCGGAGCCCAATTCTGCCACCAAAACAAACATGGAATATCCAAACACACCAGAAAAGCAAGATCTAGTTTCAAAATTATATTTGATCATGATGCTGGAGGACTTCAAGAAAGATGTGAAGAACTCCCTTAGAGAACAAGTAGAAGCCTACAGAGAGGAATCACAAAAATGCCTGAAAGAATTCCAGGAAAACATAATTAAACAAGTAGAAGCCCATAGAGAGGAGTCACAAAAATCCCTGAAAGAATTCCAGGAAATCATAAATAAACAAGTAGAAGCCCATAGAGAAGAGTCACAAAAATCCCTGAAAGAATTCCAGGAAAACACAATCAAACAGTTGAAGGAATTAAAAATGGAAATAGAAGCAATCAAGAAAGAACACATGGAAACAACCCTGGATATAGAAAACCAAAAGAAGAGACAAGGAGCTGTAGATACAAGCTTCACCAACAGAATACAGGAGATGGAAGAGAGAATCTCAGGAGCAGAAGATTCCATAGAAATCATTGACTCAACTGTCAAAGATAATGTAAAGCGGAAAAAGCTACTGGTCCAAAACATAAAGGAAATCCAGGACTCAATGATAAGATCAAACCTAAGGATAATAGGTATAGAAGAGAGTGAAGACTCCCAGCTCAAAGGACCAGTAAATATCTTCAACAAAATCATAGAAGAAAACTTCCCTAACCTAAAAAAAGAGATACCCATAGGCATACAAGAAGCCTACAGAACTCCAAAGAGATTGGATCAGAAAAGAAACACCTCCCGTCACATAATAGTCAAAACACCAAACGCACAAAATAAAGAAAGAATATTAAAAGCAGTAAGGGAAAAAGGTCAAGTAACATATAAAGGCAGACCTATCAGAATCACACCAGACTTTTCGCCAGAAACTATGAAGGCCAGAAGATTCTGGACAGATGTCATACAGACCCTAAGAGAACACAAATGCCAGCCCAGGTTACTGTATCTTGCAAAACTCTCAATTAACATAGATGGAGAAACCAAGATATTCCATGACAAAACCAAATTTACACAATATCTTTCTACAAATCCAGCACTACAAAGGATAATAAATGGTAAAGCCCAACATAAGGAGGCAAGCTATACCCTAGAAGAAGCAAGAAACTAATCGTCTTGGCAACAAAACAAAGAGAAGAAAAGCACACAAACATAACCTCACATCCAAATATGAATATGACAGGAAGCAATAATCACTATTCCTTAATATCTCTCAACATCAATGGCCTCAACTCCCCAATAAAGAGACATAGATTAACAAACTGGATACACAACGAGGACCCTGCATTCTCCTGCCTACAGGAAACACACCTCAGAGACAAAGACAGACACTACCTCAGAGTGAAAGGCTGGAAAACAACTTTCCAAGCAAATGGTCGGAAGAAGCAAGCTGGAATTGCCATTCTAATATCAGATAAAATCAATTTTCAACTAAAAGTCATCAAAAAAGATAAGGAAGGACACTTCATATTCATCAAAGGAAAAATCCACCAAGATGAACTCTCAATCCTAAATATCTATGCCCCAAATACAAGGGCACCTACATATGTAAAAGAAACCTTACTAAAGCTCAAAACACACATTGCACCTCATACAATAATAGTGGGAGATTTCAACACCCCACTCTCATCAATGGACAGATCATGGAAACAGAAACTAAACAGAGACGTAGACAGACTAAGAGAAGTCATGAGCCAAATGGACTTAACAGATATTCATAGAATATTCTATCCTAAAGCAAAAGGATATACATTCTTCTCAGCTCCTCATGGTACTTTATCCAAAATTGACCATATAATTGGTCAAAAAACGGGCCTCAACAGGTACAGAAAGATAGAAATAATCCCATGCGTGCTATCGGACCACCACGGCCTAAAACTGGTCTTCAATAACAATAAGGGAAGAATGCCCACATATACGTGGAAATTGAACAATGCTCTACTCAATGATAACCTGGTCAAGGAAGAAATAAAGAAAGAAATTAAAGACTTTTTAGAATTTAATGAAAATGAAGGTACAACATACCCAAACTTATGGGACACAATGAAAGCTGTGCTAAGAGGAAAACTCATAGTGCTGAGTGCCTGCAGAAAGAAACAGGAAAGAGCATATGTCAGCAGCTTGACAGCACACCTAAAAGCTCTAGAACAAAAAGAAGGAAATACACCCAGGAGGAGTAGAAGGCAGGAAATAATCAAAATCAGAGCTGAAATCAACCAAGTAGAAACAAAAAGGACCATAGAAAGAATCAACAGAACCAAAAGTTGGTTCTTTGAGAAAATCAACAAGATAGATAAACCCTTAGCCAGACTAACGAGAGGACACAGAGAGTGTGTCCAAATTAATAAAATCAGAAATGAAAAGGGAGACATAACTACAGATTCAGAGGAAATTCAAAAAATCATCAGATCTTACTATAAAAGCCTATATTCAACAAAACTTGAAAATCTACAGGAAATGGACAATTTCCTAGACAGATACCAGGTATCGAAGTTAAATCAGGAACAGATAAACCAGTTAAACAACCCCATAACTCCCAAGGAAATAGAAGCAGTCATTAAAGGTCTCCCAACCAAAAAGAGCCCAGGTCCAGACGGGTTTAGTGCAGAATTCTATCAAACCTTCATAGAAGACCTCATACCAATATTATCCAAATTATTCCACAAAATTGAAACAGATGGAGCACTACCGAATTCCTTCTATGAAGCCACAATTACTCTTATACCTAAACCACACAAAGACCCAACAAAGAAAGTGAACTTCAGACCAATTTCCCTTATGAATATCGACACAAAAATACTCAATAAAATTCTGGCAAACCGAATCCAAGAGCACATCAAAACTATCATCCACCATGATCAAGTAGGCTTCATCCCAGGCATGCAGGGATGGTTTAACATACGGAAAACCATTAACGTGATCCATTATATAAACAAACTGAAAGAACAAAACCACATGATCATTTCATTAGATGCTGAGAAAGCATTTGACAAAATTCAACACCCCTTCATGATAAAAGTCCTGGAAAGAATAGGAATTCAAGGCCCATACCTAAACATAGTAAAAGCCATATACAGCAAACCAGTTGCTAACATTAAACTAAATGGAGAGAAACTTGAAGCAATCCCACTAAAATCAGGGACTAGACAAGGCTGCCCACTCTCTCCCTACTTATTCAATATAGTTCTTGAAGTTCTAGCCAGAGCAATCAGACAACAAAAGGTGGTCAAGGGGATACAAATCGGAAAAGAAGAAGTCAAAATATCACTATTTGCAGATGATATGATAGTATATTTAAGTGATCCCAAAAGTTCCACCAGAGAACTACTAAAGCTGATAAACAACTTCAGCAAAGTGGCTGGGTATAAAATTAACTCAAATAAATCAGTAGCCTTCCTCTACACAAAAGAGAAACAAGCTGAGAAAGAAATTAGGGAAATGACACCCTTCATAATAGACCCAAATAATATAAAGTACCTCGGTGTGACTTTAACTAAGCAAGTAAAAGATCTGTACAATAAGAACTTCAAGACACTGAAGAAAGAAATTGAAGAAGATTTAGAAGATGGAAAGATCTCTCATGCTCATGGATTGGCAGGATCAATATAGTAAAAATGGCCATTTTGCCAAAAGCGATCTACAGATTCAATGCAATCCCCATCAAAATACCAATCCAATTCTTCAAAGAGTTAGGCAGAACAATTTGCAAATTCATCTGGAATAACAAAAAACCCAGGATAGCTAAAACTATCCTCAACAATAAAAGGACTTCCAGGGGAATCACTATCCCTGAACTCAAGCAGTATTACAGAGCAATAGTGATAAAAACTGCATGGTATTGGTACAGAGACAGACAGATAGACCAATGGAATAGAATTGAAGACCCAGAAATGAACCCACACACCTATGGTCACTTGATTTTTGACAAAGGAGCCAAAACCATCTAATGGAAAAAAGATAGCATTTTCAGCAAATGGTGCTGGTTCAACTGGAGGTCAACATGTAGAAGAATGCAGATCGATCCATGCTTATCACCCTGTACAAAGCTTAAGTCCAAGTGGATCAAGGACCTCCACATCAAACCAGACACACTCAAACTAATAGAAGAAAAACTAGGGAAGCATCTGGAACACATGGGCACTGGAAAAAATTTCCTGAACAAAACACCAATGGCTTATGCTCTAAGATCAAGAATCGACAAATGGGATCTCATAAAACTGCAAAGCTTCTGTAAGGCAAAGGACACTGTGGTTAGGACAAAACGGCAACCAACAGATTGGGAAAAGATCTTTACCAATCCTACAACTGATAGAGGGCTTATATCCAAAATATATAAAGAACTCAAGAAGTTAGACCGCAGGGAGACAAATAACCCTATTAAAAAATGGGGGTCAGAGCTAAACAACCAATTCACAGCTGAGGAATGCCGAATGGCTGAGAAACACCTAAAGAAATGTTCAACATCTTTAGTCATAAGGGAAATGCAAATCAAAACAACCCTGAGATTTCACCTCACACCAGTGAGAATGGCTAAGATCAAAAACTCAGGTGACAGCAGATGCTGGCGAGGATGCGGAGAAAGAGGAACACTCCTTCATTGTTGGTGGAATTGCAGACTGGTACAACCATTCTGGAAATCAGTCTGGAGGTTCCTCAGAAAATTGGACATTGAACTGCCTGAGGATCCAGCTATACCTCTTTTGGCCATATACCCAAAAGATGCCCCAACATATAAAAAAGACACGGGCTCCACTATGTTCATCGCAGCCTTATTTATAATAGTCAGAAGCTGGAAAGAACCCAGATGCCCTTCAACAGAGGAATGGATACAGAAAATGTGGTACATCTACACAATGGAATATGACTCAGCTATCAAAAACAACAGCTTTATGAAATTCGTAGGCAAATGGTTGGAACTGGAAAATATCATCCTGAGTGAGCTAACCCACTCACAGAAAGACATACATGGTATGCACTCACTGATAAGTGGCTATCAGCCCAAATGCTTGAATTACCCTAGATGCCTAGAACAAATGAAACTCAAGATGGATGATCAAAATGTGAATGTTTCACGCCTTCTTTAAAAGGGGAACAAGAATACCCTTGGCAGGGAAGAGAGAGGCAAAGATTAAAACAGAGACTGAAGTAACACCCATTCAGAGCCTGCCCCACATGTGGCCCATACATATACAGCCACCCAATTAGACAAGATGGATGAAGCAAAGAAGTGCAGACCGACAGGAGCTGGATGTAGATCGCTCCTGAGAGACACAGCCAGAATACAGCAAACACAGAGGCGAATGCCAGCAGCAAACCACTGAACTGAGAATAGGTCCCCTATTGAAGGAATCAGAGAAAGAACTGGAAGATCTTGAAGGGGCTCGAGACCCCATATGTACAACAATGCCAAGCAACCAGAGCTTCCAGGGACTAAGCCACTACCTAAAGACTATACATGGACTGACCCTGGACTCTGACCTCATAGGTAGCAATGAATATCCTAGTAAGAGCACCAGTGGAAGGGGAAGCCCTGGGTCCTGCTAAGACTGAACCCCCAGTGAACTAGACTGTTGGGGGGAGGGCGGCAATGGGGGGAGGGTTGGGATGGGAATACCCATAAGGAAGGGGAGGGGGAAGGGGGGAGGGGGATTTTTGCCCGGAAACCGGGAAAGGGAATAACACTCGAAATGTATATAAGAAATACTCAAGTTAATAATAATAAAAAAAAGAGGGGGTGTTCACAAGACTATCTGCTGTGGAAGATGAATCAGTGATAAGATTCAACCTGAAAGCTGTTTACCAGACCCCAGGCTCTGGCACATGCATCCTTCTTTCAGAACAAAGGGAGCTTTTAAATGTGAAGAAAGGTGCTAGCCACCCTGGCAGTGGCCATTTACAAGCAAATCACGTGGCCAGGCACTCTAGTGTACACTAGGCTACACCTGTAACAGCATCACTTGGAAGCTCAAGGCAGGGAGATCAGTTTGAGGCCAGTCAGTGTTACATTGTCAGACCGTATGTTGGGGGGAAGGGACTAATTAAAAGTTTATCCTTTAATATGCATAAGGTCTGTCAAACAAATTAAAAGCTTGAAAAGGCTGCAAGAACAAAGTAATTTTAATCTCATAACGAAGATAAAAATATTCTGTATTTGAAAACGTTTAAGCATCTCTCTGAACACAGGTAAGTTTGCACAGCTCCTTAGCTGCCAAACCAACCATCTGTCTGCCCTCATAATTTACTGCATTCATAATTAGGTCATAAATGAGAAGAGCCTTTTGCAGTAGTATTATAAAAAAAGTCATTTTAATCTTACTTAGTCTTTATCACGGGAGATCTTATGATGTCCCTTTGCTTATCAAGGGTTGCTCTCCGAACTTTATATGTAACCACCAAATCTTCTTAAATGGATACTATATATGGTTGCTCCTTTTCTCAAGAGGAAGCTAATGACCAGAAAATAATTACAAATCATCCACTCACGTGATTTATAGAGATAATTGTGGAGTCAGAATTCTAATCCTCACAAGGCTGAATTCAAAGATTCTGCTCCTATCTATAAACTAATTATTTGCTTGATTTTTTTCTTCTTGCCTATCATCCATGCATCCATGCATCCATGCATCCATGCATCCATCCATCCATTGTCTGTCTGTCTGTCTATCTTAACAACAGTTAAATTGTGTATAATTTTCCTCAGGCAAAATTCAATATTCAGAGTGTGATGTGACTACAAGACTCATGTCAAGTACAGAATAGATTACAGAACCTGCCCACTCAGGTTCAAATTCTATTCATGTGGAAGTTCCCTTAGGTTCTTAGGACCTCAGTTTCTCTACTTGAAAAATGAGCATTACAATAACACTTGCCTTCCTAGGATACCGTGGTTTTTTTTTTTTTTTTTTTTTTTGGTTCTTTTTTTTGGAGCTGGGGACCGAACCCAGGGCCTTGCGCTTCCTAGGCAAGCGCTCTACCACTGAGCTAAATCCCCAACCCTGGATACCGTGGTTTTATTTTTTGTAAATGGCTAACTGCTAGGTAACTTATATGTATATAAGCAAATGCTATTATTACAGTTGCTTTTGGCATCATCATATCTATTACACTATGGGTACCACTTTAATGTCCACTAAGATAATTAATGAATAAATTATTGATTTAATGGGATTAATATTATAAAAGTAAATTTTCCCGTTTTGAGAGAGCCTCGATATGCAGTCTGGATTCACCTGGCATTTGCTGCTGGCCCTGGGTAATCAGTTTTAAGTCTTGACTATTTCATTTTCAGTGATTTTGTTTCACAGTTCCATGTATTTGTCAAACCAGGTACCATATTATTTTCAATAAAATTGGTGCAATCACACCTACATGCTATGTTGTGTAAAGATAAAATGAGTTAGTGCACATGCAACTGTAGCTAGAGTCCCTAGTGCATAAAAGTACTCTACATGTTAGTGGTTTTAATTAATATCTACAATGTGGGTGTTACAGTTTAGTGTTACTATTTCCATTCTTTCTGAGTCCTACAATTTGTTGCTATAGTGATTTTCTATGGAATTTTCCTCCACAGAAGGCTGTTTCTGAAATTGCGTTTATACTCTGACCTGTTACCACCACCATATAATATGATGGTTGCCTGAGTAAATACATTTCTTATTCCTAAAATAGAAAAAAATATATCCTAAAATTAAGGGGGAAGTATTCTTAATGTCTCAGATAGAGACATACTCTGTTTTTTAAAAGCAACAGATCAATTAAACATAATTCTTCAATTTCAGATAGTTATTTAAACCAGAGAAGGAGTTTTGGAATGAGGCCAACCTGGGTTGTTTCAAGTTCTGCCATAACAAATTCTATGCCCCTGACTAAGCCTTCATTCCTACCTCACCTGCCAGCATCCGTGAGTGCCAAAGAGCTTGTGAGGCAGGTGTGTTTGGTGTATGTGTACAACACAATTTCAATTGTGATTCAAAAATCTATTTTTGAATTGTTAAAGAGAATCCTTGCTCAAATATTAAAATGTTAAAAAACACTAAGACAGATGTTAATGCTAAGGGGTTATTCCAGAAAAGGTAGCAATTGAAAAGCAAAGCATGTTTTGTTACGTGTTTTATTTTTGTACCATCACACTGTGGAGGGAAGAAGCTAGGAGTTATATCTGGCAAGAACAGCCTCATTTATGTGTCAGGAGCTAATGGATCTCTCCTGACTTTCCTGACTGGGCTCAGTGAGCATCTCATCTAAACAGGTAGGGCAAACCTTCCAAAAGCAAGGTGCCATACTGATTTAGGCAGAGCTGTGTCTTAGGAGCCGTATCCTAAGTCCTCTCCCTCTGGTTTTAATTAAAACCAAGTTGAACTCTTTATATTCTGCATATCTTTTAAGTAAGTAAGAAAGTGAATGGCTTGTGTCTTCTCTTTTGGTGCTATCTCTCAGATTAAGTAGCGTGAGTAAGGCTCAGATTTTCTATCACAACCCACAGGTGGTGGCAGAGTGAACAGGGCATGTGGAGAACTGAAAGAGAAACTGGTGCACGGCCAGTCAGTGGTAATGAAGCTAAAACTCCATGAGAGTCTGAGTATAGGACTGAGCATGCTCTGAGTGGAGTCCAGAGACTCCACTTGTTATCTTCGAACCCACAATGATAAACACTTTCTACTTGACATACAGTAAGAGAGAGCCTGACTTGTTATAATAAGAGGAAAGAATATTATGAGTTTAGAGCCTTAAAAAGTGAATAAGCAGAGGGGAAAATACAGTCGAATGAGTGTAACGCCAGAGTGGAAAAAACCTCATCTATTCCATTTTTCTAGATTCCTACAACCATCCTATAATGAGAACAACATAGAGATGACTATTTCAAAACTTCTTCACGAGAAAATTGAAGTAGAGAGAGGGGGAGGAAGAGAGATAAAAGTGTGCAATTAGGATGGGCAAAGAAAGACGTGAACCTAACTAGTGTAGATACCTATGTTGGTCTCTCTATGACATCGCATAGCCAGCTCTAATGAGGGTTCTAATGTCTTTTGTTTTTCTTCCTTTTCATTATCTTAAACAACCTCAAATGTCCTCTTTCATATTTTACATTAGTTGTATAAAATATTGGGTTTCATTAGAATAGTTCCATGTATGAATAACATTTTGTTGTCTTTTAAGGAATTTTAAGTGTATATATTATGGAGAAGAGTGCCCTTTCCCAGAAGCAATATAGTCACCATCTAGTGAGTTTACCAAGTCAGAAAAGTCTCCCCATGCATCACCAGTAAGGAGCATCTAACACTTAAAAGAGTCTGAATCTCTCAGTCATCAGGATGTCAACTCTACGCTATGGTTGACACATGCTAATTTCCTTGTCTCCACATGCTTTCTACATAGTGGGATGAGCAATCTTTTTACTTGTACAGTTCATATAGCAGTTTTAAATCTGGCCTAAACTGGTCCACTGTTTACAGTAAGAACTCCATAATCTTCGGCCTGTCAATGCAGCCCCTCTATCACGATCTGCAGGTACCTGTAACTCCAATTTGACTACCCTCCTGTAGCTGCACAGGACTCCCGGCACTCCCATAAGAAACCCTGCTTTCGTAAACCATCAGGCTTATTTCTTTTATTCCAAATACATTTCTTCTCTAATCCGACCAATGGTTTTAGTGTCTTCCCAATAATTTCAGAAAAACCAGAAGCACAGTTTGTTTACTTTTAACTGTCATTCGTTACTCACGTTTCTAAAGCTTGACCTGCTAGGCGGAGTGTTAAACCTCTTTGGAGCTCGGGTGCCCAGTGAATCATCAGTTGTTTGCACAAATAAACTATTCAATTTAATCAATTTTGATCCTTAAAACACACACAACACATGCACATGCACGCACACATACATACACACACACACATGCACACCCACACACACACACACAGAAAGTTATAAAGATTAGGTTCAGTAGAAAAATAGGCCTGTGAGCTGATTTGTATTACACAGTGACTAAGTCATCTCTTGTATGTTGTTGAGTGTAAGGGTGGAAACTCAATCCATTTTGGAACATAAGCATGTAGGATATGACTAACATATGATAGTCCTGTGAAATCATTCTTTTCAGTAACTTGAAGTACTGTATATTCATATAAGGCTTTGAGTTTGTTTCTCATCCAAAATCTGCCAGCACATTTTAATTGGCTTTCAACTGTTTTGCCCTAGTCTCTCTTTTAAACTGCAAAATAATAACTAAGACCATCTTTGTAAAAGAACACACGAAAAAATGACATAGATGTTGAAAAGACAGGCAAGAATACTATTCACATTGCCTTGGGAGTATCAAAAGCAATAGTTGGTTCTTTTAAAGTAGAAAAACCAATTACAACATCAAAAACTCCTGCTTTTTTTTCTTTAAAGAAAAAGTGATGTGCTAGATAAGCCGAAGTCTCACGGAAAAGTCACTTTTTTTCCCCCATAAAATCTCAAATTTAGTTTAACTCTAGGTCCTCTCATCTTCTTTTTGTACACTACCTAAAAAGTCACTCTAGATATAATCTGCATCTCTAGCCTATGTGCTAAGTAATTTAAAAGGCATTCGTTCCTAAGGGAAACATAATTCCTCTTTTTATAAGGAATCATTCAGCAGTAAGATGCATACACAGTTCATCCTTGAGCATTTGCTCTAAATCCAAAGAACTGAGAATTTTAGTTTTCCCATTGCAACTCAGATGACATAGAAAGAAGGGATCTTTTTGATTTTGTTAATTATATCTGTCTTTCCGAATATCAATTTGGGATTAAATATAAAAATGCAATGATAGTTTCAAAGGCTGGATTTCCCTGAGCTAGCTCAAATACTAATCTGAGGTCTGAGGAAGTGATTGCTGTACCAATATTGATGCACTTCTCAAGCAGACTTTGGGGGGAATTCTCAAATGTCCAGAATAACACATCCCATCATTCACTGGAGTTTAAAGGTCATACTTTTTTCCTCCAACAATTTTGGTTGGTCTTTTCAGCATGTACCTCCGTAAAACATTGTTATGGTATAATATTTTGCATTTCTCTGGAGCTTAGAGCATGTTAGTTAGAAGAATAGATAGATTTATTATTTTAATTTCTTTTTAGGTAGAAGATTCTAACATGTTTTGGTATTATTATGAGAAACATTAAAACAGAGACTAAGGGAGGTAATAGATTGGGTTCCTCCACATAACTAGCCTATAGATGGAATTTCATATCTGGCTTCTTCATAAAAGAGCCTAGGATATAGTGGAAAAGTAAGATGTAGTATAGAAAATGGAACCAGAATTTTTGAATCATTCTCACAAATTAAAAGTATCATGTAAAGAAATATCTACTTGGGGTAAATAGGCTCTGAAACAAACCACTTTGTCTTCATGAAGAGCCCACAGTTGCTTAATGGGTCTGAAATGTGGACGTAGATCACTAAAGTAATTTAGGTAGCCGTGTAATGCAAAATGAGTTTCTATCACTGTGATTTGTTTCCATGTGTAAGTTCAAATATTCATGGGATAGTGTGACACACTTGTTATGGACTGAGGAAAGTAAGCTTGTCTGGCATCAATAGGAGGAGAAGCCCTTGGTCCTGTGAAGGCTCGATTCCCCAATGTAGGGGAATGCCAGGTTGGGGAGGTGGGAGTGGGTGGCCAGGAAAGGGAGCATTCTCCTAGAAAGCAGGGGGAGAGGAAACGTGAGAGGGGGTAACCTGGAAAGGGGATAACATTTGAAATGTAGATACATAAAAGAAGAAAGAGAAATAACTTATCATTTTGCTTGTCTGAAGATCATATTTCCATATTTACATTTTTTTGCTAAACTAAGAGTGCATAATTCTTAAATTTTCATGGATAAATATTGAGGTGTGTATGTGTGTGTGTGTGTGTGTGTGTGTATGTGTGTGCATGCCCACTTGCACGCACATGTATGCAAGGAGAGATTATAATAAGGGACCCGATTTTCCTTTCAGGGAGCTTCTCTAACCAAATGCAATTTAAGCTTGGATCTAAGATGACCAGAAGCTAATTAGGTGAAATGTAGAAAAACTTTTCCATTCAGTAAGAAGTACACGGGAGGAACTTAGCTGGCAATGGAACATGTTTTGTGAATAAAATGTATGCCTGTGTGAACAGTGTGGTCAGCAAAAGAAGAGGGAAATGAGGTGCTCCAGGGGCAGGCAGATGTTAGATCATGCAGAGCCTGGCTTTGCATTTTATCCTCAATGCAAAAGGAGAGAGATTTGATCTGTTTTATTTTAGCAGATCACTTTAGCCACATTCGAAATAAGGTAGGAGGCAGACAGTGGGCGTGGTGAGAACAATGAGGAAGATATTGTAGGGAGGGGGAAGATGGGCTTTGATTAGTTAGTAGACATAGAAGTAGAGGGAAGTGAGTAGACTTCTGTTATTTTGAGGATGGGCTTGAAGGTGGACTCCACGATGGAGATTAGGAGACCAATGTCCTAAGTATTATGCGCAGGTATTTGACTTGAGCCACAGGGCCAATGTTAATGTTACTCATTGACCTAGAGATTGAGGAGGAACAAGTGGGTTTAAATCAATACTTTTTGTATCAGTATGTTGCTGAAAAAACCCTCTAGGATAGGTGCATATATACTTATGTGGGTAATTTTTACCTTGTGAGATAAAAGAAGATAGAGGCAAAATGAAAGAAGGGGGAAAGGAACAGAATTAGAATGAGCAGAACATTGAATTCCCAAAGTCCTGAGAAGGTAGGCATGCTCTGGGGATAGGGGCCAATCAAAATTGCTTAGGGCATGTGGTTTGAAAAGCACATGCCAAACTAACCACAATGCTTTGATTTGCAAAACAAAGAAATATTTTCTTGTCATCATAAAAGTGATTATGGGGTATTGATAGAAGTAAATCTGATGGATTCCTGCCACAGTTAGACCCTGACAGCTCTTTATTGATAACTTTTGTTATGGAGGGAGGAATGAAGATTCCCCAGTGGAGTGGATAGAAATCAGTGTAAAAGCCACGTACATAAGACACCAACAAGACACCAACAACAAAACAAAGCAAAACCCAAAAGTCCTGACAGCAAAGCAGAAAAATGAAGACGAGAAAAAGATAAAGCTGCATGGTGAAGTGCTTTTCCAGTGAGCATAGATGTCTCAGACATTGTGCCTGTATTGCTGCAGGGCTTCTGTCCTGCCAGGTCATCTGCCCCTGGGGCTTGAACCCCAGATCTGTCACTTAGTGCATGATCTGGCACAAATCAGGTAATTTCTGAAATCTTTATTTCCTCACTTAGAAAAGCAAAATGATGATGGCATCCATTTCATAATTTGATTCAGAATTGGAGGAAATCATTCATAAGAAGAACTTTAGCATGGTGCCTGCTTAAGGAGCAGTCAGTGTTCAGAGCTGCCCATAGGGAAGTCATTGCTGTCGTCTAAGTATCCTCTCCCCACGCCAATGAAACCTCAGCTCTTTAGTCTCTCAATTGTATAGGTCACTATACCAATAAATAGATTTTTTTCGGAATTGTTAAAAAGAAGATTTTAGTTAACATTTATAAATAATTCTGAAGTGTTGGTAAACTTAATTAGTGTAAATACATGAAAATTGTCCAGCGGATGGGACAGTCAAAATTTCTTATTCATTTCTAGAAATTCTAGCTAGAACTAAAAATTTGTTATTTAATTCTCTGGGAGAATTAAACAGACTATTGACTGTTAACTGGGTTATTTAAAACATGAAAAAATAAAAAAAAATTTTAAAATGCAGATGTTTTTAATTATTTTCACCCTGAATCACTCTAAAATCTGAATTTTCTCAGCCCTGACATCATTATGAAGACACCGAGTCTGAAAATATAATTAAATGAGCAGCTACTCTCCATAGGCTTCTTCCCAGTGGGCAATCCCTCTAGACTGAACTAGAAGCCTCTCATGGAGCATGAGATTTTACATTTCCTACCTTGCTTCCTCTGTGATTCTGGCTACTATGAGACAACATGGTTTTCATCCCCAAACACATGTCTGAAAATATTTATATATAGTTGTGTCCAATCTTTAGACTCAGAAGAAATTGCTTACAAAGCTGTTATGACATTCTAAGGTCAAACTTAAACTGCATATTGATTGACAAGATCACGCTGTGGGAAATCCCTTCACCTTCCTTGACTTTTGTATCTTTACATACATAGAGATGAATTAAAATAAGACAACATATATAAAAACCTAACAAGGAACAAAATATAAAAATTGTTTATGTTCGCTGTGGTTAGATAGAAGCAATTAATTCTGTAGTCTTAGGAAAAAAGTTAATTCTTCAGGGAGCCAGTCATATGATGGCTTTAATTTAATATCCTAATTAACATGTTAAATGACTGTAATAATATGTACGTATTTAGATCATTGAATCTGAGGCATAGTGAACATTTCTTAAGTATTATTTAAAATACTCAGTGAATGTTCTCTCTTATCCCTCGAATGGTGAAAATGGTGCTGGAGCAATATAATTATTTCCTTATTAGACATGTTGAGCTCTACATGGTCATGTCTGAGGTGCTTAGTGAGCACAGCAGAAAGAACAAAAGAAGCCATGTTCTTAATTTCTCCCATCATACCATGGAAGCAGAACATCTCTCCACAAGGAAGGTGTTGAGTGCAGGAAAAGTGGGCGGAGACGAATTCCACCCATCCATCCTTGTGGAAGCACATGCAACTGGAGAAGATGAAGTGAGGAAGCGCATGCAGTACCTGGTCATGTCAGAGTCAGGGAGCAGGCCTAGGTGGTAGTGGGGGTAAGGAGTTGAGAGAAGGAAGCTTTTGTCACACTCAACAGGGGAATAGTGCCTGGGAGAAGCAGGTTTATCACACAGTTTATTCACAGTGCTGTAAACAGGTTCCGGAGGCCTGGTAACACAAGAGGAAGAAAAAGGTGCATAGTTAGCACACACAAGCGTCAGTCATGCAGCTGGTAGCATTTCACTGTACTTAAAAGTAAGAACCCAACTTAATGGCATTTTATCATTGTGGCCCAGAACAAATCAAATTCTCCACTGCTTATACTTATTACATTAGACATTATTTATAGATTTCTTTATGCACGAATTGACTTTATTCCTAGCCTCAGTTGAGAGTAGATATGGCACCATAAAAGTGTTTAGTGCAATGTGGCCTGCGTAGAGGGATTCTGGAAGAGCTTCTGATAGGGAAGTTGTTTTAGCTAGGATTTTTGTCATTATCTCCTACTGAATGCTTCCAACTGCTAGCAAGAGACTTAAAGCAACATGCTGACTGCTACGTCAATCACTATCATGAAGTGACCTAGAGGATAAAAGTAAATTATACAGGGAGTTGAGCATATAGGATGAGGCCATCGAGCTGGTAAAACTGATGATATTGCAGTGACTCTGGCTTCCTTTCGTGGGGGATAAAAGCCCATTATCTTGTTTAAGGTAGTGTCACCTCTCATTATATAAATAAGATACAAAATTAAGATGTATTTTAAAAGATTTAAGACTGCTGTTTTAATGCAAAGAATAATTATCTTAGCCTATCATAAGGACTAATAACATTTTGTTATGTTTGTAGTCAACCGAACACTATCCCTACGCAGAAAAAAATATAAGGAACTCTATTTTCTTACTGTATAACCTGGAGTTTGTTAACTATTCAGAGAAATCATTGGCTCTCCGTGTTAATCATTGCTGATGTCTGATCTAAACTGCCTGCACAGGATCTTGGGAAAAGGAGTTAGTGAATATAAACACTTCCACAATGACGTAACCTCCATATACTATTTGTCCAGGAGAGATGATTCAATTTGCCGCCTGATGTTGACTCTACAGACCAAGAAAATGGCGTCACTAGTTTTTCTAGTTCAGTTGGGCCATATTTAGAGAAAAACAGAACCAAAGCTGACCAATATGTGCCCTAAAAACAGCCTAGCTATATTGTATTCAGCCAAATTAAAGTTAAATTCTTCATTTTTGGGCTACCATAATACATTCAAGGTAATGAAAACTGACCTTGTTCTGAACTCTGTGATCTTTCATGTATTTTTTGTAATAATTTCATATCTTTGCAATATGATTATATTATTCACAATGAAATAATTCAGGGCTTGGGAAAAGCTGCAATACTGTTGGTTTTAGAAAGAGGTGCTCAACATTTTCTCTTGCTTATAGTCACCTCTAATGCTCTTTCATCCTGAATTGATTACTTCTCTATGCTTAATCATTTATCACCTGATCCCTTGTGAATCCAGAGAGAAGTTACTGCTCTTGATACCTGTGGACATGAACCAATGAGAAGAAACAAAGACTAAGACATCATGCTTCACTAAGTCCTCTTACAAGCAAACAGTAAAGTCAAAGTGATGGTGAAAAGGAGGTTCAGCTTTGAAGCTTTTGAGCCAATAGCTTCATTGTAGTCCTAGAATTCAGCCGTCTAGTGTGTAAAATGTGTGTCAGTAAAATAATCGTCAGTGCTACCCAAGCTACATTCTGAAAGCTGATGCTAGGAACTGGGTAAATCTTCACTGAATGAATACATGCTATTTATTCTTTTTTACTGAGAAAAATATATTTTCCTGGCTCTTTCAGAGAAGCCCTAAGATGTTCTGAGTATTTTTAGATCATCATTAAGACTAAAAGTTTTTATATCATCATTAATTCTTAGTTTATAAAGTGTTGTCACTGAAGGAATGGAAGCAAAGCTTTAAGCACTCAGCAGGCAGAGTTTATGCAGCCTCTGAAGAATGAGTCCCTCATATTAGTCTCTGGGCACAGAGTCCCTCCCCATTTACATAATGCTCCTTGAAGGCTACCATTCCTGAGTTCCAGAGGGTCTATCTAATGCTAGCAGCTAGCACATTAGTCCTTTGTAGCTATGTCCCCTGAGACATCTCTGCAGACAGAAAAGAAATGCCAATACTGTCCCTTGGTGGCTGGAATACATGTCACCATCACTCCAGTAAAGAAATGCAGTGGAAATAGAATTTTCTGCAGTCTGAGTTAGCCAGTCACAATGGCAGGTCCTGTTTATCTTGTTAGAAGCACCCAGAATGAGAACATAATGAATATAGAAATCCAACCAAGGTGTTTACTTGCTCTATTCTGTGGTCATCCTCTGGACTAGTGGAAGAGATTATTGATGATATTAGTGAAATTGCTAAGTGAATTATACATAAATCATTTATCCTGCCATGTATGTACCCAAGGCCATAGAAAAATGACTTCTTGGTCTCATCTTCTGAGCCATCAGCATTTATTTGCTTATCTATGGGTTTATAATTGCAGGCTCTTATAGCATATAACTAACACAATCCTGGCCCTTAGTGATCTTTGTCTTCTGTGAACTCCATTAGCACTTGCTGTTTGCTTTGCCTCCTTCACATTTTTAATCACAAATACATGCACAATTAGAGCACAATGGAGAGGAATGCAGCCTCTATACCCTATTTAGAAAAGCTACCCTGTCTGCAATGGCCCCTTTCCCCACTTGACAAAAACTCAACTCAGTCCCTGCATAGCCAGTGTGACTTAGACCATTTGATAAGAACTGGACACTTCCTTCTTGGTATGTTCATGATATGTGTGGTAGGGATCAAAAGAAAGAGACAGAAACAAACACAAAACCCAGGACTATTTAATTGGATTTTTTCTCTGAGAACAGGATAGTTATGAATAACAGTAAAGAAAAAGAAATTAGCTTGCAATATAAGGAAAAGATGCAGAAATACTATTTACTGTAGAGGTGTCTTGTGATGATAGAGAACCTAAACGTTGCAATCCAATGTCTACAGGTTCACTATCTAGGATCATTCTTGAATAAAAATGTAGGCTCATCCCACAAGACAGCTTAGGAGGAAGATGTAGGTTACCGAACTTCCCTGATGGTTCCCTTATGACATTTGTTGTATAATGAAAATCAACTACAAACTTCCCACCCCATCCCCTTGACAGAGCTTAGGTCAGATCTCTTGTTTGCAATTAAGAGAAAAATAAAACAGACACTTCCCTTTACTGCAAGTGGATTATGCTGCTCTGGAAAACTGCCAAAACCTGACTTCACAAAATCTCACAGCATCTTAGGCCAGGAGCAAATTAATTCTGTCCTTCAAATTCTGATATTTGGTTGATAATTGTTTTTTTGCATTAGTTTTATTTTTTAAATATTGTATGAAAGTATTATTAGTGGTGTTTATTGTTGGTGCTCCTTTAAATTTTCTCTTGCTGTGAATATCTAGTTCCTAGTTGCAATCTCCCACAGTAAACGTTGATAAAAATGATGGGCATTTACACAATGGAATGCTGCTTAGCTATTAAAAACAAGGACATCATGAATTTTGCATGCAAATTGATACAACTAAAAAATATCACACGTCAGGTAACCTAGACCCAAAGGGCTATAACTTACACAGTATGCACTAACTTATAAGTGCATATTAGCCATATAGTGTAGGATAGCTATCTACAATCTACAGACTACAACCTGCAGACTCAGAAAACCAGATAGCGAGGGGGACCCAAGGGAAGATGCTTGAATCTTTCTCAGAAGGGAGATAAAATAGACATTGGAGGTGGATGGGGAAGGGAACTGGGTGAAAGTTGGGATAAGGAGGACAATTGTGGTGGTGGTGGTAGGAATTGTAGGAAGATCAGGGGATAGAGAAATCTGATGAGCAGAGGGGGACAGCTCTAGAACACCCACGCGACCTATGACTGGTCTTACTCCCAGCAGTCTATGGGAGTAAGTCTACCTGAGACTCCTAACAGTAGGGGATATGGAGACTAAATTGGCTTCCTCCTATAGTCAGTCAGTGGAATGATAAGGATAGCAACCCACCCATAAAACCGTTGATTCAAAGTGTCCCAGCTATAAGATGTGCAGTGACCGAGATGGAGCAGAGACTGAGGGAACGGCCAACCAATGGCTGTCCCAACTTGAGACCCATCCAATGGCAAGAACCAATTCCTGACTCTATTAATGATACTCTGTTATACCTGCAGATAGGATCTTGGCATGACTGTCCTCAGAGGTGCTCCATCCAGCAAACAATGTAAACTGAAGCAAAGACCCACTGCCGAACTTTGGATGGAGCTCAGGGAGTCTTATGAATGATTTGGGGGAAGGATTGAGGGATCAGAGGAATTTAGGGACTCTACAGGTAGACCAACAGAGTCAACTGGACCCGTGGGGGGCTCCTAGATGCTGAATCACCAACCAGGAAGTATGGGCTGGACCTAGGCTCCCTGTTCATAAATAGCAGATATGCAGTTTGGCCTTCATGTGGGTTCCCCAACAACTGGAACAGGGGTTGTCCCTGACTCTGTTGCCCATCTGTGGATCCTGTTCCCCTAACTGAGTGGACCTGTCTGGTTTCAGTGGGAGAGGGTGCGCCTAGTTCTTCACTGACTAGTTCTGAGGTTGATGTGCCAGAATGGGGTGATACCCAGGGGCAGCCCTTCCCCTTCTAGGAGGAGAGGAGGAAGGGAGAATGGGAGATGGAGCTGTGTGAGGGGATACTAGGTGGAGAGGGACTTTGATTAGTATGTAAAGTGAATGAATGAATAAATTAAATAAAGTAAATGAACAAAAGGAAAAGAACGATGAACCTGTAAATGCTCCTGATGTACATAGTACTCGGAAATCTCAAATCCAAGAGCTAAAACTAATTTTTTTTTACAAAAGCAATAAGATTGCCTCACAGTTTATTGACTTTTCCAACTCCCCATCTAGGCCCTCATGTTGTCTCAGGCAGGGATTTGGACAATTCTACTGTCATATTTTGTTCACATGACTGCTTTTTTCTCTAGCGATTAACCCCTAGAAGCTGAGGGTCAAATCTCATTTATCTTTGCCGTCCCCCTTGTTTCACTAGATGTAGTGATGTATGGAGATAGCCCTATTCCAGAAAATGACATCACAGCAATCTGTACTTTCTTCTTAAGTCCAAACTTCAAAAGAAGAGTACAGTAGTATAGTAGGATCAATAGGGGTCTGTGTTACTTTGCCTTTCAGCATGGGCATCTACTTATGGATGCCTATTTAATACACCTAAATGGTTAAAATGGCAAAGCATCATGTTCTCTGTAATCCTGTCGTGGCCATCAATGGCTGCCCAGATGGAACTTTCACCATATTACCTGTATTAAAAAGATATAAAACCATCTGCATCAATGATGATATCTGGGGCACTGAGGACTCCCGTGACTAAGCATCTGGCACATCATGTTTGACAGAACATGATGAATATGTTTTTTAAGCTCAAAAGGATGGTGTATAATTCTGGTCACAAATAATGCACCATTTGGTAGTCAAGTATTCATAAGAGTATGTACAGCTTAAAAACCTCTGAAAGTAGTTAGGGGGTAAAGAGAATGTTGGATTTGTTCATCTATAAATACAATGACCTTTCATGACCATGAATAATAATGAGACTGCTTTCTCTTATTCTAATGTTTAGCATTTAAGGAACATTTCATAAGGCCCTGTCTAAGGCATGATTGGTGAGCTCTAGTGGAGACTGGCCTAGACGACATGGAGGAACTGATTCAACCCCCATTCTAAGCACCTTAAGTTCAGGTCCCGAAACTCCTCATAAGGCCTGTGGCATCGATGCCTCTTTCTATTATTTTTGTCCTGCTAAATTATTTCTATTATTTTGTCCTCCCCACATAGAGAGCTATGCTGGTTCCAGCTGGCAAGGATATGAACTGAACTTCTCAGAGGGTAAATTGCTAAGTGGCAGAAAGGTGAAGACAATGAATGCACCCCATAGGATTTGGGTTCTTTTAACTTCTACCCTGTTGATGTCAGAGGTCTCCTTAGAGCTTCAGCACTTTATTCTAGAAAACAGGACAGTTGCAAGAACAGAGCATGGCTGAGAAAAATAGGGAGTGTGTCCAATGAAGCACTTAGCTCAGCCCAGGGTGCTAACTGGAATCCCCAAATGGCCACCGTTATTATTTTGTTTCTCTTCCAAACTTCAATCCCCCAGGAATGCACAGCTTTTCAGAGCATTGCCCTCTAAATACATTGGAAGAAAGTCTTCATCCACTTAACCTAAACCAGGCATTTTACACAATTGTACTTTATGTACTTTGAGTTCTCTACCCAAGGATAAAACAAAGCAGTGGCTGTGATAGCTCTTATTA
Organism: Rattus norvegicus; assembly: GCF_021556685.1. Lineage (NCBI taxonomy): Eukaryota > Metazoa > Chordata > Mammalia > Rodentia > Muridae > Rattus > Rattus norvegicus. The sequence continues at coordinate 158,591,933 of NC_141534.1, read as the reverse complement.
CCAAAGTTTCTTTACAATGGCGCCATGTGAAGGCTCCCCTCCACTCCTTGCATTGGAAAGCTAACTCAGAGTCTCTCTCAGCCTTCTGATCATTTTCTCTAAACTTCATACTCTCTTTGCCTCTACCAAGAGATGAGGGCCAACTCTACTTCATCATGTGTGCCTGCATCTTATAATATTTTTTTCTGGTAGGGTTCACAGCTGTGGTGTCATTTCAGACTATTGGGCCATAACTAATTTGTAACTAATAACAGACTTTGTAGCATGATCTGCAAATATTTTTTAAAATAGAAAATGGGATTGGTTTAGCATTTTCCTTTTGTCAACAACACTTTCAGCTATATTTTAATATGTTTACTCATTTGAAGGGAGAAAGGGTAGAGTTAGCGGTATATTATTCAAAGATCATTTTCAAAGTTTTGAATGATTGAGATAGTTTATTTATTCCACAAGGGTGTTTAGGTTTCAGTAAAACAGGTCTTTTAAGGCAGTTGGGATCAACATGGGTCATGAGTGTTTAACTGAATGAGTTGATGATCAGTGATCCTGACAAAGGAGGAGAAAGGGTCACTGAACTTTGATACCAGATGAGCACATTGAAATACAGGGAGTATTTGAAAGCTATGAAAGTATTACCTGAAACACACAGTGGCAGAATTATGGCCAAGGCCTCTGAGACTCAGATTTGGGTTCTTGGAGGACAGGTCATTATGTCCTACCTATATTAGTGCTTCAACTTTTAAACTCACAAAAATCATTCTATGTCTTTCCTTTTAATTGAGTTTTAAAGGTAATTTATAAATCTGCAAGATAATAATTTAATAACTACCTAGAATCTTGTGTGAAGAAGTGCAATAAAACACGAGATATTGGCGGATCCCGGACCGCAGCAGCTCTCTGCTCCCAAACCCCGTGGGAGAGAGACCTCACCGCCTGATCAGGTGGGCACTCCTGAGGCTGCAGAGCGGAGGAGACCACCAACACTGCCCACCCCTGCCCACATCCCTGGCCCAAGAGGCAACTGTATAAGGCCTCTGGGTTCCCATAGGGGAGGGCCCGGGAGCGGCAGGACCCCTGCGCCTGAGACACTGCCGGAGCCTGAAGGAAACAGACCGGATAAACAGTTCTCTGCACCCAAATCCCGTGGGAGGGAGAGCTGAACCTTCAGACAGGCGGACACGCCTGGGAAACCAGAAGAGACTGCACTCTGTGCACATCCAGGCGCCAGAGGAAAACACCAAACGTCATCTGAAACCCTGGTGCACGGAGGCTCCCGGAAGGAGCGGCACAGATTTTCCCGGTTGCTGCCACAGCGGAGAGGACTTGGGCAGTACCCCACGAGCAAACTTGAGCCTTGGAACCACAGAATTCGTAGAATTTTCTTTTCACTGCCTGGTGAACTCAAGACACAGGCCCACAGGAACAGCTGAAGACCTGTAGAGAGGAAAAACTACACGCCCGAAAGCAGAACACTCTGTCCCCATAACTGGCTGAAAGAAAACAGGAAAACAGGTCTACAGCACTCCTGACACACAGGTTATAGGACAGTCTAGCCACTGTCAGAAATAGCAGAACAAAGTAACACTAGAGATAATCTGATGGCGAGAGGCAAGCGCAGGAACCCAAGCAACAGAAACCAAGACTACATGGCATCATCGGAGCCCAATTCTCCCACCAAAGCAAACACGGAATATCCAAACACACCAGAAAAGCAAGACCTAGTTTCAAAATCATATTTGATCATGATGCTGGAGGACTTCAAGAAAGACATAAAGAACTCCCTTAGAGAACAAGTAGAAGCCTACAGAGAGGAATCGCAAAAATCCCTGAAAGAATTCCAGGAAAACACAATCAAACAGTTGAAGGAATTAAAAATGGAAATAGAAGCAATCAAGAAAGAACACATGGAAACAACCCTGGACATAGAAAATCAAAAGAAAAGACAAGGAGCTGTAGATACAAGCTTCACCAACAGAATTCAAGAGATGGAAGAGAGAATCTCGGGAGCAGAAGATTCCATAGAAATCATTGACTCAACTGTCAAAGATAATGTAAAGCGGAAAAAGCTACTGGTCCAAAACATACAGGAAATCCAGGACTCAATGAGAGGATCAAACCTAAGGATAATAGGTATAGAAGAGAGTGAAGACTCCCAGCTCAAAGGACCAGTAAATATCTTCAACAAAATCATAGAAGAAAACTTCCCTAACCTAAAAAAAGAGATACCCATAGGCATACAAGAAGCCTACAGAACTCCAAAGAGATTGGACCAGAAAAGAAACACCTCCCGTCACATAATTGTCAAAACACCAAACGCACAAAATAAAGAAAGAATATTAAAAGCAGTAAGGGAAAAAGGTCAAGTAACATATAAAGGCAGACCTATCAGAATCACACCAGACTTTTCGCCAGAAACTATGAAGGCCAGAAGATCCTGGACAGATGTCATACAGACCCTAAGAGAACACAAATGCCAGCCCAGGTTACTGTATCCTGCAAAACTCTCAATTAACATAGATGGAGAAACCAAGATATTCCATGACAAAACCAAATTTACACAATATCTTTCTAAAAGTCCAGCACTACAAAGGATAATAAAGGGTAAAGCCCAACATAAGGAGGCAAGCTATACCCTAGAAGCAAGAAACTAATCATCTTGGCAACAAAACAAAGAGAATGAAAGCACACAAACATAACCTCACTTCCAAATATGAATATAACGGGAAGCAATAATCACTATTCCTTAATATCTCTCAATATCAATGGCCTCAACTCCCCAATAAAAAGACATAGATTAACAAACTGGATACGCAACGAGGACCCTGCATTCTGCTGCCTACAGGAAACACACCTCAGAGACAAAGACAGACATTACCTCAGAGTGAAAGGCTGGAAAACAATTTTCCAAGCAAATGGTCAGAAGAAGCAAGCTGGAGTAGCCATTCTAATATCAAATAAAATCAATTTTCAACTAAAAGTCATCAAAAAAGATAAGGAAGGACACTTCATATTCATCAAAGGAAAAATCCACCAAGATGAACTCTCAATCCTAAATATCTATGCCCCAAATACAAGGGCACCTACATATGTAAAAGAAACCTTACTAAAGCTCAAAACACACATTGCACCTCACACAATAATAGTGGGAGATTTCAACACCCCACTCTCATCAATGGACAGATCATGGAAACAGAAATTAAACAGAGATGTAGACAGACTAAGAGAAGTCATGAGCCAAATGGACTTAACGGATATTTATAGAACATTCTATCCTAAAGCAAAAGGATATACCTTCTTCTCAGCTCCTCATGGTACTTTCTCCAAAATTGACCATATAATTGGTCAAAAAACGGGCCTCAACAGGTACAGAAAGATAGAAATAATCCCATGCGTGCTATCGGACCACCACGGCCTAAAACTGGTCTTCAATAACAATAAGGGAAGAATGCCCACATATACGTGGAAATTGAACAATGCTCTACTCAATGATAACCTGGTCAAGGAAGAAATAAAGAAAGAAATTAAAAACTTTTTAGAATTTAATGAAAATGAAGGTACAACATACCCAAACTTATGGGACACAATGAAAGCTGTGCTAAGAGGAAAACTCATAGCGCTGAGTGCCTGCAGAAAGAAACAGGAAAGAGCATATGTCAGCAGCTTGACAGCACACCTAAAAGCTCTAGAACAAAAAGAAGCAAATACACCCAGGAGGAGTAGAAGGCAGGAAATAATCAAACTCAGAGCTGAAATCAACCAAGTAGAAACAAAAAGGACCATAGAAAGAATCAACAGAACCAAAAGTTGGTTCTTTGAGAAAATCAACAAGATAGATAAACCCTTAGCCAGACTAACGAGAGGACACAGAGAGTGCGTCCAAATTAACAAAATCAGAAATGAAAAGGGAGACATAACTACAGATTCAGAGGAAATTCAAAAAATCATCAGATCTTACTATAAAAACCTATATTCAACAAAACTTGAAAATCTTCAGGAAATGGACAATTTCCTAGACAGATACCAGGTATCGAAGTTAAATCAGGAACAGATAAACCAGTTAAACAACCCCATAACTCCTAAGGAAATAGAAGCAGTCATTAAAGGTCTCCCAACCAAAAAGAGCCCAGGTCCAGACGGGTTTAGTGCAGAATTCTATCAAACCTTCATAGAAGACCTTATACCAATATTATCCAAACTATTCCACAAAATTGAAACAGATGGAGCCCTACCGAATTCCTTCTATGAAGCCACAATTACTCTTATACCTAAACCACACAAAGACCCAACAAAGAAAGAGAACTTCAGACCAATTTCCCTTATGAATATCGATGCAAAAATACTCAATAAAATTCTGGCAAACCGAATTCAAGAGCACATCAAAACAATCATCCACCATGATCAAGTAGGCTTCATCCCAGGCATGCAGGGATGGTTTAATATACGGAAAACCATCAACGTGATCCATCATGTAAACAAACTGAAAGAACAGAACCACATGATCATTTCATTAGATGCTGAGAAAGCATTTGACAAAATTCAACACCCCTTCATGATAAAAGTCCTGGAAAGAATAGGTATTCAAGGCCCATACCTAAACATAGTAAAAGCCATATACAGCAAACCAGTTGCTAACATTAAACTAAATGGAGAGAAACTTGAAGCAATCCCACTAAAATCAGGGACTAGACAAGGCTGCCCACTCTCTCCCTACTTATTCAATATAGTTCTTGAAGTTCTAGCCAGAGCAATCAGACAACAAAAGGAGATCAAGGGGATACAGATCGGAAAAGAAGAAGTCAAAATATCACTATTTGCAGACGACATGATAGTATATTTAAGTGATCCCAAAAGTTCCACCAGAGAACTACTAAAGCTGATAAACAACTTCAGCAAAGTGGCTGGGTATAAAATTAACTCAAATAAATCAGTTGCCTTCCTCTATACAAAAGAGAAACAAGCCGAGAAAGAAATTAGGGAAACGACACCCTTCATAATAGACCCAAATAATATAAAGTACCTCGGTGTGACTTTAACCAAGCAAGTAAAAGACCTGTACAATAAGAACTTCAAGACACTGAGGAAAGAAATTGAAGAAGACCTCAGAAGATGGAAAGATCTCCCATGCTCATGGATTGGCAGGATTAATATAGTAAAAATGGCCATTTTACCAAAAGCAATCTACAGATTCAATGCAATCCCCATCAAAATACCAATCCAATTCTTCAAAGAGTTAGACAGAACAATTTGCAAATTCATCTGGAATAACAAAAAACCCAGGATAGCTAAAGCTATCCTCAACAATAAGAGGACTTCAGGGGGAATCACTATCCCTGAACTCAAGCAGTATTACAGAGCAATAGTGATAAAAACTGCATGGTATTGGTACAGAGACAGACAGATAGACCAATGGAATAGAATTGAAGACCCAGAAATGAACCCACACACCTATGGTCACTTGATTTTTGACAAAGGAGCCAAAACCATCCAATGGAAAAAAGATAGCATTTTCAGCAAATGGTGCTGGTTCAACTGGAGGTCAACATGTAGAAGAATGCAGATTGATCCATGCTTATCACCCTGTACAAAGCTTAAGTCCAAGTGGATCAAGGACCTCCACATCAAACCAGACACACTCAAACTAATAGAAGAAAAACTAGGGAAGCATCTGGAACACATGGGCACTGGAAAAAATTTCCTGAACAAAATACCAATGGCTTATGCTCTAAGATCAAGAATCGACAAATGGGATCTCATAAAACTGCAAAGCTTCTGTAAGGCAAAGGACACTGTGGTTAGGACAAAACGACAACCAACAGATTGGGAAAAGATCTTTACCAATCCTATAACAGATAGAGGCCTTATATCCAAAATATACAAAGAACTCAAGAAGTTAGACCGCAGGGAAACAAATAACCCTATTAAAAAATGGGGTTCAGAGCTGAACAAAGAATTCACAGCTGAGGAATGCCGAATGGCTGAGAAACACCTAAAGAAATGTTCAACATCTTTAGTCATAAGGGAAATGCAAATCAAAACAACCCTGAGATTTACCTCACACCAGTGAGAATGGCTAAGATCAAAAACTCAGGTGACAGCAGATGCTGGCGAGGATGTGGAGAAAGAGGAACACTCCTCCATTGTTGGTGGGATTGCAGACTGGTAAAACCATTCTGGAAATCAGTCTGGAGGTTCCTCAGAAAATTGGACATTGAACTGCCTGAGGATCCAGCCATACCTCTCTTGGGCATATACCCAAAAGATGCCTCAACATATAAAAGAGACACGTGCTCCACTATGTTCATCGCAGCCTTATTTATAATAGCCAGAAACTGGAAAGAACCCAGATGCCCTTCAACAGAGGAATGGATACAGAAAATGTGGTACATCTACACAATGGAATATTACTCAGCTATCAAAAACAACGAGTTTATGAAATTCGTAGGCAAATGGTTGGAACTGGAAAATATCATCCTGAGTGAGCTAACCCACTCACAGAAAGACATACATGGTATGCACTCATTGATAAGTGGCTATTAGCCCAAATGCTTGAATTACCCTAGATCCCTAGAACAAAGGAAACTCAAGACGGATGATCAAAATGTGAATGCTTCACTCCTTCTTTAAATGAGGAAAAAGAATACCCTTGGCAGGGAAGGGAGAGACAAAGATTAAAACAGAGACTGAAGGAACACCCATTCAGAGCCTGCCCCACAGGTGGCCCATACATATACATCCACCCAATTAGACAAGATGGATGAAGCAAAGAAGTGCAGACCGACAGGAGCCGGATGTAGATCGCTCCTGAGAGACACAGCCAGAATACAGCAAATACAGAGGCGAATGCCAGCAGCAAACCACTGAACTGAGAATAGGTCCCCCGTTGAAGGAATCAGAGAAAGAACTGGAAGAGCTTGAAGGTGCTCGAGACCCCAAAAGTACAACAATGTCAAGCAACCAGAGCTTCCAGGGACTAAGCCACTACCTAAAGACTATACATGAACTGACCCTGGACTCTGTCCCCATAGGTAGCAATGAATATCCTAGTAAGAGCACCAGTGGAAGGGGAAGCCCTGGGTCCTGCTAAGACTGAACCCCCAGTGAACTAGACTATGCGGGGAGGGTGGCAATGGGGGGAGGTTTGGGAGGGGAACACCCACAAGGAAGGGGAGGGGGGAGGGTGATGTCTGTCTGGAAACCGGGAAAGGGAATAACACTTGAAATGTATATAAGAAATACTTAAAAAAAATTTACCTAGCAAATAGGAAAAAAAAAAACACGAGATATTTAACTGTATAGAAACTCAGAGCCACAGAGTTAATATTTAAAAAACACCTCATGTAATTAAGTGCTAAGCTGGGCAAGACATCTGCTCAGATAAAATCATCAGCATTTTAAAGATGTTCCGACTACTAACAAGAAAAAAAATAGCACCCAATAAAAACCACATAAAGCTTACTAGAGTCTAATTACAAAAGAAAAGGTAGAAATAGGAAATAGGTATGCATATATAAATGCTTGACCCCAGTGGGTATGAAGTTAATGTAAATTATATTGAGTCTCTTTTATGCCTTAAAAACAAAGGGTCTCTGAGCTCACAAATCATCCTTTAGTTGTGGTATGGTGAGACAGAGTCATATTGTTGGTGCTATGGGGTGTGAAACCTCTTATAAGTTTTTCAGAAAGCAATTTAGTAGTATATTTTAGAAGCTTTAGCTGTAATCCTGTCTTTCGTTTCAGACATGCTACCTATAGTCGGCTGTCTTAAAGAGAAAAATCTAAAAATGTGCACAAAGGTTTTTATAGAGAGAAAACCATCTGGGCATTTTGCTATCAGAGCAAAACAGAATAAGAAAATATAATATTGACCAGGACATAAAGGTATGAGGCATTAGATATACCTACAAGGTGGGTTATAATAGTCATTGAAGTTGATGTCCATGCAAGGTTTAATGATTTAGGAAATCTATTGCATTATATCAAACTCTGCACTAAGTTGTACATGGGCTGGGGGCAGTGGGTGTTGTATCTGTTTCTTCCCCATGTTTGGGAAGTCTGAAGCAAGGACGTGAACGTAATCAAGGCAGTAGTAGATGAGCAGAGAATCTGGCTTGGATTGAGGTGAGGTGGGAGGGCCTTCATTAAGCAATAACAGCAAGAAAATCTGGAAGACAAATCTGAAAAACAATCTCATTTAGAAGTATACTAAAAGTTTGCCTAGAAGGTGAAGTTACAAGGTATTGCCTGTCCTGCTTACAATTCTAGCAGCCATGTTGACAGAAAGTCATGGAGGTTAGGATTCTTTCAACTGAATTTAATTCAAAAAGTGTAGTCACCTGACTGTTTACTTAAATATTTATTCCTCTGTTCCTTTATTTGTCAGAGACTTACTCTGAGCATGGCAGTGGAGAATGATAACCACTGGTTTTAGAGTAGTAAATAAGGCCAGGTTCTACTTCTTCTCACATAGAAACATTTAAAAGGAAATTTCATGTCACTTCAGATGAGAGAATACACACCTGGTGACCTACAAAGAGCTGGAGTCAGAGCCAGGACGCTTAGACCCAAGGAGCTGGATCAGTATTTTTGGGCTTTCCTGTAGGAATCCCATCTTTGTTGTTTTGTTTGGTTCTTGCTATATAGTTCAGGCTGACTTTGAACTCACTATGTAGTCCAAGTGGGCTTTGAACTCATATAGCTCAGGCTGGCTTTGAACTCACTAAGTAGCATAGGCTTGTTTCTGACACACAGTCCACCTGCCCTAGTCCCAAATACTGGGATTACAGCAAGAACCAACCATCTTATATAAGATAACACCTTTCTCTTTATGCGTCTTCATTGTCTTTCCATTACTGCTCACAGCCTCATGGCAATTACCTTTCATATAAATCAATCAAACAATCAATCAATCAAACAAACAAACACAATAACAACAAAGAAAATGGACCCAAAGTATAATTATCTAGATATAAGACTCATCACTTATAAGAGTTGGGGTCCTAAGTGGGACAAACTGTTCACCCCTATGTCTCAGTTTCCTTGCTCATGAACCTGTACAGTGTCCTCCTCTAATAGACTGATGTATGAACAGCACTTACCACAGTGAAAATGACCATCACCTCTGTTAATATGTAATTGGGCAGTAGGCCATCAGGTTTATGAGTCCATCTCTTGTCACTTTTGAGGATGGGAACAAGTTCTTTAGTGATAAGCTCCTCTTCTGATTTTCTAACTATACTTCTAATTATTTCGAGGCTGCTGAATTTAGCTAATAAAAATATGGTGCTCAGTTACATTTCAATTTCAGATAAACAATCAAGAACTGTTCAGTTAAACTACACGGGGCACATTTAAAATGGGTTTATTATTTATCATTGCTTAAATTAAAATTTAACTGGACATTTTTATTTTACTGTGAACTATCATTCCTTTGCCTTCAGGTCCCACTCCCTTGCCAGTACCCTGCCTCCAGCACTGGAAAGACAGATACCTATTTACTCTGAGAAATAATTTGCTGTTGACTCTGGCATTTATTTTTTGACTTGCTGTGTTATTCAAATTAGCAAATGTGCTTAATTTATTCTGCCAACTGCCTCATACAGTGGCCATGTACATTTCTGTATGTATGAAGGCATATAGTTTTAAATAAAAGTTTATATATATTATATATATAAATACAAATTAATTTATACATAATATAGTTATTTATAAAATATATAAACATATATTTTTATAGAAATATAACATATTTATATAGAAAATTCTTATATTATTTATAAATAAAATTATATATATTTTACTTTCAAATTATACAATGTATATTGTATATCGATCCAAATCAGAATGCAATGTTATCACTTTAAAAATTTTTAATTGAAATTGAAATAGCATTACATTACTCCCCCTTCCTTTTCTCCTTCTAGCACTATCCCAGCTGTCCTTCCACAAACCCTCTAGTGTCCCTCCCACTCTCAGCACCATTATTATGTCATCTAACAATTGTGGAGCTCCTGCCTGCACACAGGTGGTCATGCTAAAAGCTACAAAGTCTACAACTTAAAAATTCCATTTCTAAGAATGTGCCCTGCCCATCCTCCCCCTATTACCGCCCTCCCCCCAACAATCACGTTCACTGGGGGTTCAGTCTTGGCAGGACCAAGGGCTTCCCCTTCCACTGGTGCTCTTACTAGGCTATTCATTGCTACCTACGAGGTTGGAGCCCAGGGTCAGTCCATGTCTTTGGGTAGTGGCTTAGTCCCTGGAAGCTCTGGTTGCTTGGCATTGTTGTTCATATGGGTTCTCAAGCCCCTTCAGCTCTTTCAGTCCTTTCTCTGAATCCTTCAACGGGGTTCCCGTTCTCAGTTCAGTGGTCTGCTGTTGACATTCGCCTATGTATTTGCTGTATTCTGGCTGTGTCTTTCAGGAGAGATCTACATCCAGTTCCTGTCAGCCTGCACTTCTTTGCTTCATCCATCGTATCTAGTTTGGTGGCTGTATATGTATGGGCCACATGTTGGGCAAGCTCTGAATGGGTGTTCCTTTTGCCTCTATTCTAAACTTTGCCTCCCTATTCCCTGCCAAGGGTATTCTTGTTCCCCTTTTAAAGAAGTGAAGCATTCGCATTTTGGTCATCCTTCTTGAGTTTCATGTGTTCTCTGAATTTAGGGTAATTCGAGCATTTGGGCATACCTTGTGTTTTTCTCTGTGATTGGGTTACCTCACTCAGGATGATACTTTCCAGTTCCATCCATTTGCCTATGAATTTCATAAAGTCATTGTTTTTGATAGCTGAGTAGTATTCCATTGTGTAGATGTACCACATTTTCTATATCCATTCCTCTGTTGAAGGGCATCTGGGTTCTTTCCAGCTTTTGGCTACTATAAATAAGGCTGCTATGAACATAGTGGAGCATGTCTCTTTGTTGTATGTTGGGGCATCTTTTGGATATATGCTCAAGAGAGGTACAGCTGGGTCCTCAGGTAGTTCAATATCCAATTTTCTGAGGAACCTTCAGACTGATTTCCAGAGTGGTTGTATCAGTATGCAATCCCACCAACAATGGAGGAGTGTTCCTCCTTCTCCACATCCTCGCCAGCGTTTGCTGTCACCTGAGTTTTTGATCTTAGCCATTCTGACAGGAGTAAGGTAGAATCTCAGGGTTGTTTTGATTTTCATTTCCCTTATATGACTAAAGATGTTGAACATTTCTTTTTTTTTTATTAACTTGAGTATTTCTTATATACATTTCAAGTGTTATTCCCTTTCCCGGTTTCCGGGCAAACATCCCCCTTCCCCCTCCCCTTCCTTATGGGTGTTCCCCTCCCAACCCTCCCCCCATTGCCACCCTCCCCCCATAGTCTAGTTCACTGGGGGTTCAGTCTTAGCAGGACCCAGGGCTTCCCCTTCCACTGGTGCTCTTACTAGGATATTCATTGCTACCTATGGGGTCAGAGTCCAGGGTCAGTCCATGTATAGTCTTTAGGTAGTGGTTTAGTCCCTGGAAGCTCTGGTTGCTTGACATTGTTGTACTTTTGGGGTCTCGAGCCCCTTCAAGCTCTTCCAGTTCTTTCTCTGATTCCTTCAACGGGGGACCTATTCTCAGTTCAGTGGTTTGCTGCTGGCATTCGCCTCTGTATTTGCTGTATTCTGGCTGTGTCTCTCAGGAGCGATCTACATTCGGCTCCTGTCCGTCTGCACTTCTTTGCTTCATCCATCTTGTCTAATTGGGTGGCTGTATATGTATGGGCCACAAGTGGGGCAGGCTCTGAATGGGTGTTCCTTCAGTCTCTGTTTTAATCTTTGCCTCTCCCTTCCCTGCCAAGGGTATTCTTTTTCCTCATTTAAAGAAGGAGTGAAGCATTCACATTTTGATCATCCATCTTGAGTTTCGTTTGTTCTAGGGATCTAGGGTAATTCAAGCATTTGGGCTAATAGCCACATATCAATGAGTGCATACCATGTATGTCTTTCTGTGATTGGGTTAGCTCACTCAGGATGATATTTTCCAGTTCCAACCATTTGCCTACGAATTTCATAAACTCGTTGTTTTTGATAGCTGAGTAATATTCCATTGTGTAGATATACCACATTTTCTGTATCCATTCCTCTGTTGAAGGGCATCTGGGTTCTTTCCAGTTTCTGGCTATTATAAATAAGGCTGCGATGAACATAGTGGAGCACGTGTCTCTTTTATATGTTGAGGCATCTTTTGGGTATATGCCCAAGAGAGGTATAGCTGGATCCTCAGGCAGTTCAATGTCCAATTTTCTGAGGAACCTCCAGACTGATTTCCAGAATGGTTTTACGAGTCTGCAATCCCACCAACAATGGAGGAGTGTTCCTCTTTCTCCACATCCTCGCCAGCATCTGCTGTCACCTGAGTTTTTGATCTTAGCCATTCTCACTGGTGTGAGGTGAAATCTCAGGGTTGTTTTGATTTGCATTTCCCTTATGACTAAAGATGTTGAACATTTCTTTAGGTGTTTCTCAGCCATTCGGCGTTCCTCAACTGTGAATTCTTTGTTTAGCTCTGAACCCCATTTTTAATAGGGTTATTTGTTTCCCTTCGGTCTAACTTCTTGAGTTCTTTGTATATTTTGGATATAAGGCCTGTATCTGTTGTAGGATTGGTAAAGATCTTTTCCCAATCTGTTGGTTGCTGTTTTGTCCTAACCACAGTGTCCTTTGCCTTACAGAAGCTTTGCAGTTTTATGAGATCCCATTTGTCGATTCTTGATCTTAGAGCATAAGCCATTGGTGTTTTGTTCAGGAAATTTTTTCCAGTGCCCATGTGTTCCAGATGCTTCCCTAGTTTTTCTTCTATTAGTTTGTGTCTGGTTTGATGTGGAGGTCCTTGATCCACTTGGACTTAAGCTTTGTACAGGGTGATAAGCATGGATCGATCTGCATTCTTCTACATATTGACCTCCAGTTGAACCAGCACCATTTGCTGAAAATGCTATCTTTTTTCCATTGGATGGTTTTGGCTCCTTTGTCAAAAATCAAGTGACCATAGGTGTGTGGGTTCATTTCTGGGTCTTCAATTCTATTCCATTGGTCTATCTGTCTGTCTCTGTACCAATACCATGCAGTTTTTATCACTATTGCTCTGTAATACTGCTTGAGTTCAGGGATAGTGATTCCCCCTGAAGTCCTTTTATTGTTGAGGATAGCTTTAGCTATCCTGGGTTTTTTGTTATTCCAGATGAATTTGCAAATTTTTCTTTCTAACTCTTTGAAGAATTGGATTGGTATTTTGATGGGGATTGCATTGAATCTGTAGATTGCTTTTGGTAAAATGGCCATTTTTACTATATTAATCCTGCCAATCCATGAGCATGGGAGATCTTTCCATCTTCTGAGGTCTTCTTCAATTTCTTTCCTCAGTGTCTTGAAGTTCTTATTGTACAGATCTTTTACTTGCTTGGTTAAAGTCACACCGAGGTACTTTATATTATTTGGGTCTATTATGAAGGGTGTCGTTTCCCTAATTTCTTTCTCGGCTTGTTTCTCTTTTGTATAGAGGAAGGCAACTGATTTATTTCAGTTAATTTTATACCCAGCCACTTTGCTGAAGTTGTTTATCAGCTTTAGTAGTTCTCTGGTGGAACTTTTGGGATCACTTAAATATACTATCATGTCATCTGCAAATAGTGATATTTTGACCTCTTCTTTTCCGATCTGTATCCCCTTGATCTCCTTTTGTTGTCTGATTGCTCTGGCTAGAACTTCAAGAACTATATTGAATAAGTAGGGAGAGAGTGGGCAGCCTTGTCTAGTCCCTGATTTTAGTGGGATTGCTTCAAGTTTCTCTGCATTTAGTTTAATGTTAGCAACTGGTTTGCTGTATATGGCTTTTACTATGTTTAGATATGGGCCTTGAATTCCTATTCTTTCCAGGACTTTTATCATGAAGGGGTGTTGAATTTTGTCAAATGCTTTCTCAGCATCTAATGAAATGATCATGTGGTTCTGTTCTTTCAGTTTGTTTATATAATGGATCACGTTGATGGTTTTCCGTATATTAAACCATCCCTGCATGCCTGGGATGAAGCCTACTTGATCATTGTGGATGATTGTTTTGATGTGCTCTTGAATTCGGTTTGCCAGAATTTTATTGAGTATTTTTGCATCGATATTCATAAGGGAAATTGGTCTGAAGTTCTCTTTCTTTGTTGTTTCTTTGTGTGGTTTAGGTATAAGAGTAATTGTGGCTTCGTAGAAGGAATTCTGTAGGGCTCCATCTGTTTCAATTTTGTGGAATAGTTTGGATAATATTGGTATGAGGTCTTCTATGAAGGTTTGATAGAATTCTGCACTAAACCCGTCTGGACCTGGGCTCTTTTTGGTTGGGAGACCTTTAATGACTGCTTCTATTTCCTTAGGAGTTATGGGGTTGTTTAACTGGTTTATCTGTTCCTGATTTAACTTCGATACCTGGTATCTGTCTAGGAAATTGTCCATTTCCTGAAGATTTTCAAGTTTTGTTGAATATAGGTTTTTATAGTAAGATCTGATGATTTTTTGAATTTCCTCTGAATCTGTAGTTATGTCTCCCTTTTCATTTCTGATTTTGTTAATTTGGATGCACTCTCTGTGTCCTCTCGTTAGTCTGGCTAAGGGTTTATCTATCTTGTTGATTTTCTCAAAGAACCAACTTTTGGTTCTGTTGATTCTTTCTATGGTCCTTTTTGTTTCTACTTGGTTGATTTCAGCCTGATTTTGATTATTTCCTGCCTTCTACTCCTCCTGGGTGTATTTGCTTCTTTTTGTTCTAGAGCTTTTAGGTGTGCGGTCAAGCTGCTGACATATGCTCTTTCCTGTTTCTTTCTGCAGGCACTCAGCGCTATGAGTTTTCCTCTTAGCACAGCTTTTATTGTGTCCCATAAGTTTGGGTATGTTGTACCTTCATTTTCATTAAATTCTAAAAAGTCTTTAATTTCTTTCTTTATTTCTTCTTTGACCAGGTTATCATTGAGTAGAGCATTGTTCAATTTCCACGTATATGTGGGCATTCTTCCCTTATTGTTATTGAAGACCAGTTTTAGGCCGTGGTGGTCCGATAGCACGCATGGGATTATTTCTATCTTTCTGTACCTGTTGAGGCTCATTTTTTGACCAATTATATGGTCAATTTTGGAGAAAGTACCATGAGGAGCTGAGAAGAAGGTATATCCTTTTGCTTTAGGATAGAATATTCTATGAATATCCGTTAAGTCCATTTGGCTCATGACTTCTCTTAGTCTGTCGACATCACTGTTTAATTTCTGTTTCCATGATCTGTCCATTGATGAGAGTGGGGTGTTGAAATCTCCCACTATTATTGTGTGAGGTGCAATGTGTGTTTTGAGCTTTAGTAAGGTTTCTTTTACGTATGTAGGTGCCCTTGTATTTGGGGCATAGATATTTAGGATTGAGAGTTCATCTTGGTGGATTTTTCCTTTGATGAATATGAAGTGTCCTTCCTCATCTTTTTTGATGACTTTTAGTTGGAAATTGATTTTATCTGATATTAGAATGGCTACTCCAGCTTGCTTCTTCTGACCATTTGCTTGGAACGTTGTTTTCCAGCCTTTCACTCTGAGGTAGTGTCTGTCTTTGTCTCTGAGGTGTGTTTCCTGTAGGCAGCAGAATGCAGGGTCCTCGTTGCATATCCAGTTTGTTAATCTATGTCTTTTTATTGGGGAGTTGAGGCCATTGATATTGAGAGATATTAAGGAATAGTGATTATTGCTTCCCGTTATATTCATATTTGGAAGTGAGGTTATGTTTGTGTGCTTTCATTCTCTTTGTTTTGTTGCCAAGATGATTAGTTTCTTGCTTCTTCTAGGGTATAGCTTGCCTCCTTATGTTGGGCTTTACCATTTATTATCCTTTGTAGTGCTGGATTTGTAGAAAGATATTGTGTAAATTTGGTTTTGTCATGAAATATCTTGGTTTCTCCATCTATGTTAATTGAGAGTTTTGCTGGATACAGTAACCTGGGCTGGCATTTGTGTTTTCTTAGGGTCTGTATGACATCAGTCCAGGATCTTCTGTCCTTCATAGTTTCTGGCGAGAAGTCTGGTGTGATTCTGATAGGTCTGCCTTTATATGTTACTTGACCTTTTTCACTTACTGCTTTTAATATTCTTTATTTTGTGCGTTTGGTGTTTTGACAATTATGTGACGGGAGGTGTTTCTTTTCTGGTCCAATCTCTTTGGAGTTCTGTAGGCTTCTTGTATGTCTATGGGTATCTCTTTTTTTAGGTTATGGAAGTTTTCTTCTATGATTTTGTTGAAGATATTTACTGGTCCTTTGAGCTGGGAGTCTTCCCTCTCTTCTATACCTATTATCCTTAGGTTTGATCTTCTCATTGAGTCCTGGATTTCCTGTATGTTTTGGACCAGTAGCTTTTTCCGCTTTACATTATCTTTGACAGTTGAGTCAATGATTTCTATGGAATCTTCTGCTCCTGAGATTCTCTCTTCCATCTCTTGTATTCTGTTGGTGAAGCTTGTATCTACAGCTCCTTGTCTCTTCTTTTGGTTTTCTATATCCAGGGTTGTTTCCATGTGTTCTTTCTTGATTGCTTCTATTTCCATTTTTAATTCCTTCAACTGTTTGATTGTGTTTTCCTGGAATTCTTTCAGGGATTTTTGTGTCTCCTCTCTATGGGCTTCTACTTGTTTATTTATGTTTTCCTGGAATTCTTTCAGGGATTTTTGTGTCTCCTCTCTATGGGCTTCTACTTGTTTATTTATGTTTTCCTGGAATTCTTTCAGGCATTTTTGCGATTCCTCTCTGTAGGCTTCTACTTGTTCTCTAAGGGAGTTCTTCACGTCTTTCTTGAAGTCCTCCAGCATCATGATCAAAAATGATTTTGAAACTAGATCTTGCTTTTCTGGTGTGTTTGGATATTCCATGTTTATTTTGGTGGGAGAATTGGGCTCCGATGATGCCATGTAGTCTTGGTTTCTGTTGCTTGGGTTCCTGCGCTTGCCTCTCGCCATCAGATTATCTCTAGTGTTACTTTGTTCTGCTATTTCTGACAGTGGCTAGACTGTCCTATAAGCCTGTGTGTCAGGAGTGCTGTAGACCTGTTTTCCTCTCTTTCAGTCAGTTATGGGGACAGAGTGTTCTGCTTTCGGGCGTGTAGTTTTTCCTCTCTACAGGTCTTCAGCTGTTCCTGTGGGCCTGTGTCTTGAGTTCACCAGGCAGCTTTCTTGCAGCAGAAAAGTTGGTCTTACCTGTGGTCCCGAGGCTCAAGTTCGCTCGTGGGGTGCTCCCCACGGGCTCTCTGCAGCGGCAGCAACCAGGAAGACCTGTGCCGCCCCTTCCGGGAGCTTCAGTGCACCAGGGTTCCAGATGGTCTTTGGCTTTTTCCTCTGGCGTCCAAGATGTGTGTGCAGAGAGCAGTCTCTTCTGGTTTCCCAGGCTTGTCTGCCTCTCTGAAGGTTTAGCTCTCCCTCCCACGGGATTTGGGTGCAGAGAACTGTTTATCTGGTCTGTTTCCTTCAGGTTCTGGTGGTGTCTCAGGCAGGGGTCCTGCCGCTCCTGGGCCCTCCCCCAGGGGAGCCCAGAGGCATTATACAGTTTCCTCTTGGGCCAGGGATGTGGGCAGGGGTGAGCAGTGTTGGTGGTCTCTTCCGCTCTGCAGCCTCAGGAGTGCCCACCTGACATGGCGGTTGGGTCTCCTGAACATTTCTTTAGGTGTTTCTCAGCCATTCAGCATTCCTCAGCTGTGAATTCTTTGTTTAGCTTGGAACCCCATTTTTTAATAGGGTTATTTGTCTCCCTGTAGTCTAAT
Organism: Rattus norvegicus; assembly: GCF_021556685.1. NCBI lineage: Eukaryota > Metazoa > Chordata > Mammalia > Rodentia > Muridae > Rattus > Rattus norvegicus. Next base: position 158,574,146 of record NC_141534.1, on the reverse strand, counting down.
TTCGTGAGTTCTTTGTATATTTTGGATATAAGCCCTCTATCTGTTGTAGGATTGGTAAAGATCTTTTCCCATTCTGTTGGTTTGCCGTTTTGTCCTAACAACAGTGTTCTTTGCCTTACAGAAGTTTTGCAGTTTTATGAGATCCCATTTGTCATTTCTTAATATTAGGGCATAAGCCATTGGTGTTTTGTTCAGGAAATTTTCCCCCGTGCCGATGTGTTCGAGATTCTTCCCCACTTTTTCTTTTATTAGTTTGAGTGCATCTGGTTTGATGTGGAGGTCCTTGATCCACTTGGACTTATGTTTTGTACAGGGTGGTAAGAATGGATCAATCTGCATTCTTCTACATGCTAACCTCCAGTTGAACCAGCACCATTTGTTGAAAATGCTATCTTTTTTCCGTTGGATGATTTTGGCTCCTTTGTCAAAAATCAAGTGACTATAGGTGTGCGGTTTCATTTCTGGGTCTCCAATTCTATTCCACTGGTCTATCTGCCTATGTCTGTACCAATACCATGCAGTTTTTTTTTTTTTTTAATCACTATTGCTCTGTAATACCGCTTGAGTTCAGGGATAGTGATTCCCCCGGAAGTCCTTGTATTGTGGAGGATATTTAGCTATCCTGGGTTTTTTGTTATTGCAGATGAATTTGCAAATTGTTCTGTCTAACTCTATGAAGAATTGGGTTGGAATTTTGATGGGGATTGCATTGAATCTGTAGATCGCTTTTGGTAAAAATGACCATTCCATGCGAATCCATGAGCATGGGAGATCTTTCCATCTTCTGAGATCTTTAATTTCTTTCTTCAGAGGCTTGAAGTTCTTATCATACAGATCTTTCACTTGCTTGGTTAAAGTCACTATTTCACTGAAACAGCATCATTTGTTATTTGAGTAGATTTGATGACTTGCAAGTCATAATCTTTCAGTGAAATAGAGTTATTTTATATTTTTTGGAACTATTATGAAGGGTGTCATTTCCCTAATTTCTTTCTCGGCTTGTTTCTCTTTTGTGTAGAGGAAGGCTACTGATTCATTTGAGTTAGTGTATTTCCTCCTGTGAGTCATTTTTTCTGCTTCTAAGAAGGACTGAAGTGTCTACACTTTAGTCTTCCTTCTTCTTGAGCTTCATGTGGTCTGAAAATTATATCATGGGGATTCCAAGCTTTTGGGCTAATATCTACTTATCATTGAGTGCATATCATGTGTGTTCTTTTGTGATTGTGTTACCTCACTCAGGATTATATTTTCTAGTTCCATCCATTTGCCGAAGAATTTAATAAAGTCATTGTTTTTAATAGCCGAGTAGCACTCCACTGTGTAAATGTACCACATTTCTGTATCCATTCCTCTGTTGAAGGGCATCTGGGTTCTTTCCAGATTCTGGCTATTATAAATAAGGCTGCTATGAACATAGTGGAGCATGTGTCCTTGTTATATGTTGGGGCATCATTTAGGTATATGCCCAGGAGTGGTTTAGTTGGGTCTTCAGGTAGTACTATATCCAATTTTCTGAGGAACCACCAGACTGATTTCCAGAGTGCTTGTACCAGTTTGTAATCCCACCAGCAATGGAGGATTGTTTCTCTTTCTCCACATCCTTGCCAGCATCTACTGTCACCTAAGTTTTTAATCTTAGCCATTCTGACTGGTATGCGGTGGAATCCATTTCCCTGATGACTAAGGATATTGAACATTTCTTTAGGTGCTTCTCAGTCATTTGCTATTCCTCAGTTGAGAATTCTTTCTTTAGCTCTGCACTCCATTTTTAAAATAGTTTTATTTGATTCTCTGAAGTCTAACTTCTTGAGTTCTTTAAACACACACACACACACACACACACACACACACACACACACACACACGATATGATATTAGCCATCTATTGGATGTAGGATTGGTAAAGATCTTTTCCTAATCTGTCTGTTGCCGTTTTGTCATATTGACAGTGTCCTTTGCCTTACAGAATCTTTGCAGTTTTATGAGGTCCCATTTGTCTATTTTTGATCTTAGAGCATAAGCCATTGGTGTTATGTTCAGGAAAATTTTCCCTGTGCCCATGTGTTTGAGGGTCTTCCCCACTTTCTCTTGTATTAGTTTCAGTATGTCTGGTTTTATGTGGAGGTCCTTGATCCACTTGGACATGAGCTTTGTACAAGGTGATAAGAACGGATCAATTTGTATTATTTTACATGCTGACTGCTAGTTGAAACAGCATCATTTGTTATTTGAGTAGATTTGATGACCTGCAAGTCACAATCTTTCAGTGAAATAGAACTAAAATAGTGCATATATGGTTGAATTAAATTTTTGTGACTAAGAAGGATGTGGAGAATGGCACTAACTTTATTCTCCTACTTAGTATTCAGAGAGCAAGAGAGAATGAAAAAATGAGAGAGAGGAAGAGAGGAGAGAGAGAGAGAGAGAGAGAGAGAGAGAGAGAGAGAGAGAGAGAGAGGAGAGAAAGAAGAAGACATAGAAGAAGCAGCAACAGCAGCAGCATATGCCAAGTAGTTCCCTCAACATCATTTTACTTTTGGATAATAGCTCTATAAAAACTTTTTTTCAATCACTCTTTTATATTTTCTAAATGACTTTTCAAGGCTATCAAAACTGTTCAGTGTATAAACTGATGTCTAACACCTTAAGTCTACATTTGCAGTTTATACCAATTTGGAGAGAAATATTTGTGCCTCTGCAAGTAAGAATACAAAAGCCACCAACGTATGGATGCTCTTTTCATTGTAGTGAGGAAAAAGGAAAACTTTAATTTTGATCACTTTTTTTCTGTTGTAATTTTAAAAGTAGTTTTACTTCGTGAAATAATAGATCTTAAAATACCTCATTCTCACCCTCCTGTCCTACTACAAACAGTAACTATGAGGCACAAATACTATGTTAACTTGTCTGCTAGTGGGAATCACAATGCATATTTAAATTATCATGTTGCATTCCTTTTATACATATAATTTTTGTTTACCATACTTCAGTAAACTAAAAAAAAAAGGAGTTCTATGTATTTTTTATACTTAAGTTGGATTGAAATGAGGAATTTGTTTTGGATGCAAACAGCAACCCATCTTCAAACAACCCAGAAAAAGGAAATAAAACAATTACTTGTGAGTTTTTTTCTCTCAGTGATGAACAGTGTATTTCTGTGAGATACATAGGTGCTAAAAAGGCACTATTAAAGTGTTATAAACGGCCTTGTGAGTAATTGCTTACGAATAGTGGAATGGTTTAACTTCTCTCAGCACATTAGTACTTACATTTGTTAGAGTCTCAAATGTCTTCAGTTATGTAGATGTATTCGGTGCCTAAACAATTTCAACTAAGGTTTAGTTAGCTTCAGAGAAATGATGCTCTACCAAAGACCTTTAATAGAAATGATGGCACCATTCAAACAAATTTACAGCAACTGTAGTCTTTTTTACTACTGTATCTATTCATTCAGCTAGCATTTCGTAAGTGCATTTAGAAATCACACAGAGAAGCTATGGATGCCAAGGAAAGAGCCTGCTGTTTGGGGCTGTAAGAGCTGGGATGCAGTGCTTTTCTATGAGTTTTATCAGTGTTTGTCTGATTGGGGAAGTTACTCATATTGTCTAAATCTCAGGTGCCTTGTCTGGAAAATAGTTTTTAACGTCTACTTTATAGGGAGGTTGCCATCTAAAATGATGTGAAATATGCCAAGCCTCACAAATCACCTACCAAGGAAATCACCTGCCTACCCCCTCCTGCCAGTTTGGAGATAACTATATTTATGATTCTGTTACCAATGCTCATTTAAATAAGAAATATCTCCTGGTACAGTTGGTCTAAGAATTTCAAGAAGATTCTATAAGGTTGTATTGAAAATGGCAGTAAAGTTCATTTGCAAGAAGACAGTTTCTTTTAAAGATTTTGAAAATGGTGGTTTATTGCTGATCTTGGATCTAACTAATGGATGTCAGAGGGTCTAGTGGCCAGACAACTAGAATGACAGCATTCTGGTGATAAATCTAGGGAGACTGGCTGTTCTTTCAATGTTAACACAATAACCCAAACTTGTGTCTACTGTATATATTCAATTCAGAATACATCCCATAGGTGGGGGGACATTCTAGAATTATGTATTCTAGTCACAGTCAAGGTAGAATCAGGGAAGAGAAACCACATGAAGGTCATAATAGAAACAAACACTGAAAAATAATGGTCAAAACACCAGACTCCAGTGGCTTCCCTTAGTTTGTGTCATGAGTTTTAAGGGCTGCTGGGGTTAGAGCAGCGCAGAAGTTTAACATGTAGAATACAGAGTTGAAAGTCATAGCAACCTTTTTTTTTTAAATCTCTTCATGAAAATCCTATAGAGTTTCAAGACAGATACATTTTGGAAGTTGAGTGCAGATGAAGTATGTGAGGGGAATTGTTGTATATAAGATTGATTCAAGGACAAGAAGCTCTAATTTCCAAGTCATCTTATTTTGTATGTATCATAATCCTCAGTTTTCACAACAATAGATTTTTAACAATGGAAATATATCTATGAGTGCACATACTCATGCACATATGCATACACATACACATATACATACACATGCACACACATACATATACACACACTCACACATACACACACTTTTATGTACTGAAACTAAAGCTCAGAGAAGTTAAGGTTCAAAAGGGAAAAAATGACCAGACTATGACTTGAATGTACATCATTTTGGATTTGTTATCCACCATGTGATCCTTTAATGATGCAAATTAAATGAAGAAATGCAAATCAGAATAAGGATGTGTGGTGAGGTGTGTGCATTGTTGAATATGTATGTTTGCAAGATACCCAGACTACAGGGCTCTCAGAGAGATCATCTTTTAAACACAGCAGATACAAGGCAGGTAGGTAATAGCCAACTATAGGATGGGAATATGAATACATCCATCTCTCCCTAGGCATTTTCTGCTGCCTTTGATATGAACTGATTAGCAGCCTTTCTAGACATGCTTCTCCATGACCTCACTGTCAATTCTGCTTTGAGGTGTGCTTGAGGAACTGACATGCCCAGGATCCCTGGGTATTAAAAAAGAGAAGCTTCAGTGGGAAATAGGTGAGACTCTGTGTGTGTGTATGTGTGTGTGTGTGTGTGTGTGTGTGTGTGTGTGCGTGTGCGTGTCTGTGTGCGTGCATGTTTATGAAGTATTTGCACTAAAAGGAGCTGCTTTTTCTTAAGAAGCATAAGTAAAAAAATAGGGATACGTGATCATTTACTGAACCCTTAGTACTCTTCCCAGTACATCGAAAATATGGAGATGTTAATACTCTCTTGTAACACTGGAAATTTGAGATGTAGGAGAGAAAGTGGACCTGTACCCAAAACAGTTTAGGTTTTGCCTTTTGATTCTTAAATATCTGAGTTACTAAGGGATTGCTGCTCAGTGAGATTGGAGAGAAAAGATAGACAAGAGAAAGCTTATTGTGAGGTGTAATTTCATTTAGAGGAGATTAAGTAATGCCTTTAAGAAAAGATGTATTTTAGCATGGTAAATGCTGTACTGCTGCTTTGTACGATGTTTGGTATTTTAAAATATTTAAGGTCAGATTCTGTGTTTGTTATCTCTTGTTCAGGAGGAATGAATACCTTCCCTTGGACATTACCACTAAGCATGTCCTTTCCGTATTCATTGTTTTCCTCATAGTCCCGTGGAATATATATGTTTTCTTCTTTATCTTTGGTAATTTAATACTCTGACATCAAAGAAGTGAAGAATTTAAGCCATTAGCTCCCAAACAGGTTGGGGCATCAAAATCAGCAGAGCTTTTAGTTCTGTTTGTTTGATTTAATAAAAGAGGAGTCCTGCTTACATTCAGCTTCTGTTTGGTATAACAATTAATCTATTTCTTTACATAGCAGATTGTGTTCTTTCTGAGAAACCTATGGACTAGTCTTAAATTTGAATCCCATCAATTCTTTCCACATTATAGAATATTAATTATTGCACTCATTTCTAACTTCAAAATATTCAGCTGATAAATGCTAACATTTGTTTAGTAAATATTAATTTCCAGGTTTTTATTGGGTATTTTCTTTACTTACATTTCAAATGTTATCCCCTTTCCTGGTTCCCCCTCCAGAAATCCCCCATCCCATCCCCTCACCCCCTGCCTCCATGAGGATGCTCCCCTACCCACCCACCTACTCCCTCCGGCCTCCCCAACATGGCATTCCCCAACACTGGGGCATTGAGCCTTCGCAGGACCAAGGGACTCTCCTCCCATTGATGCCTGACAAGGCAAGGGAATGACCAAAATAATTATTTCAGCTGTGATTATATATCTTATGCATTTAATTCTACTTTGAAAGTAGATGTGTAGTCTTCTTGTGCTTTTAGTCTTCTGTCATTTTCTTTCTTTTTTCCTAGGTCCAAGGACTGAACTGAGGCTTCCTATGGCTGTGCTTTCTATGCAAGTGCTTTGCCTCTTGGCTAAATACCTATACCATCATCCTACTATGTAAACCTCTATTTAATTTGTAAAGGTGAAAGAGAGGTTTTCCTCCATTCACTTTTGAATCTCATCCCACTAAGACCAAATACCTAGTGCTAGAAGAGACAGTGGAGACTAATAGTCTCAACATTAATGGTTAACCTTCAGGTCAGCTTGTGCTAGCCCTGCATTATGTCTTTTACATAAATTAGTCGACTTAAACCTAATAATAAGGAATAAGATAGATACAGGGGGCAACCGAGTTAGAGACATGGTATCACTCATCCAAGGTCAGACAGTGGGAGGAGTCATACTCTGACTTTGTTTACTTGCACAGTCCATGCTTTTAACCGAGGCAGATTCCTGTATTTGGATCATGGGTTCTAGGTTTGCCACTTGCTTTCTAACAGTTGTAAGAGAGATCATATAATCTCCTTCATATTAAATTGTCCAGCTGTAAAAAAGTCAGGACATTTCTCTAGCCTTCTGCTTGTTTTCCTAGGAGATAAAATGAGAAATAGGGAAAGTACCTATCCGTGCAGTGCCAGATAGCACGAAAGGTTTCCCAACATCATTTCAAATTCAGAGCAGAACCTCAAGTAATTAACTTTGAAATTTTCCTGCTATCATATTTATTTCAGCTGTTTCATTTTGCCTTCATCCCTCTCTGAAGGTGGCAAACGAGTCTTTCAAAAAGATTAGGGGAGAACAAAGCATTAAGCAGACAGATTGGGCTCCAATGGATCAGTTGATATTTTGATAAAGAGAAAGGACTCAGTTCTGTGCCAAGGTCATCCCAATTTAAAACAATTAAAGGATCAGGGAAGATGTTTAAATGTTGACATGCAGAGCTACAATCATAGCTAAAGCCAAGTTCTCTCAGGAAAGAGTACATTAAGGCAAATGCAGTCTGGAGTAATAACCAGAAAGATATGCATAGAGATGGTATTTCTCCCAATCTGGCACAGAACTAAAGCTGACTGCTTCCTCAAAACAGATTGCAACTGTTTCTAGAATGAGGACATCATATAAGACTCCAGTTCTACCTTTCTGAAGAAGATAAAAGCAAAAGACTAACTGAAGCACAAGGAAGATTCTAGAAATCTTAAAGTTAACAAAGCAGCTCTGTGATATGCCAAGAAGATGGAGAGCTGGAGATGCTTTGAATCTTTATGCTGTTTTATTCCGACTGCATGACCTTTAGTAACATGGTCAAGAATACGACTTTTGGAACCTAACTACAGCACTCTGTCTTGGTCCCTCATTATAAAATGGAGGATAAAATAGGTAAAACAGTTAAAATTTTGTTAAACGGAGTGAGACGTCACTGACTTTATATGTGCAACACTTAATCAACAACAACACTACACAAGGGTTTATTGTTACCAAAATCTCTTGCTTCAGTGTTTTTTTTAATAAAATGGGAATGACAATACTTTATTTAAAAACTACATAGAATATTTTGGGTTTGAGACAAGGTAACAATTCAGAATGTGGTAACAGCTGTTACCAATTGTTCAAGATATGTTTTCATATTTTATTGTTGTTCACCTCATCCTAGTGTTGATTTATCAAGAAAATGAAGCATCCTCTTTATTTCATTTAAATGGTTGAGAAGCACTGTTCATGCCAGGGCATGGCAAGGATGGCAGATCAATGTGCTAACACATCAATATGTCTGGCATCAAATGAGCCTTAATAAATCATTCGTTTCTCATATGCTTTTTAATATTTAATGCATTATTGTATATGATAAATCCATAAAAAACTTAACGATCCCTTTTCTACCTCTCCCCTCTTTAATTTTTTGCTGTAAGTGTTTACTTAGATTATTAGTAATAACAGGTAAGGATTATTAACTCTGTAAGAAAAAAGGAAAAAATACTTAATAAATGAAGGCTGCCAATTTATCTTAATTCTGAGATCTGTTCTTCAATGCCACCATGAACAAAAGGTGACTTTCTGTACAGTTGAGAAAGCAGAGAAGGTGCATAGCTTCATGTTATACAGCCATTGAGTAGGGAAATCATCACTGAAACACAATTTAACTATATGATGTCTACTGTTCTCTGTAGTCACTATACTGTGCATTAGATCCAGAGTACCTATTAATCTTGCATAACTGAACTTGAATATTTGACCAGAATACTCTCATTCAGCCCTATGTCTGCCTGGCTCCCAAAGCTATGCTACTTGATTCTATTTGTCTTACTTCCTCCAAAACTGCAAGTTCAAGAAGTTAGTAAGACTTCGGTGAGTTATTCAATAATGTCCTTTTAAAGAGAATCACAGAAAAGTATTATATGCTTAATAAATTATAGTATTGAAAATAATATCAGATGGTCTGTCTAAATCATTTAATCTGCCATATTTTATACACTCTTGAACCATCCATCACTCAGAGTGGAGTCCATATGGGCTAGTGAGTATTGGTGCAAAGAATAATTACTATAGTTGCCTTCTTGAGTTATGGTACTAGTTAAACAGTGTACTTCAAAGCACATTGTAAATATTATATAAGGGCTGAAGAGATGGCTCAGAATTAAGAGTACTGGCTACTCTTCCAGAGTTCTTGATTTCAATTCCTAATACATTAGACAAATTCCTCAAAATCATTTGTAAAGGGATCTGATGCCCTCTCTGGTCTGATGCCCTTTTTGGTCATGAAGACATGCATGCAAATGGAATACTCAGGCTCATAAAATAAATAACTCTTAAAAACATGTAATATAAACATTACCATAAATTCTTATAAATTCTATAAGGCATTTAAATAATGTCTGCATATAACAGGCTATGTTCTGATCCTGAATATGGTTTGTAGCCCAGGTCCAGAGGGGTTCAGTGAAGAATTCTATCAGACCTTCATAGAAGACCTCATACCAATACTGTAGAAACTATTCCACAAAATATAAACAGATGGAGCGCTACTGAATTCCTTCTATGAAGCCATAATTACTTTTATACTTAAACCACACTAAGACCCAACAAAGAAAGAGAACTTATGAATATTGACGCAAAAATACTCAACAAAATTCTTGCAAACAGAATCCAGGAACACATCAAAATGACCATCCATCATGATTAAGTAGGCTTCATCCTAGGGATGCAGGGATGGTTTAATATATGAAAATCCATCAATGTAATCGCCATATAAACAAACTCAAAGTTAAGAGCCACATGGTTATTTCATTAGATGCTGAGAAAACATTTGACAAAATTCAACACCTCTTCATGATAAAAGTCCTGGAAAGATCAGGAATTCAAGGCCCATATCTAAACATTCATGATAAAAGTCCTGGAAAGATCAGGAATTCAAGGCCCATATCTAAACATAGTAAAGGAAATATACAGCAAACCAGTAGCTAAAATTAAACTAAATGGAGAGAAACTTGAAGCAAGCCCACTAAAATCAGGGACTAGACAAGGCTGCCCACTCTCTCCCTACTCATTCAATATAGTACTCAAAGTCCTAGCCAGAGCAATCAGACAGTAAAAGGAGGTCAAAGGGATACAAATTGGAAGGGAAGAAATCAAAATATCACTATTTGCAGATGATATAATAGTGTATTTAAACGACCCCAAAAGTTCCACCAGAGAACTACTAAACCTGATAAACGACTTCGGCAAAGTGTTGGGGTATAAAATTAACTCAAAGAAATCAGTAGCCTTCCTTTACTCAAAGGATAAACAGGCTGAAAAAAGAAAGAAATTAAGGAAATGACACACTTTACAATAGTCCCAAATAACATAAAGTATCTTGGTGTGACTTTAACCAAACAAGTGAAAGATCTGTATGAACAAGAACTTCAAATCTCTGAAGAAAGAAATTGAGGAAGATCTCAAAAGGTGGAAAGATCTTCCATGCTCATGGATTGGCAGGATTAATATAATAAAGATGGCCATTTTGCCAAAAGCAATCTACAGATTCAATGCAATCCCCATCAAAATTCCTACTCAATTCTTTATAGAGATAGAAAGAGCAATTTGCAAATTCACTTGGAATAACAAAAAACCCAGGACAGTGAAACTATACCCAACAATAAAAGAACTTCTGGGGGAATCACCATCCCTGATTTCAAGCAGTATTACAGAGCAATAGTCATGAAAACTGCATGGTATTGGTACAGAGACAGGCAGATAGGTCAGTGGAACAAAATTGAAGACCCAGAAATTACCCCACACATCTATAGTCACTTGATATTTGGCAAAGGAGCTACAACCATCCAATGGAAGAAAGATAGCATTTTCAACAAATGGTGCTGGTTCAGCTGGAGGTCAGCATGTATAAGAATGCAAATTGATCCATTCTTATCACAATGTGCAAAGCTTAAGTCCAAGTGGATCAAGGACCTCCACAACAATCCAGATACATTCAAACTAATAGAAGAAAAAGTGGAGAAGTGTCTCAAACACATAGGCACTGGGGAAAATTTCCTGAACAAAACACTAGTGGCTTATGCTCTAAGATCAAGAATCAACAAATGGGACTTCATAAAACTGCAAAGCTTTTGTAAAGCAAAAGACACTGTCTTTAGGACAAAAGGGCAACCAATGGATTGGGAAAAGTTCTTTACCAATCCTACATCTTATAGAGGGTTAATATCCAAAATATACAGAGAACTCCAGAAGTTAGACTCCAGAGAGTCAAATCATCCTATTAAAAAATGGGGTACAGAGCTAAACAAAACATTCTCAGCTGAGGATTATCAAATGGCCAAAAGCACCTAAAGAAACGTTCAACATCCTTAGTCATCAGGGAAATGCAAATCAAAATAACCATGAGAATCCACCTCACACCAGTCAGAATGGCTACGATAAAAAAGTCAGGTGACAGCAGATGTTGGCGAGGATATGGAGAAAGAGGAACACTCCTCCATTGTTGGTGGGATTGCAGACTGGTACAACCACTCTGGAAATTAGTCTGGAGGTTCCTCAGAAAATTGGACATTGAACTGCCTGAGGATCCAGCTATACCTCTCTTGAGCATATACCCAATAGATGCCCCAACATATAAAAAAGACACATGCTCCACTATGTTCATAGCAGCGTTATTTATAATAGCCAGAAGCTGGAAAGAACACAGATGCCCTTCAACGGAGGAATGGATTAAAAAAATGTGGTACATCTACACAATGGAGTACTACTCAGCTATCAAAAACAATGACTTCATGAAGTTCATAGGCAAATGGAATGAACTAGAAAATATCATCCTGAGTGAGGTTACTCAATCAGAAAAACACACTTGGTATGCACTCATTGATAAGTGGATATTAGCCAAGAACTCAAATCCACAGACCACAGGAAGCTCAAGAAGAAAGATGACCAAAATGTGGATGCTCCCACTCCTTCTTAAAAGGGGGGATACCCATAGGAGGGGTCTGGAAGCAGTGACTCAAGGAATGGCCATTCAGAGTCTGACCCACATGTGGCATATATATATATATATATATATATATATATATATATATATACACACACACACACACACACACACACACACACACACACACACACAGACACAAACAGCCCCCAAAACTAGATAAGATTGATGAAGCTAGAAAAGGCATGCTGAAAGGGACCGGATATAGATCTCTCCTGAGAGACACATCCAGAGCATGTCCAATACACAAGTCAATGCTAGCAGCAAACCACCAAACTGAGAATAGGGACCTCTTGGAGGGAAATTAGAGGAATTATTGAAAGAGTTGAAGGAGCTTGCAACCCCATAGAAAAAGCAACACCAACCAACCAGAGCTTCCAGGGACTAAACTACTACCGAAAGACTATACATGGACTGACCCAGGGCTCCAGCTGCGTATGTAGCAGAGAAAAGCCTTGTTGGGGCATCAGGGGAAGGGGAAGCCCTTGGTCCTGCCAAGGTTGGACCCCTAGTGCAGGGGAATATTGGGGAGCATTAAGGGGGATGTGTAATGGGAATACCCATATCGGGGAAGGGAATGGGGAGAGGAGGAAATCGGGGCTTGTGGACAGGAAGCTGGGAAGGGGAATAACATTTGAAATATAAGTAAAGAAATATGTCTAATAAAAATTAAAAAAAATCATAAACCAGTGTTGGTGCCAGTGGATGAATTTAAGGACCTCTTCCTCATATCTTTGTGTATAACTTTAATGTTTTTTGACTTCCCTTACAGTCTGGACTCTGTGTAAGCTACCATAAGAAGTCAGTTTTATTGATCATTTCTTACTAGTATTCCTAATCTCTATCACTCCCATATCCAGTAGATGGCTCTACACCTATTGACATACAGGCAGCACTTAGTGGACGCAGTGGTCAAAACAATAAATAAGACTACACAGAGCATGGACAGAATATTGGTGGGAGGAACTAGGTCAGGAATTAGGGAGGAGGAAGTGTGAGATAGGGATGGTTTTGAACCTCTATTCTTTTAAAAATACAAATAAAGTCAATGAAATTAAAAAGAAATGTATTCATTTTAATGACAAGATTATCAAGAAAATCATTCCCATACACAGGTGGGTGAATAAATACAACAACAAAAAAAATTAAAAAGCCAATCTGTCAGTACACTAAAGAAGCTAATACTCTCCCATATGTGATTCTATCATATTTAAAATACATATATTTACTATGTATTAAATATATTCCAAGAACTCTTCTTTTTACCAGGGCTTTTATCCAAAACAAACAAGTTCCCCTGTTTTCACAGGACACTTGGTACAGGTATACAAGATAGCACTCAAAGTTCAGGTTCCTAATACATATCTTGGTTGTTCCTCTATACCAGTGGAAAGGTGACCACTCATTTGCAGAGTGTGTGTGTAGAAGCTGCTATTAGTTCTCATTTACAAATAGTTTCAGCCGCACTGTCTGATTTATCATTTTAAGCACTGATGTATCATGTGGTATGACTAAAAATGTTAGAAAGAAAAACTATTTGGAGACTTCTACAATAATCAGGTAATAAATGTCATATTTTGACCTAGTGTGCTGTCTGTAGAAAAGCAAGCACACTGTACATGGTAGTTTGAATAGCTTGCTGGTTAATGGGGTGAAGAATGTGAAAGAAAAATGGAGAGGGGGTTGACCACATAGTTTGTGGCAAGAGAAAAACTGAAATAGATCATTTACTGTAAAAGCAGACTATGTAGAGGCAAGATAAAGACCAATGCAAGTCTACTATTGTAAATATTTACTGTTTACAAGTCTAAGAGGAAATCAAGTAAGAAGCTGATTAAACAATGAAGATATAGACATATAATTTAAACATAAATAGAAAATATTATTATAAATAATACTATCTAATGTCTAATAGAAATTCTATTAAGTAAATTATAATTCAACTGCATATAATAAAGTTATATAGCTGGTGAAATATTGTCCATGATTTGAATTTTTGACTATCTTCCTCTGGTAGAATACATACTTTGTTAGTCTTTGTGTTTTGTTAATTTCATAACCTTTATAGAAATGTACATTATTTTATAATAAAACTAGATTTAAAAAAGCAGAAATCCAAAAAACATAAAGCAAGCTGATAGTTAAAATAAGAAAATAATTTTAGAGGTGAACATTACAAATAATACCTGGGAACAATGGGAATGTAATATTTTAAAAACTATTTTGGCTCATATTCTATATTATTGACAGCATCTCAAAACAAAAAGTGAATTATATAACCCCCAAATTTATGAAACTTGTTAAGTCTGCAATAAAGCAAGACTATATATCTGGAATGTTATGTTGAGAGTGTACCGTTTTCTTGTATTAAGGTGTTCATTGACAATGAATAATCTCAATAACAATAATGATGATAATGATTAATAATGGTATTATTTTCATTATGGCATGTAATGAAGAAGATGATGGGAAATCCACCCATGGATGACAATACTGTCACTGATAATTCAACTATTGAAGTATGTACATGGGTACAATTAGGAATTAGACAGTTTCTATGTCTATTATCATCTCAGCAATATACGGCAATTAAAGCAAACTCCTAGAGGAGTAGCTCATGGCCAGATGCCCTGAGTAATAGCATGTTACCTGTTTCAATACACAAGGACAAGGGCTGGAAGCAAGGTGCTCATTGCACTGTTGATAGCAATTGATTTGCAGTACAAGGGACAACTATTGATCCTTAAAAAATTCTTCATTGTCTGTCATTAGTCTATTCTTTTTCTTTTTTATTGCATCAGTCAGCCTGAAAGGGTGATGATGAACTCATTGTGCCACAAAGCAAAAGAACATTGATTTAACAATTTGAATCTTATATCAACAACATAGCTATACATACGTAATAACCACTTTCCATAAAACTGTAGAAACAGTGTTGTTTATTATGGGCAGAGAAAATAATGAATATCTATAAAGGACATCTATGTGTCTGTAAAAATGTTCATTATATTTTCAGTTTTGCTAACATTGAATTAATTTATCTGACAGTAAACAACTTAACATGTTTCCAATACGGTTTTAGACGTTTTCCTTTAATTAAGATTTGCCAACTTCCCCATTAATGTTCTGTTTCTAACTGGTTCACTTTATGAATCACATCTCTGGGCTCATGTGAGTCAATCTTTAATGGCTATATGGAGCCCTCATCAATAAACAGAGAACTCACATTGCAGTTTAATAATATAATCTCCGAAGCCAGTGTTAACCCATTCCTTCCTTTGTATTATAATACTTCACCTCAAAGGAGGCTTTCCCCAGCAGGCTCCCTGTTGAAGAAATCAGGCAGGCAACACTGAACAGGATGCGTAACTTGGAGACTTCTGCTTATTAATCCTTAATTTGCTGACATTTTATAATGAGACTTTATGAAATTTATGAGTAATCTGCTCCTGCTTTGCAGAATTTTAACAGAGAGTCCTGCTTGATGTTAGTTTTCAGCTACTATCAAAAAGCAAGAAGGAGAAATAAAATCTCACAAATTATCTGAAGCACAATTGGATTTAGCTGAAGAGGTCGAGTGGGGAGACTGCTTATACTATGCCTCGCTCCACTGGCCCCGACTTTATATATTTTCAGTTAAGGTGGCATTAGATGTTCCTGGTAGTTATAAAAATAAACATTCTCAATAAAGCTATCAGATTATATGGTTTCTCGTAATAAAATGTTGCCATGTATGCTGCAACCCAAGCATACTGAAGAATCACACAGAGATTATGGTCTGCTTGAGCAGCTGTATCAGACTGCTGACTGCATTTCTACAAGTAGTTGGAAGATGTTTACCAGGAAGTTTTACTTGTGAAACAGTTCATCTTAAAAACCTTATTTTTTAATAGTACTAATAACAGCTAGTCCAAACAAGTGCTTACTTCTTTTCCAGCACATCACGTATAAAAACAATTTACTGTCACCATAAAACTAGAAGGAAGGAACTGTTACACCGCTCCTTTTATAACGGAGAAATCTGAAGCAGAGAGCAGTTACGTAGCACATCCGAAGTCATGTAGTAGAAAGAAGTCAAGGCTGGGGTGAGCGGGTGGCCTTGGGGACTCAGGACCTAATCACTGACTATTCATCATGATTCTCATGTAGGGTCAGTCGCCTGCTTATAGCATTGCTGGCTGCTTTCCCTTGTAGGTTAAAAGCACATTGGAAGACTGGTCATGTGTGAAGAAAGGGAGTTCGGTTAATCCTCCCTCAAATCACTGATTTCAAGATGAAAAGGAAGGTTGGAGTGTGTTCATGCTCTGACAGAAAGCTCTGGGTCTTGTTGTTATAGAGCCTGGCCCTGATGGGTGAGCCCCACCTTGGGTCATCAGAAAAAGACTTTCAACAAGATACAATATTTGGAAAGTTTGTATTAAACTCACTGTCTCCCAAACTTGGGAAGCATAATTTGTTTTAGAGTTTGTGATATTTTTCCAGGAAGAATAAATGTCTCTGAAAATAAGTATTTTGATAATGTTAACATTACTCTATGATTTTGTATAAAAAATAATTTGGCTTGAAGCCAAAGTATTTTTATATTAAAGAAAATCCAAGTGCCCATCAAACTTACTTTGTTTTAACATTATTTTAATTCTTTGAGTATTTTGTAGAATGTATTTTGAAGAAATTCACATTGTAACCTCTTCCCAGCTCCTACCACAACTCCCTGTCCTCACTCCCATCTCTTTTCATCCAATTTTGAGATTTCTTCCTTTTCAGTTCTTTTCCCATTGAGACTAGTTTGTGTTTCCTAGCTAACCTCTCTTGGCCTGTGGTTAACTAACCTGGGGCCATATTATTAAAGAAAACTGACTCCCTAATCTCAGACTGTATCAAGTGCAAAGGGTTGCACTGATATTGATGTGATTCTTGCCCACCTTCGCTTCTCTATGCAGGGATTTTGTCTAACTAGAATTCGCGCAGGGCTTGTGCACCCTGTTACAATGACTATGAGTTCACATGTGAAACTGCCTGGTGTCATGGAAACATTATTCGATGTTATGGACCATCTCTTACTCTTATAATTCTTTGTCTACCTAGGTCCAGCTTTTCCATGTTTCGCAGGAGAGGTTCAGGGCTTGCTTTCCTGTAGGCACAGCAAATTAGGGCTATGACCAGTTCCCCACTCTCAGGATCCAGGGCCAGCCCTCCTGCCTGCCATAGATGGGCAAGGAAAGAGGGGCGGGGAAGAGCATCCTTCCCTTGACCACACCACCACACAGCAAACAAGAGGCAGGGCTGGCTCTCCCTTTAGGACTGGCTCATCTGCAGCCCCACATCAAGGACCATACCTGCTGTGCTCCCCAGGGTAGGGACAGAGCCAGTTTTTCTGCTCTCATGGTCCTGTGAGGGCCAACTCTTTCACCTGCCATGGCTGATGGGGTCAAAGGGAGGGGGGAGCATTAAAATAATTTTTCTCCCCCACTCTCCCTTGCCAATGCCACTTACAGAGACTAAGTGACTTGAACAACTGTGTAGGTGTTGAGTGGCAGGGCTAAGACTACAAGCCACAAAATCATCTCTGAGAGAGGAAAGGTGTGGATGTGAGGAAGAGACCTCTAAGGGTAGGTTAATTGGAATCCTTCCTCTGATTCTTGTTGTATGACAATGAGGCATTTTCTTAGTTCCTTTTAGTTCTTTTATTGTTGCTATTTGTAAAAATCAAGACTATCACATAGAAATTACAGACATAGATATAAATGTGTGTATAAATATAGTTTTAGCTTGCATTCCTCTTTACATTTTTACAAACTCTCTACCTATTGCAAATGTCTGATTTTTATTTCTGATCAATACTTACGGATTTTCAAGTTCAGAATCAAGGTCACCTCTTATCTAAAATTGCATTTGATGTTATGGTTGTTGCTGTGGCATCTATACAAACCTCAAAAACCATTTATAAATGTTTCCTGAACACCTCCTGTGGTACTAGGGACCTCTGATAATGCTCCACAATGCAGTGGTGATTGAATTCTGCTAGGCTCTGGACTTCTATTCAGGACTGGAGAGATGGCTTATCAGTTAGGAACATTTACTTCTGAGTGTAGTTCTCAGCATCCATATCACGTGGCTTCACTACCTCCTATAACTCTAGTCATGGGGTTTCTACATCCTCTGCTCATCGCAACAGACACCTCCGTACTAGTGGCAAGTACACACACACACACACACATACACACACACACACATGTAAAAATCAAGTGAATCTTAAAAACTTTTATCCAAAAGACTCTTGGCATTTAAAACAATAAGAACTGACACAAAATTGCCAACATTTTTCTTTTCTAGGTAAGGACATAATAACTGCTGTTAATTATGATAATTATTTTACAAAAGAAGGGAATTTTAATACTAGAGTATGTAACTTCAGGGTTATAAAACAACTAATAAAGTTGCTTCTATGGAAAATCTCCTGGAGCAGGGAGAATGGGCACTGCTTTACATAATTTTTTAATTCAATTTAAAAGTTTTAGATTTTTAGTGCCCATGGTCAAGTAGAAAATATTAAATTAATATAATGAATGAAATACTGAATCTGTGTTTGAGCAAGTATTTTTGGTCCATAGAAAGCTTACAGCAGGGGGAATACGAGGCAGGACACACCAATGCTGACAGAGTGGCAAGAAGGACTGCATGAACTGATAGAATTTTCTTCACGATTTTTGCTGGTACTAGCCATTCAGAAGATTTTGTGTAGTTATTAGCAAGAATATCTTGCATGGAAACATGGAAGGAGTCAAGGCAAGACATAAGGCAAAGAGACATACTACTGTAGGATGACTATACTCCAGAGGGATTATCTGTCTGCAAGAACATTCTGTATCACTCTAATGTTGGTTAGAAATTACAATGAGTATAGGCACTCTATATAGACAACATCTACCATGTATTTGTTACATGTCAAACACGGTTCTAGGTTGCTTGTGTGATTTTCTCATTTAACCACTACAACTCCCTGAGATAGACTCAACTCCTCTTCCCTTGCAGAGATGAGGAAGCTGAGGTGTGCAGATGTTAAGGCATTGACCATGGCCACAGATAACCAGAGCTAGAGTTAGGTCTCACTTGCCTTGCTAACTCTCAGCAGATCTCACAGATCCTTTTTCTGCCATGCTCTTCTCTGATGAGAAAAATTCACTTAATTTGATTTTCATTTTTTTCTAAAGATTTATTTATTTATTTTGTATATGAGTACACTGTAGCTGTCTTCAGACACACCAGAAGGGGACATCAGATCCCATTACGGATGGTTGTGAGCCACCATGTGGTTGCTGGGAATTGAACTCAGGACCTCTGGAAGAGCAGTCGGGTGCTCTTAACCGCTGAGCCATCTCTCCAGCCCGATTTTCATTTTTATATTAAAGAGAAAATATAAGTGTTTCATTCTAGTTAGGTTTGTAAAACTGCCCCTTTTCCTACTTAAAAGCTATGCAACCATAAACTTTGAGTGAAGCTTAATTTCTCCATCTCTAAATAGTGATAAAGTCCATCTCTCAGGAGGAACACTCCTCCGTTGTTGGTGGGATTGCAAGCTGGTACAACCACTCTTGAAATCAGTCTGGCGGTTCCTCAGAAAATTGGACATAGTACTACCCGAGGACCCAAGCTATACCACTACTGAGCATATACCCAAAAGATGCTCCAAAATATAATAAAGATACATGCTTCACTATGTTCATAGCAGCCTTACTTATAATGCCAGAGGCTGGAAAGAACCCAGATGTCCCTCTGAAGAGGAATAGATATAGAAAATGTAGTACTACTCAGCTATTAAAGAGAACATGCTTGCTGACAGAAGCCTGATATAGCTGTCTCCTGAAAGGCTCTGCCAGAGCCTGACAAATACTGATGTGGATTCTCTCAGTCAACCATTGGTGTAAGCACAGGGACCCCAATGGAAGAGTTAGGAAAGGACTGAAGGAGCTGAAGGGGTTTGTAACCTCATAGGTAGAACAACAAGATCAACCAATCAGACTCCCCAGAGCTCCCAGGGACTAAACCACCAACCAAAGAGGAGGGGCCCATGACTCCAGCTGCATATGTAGCAGAGGATGGCCTTATCTGGCATCAATGGGAGGAGAGGCCCTTGGTCCTGTAAAGGCTTGAGGTCCCAGTGTAGGGGAATGCCAGGGCAGTAAAGTGGGAATGGGTTGGTGGGTAGGGGAGCACCCTCACAGAAGCAGGGGAACAGGGGATGGGATAGGGGTTTGTGGAGGGGAAATCAGGAAAGGAGATAACATTTGAAATGTAAATAAAATATCCAATAAAAAAGAAGTCCTTCTCTCTGTTTTTAAAAGGATTAAATGAGTAGGGTATGTTAAACAGCTAGCAAGTGGCCAGGATTATAAAAGGGCTTTAACAAATGTTAATTTATTATGGGGCCTAGTAAGATAAAATGACATTTCAAATTAAAACCAGCTTCAATATTAGTGGCAGGCTGAGAGCAAACAGATCATTGCTCTGGAGCATAAAGGTGTCTATATGTACAAATACTTCATGGAGCCCTGAGGATTATCTTTCATAGTCCTTATTATAATTAAGAGCACAGAGCTCAGGCATCTCAGCCCAGGGAAGACTCAGCACAGATGCATATCTTCAGCTTCCAAACTCTTTGTTCCCTGGCTAAAGTTATAACAAGCTACTGCAGCAACCTGGTATTGTGAAATAACTAGGAAAAGCTTAATCACCTAGAAATACATATTAAAGAACCGAAGAGACAAAGAAACTCATGGCAGCATGGTGTCTCTTTTACTTTGTAAAAACTGACAAATGACTTCAATTAAACATACAAGATATAAAGCCCAAACAATACATCTATATTTGTTATGAATATATGTATATGTGTGTATATATATATATATATATATATATGACATATTCACACATATTTAATCTCTCTCTTTCTCTTTTAGGCAGGGTTTCTTTGTGTAGTCCTGGCTGTCCTGAAACTCACTTTGTAGATCAGGCTGGCCTCTAAATCAGAGATA
The DNA here is from genome assembly GCF_021556685.1 of Rattus norvegicus. Classification (NCBI taxonomy): domain Eukaryota; kingdom Metazoa; phylum Chordata; class Mammalia; order Rodentia; family Muridae; genus Rattus; species Rattus norvegicus. Next base: position 158,553,268 of record NC_141534.1, on the reverse strand, counting down.
TTCCTGCCTCTGCCTCCCAAATGCTGGGATTAAAGTCATGATTCACCACTGCGTGACTCCTTAATCTCATATTTGGTTTAAAAAACAAAGTCAAGACCAGCCTCCAGTTGTATGTATGCACACATTTGTACATGCTTGAAAATTTCATTATAGGCTGCTATACTGGTCATCTTAACATAGGTTCTAGAAAAAGAATTTGAGGGAGGTCTTATTTGTAATTCTTTGAGTATTTTGTACAGTGCGTTTTAGCCATAGTCACTGCTTCCCTAATCCCCCAATTCCTCCTATGGAATCCACTTTTGGTCTTCCTTTGGAAAATATATTATTTTCCTTTTTAAAAACACTGTTCAAGCCAAATTTACTTTTGCATACATTCTTGGATGTGTGATCATCCATTGGAAAGTGGTCAACCCACCAAGGGGTATCCTGTTAAAAAGAACTAATTCTCTTTGAGGAGACTTTTTACAGTTTCACTCCTTTGCCAAGTGTATTAAGCATATACTGGTTTTAGAATGAAATGTTTAAAAATACTAAGAAAAAAGAACATTTCTCATTCACTTATGTAAATTAATTAATTCATTTATTTATCAGTCACTATTTGTAGTATTCTTATTGATGGTGATTTAAATAAATGAAGTTTTTCTCTGTGAACCATCAGACCACTTTTTTAGGGTTCTGTTTCTTTGTTGTGTCACCTGTGGTATTAGTAATGTGGCATATCCTTAGATTCCTGCTAAATTCCCTCTTAGAATTAGCATGGTCCATTAATTTGAAACTCTTTGGAACCAAATTCACCTGCCTTCTTTTTTCCTATAGTTCCTGCATTAGGAAGGGACCTCCCAAATCCCATTAAGTGTGCGTCACCTTTGACAGGAAGACCATGTTAAGTAGCGTTCAAAGGGGAGGGTTTCTTCAGTTATGAACTCATAAACCATATGGATAGCATTGGCAAGCTACCCCCCTCTTTCTGAGTCTGGGTGTGATCATCTTTCATCCAACAATGAAAGCTACTCTACTAAATTGCCACAAAACCCAAATGGGAGCAAATGTAAAAAGTCTTAGCCAATGATTGTGATAGATACATGCATAATACTGTTTCTCCACATTGAATTTGGGAGTATACAGCAAGAAATACCATTACATGTTTATATACACGTAGTGGAAGACTTTTACTTAAGGTAAAATTATAGGGAGCGTGAAGCTTTCATTTGCTAAGCAACAGTTGACATAGTATACAAATGTGAGTTTTTTCCTAGAAACCATCATCAACCCAATTAATCCAAAAGCATATCTGACCTTGTGTAGTCATCTTCAACCAGCATGTGCTTTGGAATTGGTGAGTACCTTCCTGGAGAGATGGGCGGCAGGGATGTTTTGTATTCTAACGTGCCATTGTTACCAGACAGTAGATGATTTTCCATTGGTGGAGAATAAGCTAAGGAATAGGGGAGAGAAAAAGAAATGGAATCAAACCTTTTATGTGGGTGATATGAAGTGTTACATTTCAGAGGATGAGTTAAAAAACACAAAGCCTTTGCTTCATGCCAAAAATGTTTTTCTTGTTCTCCAAAAGGGATCAGTTGCTGTGCATTTGCATTTCCCACATATTAAGTGGTTGGTGACTTTACAATTGGAAAGATGTAATAACGGTTGTATTTGTAACCCAAATTAGCATAATTAGGTGATAAGAAGAACTGAAGGAGAGACTCAACTGACACACATTTTTAGAACGATGATTAATTTTCTATTGAAACAAAAATGTCAGTTTCTAATTGTAGGACTCACATTCACTTTACATAATTAATATCAAATTATCAAAAGCAAGAGGCTCCCAGGGAACAAATTTTCCTATAAAGAGTTCTCCATAAATATGTTGTATTTCTATCACAGGAAGTCTGCAGTCTCAAGCATTTTTCCTCTGTTCTTCCCTAATCCACCTTCTTACCGATGCCTCTTCCCTGAGGGCTTTCTTGACTGGGGCTCCTTTCCGCTTTTTCCTCACATCTGTTTAGATGCTAAGATGAACTCCCAAAATCTAACTTTGCACTTGCTTTTTGACTTAAACTTTTTTCACTGTCACTACTGTTTAGGACATAATATTCATTCACTTCTTTATCAATTTGATAAAACTGACCAATTTCAATGCTCCTGATCCATGCTCCGAATCCTCAGACAAAAACCTGTGATGTTGATGTCGGAACCACTGCTTTACTGAATGGAGTATCTACAACTCATATCTCTTACCCCATCTCAAATGTAAAATTCAGAAGGAATGAAGTTTCTCCATTCTTTCAAAGATAGATCGGAAATCTTCCCTCTTTGAATTTCTAAAGGACATTTATTTTTATTTATCTGACAGTATATATTTCCTCTTATTCCTGCTAAATTGTGTTGCTATTAACACATTTCAGTTGCTGACTCTCCAACCATGCTGCTGAAGGCAGGGCTGCATCTCACACCTTACTTTACATGTATGGTGCACACGCTAAATTACTTTAATTGATTAGAAAGTTTTATGTTCTGCCTTTTAAAAGAAATCTCTACCACTGCATTTATTTGGCCTTACAGAGTGGCTCATAGATTCTCAAATCTGACTCCTCTAAATTATCAAGTTCAAAGGTCTCTGAAAGTCAAAACTCATTCCTATACTAAGGTAAGGCTTATCTCAGCTTAGGGCCTTCTTTGGAAAAGAAAAGGCCATTTAGAGGGTAAGACATTTGAGACCATTATTTCAAAAAGTAATAGCTAAGGTAATGGGCCTTTAGCTAAGGTTATGCAGCTTTTAAATTTTCCTCAAGAGAAACATCTAAATCTAAGAAAGATTCAACAACTTGCTTCAGGCGATAGTGTGAATTAATAGTTGGGCCCTGAAGGCATTCCTAGTGTACCCGATCACAACTGAACTCTCAAAGTTTCAAAATCAGCAAGCCAACTCATGTCAACAAAAATATCCATTAGACTTACATAAAAAGTGAATTCTTTCTAAATTTAGTTCCAGAAGACAGAAGAGAGGGCACAATGCCTAATTAGCAGTGAATTTGAATAGTGATTCATGTTGTTGCCCTACGAGTCCTGCGTCACCCACTGCTACAGACACAAGGATGGATTATTTTCTTGATTTTTATAGAATATAACACATTTGCCTAAAGATAAAAGTTATGGCAGTGATTGAAAATGGAGATTTTATCATGTCGAGGGACAATGTTCTTTTGTAGGAGGAAGAGTATGTTTGGCCAGCATCTGCTTTTCACTCTGCTGCTACATAGTTCTAAACTAGGGCACAGGATACAATGGCATGAGAAGACTCATGTTCCACGGGATTGAGCGACTATCATATGAAGTGTTGTTCTAACACTATCACCATCACTGTGTTTAAAAAACATATCATTGTCTTTCCAGTAATGGTGGGAGGAACACATCAAGGTGTACCACCTTCAAAACATAAACTGAGGTCCCATAAAACAACATGGAAATAATAAATAGAATATTTCCCTGAAGTATTTCCAGAAGTGTGACAAGAGTGAAATTGTAGGCAGAGGTGTAGGTGGCTTTGTGGAGTTTCATTTTGTATAACTGGCAGGCTATTAGAGGATGACTCCAAGCATAGTACTTACAGTGAGTAATATCCGGTGGCCCATAAGGATCAGTCATATAAATGGTTGTGGGTTTGCCAACTTTTAGATAAACAACATCAGATGTATTTTTCAATATCGCTACAGCCTCTTCATGTGTAACTTCTTCTAAACTATAGTTATTTACCTGAAAGGGGAGAAAGATCAATATGAATGTTAAACCTATGAAGTGAAAGAAAACCACCATGTAGACAGTATGATATTCGGAAGTATGACCTTATTAAAAGATTGGTTACAATGTTTAGCATTCTTGGTAGAACATACAATTTAAGTTTTAAATAGATATAGTCATCAATGCTATGAAACAAGTCAGCTTTGTCCATCTCTCTAAGGCAGTGACATGGAATAGCATATAGAATGATATTTATAGAAAAAAGTAAATAATATTTTTAAATATTTGCTATAGTTTTTATGACTAAAATATAGTATCTGTCAGGCTGGTTATGCAGCTCAGTGATATAATTAATAATTACTGAGACTTTATGAGGGTCTTGGATGAGTTCCCAGCACTAAGAAATACAAACACAAAAACAATACTGCCAAGAAAAAATACACAGAAAGCATTATATAATAGTTGAAATAAACTTTTAAAAAACAAAAATAATCCACACGCATCCTACTTCATTATATTTCTTTAAGCCAGTGTTACCATGTTGGGCACATTAAGAGATAAATATCTACAGGGACTGTCTAGAACACTAACATAATCTAGCATCATGGCTTCTAGTTTTTACAGCTCTGAATGTCTATAACAGTGATTTAAATAATCTCTTGCTAGAGCCTGTTTCATTTCCTTTCAATATGTTGCTACTATAAATACTGTTGTAGCCCATGAATGCAGAGGTGGTTTAATATACAAAAATCCATCAACATAATCTACCACATAAAAATTGAAAGAAAAGGGAATACATAATCATGTCATTAGATACTGAAAAATCCTTTGACAAAACTCCAACACTTCTTCATGCTAAAAGTCTTGGAGAGATCAAGGATATAAGGTTGATATTTAAACAAAATAAAGCCAATATACAGCAAGCCAATGCCCAACATCAAATTAAATGGAGAGGAACTTAAAGCAATTCCACTAAAATCAGGGAGGAGACAAGACTGTCCACTCTCTCTGTTTCTTTCCAATATAGTATTTGAAGTACTAACTGGGGCAGTAAGACAACTCAAGGAGTTCAAGGGATGCAACATGGAAGAGAAGAACTAAAGTACCACTACTTGCAGATGACATCATAGTATACATAAGTGACTATGTATACACATTTTTTATACATACAATAAAAAATCTACCAGAGAACTCTTACAGCTGATAACACCTTCAGGAAAGTGACTGGATATAAAATTAACTAAAAATTACCCTTCTTTTATAAAAACCATAAGTGGGCTGAGAAAAAAAATTTAGGGATACAACATTTTTCATAATAGCCACAAATAATATAAAGTATCTTGATGTAACTCTAACCAATCAAATGAAAGAACTTCAAATTTCTGAAGAAAGAAATTTAAGAAGATATCAGAAGATAGAAAGATTCTCCATGCTCATGGGTTGGTAGGATTACCCTAGTAAAAATGGCCATTTTACCAAAAGCAATATATAGATTCATCTCAATTCCCTTAAAATTCCAACACAATCTTTTGTAGACTTTGGAAGATCAGTTATCAATTTCACAAGAAAAAAAACAAAGAAAAAAACACAGAATAGCTAGCTCAAAACACACATTGCACCTCACACAATAATAGTAGGAGATTTCAACACCCCACTCTCATCAATGGACAGATCATGGAAACAGAAATTAAACAAAGACATAGACAGACTAAGAGAAGTCATGAGCCAAATGGACTTAACAGATATTTATAGAACATTCTATCCTAAAGCAAAAGGATATACCTTCTTCTCAGCTCCTCATGGTACTTTCTCCAAAATTGACCATATAATTGGTCAAAAAACGGGCCTCAACAGGTACAGAAAGATAGAAATAATCCCATGCGTGCTATCAGACCACCACGGCCTAAAACAATATTATACTATTATACAATAAAAGAAATTCTGGAGGAACCACCATCTCTGATTTCAAACTGTACTATAGAGCAATAGTGATAAAAACTGCATGATGTTAGAACAGAAACAGACAGGCTAATCATTGGAATCAAATCCAAGACCAGAAATAAGCACATATATCTACAGATACTTGATTTTTGACAAAGAATCCAAAATGGTACAATAAAAAATGGAGAGCATCTTCAACAATGGTGCTGGTCTAATTGGATGTCTGAATGTAGAAGAATTCAAATAGATCCCATTTATCACTCTGCACAAAACTAAAGTCCAAATTAATGAAAGACAGCAACATAAAACCATAGCCACTAAATCTTATGGAATAGAAAATGGGGAATAGCTTTGAATGCACTGTTACAGGAGACAACTTCCTGAACAGAACACCAGGCTCTAAGATCAACAATAGGGGTTGGGGATTTAGCTCAGTGGTAGAGCGCTTGCCTAGCAAGCGCAAGGCCCTGGGTTCGGTCCCCAGCTCTGAAAAAAAGAAATAAAAAGATCAACAATAAATGGGACCTCATGAAACAGAAAAACTTCTGTAAGGCAACTGACGCCATCAATAAGACAAATTAGCAGCCTACAGAATGGGAAAAGATCTTTACCAACACTATATCTGACAGGTGACTAATTTCCAACATATATAAAGACCACAAGAAGTTAGACACCAACAAACCAAATAAACCAGGTAAAAATTGGATACAGATCTCAACAGAGAATTCTCTACATGGAAATCTCTAAGGCCCAGCAAGCACTTAAAGACATGTTCAGTGTCTTAAGTCATCAAGGAAATGCAAATCAAAATGACTCTGAGATTCCGCCTTAATAGTCCTGGTTAAGATAAAGAAACTTAATAATACATTCTGTTGAGGATGAGGAGCATAGGGAATACTCTTCCATTGCTGATGGAAGTGTGAACTTGTGCAACCACTCTGGGAATTAATTTGATAGTTTCTCAGAAAACTGGCATAGTTCTACCTGAAGACAAAGCTATACCACTCTTGGGCATATGCCTAAAAGATGCCTACAACAAGGACATTTGCTCATGGCAAATGTTCATGGCAGCTTTATTCATAATAGCCCAAAATTGGAAAGAACCCAGATGTCCAACGAGAATGAATGTAGAAAATATGGTTAATTTATATAACAGAATACTACTCAATTATTAAAAACAAGAAATTTGCAGGCAAATAAATGGAATTTAAAATATCCCAAGTCATGGTATGTACTCACTTATAGGTGGTTATTAGCTGTAAAGTACAGGATGCCCATACAATCATTCACAGACTCAAAGAAGCTAAATAACAAAGAGGGCCCAAGGGAGGATGCTTGAATCTCACTCAGAAGGGGAAATATAATAGTCATTAGTGGTTGATGGTGGAAGGGAACTCGGTGGGAGAGAATGGGGTTGCAGGATTAGGTATAGGGAAAGTCAGGGAAAGGGGACCAGAAGAGTGAATGGAAGTCATTGAAGACAGGGGTGGGAGGTGAAGGGGTGGAGGGCTAGGATGTGCCAGAAACCTGGATTAGGGAGGCTCCAAGGACTCTATGAGAGTGACTCTAGTGGAGACTCCTAGCATTGGCAGATATGGAGCCTGAAGAGATCCTCTCCTATAACCAGGCAAGACTTCCACTGGAAATCATAAAGACAACAACCCACCCATAAAACCTTAGACCCAAAATTTGTCCTGCATACCTCTAGCTATGATTTGAATGAATCACATTTCTGCAAGTATTTCCAACAGTGCACTCCTCCTTGTTGTTACGAAGAGAAGCCTTTATCACGTGTTGTTGTAACTTCATGGCAGGAACATTACACTCAATGTGTGTAGTACTTACTGGTTTTTTCACTTAATGCAACCCAAAAGACATCATCAAATGAATAAATGGAAATAAATGTTCAAAATAAATAATTGGAGGCTAGAATGTATGTAACTGGAATACAGAGTCAGATATAAACTATCCTAAGCAACAGAGAAAACACAAAATGTCACAAGGGCATGGAAGTGGACTCCAGAGACTGTGAACTGGATCAGATGACAAGTGACATCAGAGTTCTATTTTGACAAGGACTCATTATCTTTCTCTCCAGGGTACAGAAACCATACAGCCTGATTATCAGTGAAAGGTCAGTGTTTATTAAATCAATCTATTACTGCCATTAAAGTGGGGAGTAGATTTTAAAGACTGACTTCATACAATCAAGATAATATTGATGAGAATGGTAATTCAAACCAGTGGTAGATGTAGGCAGTTGAGTGGGAAAGAGGACTCTGGTTGGATAAGTGTTAGTTTAAGATAGTGGCAGCTTGGTTGATTTTTATTTGGTGGCCAAAGAATTGAAGTATTGACATGAATTTTGGTGGTGGAGCAGGGGCTTCATCATATTGGAGATAGAGCACACTGATTAAGTAATAGCACATGCTTTTGAGGCTAGACAGATGGCTCCATGGGTAAAAATGCTTGCTGTGAGTCTGGTTCTCCAGAACTCAGATAAAACTGGACACAATATTTCAAACTTTTGAAATCCCAAAATGAACTATAGGAAGATGGGTGGCAGACACAGGAGAATCTTCAGAGGTGTGGGGACCAGCGAGAGTGGTTTACACAGTGACAAACAAATTCTTTCTCAAACATGGTAAAAGGACAAGGAACAATCACTTAAGTTTGTTCTCTGATGTCCAAATGCATGCTGTTGCATGAACATGCCTAAAGCAAAACACATGAATAAGATACACACACACACACACACACACACACACACACACACACACACACACACACACACAGTCACTGGGCTTCCTTTTACATGGACTGAGATTTGAGCTCTTTGTCTTGGTGATGCCCAGCTCTGTTTCTTTCAAAATCCTATTTAGCTTTCTAAATTTCAATTCTGTCACCTATCAAATAGAAACAGGAACGGTTCCTGTCTTGAAGGGTTTCTTCAGTGTATGCTGGCCTTAATGTTGGTTCTTAACCTTGGAACTCTTTATGGCCACCATCTACCTTGCTTCCCAGGAAATAGGATTTCATGGCAAAATTTTCTTGCTGATCACTTTTCTGCAAACATCTGTGAACTGATGGGCTTAATTAGGGTTCTTCTGAGGAAGCTTCTGTATGATCTTTTTAAAAAAGAAAAGTAGAATAGTGTGGGATCCGGTCCCAAATGTGTTTTTTGTGCTGAAGTCTTCAAAATTGTTTTTTTCACAAAGTGGGTTTATTTGGGTTAATTATGTGTATGCATTATACTATGAACTTTCAACATAAAGGGCCTACAGCTGGAGATGATAGTATGTAGAGAGAAGAGACATTGCATTGATTGGTTAGCTGCTCCACTCGTTGTTTTTCAATGTCTTTTGATTTTTTTCCCTTTAATTATACATCAAGTATTTGTGACTAACTGGCCTGGTTTCAGGGAAGAAAGCAATGCATGTTTGAGTAAGATGCTGTCCGTGGGAATCACTTCATAGAGGAGCATATATGCAGCCTTGGCTCATACTTGCAACAGTAAAGAGGACTGAGGTCAAGAGCAAGAAGCTGGAGGTAAGATGACTCATTCAACAGATAAGAATGCACAAATGTGGAGCACTGTATGCAGGGTGGCAACACAGCTGACGACAGAGGTGCTGGGGACCTACAGGAAGGGGACCTGACCAGTTGTGTAGTAAATCAAATCAGTGTAAGTATCTACATCGTGGTGTAAAAGTAAGGGGTTAGAGGGTAGGAGAAGCGGGAATGAGCAGGAATCTCTGATATGGAGACTGTGGATGAATACCTGAGTTTTCATTTTTCATGCAAGACTGCTCATGTCTGGTGAACAGGATGGGGGAGATGATTAGGAAAGTAGTATCTTAAAAGATAGTATAAGGAAATATGTGATTCAGAAACACTGGAGAAAAATCCTAAGCTCAAGTGTTAACTTTTAAAAAGGAGACAAAGTAGTTGGTAATTAGATCATGAAATAAATTAAAAAGATCAACCCAATGCAGTAATATCAATGATATGAAAATAAAACTATATAACCTTATGACAGAAACCTCTACAGTATTTTGAAATAAGCTATTGATAATAACATTTCTTTGAAATAATAAATCTTAATAAATAGGGAATATGAGGGTATGCTTATCTTTGGTTAAACAATATTTTCTTTGTTTTAATGTTTTCAAAAGTAAATATGCATCGGTATTTTTACAAAAAGATTAATTTTACTTGGGGAAAACAATGAAAAAGCAACTTAAATAAAGAAGAATGGAAGCTAAGTAGGGAGACCAAGGACTGTATGCTGTTTGTCTCTAAGGCTGCCTTCTTTCTGCTACCATTAAGAATAAATTCATTCAATCTAAATTTGAATTAAGCCTAAGTCTCTGCATCACAGCATAAGGCAATCTCAGGAGTGACCTGAAACTGAGCAACAAAGAGGCTGCCTCTTTTTTTTTTTTTAAAGATCTAGTGATTTTTTTTTTTTTTTGGTTCTTTTTTTTTGGAGCTGGGGACCGAACCCAGGGCCTTATGCTTCCTAGGCAAGCGCTCTACCACTGAGCTAAATCCCCAACAAGAGGCTGCCTCTTATGTGCAATTTAAATTGATCAGAAACACTAACCATGTGTCAAACTTAATTATATCTGAGTATTTCCAGGAATGGAGGACCTATGCAATTCTTTTTGTGTTGTGTATGGTATTGCTTTATTAAAAGGATTCATGGTTATATACATTTGTAGATCACAGTGTTGAAGCCTAAATGTTTCTCTGGTGATTTTAAGAATGACTAGATTGGTTTCAGTTTTTAGTTTCATGATTTTTTCTTTTGTTGAGTCACCCAATCCATTTACTAGGAATTCCATGTTTCAACTGAAGACAATGCTTGTGTTTATTTGGGCATTTGTGTTTGTGAGGAAGGAATAATACCATGAACTTGCAGAAACTCTGTATAAAAGAAATGCTATATAGATAGAAACGAAATAATCATAGTCATGCACTGAGCTGCTGCTGAGCCTGCTTCTAGAAATAGCTTCTTCCTGGTGGAGGCTGCTGTCACCCCTACTGTGCTCAACCCTACTCCTGCAGTGTCTCTTCTTAACTTTATTTGCCCTTAATGTTTTAAAAAGGAGTGACAAAATTATATTCTTTTTCTTTTGCATTCCTCCACATGAATCATTATAAGTACCTGATGCTTAACGAGGGTTGAAATATGCTAAATATGCTATAAAATAATAATTGTGCTATATCCAATAGGATCAAAAGACCCTAGTTTATGGAAAGAGTGGGGCAGCTGTGCTGATTTCTGATTTCTGCTCCTATTTGCATTAATCAGAGAGGGAAAGAAGAGGCGTGAAGGTCATTCAAGCAACTGAATTGGATGTTTGGTTTGGGCTGCGTAGGGATATAAATAAAAAAACCCTCAGATGGATGGAGAGCCCTGGGTCACCCTAGCTTCTAAGACACAGTCACAGCTCCAGCTGAATGAATGTTCTCCTCCCAGAAATCATTCATATATTTGTTTTTTGTTGCTATTTTGCTTTTATTGGATATTATTTGAATTAATATTTCAAATGTCATCCCCTTTCCCCAACTCCCATGCCCCTTCCCCTGCTTCTATGAAGATGTTCCCACTCCCACCCACCTACCCCCACATGAACACCCTAGCATTCCCCTACACTGGGAAAATGACCCTTCATAGGATAGAGAACTTCTTCTATTGATGTCAGACCATGCCACCCTCTGCTACACATGTGGTTGGAGTGATGGGTTACTCCACATGTACTCTTTGATTGGTTGTTTAGTCCCTGGGAGCTCTGGGGTGGAGGGTCTGCTTGATTGATATTGTTGATCTTCCCATGGGGTTGCAAACCCCTTCAGCTCCTTCAACCCTTTCTCTAACTCCTCCATTGGGTTCCCCATGCTCAGTCCGATGGTTAGCTGCAAGCAGCTTTATCTGTATCAGTAATACTCTGCCATGCCTCTCAGAAGATATCCATATCAGGCTCCTGTCAGCAAGCACTTCTTGGCATCAGCCATAGTGACTGGGTTTGGTGGCTGCATATGGGATGGATTTCCAGGTGGGGCAGTCTCTGGATGGTCTTTCCTCCAGTCTCTGTTCCATACTTTGTCCTTGTATTTCCTCCTGTGAGTGTTTTGTTCCCCCTTCTAAGAAGGAATGAAACATCCACATTTTGGTCTTTCTTGTTCTTGAGCCTCATTCGTATGGTCTGTGAATTATGTCTTGGGTATTCTGAGTTTTGAGCTAATATTCACTTATCAGTGAGTTCATACCATGTGTATTTTTTTGTGACTGGGTTATCTCACTCAAGATGATATTTTCTAGTTCCATTCATTTGCCTATGAATTTCATGAAGTCATTGTTTTTAATAGCTGAGTAGTACTCCACTGTGTAAATGTACCGCATTTTCTGTATCCATTCCTCTGTTGAAGGATATCTGGGTTCTTTCCAGATCCTGGCTATTACAAATAAGGGTGCTATGAACATAGTGGAGCATGTGTCCTTGATATATGTTGGAGCATCTTTTGAGTATATGCACAGTAGTGGTATAGCTGGGTTCTCAGGTAGTGCAATGTCCAATTTTCTGAGGAACCGCCAGACTGATTTCCAGAGTGGTTGTACCAGCTTGCAATCCCACCAATAATGGAGGAGTGTTCCTCTTTCTCTACATCCCCATTAGCATCTGCTGTCACCTGAGTTTTGGATCTTAGTCATTTTGACTGGTATGAGGTAGAATATCAGGGTTGTTTTGATTTGCATTTCCCTGATGACTAAAAATGTTGAACATTTCTTTAGGTGCTTCACAGCCATTAGATATTCCCATGTTGAGAATTCTATGTTTAGATCTGTACCTCATTTTTTACTTGGTTTATTTAGTTTGTTGGTGTCTAACTAGGAGTTTTTATATACTTTCTCACCATTTAGTTTGATGTTGGCTACTGGTTTGCTCTATATTGCTTTTACTATGTTTAGGTATGTGCCTTGAATTCCTGATCTTTCCAAGATTTTTACCATGAAGGGGTGTTGAATTTTGTCAAATGCTTTTTCAACATCTATGAGATGATCTTGAGTTTTTTTCCTTGAATTTCTTTATATAGTGGATTATGTTGAGGGATTTTCATATACTGAACCATCCTTGCATCCCTGGGATGAAACCTACTTGATCATGATGAATGATCGTTTTGATATGTTCTTGGATTTGGTTTGGGAGAATTTTATTGAGTATTTTGCATCAATCTTCATGAAGGAAATTTGTTTGAAGTTTTCTTTCTTTGTAGGGTGTTTATGTGGTTTGTGTATAAGTGTAATTGTGGCTTCAAAGAACAAATTGGCTAGTGTTCCTTCTGTTTCTATTTTGTGGAATAGTGTGGACAGTATTGGTATGAGGTCTTCTATCAAGGTCTCATAGAATTCCACACTAAACCCATCTGGTCTGGGCTCTTTTTGGTTGGGAGACTTTTAATGGCTGCTTCTATTTCTTTAAGGGTTATGGGACTGTTTTGGTGGTTTATCTGATCCTGATTAGACTTTGGTACCTGGTACCTGTCTAGAAAATTGCCCATTTCATCAAGATGTCCAGTTTTGTAGTAGGATCCGATGATTTTTTTAAAATTTCCTCAGTTTCTGTTGTTATATCTCCCTTTTTATTTCTGATTTAGTGAATTTGGATACTGTCTCTGTGCCATCTGGTTAGTCTAGCTAAAGGTTGATCTATCTTGTTGATTTTCTCAAAGAACCAGCTTCTGGTTTTGTTGATTCTTTGTATAGTCCTTTTTGTTTCTACTTGGTTGATTTCAGCCCTGAGTTTGATTATTTCCTTCTGTCTAACTAATCCTCTTGGGTATGTTTACTACTTTTTGTCCTAGAGCTTTCAGGTGTGCTGTCAAACTGTTAGTGTATACTCTTAGTGCCTCTAAAAAAACAAAACAAAAACAAAACAAAACTAGAAAGAGTATGTGTAGTTTTCCTCTGAGCACTGCTTTCATTGTGTCCTATAAATTTGCATATGTTGTACCTTACTTTCCCTTATATTCTAAAAAGTCTTTAATTTCTTTCTTTACTTTTCTTTCTTGACCAAGTTATCATTGAGTAGAGAGTTGGTCAGCTTTCATGTGTTCTCAGGCTTTCTGTTGTTTTGGTTGTTTTTGAAGACCAGCCTTATTCCATGGTAATCTGATAGGATGCATGGGATTATTTCAATCTTCTTATATCTGTTGAGGCCTGTTTTTTCTTTTTTGACCAATTATGTGATCAATTTTTGAGAAGGTATCATGAGGTGCTAAAAAGAAGGTATATTCTTTCATTTTAGGATGAAATGTTCTATAGATATCTGTTAAATCTATTTGGCTCATATCTTCTGTTAGTTTCACTGCATTTCTGTTTAGCTTCTGTTTCTATGATCTGTCCATTGATGAGAGTGGGGTGTTGACATCACCCACTATTATTGTGTGTGGTGCAGTGTATGCTTTGAGCTTTAGTAAAATTTCTTTTCTGAATGTGGGTGCCCTTGCATTTGGAGCACAAATGTTCAGAATTGAGAGTTCATCATGGTAGAATTTTCCTTTGATGAGTATGAAGTGCCCTTATCCTTTTTGATAACTTTTTGTTGAAAGTTGATTTTATTCAATATTAGAATGGCTACTCCGGCTTGTTTATTGAGACTATTTACTTAGACATTTTTTTTCCAGTTTTTTACTCTGAGGTAGTATTTGTCTTTGTCACTGAAGTGTGTTTCCTTTATACAGCAAAATGCTGGGTCCTGTTTACATATCCAGTCTGTTAGTCTATGTCTTTTTATTGGGAAATTGAGTCTATTGATGTTGCAACATATTAAGGAATTGTGATTCTTATTTCATGTTATTTTTGTTGTTGGAGGTGGAATTATGTTTGTGTGACAATCTTCTTGTTGGGTTTGTTGGGTTACTTTCTTGCTTTTTCTAGGGTGTAGTTTCCCTCCTTGTGTTGGAGTTTTCATCTATCATCCTTTGTAGGGCTGGATTTGTGGAAAGATATTGTGTAAATTTGGTTTTGTCATGGAATATCTTGGTTTCTCCATCTATATTAATTGAGAGCTTTGCTAGATATGGTAGCCTGGCTGGCATTTTTGTTCTCTTAGGGTCTTTTTGACATCTGCATGGGATCGTCTGTCTTTCATAGTCTCTGGTGAGAAGTTCTGGGGTAATTCTGATAGATCTGCCTTTATATGTTACTTGGCCTTTTTCTGTTACTGCTTTTAATATTCTTTCTTTCCTTTGTGCATTTGGCTTTTTGATTATAATGTAACAGAAGAAGTTTCTTTTCTGGTCTATTTGGAATTCTGTAGGTTTCTTGATTGTTCATGGACACCTCTGTTTTTAGGTTAGGGAAGTTTTCTTCTATAATTTTGTTGAAGATATTTACTGGCCCTTTAATTTGAGAATCTTAGCTCTCTTCTCAATCTATTATCCTTAGGTTTGGTCTTCTTCTTGTATCCCAGATTTCTGGGATGTTTCGTGTAAGGAGCTTTTTGCATTTTGCAGGGTCTTTGACTATTGTGTCAATGTTTTCTATGATATCTTCTGCCCCTGAGATTTTCTCTATCTCTTGTATTCTGTTGGTGATGCTTGCATCTATGACTCCTGATCTCTTTCCTAGGTTTTATATCTCTAGGGTTGTCTCTCTTTTTTTAATATCTTTATTGTTTCTATTTCCACTTTATATGCTGGGTGGTTTTGTTAAATTCCTTCATCTGTTTGGTTGTGTTTTCCTATAACTCTTTAATGGATTTTGTGTTTCCTCTTAAAGGCTTCTGCTTGTTTTCCCATCTTCTTCTATATTTCTTTAAGGGAGTTATTTATGTTCTTACAATCCTCTGTCATCTTCATGAGATCTGATTTTAAACCAATATCTTGTTTTTCTGGTGTGTTAGGGTATCCAGGACTTTCTGTGTTGGCAGAACTGCATTCTGATGATGTCAAGTAGCCTCGGTTTCTGTTGCTTCAGTTCTTGTGTTTTCTTCTTTCCATTTGCTTATCTCTGATGTTAGTTGGTCTTGCTGTCTCTGATTGGAGCTTGTCCCTCCTTTTGGGCCTGGAAGCCTGTGATCATAGGAGTAAGAGCATTCCTGGGAGATCTGATCTCTCTGGCCAGGATTTGGGTCCGGAGGGTTGTGGGACAACCTTAGCTCTGGGCACAGATAGAGACCGGAAGGATCCTGTCCCAGGCTGCTCCGTGGTTCCTGTGCCCTGTGCAACCTGGTGGGTCTTTCTTTGGACAGCTTTTGGAGGAAAAATGGAGTCTCTTTGGGTCCCCTTTTGGACAGTTGTTGGAGGAAAAATGGGGTCTTACCTGTGGGCTTAGGAGTGAGAGCACTCCTGGGAGACCAGCTCTCTCTGGGCAGGATTTAGGTCCAGAGGGCTGTGGGACAGTCTTAGCTCCCATTCATAGATTTCTTACTCTTTCCTTTCATTGACTGAAGCTTCCTCCATAGTGCTGGTCACCCAAAGGACATGGCAGTGTGAAACCCAGGGCAAATCATGAGGTACAGGAAGCTCTTCCATCAATATTAACCACATTATGGTTATTTCTTGAATTGTGTAGAATATATGAACACAATGTCTGGGTTTGTATTTATTTATTTATTTATTTATTTATTTATTTATTTATTTTTGTTTTAATATTTTGTTTTCTTTTTGTGTTTTGCTAACTTGATACACACTAGAGTCATTTGATAAAAGGAAATATCAATTGAGAGATTGGCCTGTAGACATGTCTACATGGGGCATTTTCTTGATTAATCATTAATGTGGGAGGGCCCAGTCCACTGAGGATGGTGTTACCTTTTTGACTGTGGTCCTGGATTATATGATGAAGCAGGTAAAGAAAAGTCACAAGGAGCAAGCTAGTAAGTAGCATTCCTCTATGTTCTCTGCTTCTCTTCTCTATGTTCTTCTCTTTTCATGTACGACTTCAAGTTCGTACCATGCTTGAGTTCCCTCTGGGATGGAGTGCAATGTAAGGTGGTTGTAAAGCGAAGTAAACCCTTCCACTCTATGCTGCTTTAGATTCTGGATTTATTA
Organism: Rattus norvegicus; assembly: GCF_021556685.1. Taxonomy (NCBI): domain Eukaryota; kingdom Metazoa; phylum Chordata; class Mammalia; order Rodentia; family Muridae; genus Rattus; species Rattus norvegicus. The sequence continues at coordinate 158,536,522 of NC_141534.1, read as the reverse complement.
CAGCAATAGGAACACACACACACACACACACACACACACACACACACACACTTAAAGATACTTGCATGTAGCAGAGGCAACTTTTCTGCTTTACTAGTGGGGTGTGCTATTGAAATAATTTTGGTACTGGGCATATGGCTCAGTGGTACAAAACTTGATTTCTCTATACAAATCCCTGTGTTCAACTCTTATCACTACAAAACAAAAAGGAAATCAAATCAGTAGTTTAATTTTACAAAACTAGTGAGCAGTATAAGGAGAGGCTAAAACTATTAAGAGTGATAGATCAGTATTAGTGCTTGAGAGGGCTCAGGTAGGTTTAGGTCAAGGTCAGATTGGTTCTGTCCTAGGTCCCATGAGAGAATCATTTAGAAAATAAAATCCAAATGAATGTAGTTCTTATGTCAGAGAGGTTCTTATTTATTTGGGATGGATTGAGGACTGGGTATTCATTATGCTCAGAAGCTAACCATCAGATTCTTGTGTACAAATGGGATTGAGAACTAGAGACATTGAATAAATGGGTGAAAGGAATAGGGCTTCAGGGAACCATGCTGTAGGTCTGCATCCATTTTCCCAGTTTACTAGTTATACAGTTTTGGGTATTTTCTCGCTCCAATTGACAATAGTGTGGCAAATGTGCTGAGTATCTGCTAAGGGCAAGTGTGAGCAGTGCATGCTTATACACAATTTGACCTGTAGAAGCATAAGTGGGTTGCTGGTCGAAGGACTACAGCCTATCTAAGGTGGATTACCACCATCAGTGAATGTCCTATTTCTCCCTCAGATAATTTCCATATATTTGCATTGTCTTTAGTATGATGTCAATTTTTACTGACGTTTAAATTTAACCATCAAAAGTTAACCAGTTTAAGTCCTTACAACCAACATTCATCCAGAAAAAAAGTATTATTTTTCCTATTCCCCAAAACTATTTTTCTGTCTTCACCACATCTTTAGCATAGGAATAAAACAAAAGGCTTCTTACACATCTCAGAGTATGTTCCACTGAATTCTAGTTGTGAGTGTTTTATAAGTATCATTTTAATAAGAGTATTTCATGATAAATAAGGTTGAAAAGTATAGAGTTAGAAAAAGCATGTCTTGGGTTGGGGATTTAGCTCAGTGGTAGAGCGCTTGGCTAGGAAGCGCAAGGCCCTGGGTTCAGTCCCCAGCTCCGAAAAAAAGAACCGAAGGGAAAAAAAAAAGAAAAAAAAAAAGAAAAAGCATGTCTTTAGCTGTGTACTTCAAAGATCTTTGCAATGAGTGCTTTTTATATGTTGATTTTCACATTTATAATATCATTTTATATGCTCATTTCTTCCATTTTAATATCCTTTTTATATGTTTAGAAGTAGCCTCAATAGAGTTGCATACACGTTTCAGAATTTCCCAGCCTTCTATGGCTTTAGAGTCCTTTAATAACACATATTAGGAATGATACTAGTATTTAAAAACACATATTGGGGAATGATAATCTAAAGCAATGATACTATGGTACAGAAATCAAAATAAGTGAACAAAGATACTCCTGGCTTGCCTACAGTGACTTGGTAGATTAGGGTCTGCCCATGACTAATACATAGCTCTTCAAAGGCTGAGTCCAGTGTTTTTCCACTTGTCTTCTATGCATTTATCATCCTCCCCTTCCCTTACGACTTCCCTTTTAAGGAAAGGAGAGATGAATTCATTTTCTGCAAAAGTGTATAAATTCTCTTACTGACATTTTTTCTTTAAATGTCAAGTAGAGGTTATAGAGGGGAAAGCGTAAGATTTTTAAACCTTAAATTATAACGTGACAAGGAGCTTGACAACCAACAACTAATGTTACTGCTCTAAAAATGACAAATGATACTAGATTTTATGTCTCTGGGTATTATGCAGAAATGGTAAAAAGGACTACAGTTTTATAATACATTTGGTTCTGAGGAGCATCTTGCCAAGGTTTAAGAAGAAACAGCGTATGGAACTATATGAAAGATAAAAATCCCAAAACTTTAATGTTGACAACTTTCGACCAGCTGTCTCAAGATACTCAAGATCAAGTAATAATCTATTCACTCCGAGTTTAACAGTAAGTTTCCAAACATTTGCTCTCTCTGGCATTCAATTAAACAAACAGACAAAAAATTTAATGCCATGAAGCCAAGGACATTAAAATATTACATGGAAATATACAATATATACCAAATATTTGGGTGACCATGAAACATGTAACTGTCTGGTCATATAACCTCATTTCAAACACTATAAGTTTGTGGCAAAGTAGACAATATAATTCTTCCTTACAGCACAATTTGTGCTAAGCTCAGGTGGTGTAAAATTGCCTAAGTCTTTAAAAGTGGAAAATAGATAGTAAGGAATGCAAAGATATTTTAAGTGCAAATCTATTTCTAATAAATAAATGAAATGTGATAATGAATGTTGGCAATTCCTTTAGTTTCTACCCAGCAGCTACCTAGTCAGAAAAAGACATAGATGGTCTAACTCAGGTGTGCTTAATAGATACTAGCTCTCAATTCTGTCGGAGGCCTCCTGAATATGTTTTAACTTGCTATGACATACTGAGACTCTTTTTTTTCTTTTCTTTTTTCCGGAGCTGGGGACCAAACCCAGGGCCTTGCGCTCTACCACTGAGCTAAATCCCCAACCCCTTTACCGAGACTCTTTAATCCTAACAGAGACCTACCCCCTTCCCAGAAGGTCTCCAAAAGGATATGGGCACACCAACCAAGGACTCTACCTCGATTGTGGCACAGCAATCACTGGGAAACAGTGTCCCACTGCCTTGGACACTGCCAGGGTTCTGCCTGAACTGTGGACAAACAGAGGATATCCAGAGAGTTAAATGTCTCATATGGCATAAGACTAGGTGAAGTCATCTCTCTCATGTTCCTCCTCCATAGAAAAAAAGCTTATCTTCTGTGTCTTATGGCCAGGCTGCCTCTGCCTGTGTTGCAATGGCAACCACAGGAACTTGGAAGAACTGTTTAGGTAGTGGAATATAAAGTAACTTCTCTCATTTTAATTAATATATGACATCTAGATTATAATTTATGCTTCTCACGTCTCTGATTACATTGGTGGCTAAGCTAACTATAGCTTGACAGTTAAACAATAGGCAACTAGCTCCTTATCCCAAGGCGACCCACCACTGTGTTAGCTCATTAAACAATTCCGTACATAGCTAAGACTACCAGATCTCTTATTAACACGACAGACAGGTTTCACTTGCTCACAGATTTCATGATGAAAGATACACACTTCATATTTAACTTTTTGCTACTCCGTTATCTAAAAAACCCAGTTTTCAGTGACTCTTCCCCAATGACCAACCACCTGTGTCTTAAAGAAAATAATTGGATAGAAAAAGACACAAACTTCATTCAAGGCTTTAGGATATGAAAGCTTAAGTTATGAGGGTCTAAGAAAACACTTGAGGGTCTAGAAAGGCATTTTGAGATTGGTAATTGTAAGATACAAATGTTGGAGAGCAAAAAACAAAAACAAAAATCAAAAACAAACCTTGGATGGTGATAGAAAACGATTTAAGATGCAAAAAGGCTTTAGGTTTCTTCCCCTATGCCATTGTTATGTTAAGAGTTTGAAAGTTCAGAGTTCTAACATTAAGCAATGGAGTTCTGCTAAATTATTAGCCTGACTATGGTCAAACATTTCACTATATGGTCCACTTTCATAATCATAAGTTCAAGACTTTAAGTTTCCCCAGGTTGTCTTTTGACTAAAGAATTAAAGATATTTCTCAGGCTAAATCTATATAATCAACTATCATCACAACAAAATCAAAATTTTAAGTTTCCTTTGATTGCTTTTTAAATATAGACTTAAAACTGTTTATCATTATGCTAAATGTATGTAATTCCGTCCTCTGGCAAGAAGGAGAAAAGCCTGTCTTGCCCCTTCTGCTCCATGTTAGCTTTCTGTCTTCCTGGAGTTCACCTTAAAAGCATGTTCATATTTTAACAAATTTATCTCTTTCATAAACTTAAAAATGAAATTAAAAAAAATTCTTGAAGGCTCCAGGAGATAAAATACCCCTGTCAATCATTAGCCTAAGTTCCCCACCTGTTATTTATTTCAGAGGGTGGGATTCCTCCTCTGGTTCCCTGGTTTGAGAATTCCCCTCCCCAGCCTCCAAGACCATAGGCCTAAAGGTTTCAAACGCACACTTATGAAAAGTTTTTCTCCCGAACTTACTTAACTTTGTGTTCTGCCTCTAAGTGTATATGCATTTTACCATCTTCACCCAGGGCAGTGCCAGAGAAGCAGCTCACAGGTGCTTCTCTCCCAGATGCTTCTACTGGGCCTGCACTTTCCTAGTTACAGATGGTCCTACAGACTCTGGACAGCAATGAAACAGCCAGCTCTCCCAGGACTTGAGCAGCATCCCCATCCCAATTTCCTTAGCTTCCCAGAAGACAGAACGAATGCCCTGAAGTCTACAGGAAATATTTTAAAGAATAAGACAACTTCACTCCTGTTCCCCCACCCCTTTCTAGTTCCTTATTTTTATTGGATATTTTACTTATTTACATTTTAAGTGTTATCCCCTTTCCTGGTTTCCGCTTCACAATCCCTTATTCCATTCCTCCTCCCCTTGTTTCTATGAGGGTGCTCCCCCACCCTCCCATCTACTCCCACCTAAATGTTGGCATTCTTCTAGGCTCCTCCCAACAGCTACCTAGAAACAGCTTGTCTAGTTGCCTGCCAGGCTCAAGTCAACCTGGTGTAAAAGAAGGACTTTTGGTCTCTGGTCTCTCTCTCCATCTTCTCCCTCTCCCCTCCCCATCTGCCTCCTTCCCTCCCTTCCCAACTTCAGTCTCTTCCCATCTTCAGTCTCCTTCCATGTGTTTCCAGCTGTTCCCTTCTTTCTTTGCCTCTACCCCATTTCCAGGCCATCTTCCCCTTGCACTAATAAACTTTCTACATGCTAGGTGTGTTGCATGGCTTGGTTGTTCAGGCAGACACCTTAGCCAGGCTGCTAAGGTCCTCCATCCTGTCTCATTATACTCCATATTTAAAAACACAACAAATACTTCAGAAATAAGAGACAAATGAGACACACATCCTAAAAAATTGTGCAATGATGATATGGCAGTACAAACTTGTACATATATATGAAATATATTTGCCATGTCTAAGGGCAGGACTATAAAAGGAGATAAGCATAGAAAATAATTTTCAATGCAATGAGAGAAAAAGATGGTGGTGAGTATACAGTATGTATCTATGGGGAAGTATTACATTCTCCACTCTTAAAGGGCCCCATCAGAAGTGAAATATCACTTCACCCAGTTGATTTTCTGTGGGATTGTGAAGTTCCAAACAAAGATGACATTTAAGGTTTAAATTCTGAAACATACGAACTTTCTTACAAGGGGAGGCAAACTCTATATAGAATGAATCAGGAGATGCCCAACATAAAGTTATCTTACTTGTGAAGCCAAGGGGGGTATTATTAAGACTATGCCTGCTCTCTCAAGGCTGCATTCTTACTTAGGGTAGGTGATTGGAGAGTTTCAGAACTGTAGGTATCTATCCACAAAGCCTAAAAAAACTAATGGGTGTTCAATATAAACTAATTTTTATTTGTTGCAATTCTCAGGGTTTTGCTAAGCAAGCTCATTTACTGAGCCATAGCCCAGTGTTGAGTTTCATTTTTGGGCCAGTGTACTTAAAGTACTCTGAGTGGGTAACATATTGGGGACATTTCCTAAGGACCAAAAGAAGGAAGTGGGGTAAGCAACTTCAGAAAGAATGGCATATTCTTGTTCCCCTTTTAAAGAAGGAGTGAACCATTCACATTTTGATCATCTGTCTTGAGTTTCATTTGTTCTAGGCATTTAGGGTAATTCAAGCATTTGGGCTAATAGCCACTTATCAGTGAGTGCATACCATGTATGTCTTTCTGTGTTTGGGTTAGCTCACTCAGGATGATATTTTCCAGTTCCAGCCATTTGCCTACGAATTTCATAAAGTCGTTGTTTTTGATAGCTGAGTAATATTCCATTGTGTAGATGTACCACATTTTCTGTATCCATTCCTCTGTTGAAGGGCATCTGGGTTCTTTCCAGCTTCTGGCTATTATAAATAAGGCTGCAATGAACATAGTGGAGCACGTGTCTTTTTTATATGTTGGGGCATCTTTTGGGTATATGCCCAAGAGAGGTATAGCTGGATCCTCAGGCAGTTCAATGTCCAATTTTCTGAGGATCCTCCAGACTGATTTCCAGAATGGTTGTACCAGTTTGCAATCCCACCAACAATGGAGGAGTGTTCCTCTTTCTCCACATCCTCGCCAGCATCTGTTGTCCCCTGAGTTTTTGATCTTAGCCATTCTCACTGGTGTGAGGTGAAATCTCAGGGTTGTTTTGATTTGCATTTCCCTTATGACTAAAGATGTTGAACATTTCTTTAGGTGTAGGCAAAGATTAAAACAGAGACTGAAGGAACACCCATTCAGAGTCTGCCCCACATGTGGCCCATGCATATACAGCCATCCAATTAGACAAGATGGATGAAGCAAAGAAGTGCAGACCGACAGGAGCCGGATGTAGATCGCTCCTGAGAGACACAGCCAGAATACAGCAAATACAGAGGCGAATACCAGCAGCAAACCACTGAACTGAGAATAGGACCCCTGTTGAAGGAATCAGAGAAAGAACTGGAAGAGCTTGAAGGGGCTCGAGACCCCATATGTACAACAATGCCAAGCAACCAGAGCTTCCAGGGACTAAGCCACTACCTAAAGACTATACATGGACTGACCCTGGACTCTGACCTCATAGGTAGCAATGAATATCCTAGTAAGAGCACCAGTGGAAGGGGAAGCCCTGGGTCCTGCTAAGACTGAACCCCCAGTGAACTAGACTGTTGGGGGGAGGGGGACAATGGGGGGAGGGTGGGGAGGGGAACACCGATAAGAAAGGGGAGGGGGGAGGGGGATGTTTGCCCGGAAACTGGGAAAGGGAATAACACTCGAAATGTATATAAGAAATACTCAAGTTAATAATAAAAAAAAAAAAAAGAAAAAAAAAAGAAAGAATGGCATATTTAGAGTGCTGCAGCTGGTAAGTCACAGAGCCTAAATCATGTGCACTACCTTTGTGGAGAGAAAAGTGGAAGAATATTAAAAATGATATTTTAAAGTAGAGGTTAAACAGAGTGATAAGGGAACAGCAACAGATATCTTGGGAGCTGACGCAGAATACTGGTGTTCAGGATAGTATCACCATTGTTTGTTTGTGTTTCTCTCTCAGGGTCACTTTTTTTCTTCCAGAATATTTTAAAGTGAACAATTTTTTTTCCTTTTCTTTCATTCCAAGATTCCGCTTACCAGTTGCCTTGGAAGTACTAATTATGGTTTTCCTTATATAGGACAGAAGAGAACTATTATTGTGGAAGGTTCATTAAAAAAACCACATTCATTTCTTAACACTTAAACCAGCGAAAATTATGTCATAGCTAGTTTTGAAATTATTGTATTACAATGAATATAAAATTATCATGGAAAAATACAATGGCATCTGAAAAAATCATAGGTAGAATTATATGGATATAAAGGTCTTTTTCCTTAGAATTTAGAAATAAGTCTACAGATGTAGGCCAAGCTTCAAGAAATCAGCAGGCAGGTGTAGCCTGACTTCACAATGGCATCAGAAGAAATGCTGAGAAACTTACATCTAACTCCGATTATGTAACGGGTGAAACCCATCCTAAGGCAGCCATTACTTGAAAATGAAAGTTTCCCTTTCATTTTTAATGTAGAAGATGGTTTCACACTTTATTCTAATGTCAAGATGTTAAGAATTAGGTTTATGTTATAAGCAAACGTTCATATCTTAAGTACCTAAAATAATTTTTCTCATTCGGAAATGCAACATCACAAGATTAATTTCCAAAGTACATAAAGAAACCAAAGCTTCACAGATTCTGGAGAATGAAAACAGTGGTGACTTTAGGTGGTCAAGAATTTGGAAACCCCGAGTAGCAAGTTTGACCAAAGGTCTTACTGATGCTTTTTCCTCTGTCTCCTCCTTTCTTCATTTCTTTGTTCATTTGTTCATTCCTTCCTTCCTTATGTTGGCCTGTGCAACTTGACTGGATGTTTTCTCAACAGAGGATGTCCTTCTTAAAGACTAGCTACTCTTCGGTAGTTGGAAGAGACACTCGTTAAACTCCTAACTAAATCATAAGCAAAGGAAGGAGAGACAGAACTGACTGACAGATTCAACAAAATGAATGCCATCCTGTGCAGGGGAAAATATTATATTGCAATATAAGTATTTCTTGACATGATGAATATGCATGGACAGCCAGATTGCATTGTTTGCAAAGCCAATTTATTACATATTCAATGATAAGAATATGGCTACGTTGGTAAATATCTCTGCTCTTGTTTTCTTTAGGAATTATTCTGTCATGGGAAATAAATGTTACTTTATAAAGGAGTATAAGGAGTTTATGAAACAATACATACCATATATAGAGATGAATTCAGTACAAAGGCTATTCACAATCAGAAGTTAGACCACCAGGATTAAACAGAAACACTCCCTAAGGCCTGGGAATAACCAATAGAAAACTTTGATGCGTTATCTCCAAAGTTTACGTATATAATGAAATGATCTTTCTGTTGAATTGTACATATCACTCTTCCCCTAACAATTTTCATAAAGGAAGAGGAGATAATGGCTCCTTGGTGATATAATTCATCTTATGTAGTTAGATAGGCATTAGGCTTAGAAGCCCTTGGAGCTCTGGACAAACTCTTACCACACAATAGACTTCTTGACTCCACTTCTGTGTTTACAGAGGACCATTGCTCATGAAAATGGATTCATTTGAGAATATGCTAAAGAGATGGGAGGAATAATTATCTTCTTAATGAGATAATGTATTTTTCCTTCCCCAAAGCGCTTTCCAGGATTTAATGGCTCATGGAGCTTTCACCACGCTATGGTGCTAAGTCTGCCTGCTTTCCTTTTCTATCTTTATCTCTCTCTTTTTCAGATACTGGCCAAATATCTAAGCATGCTTGCCTAGCACTAGGGCTTTCCCTTTCTTTCTCTGAGGCACCCCATCCTTTCTGCAGTCCTGCTGCTTGCTTATGCTCATTGCTTCACAGGCATATAATACAAGTTAAATAAGTTAAAGGAAAGGTCATAGTCTGATAAGATTGCTAGCCAAAGAGGAGGAGGAGGAAGAGGAAGAAGAAGAAGAAGAAGAAGAAGAAGAAGAAGAAGAAGAAGAAGAAGAAGAAGAAGAAGAAGAAGAAGAAGCAGCAGCAGCAGCCATCTCTCAGTCAGTAAGAGCACATTGACATTGAGTGTCCATGTGAGAGGTACTCAGATGGTGGCCATCTGCAAACCTGGAGGAATGCCCTAGTAAAAAATGAAGCAATAGTTTTTTGTAATTCTGAGAAAATACATTTCTGTTGTTTAAGCCATCTAGTCTAGGGTATTTTGCTATAGCTTCCCAAGTTAAGACAGTCACACTAGGAGCAAGAAGAGGCTTCTGCACTTGTACACAGTTTTGCGTGGGTCACACTCACCATTAGCAGTCTGTCTCCTACTTGCAACCTTCCATCTTTCTGTGCAGCTCCACCATCTATAATTTTCGTTACATAAATGCTGTTGTCTCCGGGAATGTGTTGGTTCCCCACCCCTCCAGCAATACTGAAGCCTAAACCTGGAGGAGAGGAACATAAAATTAAAAACAAAGATAATTAACTATATGTCAACAACTAACTATATATCAACAACTGACAAATAATTAGCACATTTTTTCCTAATAAACAGCAGCAAGGATTCTGCTGAAATCAATGTTATTCTTTAAATATTTGAAGAGATTATTGACTTTTGCTAAAGAAGAAATTTTTTTTTCTTTTTTTAGGTAATCATATGTGAATTTTAGTTTTGCCCTATTTGATGACTGGGCACCAATCACTATTATTTCCAGCTAATGAGTTTATGATCACTAACTGGTCAGAACAAGAGCACAGCAAGGGATACAGCTTTTATCCCCTTCAAGATCAGAGCTGTATTTTTGCATTGAGAGTCTCAAGCATATTTAAATAAGACACTTTTCCTTTTCCTTTTAAAATGAATAGAAAAAGTATAAGATCATTTAAAATGTGGACTCTTATATTTTAAGCAATGTGTTTTTACTCTGGTTTGAAAAAATGCTTATTTTTATTTAACTATGGAAATAGTTAAGCTCAGCAAAAGGAAAATTATCTGCTGACTATAAAGTAATTGTAAAATATAATTTATAGATATGTTGTAAATATGATTGACTATGTACTTGGCAAAATACTTATAGTATATATAAAAATAGTATGCAAATCACTAAAAATTACAGGAATAGAATAATTGAAGCCCATTGGAATTAAACACAGAGGTTTGTGTTTCATGTCTTAAACACACACACACACACACACACACACACACACACGAACACATTAACTAACTGATAAATCTGTCATAACATTTTGACAATTTATATGATAATGAAAAATGCTTTTATAACCATTAACTATATTTCATTATGCTTTTGATTATTAATGCGGATTTTTTTTTTTCCCGGAGCTGGGGACCGAACCCAGGGCCTCGAGCTTCCTAGGTGAGCGCTGAACCCAGGGCCTCGCGCTTCCTAGGTGAGCGCTCTACCACTGAGCTAAATCCCCAGCCCCGCTTTTGATTATTAATATGGAGTGATTTAAATACAACCCCTTAAGATAATATGAACAATGGCAAAATGACAACATAGTGAATTATAAAGTTATACCCTGGAATTTTATTAAAAATGCAATAGTTTTGTTAAACAAACTATAATAGTTGTTAAAATAATGGAAAGTGGTCCCAAATTGATAGGACAATTAAAGAGTTATCTAATTTCCTACTGAGGTGAGTAATTATTCTTTATTGGTGCTGTGACAGTCCCCATAGAACCATGAATATATTTCTCTTCCTAGGACTTAAAGCAATGATCAAAGAATAAATAAAAAGTCTATAAACTGTGTTTTCCTAAGAACTTTAAAATATACATTAGTACAGGTTGTCCAAAACTCTAATTTCACTGGCTAATTGAGCAAAAGAATATTTTTAAAATATATCTTCAACACTTGCATTTTCTTTTTTTTATAACATATTCAAAGTGCTTTCATTTTATTGTGGAGCAAGGGTATAGGATAGTACAAATAAAAATGGGTCTTGTTAATATCAGGTTGTTTAATTTTCTTTTTTTTTTTGTAAACTAAGAAGAATGACTAAGAAGAATGGCATTATCAGGCAAATTGACACAAGCTGTGTAGAAATTTGGATGGTTATCAACCATTTTTCGAATTTATTTGAAGATCAGACAAACATTTTCACTTAAGTATGAGTTTGTTGGACTATATGCGTACTGTGAACATTTTTGAAGTCTAGTTTTTTTTTTTTTGTACCGTAAGCAGGAGACTAGTTTTGAAAATACTTTCCTGTAATTCTTATTTAAAAGAGAACAGTTTAGAATAATGGTGACACAAAAGCAGACAGGTTTGAACTTGTTATAAAAGACCATGTATAACTTTCTATGTAATTTTGTTTTTCATCTTTGACCTTGATGGTCCTACACTATACCCATCTTCTCCATTAATTTGTTCAGGTTAGAGAAATACATAAAAAAGAGGAATACTAAATGAATAGCTGTTCCTTAATTTTAGCATTATAAGGTTAGTATTATAAGGTAAGCAAGCAGATAAAATACAAAACATAAAGGCCCTGGTACAGGGCACTTGCATTATCACAGGCAGTCTACTGCATTTGTAGCACAACAGAGGTCATTCCAACCACAGAAAAGAAAATGTTAAACACATATCTAAGAGCTCTGATTTACATCCACTAGACCAGCAATAAATGCCAAAGACAGTCTTGGTTCCTGAGAGCTACGGAACACATTAGCACCATAAAGAAGATTAAGTCCCACAAAGAGAATAACTATAGAGTTGACATTTGAAGTTGAAGACTCTATAAAGCCCATGAAATCACTATGAACACTGTGGACATAAATACATCAGCTGAAACACTGTTTCCTCCTCTTCCTTTTTTGAGATTAGGCTTATGTACTTCTTTTTATTTAATGACACTACTCAAGGTGAAGTCAGATGTTTGGAGTACACCTAACTCTGAGACCCAGAGAATGTGATGGCACACAGCTAAACATTTCTCACATTTTAATGATATATGGATATGTTTTAAACCAACCCTCACTGAATAATTCTCTAATATTTTTAAGTAGTATTCCTTTTATGATTTTGGTATAGGGTCACTGTGTTGTGCAGTCTGTCCTTAAACTCACGATCTTTTTGCCTCAACCTCCTGGGAACTGAAAAGGAAACAGGTATGTAGGTATGTATATCATACCTAGTCATATTCCAGATATTCAGCTCAGTATGCTATATAAAGTGAAACTCTGCCTACATAAATAAAATCAGTTTACTTATAGGTAAAAAAATCCATATATGTTGTAAGATTCAATGTATTCTCATCCACCCATCCACACATTCATTCATAAAACTAACATCTCCTAAGTACATTCTATAGCTTTCTTGATTTGAGACAGGGTTATATGTAGCACAGGACAGCCTCAAACTTTTTATGAAGGCAAAACTGGACTTGAGTTCCTGACCCTTTCACTCTTCCACTTTCCAAGTGCTAGGTTTACGAGCATAAGTGTCCATGCTGATCTATTCTATGTATATTATAGCCAATTTCTTTCCATTTTGACCAAGACAGTCATCCTGTTATATTTATCATGGCTGCAATAGAAATAAACTGTCTAGGGCTGGAGAGATGGCTCAGTGGTTAAGAGCACCCGACTATTCTTCCAGAGGTCCTGAGTTCAATTCCCAGCAACCACATGGTGGCTCACAACCATCTGTAAAGAGATCCGATGCCCTCTTCTGGTATCTGAAGACAGCTACAGTGTACTTATATATAATAAATGAATAAATCTTTAAAAAAAAGAAATAAACTGGCTAGAGTATTCCTTTAAGGCTTTATTCAAATATCAATTTCTCTATAAGCCTGAACCTGATTTTTCTACTAAATAATGTTCGTAACCTTACACTCTATTGGTTAGAGTTAATTGTCAAGTTAATACAATCTAGAATCACATAGAAAGAGAGTTTCAATAGGAAGTTGTCTAGATCAGTTTTGCCTTTCGATATGTCTGTGGGGCATTGGCCTGATTCTGTTAATTGATGTAGAAAGACCCAGTCTAACGGTGGGCAGTATTCCTTGGGGTTGGAGTCTGATTCTGTACAAGGGAAGAAGGTGAGTTGAGCATAGCATTAGTTCATTGTTTTCTGATCTTGAATAAAATATAGTGTAACCAGCTACTTCAACTTTCTGCCACTTGATTTGTCTGCAACGATGGACTATAACCTGGAATCTTAAGGTAGAAAAATCGTTCTCCCCTAAAGTGCTTTTTTCAGGGGGTTTTATCATAATAATAGTAAAAGGAGTGAATACATCTACCCCTTTCAACATGCTCTACTTTCTGTTTTCTCTTAGCATTTATTACCTTGTAATAAGTCATCTCTGTAGCTTTCTGTTTGTGATATAGGTTCTGTCTTTAGCCAAGGCTGGCCTGGGTTCTTGAGCTCATGTGATTTTCCTACTATAGCCTCCAAAAAGCTGGGATTATCAGCACAGACATTCATTTGTACACATTCATTCATAATTACAGTTATCTTCTAGCTGAAAATTCAAGTTCTACAATGACATGGATTTTTGTTTTCTATTTGTGTAAACAGAGAAAAGTCAGACGTGGAAGTTTGAACATAAGTATATTTCTCAGTAAGAAAAAGAACAAATGATTGCAAAAGGAGGCAGAGGGCACAGGTCTCTTAAAAGAAAAAAACCCTCTCTCTAAAGGGAAGATTGATGACCTTGAGTTAGTGAGGGGGCAGCATGCTGAACAGTCAATGGAACCAGTGAGTATGTGAAACAAACCTCTGGCTTAGGAGAACTCAAATCAGCTTCCTACCGCCTGTCTGCCCAGAGTTTATGCCAAATGTAAGCAAGGAAAGGGTAGCAGCAGAGACAGCATCTCATCCCGACTTCTTTATCTAACAACTGTGGAAATACCTTTCTCAGTTTTCTAATGTGAAATAAAAGGGTAGATACTCTATATCCTACGGAGATTGACACATAATAGACTCTGGATAAACACAATCCCCTGCTTTCACGGAGCCCCTTTGGCTGCTGAGAAAGTCGGACACTTAAAATACTTTTGACGGGAGGGGTATGATGTGGTGGAGGTGTTGAGAGAAATGTGACTTTTTAAAGGGAAAAGGATCAACAAAATCTCAGCGTTTCAGCTTCACCTTACGTGGAAGGATAATTCATAAAAGAGAATTCACCTTTGACCCCCAACTCTCCCTCTGGATTCCAGACATACTGAACAATAGCACCAATAAAACCCAGCTCTCCTGAACCTGGCATAAAAGCATTCCTAGGACAACATGTTTCCAAGGTAGTACAATAGAATTATAAATATTTGTGTCAGCAATGCCAAAAATCATGAAATAAAAGCTCTCATTGGTCACTAGGTCTTTGAAAGCCTTCATGATGGTATGCACTCATTGATAAGTGGCTATTTGCCCAAATACTTGAATTACCCTAGATGCATAGAACACATGAAACTCAAGAAGGATGACCAAAATGCGAACGCTTCACTCCTTCTTTAAAAGGGGAACAAGAATACCCTTGGCAGGGAATAGGGAGGCAAAGTTTAGAACAGAGGCTGAAGGAACGCCCATTCAGAACCTGCCCCACATGTGGCCAATACATATACAGCCACCCAATTAGATAAGATGGATGAAGCAAAGAAGTGCAGGCTGACAGGAACCGGATGTAGATCTTTCTTGAGAGACACAGCCAGAATACAACAAATACATAGGCGAATGCCAGCAGCAAACCACTGAACTGAGAAAGGGACCCCCGTTGAAGGAATCTTAGAAAGGACTGAAAGAGCTGAAGGGGCTTGAGACCCCATATGAACAACAATGCCAACCAACCAGAGCTTCCAGTGACTAAGCCACTACCCAAGGACTATACATGGACTGACCCTGGGCTCTAACCTCATAGGTAGCAATGAATAGCCTAGTAAGGGCACCAGTGGAAGGGGAAGCCTTTGGTCCTGCCAAGACTGAACCCCCAGTGAACGTGATTGTTGGGGGGGAGGTGGTAATGGGAGGAGGATGGGGAGGGGAACACCGATAAAGAAGGGGAGGGGGAGGGATTAGGGGGATGTTGGCCTGGAAACCAGGAAGGGGAATAACAACTGAAATGTAAATAAGAGATACTCAAGTTAATAAAGATGGAGAAAAAAAGCTTTCATGATAAGGACATAGCTCTAGACCATGACATTAGTCAATTACAAAGTCTATTTAGTGAAAAGCCTTGGTAGTGCTCACCATTATACCACCCACTGTGGGCACTTTGGTCATTAAAACAAAAACTCAATATTCCTAATAGCTGGCTACATAGAAAGCTAATACAGAAAACCCTACCTAATCATATCACAGAAGTAGGCAAAATTAACAGACATTTCTGGGCTCCCATGAAGAACAAAGACATGCCAAACTCAAACAGCTAATCCTCTAGTAATTAAACTATGCTTGACAAATGTGGGTGTGCCCATAGTATTTTAAGAGTCCATCTATTATATAAAGCTGTCTTCACTATGGATTGTTTATGTATTTCTGATTATACTCCATCACGCATATTAGCACAGAAGATGCAGTTACTGGGAAGGAACACACGAGTCTTACTAACACCTTTAATTGACCTGTTCCAATACAGAATGTCTTCCTCGCTGTATAAATAGAGAAGCCGGTGAGTGGATCACAGTTCAGGCTTTCAGTGGTTGTCTGCCTACACAGAGGGGGAGGTGTCGGTGAAAGGCGGGGGATGGAGTTGAAGTCTTGGCAGCATAGATTGATGCTGCGCTTGGGAAGCTCAGAATAAAATGAAGTACTTAAAAATGTCATATGATCACAATGTGCCCATGCATTCCTTGTGGGTGTAAAGCACTGAGCCTTGCGATGGCTGAGAACCATTCAATAACTTGCTTCGACATCATTTAATGTGACTTTACTGGGACAGCCCCTGAGGGCTTCTCCAAACAATTTGATATTATTAAACAGCTTGGTTCTGTCACAGCTTACTGCCACTGAAGGTGTTTACTGCTTTATAGAGAGCACTATTGGTATTCTGCATATGCTTTCATTGAATGAAAGAACAGCGTTTTGGTCCTGAACTCTGGTTGGCCTGTCTTAGAACACACCTACCCTCAAGGGCAACTTAATATTTGAATGTACACACAAGCCAGTTAAGAAGAAAGAAGGGGAAAAATCCGACTCATGTGTCTGCTCAGTACTGATAACAGACCATTTGACATCTCTCTACATTTAGAAAGAAAAACTGCTTAAAATAACCAGTGATGTGCCTTTTATTTTTATTTGCGAGATGAATGAATCCCTTTGGTTACAGTGGGTCTTTGTAATTAGAAGTCAAAACCGATTTGCTTATTCTTCGGATTTGTTTTCTTCTAGATTCAAAAGACAAAGTTTTGGAAGAGAAAACATGGCCCTTTGAAAACTCTCTGCAGTGCTCAGTCCTCCTTACAGGGTCTCTCCCAGGTCACCCTATGAACTACAGCAGCCCACGCTGAAGACTTTTCCCCTTAGTACCTATTTCGTGAGATTCACAGAAACTGTTTTGCTTTTGTTTTTGCTATTATGACTCACCTTCTTTTATTTATTTTTTACAGATTTATTTATTACTCTTCCAATTTTATTTTTTGATATTTTATGTATTTACATTTCAAACGTTATTCCCTTTCTTTCCTCTCCCATACCCCTCCCCCTGCTTCTATGAGGATGCTCCTACTCCCACCTCAACACCCTGGCATTCCCTTACGTTGGAGAAACGAGCCTTCACAGGACCAAGGGCTGAAGGGGTTTGCAACACCATAGGAAGATCAACAATATCAACCAACCTGACCTCACAGAAACTTTTGACATATCATTTTCATGTCTGCTGTTTTCTCTGACTCAAAGGAGCAAGTGCACTCTCTTTTCTAAAGCTATATCTGTCCTCATAGGAAGTTGCTTGCTTTTCCTTTATTCCCTCTTCTGGGATTGGCTATTCTTTTATATCTGAAAAGGTATTTTCTTGAACTCATAACAGCCTTTCTTGTAGAGCAGACATTTGTGAACAGTGATTGACATTTAGCTCCTGCCTCCTCTGACCATAGTGAAAATCTTAATCTTACCCTCTTCGTTTCATATGCCACAGTCACTGTCTATAGCATCCCTTTGTGAACCACTTCTACAGAAAGTCCTTGGTGCCTGGCAGTGTGGTTGTATAGAACCAGTTTCATTATGGAGACAATTTAAGATGAGTTTAGTCTGGATAGATGTATGGCTTAATCCTGAGAAAAGAGGAAATCTAGACACAAAAATACACAGGAAGAATTCAAGGGATGATAGAAGTTGATATTGGAAAAATAAACTTATAAACCAAGAAATACTAAAGATTTTCAATTACTGTAAGAGTTGGGAAGACTTGGACACCCCCCTGCTCCCAGGATCTTCTGAAAAGAATCAACCTATTGACACCTCCACATCGGATCTGTAGCCTCATGGCCTAGCCTATCAGAGAACATATCTAAACCATTCACTTGGTAGTGCTTTGTCGGGGCAGGCTTAGGAAGTGATTATAATTTCTGGTCTCCAGGGGCTCAGTGGTAATATTTATTATATATAAATCTTCCTTTTTAAATCATAGTCTTACACATACATTGCCACATGCAAGTTATGTTAGTGTTCCCTTCTCCTGTAGTGAGTGCAGTTGTATAAATTACAAATGAATTGCATCAGGTGAGCAGCTCAGTCAGTTGCCCAGAATATTCATGCACAGGTCTCACAAATGTGACATTCTACACGGCCTGAAACACTGCTGTTGTGGCTGACACTCCTACCTTTCAATCAGTGGTTCTCAACCTTGCGAATGCTGCCACTCTTTAACACAGCTTCTTATGTTGTGGTAGCCCCCAACCATAAAATTATTTCATTGCTACTTCATTTCTGTAATTTTGCTACTGTTATGAATCATAATCTTAATTATCTGATATGGAGGATTTTGACCCATGAGTTGAGTATTGCTGTGTAATGTCATCTTGTTTCTTTAATTTGTCTGACTATACCTCTGTTTTCTTTGAGGGATTACCTTGCATATGTGTTTTATGTGTGTGTAAATACCTCTGTGCCTGTCCATGTATGCACAGGAAATTCTGCTTTATTCTCTTACAGACAATTTTCCTGAACTCAAAGTTTGGTTAGATACTGGTACAGTAAGTAACAATCAACTTGTGACAAACGAAGGAACCCAGAAGGTTACAATCTCTACCTGAAGAGAAGTAAAAGAGGAATGTATGCCACTGATAAACATGATGATTCTGAGCATAATGGCAGGACAATGAAGACCATCTCATCTTCAGTTTATTTGACAACAAGAAAGGACAGTCATTAAACAAGAATAAGGAAGATAATGATGTCAGAGAATTGAAGAGAGTTTTGGAAAATTTTAAGTAGTTTCCCAGAAAGCATGCACTCTATTAAAAAAATACACCAAATTTGCACAAATGGATCTGTAATGATTATCTAATTAAGGCTTGAAACAGATAAATTAATTAGAACATTAGCGTAGCTTTTTGAAGATTCTTTAAAAATTCTTAGTAGCACAGAAAATAGAGGAATCTCACCTTATGTGTACTGCTATTCTCTCTCCCTCCCCCCTTTTCAATAAATTGCATGATCATACAAAACAGGGGTTGCATGATATAGACTATAGTGAGCACAGAGCTGGCATCCAGTGATTGTTGTAGGCCAGTCTACTAAATCATTCAGTGAGGAGACACATGATATATACATGCTGTTAAACATCTAGCATTCCACATTAACAGTCACATATATTTTAGTTCATTTCTTTAGACTAAAAACCTTAGAAAATATGTTACAGTAAACACTTTCAACATGTCAACTACTATGATAGGGACTAGCAGAATTCAAGAAAACTATGTAACATTTTCTCTACAAGGACAATAGGAGTTACCACGGCAAGACAAATTTAGCTATTTACTCACTCAAAAGACTATCACTGGCCATTTTTCTTTGAATGTTATAAGTCAAACACCTGCTCAGACCACAGAACCGCTCTCGGGACTTGGGACAGTTTGATTCTTCTTCTACAGATTTGTTTTCCTAGTGCTCCAATCTATTTTATCATACCTTAAGTGGCATATTTTCCAACGTTATAAAATTAAAATATTACCCAGGTAAGAAGCCACCCCTCTACCTGCCATCACGTGAGTATGGATCTTCCAGGTTAAAATTGGCTACCCTTTGCAAACCAAGCACATTACAATTGATATCCAAATACTTTATATCAAGGCATCAAGATACCCCACCCACAAAGTAATAAAAATACGTATTATCGCAAAAATATAAAGCCATGTTTTCATATGTTAAAGTTGTATGAGGATTTTCTGGTTGGCAGAATTTGCTGTGGAAACCCAGCTGAAAGTACCTCGGTGCATCAAGGTGTGTTTTCATCCACAAAGACAAAGCTTTGATCAGTGACATCCAGTTTACACGCCCCTTCTAGTCTCTATTACTCGAAATTAAAAATACTCTGCACTGACCACATATAATGCTTTCTACGTCTTCCTCCTTTTGGGTTGTATTTCAGTTTGAATATGTTGCTGGACCTTAAACCCAGAGCTTTGTGTTGCTATGTAAAAACTAAAGGACATGTTTGAAACGCCTGAGTGACTGAGGCTCCATCGGGAGGTTTTGTGGGGCAGGGCTAAGATCTTTAGTAACAGCAACTGCCATCAGTTCTCTTTGCCTTCTCACAAACTTTCTTACTGTGAATGGAAATTCCTGGCATCAAACCCTTTCATCTGTGTAGTGTATATCACACAGACACTCAAACAAAGTTTAATTTTACACTCTCACAAAGTTAGTTAGCTTCTCAAAAATACTGTGACAAAACTGAACATATTTAATAAATACTTAAGGTCTCAATAGGTTTGTTTTCTGATTGTAGGATGGCTTAATAAATAAGACATGGTGACTATGTGGATGGTAAAAAGGTTAAAGATACAAACTTTGATTGGTCCTAGCACTTGAGGCCACACAGGACTTTTAGCTTTCTAAGCATTAGGTCTATCAGGAGAATAAAGGAGGCTACAAGCTACTGGTGAGAACTGTGGTAATTTATGAATGTACCACAAAATATAAATAGCAGTGTAAAGAGTTTCCACTATCTTTTCCTTTCTCTTCAAGATTATAACGAATTGAATGTGATAACAATTCTTTATAACTCCTACTCATTTATAATTGCATAAAGCTTAGATAAAGATGAAATATTAGCATATAAAATGAATTGCCAGAGGCAAAATCATGCCTAACCATTGTCATATCATATATCAGCTCAGTTTATTTCCCGGACTATCCTAAATACTTACTGTATATTTTTACAAAACATTTATCTCAACAGAGAAAAGAGATGTATTGTAAAGCTGACTTCCAGTCTCTTACTTTCTGTCATCTTTTCTCTGTTTTTTAATTAATCATGCGATTTGTTTACATCTCAAATGAAATCCTACTTCCTGGTTACCCTGTCCGCCAATCTCCCATCCCATGATATCCCACTTCCACCCTCCCTCTTCCCTTTTGCTCCCCCACAAACCCACACTTTTCTGCCCCACTGCTCCAGCATTCCCCTTACGCTAATGGATCAAAACTCCCCAGGACCAAGGGCCTGCCCTCCAGGTGCTGTCAGGCAAAGCCATCCTCTATTACTTATGTATCTGGAGTCATGGATCCTTCCAGGTACAATCATTGGTTGGTGGTCTGGACTCTGGGAGAACTGGGTGGTCAGGCAATGACTCCCCTCCAGTGACTCTTTGCATTCCTCGAGTCATGGGTTCTTTAGCTTGTAAAGAATCTCTGTAAGAATTCTGTTTATGTGTGAGATGAAATATAATTAACATTATCTATACATTTAGAACTGCATCACCTTGGACAGGAATTAAGCTTGGTTCCAAGTATACGGAAACTCTGAATATATCTCAACAATGGACATAATTAACTTGAATGATTTTGAAGAAGTAGTTTCCGTCAATTTCGGATGTACAGCTATTTAGATGGCTGTTGGCAGATGGATGTTCAATTAGCATTTGGTTTCGTCCATGCTCCAGAACATTCCCTACTCTCTAAAGGCTTCTCAAGGACTTTTAAATATATTGGAGAAGAACAGAAAGAAAGACATAGCATAATATTTATAGTAAATCTGGTGGTAAAGCTTAGTATTTCAATAGACTGGGGAGGGCAGTAAGAAAAATACAAGTGAAATTGATGAATCCATAGAGATTGTAAAATCAAATTTGGTACTCTAAGTAGGAACAAATCAAGAAATAACAGACTCAGGAGGAATGGGGACACACTAGAATAAGGGGCTCTAGGGAGATCTATCTATGGTTAAGCACATCACTGTTTTGAAGCAAGTGCATGTATCACTGTCTTATCTGCCATTTGTTTGCTTATTGCTTAACAGTAAAGGTAACAAGCAGAAGCGTTTACCCTTCTGTTTTGTGGTCTTCACTTAGGAAATGTTACCCTCAATGAATATTTGCTAACTCACTGAGTAAGCAAACAAAGCAGTATCGGTAGACTAAGCCATAAGCTTGCTGTTATGAATTTCTCACTGAGCATGTTATCTTAAAATATTTGCCATTCTTTCATTTTCACCTGTGGTGTTGGAGAGTGAGCCCAGATCCTTGCACACGCAGGGGAAATGCTCCACCATTGAGCCACAACCCCAGCTGAAAGGACGTCTTATATTTTTGTCTTGCCTATAGTGTTTTATATTTTATTTTATAGTAGTATAAAATGCAATATAGCCTTTTAGTCCTGACTCAGGGCTTTTGGGTTATAATATGTCTGCCAGATTAGGAGCATTAAGAGAAAACTCTGTCACTGAGATTATAAGTGCCATGTAAATTTGTATAGTGATGATCTTTTACTTTGATTTCAATCTCTATGTTTAACCCCACTAGGACAATTCAACAGTGAGCTGCAAAAGCAAACTAAACCCAACCCCATGGGCTTTTCCGAGCAGTGAAATCATGGAAGAATATCCACTAGCAAATGAAAACATTTAGCCCAATTTTTCATTCCAAAAAAAAAAAAAGTCTGTTAAGCATTTCTATTGTTCAGACAGTGATTTTGATTCCCCCTTTTCAAGTTTGGGGGTTCTAGAATTTGAAAGCTAATTTAGAAAAAAGAATGAAGCTGTTCTCCTCCACTCTTCTCAGAGATGAACTTCCCTCTAGACATCAGTAAGAGCAGATAACATAGAGGATCCCTGGGTGAACCAGTGAACTGTGGTGTCCAGCTGGGTATTGCAAGTGAAGATTTTTTTAAAGGCTGCTCCCATTAGAAAATGAATACTTTGTATGATAAAATTCATAAGCACAATATAAACTGCTTTATTTGTTACTTACCAAATATCAAGAAAAAGACAAGTATATTTTATTTATTATGACATAATTCATCTCATTAAAAAAGAGACCTGTATTGTAATAAATAACAGACTCAAACATAAAGAAGAAAGGAGTTAAGTAACTGTCTCACCATCAGAGCTGCAATGACCCCAGGGCCGAAAGGTGAACCTAAAACTGTCAGGAGGGGAAGGCTTTGCTGCTAACTTCTTTGCCCTGTGCATTGTGATCCAGTCTAAAAGAACTCTTAAAACTACTCTGCCAACGCAAGGAATTCTAACAATAGGAGTAATAGACGCCCACAAGAAAACTCAAGTGAGGCTGAGAAAACACGAATTTTTTTTTAGGACACCCAATTCTTTCCTTTTAATTTTAATGTTTATTCTTTACAAACATTACACCCGGAGCCCTATCTCCACTCTTCCTCCTATCTCTGCTATATCCACATTTCCTCCCTCTCTCTTTGGGGTCGGGGTGAGCCTCACAGGACTATCAACTGAACCTGGATGAGGGGTCCAAAGAGCAGGCAGAAAGTCAGAGCTATTCCTCTCCACCCTCTGTTAGGGGTCCCGCAAGAACACCAAGCTTACACAACCATAGCATTTATATAGAGGACCTAGGTCAGACCCATACAGAGTCTGTAATTGCTGCCATCTCTATGAGCCCCTCTGAACCCTGCTTAATTGATTCTCTGGGTTGTAAAAAACAAACCACTAATATTTCTTGTACTAGTTTTTAGGTATAACAAAATTGATCATCTGATTCCTTAAATTATATAATCAAATAATTCAATTTCTCTGAGGGACTTGGAATTCATTGAATTTCACTCTCAGAGCTATCAGGATCTATTTCTCTTTGTACATTGAATCCTTACCTCTCAGTAACTGATATGAGGTGCTCAGAGTCTAGGCTGGAAGATAAAAAGGTAAATAACTGCAAGATAAAGTTCCTGTAGTAACAAGGATACCAGAATGACCATTCAATACTATGATACTGATATTGCCATTCACAGAAAAGTGCCTTCTTTAATTTCATTACTACTTGTAGTAGGCACCTCGTCATTTTAACTTAGAACTTGCTGAATTCACTAAAATGCATCCTTAAGGGGCGCTAACGTTCATGGGAAAAAAAGCTTCATGTTTGTCACACAAAATGGAGTTGTACACTTACTAGTATTTTTGTTTATCTATCAATAGGATTGCGTGTTTAACAGTTTTAACCTTAGCCATTCATTTCTTTTTGTACCTGTTACTTTAGATCAGTATTTGATTAAACCTTCATTATATGATTTGATAAAATATCAATGTGAAAGAGTCATGCTTTGAAGGCACTTGTTAAAATAGATCATCTAAAATTAAGCCAAAGTAATATGGGCGAGAGAATAAAAGATATGGGGACAGACTGCAAAGTTTGTAAGTGAATATGTTATTTTTCTAACATCTTTGATTTGGGATATATTATGTGCCCATGATAGAGACATCAAAAGTGGGAATGATTTTAGAGAAAAAATAATTCACTTTAGTATAAATTTTGAGTTTAAATGAAAGCATTTAAGTAGTCAGTTAAATAACTGACATTTTCTTTTCTCTCCAGGTTTTGGCTGATTACAAAGGAATTTACTCTGACTGCACACTGTGTTCCAGGAATCATTGGGAGAGCTGTTCTTGCACAGTTTTCTTTTATCTTTGGACCAACTATTGTACAAACCGAACCGATTAGGAGACATAGAACCAGTCAGACCCACATTATCACAGCTAGTAAGTGGGGAAGACGGAACTTCATTTGAAAACTGCACAAAAGCTTGGCGCTGTTTCTCTTTCACAAGTCAATGTAAACCAACTATGGTTCGTGAACTGTACAAGTGTACTTCATTCACTGCAGACCTAACCCAGCCCTTTTTCTTTTTTCAGTTAGTATTAAGGGGAGAAAGCAGAAGATCTGCTCCCCTTCAAGACTTTTCTCGTTTTGGCAGTTCTCCTTCTCTTTGCACATATATCCACATCTATCTCCAAGAACTTATTCCCAAGAAAATCACCCTACATCACTTCTGATTTGTGTAATATTATTCAATATTGAGTCTTTATCCCCTTAATCATTCATCTATCTATTAAATAAATGTATGTCAACCTACATTCTTCAGACTCAGTACATATTAAATTTGCTTCATGAAAAAGTTCAGAAGCAGAGTACATAGGCTTAATTTATCCACACATAATTTTAATTGGCTGCCTAACGCATGAAACAGGCGCCATAGAGAGTGACAGGTAAGTGTGGAAACTCTGCTAACATGTAACTGATTTAACACTTTCAATGTCAGGAGCTAAGGCCTTTATAAAGTAACCATTTCTTATTGTCATGAGACAAGTGCGATTTTCATCCTCATTTTGTTGATCAGTAAATGCAGGTACAAGGCATCAGAGAAATATTTCCATGGTCACTTACCATAAATTTAATAGAGCCAGACCTTTATAATACTGTAGTGTGCATAGTTTTAATTACTGTACTATGATGCTTAAATAAGAAAATAGCAGAACTAATAGACCAGCTTTTGAGAATATATAAGTAGGTATTCCCCGACGGAAGTCCTGTTCTCTATTGGATTCTGAAGGACGATCAACATTTAATCCAGTCTGGGTATTAGAGTGCCAGACACACTGCCTCATAAAAGACTGCTCATGTGTAAAAGCTAAACGGAAATAAAACTAGAACAGGGCAGTGGAGGGGAATAACATCACTTTTTAGAAAGGTAGAGAACTATTACCCTAACCCGGGAGAGGCAGGAGGAAGAGTACGCACTAGATACTGTAAAATGCCTTTTACGGAGGCATCTTAAAAGTATATTAGTAAGAATAGTCTTCACAAGTAATACTTTTTTTAAATAATGCCCCACTTTAATAAAGCACCATCTGTTAGCAATTTCACAGAGGATAATAAACAAAAATAATGATGAAAATTAACGGATTTCCGAAGGGGTGGGTGGGTGAATACCCTCCTAGAAGCGGGGGTGAGGGGTATGGGATGGGAGCTTATGGATGGGAAATCCGGAAAGAGGATAACATTTGAAATGTAAATAAAAATATCTAATAAAAATAAATAGATAAATAAATAAATAAAATCCTGTTACAGCCATTCTTTTTTTTTTTTAAATGCTGTTAAGTCAATCTTTTTGTTTACATTTTTACTTTCTGATTATTATTTTCAGGCCAAACTTCGGAAAAGTATGTCATATCTGTGTACTTGGAAGGAAAGCTTCTAACAGTGCGCTGGGGAAGCAAAGCTGAGCTGCATAGCTCTTGCTGCCGGGTTAGCTCCATTTATCTAGCAAGCTGTTTTTGAACAAAGTCCATGGAATAATAGCTGTAACCCTAGTGGCCTCGA
Organism: Rattus norvegicus; assembly: GCF_021556685.1. Classification (NCBI taxonomy): domain Eukaryota; kingdom Metazoa; phylum Chordata; class Mammalia; order Rodentia; family Muridae; genus Rattus; species Rattus norvegicus. Next base: position 158,510,503 of record NC_141534.1, on the reverse strand, counting down.
ACAACACGAAGACTGCATTTTCCTACCAGAAAGGAACTCTTTAAATCATCCTGCATATCCTGGGAACGAGACCTCAGATTAATTCCGCCATCCTTAGACCTTAAGAGCAGCATGATAAAGTATGAATATTATTAACAAGTGTAAAGATAACATCTATATACTGTTCTTTCTAGTTCTATGTACCAATGCTTATCAGTCTAGGCACTGCAACTTTCAAAGAAACTTTAACCCTTTTATGAATGTTAATTCGCTGGTCTTTGGCTTCCTTTTATGGAGAAGCCAGTACCTACTGGTATATGATTCTGTATGTAAGGTGTTTGTTTCCTCTCATTGCTTTTACTCCTTGGTGGTGTGTGTGGTGTCTGTGTATCTCTGTGATCGGTTGTAGCAGTTTTCTTTATGTTTATTTATCCTGGGAGTATAATAGATTTCTTAGAACTCTCTTGATTTATTTTGTTTCTTTTTCTTTTAATTGGATATTTTTGTTTACATTTCAAATGTTATCCCCTTTCCTAGTTTCCTGTCCATAAACCTGCTATTCCATCCCCTAACCCCTGCTTCTTTGAGGGTGTTCCCCTACCTACCCATCTATTCCTTCCTGCCTCCCCAACCTGACATTCCCCTATATTGGGGCATTGAACCTTGGCAAGACCAAGGGTTTTTCCTCCCATGGGTCTATCCCTGTGAACCCTTTGTATGGTAGTTTAGTCCCTGAGAGCTCTGATTGGTTGGTATTGTTATTCTTATGGGGTTGCAAGCTCCTTCAGCTCCTTCAGTCCTTTCTGTAACTCCTCTAATGGGGACCGTGTTCTCAGTTCAATGGTTTGCTGCTAGCATTTGCCTCTGTATTTGTCATGCTCTGTCAAAGCCTCTCAGGAGACAGCTATATCAGGCTCCTGTCTGCTTGCACTTCTTGGCATCAGCAATATTGTCTGTGTTTGGTGGCTGTATGTATATGGGCTGGATCCCCAGGTAGGGCAGTCTCTTGATGCCCTTTCCTTTAGACTCTGCTCCAAACTTTGTCTCCATATTTCTTTCTGTGAATATTTTTCTTTCCCCTTCTAAGAAGAAGTGAAGCATCTCCACTTTGGTTGACCTTCTCCTTGAGGTTCATGTGGTCTGTGCATTGTATCTTGGGTAATCAGAACTTTTCTGCTAATATCCACTTATCACTGACAGCATAATACTCTCTCTCTCTCTCTCTCTCTCTCTCTCTCTCTCTCTCTCTCTCTGTGTGTGTGTGTGTGTGTGTGTGTGTGTGTGTGTGTGTGTGTGTGTGTTTGGGTTACCTTACTCAGGATGACATCTAGTTGCATCCATTTGCCTATGAATTTCATGAAGTCATTGTTTTTAATTGCTGAGTAGTACTCCATTGTGTAAATGTACCACATTTCTGCGTCCACTCCTTTGTTGAAGGACTTCTGGGTTCTTTCCAGCTTCTAGCTATTATAAATAAGGTTGATATGACTATAGTGGAGCATGTGTCCTTGTTATATGTTGGAGCATATTTTGTGTATATGCCCAGGGGTGGTATAGCTGGGCCCTCAGATAGTACTATGTCCAATTTTCTGTGGAACTTCCAAACTGATTTCCAGAGTGGTTGTACCAGTCTGCAATCCCACCAACAATGGAGGAGTGTTCCTCTTTCTCCACATCCTCGCCAGCATCTGCTGTCACCTGAGTTTTTTATCTTAGCCATTCTGACTGGTGTGAGGTGGAATCTCAGAGTTATATTGGTTTGCATTTCCCTGATGAGTAAAGATATTGAACATTTCTTTAGGTACTTCTCAGTTATTTGATATTCCTCAGTTAAGAATTCTTTGTTGAGCTCTGTACCTCAGTTTTTAAAACTAAGGTTATTTGATTCTCTGGAGTCTACCTTCTTGAGTTCTTTGTGTATATAGGATATTAGCCCTCTATCAGATGTAGGATTGGTAAAGATCTTTTCCCAATCTGCTGGTTGCTGTTCTGTCCTAATGACAATGTCCTTTGCCTTACAGAAGCTTTTCAATTGTATGAAGTCCCATTTGTTGAATCTTGATCTTAGAGCATAAGCCATTGGTCTTCTGTTCAGAAAAATTCCCCCAGTGCCCATGTGTTCGAGGCTCTTCCTCACTTTTTCTTCTTTTAGTTTGAGTGTATCTGGTTTTATGTCAACAATGCATTCTATCAGATCATCATGGACTGACTGGTCTTCAATAACAACAGAAATGACAGAAATCCCACATACAAATGAAAGCTGAATAATGCTCTATGATGATAACTTGGTCAAGGAAGAAATAGAGAAGAAATTAGAGACTTTTTTAGAATTTAATGTAAGTGAAGGCACAACATACCCAAACGTATGGGACACAATCAAAGCAGTGCTAAGAGGAAATCTCATAGCTCTAAATGCCTCTAAAAGGACACTGGAAGGAGAAGACACTTGTAGCTTGACAGCACACCTAAAAGCTCTAGAACAAAAAGAAGCAAATACACCCAAGAGGAGCAGATGGCAGGAAATAAACTCAGGGGTGAAATCAACCAAGGAAAAAGCAAAAAGAACTATACAAAGAATCAACAAAACCAGGGGCTGGTTCTTTGAGAAAATCAACAAGATAGATAAACCCTTAGTGTGACTAACCAGAGGGCTTAGAGAGAGTATCCAAAATAACAAAATCAGAAATAAAAAGGGAGACATAACAACCAAAACTGAGGAGATCCCAGATATAGAGAAAATGAGGACATTCCAAAAATCAGCAGATCCTACTACAAAAGCCTATACTGAACAAAACTAGAAAATCTGGATGAAATTTTGTTTATTTTTTAAAGACAGAATTTTAGTATGAAACCTAGGTTGAGCCTGCCCCACATGTGGCCAATATATGTACAGCCACCAAAACTAGATAAGATTGATGAAGCTAAGAAGTGCATGATGAGAGGAACCAGATACAGATGTCTCCTGAGAGACACAGCCAGAGCATGTCAAATATAGAGGTGAATGCTAGCAAATAACCACTGAACTGAGAATGGAACCCCCACTGGAGGAATTAGAGAAAGGATTGAAAGAACTGAAGAGGCTTGCAACACCATAACAACAACAATGCCAACCTAGAGCTCCCAGGGACTAAACCACTACCCAAAGATTATACATGGACTGTCCTTCCAGCTTCATATGCAGCAGAGGATGGCCTTGTTGGTCCTGCCAAGGTTGAACCCCCAGTTTAAGAGAATGTCAGGGAGAAAGGGGGATGGATGGGGAGGGGAACATCTATATAAAAGAAGGCGAGGGAGAGAGGATGGGGGCTTATTGACAGGAAACCAGGAAAGGGAATATCATTTGAAATGTTGATTAAAAAAATCCAATAAAAATAAAAGAAACCTAGGTTGGCCCCAAAGTCCTAGTCTTTCTGAGGCCCCCTTAGTGCTGGGATTCTTGTCATGTGCTGTTATATCTGGCAGATCTGTGTTTTTAACTTTGAGAAAACTTTGGCCAGTGTTTACTTATTAATATTCTTTTCCCTTATGAAATTGTAGTAATATATGTTAAATTAATTGGAAGCATCTTATCAGTTTTTAAACTTTGTTCATCGTTCTTTTACCTTTTTGGTTTCAGTTTTTAATTTAAATATTATTAACAGAGATAATAGTAAAATTACTTTCATCTTTTGTGGTGGGCAAGAAACCAACTTGTCTTGAAAGCTGAGCAACAGGAGGAAGCAATCCCTTCTACCTTTCTCATTGTAAATCAGTAACTGCAAACCAATGAAAATAATAACTCTTCATAAAATTATTATAAACAATTGAAAGCAAACTAGTATATTTATCTCATCACTCTTCTTTCAATTACATGATAGATTTATAAACTGATAACCAGCAGCCGATCATATTAAAAGTGAAAACTGAGAGGGAACCCCAGTACCCTCTGCTGCTTTGATCCACTGACATCATATTGGAAGCTCCTATACCGGGCATGAAACTGGGGCTTCTACCACTTTTGTCCACCTACCCGACTACTTCAAGTACCATCCCAAGTTACAGTACTTAGGAGTTTTGCTCTAGAGGCTTGAGTGGGCTCCTGGAGCAAATAGGGGACGCTGGCTTCTCTTGATTAGACCTACCTGTGCTGCACAGGAACTTGTCCCATTAGGAGCCAAGGCTTCTTCTGGCTTCCTGTACCTTAATTCCACTGCTTAAGCATACATATTTTACATTGGATAATTCTTTAGGTGCTGGTTACCAGACGGCTTATAACTTCCAGAAATTTTATTTCAGAATCTGAGCCCAGACAGCCTTCTGAAGCAATCCTACTTATGTACATGTTATAAGTCTCAGTCCAGACACAGAATCAACATGAAAAGCCAAGGCAATGTGTCTCCTCCACAAATTCCTAATCTCATGATAATGGTACCAATGAAAGGGATCTGGAAGAACTTCAAGCAAAGAATTTCAAAACAGTGATTTTTAACAATTACTACATAACCCAAATAAGACACAAATATATTCTAAGAACTAAATCTAAGTGATGGACAAAATAAGAAAGTCAATCTAACTTATAAAAAGAAAATTCAATAAAGGGCTGAATGGTAGAATGAAACCTAAAACTGAAATGATTCTGGAAATAACATCTCTACAAGTTGAACAGCAACCTCAGTGAAAAGTCTCACCAATAGAACAGAACATTCAGAAGAACATAAGAAGACAACAAAACAGAAAGTTGATCATTTAATAAAGGCCAATGATAATTTCTTTTTAAAATATGAATAGGATGTCAGAAAGTTCTACAGAACTGCGAGAGAGAATAAATCTTCAAATTATCAGTATAGAAGGATATTATATTGAATATATAGAGAATATTTTCAATAAAATTATGTAAGAAAAGTTGTCAGATCTATAGAGATCCAAGTAAACAGAACACTAAATAAATAGAACTGATAAAGAAGCTCCCCATGACATAGTATAGGTAAAATATTAAAAAGACATAATAAAGAAAGTGTTTTAAAAGCTTCATGAGAGAAAGGTCAAGCCACTCATAAAGGCGGATCCTTCAAAATAACACTTGATTGTTCAACAGAAACTTCAAAAGCCAGAAGGCCCTGTAAAGGTGTATTATAAGTTCTGTGACCCGATTATTATACCCAGCCAAATTACCTATTAAAATTAAAAGAGAAATAAAAAATTTCCACGATAAAAGCAGAAAAATGGAATTTATGGACATTCTACAGAGAATAGTAGATGAAATACTTTGGTCTGAAGACAAGAATGAATGCCTCCAAGAGGTTACAGGGAATAAACAGTTCTGGAATAATTCATCAGAAGAAGCCTAAGAAAACATTATTAAGCATTAAAATGTCAGGAATTAATATGCATTTCTCAATAGTAATGCTTGAAATAATGGTTTCAGTTCCCCACCAAAAAGAGATAGACCAGCAGACTGTACTACAAAACAGAATCCATTTTTTCCTTTGCTGTCTTCAAGGAATATGCTCCAAGATCAACAATGGACTCCTTTTTATAAAATTTTATTTATTTTTATTTTTTAACTTGAGTATTTGGACTCCTTCTTATATAAAAAAAATGGACTCCAAGCAAATAAGAACAAGTCAGAAGGGATATGGAGGGATACCTCACATACATTAAAGCAAAATTACCAAAAAGATATTATAATTTCAAACATTTACATACCAAACAAAGGAACCCCTTTCTTTTTTCTTTTTCTTTTTCTTTTCTTTTCTTTTTCTCCATCTTTATTAAATTGGGTATTTTTTTATTTACATTTCAATTGTTATTACCTTGCCCTGTTTCCATGCAAACATTCCCCTAACCCCTCCCCTCCATATGGGTGTTCCCCTCCCCATCCACCTCCCATTACGCCCTCCCCGCAACAATCCCATTCACTGGGGGGAAATCAAAGAAACACTATTAAACCTATAATCACAAATTGACCTCAAAATATTGATAGTGGGTTACGTCAATACCTGACTTCTATCAGTAGAGAGGTCATTTGGATGAAAATAGAACAGAACTTTGTAGGTAAAGGACACATGAATCAATGGGCTTAAGAGACATCTGCAGAACATTCCATCAATGTATAAAATATTACATGTTCTTCTCAGCAGTCTACAGAACTTTCTACAAAACTGACCACACATTAAGACACACAGCACATCTCACTAAAAGCTGAAATAACATTCTACATTTTCTTTGACCATAAAAGAATAAAGCTGGATGTAACAGGGATGGCAGAAAGTTAAAACCAACTCATGGGAACTAAAGGACACACGATTGAGTGATAATTGGCTCAAGAAAAAAAGTCAAGAAGAAACTTAAAATATTCCTGGAATTGGATGAAATTGAAAATATAACATACAAAAGCTGTGGACTATTAGCCTATTAAGACAATGGAGTCTGGGAAATTAGAGTTCCATACTGAGAAAAGGAAAATGCAGACAGCTGGTGCCAAGCAAATGAGAAAATTGTCTTCTTAAAAGAGATTTTACACAGTTCTAATGATTTTCTAGGTAATCTTGCAGGAGAGACTAGCACAAAGAAAATGGTAGCTTAATATCAGGTGTGCCTTTCTTAATTAGGACTGCATAGCTTGTATGGATCCCTTGCCTTCTGTTTCAACTTAAGCATCGTGTCTACATCCTGAAGATGGTATGTAGGTGTGGCCAATGGACTTCTTTGTTATTGTTCTGAACATGGGCACAATGAATAAGTCTCCTTTCTCCGCCTTTTTAGTATTTCTTGTCTGCTTAATTGGCTCATTGAGGCTGAGCATAGTTTTTGATTCACAGATTTTTGTATGTTATACTTTCAGCCTCTGACGTGAACAACTCCTGTAACAATATTTTGAACTACATATGACAAATATATCTGAGATGCGTATGCATCTGGGAAGGTGTGCAAGTTGAATGTCCTGAGTTCTTAAGCAGAAAGTTATAAAGTAAGTAAAGTGATGGGATATAATTATACAGACCATAAGATCCCTGAAAAAAATATTTGTTAATAATGATAAATATCGAGAAGATAAAAACCAACTGTCCAGAGTGGAGTGAAAGTATGAAGAAGGACCAAATAAAAATATAAAGAAATACAAAGTGATGATAAGCATGTAGAATCAGTTTGGTGGGATGGAGTTGCTATCCCACAGGCAAAGCTCAGACCCATCATTCTTCCTGTCTGAAAGAAATGCAGGGATGCAAATGGAAAAGAGCTTGAGGAAAAGAAGGTCCAGCAACATGTCCAAAGTAGGATCCAGATCAAGGGGAGGCTCCAAGGCCACCATTACTGAGGCTACAGGGCACTCACAAAAAGGGACCTATCATGACCGCCCTCTGAAAAAACCAACAAGCAGCTGAAAGAGTCAGATGCAGATATGTGCACCCAACCAATGGACAGAAGCTGCTGACCCCTCTGGTTGAATTAGGGAAAAGCTGGAGGAAGCTGAAGAGGAGGGCAACCTTGTAGGAGGACCAGCAGTCTCAATTAACCCAGACTCCTGAGATCTCTCAGACACTGGATCACCAACCAGGCAGCTTATACCACCTGAGATGAAGCCTCCAACACATATACAGCAGCGGACTCCTGGGTCTGGGTTCAGTCAGAGAAGATGCACCTAACCCTCAAGAAAGTAGAGGTCCCAGGAAGTTTAGAGGTCTGGTGGGATGAGTAGAGTGGAGATATTCTTGAGGAGACAGGGGTTGTGGGATGAGGTATGGAATGTGGAACAGTCTCAGGGTGGATCAGGAGGGGAATATAATCTGGAGGGAAAAATTAATAAATATATTTTTTTAAAGAAGCAGATTGTGGGTAGTCAAGTTGCAGGAGCCCTGCTGATCAGACTGAGCCCAGATCTGAACAGACCCAGTCAAACAGCTCCCTGCACCCAAATCCCGTGGAAGGGAGAGCTAGACCTTCAGAGGGACAGACACGCCTGGGAAACCAGAGGAAACTGCTCTCTGCCCACATTTCTGACTCTAGAGGAACAGGACACACAAAGGCAAAGTGCTCTGGGACCAGACACTTTTGGTCTCTAGCTGGTGCTCAAACCTTGCTGATCCCGGTCCACATCTCCCTGCTCCCAAACCCCATGGGAGAGAGAGCTCATTACACAGATGTGTAGGCAGTCCTGAGACTGCAGAGCAGGAGAGACCGCCACTTTTGTCCACCTTTGCCTACATCCCTGGCCCAAGAGGAAACTGTATAGGGGCCTCTGGGAACAGGAAGATAGGGGCAGTCAAGCTGCAGGAGCCCTGCGGTCCAGATTGCACCCGTATCTGAACGGACCCAGTTAAACAACTCCTTGCACCCAAATCCCATGGGAGAGAGAGCTAGACCTTCAGAGGGGCAGACACGCCTGGGAAACCAAAAGAAACTACTCTCTGCCCACATTTCTGACTCTAGAGGAAAACACCTACCACCATCAGCGCCCCCTGTCCACAGGGACCTAGAAGTAGGGACAGGTCCTTCTTGTTCTTGCCCTCACAGTGAGCTGAAACCCAGCCCCAGGAGCGACTTCAGGACTGAGAACAGAGATAAGACCAAATTTTTTGCTCCAAGTGACCTGCCTGATCGACTCAGGACACTCGCCCACAGGAACAGCTGAAAGCCAGTGGACAGGAACGACTACACGGCTGAAAGCAGAACACTCTGTCCCCATAACTGGCTGACAGAAAACAGGAAAACAGGTCTACAGCACTCCTGACACACAGGCCTATAGGATGGTTAAGCCATAGCCAGAAATAGCAGAACAAAGTAACAACCTGATGGCAAGAGACAAGCGCAGGAACCCAAGCAACAGAAACCAAGACTACATGGCATTATCAGAGCCCAATTCTCCTACCAAAGCAAACACTGAATATACAAACACACCAGAAAAGCAAAATCTAGATTTAAAATCACATTTGATCATGATGATGGAGGACTTCAAGAAAGACATAAAGAACTCCCTTAGAGAAATGAAGGAAAACACAAGTGAACAAGTAGAAGCCCCTAGAGAGGAATCATAATTCCTGAAAGAATTCCAGGAAAACACAATCAAACAGGTGAAGGAATTGAAAATGGAAGTAGAAACAATAAAGAAAGCACAAAGGGAGACAAACCTGGATATGGAAAACCAAAGGAAGAGACAAGGAGCCATAGATATAAGCATCACCAAGAGAATGCAAGGGATAGAAGAGAGAATCTCAAGAGCAGAAGATTCCATAGAAATCATCGACACAACTGTCAAAGATAATGTAAAACAGAAAAAGCTATTGGCCCAAAACATACAGGAAATCGAGGACATAATGAGAAGATCAAACCTAAGGATAATAGGTATATGGAAAACCATCAACGTAATCCACTATATAAACAAACTGAAAGATAAAAACCACATGATCATTTCATTAGATGCTGAGAAAGCATTTGACAAAATTCAACATCCCTTCATGATAAAAGTCCTGGAAAGAAAAGGAATTCAAGGCGCATATCTAAACATTGTAAAAGCCATATACAGCAAACCAGTACCTAACATTAAATTAAATGAAGAGAAACTTGAAGCAATCCCACTAAACTCAGGGACTAGACAAGGCTACCCACTCTCTCCCTATGTATTCAATATAGTTCTTGAAGTACTAGTCAGAGCAATCAGACAACAAAAGGAGATCGAAGGGATACAGATCAGAAAAGAAGAAGTCAAAATATCACTATTTGCAGATGATATGATAGTATATTTAAGTGATCCCAAAAGTTTCACCAGAGAACTACTAAACCTGATAAACACCTTCAGCAAAGTGGCTGGGTATAAAATTAACTCAAATAAATCAGTAGCCTTCCTCTACACAAAAGAGAAACAAGCCGAGAAAGAAATTAGGGAAACGACACCCTTCATAATAGTCCCAAATAATATAAAATACCTCGGTGTGACTTTAACTCAGCAAATAAAAGATCTGTATGATAAGAACTTCAAGCCTCTGAAGAAAGAAATTGAAGAAGATCTCAAAAGATGGAAAGATTTCCCATGCTCATGGATTGTCAGGATTAATATAGTAAAAATGGCCATTCTACCAAAAGTGATCTACAGATTCAATGCAATCTCCATCAAAATTCTAATCCAATTCTTCAGAGAGTTAGACAGCACAATTTGCAAATTCATCTGGAATAATAAAAAACCCAGGATAGCTAAAATTATCCTCAACAATAAAAGGACTTCCAGGGCAATCACTATCCCTGAACTCTAGCAGTATTAAAGAGCAATAGTGATAAAAACTGCATGGTATTGGTACAGAAACAGGCATGTAGACCATTGGAATAGAACTGAAGACCCAGAAATGAACCCACACACCTGTGGTCACTTCATTTTTGACAAAGGAGCTAAAACCATCCAATGGAAAAAAGATAAGCTTTTCAGCAAATGATGCTGGTTCAGCTGGAGGTCAACATGTAGAAGAATGCAGATCGATCCATTCCTATGACCCTGTACAAAGCTGAAGTCCAAGTGGATCAAGGACCTCCACATGAAACGAGATACACTCAAACTAATAGAAGAAAAAGTGGGGAAGAATCTTGAATACATGGGCACTGGAGAAAATTTCCTAAACAAAACACCAATGACTTATGCTCTAAGATCAAGAATCGACAAATAGGATCTCAGAAAACTACAAAGCTTTTGTAAGGCAAAGGACATTGTTGTTAGGACAAAACAGCAATCAACAGATTGGTAAAAGATCTTTACCAATCCTACAACTGATAGAAGGCTTATATCCAAAATATACAAAGAACTCACAAAGTTAGACTGCAGAGAGACAAATAACCCTATTAAAATGGGGTTCAGAGTTAAACAAAGAATTCACAGATGAGGAATGTCGAATGGCTGTTAAGCATCTAAAGAAATGTTCAACATCTTTAGTCATAAGGGAAATGCAAATCAAAACAACCCTGAGATTCCACCTCACACCAATCAGAATGGCTAAGATCAAAAACTCTGGCGACAGCTGATGCTGGCGAGGATGGGAGAAAGAGGAACACTCCTCCGTTGTTGATGGGATTACAGACTGGTACAACCATTCTGGAAATCAGTCTGGAGGTTCCTCAGAAAATTGGACATTGAACTGCCTGAGGATCCAGCTATACCTCTCTTGGGTATATACCCAAAAGATGCCCCAACATATAAAAAAGACATGTGCTCCACTATGTTCATCGCAGCCTTATTTATAATAGCCAGAAGCTAGAAACAACCCAGATGCCCTTCAACAGAGGAATGGATACAGAAAATGTGGTACATCTACACAATGGAATATTACTCAGCTATCAAAAACAACGACTTTATGAAATTCGTAGGCAAATGGTTGGAACTGGAAAATATCATCCTGAGTGAGGTAACCCAATCACAGAAAAACACACATGGTATGCACTCATTGATAAGTGGCTATTAGCCCAAATGCTCGAATTACCCTAGATGTACAGAACATATTAAACTCAAAAAGGATGTCGAAATTGGGGATGCTTCTCTCCTTTTTTAAAATGTGAACAAGAATACCCTTAGGAGGGAACAGGGGAGGCAAAGTTTAGAACAGAGGCTGAAGGAACGCCCATTCAGAACCTGCCCCACATGTGGCCCATACATATACAGCTACCAAACTAGATAAGATGGATGAAGCAAAGAAGTGTGGTTGACAGGAACTGGATGTAGATCTCTCCTGAGAGATACAGCCAGAATACAGCAAATACATAGGCAAATGCCAACAGCAAACCACTGAACTGAGAATGGGACCCCTGTTGAAGGAATCAGAGAAAGGACTGAAAGAGCTGAAGGGGCTTGAGACCTCATATGAACAACAATGCCAACCAACCAGAGCTTCCAGGGTCTAAGCCATTACCCAAAGACTATACATGGACTGACCCTAAGCTCCAACTGCATAGGTAGCAATGAAATAGCCTAGTAAGAACACCAGTGTAAGGGGAGTCCTGCCAAGACTGTACCCCCAGTGAATTGGATTCTTGGGGGGAGGGTGGTAGTGGGGGGAGGATGGGGAGAGGAACACCCATATTGAAGGGTAAGGGTAAGGGTTAGGGGGATGTTGGCCTGGAAACCTGGAAAGGTAATAACATTTGAAATGTAAATAAGAAATACCCAATTTAATAAAGATTAAAAAAAAGGGCTATCAAAGGCTTTTTCTTTCCTTAATGAGCAATTATGGAACATTGACGTTAATAATTATATAAAATCATTCACTAAGCTGGATTTTGTCCAGCTTCGTGTATTCATTTTATTTTCCACAGAAAATGGTCAATGCACACAGAATATACTGTTTGCTGTCCTCCATGTGTATTTCAGGAGATTAGAAAAGACAAACATCTGTTTTAAGAGCTAACTTGACATTTACTTGGTTATTTAAGAAAAATCTCAAACTCCCCATAGTCCAATTAAATTTTTTCATTAGAGAAAGATTCTGATGAATTTTAAATTCTCACCAGGAATGAAAGGAGAAACTGGAATACATTTCTCTATATTTAAAAAGATCACCAGTTTTAAAATGTTTTTGTGGAAAGTCAACAAAGGAAAATTTATATAGAACAATTTTGTGAGAGAGGAGTGTTAGAGGTTGAATTTTGCTCTTCCCAGGATGTTCTAATGCCTAGCGTCTGTGACCTTATTTGGAAATTGGATCTTTAAAGATGCTTGGGATAAGATGAGGTTATTGGGGTAGGCCCTAATCCAATATTACTTTGTCCTTATAAAAAAAGTGGAGAACACCACGTGAAGATGAAGGGAAAGATTGAGATGATTCATCTTCTAACCAAAGAATGCCAAAGGTGGCCAACAACCCCCCCCCAAGTTAGAAGAAGCATGGAACAGACTCTCCTCCACTCTCCTCACAAGGAAACACTCAACTTGATATCTTGAGTTTAAACCTTCAGAGTTATGGCACACATTTCCAATCTTTAAGCCTCTAACTGTGATGCTCAGCTCTGTCGGCTCCTGCCACCTTTCCACAAGAATAAAGCAGGTCATTAAGTGAGCACACATTCAGTGTTAAAGATACACTGAGAAATTCCCTGTGTGGCAGCTGTGAGAACTTGAGGCCTAGAGACAGACACTGAGGATGTCCTGGGATTCCTACAGCATGGAGACTAGGGACCTGAATACTTAAACATTTAAAGTTGTGATTCTAGACTCAAAGAATGTATAACATTATGTTTATATATTTGGATATGTGTGCTCAGAGATTATTAATATTTATGAATATATGCACAACTAAATTTATGCAAATAGGAATATATGGGTATTGTTAAAGGTGCTTAGGTAGGTATAGATATGGATGTGTGTTCATATAAATTCAGATGCACATATATATCTAATTCTTACCATATGCATGCTTACATATGTACAAACAGCTCTATATAAGAATTACCATACATTTAATGATACATATTTGAATGCGGAAGAGGGAGTAAGTACTCTGCATTCACAGACTTCTGTCCCTCACAGCTAGAAATAAAATCATCTGAAAGGCAGCTCAAAAAGATGAAATTACTCTCCCGGACAGGCACACAAGGAAATCAGTTTTATTTTTAATGTTTTGAAGTCATAAGAGTTATTTCTGCCACTGTATCACTTGGTTGTTTTTCTTTATTCCATTTTCAGTGTTTGTCTTTGATGCCTTCGGGGCAAGGACATTTGTATTGTATCCACACAGCCCCTTCACAATAAGTCAGCTCTCTCAGGACGGCACACAAAGCCTGTCAGCAAGCACTACCATTAAAAAGATTATGTGGGCTGCTCTGCTGGCTCCAACATTTTGAAAGCCCTAAAGTGCTACAGCCCATTACCTACGCAATTAGATAGAGGTTTCTCGTGGAGACCACTGCCTTGAGTGGTCCTAGTACCAAAAGAGTCTGGCCTCCACATTTTCACACTAAGCAGTTTGCTTTGGAGTAAAGAGATATCCTGAATCAGTGAATGTGACAAACAGAAGAAGGGACAATAAGAAATGATTACTCAATTCTAGGGCACACGTAAGAGTTCCACCTGTAGAGTATCTATGCAATGTCCCAGGTAGGTTTTCACCCAATCACTTTAGAGGATACCTTCTTACATTGGAAAACTCCATGCTACCTAAGCATTATCCTTCTTGCACCGCAGAAAAATTAACTGAGACTCGGGATTTCTGTCTTTGTGGACATCTATAAATAAGAATCATGCCCCATAATGAGGCCCGTCTGACGGGCGGCACTATTTTCAATCTACCATGCTGAGACTGTAAGACATATAATTGAAATCTGTTGTGATAAGTCTTTTCTGTTTAGAAGTTCATGCCTTCTGTTCTCCTGAAGCAGCTGACCCAGCCTGTGCTACTGTCACAGTTCTCAAGAGTAAGGCAGCAGGCCCATCCTTCAGCAGCTGCTGACAATGGGACTTTCCTCCCTGATACTCTATCCACAGCCACTGTGGACAAGTGGGTGCCCATGACAGCAACTTCAGGTGGGATTACAGTCAAGAAAGAAGTCAGTAACATTAAGATACCCTTCAAAATAAGGCAGTGTCTGTTTAGGGGTGTGTGTGTGTGTGTGTGTGTCTGTGTGTTGTACTTGAGATTGTATTCAGGATTCCATCATGCGGGCTAGGCAAATTGGGCTAAGTCACAGTCCAAGGTCAATTTAGGCAAATAAATTCCAGACTTGGGTTGAAAGTCTTCAAAACCAACAAACGTATGATTTTACCTTCATGTAAATGTTATTTGCACTCTCTCTCTCTCTCTCTTACACACACACACACACACACACACACACACACACACACACACACACACAAGTTGACCTTGAATTTAGGCAAAGGATTAGATAAACAATATCATCTTAAGATTTGATACCATAGGGGTTGGGGATTTAGCTCAGTGGTAGAGCGCTTGCCTAGGAAGCACAAGGCCCTGGGTTCGATCCCCAGTTCCAGAAAAAAAGAACCAAAAAAAAAAAAAAAAGATTTGATACCATTTTGTGCACATGGATTCACTCTGTCAGATTACAGATAATAGTCAGAAAACAGCACAGTCACAGGTAAAGGTCATTAAAAATATTCCAAAGAAACCATTTCTATGATTCAAACCACCAAATCAAAAGAGCAAAACTAAACAGGACATATTCACTGTGCAGCAACAGTGTTAAGTATCTGTTCATTAAAAAATGTGGAGGGAGAACAACATAACAAAATGCACCCTAACTTCACAGTGCTTAGTCCTACTTTAACACTGTAAAACTTACCTGACAAACAGAACTGCAAGAAGGATTGTTGTACACAAGAGTCTTTGGAAAATAACAGGGCTAGAAACACCATCGGGCTGGCCAAACTAAAGGACTTAGCTGCTAATCTGTGAGTGAGCAAAGTCCTCTCTACCAGAAATAGAATGTTAGTGAGGTGGATGTCCTTTTGCTGTTTCTGACTTCTGAGCAAAACTGGAGTGCTTTTTAACATGGGAAAGACCATACTTGTTGAAATAATGGCTTAGAAAATGAAAAATTAGAAAAATTAAAATAAGAACTTGATGCCAGGATGACTTTATTTTATTTTTTGAGAGGGAGAATGTGGGTGGCAGGAAGCAGGCTGCCCAATGTAATTCTTTAAAAATACATTTAGACTAAAGATAGTTTGTTGGACAAGCAAGTTTTCAAAGGCAGTTGCCAAATGTTAATGGAATTCTCCAAGAAACAATAAATACTTTGCTTGTCAGAAGTCAAGATATACCAGTGGGGATACTTGAAGCAGTGATTTCTATGTTCTTCTATGAAGAACAGGCAGGTTCTTCATCTTTAAAATGAATTGTTTGAAAGATATGCACAGTGGAACAATTAAAATGTTGAGTTTATTATTTATTTTATTATATTTAAAAATATAATCAATACCTATGGATTTTGAAGAGGGGGTAAAAACTAGAAGATCTATTGGGTTGCTTCCTCAGTGTAGAAAGTATACAAAATATTGAAAATTAAGCAAGATGCTTTACAACAGCAGATTAGCAAGAAAAATGACAACAGAGAGGGTCTGTGGCTTATTGGTAGAGTATGTGCCTAGCATGTGCAAGTCTCTGGGTTCAATTGCGAGCACAGGTAAAACCTAAGCAGATAGCTTCCTAACAAGGATTTTTCTTGAATGTTTTAAAAAGGATACCAATTATACAATTTGCCTAGGTGCAGTATTCAAAGATTCAAGTCATTACCCTGTTTGCTATGAATCATAATACAAAGAGACACTGGATAATAATGGTGTCGATTCATTTTTATTCTCTTTTTAAAACACAATCTTTTCAGGTTTAATTTCTTGTAATGTCATCTATTTTTTACAACAAATCTATGAATGATGTGTTTTCTATTCTCTCTCTTAAAATCTAAGATGAGATTGAACCAGCTTACCTGTCTTATTAAACTAATAAACAGAAAAGGCCAGGTTTGAACCTAGGGTTATCTGCTTCTATAATCTGCATGTTCACATGTATATATCCTCCTCCCCCCAGAGAGAGGGAAGTTTAGCAATCTAAGGAACAGAATAGTGATGCATTCACAACTCTTCCATTGGCAAAAAAATTAAAATTTCTGAACCAGGGTTAATAAATTCAGAAGCAAAAATCTAATGAAAGGTTTGTACCTTGAACACAGTAAAGGGCCAACAGAAAAGACACAGCCTAGCAGCCTAGCAACAAAACCATCCAAAAAATCGATGCTCAACGATCTGTTGCCATTTTATGACTCTTCAGTTGCACACCAGTAGGTGAGTCAGCTTTTGGGCTTGTGGGCAAGCAAAGCGCTCTAATTCTGAAAATGAGCAGAAGCTCAACCAACGGGTTAAGGACGTTATGAGAGGGAAACAAAATGAAGGTATCTCTTCAACAACGCAGACATGGGGAGAATGATTTAGGGCCATTGACACTCCCAGAGTATTTTAAGACAATATTGTTATACCTGATTCTGCTTTTAAAAATGCAAACAAGTATGTACAGAGGACAACTGAAATCTCACAGTGAGAACATTCTGGCTACCGTAGTTAAGTTCTAAGGGAAAATTAAAGCTACACATATCTTCCGATTACTTTTCGTTTCTGGATCCAGACCTATAGGCACTCATGACTGAATTTCTGACAGAGTAAACTAGCTTAAAATGCCATTGCGAAACTGCAGTGCAAGGGCAATACTAGCAATAGGTATCACTGTGTGGTTTAGATGTGGGGAGTCCTGAACACATTCCTCTGTGGACCCCCAGTTGGCTGTGCTATTAAGAGGTGAGTGGATCACCTAAAGACTATACATGTACTGACCCTGGACTCTGACCCCATAGGTAGCAATGAATATCCTAGTAAGAGCACCAGTGGAAGGGGAAGCCCTGGGTCCTGCTAAGACTGAACCCCCAGTGAACTAGTCTATGGGGGGAGGGCGGCAATGGGGGGAGGGTTGGGAGGGGAACACCCATAAGGAAGGGGAGGGGGGAGGGGGATGTTTGCCCGGAAACCGGGAAAGGGAATAACACTCGAAATGTATATAAGAAATACTCAAGTTAATAAAAAAAAAAAAAAGAGGTGAGTGGATCAAAACTTTCAAACAAAGATTTATCCTGTCTATAAGAAATGCAGAGACTGAGGCCAACCAACAACTGGACAACTTGAGACCCGTCACATGGGAAAGCATCTGTCCCTAACACTATTTTTTTTATTAACTTGAGTATTTCTTATATACATTTCGAGTGTTATTCCCTTTCCCGGTTTCCGAGGAAACATCCCCCTCCCCCCTCCCCTTCCTTATGGGTGTTCCCCTCCCCCCATTGCCGCCCTCCCCCCAACAGTCTAGTTCACTGTGTCCCTAACACTATTAATGATACACTGTTATGCTTGCAGAAAGGAGCAAGTTGTCCTCTGAGAGGCTCTATCTGGCAGCTAACTCAGATAGATACAGACACCCACAACCAAATAGTGGATGGAGTTTGGGAACTCTTATGGGAGAATAGGAAGAAGGATTGTAGGCCCCTAAAGGAATAGGAGCTCCAAGGGGACTACCAACAGAATCAATTAACCAGGACACTTGTGGCTCTCAGAGTCTGAACTACCAACCAAAGAACATAGAGGGGCTGGACCTAGGCCTCCCTGCAACTGCATGTAGCAAATGAAGCTTAGTCTTCATGTGGGTCCTGAGCAACTAGAATGGGGACTGTCCCAAAGCTTTTGCCTGTATCTGGGGTATGTTCTTCTTGCTGGACTGCCTTGTCTAGCCTCAGTGAGAGCAGCACCTAGCCACACAGAGACTTGAAGTGCCAGGTTGGAGAGGATACACAAAGGGGTCCCATTTGTTCAGAGGATAAGGGAATGGGAGAAGGATTGTGGGAAAGGTTGTCCCAGAAGGGGACACCGAATGGGACATAATGTGATTAAGTAAAAATAAATAAATTAAATTTTGCAAAGGAGTGGATCATGAATGGGATAACCTTGTTATAAATGGATTAACCTACAGAAGAATTAACAGTGGAGTGGATTGTTAGGTGGTGGACCATAAGGAGGATGTACCTCTCACTTTTGAAAATCATGCATTATCCCATGATACTTTCCTTATTACTTCTCTAAGTCATCATGGGGAGACCAGTTTTGTGCCACTATCAGTTCCTCATATGATGCTCTGCCTCTCCAGGGACCCAGAGTGATGGAGCCAAATAGACTTGGTGTGAATCCTGAGAAACTGAGACCTAATTAAATATATGAGTTTTAATTTGATGTGCCTTGATTTTTCTTTCATGACAATGACAGATAACAAACTAACAGTAACACAAATCTTCAGTTTAACTTTGTTACAAAAACATAATAGCCTCAGATGAGGTATTTGTATCAAACAGGAGTTAAGCATAGATAGCGTTATGTTTTACTTGAATATATTGATGTCTGTCCTTCACATGATCCAATATTCAGCATTAACACAGCTTCAAACTGGTCATAATTAAGTAATTAATATGAATTTTGAGTGTTAGACTTGCACACTGTAGATTGCAAGAATTAAAAATATTAAAACCAACAAATCTGATCTCTCTGTTGCACTCATTTCTGAGGAAAATTATAATATTGATTTCCCCATTATGAAGTAAGTTTTTGAAAAAGAATGAGTGGTAGATCTATTACTTTTTCAATCCTCTGCAGACCCCAATGCAGAGATGCAGATACATGTGATGAAACAAACAAACAAACAAGCCACCTGGCAAAGTTTTATCATTAACTCAGGTGATGGGGGCTAACCTCCCTTTTAAGCC
Organism: Rattus norvegicus; assembly: GCF_021556685.1. Lineage (NCBI taxonomy): Eukaryota > Metazoa > Chordata > Mammalia > Rodentia > Muridae > Rattus > Rattus norvegicus. Next base: position 158,491,267 of record NC_141534.1, on the reverse strand, counting down.
ACACATTTGGCATATACCTATTTTTGTTTGCATGTGTTCCTTGTCTATTAAAATTTTCTTCATGCACAGCCCATATTTGGCCACCTTATTTCAAAATTGCTTTCAATTTCTGGAAAATATCCACTAAGTTTTCAAGACTCAGGTCAAGTTCCTTTTCTCTAGTGTGGGAAAGTCTTTTGTCTGCCAAGTACCTTGTATGCCCTACTTGATCAAGTACTCAGAATGCTTTCCTGTCACAGTAAGATTATGTCTTGAATTTTACTTCCTAGCTCTGTCTATACACTAGATGCCACATAGAAAGTGTAAGTGAAATGAGTTTTAAAGGGAAATGCAAATCAAAACGACCCTGAGATTTCACCTCACACCAGTGAGAATGGCTAAGATTAGAAACTCAGGTGACAGCAAATGCTGACGAGGATGTGGAGAAAGAGGAACACTCCTCCATTGTTGGTGGGATTGCACACTGGTACAACCATTCTGGAAATCAGTCTGGAGGTTCCTCAGAAAATTGGACATTGAACTACCTGAGGACCCAGCTATATCTCTCTTTGGCATATACCCAAAAGATGCCCCAACATATAACAAAGACACTTGCTCCACTATGTTTCTAGCAGCCTTATTTATAATAGCCAGAAGCTGGAAAGAGATGCCCTTCAACAGAGGAATGGATACAGAAAATGTGGTACATCTACACAATGGAATATTACTCAGCTATCAAAAACAATGACTTTATGAAATTCATAGGCAAATGGATGGAACTGGAATATATCATCCTGAGTGAGATAACCCAATCACAGAAAAACACACATGGTATGCACTCATTGATAAGTGGCTATTAGCTCAAATGCTTGAATTACCCTAGATGCGCAGAACACATGAAACTCAAGAAGGATGACCAAAATGCGAATGCTTCACTCCTTCTTTAAAAGGGGAACAAGAATACCCTTGGCAGGGAATAGGGAGACAAAGTTTAGAACAGAGGCTGAAGGAACGCCCATTCAGAACCTGCCCCACATGTGGCCCATACATATACAGCCACCAAACTATATAAGATGGATGAAGTAAAGAAGTGCAGGCCAACAGGAACCGGATGTAGATCTCTCCTGAGAGATACAGCCAGAAAACAGCAAATACATAAGCGAATGCCATCATTAAACCAGTGAACTGAGAAAGGGACCCCCATTGAAGGATTCTTAGAAAGGACTGAAAGAGCTTGAAGGGGCTCGAGTCCCCATATGAACAACAATGCCAACCAACCAGAGCTTCCAGGGACTAAGCCACTACCCAAGGAATATACATGGACTGACCCTGGGCTCCAACCTCATAGGTAGCAATGAATAGCCTAGTAAGAGCACCAGTGAAAGGGGAAGCCATTGGTCTTGCCAAGACTGAACCACCAGTGAACATGATTGTTGGGGGGAGGGCGGTAATGGGGGGAGGGTGGGGAGGGGAGCACGCATGGAAAAGGGGAGGGGGAGGAGTTAGGGGGATGTTGGCCTGGAAACTGGGAAAGAAAATAACAATCGAAATGTAAATAAGAAATACCCAAGTTAATAAAGATGAAAAAAAATGTTGAACTGGGCATTCACAGACTCTGTTGACTAGTCTCCCTATAATTCCTCATAAGAGAAACATACTTTTGTGGTGGATGGATGTGAATACAAGGGTCACGAATGACCAAAGTGTGAAGAAGTGAGTACGTAATGTTTATTCACAAATAAGACATCACTCTTCTGCTACCTATGATTCATGAATATTGTGGAAGATGGGATGGGAATATAGAAAATCGAAATGTTCAGGGTGGTTGGTTCAAATCTGTCTTAAGGACATGACAGGCATTAGCATTCATGGACTTGCAGTAGCTGTGGTTGCCTCCACAAGACCTTAAATATGGTTATGATCAATGATCAACTTCCAATTGAGCACCAGCTACATAGAACCAAAGGCAAACTTACTTGTCTTAATGAAATTCATACTCTAAGGATGATATAAGTAGAAAAATCTTACAATCACGACTTCCAAGGTGTAAGAAGCATGAAAAGGCAGTTGTTGTAGAGTTTCTGATGGGAGAGAAATTAAGTGCTCACTGGGGTAAGCATTTCAGAGTGAAAGAAGAAAATATATCTATATAACTAAACAGTTAATATATTTATGTTGTATCTGAGGGGCAATAATACAGCCATAAAATCCTGAGGACCAGATCTTTGGGTTCTCATCTAAGCCTTGTGGCTGTCCCTTAGCTGTTTAAGTATGTCTTTTTACAATAGATGCCATATTAAGGCCATGTGCCTAATTCAGTTTATGATCACCTCCAGAAAAGATGCTCTGTGTCCTCCTGATAATTTCCAGCATGCACCCAGCTCTGATTCTTTACAGTGCCTCATAGTTTCATGTATGCACACATCCATATGGATACATATAGATCAATACAACACACACACGTTTGGTTTTGTGCTGTCCATTTTTTTCTTCCCCAGTGTTATAAGTGCTATAATGACCTAGGTGATGCCCTTTGCACATGACACCACAAGTTGTATGACCCCAGGGTAAACTTTATGAGAAACATCTTCCTTATTAAATAGGGCTACATACATATAATAGTAATAATTTTTTACAGTTTTGAAATTACTTCTCAATTTTTCTCTAACTCTTATGTATGGTAGTAATATTGTCTACAGCATAAGGGGCTGGTAACACATAATATTTTCATTCATACTTAGTCAAAAGGCCCAATGGATTGCCATACCTAGTAAACACAAAATAAAGATGAAAAAGTTAATAAGAAAAACATTTTCGAGAGAATTGAACTATGTTTCTATTCTCATTCCCTCACAGGGAAAAGAGGAGTACATTTCCCCCAAGTTTAGTGGATGAGATAGTATAATAACCGTCCAATGGGACTTTCTGAACAAAAATCTCAATACAGAGACTCTTCAATTTAATTTAGAGTGAAAGAGAAATGGGGCTTGGGGAAACTTCCTGATTCAAAGCCATTGGAAGACAAAGAATGCCTGTGATTCCTTCTCTCTGCACCTTATAAATTGGAGAACAGCACATAGAGAACATAGAAAGCACCAAGTCTGTCTGTGGACTGATACCACCTGGAAATCAAAGTCTCCTCACAGACACACATTCAAGTCTGTCTGGAATCCTAGACTTGAGAATGGGGTGGAGTGGTTAGCAATATGGTATCTTTTCTGCATAGTGCTTTACAAACTTACCATTCACGATTGTATTTTCATCACACCTTAACCGAACGGACTACGAACTACTTCATACTGTGTTTGCTGACTAATTACACCATGTTTCTCTTACTCTGCCTCCCACCCTCCAACACAGACTCTCACCTGGAGACAAGGATTAGAAACCAGCCAAGCCTGAGCTTCCTTATAGGGAACTCACTGCATGGCAACGTTAGTAACTTCCTATCTTACTAAAGTCTGACACCCAGTAAGTAGTTCCTACTCCCCTTGGTTCTGACTTCCACACCTCTGGGAATTTTTTTTCTGCTATAATATTTAAGTTTTGTCATTTATCTAACCAAACAGATGCTGAGTGACTACTCTGTGACACTTGGTATTACAGGTCCTTGGGTATACTGGTAAACAAAGTAAATGTTCTACCTGCTTGAAGCTCAGGTTTAGGGCCGACAAATGAGTTTTTTACTCAATTCATGGCAGCATCGCATGTAACGAGGAAAATCAATGTCCCAAAATAAATAAAAGGAAAAAATCATGTGAAGAAAAGGTGTTGTAGGTCATGAAAAATAGAAAGTACAAAAATCCTGGGCTGGATCATGCTGAGGATTCACCAGCAATAGTAATGGAGCCAAGATGGTTGAAGTGCCATGCATAAGGAGAAGCGGAAAAGCAATGAAGAAATGAAGGCAGCCAGAGGCACGTAGACTAGAGCAAGTTTGTGGTGTTTTATTAAGCAAAAAGGATACTAATGATTGGCTCACACAAAGGGTTAATAAAATCTCATTTATATTTGAAAATTGTGGATGCCATTGAATGATGCCCATCAGAAGGCACAGAGTGAGAGGAGACGCTTGTCTAAACATGAGTAGGCTAGTGTGGGTGAGAGAGGATGGAGGTTTGAATTTTCAGCATGAACTAGGTTAGTAAATGGACTGACACACTTGTTAATAAACTAGATACAAGAGCAGAAGAAATTAGGGCTAGCATATATCTTTGACCTAAGCAACTGGGAATTATTTAGTGATCTAGGAAAGCCCCTGGGAAGAGTTACTTTTAGAGAGAAAAATTAAAAGTTGAGTTCTCTATCTGTTAATTAATGCTATAATGATCATGTATAACATACAACTTATATGGCTTGAAGGTATCTAGAGAAGTTCATACGCTGTAAACTGAGTCCATGGTATGGTTATGCTGGACCTTTAAGAGGTGAAGCCTATTAGAAGAGGATCTGGTCACAGAAGACATAATTCTATGGAGGGATTAATAAATAGTTTTGGGTTTGGGTTTTTTTCTCTTGAAGGTTGGTTATTAGAAGTGAACCTGGCTCCTTCCCAAACATCTCATCTGATGAGCCCCTTGGGGAATCACTCATCCTAACACCATGATGCCATATACACGATGCCTTAAATAGTTGAGCAGATGCCATCCATGTTCTTCACTCACATACTGTGAACAGATAAGCCTCCTAACAAACCTTCATAGCCATTACTTCATAGAATATTTAGTCTTTAGTATTTTAATGAAGCAATAGGAAACAGGTGAAGACAAGAGACAACATAGGTATGACATTCAAAGCTAGAAGACCAGAGGAAATTGTCTAGGAAAGGAAGAGAGCAGAGAAAACAGTAAGGATTTGGGAACTCTGTACTTTAGAGGTTAAAAAGAAAGTATTGAAAACCTCTATAACATCTCTTTCTCTCTCTCTTTTTCTCTCTTGACTTATTTACTCCCATGTCATCACAGATCAATCTTGAGAGCACATTACAGGAAAAGCAAAATAGCTTCTTCCTGGAAAAACAGGAGCTATTGTTGATGAAAATGAACTGGCATTGCTAGGACTTGGGAATCAAGGAAGGATAAATAAACCAGATGCTCCAAATTGTGTTTTGAAAAATTGCCTGATAGAGTTAATGGTCCACTATGTATCGGACATAGATCTAAACCCATACTGATCTCTCTCTCCTTCCCTCTTCCTCCTTCTTCACACTCTTCTCTCTATTTATCTCTGATATGTGTGTGCGTGAGCGTGTGTGTACATGGGCATGTGGGTGTGTATGCATACACATGCATGTGCTTGAAATTGTTTGTGAGGGCCAGAAGCCAAGCCTGAATGTCATTTGTAAGGAGACATCATCATCGATTTTTTGGCACAGGACTGATCACTGGAACCGGCAGTCCTTCACTAAGATAGGCTGGTTACTCAACAGGTTCTAGGAGGGTCTGACGAATTTTCTTAAGAGTTTCAGGAGAAAGTTCTCATTAAAAGTTTTAAAAGTTGTAAATTACAGTAATGAGGGCCTGCACCAACTAAAGTTAATCAGAGAAGTAGGCATGATTCCTCCGTGAATGGTGTACAGTGTCTTTGCCGAATGAATAGAGACTAATTTCTAAGTGCTGGAAGGAAATTTTAGAAGGGAGTGATTGAGTTTCATGAACCTATTGGTGGGCTGCCAAACACTTTACTCTCATATTCGGTTTCTAAGGATTCATCCAAAGTATAACCTCCTGAAGTCACCTCTAATCGGGCCACTGGGAAATTACCACTGCCAGACTTGATGAAACCATTTTGAACACTCTGTTCAGTAACAAGCTGGGGCAGAAGTGTGGAAGACATGCAATGAAGCAGAGGGTTATACCACTGAGTTACTTAAAGCAGCAGGACGGCCCATGAAACAGGAGGTAATCTTTCATTAGCAAAGGGAAATGCACCCCTCAACACGGTAGCTTCCTATTAAGCAAATAAGAGAACTGTTAAGTTTCAATCTGCATTTGGGAAAAGATACTGTGAAAAATCACGTGCATTTTGTGGTAAAACAACTTTCCTGCAGTAGCTCTTTCTGCACACCACTGCCTCAAAGTCAGAGAGGAAACACCTGTCGGAGAAAGGCATGTCAAAGAAGAAGATCAGTGAAGGTTTCTGAAGAGAAGATTCATAACACAGGACTTAGATTTGAATGTCTAGAAGACTCGCAACATTGATCACCTTTGGTTAACTGTTCAGGCTATTTATGTAGAATATTGATTTAAATTTGAAAAATTATCACGGAAGGGTGTCACTGAAAGATTATACACTTGAATACAATTTTACAACAGAGGGTGGTGCCTCTGTGTATTTAAAGTCATCAACAGATGGCATATAATCTAGAAGGTGTTTGTTGCGTGAAATAAGTTGAAGTCATGTAGCACTTCTTTTGCTAAACATACATTGTGTGTGTGTGTGTTTGTGTGCATGTGCATATGTACGTGTGTGTGTGTGACTACTTATTTCAACTTTTTCAAAAACATTTTGTTTTTATAAATGTTGGTACTCATTTACTTTATATGACTGATTATGCTTTCAGTGTTGACTATAGTTTTCAAATTTTTTTCAGCAGAAAATGATGACATTTAAATATTTTACTATTAATTCTGTTAACATTTGTTTGTAATTATTTACTTTTGGATAAGTCATTAAACATTATGCAAACTTCCAACACAATGTACTGTATGTAATTTAATGACTTACATTGGTTTTGTTCCATTTCGGTACATTTATTTCATTCCCTCAATTTTAAAGTATTCATTCAATACATTAATCTCAGACACTTATTCTTAGAGCTAAACAGAATGTTACACAGATATTTTGAAATTTCTTTTAGTCATTCTTTTCTTCCTTAGGCTGTCTTTCCTATCACAAACAGTGGTGAAGTGAGCATAGGACAGTTTTTCAGAAGCAGATATAGTAAAACACAGGCTAAAGCATTAGAAAAGCTGAAGATACTTTAGTACTGTTCTTCAAGGCAATGGAGAATTTTCAACTCAACTAGCTTCTTGGGTCTCAGGAAGAGGTCCCTTCACAAGGCATTATGTGTCATCTTGGAATTGGTTTTTATGGTGAGAAAAATGATTCATGAAAGTAGTATTTACAATGAAACTATTCAACTCTCTGATTTATTTAATATTTAACATCATATGATGTATGATCAGTTTACTGGGATTATTTTCTCTATTTTGTGGCTTTATTTTTCACTGTTAATGGTATTTTTAGCACACAAAAGAACCTCAAAACAAACAAAACAAGCATATATATATACATAGATATGTATATATATATATATATTAGGTTAGACAAGCCTAGAGCTTGCACTTCTCCCCCAGTCTTCTAAGAAGAGCATTTTCTGGCATGGAACAACCCTGTCCCAATCCCCCTCTATTTCAATAGCTCCCTTTTCTGTACTAACTGATAAAGCCTTCTTTGCCTAATGCAATCTTTTTTTTTTTGTGCAAGTTTTTGCTTTTCTTTAGCTGTTTCGTGGCATCTCATAAGAAGATGAGAGATAGTATTTTCTAAACATAAAAAAGTTTAAAGTCATTTTCCTCACCTGAACTGAGAATAGTTCCACTATGTATATCCGGTACAATTGTCTTTATAAATAATGTCTATATTCTAATTTAATTTTTCATTTAGAACTATATGACCTATTAAATGTAGCAGGTGGTTTTGAAATAAAATATATGTTGAGTGAATATCTAATTAGTTTTTGTATGTGAGTTTTAAATAAAGGGCATCTACCTTTTGGACATGGATACATACTCAGGCACAGATGTCCTAATATATCCATTAAATAATTATGTAACACATAAATTTAAAGTGTAAATCTCTTCTACCTATGGTTGGCAGCAATCATATCAGTGAAAATGATTTAGGCCTGAAGAAATTTATAGTTGTAATGTTTCCCATGGCAACACCTTTTCTTTTAAAGCATTAGAAATGCTATAAGGGAAGCATTTGACTTTGTTAATATTCACAGTCATCTAAAGACTCGATGTGTTAGTCATAAAACTTTAAATAAAAATCCCAACTTTGTTGTGAACAGTGCATTTTAAAATTTTGCATTTTAAATGTTAAAATAGTTATGCTCAGAATTATTTTATTCATGGAGTCATTGATCATATGGGCTTAGCCTTAATAGCATTTAAGTATTGTGAGAGAAAGATGATGGTGGCGTTGTCTCCACAGGCAGAATGAGAGAGTGACTTAAGCCATTATTTCTGAATAAAATTAGCAAGTATAATCAAACAACTCTCTCGCTCATCATGTTATAAGGCAAAGGACAGTGGGGGTTATAACAGCAATATTTGTACTTTAATCTTCATGTGAAAACCATTTGTTCTGAGTTCTAAGAAAGAGCTAGTTTACAGATCTTTTAATGATATAAGATCAACTATTAGCCCAGAGAAAATCTTAAGCCTTGTAAGCATATATTTTAGATCTGAAAGTTATCAGAAATTAACAGTGCACTTCCAGGAGAAATCCAATGGCTAAGCATCAGCAGAGTTTATCACATGTCCTCAATTCCTCCACTAGAAAGAAAATGCTTGGTGGGAGTGGAAAATGGCAACTTAGCCATATTGATTTCTGAAAAGAATGTTTTCCTGGCCTAACATATAGTTTGGTCTTTTGTTTCATATTCTCTTTATTTAATCCCAGTAAAAGTTTTCATTGCATATACACTTAAGCAGATCCCCTTATTCACAAGGGAATAATTTTAACTCAAAGGCATTGAAAGAAATAACATTAAAGAAAAAATACAGTTCTTTGAGACCTCATGCCAAAGTTAAATTGCCATTTGTGCTTACTAACAGTCAAAGCATTGTTCAGAATGGCCCTTCACAGAAAAACAGGTCCACCTCCCACTTGGAATTCAGAGCCCAGAAGACAATCTTGACAAGGTAAATGGGGCCCTGCAGTCAGAAACACATTTGCACTTGCATTAAAAGATCAATGTACCTTTTAATTTACAGCATGGCAAGAAATGGAAAAGACGTATGGTATCTTTTCATGCAATAAATGGTGGGCCCCAGCAACCAATCCAGCACACAAACCTTGTACTTGGTTTCCTTTGGTGATGCGGTAAACTGCTCATAAACAACTGAATTATGGAGAACTCCAAACTCGTTTAACCTCAACATTCAAATTAAGTAGCGGTCAGTCAAGCTTTTTAGAGCAATATTGCTAGAATAGCTACACAGTGATAAAGAATAACACAGCGTATGTGGTCTCTATGCAAGGATTAATGACAATCTATTTAACTTTCAATTAAAATCTTCATTCATGTTACAGGTACTAGGTGCTCAAACCAGGAAACTGTTGGCCTCTGTGAATAAAAATCAAGCTGTAAGGATAATCAACTTGCAAAATGAGAAATTTCTCAGTGTTTCTGTGGTGGGATAGGTCATTTTGGCTATGTTGGTATCAGAAAGAAAGTAGAGGCAGAGAGGAGAGCCAGAGGAGATAGTAAAACAACAGCAAAGAATCATTACATAAAATGGAAAGGCTGGTTAAACATATTTCTGTTAAATATCCAGTAAGCTCTGTGTCTGTTATGTAGCCTATTTGCTTGTCTAGTTGATTTTTACCTAAGCCGGATGACAAATCTTTCCTAAAAGAACTCACTGAACAACTTTAACTAAATAAAATCATGTTAAGTGTAGAAATTAGTTTTGGACCCAATGCAACAGGGGAGAGGCTTTGAATTTTGTTTTGAGTCAATTTGTTGTCCAGATCAATGTTGCGTTCATAGCAGAGTGTCAGAAAGGGCTCTCTCCTCTAGAGGGTTTCCTCTACAGCCTTGCATCTCAGGCTGTTCTTTTCGCCCCACTTCAGTTCCAGACTTGACTCCTGTCCCATTTCTCTGTCTCAGTTCCTGTCAGTTACAACCCAGATTTTGGGTACAAACTCTACTTGTGTTTTATTATCAGTTAAAGATTTTTCTAAATTCTTCTAATACAGTCTTGGCCAAGGGAAAAAAATCATACAACTACTGTGCTAACTTTTAAAATGTTAAAGTTAGCAGATTGCTTAGCTCCCTAATTTACACTGTTGGGACTTGTCTTTCTTATGTATTATTATGGGCTGCTAGGAAACCAGGCAACAAACGGATGGACAGAAAAGGAAAGTATAAAGTCACTTTGCAAGATGGCTGCTTCTGATTTGGAATATTACCTATGGCCTTGTGGAGAGGCAATGCTGAAGCAGCTTTTAGGGAGAGGATACAGACGATGGTCAAAATGGGAAAGGAAGGCATTTCAAAGGCGGGACAAGGATGAGCAAAGGCTCAGAGGCAGATCAGAAGATACAAGAAGGGGATAGTAACACAAAGGGTAAAACCAATATCTATGGCTGAAGAAGAGGCAGAACGCAGAAGGCATAGGATATTGTAGTGAGAATTTTAAATTCTTACCTAGAAACGATAAAGAGCCACTAGATATTTATGAGCAAGATAGAACCAGTAATAAAGCAGGGGGTTTTCAGAAAGCTGGCCAAAAGCATGCAGACATAGAGTGATTGGCAAGGAGTCAATTGTAGTAGTAGGTCAGAGGAAATTTCACAGAAACAAGAACTTTATAATAATGGTGGCAGAGATTTTAAAGAGTGGACTGGTTATATAGTAAATTGCTTTGATATGGTGGGTGACTTAATAAAGACAGCAAAGCAAAGGGAGCCAAAATAAATTGACTTTGAGTTTGACTTTGGATGACAGAGGCAACCATTAACATAAATGGAAACTGGTGTAAAGGAGGCTTCATGCTGTTAGTTTTCAATATATTCAGGGATCTATTTCCATATATTAAGTATTAAGTAAACGGAAGGAGAACTATATCCATATAAACAATGTTGAACATGTTTGTAAGTCTTAGTCACAAGGCAGTTTTTAACTCAGTTTAGACATAAATGAATATGTATAGCACTAGACAGAAAACACAGTTGCAAAAACCATGCATATCATGTAGATTACATGTGGCACTACCCATACATATCACACATGTGCTTACATGCAAAAGATAAGTAAATAGGCTTCATTTTAAATTAAGGAATATTAAACAAATAATCTTCAATTAGAAAATATTGTTGCCAAAGAACTGAAGATTAGAACATGTGAAATACCATGGGGGTTAACTTAGAAACACATTAATGAGCTCACTGATGGTTTTGTTTGTTGAACTTTCAGCCAATTATGGTAACTATTACAAATACTTCCAAGAAATTTTAATTCTTATCCTGAAAAAATATTCAATTTTCTGACTAAACCTTAAGAAATAACAAACCAGAGCAATTGACAAATCACCAAATAACTGACATGGTACGCACTCACTGATAAGTGGATATCAGACCCAAAGCTCACAATACCCAAGATACAATTCACAGAGTATATGAAACTCAGGAAGAAAAAAGATCAAAGTATGGATTCTTCAGTCCTTCTTAGAAGGAGGAACAAGATACTCACAGGAGGAAATATGGAGAAAAAATGTGGAGCAGACTGAAGGAAAGGCCACCCAGAGACTGCCCCCCCTGGTGATCCATCCTTTATACAGTCACCAAACACAGACACTATTGGGGATGCCAAGAAGTACAAGCTGACAGAACCTGATATAGCTGTCTCCTGAGAGGTTCTGCTAGAGCATGACAAATACAGAGGTAGATGCTCTTGCAGCCAATCGCTGAACTGAGAACGGGGTCGTCAATGGAGGGGTTAGAGAAAGGACTGAAGGAGCTGAAGGGGTTTGCAAGAACAGCAGTATTAACCAACCAGACCCCCAAGAGCTCCCGGGGGCTAAACTATCAACCAAAGAGTATCAACGTGGAGTGACCCATGGCTCTAGTCGCATATGTAGCAGAGGATGGCTTTGTCAGGCATCAATGAAAGGAGATGCCCTTGGTCCTGTGAAGGCTCGATGCCCCAGTGTGGGGGGAATACTAGGGCAGATGGGAGGGTTTGGGTACATGAGGGAGCACCCTCATAGAAGAGGAGATGGGATAGGGAGTTTCTGTAGGGGAAACTGGAAAGGGGGAATAACATTTGAAATGTAAAAAAAAGGTAATAAAAGGAAAGAAAAGGAAAAAATTAAGTTTCTCCATACCTGAAAACAGACCTTTCATGTAACCTAGCTTCAACATTCCTGGCTATTTAGTCAACGTATTCCAAGTCAACACATCAGAAATACTTGATCATCACATCAGTGTTCTATGAAGGATTGTTCAAAGTAATAACTTAGGGAACCAATTAGATGTTTATCAAAATAGAAATGGATAAAGAAATTCTACATGCATACATACATACATACATACATACATACACACATACATATGAACAAAGTCATCAATACATACACACATACATATGAACAAAGTCATCATTTGGAGAAATATAGTTGAAATAATCATATTAGGTGATGTTTGTTTCTGAAACATGTATTTTCTTTCATTTTTACAGTTATAGGATTCATGGAGATACATAAAATCATATATGCTTATGATATGAAAGTAGAAACCAAACTGTCCAAAAGAGCAAGGAGGACAAATGTAGGAGTAGTGAAGAATTAAGAAAGGGGAGAGGCTGCCTTTCCTCCATTCCGACCTGAGAGTCCTGAACCATAGACAGGAACATGTTGCCTTCTGAGAGGCTTCACCTAGCACCTGACTCAGACTGACACAGACACCTAGAGCCAAACAGTGGATGGAGCTTGGAGACTCTTATGGAAGACTAGGAAGAAGGATTGTGGACCTCGAAGGAACTGCACAGGAAAGAAAACTGAGTCAACTAACCTGGACTCTTGGGGCTCTCAGACTCTGAACCACAAACCAAAAAGCATACATGAGTTGGACCTAGGCTTCCCTGCTGTTTTGTAGCAGATGTGCAGCTTGGTCCCAAACAACTGAAATGGGGGCTATTCCAAAAGCTGTTGCCTGTACACGGGATATGTTCTTCTAGCTGGGCTTCCATGTCTGGCCTCAGTGGGAGAGGAAGCTCCTAGCCTTGCAAAGATATGAAGTGCCCAGTGTGGGAGAGAATGCCCACAAGGGAACCCCACCAGCTCAGAGGAAAAAGGGGGGTATGGGATAAGGATTGTGAAAGGGGATGAATGGGGGGAAGCAATGAGTGGGCTGTCAAGTGAATAACTAAAAAATAAAATTAAATTAAAAAAAGAAGAAGAAAGGGGAGGAGGGTAGTGCTCAAAGTAATCCATATGCATGTTAACCTGGCATAAGGAAACTGTGCTACCTAACTTCTCATGGAGAAGTTTGTTTCGGCTGGGCTGCAGTGACCAGTGATTTTGATATGTGTTTAATGACAGACTTCTTTGGTTGGTTTAGACTAAGAGGAATTCTGGGAGCTTTCTGGGAAATCCACTAGAGGGCTTTCATTATAAATCTCTTTCCTTGAAATACCCCAAACACATTGAGATTTTCTTTCTTTAATTTTTGATTTCTTGGAAAACCTAAATAGATTTGATTAATTACTACTTTCTACATAGGATTATCTGTATTTTTTTTCTCAACTGACTGACAATACATAGACACCACAGATGCCTTCGATGACGAAATTTCTAACCATAAGGTAAAGGGAATTTTTCATGTTGAGAACAACATTTTTACATTTCACTAGAAATGCATGATGTGCTTCTGTGAAGTCCCCAAATGAGTTCCTTATCACATTTCCTCAGAGCTTTCTCTCTAGCTTTCCTCGTTTGACAGACAGGATCCTATTTAGAGAACTGGACCTCATCTGCAGAATACCCCACACATAGTTTAGCAATAAGAGGTGACTGGGTGATGCACTGTAGCTAGAAGAGTCAAAACAGTCCAGAGAATATGTCACATACCGTGTGCACACAGTTTCTTATCTGGTCCTATTTGACCATATAGATATCCAATGGCAAACATTAGTTTTCTAATGAATTAGCAATATTCAACTGTGTGTGCTTAGCATGTTTTCAACACAGAGCACAACTCCACTTTCACCAGTCTCTCCTCCCAAGTCACGTTTAACTGAGTTTGGCTTTCATTCTTGCCTTTCCAATTTGTTTTCTTCCTAGCAGCCAGAATTAGTTGATAAAGATAGTTGATCTTATATTTATCCTATGTTATCCCCTGCATCTATCTAACTCTAAACATTTAAATTTGATTAAGTCAGCAACTCATGAGCTGGCCTCGACTTACCTCAGCCATATGGTCTCATGTCATTCTTCATTCCACTACTTGAATACTACACAATATGAAGCTCTTTCCTATACTTGGGCTGCCATGCTTTTCTCTATACCCCAAATGCTCTCCTGTCTTGCCATGTGGCTATTGTAATTTATAATTCCAGAGTAACCTTTGTCTTCTTTGGCATACTACCTTATCTGATCCTTCTCAATATCTTACATTCCTTCCTAGATTTCCACGTTTATATTACAGATGTTTTCCTTACCTGACTATAATTTTCTTCATAGCAAGATTCATCTCATCTCTCTGTGAACCCCCGTCTACCAGTGTCATGCACACAGCAAATATTTAGTAAGTATTTGTTGAAAGATTGAAAGACCGTCAGGTTACTGTATAACTAGACAGCCATATGTTAAAGAGACTTAGTTGAATACATATAACTGCTTAGAATACTGGTGTGCTCCATTCAACAAGCATGTGGTCAAAAAGGACCAGCTAGGGAAGGTTATGCACATCGAAGAGTGGAATGCTTTCAGTTCTCTGAGTGCTCTGACTCCTCTGGCTAAGATGAATCACACAGTCGATCTACACTGACTCCAGCCCATCCCCATTAAAATCTTGGCTCAGCTCCATCCTAGAATCAATGTCGTTTTGCCTTGCAAAGTCATCAGATAAGTTGACTTTAGGTTCATTTTTTATTAGAATTTTTTGAGGAAAGAGACTTATTTATCTTCATCCTTTATGATGGATTAGAAACTTCCCTGATACAAGTATATCATACTAGAATTTTTTTCAGAGAAACTATAATTCTATAATGAAGAATTATAGTATATAAGAGTGAAGAAAGCATTATTCTTTTAGATTTAGTATATATAACTTAATTATATAAGTTCTTGAATTCTATACTTTATGTGATTCAAGCATTGGGAGAGACATCTGGAGTTCAACAACTGGAACGGTTTCTTTCCTTAAAAACCAATAGGCTATGTATAGACTAGTGGTTCTCAACCTTCTTAATACAGTTCCTCATTTTGTACTAACCACAACCATAAAATCATTTCATTGCCATTTCACAACTATAATTTTGCTACCAGTATGAATCATAATGTAAATATCTGATATGCGACCCCTGCAGAAGTCACGACCCATGGGTTGAGAGACATTGGTATAGAGAAACAAATCATACCTATACAAAAAGATCCAGTATAAAAGTGTAACTGACTCAGCACATTTGTCCACAGGCTCTATAGAACCAGCTTTCCATATGGAAATTTGTCCCTGGGATTTCCTCAGTTCAGAAGAACATCTCCATATATTATGTATGGCCTTTGGGTTACTGCCTGCATACTGGGTTAATATTCTCTCACTTTTTAGTTCCCTCCTCCATGTCATAAGACGTTATTGTCCTACCTCAGGCTCAAAGAAGAGAATAGTTCAGTGTGAAGTAAAAGAGCTGGAGGAGGCCTGATGCCAAAATAAAGAGCTAACAAATATGTTCCTGGTAAAATTACAGAGGTTGGATCATCAGCTCCCTATAGCCTTTCGGTGTTTCGCAGAGCAGCTGGAGGTCATCCAGTGACTCAGAGCAGGAAGCCAGCAAAAGAATGGCAATATTTTCCTGAGGGCTTAAATTAGCCTTTCCTTAGGGAAATGATGAATAATTGCTGTAGCTGAGTTGTATAAATAGACACATATTATTTATATAGAGTATATATATTTTAATAGAAAAAAATCTATGTTCCATTTGTTTGGCTTTCAAAAGCAAACTGCCAGTGTGATTTTAGTAGATGGATAGGGTAGACCTTCATTCACACTTGAATTATAATGTACCTGCACTTAATTCATGAGGGACCTCTAAGCATTTTTATTACCTTGCTAAAAGCCCATTACCATATTCAGTAAAAAAATTACTTCAAATAGCCTGCTATTTTCTGAGTGGTCAGTTTGCACCAGAATTTAGTCCAGATATGTAAATTGCTCACGACTCACCATAGTATCTCCAAGAACAAGCCTTGTTTTCACCTGTACTCTGTAGGTGAGAAAATCAAGGCCAATGTAGTGAAACATTTCTAGCCAAAGTTTGAGGACTAGAGAATGGCAGAGCTGAGTTTCAATCCACATGCTCTGACCTGTGAGGGATGTGGAGATAAACCTGGTAGGGTGAAGAGTGTGACACAGCAAGCTCCATCAACTCCTGATGCACTTACTGTATACAGTATATGATCTGACATGCTCCCTGCACACAGGTGAGATAACACAAAGGCCCCTCCCCCAAGGTCAGTGCGTTGTCTCTTTCCTCTGTCTTCACTGAAATCTCCCAGGGGGATTGGACCCTCCCCTACAGGCTCATGAATAAGTGGGTCAGATTTGGCTTAACATCACAGGTTGCCCCTTGATTTGCCCTTGGGTACATAAACTTACCCTTATTGGGTAAAAAGCTATATACATAAGCTTATGTAATAAACAATAACATTAGGTCTGCACTCGGATGCTGGTCTACAGAATCTGAATCTTGGGCATCTTCAGGGGCTCTGTCTCCACTCTCCCCCTACATCCTGGTCCCTGTTCCCACACTGACTTTCAGTTTATGCTTTTCCCTACTATGTACAAGCTCTTCTGGGGGGAGTGTGATACTTTTTTATTGGATATTTTATTTATTTACATTTCAAATGTTATTCCCTTTTCCGGTTTCCCCTCCGCAAACCCCCTATCGAATCCCCCATTCCCCTGCTTCTAGGAGGGTGCTCTCCCATCCATTCACTCCCACCTCACCACCGTGGCATTCCTCTTCACTGGGGCATTGAGCCTTCACAGGACCAAGGGTCTGTCCTCCTATCGATCCCAGAGAAGGCCATCCTCTGCTACATATATGGCTGGAGCCATGGGTCTCTCCATGTATACTCTTTGGTGGTTTAGTTCCTGGGAGTTCACAATTAAAAGTTTTGTTTATGTTTATTTTTTGAGACAGGATTTCTTTGTTCATCTTTGCTGTCCTGAAATTAGCTCTGTAGATCAGGCTGGCCTCAAACTTACAGAGATCCTCCTGTATCTGCCTCTCAAATGCTGGATAAAAGCATGCTAACTACCTCCTGGACTCACAATTAGATGTTTTAGGTTAATGAGCACTCATTATACTCTTATAATATCTTTTCTTTATAATCCATTTAATGTCTAATACTAAGTATGTGATTAAAAAAGCATTTTGCCTTCTCTGGGGAACAGTAATAAGTGTCATTTGCCATAAATGTAAAACCAGGCAAACATATTAGATTACCAGTTCAGCCATTTACTAGTGGAATTACCTTCATTAAATCCATGGACTTAATGAGACCAAATACATTTTAAAGGCTTTCTGAAGCATCTGTATACTATTTGAGTAATGTTGATGTCAGTGTTGTGAGTGAGATTACTGTGAGGATTTAGTCTCAGTGTTCACCCAGGTCCTTGAAGGCACATACTAGAGTCCCTAGATATCTGTGTGCATTGAAAAAGAAAAAGAAAAAGAAAAAAAAAACTCAGCTATTTTCTCTCTGTTAAAACCAGTGCAGTACTTATTGGCTACAACACATAATAGTGATATAAAAACCAAAAGAATCATATTATGAAATCCAATTTAGTATGAGTAAAGATTGTTGTGGTTGATGATTACATTTTATTTATGTGTATGTTTCTGAGTGAGGGTGTACTTGGAGGCCCGAATAAGGTGTGAAATCCCTTGTAGCTTGACTCACAACATGTGGTTGTGAGTCATCTGACACAGTGCTGGAAACTGATCTCAGGTCCTCTGTAAGAGCAACAAGCTCTCCTAACTCTTGAGCAATCTCCCTAGTAAAGATTCTCTTTATTTTTTACGTATATGAATATCAAGTTTTATGAGAGGATTTACCATGCATATCTGAAATATTAGGAAGTATTAATACACTGCCTAAGTTATAATGAGCCTGTTAAAAATCATAGAAAATATTAAGTGGTAGTTGATATTATCATTCATGGCATTCTCTTCAAACTCTCTGTATGAGAGTTTGTATGTAGAGTTCTAGTTTCTTCAACCATTTGCACAAAACACTATCAAGGACTGTCAAAGGTGCTAGTAAGCAATGGAGGTCAGAGAATTAAAGGTCTTTATAGGCAGACTATGGGATAAATTTTAGACAAATTTTGACATTAGTGTCTCTGTACAAGTCTTTTATTACCTTTTGGCCCTTTGAAAAGTTTGATTTCCACAACAGTCTCCAGGATGGGTCGTCTTCTACGTACATACAGTCGAACAATAGAGCCTGCTTCCTTGAGGGCCTCCACTGCTTTACTGTGGGAAACCTCCGACACATCAACTTCATTCACCCGCAAGATACAATCGTTGACCCTGCAAGGGAGGGAGAGGCAAGGATGAGCAGTAGATAGGAGCCCGAAGAGAGAAATTCATTATAACTGTCTACATTAGCGAGGGGGCAAGAGTGTGAGAGATTTGAAAATGCTCAAACTTGGAAAGTTCCTTATTTACAGTATGAGAAATTGTGTCAAACTCATGCTTCTTGACTGGCCAACATTCCATGCACTGATCATAATGCTTGCCAGTTCCCATTTTAGACTCTACTATGGTAGTGCAATTAGGATTGAGTAGCATACGGCATAGCTAATAGGACATGCATTTTAAGATAGCTGTCAATGATATCATCATTTTTACTGTCTTAGTTGGTTAGACAGAAAGTTATAAGGTAAAGACTTCTCAGAACTTATTGTGGCAGACTATATAGACACAACAGATGTAATTTTCTCAGTTAACTTTGAAACATTCTTAACTCACTAGATGTAAAAGTGCTATGCAATAATTGTTGAAACTCTGAAAAATGTAACAATAAAGAAGAAAAAACATGTAAAACAGTCATCCCTAGGTGTTAAGCTTATTGGCAAATTATCTTTAAATATCTAGTGGCTGGAATTTATCTCACAATATTATAAATATTGAAGCTTAAACTTAATGAAACTTGACGAGATCCTCATATAATCTTGTCTAAGACATTTACTTTAAGAGCTAAGAATTATGTGGTACTTTGTTTTTGTATTCACACAGGAAGGGATAATTTGACTTCTTTTCTAGTTAGTTTACTTTTATGGTAATTATAAGTGATAACATGAATCATGGCTAGGAGCAGGAATCACTCTTCCTATTTATTTTAATATTACCCATCTCAGCTTGTCTGTTGTTCCAAGTCAAAAATGAGGGACAGTTTTTGCCTGATCCTTTCCTACCTCCATCACTATATACTCAGATAAATCTACAGAGAAGATCCAGCTTTCATCGTTTCTGCTCCCTCCTGATAGAAGTCATTGCCACCTCACCCCTAGATGACTTTCACACCCTCATGCCTAATATTCTTCTGTCTTCTTTGTTATCTTTGAATCTCTTCTCCTTAAAGTGTCCTTAAGAAGTGATTATGGTTTATGCCTTACCCAACTTCTATTCTCTGCTTCCCTTTTGAATATCCAGCTTTGTCCAAGAGATAAGACTATTTAGCAGGTATTTGTTGAATATGAAGATTCAACAATTTAAATTCAATTGTTGGATTTTCCTCTTCTCTATTTACAAGCATGGGAAATTTTCTCAACTTCTCTAAGTCTCCACATTTGTTAATAATAATATTACCTACTATAAAGGATTGAGGGAAGAATAAATTAGACAATATACATATAAGCCTTCCCATCCAAGCATATAATCCAAGCATATAATAAGCTTCCAATAAGTGTGTTGATAGTGCCATATGTATTAGAGCATGGTACTCCTAACAATGAATTTTTAATAGCTTTGTGGAGTAACACTCATGTCCATTGTAGAAATTAATATAATAATATAAATAGTTAGGCCCTCTTATTGGAGCTATTGGTAGTTTGGGCAGAGATTGGACTTTTTCTCAAGTCTATCTATTATCTATAAATCTATATATTGTCTATCTATCATCTATCGTCATCATTTCTATCATGATCATCAAAATTAATCTTCTACATACCATTTTTTATATTTATTTATTTTTATAATACTGGGTTGATAAGCCTATACCTTCATGTATGTTTGGCAAGTATTGTAGTACCTAGATATATCTGAATCCCTCAAGTTTTTATATTAATAAATGAATTAATTAGTGATGATTAATATATATATATATTTATTTATTTATAAATATATAAATGCATGGAAATGGTTTTCAAGTGTATTTTTCGATAATTCTTTATATTTCCATTAAAGAAACTATTCTTACAAAACACTTGCCTTTACAAGAACACACGGCAGCCTTAAATTTCTAAAATGGAAGGTTTCACTGAGAAACAGTGATGTTATTTTATCAGAACAGATGGAATGGCTTTAATAGGTTTACACATACATTTCCTCTCCAACAACAACAACAACAGCAACAAAAATCCAGAAAGCTACTAATTAAAATTTTGAGAATGTAGGCATGCATCACTGATGCCAGCCTCCATAGAGCAGCTGGTCCTTTGAGAGTGGGTAATTTTGCCATCTCATGATTATAAAAAAGCATAGTTTGTCATCACCCCATGTTCAGAATAGTAATCACAGCATGACCAATACTTTTTCATAGAAGTAAGCAGTAGAAAAAAAATTAGAGGCTACATCTATTCAAACTCTACCGGTTATTTCCTTTTGTATGCAGTGGAATCTTTGTCAGTTACAAGTATAAACAAATGCAGCCTAACTCACATGACTGTGCCTGAGTAAAGAGATAAAGTATGTAGTTTTACCATAGTACATAGATTACAAGACTGACAAAGAGGAAGTCTGGGTTTCAGTCCAGCTGCATAGTAAAGACACCCCATTTCTTTGAATAGGATACTCCTAGAAGAAAAGTGGAAGTATAGACATGGTTGGGGAGAGGGGTCAGTAGACAGTTAGTGGTGGTAGATATATGTAACACTGGAGGTATGAAAGTTACTGATAAGTACGTACAACATGTTCAGAGTGATTTCTTTAAAAGTGAACGTAGTAGAAATTCAAAATTTCCATTAGAGCACGCCAGAGTCAAAGTTAAATTTTAATTTTAATTTCTGTGCCAAAAAGAACCATGGAACAAAAATGCCTCTAACCTATAGGCCCCTTGCCCAAGGACAGACACTTTGAGATTTTTTTTTTGCCGGAGGCTATTGCTTATAGAAGATAATAAGTTACATGTTTTTACTCCCCTACATAAGTTTGTTTGACATAACTGCACCGGATGTGTTTGACCATAAGTAGGTGAGATGTAAAAAGTATCTTTAGTCCATATGTAATTGTCCTCTTGGATGCTTACTGATTAATAAGCTCAACTTTTCTAGTTCTTTCTGAACTCTGGCTGACTGGTTCAACTCAACTCTTGAGGCTCAAACTCCTTTCCAAGCTTATGATTTAATATGGTTTCTCACAGGTTTTGATTGAATTGCTTTGCTTGGAAAGACTGCCTCAAAACTCTATAAACAGAATAGCTCCACATTCAACTGTTCTTCTCTGATTCAACTGCACTCAGAACCTCACAGAACTGACCTCTCTGAACTTAATTGAACTGAACTAAAATGGACTACCTTTCTAGTCTTCACTGGTCTTTAAGTAGCCTCTCTTTCCTGTCTGTTCTCATGAGAATTGGGCATATCCTTTCTCTGACTCATTCAGTCAAATCTTTCTTTGATTGGTCACTTAGTCTGACCCTCAATTAGATGTCATTATCTGGGATTTAAGGTGTGTACTAAGGACATGTCTCTATTCTGGCCAGTTCATACTGTAACCCAGAGTGTGTTTGCATTCCAGCTGGATAATATAGACCTTGAGGTCTTTAGATGTGATCCTTTCCCTGAGAAGCCATGTACCTGAATTAAAATTCCTCTACAGCAAGAGGTACATAGGCAGGAAATGTACCATCAAGAAATAGGTGGGCAGAAAATATGTCAGGATGTATGTTTCCCTTGATTGGACTTGGTGGGAAGTAATTAGCCTCACAGGTCTATCTTTATAAGTCTCAGCAAAAGGTGGCTTGTTGCCATTTTCTGAGAACCCAAAAATGGATCTGGCTGCAGTCTACCATCCTGACCAGTATTTAAATAAAGCTTGCTTCAAATTTGGCACAAAATTGTGGTAGTGGTCTCATTCATGCTTGGTAAAATTAATAGACATCAACTGTATGCTCTATTAGTCTAGTCTCTTCTCTCAATTTTCCCAGTTCAGTTCATGAAGTATTGATCTCCATTTTATAAATAGAAGAATATCAATGGTAAGGTCACTCATTCTTGGTGAGGACAGAGACATGATTTCTAACTGGTTTTACCTTACTCTATGCTAATACAAAGAATTTAGAGTTGTTTGCATTATGTTAAAATAAGAAAAAAGACAAAATTCTTAAAAATTGAAATTGTTAAAAAGAAGTAATGTCAAGCCAGGGAACTAGGACACCCAACCCCCAGTTACTTGAAATAGAATCTGGCCAGAGGGCCATGGTGATTTAAAATTAATTTGTTTACTCTAACTGAAGATAACCTTTGTGAGTAAAGTCACCCCTTCATTTTAAGGCACATAAATGTATCATTAGCTTGCAGCTGAAGTAATGCATCATCCTAGCATAAAGTCCACCCTCTCTCATATCTCTGAGCCATTGTGTAAGGAAGACATTTGCATATAGACTTTCTCATCACTGTACTGCTGGAACTGACCATTTCACTCAGTATATGCTGTTTCAGATATGTCTCTAGTTTTGCCTGGAGCAATTTCATTTAGTGGAACAGAATTGGCCACCCAGTTTTTTTAAAAAATGATTTTAATAGTTCCTTGGAATTTCCTTTTGCAATTTTGATATATTTCCTTCAACTGAATATATTAGAAATAAAAAGTTATATAATCATCAACATCTGCCCACAAAAACACATGTAACCTTTGTATTTATTAATGAAATAACCTCTCACATGGTATAGAATCACTCAAAATTAATACTTAAGAAATTACTGGCTCTCCAATGAGAATATATTTTAAAATAACATGTAAAACAAAAATTTTTCTCTCATAGCTTTCATTGTATGCTTTATTTTTAAAATAAGATTTATGGGATTATATATAAATATTAAGAATATTAGTTTTAAAAAGAATATTAGTTTATTTAATTTACTTTCTGAATCATAAGACACATTAAAAGCTGCAAATATTGGTTTTTAGTATGCAAGGAAATACTAGAAAGAAAGATTAATGCTAACCTGTGGTTTTTACTATTCCTGGGTAAAGAGATTATGGATATTATAAAATGTTTCTTTTATGTTCCTTCCATAACTTATATAATGGGCACATAATGTTTCAGATAAATTTTGAACAAGGTCTTTGTGCCTTTTCCATATATATCTGAGGTCTCCTCTGAACTCTAAAATGTAGGAGCTGTTTATTTAAGGAACTCATTCTACATCTCAAAGCTGAAATCTCTACCTCTGAAAATGGAGGTATTAAGTCTACATGGATAAAATTAGATAATGTAATAGGAATAATTAACATAGTGCCCAATAAGAGGAAACGGACTTTGTGGACCAGGCTGACCTGAAACTCACAGAGACCTACATGTCTGCGTCCAGAGTGATGGCATGTCCTACTATGCTGGTCTGCTTTTAACTTTTATTTCAATAGAATCTTCAGAGAAGCCATCTTTGGCCCACTTGGTTTGTTCAGTGTTTCTCTCTAAGGGTCCCCTACAAAATGCGAATAGACTTAACAAATAAAAATAAAAGGTACTCAGATAAATTTGAATTTTACATAAATAAAAATAATTATTCAGATTAAAAAATAACATTTTGAAGCATTAGATTATTCTGTACAGTTTGGGACATGCAGTAAAATTATTTGTGTTCATTTGATCTTAAAATTTGACCAAGATATTTGTTTTATAAACATACATTAGACTAAACTATGGTCTTTGGTTGATTAAAAAGCTTGTCTATACATAGTTGGAAATATCCTATACATTGTGCATTTTAATCAGTCTAGGAACACTAAAAATTATATATGATTGTCTTCTTTTAATAATAGCTTAAGTAACTAAAGCTTAAAGATGAAATAGTAAGCCAGCAGCTTACTGAAACAGATGTAGAGACCCACAGTCACACATTAGATGGAGTTCAGGACGTCGTGTGAAAGAACTGGAACCTGCAGGGGATGGGGACTTCATAAGAAGTCTTCACAAGAAGACTGATCTGGACCAATGGGCTCCCAGAGACTGAACCACCAACCAAACAAAGAGCAAGTATTGGCTGAACCTCAGTCTCCCACACATATGAAGCAGGTATACAACTTGGTCTTTGTGTGGGTCCTCCAACAACTGGAGTAGGGGCTTACCTAGACTCTGGTGCCTGTCTGTGGATACCATTCCCCTAACTGTGCTGCCTTCTTTGGTCTCAGTAGTTGAGGATGGACTTAGTCTTGCAGTGACTTGAGGTACCATGGTGAGTTGGTACTCAGGAGGGCCCTCCCCCTTTCTCAGAATAGAAAGGGTATGGGGGAATGAAGGGAGGGTCTGAGGGGTCTGGGAGGAGTGGGTGCTGCAAAAGGGGTATAAAGTGAATAAATGAAGTAATTAATTGAGAAAAATGCATAAGCTACATGTATGCACTTTCAAAGCTCACATAATACACCATCCACACATTTATGGTTTAATGAAAATAATTAAGTGGTCAGGGTGTGATGGCACACAACTTTAATCCCAACAGTCAGGAGGCAGAGGCAAGTGGATCTCTATGAGTTTGAAGTCAGCCTGTTCTACACAGCAAGTTTCAGGACAGCTAAGGCTATATTATTAGACACTGTTTCAAAACAAATTAATGACATATTTTAAGATGTGATCCTAGGTGAACCTCATTAGAGTCAAAGATCATACTGAAAAGCATTAACATGGAGCCCAATAACAAAATGGAGATCAATCGTTCCCAAATACTAATCCAAGTCACTTGGGGAGTTTAGTAGGCTCAAAGTTGCTGGGATCTACTGGAGGTGTTTATTTGGGTGGATAGAAGAATCTAAGAGATGGAACCTAGAACCTTGGATATAAATGTGTACCTTAACATGAATTATATTCCCTGCCTCCTGAAGTTCCTTACAACATAGGTCTAGAAAGAGAAGATTCAAATCCTCAATTTCTTAATGAACCTAGCTGTCCTGTCCATACTCTAGGTTTTGAAGGAGCCATCTGCTTTGCTCACGCCAATTCTAAAATGAATAGACATTGTTCTCAATCTTACAAAGACTAAACAATTGTGATAAAACTATTGAGTTCTGATTATGCAACCACTCAGTTCATTTTGTAACTTTTCACTCTTTGGGGCAAATCTCAAAAGGAACCTGGACCAAGAGACCACAGTGACAAACTGTAAGAAGCTGTGCAGATACAAACCACTTTCCAGCACGCCCTAGACGCTTTTTCACTCCTTTCCTTCAGCCAGTTAAGCGTTCACCAAGCATCACTTTATTCTCCATCTTACGCATAGGGCTCAGCTCTCCTCTCTAACTCTGGGTGAGGGTAACTGCACTTCTTATGCATAGACGTTGTCTTCTCCAGTGCATTACTGTCTCTCCCTCCCCATTTGCCACTTCATTTCCTTTATATAAAATGCTTGCAGGAGTCTCTGCAGCTGTCATCTGGGAAACATCACAGCTTTCCACAACGGGGGAAGAAATTGCTATTTCAGCACAAGTGATTGGTCTTTTGGCTCATTCCCGGAGAAGCAGAGCTGCCAGTAACAAATCTCAAGCCAGGCAGCTTAATGAGTTTAACAAAGAGAAATGGGCACTGAGTGGGAATTTCAAAGGGAGAGAAGCACAGGACTGGACACTGCTGATTCTGCCTACTCTAGTATTCTGTCCATGGACAGGAGGTTTGCACATCAACCGTCAAGCGATGGCTGTTGTTCTTTCCACCTGGACTCAGCTTCACCACAACTTCCTACCTGGCTTTTCTGGTGCAAGGGTAACAAGCTGCTCTATACTCCACCCTGAGACAAAGGTAGGTTCCCCTTCCCAAATCAAAGTTGACAACATTTCTGTTCTGCTCACTGTCCCCAATTCCTCAAGACATATAAAATAAAGACCAATTTATTTTTATTTGATTATATTTGTCTGACGAAGAGCCTTTTTTAAGAAGTAAACATCATTTATGAAATCTAAATTTGAACTCATTCCTCTGGAACTGTTCTCTAAGCATGCCACTATATCTTATTTTATATTTCTTTCTCTCTTCCAAATAGCTAGATAAATCTGGCTTCGTTCAAGGGCACACTTACACTCTGTGGCCTCAGGAAGTGCTTCTGAATCACTGAAGTACTTGTTGCTCACAATGGCTGGAGTGCACATAAAGTCTTGGTGGGTCCTCGTCCAGAGCTGTAAGATGCTTGGCTGCTTTGCAAGACCTACCACATCATAAACTATAAACTAATCGCATTTTAGGAAATATGTCTTCAAACACTGGATTTACTCCATTTCCCCCTACTTGAATATTTTACGACTCTAGACATGATGTTACACCAGACATATGGGATTCACAATTACACACCTTTTCATCCACATTCGCTTTCGCTTTTTGATAAATGTGATAAATGTACTTACTGGTAAGAAGCTGAGATACACACACTATAAAGTAACATGGGAAGAACATTAGGTCTATAAATCATACACAGATTCTAATCTTGGGGTTTCCACTATCCAATTAGGTGATTTTCCTCTGTGTCTTCACATTGACTTCAGTGATTTTAAAATTCTGTTTTACCTCTTTTTTTTATGAGTTAAAATGTAAGGTCATCTCAGTCTTGCATTAATCTATTAGAAGTCAACAGTACACCTCAAATAGCGTACTCAATACTTCACTTCTCATCTTCACCCAGGTAAATTATTCTAACACCAGAGATGCATTGCATGGGAGACACACACAAAGACACACACACACACACACACACACACACACACACACACAGAGAGAGAGAGAGAGAGAGAGAGAGAGAGAGAGAGAGAGTTTTAGATCCTCTCCTCCACGTATTCTGCTTAGATTGTCAACACTTAGATTTTAGAAAATCTTATCGTAATGCATCTTGCCTCTAGGATAGTCTCCTATAATCCCTTGTTAGTTATAGTTTCTCTTGTTATGATAAAACGTCATTGCTAAAAACAAATTGGGGAGCAAATGTTTTACTTGGCTTACACTTACACATTGTAATCAGTCCATCATTGAAGGAAGTCAGAACAAGAACTCAAGCAAGGTAGGAACCTGGAGGCAGGAATTAATGTTGTGGAGGGGTGCTGCTTCCTGGCTTGCTCTCCTGGGTTTTTCAGTCTTCTTTGTTAGAACCCAGAACAATCCCCACAGGAGTATCTTCATCAACAGTGGCTACCCCCCTCCAATCTTTCACTGATTAAGAAAATGGCCTAGAAGCTTGCCCATAGCCCTCTCAGTTGACTCTAGTTTGTGTCCAGTTGGTATAAACTAGCCAGAACATCCCTTTTCTAACCTACTGTCAGAATCACGTTTCTGAGACTAAACCGACTGTTTTACTTTATATTTAGCAGTCTTCTTTTGTTTCCAACCGCCTATGGGAGATGTTCAGCATTTAACATTTTTAAATCAAGCTCTATTTACAAATTAAATCTTGCTCAGGAGTCACACAACATACATTTATAATTGCTTATAAGTTACAGAAAAGGCACGGTTTCCACGATTTCCGCATCAGAGCAGAAAGGGGAATAAGAACCAGACTTGCTGGAAGCTCTTATCTGTTGCTTTCAGACAGCTCTGAGAGATCCAGGGTCAGCATGCCGCAAACAAGTCAGCAGAGCCCATGGCAAACAGAGAAGAATGTGCCCAATGCCCTTTTTCTCAAGTTTTAGTGCAGCTGAAAAGGGTCTTTTTCTAATCCACAGAAGGGCTTTCTATAGTCTATTGGGAGCAAAGCTGTTAGGGATTTGTGGAATGAGGACTGTGTCTGCCAGCCTATTTTCTGAAGCTTTTTAAGCACACAAGTCTTTCAACAGTGTGATTGTTTACCTCTCCAGTCCTGTCTCTTGTTACATGTTAGTTTTCTCAAACATCACACACATTCATGATATAAGCATCTCCTTGGCTAGCTAGGCTAAGCCTAGGTTTCAATAGTCAGTTAAGTACTGCACCACCTTTTCAACACTGATGCCCACTCTGAGGGTGCTTTATAGTTTAACAGTAGAATTAGAAAATCAAGCTACTAAAATTTCATGTAAATGTTGCAGCACAGTGAGAACATACTGAGAAAAATTGTTCTAAGAAGATTGAAGAAAACTCTTGGAGTGTTTAAGGCAGCAGTGACTGGGGGCCACGAGGTGAGCAGAGAGGGAACATAGCTCCTGGACTAGCTTAACAGCTGATAAGATGGGCAACAAAATCAGGTCTGGAAGGACTGCAAGGCTTGATAAGAATTTGGACTTGAACCTAGTGGTGACTGAAATGATGGCTATGCTTAGAACTAGATTATTGTTTTGTAAGACCCTCACCCATGCTACCGACATGCACAACCTTAGTGAAGAGAGAAAGTATGTACAAAGAGAGGGTAGAAGAAAGCATGGGCTATCCTCAAGGCATACAGTGATTACCCCCAACTCCCAGTGGACCTCTTACATTACAGGGTAGGAAGAAGGGACAGAGGTAGATTAAAATCTACCAAATATGTCATTTGATGACATGTGGGAGGTGAGGAAAGGGACTATGGTTTTTTTTTTTTTTACAATTTCTCTTTATACATTGTGAATCGCTCAGAGTAAAATGTATCTTGTTTACTTTTGAATGTTTAGCACCCCCAGCGGTGTCTGGAACAGAGTCAGCAGAGATTATAGGCTTGAAAAATTGCATACATTTAGAAGTATGGTAGTCGATGACATCTTTGCTACAGATATATACATCTCCTCAAGTTATGCCATGAGGATGCTCTCTTCTCTTTTTTCTTCTTTTGGTTCTTTTTTTCGGAGCTGGGGACCGAACCCAGGGCCTTGTGCTTCCTAGGTAAGCGCTCTACCACTGAGCTAAATCCCCAGCCCCCTCTTCTCTTATCATTCCATCCTCTCTGATGAAAAAAGAACGAGCTCCAATTTATTTCCCCTGAAGATACATGGCACTATTCGTCATTATATTAGCATCCAAGGCAAGATTCCAGTGAGAAGGCAAGGCCTCAACAAAAGCAAAGAACCACTAGCAACAAAATCTCAATCTATCACTGAAGACATTCACATTCATCCAACAAGTACCAAGCATCTAGTATGTAGGTACATAAACCCTGAGACAATAGTGTTGGGTATAAGAATACTGGCCACTGCCTTACAGAATAAGGAGATACACATAAGATCATATCATGGCATGGGGATGGAGGAGATTTTATTCTCTTGCACATAAAACCAACTGAAGCTTAAGTGTGTCTTTTCATCATTAGGACTTAGGTATTAATTTCAGAGTTTTGTTTCTTATTTGATGAATTATTTTAATCCTTGACATTCTATTTTCATAGAAATAAGAGACTAGAATAAGCAAGAATTCAAGATGCCATGCAGAAGACTGCTTACAAACAGGTCCCTTTTTCTGATGTTCATTATTAACTAGGAATATAGGAGATGTTCACTAATCCACACTGACTTTGCAAGAACAAAAATCTCATAAGCCAAAATCTTTGCATTTGTCAAACAAATACATATTTGATGGTAATTTCAGCGATCTCTGAGATAGTTAGAATATTTATGATGAGTTTTAAAGCATCTCTAAGACTTTTTTTTTTGTTCTTTTTTTCGGAGCTGGGGACCGAACCCAGGGCCTTGCGCTTCCTAGGCAAGCGCTCTGCCACTGAGCCAAATCCCCAACCCCTCTCTAAGACTTCTTAAAACCATGTGCTAAATGTTATGGTGAAAAATTAACTGGTTTCTATAGGGACATAATCATGCTTTGTACTGTTCAACATCACATGTAATACTCGTATATTTATTTTGTTGCACATATCATGTTCCAAATCCCTCACTCAAATGCTGGTTTTATGAGAAAAGAAGCCTTGTATACAGTTTTCACAGCTCCTCAGATAACAAAGTACCGTTATCCACCCACTTTCTCTTAGTTCATTCTTTCCTTTACTGTTCCATATCCATCACGTGCATTGATCTCCAGCATTTATCCAGGACTTTCTTTCCATCTTTGGTACCTCTGCTCTCTTTGAAGCCCACCCACACTTCTGCATGCTCTTCTTAGAATCATCTGCAGGAAGCCAGGAGTCCTACCTTCATATTAAAAACATATGGTGTGAACATTAGTCTTGATTATCAGTTGGAATGGAGTTAGGACCACCTACGGGCTTGAGGCATAAAGAGAATCAACTGATCCACTCTGAATATCATCTACATGGTACTATTTGTGCCTTAAACAACTTAAGAGGGGTAAAAACCAAAGCAGCTGAGTGCAAACATTCCCTTTCTCTTCATTCCTGGATCAGTATGATGTGATCCTCCTCTAGCTGGGCCTTCCTGACTCTGACGGAACCCTCTGAAGGCATGAGCCAAAGTACATCCTTCCATCTTTATGTATTTGTGTCAAGAATTTGGTCACATCAACAGAAACCTAATGCAGACAGTGTTACCCATCACTAACACAATCCCTTCATGCAAAATAGCTACTAGGCACTCATCATGTACTACTCTCCCTGTTGGCTAGAGACATGAGCATTTCACTTACATCAAATATATTAGAAGCAAAAGGCACATTTTTGTCATCAACATCTATCCATAGAATTATCTAAATGTTTTATTTAACAATCACATATTCTCCAGCATGATATTCCATTGCTCAACAGTAAATAACTATTGAATTGTTACCTGATAATAATATAGGGAAAATAATATAATAATCATATCAGTGTGTAATAATTTATAATGCTTATATATTGTATACTTGTTCATTTTCTATACAACACATAAAATTGTAATCATTTTAGAGAAGGAATTTTATCTTGTTAGTTATTTCATTCATAGTACATAAGGCTAAGTCTATAGTAGTTGCTCAATCAAAAATCAAATAACAGAATTATTGAATGAGAGAATGAATGAATTAACAGTTAGAAAATATTGCTTTAGATTTGACTGCAATGAAGTGTGTATTATTTTGATGCCCAATTTTCAACTCTGATAGCTGTGGCTCAAAGACTTTCTTAACTTCAAACCTATAATTATTGGAATTATTTGATTCTGGCAAAGGTTGTGAGCAATTCCCCATGCAGCAGATAATGCAAAATTGCCTGAAGCCTCTAATTTTCAAGGGAACATGATTAGCAAGGCTGTTTTCTGACCTTTCCTGAGCTTTAAAAACCAGCTATTGTTGTTTATGTGATTTTATAATTTCCAAACTCCCCATTTCTCCCTAAGCTCAATCACATTTCATAACATAAATTCAAATTAATTCTGTGATGAAAACTCATGACACACTTTGAAATTACAGGTGACATTTCGTGGTTTCATAAAAGCCAGCTAGAGCTCTCCTTACAAATATATGCTTGGTCTCTTACATTATCCTTCAGCTTCAGACAAAAATCCAGAGGGGGCCCGAGGATAGTGCAGGAGGAAGGGCAACCTTACTCCCAAAGATCATCTTACTTTCCAGGTACTCAGGTCATTGAAATTCATAATTTTCTCCTCTGAAGTACAAAGCAACCCACTGTTGTCAGTGATTCAGACTTTTCTTTTTTACATGACCTTATAACTGTCCATGAAACTTCATTTTTGAACATAAAAGAACAGAGGATTTTATAATGAGAAATCTTGTTGAATT
Source organism: Rattus norvegicus (assembly GCF_021556685.1). Taxonomy (NCBI): domain Eukaryota; kingdom Metazoa; phylum Chordata; class Mammalia; order Rodentia; family Muridae; genus Rattus; species Rattus norvegicus. The sequence goes on along the minus strand of NC_141534.1, from coordinate 158,459,288 downwards.
ACTTAGTAAAAGAGTATGCATGCATAAGGGCAGTACTGTAGAGAAGCTTCCAGAAGATAAAAGAAAGCTACAATTAAAGTGATAGATTTTTCTAGGGCCTCTGTGACCCACATGGTGGTCTCTGATACTGACTTTTGACTGCTTAGCAGCTTTCCATTTATGAAACATGCCAAACACATCTTCTCTTGCATGCATAAAATCTAGAAATATGCTAGGTAGTAAAAGCTGTATTTTCAAAGTAGAAATGGGTAGATTTAGGTAGATGAGGTTGTATTTGTCTCATTGAAAACAAAAATCCCAACTGTAATTACATTTTCTGATTTAGAATTAAAGGTATATTACTTAATATATTGAAGTAATTTTATCAATTGTAATAATCAGAATATTTTAGTCTTAAAAGTTTAAATATTTAAGGTTTTATAATCTAAGAATCTGGGAAAATATGGCACTTTATTCATACGTGTAGTTGTGTCTCACATAACTCTCTGGGCATGGATCATATGGTCAAATGTCAAAATAGATCAGCCTAAAACATTGAGAAAGTGTAGAAGGAAAACCTAAGTTCAAGGAGGAAAAGAAATGAATAACTAGACATTTTCATTCTGATTTCAAATTGAGAGTACTGCCTTATAGCCTCAGCAGATAATTAAATTCCACTGGAGTTATGTGAAATAGCAATTTAGTAGAGAAAACGGGGTTTCACGATTTACAGAAAGCCAGAAATTGAAGTCTCATGCAAATATTTAATTTATGATTTAAATGGTTGTCATTTTGAAACATGCAAAATGGAGCATACTTGGGGATATTTGTTTGTATTTTTGTTTCTAGGGGTGAAGAACAATAGGCTTGAGGAGATTAAAGTGGAGATTAGAAAGGGGGCAATCAGAGGGAGAAAAGGAGAAGAAACTAGGGCTGAGGAGAAGAAGTGATGTAATATGGACCAAGAAAAAATATAAACAGATTATACCTACTTTGTATAAATCTACTATACTGGTGATGTTAGGAGAAATGTTTTCTTTTTTTTAATTTTATATAATCTTTTTTTTTTTACAGTCCAGATTTATCCCCCTCCTGGTCCACCCTCTGACTGTTCTACATCTCATATCTTCTCCTCACCCTGTCTCTATGAGGATGCTCCCATCCCCCCAACCACCACCCCACTAGACCTCCCCACACCCTGGGGCCTCCAGTCTCTCGAAGGTTAGGTGCATCTTCTCTGACTGAGCCCAGATCCAGCTGTCCTCTGCTCTATATGTGTCGGGAGCCTCATATCAGCTGGTGTGTGCTGCCTGGTTGCTGGCTCAGTGTCTGAGAGATCCTGGGGATCCAGGTTGGTTGAAAGTGCTGGTCTTCCTACAGGGTCACCCTCCTCCTCTGCTTACTCCATCTTTTATTCTAATTTGACTACGGGGCTCATCATCTTCTGTCCATTGGTTGAGTGTAAATATATGCATCTGACTCTTTCAGCTGCATGTTGGATCTTTTGGAGGGCAGTCATGATAGGTCCCTTTTTCTGAACATACTGTAGCCTCAGTAATTGTGTCAGGCCTTGGGGCCTCCCCTTCAGCTGGATCCCAATTTGGGCCTATTGCTGGACCTCATTTTCCTCAGGCTCTTCTCCATTTTTTGTCTCTGCTGTTCTCTCAGACAGGAACAATTATGCCTCAGAGTTTTTGGTTGTGGGAATGACAACCTCATCCCTCACTTTCTGTTATCTTTCTGTCTGTCTTTCCACATTCCTGTCTTTCTTCTGGAAGTGGGCTTTAGAAGTTCCCTCTTCCCACTGTAGGGTATTTCATCTAAGGTCCTTTCTCTGAGTCCTGAGAGTCTCTCACCTCCCAGGTCTCTGGTATATTCTGGAGGGTACCCCCACCTCCTATGACCCCTCCTGAGGTTCATTTTCTATGTAATTCTTGGTTGGCATACTGTGAGAGGCTAAGACTAGAATCTGGGCAAGGAGAGACTATGAAAAAACATCTAGAGAGACTGGTCTCATAGGCTTGGTTTATGAGGCTATGGGACAGTGAGAAAGCAGACATGTAAGCCACATGTACCTTTTCTGAACATCGACATGCACAAAACATTTGAACATCGACATAATGACTAAAGAAAGGCTAGTTTTGGAGATGTAGGGTATAATGGAATTAAGTGATCAAATGAGATCTTTAAGATGGCAAGAATTGTCAGATTTGGGATATCAGAAGGGCAGGTCTTGATTCATCTTAATAAGAATGAGTGGAGGAAACGCTCTGTGTGTTTGCAAGTTATGAGCTCTTTACATGTGTATGAAGACACCAAAAGCCATCTCTGTCAGATGATTTCAGTACTTTTGTTTATTAATTAATTAATTATATTAATTATTTTATTTATTTACATTTCAAATGTTATCTCCCTTCCCAGTTTTCCCTCCATGGATCCCCTCCCCTTTGTCTCTAAGAGGGTGCTCTCACACTCACCCACCTCTCCCACTTATCCCTGTACCATCCCCCTTCTCTGGGGCATCAAGTCTCCACAAGACTAAGTACAAAACTATGGGCTAGATTTTTTTTTGAGGAAGGAAAGAAAGGTCTTAGAGATCAGCAGTAATGATATTTTTACTTTTAAAGATAGGATGGGAGGAAAAGTGATAGCCCTCAAACTCTGTAATCTTCCTTGAAAATTATTTCAATACTGTTAACTAACAGTTTCCTTTTAACATTATTAAAGGCAAAAAATAGAAATATAATTTAGTGGAAAGATTAATCATCAAATCATTGCTCATCAAGAGCAAACATATTGGGGTTTTTTTATATCTAGGTAATGAACCATAGTTTCAGGGAGGGCTGGTGTTGCGCACACTTTTCTTTGAAAAGTGGGAGAAGAAAAATCATGCACGGAAAAGTGGGGATAAAGGAAAATGGAGTGACTGCAAGCTACCTATTGGTCAGGTGAACTATCAATCTGAAAATTCAGTACTAAATCTACACAAGGTATTCACTGAAATATGAATTACTCAAACTGGAAGCCTATGTTCAAACTACTATCCCAAACTTTAAAATAATTTAGATGTAGTCTGTCCTTTTTTTCACTCTATTCGTTCACAAAGCAATATCAAAATCATCTCAGTTTTTAAGATTTACTCTTCTCTTCCAGAAAGATTTCTGACAGTTCCAAACTTTCTATCCAACTGCCTGCTAGACATCTGCTCTCAAATTTCTCACAGGCATTGGAAACCAAAGGTCATCCAAAATGAAACCGTTAACTTCTCTCTCAACTCTCCTTTCCCCCCAGGCTTCAGATTTGCCACGCTTCCCAGCTCAGAGTCATCCCCTGACAAAGGGATGAGACAGGAAGCTTCACATAAACAGGCCTAAGCATGGAACAAGTCTGTGCTATAGGATCCAGGGCAGAGAAGAAACAGAGGGTTTCTTTAAAAGAGTAGTTTCCTCATAATAACAAAGTCACACACACAGACTCACCAACATGACTGAGCAAACGAGTTGAATAAGGACCACACCAAAGAAGACGCTAAAGTGGACAGGGGCTTCAACTATACATAAAGAACCACAGACATGTGTATATTATATAACTATAGGTTATATGCAAAAAGAGGCCATGAATTTGAAGGAGAGCAGAAAAGGGTATAGGAGGAAAAGGGGGCAGGGAGGAAAGGGAAGGAGAAATACACTTTTATTATAATCTCAAAAATAAAATAAAAATAGTATTTCCCTTATATCCAACAATAATCAAAGCCTATAAATTTATCCTTTAAGCATATTTTAACTTGAACCCTTTTCAGTACATTGTGAGATTCTTCTTACTTCCAGCTGCTGTCACTTATTGTATGAATTTGGTCCATCAATCCTTAAGCCATTCTCTTGCTTATATCCTACATAGACTCCAGAAACCATCAGATAACTTCTGTAACGGGAATGATTCATCTTAGTCACTTTTCCTGCGGTAACACTCAAGGTTCCAGTTTGGGAGACAAAAGCACCACAACAAAAAACCCTACATAATACAGTACCCACGGTTTCCTTGGACTGGTTTCTCATGTCTTTCTGTTTATTCTCACCATCTGATTTTGCCTTGTCTCTGCAGTGCCAATCTCATCGACATGTTCCTGTCTTCTGCAGGTCTTTGACCACACTCTCTTGGCCTACCAAACCTTCACTAGGCCCAGTCACTCACTCTTTGTGTTTCAGCTTAAATAGTACCTCTCTACAGCCTTCCACCGAACACTCTGTGCTAGCTAGGAGAAGATCCCAATCCCAACCTTTCAGAACACCACACACTTCCTCTACAGTGCCCACTCTGTGCTTTTATGCCTATTCCAACTTGACAGAGACTGTTCTCAAAGGTGGAGATCCTGTTTTCTTCTCAATTCCTGGTTCATGCACCCTCACACACACACAATAGAAAATCAGTCCCCACAGGACTAGTGCATAACCGAGATTAAGAGGAAAATTGGCAGAATCTGTCTATTTAATACATATGTGTTGTGTATCTTATGTTTATCACTCAACTCACCTCAATGACTAATTCATGGTTTCATGTTGAATGCTACAACCCAAGTGTCTGAGAAGTGGTGATGTAGAGGATGTGACACAGAAACCACCTCTGATGACTCTCACAAGAGGCACAGTAAATTAATCAACAAGTCATACAATGGAGCGATCATCTAGATAGATACTACTTAACAACATTATGTATCTATTGTTAATGGCTGTTAACTCAGGCCACTCCTTATTCCACCTGGACATGTAGGTGAGAATGTATTCTTTCATTCATCGTCTTCTAGAGTAAAGCAATACTGTTTTATTTTTTTTAAATTATCCACCTTTCTCTTTAGCGGTCTGTTACTAAACTGGATTATAATAATGAAGGAGATGAATTGAAGGTAGAAGAAGAAACAGCTATGTACATATTTTAATTATTACTGAAGTATTCCAGATTATAAATTGTAGCTCTAATGTTTACATTCAAATGATCACATTAACTTACATAACAACAATGACGACATGGACAAAATGAGTTTTCATGATCAATTCTAGCTCACTGAGCAGTGGATGTTTTTTTTTGAGTTCTTTCTGAGATATTGGCGCTATATGGAGATTATTACTTCCAGTTTAGAAGCTTGTTTTATTTGGGGGAAAGCTGTTCTTTCTTTTTAAGAATTATTTTATTTATTTATTTTTATTTTCATCATCTATCCCCAGTACTGAGATGGGGTTACAGAGAGAACAGTGGAATACTGAAGTTTGCTGTCTGGCCAGCCTCGCCTAATTTATAAAGTTTAGGTTCAATGGGAGACCTTGTCTTATAAAGTAAAGGTGGTGGGTGAGTGATTGAGAAAGATAATGGATAACAACCTTTAGTCTGCACACAAACACACACATGCATGCACATGCACATGTACATTCATATTCCTACAGTGATAAATACATATACTCCACTCACACCAACACATACAGCGCAACATACAAACACACCAAAAGAAAAGAAAAAAGAAATTATATACTTAGATGTGAGTATGTAATAAATAGATTGGTGATTGGGTTATTGATGATTTTAGCTTAATTAAGAAATATTTATAATTTTAAAAGTTTCTGCAAGAAACATGAATTATTTTATACAAATTATCTTGAAATACAAAGTTTTTGGATTTTTATTACCTTTTGATACTGGGTTGTTTTATTACTAGATTGTAATCCACACCACTCAATCATTTTCTCATAAGATGATTTACACTTCACTTTGGCATGCATCATATATATTGTATTGAAAAAGATTATGAGGTCTCTGCCATTCATATGTAAATGAGCATAGTAACAAAACTGATATAGCTAAGAAAAAGAGACTACTATGATTAGATTTAAGTTTCTACTATCATAAGACACAGGACTGGGTGTTATAATAAGGAGATTAATGAATGAACAAGAGCATATTGGGTACAATGTGAATATTGCTGTATTAAAGGAAATTAAAGAGTCTCATAGTTTCATTACTAAGATGCATATGCCAATAAAATGGCAGTCATCTAAAGCAAATAATTTAGGTATCATTAAGAGAAAAGAGAAAAATTCTCTATTTCAGATGAGAGCAGGAGTTAACATTGTAAACTCAATATGAAAAATTCTAAAAGCAGACATCTGTACATATGAATTTTACTTTTATTGGGCCTGAAAAATATGATTGTATTTCCTTTATTATACTTTCTAGTTAACCGTTAAGAGATTGGTTGAGAGATTAATATTAATGGTCATTGCAAGAAGAATCTTAAGCCTAAGGCAAGGAAAATCCCTGGAATTTGTTCCTATCATGCTTAAGTAGATATAGTTGGGTGTATTTGCCAAGCCAAAGGACTGCCTTGTGCTTTTGTGGCTACGTGGATTTCTTCCCAAGTTCATAATGACAACAGCCTGGTGCGCAATCCTAGGCTCAAAATTGGCCCCAAGTCAACTATGTTCAGAAGTAGGTAGAGTTTGGGTATAGAAATTGTAGCACCATACACAGGTTCTGAGGGTCTTCTCAAGGAAGGAAGAAGCAAGTGGGTGCAAGGAAGAAGTGGATGGAGAGACGATGGCAGGCCGAGGTGCAGGTAGGGGTGCTTTCCAGGTGCTGAAAGTTTCTTTTGTTGAATTATGAGTAGTCTACTCATTTTCAACTTTACTTCCTCAGGGAAACTAACATATAATTTGTTTTCCGTGATGAGGTTCTGTCATGGGTAGGTTGGGAGTACCATGTAGTAGATGTTATGGAGGATGCAGGGTACCCTGTAACAAAGATCATGTGAGACTTCCTTCGACTGTTGCCTTACTTCTGCCAAAGTCTGCGTCAACCATCCTATAACCTGATTGAAATTTAAGTCCTCTCTGTAAGTAACCTTTAGGCAGGCGCCTTCTTAATGAGGCTCTGACTTTGGGTTTCAGTGTCTACCCTTGCTAGACCTGCATGGCTGTTTTTAGCAAAAATCCTGCCAAAGCAGCTTAAGAAGAACCCCTCACTTCAGTATCTGATCACCCGCGCCCCCAAAAATAATCCTGTTAGGTCAATTTAGCAAGGATCTCTCTCCCCTTACTCCCAGTGCTTTCTCATATCTATTCTCTCTCAACAAACAGGACCCTGCTCCTTGTCTGTAAATCTCCATTTCTCTATGTGGGATTTATAAATGACCTCATTTCTATAGTGAAGTCTCTCTTTCCCTTCTGCAATAGTCCTCAAATGAAATTTACCAGTTTAACTAGTGCCTTGTCCTGGATCTGTTCTCTCCCTTTCCCCAATGGAGGAAGGAATCCAGGAGCTCTAACACTTTTCTGATTTTACCATCTAACTGTTAAGCTTATTAAACTTGATCCTTACACAAACCTTACTTCATTATTAGGTCATTCTAAAAAAAAAGTGGTTGAATGTATAATTCCATCAGAAAACCAATCCTGATGATAACCAGGACTACCTTTAAATTAGAAATCAGGAGGACATTTGAGAGCATCTCCTCATCTCTCCTGTGCTTCTTTGCCTGGCATTGCTCCCAATGACACTGTGAATTTACTGCAATATGAACCAAATACGGTTTCAGAATATTAGAATGGCAGTATGTCTTCATGAGAGGACATTAGAAATGAAAAAATTAGTGACATTGTGTGTAAAGTTTAAACCAACCCTTGGCTATAAAAATGCCTTAAGGACTAGGTCTTCTGAGAAATTCATTCTGAACCAAAACTGAATTTCTTGGCAACAATAATAATATTCTGAACTTCTCAGATTCTCAACAATCATCAGGCAATTAGAATAAAATTTCAAAATGAAAACCTCCTCAAATTCTTCTGTAGTGTTCATTTTATGGATAAAGATGCTGCAGTGAAGAAGTAAGTCTGTAACCTTCCTAGGACATCCTGTCTAGAAAAGGTCTCCAGTTCTTCTGCTTCAGGAGAACACGGTAAGGTTCTTGTTAGCTTTTACTCCAAGCTAGTTGCAGATGTAAAAACAATGCCAGAATTTCCTCCCTATGTACAGAGAAGGAGCTAGAGTTGAATCAGAAACTTTAGAGCACATGAGTCAATTTTAAGGGATATACAATTTGAACCTATATCTTAGCAATTCCATCATTAGCCAGCGAAGAGGCAATAAACTATTCTGTTTTGTAGCCCCCACCCCTGAGTCTAATTGGGTAACTGGATTTTGTGAAACACTCTAAGTCAATTCTCTTGGCTTTTAAAAGAACCCTGCAATTCGTGCTCAGCTTTGGAAGCTCCTGGATAATACTTATAGTGTTGACATTTTAATATCTGGGGCATAAGGTCAAATATCTGCTGCCACTTTTAGGAAACGGGAACGTGGTTTGATATTTGCTTATGAAAAGGTTATTCAGACAGACATGGAGCCAAAGCAAAGTGTCATCTCCCAGGTAAATGGACGCAAGAACTTGGTGAAGGTGAGATAATTTTTTTTATGAGAAAGATCTTAAAGTAGGATGCATAGAGAGGAGGAGAGGATTAGGAGGAACTTCCAGTTGGGGAAGAATAGAATGAAAATGTATTTAAATTAAAAAATTAAGCAATAAAGTTAAATAGATAAAATGAAGTTAAAATGCAGTGAATCACTCCTTTAAATGGACCACAATGTGAGAAAGATATTTGTATTTCATAACAGAAAAAATGGCAGAGTAGTTTTTATAAGTAAAGCTTTAGTTGAGTATAAGATTTCTTTTAACTTTTACAATGTACTTTGAAACCAAGAAAAGGTTTCAGGTGAAATCTAATTTATCTGCTTTTGTTTTTTTTTTTTAATTTCTTGCTTATCCTTCGGCTACTATATGGGGAAACCATTGCCTAGTTTAAGGTCTTAATGATTTATTCATGTTCCTTTAAAGTTTCATAATTTTAGTTTACCATTTAGTTTTATGAATCATGTTTGGTTAGTTTGTGTATGGTGTGAAATGAGGATCCAGATTCATTCTTTTGCATGTAGATATCCAAAACTCTCAAAGCGGTATTCTAACACCACCACCACCACCACCACCACCACCACCACCACCACCACCACCACCACCACCACCACCACCACCACCACCACCATCACCAACAACAACCACCACTACAACTAAAACAACAAACCAAGGCTTGCTTGCTGCAAAAATATTTAAGTATCTTTTATCCAAGTATTTAGCAAGAGGCAAAAAGGGAGGTATCCTTGAGGGGCTTCATGAAGCTTTGAACGATGGCAGGTGAGTGCCTGATGACCTCACAGAAGGGCAGCTGGAGTACATAGAAATTTTCTCATTATAATACAATATTCAACTGTTGAGGACTTCCTGCTGGCAGTCATTTCAAGGTTACTTTCGGAAAGAGGTTTCTTTCTCTTCTTCGAGTAGGTTATCTGCACACTATGGCTGATGATATGAGTAAGAGGAAACCAAAGAAAGGACAGGACTGTCACCCGTTCCTCTATTTTATTTTATTTGGCTAGAGATGAAAAGGGGCTTCTATGAGTCAACTAAAATTCCCAACATTTGCTATGCAAAATAAGGCCACTGTTGTCGTTTGCCTTGAACAGTGACCTTCCTTCTCATGGACATCTGCTCAAAGTCAGAACCAGGTTTGTGACAGGGTTTGACACCAGAATAACAGTTTTTTTTAAAAAGTAACTTAACTCTGAAAATACCATAAGTCTCTACATTTGAGCAGAAAATTTAACATAAGCATAGTCATTGGAATACCATAATCAGTTGGGTTATGGTAGAAATGGAAATGAACAGGGTGATTCATGGAGTTTTTATTTGCAATCATAGACATTCGTGAAGCTTCAAAATGGAGAAAACTCTAGCAGTGAAGTGATATATTATTTCTCTTGCTGAGAATATTTTTTCCTTAGATTGACTCAAAGTGTATTCTATGTGAGGATCACACTACAAGGCACAAAACTATTCTCTTTGTTCAACTTGGTGCTTGTGATTTTAAGACAAAAGTTTGAATCTAAGTTCATTTTCTCCGCTTCCTAGTTATAGGATATTTTCATTTTCCAACTACTGCCAATCTTTATTCATTATTGTTGTCTTCTCGTTTTTCATCCTCTGTTTCTTTCTCTTTTCTTTTCTTTCCTCTTTTTAAAAATATGTTCTTATCTTAAATCATTTGTGACTTAATGAATATAAGTCAATGAAAAACATAAGGTATGACTGTTCAAGGACAGTAAAAAAGACAATGTTTTCATTTTCACACAGAGAATGGATTGTAGTCAATGTCCAAAGTGTGAGATCTTAGCATAATTAACATTACTGTTTGAACAAACACATAGCCTTGAATTTTATAAGCACCATTACCTGTAAACAGAAATAGAGGTAATATGTGAAGCAATAGATCTAAAGAAAATAACACCTATTTTCATTCTGTCAAGAAATAGAAATGATTGTGTCAAGGGCTAGGAGATTAAATTGTATCACTTGTCAGCGGGCAAGCAGCCTCTTCTTCACTCTGCTTTTACGCTGTAGACAGGTTTAATAAATGCACCATTGTGTAAAATGTCATTGCTGCATGGCCAAGCAAAGGATGTCACATGATAGCTCTTTCCCAGGAAGACATGTCAAAATTGGGACTCTAGGGACTTCAGGCTACACTCAGGCTATTTTATGGTCCAGATACAAAAGACAGAAATAAAACATATTGTTTAGGAGATGGAAATGTATTTATTTTTCTCAGAAAAAAAGCTTAATGCTCTTTCCATCACAGGCTAATCTTTAACAAGGCATGCTATCGAATCTGAAATGACTGCTTTTTTATTTTTTTTATTTTTTTTAAATTCTATATTTTTATTGGATATATTACTTTATTTACATTTCAAATGTTATTCCCTTTCCTGGTTTCCTGTCCATAAGCCCCCTATCACCTCCCCCTCCCCCATAAGGGTGTTACCCCCCCCATCCACCCCCTCTTACATCCCTGAATGGCCATTCCTTCAGTCTCTGCTCTAAACTTTGCCTCCATATCCCCTCCTATGAATATTTTTGTTCTCCTTTTTAAGAAGGAGTGAAAGCATCCACATTTTGGTCATCTATCTTTTTGAGCTTCATGTGGTCTGTGGATTGCATCTTGGGTAATTCGAGCTTTTGGGTTAATATCCACTTATCAATGAGTGCATATCGTGTGTGTTTTTCTGTGATTGGGTTACCTCACTCAGGATGATATTTTCTAGTTCATTCCATTTGCCTATGAGTTTCATGAAGTCATTGTTTTTGATAGTTGAGAAGTACTCCATTGTGTAGATGTACCACATTTTTTGAATCCATTCCTCTGTTGATGGGCATCTGGGTTCCTTCCAGGTTCTGGCTATAAATAAGGCTGCTTTGAACAAAGTGGAGCATGTGTCTTTGTTGTATGTTGGAGTATTGAAATGATTGCTTCTAAAAGGCAAAGTACTAATGACTAGTAAGTTCGTCAAAGTTCAACCTTACTACCAATTAAATAACTGCCAAAAAAATAAAAAATTTAGCACTGCTTACCATTCTGTATGGGTGATCATGGAGAATAATTGCAACAATGTTGAGAAATGTTTTTCTATCATTATTGGTCTGAGCAAGATATTTACACAAGGCTCTGGCTGTTGGGAGGTTATAATATGAGCTTCACAATGTGACCCAACTGAGGTTCATCACAGGACTTCCATTCCTAATACTGAGTTTCTTCTTAGCTTCTGAAGTCTTGGGGCTCAAGTTCAGCATTCTGAAGAGTTAATGGGTCTTCAGGTAACTGGATTACATTTGGGTATCACTTTTTTTCTTTTTTGGATATTTTATTTATCTACATTTCAAATATCCTACTTTCTGGTTTTCCCTCTGGAAACACCCTATCCCATCCCCCCTCAACTGACTCCATGAGGGTGCTTCCCCCAACTCACTCACTCCTGCCTCCCCACACTGGCATTCCACTACACTGGGACATCAAGCCTTCCCAGGACCAAAGGCCTCTCCTCTCATTGATGTCCAACAAGGCCATCCTCTGTAAAAAAAAAAGCAGCTGGAGCCATGGGTCACTCCATATGTAATCTTTGGTTGGTGGTTTAACCCCTGGAAGCTCTGGAGTATTTGGCTGGTTGATAATGTTGTTCTTCCTATGGGATTGCAACCCTCGTCAGCTACCTCAATCCTTTCTTTAATTCTTTCATTGGGGACCCCATTCTCAGTCCTCAGTGTGTTGATGCAAGCATCTGCCTCTGTATTTGTTATGCTCTGGCAGAGCCTCTCAGAACACAGCTATATCAGGCTTCTGTCAGCATGTACCTCTTGGCATCCCCAATAGTGACTGGGTTTGGTGACTGATATGTGGGATGGATCCCTATGTGTGGCAGTCTCTGGATGATCTTTTCTTCAGTCTCTACTCAATACTTTGTCTCTGTATTTCCTCCTAAGATTATTTTTGTTCCCCCTTATAAGAAGTACTGGAACATCAATACTTTGGTCTTTCTTCTTATTGAGTTTCATGTGGTCTGTGAATTGTATCTTGGGTATTGAGAGCTTTGGGGCTAAAATCCACTTCTCAGCGAGTGAATACCATATGTGTTCTTCTGTGATTGGGTTACCTCACTCAGGATGATATTTCGTAGTTCCATCCATTTGCCTAAGAATTTCATGAAGTCATTGTATGAATAGCTGAGTAGGACTCAATTGTGTAAATGTATCACATTTTCTGTATCTATTCTTCTGTTGGGGGACATCTGGGTTCCTTCTAGCTTCTGGCTATTATAAATAAGGCCACTATGAACATAGTGGGGCATGTGTCATTGTTATATGTTGGGAGCATCTTTTGGGTATATGCCCAGAAGAATAGCTGGGTCCTCAGGTAGTGCTATGTTCAATTTGCTGAGGAACCTCCAGACTGATTCCCAGAGTGATTGTACCAGTTTGCAATCCCACCAACAGTGGAGGAGTGTTCCTCTTTCTCCATATTCTTGCCAGCATCTGTTGTCACCTGAGTTTTTTATTTTAGCTATTCTGAGTGGTGTGAGGTGGAATCTCAGGGTTGTTTTGATTTGCATTTCCCTGATGACTGAGGATGTTGAACATTTCTTTAGGTGTTTCTCAGCCATTCAATATTCCTCAGCTGAGAATTCTTTGTTTAGCTCAGTACTCCATTTTTTAATAGGAGTATTTGATTCTCTGGAGTCTAACTTATTGAGTTATTTGTATGTATTGGATATTAGCCCCCTATCTGAGGTAGGGTTGGTTAAGATCTTTTCCCAATCTGTTGGTTGCTGTTTTGTCCTAATGACATTGTCCTTTGCCTTACAGAAGCTTTACAATTTTATGGAGTCCCATTTGTTTATTCTTGATCTTAAGAGCATAACCCATTGGGGTTCTGTTCAGAAATATTTCCTCAATGCCCATGTGTTCGAAGCTCTTCCCAACTTTTTCTTCTATTAGTTTGAGTGTATCTGGTTTTATGTGGAGGTCTTTATTCTACTTGGATTTGAGCTTTTTACAGGGCAATAAGAATGGATTGATTTGCATTCTTCTACATAGTGTCCTCCAGTTGAACCAGCACTATTTGTTGAAAATGCTATCTTTTTTCCGCTGGATGATTTTAGTTCCTTTGTCTAAGATCCAGTGACCATAGGTATATGGGTTCATTTCTGGGTCTTCAGTTCTATTCCACTGATCTACCTGCCTGTCTTTGTACCAATACCATAAACTATTTATCACTATTGCTCTGTCAGTTTGAGGTCAGGAATGGTGATGTCCCCAGAAGTTCTTCTACTGTTGAGGATAGTTTTTTCTCTCCTGGGTTTCTGTTATTCCAAATGAATTTGCAAATTGCTCTTTCTAACTCTATGAAGAATTGAGTTGAAATTTTGGTGGGGATTGCATTGAATCTGTAGATGGCTTTCAGCAGGATAGGCATTTTTACTATATTAATCCTACCAATCCATGAGTATGGTAGGTCTTTCCATCTGAGATCTTCTTCGATTTCTTTCTTCAGAGACTTGAAGTTCTTGTCATACAGTTCTTTAACTTGCTTGGTTAGAGTCACGCCAAGGTATTTTATATTATTTGTGTCAATTGTAAGGGGTGTTTTGTTTCCCTAATATCTTTCTCAGCCTGTTTATACTTTGAGTAGAGGAGGGCTACTGATTTGTTTGAGTTAATTTTTATATTCAGCCAGTTTGCTAAAGTTCATCAGGTTTAGGAGTTTTTTGGTGGAATTTTTGGGGTCACTTAAGTAAACTATCATATCATCTGCAAATAGTGATATTTTGACTTCCTCTTTTCCAATTTGTATCCCCTTCATCTCTTTTTGTTGTTTAATTGCTCTAGCTAGGACTTTGAGTACTATATTGAATAGGTAGGGAGAGAGTGGGCAGTGTTGTCTTATACTTGATTTTAGTAGGATTACTTCAAGTTTCTCTCCATTTAGTGTGATGTTGGCTACTGGTTTGCTATGTTTAGAAATGGGCCTTGAATTCCTGATCTTTCCAGGACTTTTATCATGTAGGGTTGTTGAATTTTGTCAAATGCTTTCTCAGCATATAATGAGACGATCATGTTTTTTTCCCCTTTGTGTTTGTTTATATAGTAGATTACATTGATGAATTTCCATACATTGAACCAACCCTGCATCCCTAGATGATTGTTTTGATGTATTCTTGGGTTTGTTTTGCAGGAATTTTATTGATTATTTTTGCATTGATATTCATAAGGGCAATTGTTCTGAAGTTCTTTTTCTTTGTTGGGTCTTTCTGTGGTTTAAATATAAGCATAATTGTGGTTTCATAGAACCAGTTGGATAGTGGTCCCTCGGTTTCTATTATAAAGGCAGGTCTATCAAAATTATACTAGACTTCTCAGGAGAGATTATGAAAGTCCGAAGATCCTGGGCAGATGTCATACAGACCCTAAGAAACCACAAGTGTCCGCCTAGGCTTCTATACCCAGCAAAACTCTCGATTAGCATAGATGGAAAAACCAAAATATTCCGTGACAAAACCAAATTTACACAATATCTTCACACAAACCCAGTCTTTCAAAGGATAATACATGGAAAACTCCAACACAACGAGGGGGAACCACAAAAGCAAGAAAGTAATCTTCTTTCAACAAGCCCAATTAGGTATCACATTTTATATATCTACTTTTCCAGGTAAACTCTGTATAAGCTTCTTGAACTACATAACCATATGTCAAATGTACAAGTGAGACAATTAGAAAATAAAAGGCTTCAAAAGGACCCAAGGCCAGATAGCTAGGAAGTAGAACATGAAACCCAGGTCTTCTTATTCTAAATATTGTACTATTTTCTCGGAGAACCAATGAGACTGGACCTCAGCTTTTAGTCTAGTTTATCTGGGGAGAAGTCCATTTCTCACTTTACCTTTTAGCATGCACAAGAAAGTTTCTCATGTTTTTAAGATCTCTCTAGACAATGAGACACACACATACACACATACACACACACACACGTAAGCATACACACATATACATTTATATATCCCTAGTCAAACACTGCCTAGATACTCACTAGACATTTATTTTCTTAAAATGATACCATTTCTATTTTTAAAGTTACCTTTAATATCATGTCATAGTGTAACAAAGAAGAGGGGGACCTTTAAAAGATAGATAGGAACAAGCAGCTTGGTAAGGAGAAGAGTGCAAGGAGAGTGGAGACCATGTAGGCAGGCAGATAAGAAGAAAAGGGAAGTATTGGTAGAATTTCTTGTGTGCCTATTATATTCTTGGCATAGCTTTGGATTTCAGTAATCTCAGGAATCTTCAGAACACCTTAGTGACTTGGCCAGTACTCTCACCATCTGACACCAGAGAGGGAAGTTTCACTCCTCTAAGGTCAAGTCTGTTAGTAATAGGCATTAGAACCCATGGCTTCATAGAGTCTGGAAAGGGCACTTCATTCTAGGTCACTGGGATGAGTGGCCAGACAAAAGTATCCCTTGGATCTTGTCACTTCAGTTTTACTCCTGTCATGCTGAGAAAATGCATGTATGGGATGAATATTAATATTGGGATTAATATTGGGATTAATATTAATATTGTGTATTATTCTCTCTTGATGATACTTCAGACATCTCATTATTTGAGTCAAGACACTTTGATGTTTTATGTCAAATGCTTTATCTTTTAGGGTGTCATTCTTCCTGGCCTCAGTTTCCTCTCCATAAAAATGTTAGTTTTGGACATTATTGCCACCACAATTTTAATAATCTGTATTTAAATCACAAGCCAGATTTTCATCTGATCATTATATTTGAAACTCTAAATGTCTGTACATCAGTCAAGAACATGGGAGGGAGTAATCTCAATAGTATTTGAAAGTTCCACTAAAATAAAGAGGAAACTCAAGACATTTCTTCATGCAGATAAAGGATGTAATCTAGATTAGGAACTCAATCTATCTTGTTGTTTCGGGGAGAAGCATAGAACAGAATTTTTCAGGTTTTTCAGTGCCTAGCCTTGGGAAGTCATACACATTGCCTGGGAAGCCAGAATGAGGGCTAATGAACAGCGATCAGAATGAAGGAAATTGTGGACCAGCATAAAAACAAGAACACAACATGCCTAATGAAGGTTCTACGAGTGTTCCTTTTCAGGATTGTGTACAACCATGGAATTAAGTTCCCAAGAAAAGAAACTTCCCATTTTTCCCCATCTTTATTAACTTGAGTATTTCTTATTTACATTTCGTTTGTTATTCCCCTTCCCGGTTTCCAGGCCAACATCCCCCTAACCCCTCCCCCTCCACTTCTCTATTGATGTTCCCCTCCCCATCCTACCCCCCATTACCGCCTTCCCCACAACATTCACGTTCACTGGGGGTTCAGTCTTGGCAGGACCAAGGGCTTCCCCTTTCTTCCACTGCTCTTACTAGGCTATTCATTGCTACCTATGAGGTTGGAACCCAGGGGCAGTCCATTTTATAGACATGAGATTTCCACTCATGGTTTGTAGGCAACAACAAGTGGTACTCTCAGAAATGCTTTTTTTTTTAAATTCCTAACCTCAGGGCAAGCACTATTGTCCCTCAAACCCAGTGCACAAATTTACTAGGAAGGTGAAAGATCCTTCTGTTTCAGATAGCAAATAGTTGAGGATGATGATTAAGGCCCCACAATTTCTAAGTTATTATTCCTATAACCAGTCGGATTTCTATTTTGCTTGTTTCACTCCTCTTTGACACAGAGTCTTGTTTTGTATTCTCGGTTGGACCAAAAATCATTTTTTTATCTGAGGTTGGTCTCAAATTCATGATAATCCTCCTGCCTCAGCATTTCAAATGCTAGGATTATAGGCATCATAATCCTATAATATAAGTTAGTACACTTAGCTTATGTCTAAACACATCACTACAGCTTGCCTATGATTCAACACTAGGAAACACAATCTGTCCTTGACTTACAGAATTACACTTACACATGTGTTTTGAATCTCTCACTGTTCAACATACATATTTCTTTTCTGAAAATCACTCATTAAAGGTGGAAATTTGATTGCCACAAAGCATGAATTCCCTGGAAGGATGTTCAGAAGTCTTTTTGGCTGAAATCATATGCAAGTGAACTTGAGAAAAATACAGCTCTTCTCAACAAGCTGCAAAGTTGCATCTGTCTGATGTAATCACTGTATCAGAACACTGTGACAGAGAATGGGTGTCTTTGCCTATTTCAAATGAGAAATAGAAGACTAGATTATTCATGTGAAAGGAAAACAGACTGAGCAAGGGTATGGCGTTTGTATTTCTGCTCTTTGAGTCACATTTCCCAACACGTTGCCATGCTGGCCAATGCTGTCTTGATCTACAGGACATGCTTTAACTCTCTGGTAGACAGACTTCTTTTGCAAACCAGAGAAAGGTTCCTATTAGTTCACTTCCTGGAGGCCTTGACCATCAGCTTTGGCTTTGACCCGCTCAGTCCAGTCTCAACAAGAAATGTACTGAATTGATTTGGCAGAGTTCCCTGACCTTTGATATCTGGTCAATTACCTTACATTCTGCGCTTAGTATCTTATCAGTCTGGCCTTCCTTCAGCCAGGACCTTGCCAGAATGCATCTCAGTGCTGATATTTTTTTTTAGTAATGATTTATCTCTTTAAATCTCATCGATTCTTAGCTACAGGATTGCAGTTATTACTGTTGGCTCCAGGAATTCTTCTTGAAGAATCTTCCTTATAATCTTCAACAGTCCCCAGAAGTTACCTCTGTTAACATACTCCCTATCCCCAATGTCGTTTACCTCTTTTTCTCTATTTATTAATATCACAGATATGCATTAGCAAGCATTTATTGAGTTGTTTATATTCGCATGATAGTAATGTAAAGATATAAAGGTAGAGTAGCATGCAATTATAACCCCAGTATTTGACACATTGAAACAATAGTACCACAAGTGTGAGGGCATCCTTGCCTTATAATGTGAGATTTTGTTTAAAAGAAAAAAGGGTCTATTGATGCAGTTGCATCTTCTTGACCTATATGGATCTATAACCAGGTATGGTTATTTGTCTGTCTGTCTGTCTATCTATCTATCTATCTATCTATCTATCTATCTATCTACCATCTCTACATGTTATATATTAAATATTATATATTTGTTATATATATTTTATGTATATTGGATAGCTTCCATAAGTTTCTGAGCCCTTAAGTTTTGTTCCTTTTAAAGGTTGTTCTTAATTCCTGGTTGTATTATATATTACTTATTATTTGTTCCATGTGGGGTTTTTTATTTCTACAACTCATTTCTAGGGTCTAAAAGAGCAGGTCTAGGCTCCAACTGCTACTACTGTGTCCCTAGGTGCTGTCTTGGATCTACTCCACCCATTTAACTCTGTGCACAGTGTTTTTCCAAACAAAGCAACATTCATTCTAGTCTCCCAGAGAATTTGCTCTTTTTCTATGTCTCAGTTCAGATTTAGGCAGTAACTTAATGCATTATTCAATTATGTTTTAAGATCTAGGATCTTCCAATTAGTTTCTCTGATTCTCTCTAAACATCTATTGAAAAGCCTGTGAACACTTCTGTATTCGTTCCTGTAACAGTACCTCAGTTCCTAATTTACAGTTTTGATTCTAGATGCGCTATTATTGACTTATTTCATATTATTGTTCTTTCCAAGTAGACATGTGACTCCATGAGAATCAAAGATATATTTATAACCCCTTCTCACAGTGTCTTGCCCAATGTCACATTTGTTATCTATCAACATGCACAAATTAGATACGACTTGAAATTCGGCAAGTACAATGAGATTTGTAGCGTCACTACAGAAAGCCTTGATAACCTTCCAAGTTCAGAAGTTTTATAAAATTATCATTCTCCAAAGGTACAAATATGACTACCTGATGCAGTGGATCAACTGCTCGAGTCATTTTAATGCTTTTGATTTTTACCTGAGTCTGCCATCCTCTGCTGCAGCACCTCCTGGAATAATCTTCGTAATAAATATGCCAGGGTCATCTCCAATGTGAGGATTATCTGTCCCTCCAGCAATACTGAATCCCAGACCTGAATTTCCCTGTAGAAACAATAAGTGGATATTAAATGATGTGCTGTCATCTAAAACCTAGTCCCCTGGCTCTCTGTGTTATCATGTTACTACTCAAATGGAAATTTGGTGATAGCAGTCTTACGTACAAAGCCATAAAGCTTGCTGTCAGCAGACACAGCAAGGTCAGAAGAACTCTCCTGTTTTTGCTTTGCAATAACTCAGGGAGTGGTATAATTTTTACTTAAAAAATGATTCCTTTATGCAGCAGTTCAAATAACCATTATCAATTAATAAGAAAGGAAATCTTGAAAATAAAGCACATGGGACTTTCAAAGGATTTTTAGAATGTCAGCTATGAAAATATATCTTCACATGAGCAATGGAAAGTAGTTATACCAAAACCAAGATGTGATAGAATAGTTAAATTAGTAGGGCATTGCCCTGTTGCCTCAACTTCTGTTGCTTTATGGATTATTCATCAGACAAATGGGCTCCAATGTAAGTCACTTGGACATTGGAAGGCAGGGCCCCCTTCTAGAGCCAGGACACATGACAGACTCCCAGTGCTGCATAGAATTTACTTTCAGTGGCAACAGACAAGCCATATGTTAGTTCTTCAGCATGAACATTTGAGCAGTACACTTTCTGATAAACTTTTCATATTCCTTTAATTACAGTAATTGACATCCAATATGCATGTGCATTCCAAAAATAAGGTATACTGAAAGATCCCTCAAAATTCACTTATCATCTCCAAACAGTTCTTATTTACATATTCTCTTTAATCCATATCACCATGGTTACATTCTGTTTCCACAATTGTGTTCTGATGTTTTTCCAGTTCACGTTTTACTTCAGTCCTTTCCCCACATCTAGGTACTTTAAAAATTAGCAATTTTAAGTGACAAAGTGTTATCTCCTTAAGATCCTATGTCGTCACTTATTTAACTGGTCTGCTGCTAGATATTTTGTTCATGCTTGTGCATCAAGTATAGCTTACTCCATTTATGATTGCTTGATTAAGTTCCACTCTGGGGTAAAAAAAGACAGATAAAGAGTAAATAAAAATTAACACTTAAACCAGAGAAATTAAATTAGGACACACAATTAGTCATAAAACCTCAATGTCAAGACAATGTCAGATATGTTTATAGTTATGCTACAATAAATGTCAAGGTAATGTTCAACAATATTTTTGGTGAGTGTGCTTATGTGCACAAGGAGTGGCTGTACATATGTCTGTGTGTGCTCATGAAGAGACAAGAAGAGAATGTTAGATGCCTTCCTCTATGGCTTTCTACATTTCCCATGACACGGTCTCCCTAAACTTGAAGTTTATCATTTTTGACCAAGGTTGACTGACTGGCTAAGAAGCCCTTACCATCTTGTCCTCATCCCATAACCATTGTTGAAGCTGTAGGTGGGTATGTCTATATCCATGTGTGTTGGGAAAACAAAGTGAAGTCTTGTTTCTAGATAAGCACTATCAAACGTGAGTACCTAGCCATCTCTCCAGCCGCGGTCTAGCACTTTTCAAAAAAAATTATTATTTATAAATGTAAGAAAAGTGAATTTTTGAGGGTTCCTTCCTCAGTTGGATAATTATATTGAAAGCTTAAAATTTAAAATTTGTCAAAAGCATGTAAAATCCTTTATTTTATGTGGACTCCTGTAGATATATAGATATATGACAGACAATACCATGTGTACATTTGCAGAGACAGGAACAATGGACACACACACACACACACACACACACACACACACACAACTGTAATTCCAACTCCAGGGGATCTAATGCCCTCTTTTGATTTCTGCTGTTTCTCATATACATGTATAAATATACCTTCCCCCACACAAATAAATAAATAAATAAATAAATAAATGAATAAATAAATAAATAAGAAAGAAATCTTTAAAGCCCCTGTTTATACCTTTGATATCTTTTCTAATAATGAGGCCCTTTGAAAAATCCAAGTTTTATTAATCAGAGACACTTATTATCATACACATAATCATCATTTTATTTGCTAGTTATGATACACCTGTTCCATGCCTTTCACTAGGTTGAGTCTTGCAGTGACTATGGGGATTTCAGAGGCATATAAAGAGGAGAGGGTTAGAGTAGAGTGGCCAAAAAGAAAACCAAACTCTATAACTTAGTGTGCTAAAGCTGTGGAAGGAAAAACAGTGGCAAGGGAAAATGGCCCATGTGACAGTATACATGGCTCTATCTTAGTTGTGACAGTCAGGACAGCAGAGTGCATGTGGATCCCTTTCGATACAGCATTTATTGTACCAAGTGTCTACATCAGGACTATTGGAGACACTGAAAGATGTGAAAAGGAGATGATTTGTGTCATTCAAGGGATAAAAAGAAAGGTGACAGTAGTTTGTCTGGTGTCTTGTCATGATCTAATTGTTCATTTTCTATAATATTGTTCAGATGGCATTGGTGTCAGCTAATATTTTTCAAGCACATATTGACAATTGTAGCTATAGGACACATAGTTGTAATATGATTTTTAAATGTATGTGATCTATTTGCATACCTATCCCTTCAGATATTTAACATTTTCTTATTATGGTAACATTAGAAATTTAGTTTCAGGAACATTGGATTATGCAGAATTCAATTATCAGCTATAAATATCATGGTGCATAATTGACCTAAAAATCAATTTTTTTCTCTTGTTTGACCCATCATAACCTTTAATTATCATCCATTCCTTTGATCTTTGGTGTCTGGTAAAGACAATTCTATTTACATGAATCAATAGGTTTAGATTTACATATGAGAATATATAGTATTAATCTTTTTATCTTTTGTATATGTTACGTGACATAATGCTTTCTGATTCTGTTATTACAAAGGATAGGACCACTTTCTCTTTATAGGTTGAATAGAGCTGCATACCAAATTCTCTTTATCCATCCACTCCAGGATGCACATTTACTGATCTCCAAAGGTGGCTGTTTATTTTAGCAGAGTCCTACTGTGTTGGCCAATCTGGCCCAGAACTAAAGATCCTCTTGCCTCAGGCTCTCCAGCTCTGGCATTTCAGGAATGTGTCATAGTTCTGGCTTGTTATTTTCCACAGCACAGTATGAGGACATTGAGATCTCCACACACTGATGACAAGATGTCCGGGGAATAACAAAAAGTGGAAATACTAGAGTTTCTGCTGGCTCTGCTTTCAGTCTTTTGAGGACCTTACTACTATTTCAGTGCTGATTATACTAGTTTACTTTCCCAACAATACTAAATAAGGGTCCCTCTACACCACCTTCTTTTAGCATTTCTTTTGTCTTCCTAACAGCCATTCAAGAGCTTGTGCAATGAAACTGTTTTGTGGTTTCATTTCTATCTCTTTATATATTTTGGATTAATCCCATGTCACCTACACGGCTTATAAGTATTTTCTTCAAATTCATATCTGTGCCTTTATTATTAATTGCTTCCCTTGATAGATAACACAATGCTTTTGCTTTCTATATTTTGGGAGCTAAATTTAAAGACAAGAAAACACTGTCAAAATCAATACAGTTTAGACCACATTTCCTCCATAGGTTTATACTTTCTGATCCTATGTTTAAAGTCTTAATCAATTTTGAGCTGTTTTTATTACTGGTGTAACATAAGGATCTATACACTTTTGTTATATAACCAGTTTTTCTCCTAACATTTATTAAAAAGATTATTTCTCATTATTTACTCTTGGAATTTGTTTCAAAGATTGACTGTAAATGTGTTAAATCCTTTCTGAGATCTCTAGTTTTTCCCGTTGGCTGATATGTATATTTTTATCTAATATTATGTTGTTTTAATGCTTTTTCCCTTTGTAGGATAAATTGAAACCCAGCAGTATGATCTTCTAGCTTTTATCTTTCTTTTATGACTACGTTGGGTATTTAGAGTGTTTCATGTTATTATAGTTTTTTCTTTCCCATACATCTGTGAGACATGATACTGGAATTTTAGAAACAATTGAATTAAAAATTCATATCCATTCACTCAACTGATCATAGGTACTTTCATGATTCTGTTGAATTAAGTTTGCTCCAGGTAATGTTAAATGATCACCCCTACTCTCAAAGTAGGCTACTTCTTTTTGTGTTTTTATTAAAGATTTATCTTATGTGTATGTAAGTGCCTGACTGTATGCATTTGCCATGCATATGTGGTCATTGTCTGAGGAGGCCAGAAGGGGCATCAGCTTCCCCGAGACTGCAGTTGCAGGTTGCTATGAGCCACTGTATGGATGCTAGGAACCAAACCCAGATCTTCAAGGGCCATAAATGTCCTAACCACCAAGCAATGTTTCTAGTCTCTGGTGATTTGATTTATGAATATTTTTTTTTGGTTCTTTTTTTTCGGAGCTGGGGACCGAACCCAGGGCCTTGCGCTTCCTAGGCAAGCGCTCTACCACTGAGCTAAATCCCCAACCCCAATGAATATTTTTTAATTGATTCTATGCATATCTGCATTTTTGCCTGGGTTCATGCACATGAGTCCAGTTTTTGATAGATCTGGGTCTGGAGTTTCAGGTGATCTGACTGACACTGATACCCGAAGCCAGACTATGGTAGTTTGTAAGGATGGAATGCATTCTCCATAGCTAGTCATCTGCATTTCTCTCTTGTATTTTCAGAGATGTGTATGTTAACTTGGTTCACATATTGTCATTTACAGATGTCTGTTTATTGGTTTTCTTTATTATTTTGAGACTTATCTGGAACACAGTGTTATCAATCAGTATTTTATGAGTGACTGATGAGTTGAAACACCTACAGAGACTGTACTTGAAGTGATATTAAAGGCAAGACTCACACAGAACACAATAGAAGTCTAATTCCTTGAGGAATGCATTGTGGAAATAGAAGTCACTTTAATCTATATAAATATAAGAATAGAAAAGGTAAATATGGAGTATTCAACTTGTGGCTTAGCTCGGACATCCAAACTGGGGACATGCTAGTTTTGAAGGGTGGGCAGAGCCTTCGCTCAGAAAGCAACTTAGAGTCAAAAAGTATGAGGGCCCAAAAGTCTATCAAGAATGAAAACGGATGACTTTAAGAGTTCTTTAGGAATATTGGCTATATACAGGAAAACTACTCTGAGTGAAGAAAATGTTTGATGAAATTTTAGAAGGGAAAAACCATCACTATTGTGTCTTTCAAACATTCTGTGATTCAACAAATCTTGAAAGTAGCTGCTTTGAGAACAAAGGAACACTTAACCACTGTTTAAAGGAATCACTATAACACAGAGCATGTGGTGGTTCTTCAGTTCCCTACTATCCATTTCCCTGACCTGAATCCCACACCAAGGAAAAAAATGAATGGACAGGAACTCCACAATGGAAAGATGCAGATATAAACAGATTTTAACTTGCTTTGTGTTTCTGATCTCAGAATTCTCCAAAGCTTTTGTAGTCCTACTAAATTCAGTCTTCCAGATGGGTCTGATTAGTCTCTACAATTTTTTAAGAAGATGTTTGTCTGAAATAGGTTAAAAAATGATTCGCAGTGCTTTCTGCCTTTGCTTCCTGTCTCTCCTAACTGTTGCCACCAGCTGACAACGCACAGTTTGCTTCTCTCCATGGTTTAGTCATTTCCACCCCCTGACATTTGTCCCCAGAGCTTCTGGCTATGAAGGAAGGTCTCAGCTTTTTCCTCTTCTGAGAGGCATCTCTCCATGGGAACCAGCTGACCTCTGGCTGACACTCTTAGATCACCATCAGTAGAGACTAGAGATTGAGTCATGCTAGTGAGGACAACACCTGTATGGGGTTGTAGGCTGGTTTTTGTATACTTTTGATTGGGTAGATTCCATGACTAAAGCATGTGACTATTTTTCCCCTGGTTTCCAATTTTCCACTTTCGCTGACTATCCTCAAAAACATAAGCCATTGTCTAGATAATGGTGCTTCCTGCTGCATGTGCTCTGTCAGTATGACAAGCACCATGTTCCTAGGAAGGCTCCTCTTTTAAAAGAATGTATCCTCAAAAAAAAGTTGCCAAAAGAGAAAGTTAAGCCACAACAAAAACTCATCCTTTTATATAATGTTCTATAGATATATAAATTTTTTTTATTTTAGAAATAAAATTCTCTTTTACATGGGCTGACCCATGGCTCCAACTGCATATGTAGCAAAGGATGTCCTTGTTGGGCACCAATGGAAGGAGAAGCCCTTGGTCTTGCAAAGGTTGGACCCCCAGTGTAGGGGAATGTCGGGAGGCTGGGAAGGGGGGTGGGCAGGGGAAACCCCTTATAGAAAAGGGGAGGGGGTAAGATAGGGGGGCTTATGTCTGGGAAACCAGGAAAGGGAATAACATTTAAAATTTAAATAAAAAATCCAATAAAAAAGGAAAATAAAACTATTTTTCTTAATAATTCTGTTCTGGGAAATTATCCCAGAGAAATATCCATAGCTATGTGCAATGTTTTGTTGTAGCATTATTTTTCTAAAGTACAACACAAACACGCACACACACACAACACACACACACTAACACACACACACAGACACACACACCCTAACACACACACACACACCCTAACACACACACACATACACACACATACCCTAACACACACACAGACACACACACACACCCTAACACACACAGACACACACACACAGACACACACACACACACCCTAACACACACACACACCCTAACACACACAGACACACACACACAGACACACACACACCCTAACACACACACACACACCCTAACACACACACACACCCTAACACACACAGACACACACACACACACACACACACACACACACACACACACCCTAACACACACATACCCAGAAATGCACTCTTGAAGTCCAACAGTGGAGACATGAGTCAGAGCAGTTGTGGCACAAGACTGAGTTCAAATTCCCTTCTCTCATCTGCAACGTCTTGTGATAGGTACTGGGGATTGAATAGGACTTTGCACAGGCTAGGCACATAGTACATCACGGAGCCACACTGCTGGCCCTTTTATTTTAAGACAAATGTCATCAAGTTACCCCATATAGGCTTAATCATGCCATATTCTTGTTTTGGGCTCCCAAGTGGTTGGAATTAAAGGAATAGGTCAGCATTCTTGATTTAGAAGGGGAGTTTAGAAAGCTACAAAGTACTAAATAACAAATTAAATATTCTTAAGGGAACAAATCATTTTATTACGTGCTAAACAGTGACACAGGTGTCTTGTGACCCCCAACCTGGGAAGTAGTGCTAGCCTCTTTTTGTACACTAGGAACTTAAACACAAGATTGATTGACTTATTTAAATATACATAGCAACTGCTCACTGGATTTAAAATGCAAAGGCAGATGTTTCAGGGTCTAAGTACTGCTTTCATCACATTACCCAGCTCCTTCTAAGCTCAAGATTAATTTGTTAGCAGTGGGATACTTAACATAGTAATAAGTACTCTTGTTTTTGTCTTTCAAAAGGCTTTAAACCATGTGTATTGATATCATGAAATTTGTTTTAAAAATTCTGATTAGTCAATAAGCATGGAGTTGGGCCATTTTGACCTGAGGTCGATGGCTTATTCTGCCATTCTCAAACTTGAGTTTAGTTTTCTTTTTTGTAAAATGGAGATAACAACAGCCATATTGCAAGGCTGTCAGCAAGGTGGAAGTGGTGCCATGGAGGCAAGCATAGAGCTCACCAATGCACACACAAGATGGGGAAGCAAATTTGGGAGAAGTAATTGAAGTTCATTTAGAATATTAATTGAATTTTTGAAAATCACTGGTGCTAACAGAGAAGAAAAAAATACTGATACCTTGAGAAAAAATCTCTAATACTTGGCAAGAATCATTGAGAGATTTCTGTATTTTAGACACTAAGTAATAACTTCCTCTAGAAATGTAAAATGAAGAGGGTTATTGCAAAATATCACAGGAACACTTACAACCTGTAATGCCACTAGAGACAATCACATATTTATTATAAGTTTCAACAAGGTATCTTAGTTTCTTGATCACTTCTTAATGTTAAGCTGGTAGCAATTGGTTGTTCGCTTATCTCCCCATTAAATCATCTACTTTCAATGATGCATCTGCTGAAGTTTCCAGAAAATCATTTAAAAGGATGTCTGTTTAGAGCAGTATTAGGAGAATTAGGAGAGAAGTGGGAGTCTCATGATGGTCATCCTTGACTTCTGCTTGCTTGTCAGTCCATACACATGATTCAACACATGAATCTTGTTCCTCTTAGCTCTTCCTTAAAAACTGCCAGCTTCTTTCAACTTCCACTCTCTCCTCCCTGCTTTCTTACTTCATTGGCTCTCACTGCTCTTCCTGATTTCAGTCTGTATTCCTTCCACGACATCATCTCACGACCTTGTTAGCCCTGTCATCTCACTGAGATGTGGTGCTCAAAGGATGACTGTCAAGCCAGAATGTCCATGAAGGTTACAAAATTTTAAAAGGGTATAGAAAAAGGAGGAGGGTGGCTGATGAGCTCCAAAAGAATAAAAGAACAAGAATGAAACTAAGTGGCAAACAGTCTTTGCATTGGAGATAGTCAAAGGTAGGGCACGTAGGGTGTGGCCATTCCTTTCATACAAAGCCACCACTCAGCCCTTTCATATTGGCTCTAATCTGGAGCATGGGCCTAATGCTGAATGATTATTTTTGTTCCTTAAGGAAATCCAGGAATGATTCTTTCTTAGATCAAATATTAAGCTTTAAATGTTAGTCTCTCTCTCTCTCTCTCTCTCTCTCTCTCTCTCTCTCTCTCTCTCTCTCCTGCTTTCCTCTTCCTCCCTCCTTCTTTCCTTGTCTCTCCCTCTTCTGCCTCTTTCCCTCTGTCTCTGTGTCTCTCTGTCTCCTCCAACCTCCCTCTCTCTCTCTTTCTCTCTCTCTCTCTCTCTCTCTCTCTCTCTCTCTCTCTCACACACACACACACACACACACACACACACTCCCTCTCCCCACCCCTCCAAACACAATGTGTGCTATTTTTAAGTCCTCTGAGAAACATGTGTCAAGACAGGATTAAATGGCTGTGAAAGAAAAATGAGAAATAGCCTGAAAGCCTGAAGAGCCATGGTCTGTCCATGCAACGCAACTCCCACTCTTGCTAAGTGAAAGAGACTAGGAGGGAGGGTAGTTGCTAATCTCTTAGATTGCCAGTGTGAAATACATTAGAAGAATCCTCCATCTCTCAGATTGCACCCTACCTCCACAGTCCTGCGGCACTGTCATTGGCTGTTCAGAGCAGCTCTTGGGAAGCATGGCCTTGGGGCAAACTTCAGAATAAATTTCAGCTTTCAGAGCGTTGCAGCTGGGCTCCTGTGAATTATGCTCCCTGTGGCTGGCAGTGTGCGAAGCACATTCTCATGGCTGCCACACAACTCAACATTGTGAGGATGAAAGAAAACATGTGCAAGCCAGGGACAGGCTCAGCCTTTTGTAAACTGCTCACTGTTCCCTTGATTCATTTATGCTTTCTCTGTGGGGCCTCATGTATCCCTTGCCAACACATAGAGTGCTCTACTCTGTACAGATCCCCATTTCCCCTTCATTTTCTTTACATAGTTTTTTTAAACAGTTCTACAACTCACTTTTGCACATTGTACTGTACTTGCTTACGTTCTTACCTGCCACATTCCATTGCCAGCATCCATTCAAAGCATAACAATTCAGTTGTGCATTTTCTGTGCCAGAATTATGTAGTACATGGATATGGGAGGGACTGACTAAACTCTTTCATGGACTTAACTGAACAGAAGGCTTTTCTGCCTAGCATGCTTCTCCTCTCTTCAGTACTCAATTCATCTTCCAATAACAAACCCCACCTCATCTGTTATCTGTGATGTGTTCCTTAGCTGCTTCATGGAGTCAAAGCTGCCTTCCCTTCCTTCTATGCTTCTGCATAACTTTGTGCATGACACAAATTGAATACAAGGCTAGTGAATATTGTAGTGGTTGGCTTTATGTCTACTTGACCCAAGCTAAAATCATTAGGGAGGAGGGAGCCTTAATTGAGGAAATGCCTCCAGGAGATCCATCTGTAAGGCATTTTAAAATTAGTGATCAATGTAGGTAGGTCCAGCCCATTGTGAATGGTGACATCCTTAGGCTAGTGGTCCTTTTTTCTATAGAAAAGCAGTCCAAGCAAGCCTTGTGAAGCAAGCCAGTAAGCAGCACTCCTCTATGGCCTCTGCATCAGCTCCTGCCTTCAGGTTCCAGCCTTGATGATTCCCTGTCTTGACTGACTTTGGTGATGAACAGCTGTGGTGGTTTGAACATGTTTGGCTGAGGGAGTGTCACTATTAGGTGTTGCTTTGTTAGAGTAGGTGTGGACTTGTTGGAGGACGGGTTTCACTGCGGGGGTGGGCTTTGAGACCTCCTAGCCATGAGACAGCCAGTCTTCCATCTCCTGTTTGCTTTTGGAACAAGATCTAGAACTCTCAGCCACTCCCGTTCTGTGCCTGCCTGGATGCTGCTATGCTTCCCACCATGGTGATAACAGACTAAAGCTCAGAACCAGCAAGCTAGCTCCAATTACATGCTGTCCTTTATAAGAGTTGTCTTGCGGTATAAGAGTATGTCTTCATAGCGATGGAAACCGTAACTAAAACAAGAGTCACATGGAACTGTAAACTCAACACACCTTTCCCTCTCCAACTTGTTTTCTGGTCGTGGTATTTCGTTGCTGCAATAGAAACTGTAACGAAGACAAATATATCCTCTTTCTATAAAGTCTCAGCAATTAGAAGATAGGTCCACACTGTATTCCAATGACCTTTCTTGATTTCAATCCAATTTCTTGGGACAGCAAATGTTCAGTAAATGTTTGCTGAGCTAAACTAAACTGGAAGAAAAAATCAAATGCATTTGGATGACTGAGCTGAGAAGGAAAGGTCAGGCGAAGGAGGTTACTTAATTTTACTGTAAAAAGGCTAATGGCTGAATCATCGTATTAGTCCCACATCTATCTGAGTAATTGCTATGGATTCAATACTCTGTCAGACCCTGAAAACAAACGAACATAAGGCACCCAATACCTTTTCTCTAAGACCCGAGTTCTGTCCATGTTCTAGGGTGAAGAACAGTATAGGTGTGGCTTAATATTCAAATGTGTTCAGGGCACTCTCTGAACCCAGGTGTAAGGCATTTTCTTAATTAGTGGTCAATATGGGAGGGTCCAGTCCATTGTGGGTTGGGCCATCCTAGGGCTGGTGGTCTTGGGTTGTATAAGAAAGCAGATTGAGAAAGCCATGTGTGTGTGGCAGGACAGTAAGCAGCACCCCTGTGTGGTTTGTTTTAGGTGATTCCACTTCCTTTTCCTCTATCCCAACTAATTCCTTCATTTCCTGTTCACCACTTTATACACTAGCGTCATTGTGTTCCCAAAGGACACCTTCTATATTGTTCTTTCTGAATATCTATGTGTATGATCTTTCTTGTTTCCTCAGTAGCAACATTTGGCAACCTGCTAAGTGTTGAAAATGACATTTTATTCTTTACTAAACTGTGAGAATAGTTTTTAAATGATTACTACATTGAGCTTTTTTTTTTCCTGATACCATCTACCTTTGTCTTTCCTGTGGAGGAGTGAAAATGCTCAGACAAAAAACTAGTCAGGACAGAATATTTGGTTTGGCATTTGTGTTTAGGTTATAGTCCATTTCTTTGGGGGAAGTCAGTGTGGTAAGACTCCAGACACCTGGTCACACTGGCCTCAGGAAGCAGAGAGCAATGAGTGCACGATGCATGCTCAATCACTTTCTAAGGATCCTCTGGCCAGGGAAGGGTGCCACACCACACTCAGGCACATCTCCGGGGTGACTACATTCTGTCAAGTTGACAATTAGTCTAACCATCAAAACACGCCACTGCTCCATCCTCGGAGTTCTAAGCAGCTCCATAGATCCACATTTCCATAACAGGAGCTTGTGGTTCCTTTAACAGAAGGAACTTTAAAATGGCAATAAAGTAATACCTAATGGCAACTGTGATGTAGTAGACTCTTAGGCCCACTACCCTCAGCCATCTTTGCTAGGTCAGTAGTAGTGGGAACACATGGTCTAGTGCAATGGCTCAGAGGGGGAATGATGCCTGTTCCTGTTGATAACCTGAATTTAATCCTTTTGGATTCACAAGGTGGCAGAAAAGAAATTGACTCTCAACCATTCTTCTCTGATCTCTACAGGTATGAATACACACACACACACACACACACACACACACACATACACACACACACACACACACGTATTCTTCTACCTCCAAAATATACACAAATAAGCACAAAACAACACTGTCTGCAACCTGTTAAGTGCAAGTCCTTTGGACAAATGCAAAGTGTGAGCACTGTAATCAACCACTCCTGCTGTATCTCATTCCAGCACTACCGTGCTTTGCCTGAGAGCCTGAACAGTCCTGACCTAAACAATACAAATAACAACTTTCAGGTTAAATGTAAATCACTAGCACTCAAATATCTTTAAGCATCATGATTTGTATGGAAGAAAATATCATAGTGAAAGCCATTCCTTTATATATTAACAAAAAATGTAAAGAGAAGCAAAAAGATGCAACTGAGTTTTGCACTGTGCGTGGATGCTGAAAAATGACACTACAACTTCCTATTGCGGGCTTGATTGATGATAGCACCAACATGCACCAGAAGCCATTGGGCTCTTCGTGTCATATGCTCACAAAGGTTAATCTTTCCTAATATGCCTTTAATGAACTACTAAAAATTGTTAACTTTAGTAAAATTTGAGGGATATGTGTTATCCTTTGAATCTAAGATGCTCCCCAGATCTCACTAGTTGAAGGCTTAGTCCTTAGTACAGCAATTTCAGATGTGAGGTCTTTGCCATTAGACCATGATGGTTCCAATTTCATGATCCAATAGACATGCTTTCTGGCCTATTGGGGGATGATAGAGACTTTGGGAGATTGTATTAGAGGGAGGAACTATGTCATTGGCTTGAATGGTTTGTTTTTGTTTCCCTCCACCTCTCTCTCTCTCTCTCTCTCTCTCTCTCTCTCTCTCTCTCTCTCTCTCTCTTTCAGTTACACTTAAGTACACTAAAGTACACTCCATCAAATGCTTTCTGCCATAATGCTCTACCTCAATCTAGGCCCTGAAACAAAAGCACCAAACGGCCATGCCTGATACTTCTAATTCTATAGGCCCAAATCTACCTTACTTCTTTTACTCGATTTTCTTGGCTATTGTACCCCAGTTCTGAATGTGTTGAATAATATAATAGACAGACATTTTTCATTGTTGTTTATTGCATGGTTTGAAGTGAGAAATTGTTTGAATTGTAAACAAAACCAATGAAAACTTCATTGAACATTCTTTGTCTTGAGGGCTGACATGTAGATAATGGTTATGTAGAATTATGGATCTGACTAAAATTGTAAATGAATAGAGAAATTTTGTGCCTGTGACAAAAAGAAACTGACAACATTTGTGTCAGCTGTAAATTTTGAGTTTGAAAGACTCAAAATTTGGATTTGTATATCTTGCCCTTACCATCATAATCATGATTGATCATTTCCCAACATTTAACTTTCTTTTCTGATAAGATAGGTATCATGGCATACAAATATGAGTTATT
This sequence comes from Rattus norvegicus, assembly GCF_021556685.1. Classification (NCBI taxonomy): domain Eukaryota; kingdom Metazoa; phylum Chordata; class Mammalia; order Rodentia; family Muridae; genus Rattus; species Rattus norvegicus. The sequence goes on along the minus strand of NC_141534.1, from coordinate 158,426,209 downwards.
TTGATATTGTATAGTGAAACATGAGTGACTCAATGAACCTATATTTTCCAGGTAGCCAGTATTCAATATTCTAGAATTTATTTAAAATGTTTCATTTATAAGAGGCATGAGTGAGTTTTAGTTAAAATGTGTCACTGACACAGCATTTGATTTCATGATGCAAAGAAATTTAAAATAAGAGTCCTTCTCATTTGCCAGGTTTTAGTGATGTATCGAAAATTTTACACAATTTTGCAAAAAGGTTATAGAAATGTAGTGTCTTCTCCCACTTAAACACATTACCTTCCAAATTTGCTTCATCCAACATAACTAATATTTCTTGTTTCAAAAATCTAAGGGAATAGGGAAGAAGTGAAAGCTGGTATTGCATTAAGCATGTATACACATTAAACGTGTGCGTGCTACCTCAATCTCTGAGTGCATACGAATGGAGATCACATTGATTTAGAGGTCCTTGCTTTCTTGGTCTCTCCTCTGTCTCTTACAGCTCTTTCCCTATCCTCTTCTGAGAATATTCCTGAGCTATAGGAGAGGGATTTGATGGAGGCATCCTATTTGGGATTACATGTTCCAAGGTCTCTCACCTTAGGACAATGCATTGATATGGGTTTCTGTATTTGTTCCCATCTGCTATGGGAGGAAGCTTCTCTGATGATGGACGAGCAAGGCACTGACTTATGAGTATAGCAGACTGTCATTAGGAGTCATTTTACTGCTACATGTTTTTTTCTTTTTCTTCTTTTTTTAAGAACAGTAGTATTTGGTTTTACCAAAGTCTCTTGGCTATCTAGTCTCAGGTTCTTGGTTATCAAGTTGTTTTGAGCATGGGTTCTATCTTGTAGAGTAGACCTTAAGTCAAATCAGATATTGATGGCTTTCTCCCACAAGCTTAGTACTACCATCGCCCTAGCATATGTAAGCAGAATAACATTTAGACAAAAGGGTTTGTGCCTGGGATAGTGTTCACATTACTTCCTTGATAATGTGCAGAGTACCTTCCTATACAAGCTGCTAGCATGTAGGGGTGGAAGCTCTATGTATGCATCAGCTCAACTTCTCCATGTTCAATGATTTTAATAGATATTGTTATCAGCAATGAGGCCATGCTGTCACTTTGTGAAGAGCAACCCATATTTTCTTGGCAATAGCCTGGGTTGTTCTGGGTTCCCATGAGAACCTTTTGACCAACAACGCAATTAAATGTAGCCATTTTAATTTATAATATAATGAATAGTTTTAATTCATAGTTTAACAAATAGTCGAATACATATATAGAATGAAATTTGGACATTAAAATTGTACTCAGATTAAATGTTTAAAGGGTTTTTTTGTTGTAAACAATCCTCTGACCATTTAACATGGTATGCTGTTGGACTCAGAAACTGCCCCTATGCCTACTTATATCTAGTTGTTAAAGCATTAGTAAACAGAACCTGTTCCTGAAATCAACCTCAGTTCTCATTAATATTTCTAAGGTTGTAAAGAGAATCTAAGGAGCTGAGGCAGCAGAGCACTTGAAGAGAGCCAGCAGGTGGATTTGTTGCAGTTTAATTTTTATCCAATTAATAGTATCATCATCTCAGGACATGGCAGAAAGTACCAACTGCAGAGGTGCAAGCATAGGATCTGCTTTTCTGCAGGTGTGCTGATATTTTAAAAGTATTCACAGATGACCCAATTGAAATCTACCAAATCAGTTCTTCCATTCTTGCTATGGCTCCATATTCTTTTAGGACCATGTGCATCACCCACCTACAGCTGTTACATATCTTCTACTTTGTATTATTTGAAAAATGCGAGGACCATTGGCAGTGGTACAAATTTCAAAATCCCAGGATCGTGTCACAGCAAAATTTTATTTGCAGAGCTTGTTTCTTTTGCTAAAAGGCATCATTTTTAAGTTTTCAAGTTATTTTGGGAGCAGCACTCCTTTGGCACAAGACTCTAAGTGCTCTCAGTCCACCATTCTTAGTGGCTTCCCAGTCAGTCCACCTGCATCCAGGAAATCCCTACCTGCCTAATGCCTTCCATAAAACCCATACACTACAAACACAGTATCTCCTGGGAGCAAGTGGCCACAATTTCCATTTCAGAATCAAAGAGGTAGATGAATGATCTCTCTCTTCCCTTTCAGAATAGTAGCTGTCTTCAAACGTCAAGACTTGGGTAATAAGTAAATCCTTGAACTTCTATTGAGGTTGGAAGAACTTTAAGACATAAAAGCCTGCTCCCCTCTTGCATTCTTCTTGTGTTTCTCTCCTTGCTTTTGGCTAGGCTTCAGCCTCAATATCCACTTTACTGTCCTCTGATACTTCAGGGTTCTCTTTTCTCTGGGATTTTGTGTTCACTACTATATCTACTTCTAGATTTGTCTATATGTGTATTCTTCTGTTCTTAGCTACTGTGTTTGTCCTCCAAGGAAGCCTGTTTGTCCCTGTCACTCTTCACCACTCCCTCTTTACTATGCTACCATTCTCTTCCTGTCATTTATCACCATTGAGGCTTGTCTTGTTAATTGATTATTCATGTGTTGTCTGTCTACTTCTCTAGAATGTAAGTTTCAGTAGACAAGGACTTTCATGCTGCTATGTTCCCCACTAATATTTCTGTTCCCAGAACAGTGGCAGGCTTACAGTAAACACTAACAGTAAAATTTAAGGAAATGATGACTGTCTCAGTGAGACCCTCAAAGGACCTGCAAAGAATACAAGTCTTGGAGTAGAGTGATAACTGTCTAATCTCAACTGGTCTCTGAATGTATCCTCCAGAAGCCACATATTATACACTCAATCTCCAACATCATCATCTTGGATCTTTCAGGGTTGCCTGGGTTCCGTGGGTTTCAACATCATTAGTGACTTGCTACATGTACACGAGGGCTGCTTGTGAAAACTGTTTCTCTCCTTAGATTCTGCCTCTGCTGTGGGGACACAGTGTGTCCTCATAAGAGGTCACAGGTTTTTGAGACAATATCTTGGGAGCACAGAGTAGCCCTTATCAGAGACTGACATTCAAATGCCTTGGTAGTAGTGGTGATGGTGATGGTGATGATGATGGTGATGATGATGATGAGTGCATGATACATCTGGCGGGTAAAAGTAGAGACCAGAAGAAAACTTTGTGGAGTTGGTTCTCTCCTTCGATCTTTATGGGGATCCTGAGCATCAAACTTAGGATGTAAAGGCTTGTGTAGTACGTACCTTTACCCACTGAGCCATCTTACCAGCCCACTATTTTATGTTCTTTATAAAGATCATGATTGGCTCCCTATCCTCACTCTGTTGGCTTTTCAATTTTGGCTGAACAATGACTATTTCTGGAAAGTGAAGTAGCCCCTTCTTTCCTTGTCTGAGAACAACTGACATTCTTTTACGCATTACTCTTTGGTGACCCCTGCCAATGACCAGTTATGGGTTCCAAAATGAAACCATTCAACCTCAACCCTCCTTTTCCCATGTTTGTCCTTTTACTTCCACAGACTGTGATCAGAGAGTGGACCTCTGGATTCTTGTATGTCTGTTACCTGTAAAAACCTGTTAAGTATTAGAATCGCTCATTCCCTGACTGTCTTTTCTCTTTTTCCAATCGTATACCTGCCTCCTCCTGTGTAGAGAAGCTTAGCATTGAAGCTTCTCTGGTAGTTTCCTGTTCTCTTTATTTGTAACCTACTCCCAGGGCCCAAATTAATTGTTCTTTGTTCTAGAAAAGT